>NC_133001.1:46519242-47769242 GCF_048564905.1 Vicugna pacos
ATTTTAGACATCTTCTTATTTGCCCGACCATATCGTAAAAATCTGGAAAGTCAGAAGCTCCCCTCAGTCTGTCCTAGCAGATTGTTTTAGATTTCCCAGTCAGATATTCACATGGAACCTTGGGAGGGGAAAGGAGGCGAAGGCTGGATTGTTCTGCCAACAAGCAGGCACAGAGGCTTTTTATTTACTATTTTTCCAGCAGCAGACAATGTCCCACTGTCCCACTGTCCAGATCCCGGATACAGGGCACATTTGTGCCTGTGAACTGCAGTTGTGTTGTGGCCCTGGAGCTAACGATTGTGGTGACAGCTTCCTGACCCCGGGATAACAGCTATGCGGTGGCATTCCATCCCGATTCCCCGGAGTCCTCGCTGTGGCAGGGACAGCGGCATCCCAGGTGGGCCAGCACGAGGGGTTGCCGTGGAAGTTGTTCTCAAGGGCCCTGCGCGGGGCCTTCCTTCAACCTTTTTAACAATATTATACACCCTTACCCTCCTGTTTTGAATTGCTTTCAGCTTCCAGTCTCTAGATTTTTATTTTTTCATTATGTTCACCTGAAATGTGTCTGATGCTCTAGGTCTTAGGAATTGGACATCTTCATTTTTACTAAATTTTGCCATGCTGCTCTTCCAAATAATTGGATCAATTTATACCACCACATGTATGCGTTCCTGTTTCCTTACAACCTCAACAACTTTTGAGATTGTCATATTACAGCTGCTTCTCCCTCTCCTCCTCTTCCCCAGTTGCACCATTATTATCTGCTAATCTGATGACTGTAAAAGAGCGAACTGTTGTCTCTATTTGAGTGTCCTGATTATTTGCTAACTGAGCACCTTTGCACGTTTAATATTTGCTTCTCTTTTCTAATAAACGCCTGATGATTTCTCTAATCTCTTGTGCTATTGATTTGTTTATACATTTCTGTGTCAATATTGCAGAAGTTCTTCGTGTCCCTGCCCTTCCTGGTCATTGGCTGGAAGCGGCCCGAGGGAGTGCGGTCTCAGGATAATTTAGTAATGGATTCCGGAGCTCAGCAGCTGATGAGACCTTAATCATCACGCCCTGTAAGAAAAGGTCGGTGAGACAGGTTCTTCCTCCGTGCGCTGCTCGGCTCTGCCTCTTTTTCACTCAGGCACGGGAGCCGTTCCCCCGTCTTTTGCAGCCTTCTTTTCTGGGGGGAAACTCGGAAGAGTAATGGTTAAGGGATGAACTAGAGGCCCTGCTGCTGCAGATGATCTTAGGCTGTAGCTGATCCTCCACCGTCCGTTCTAAATTCCCCTCACCCTCAGCTGCCCACCTCTACCAGCAGGTCTGGGTGCCCACCTGGGGGCGTGATTCCCGAAGGGCCTGAAGCTTTGATAGTCCTTCTCCTTTCAGTTCTGGCTGGCTGCACATAACCCTGCACGGTTTAACGGAGCAAAGAAGTACCAGGAGGTGCCCAAGTCCCACAGGTACTTCTGGGTTCACAGATATTTCTCCTTGCTCCCACGTTGCATAAAAAGAGCCTTATCTCATCCTGCTGCTCAAGGTCAATGACTGCTGTGAATACAGTGACCCTCTTTCAGCCTGCCTTTCCCAGGAACAAGGGGTCTGAAGTGCCCTGGAAACGGGTGTAACTTTTGGTTCAGTAGGATTCCTATCTGTGTCCCTTAGCAAGAGTGTCTCCCTTTGGGTACACTTCAACCATGGGGAGCCTGGGGTTAAGGGGACAAAGTTATAAGGCCCCCAAGGGAATCACTGGGAATGATGGTAAAGCAGAGCCACCCATGCCTCCACCCCTCGGTTTCTGAACACACATGCTCCTCCTGCTGGGGACAGAGCACCTTACAGAGAGATCTTTGTTTTAATAAATGCACTGTCTTATGAAGAGCGGCACCCACTCCCTTCAGAGTATTTGCTGAGTTGGCATTTCCGGTGTGCTTTTAGGAGGTCACTGCAGTGTTCTGTGCGGCCAGAAGCCTCTTGATGGCATAGCATCTGATACAGCCCATGACTCTCGTAGACAGGGGCCATATCTTCTTTTCCTCCTGCACTTTCTTCACGTCGCCTCAGTCCCCTGATCTGAAGTCACGCCTGTGCGTCAGATGTGTTGTGATCCCCCAGATAGTGGCACTGGCTTGGATGTTTTGGCAGGAAAAGAAAACTCATATCCAGGGTGTATCTATTATCCATATGAGTCTTTTTAGAATGAAAAGGATGCAATGTAATCAAATGGCCACCAAGCAGACAGTTGGTATCCTCAAGGGACAGTGCCATACTGGGCATTCAGTGCTGGTCTCTGATGCTGATAAGTTAGACATTCTGAGGTATCAATAGATCTGCCTGTGCTGTGGGCCTGTTTATAGCCTCTGGCTCGGTCATCGTGGCCACTCTGTTTATGTGCCCATCGTGCCAGTGGTGGGGTGGATGATGACAAGATCTGGCTAAAGATACTGGCTTGGTCACATTGTCCACTTGATTGGTTTTTGGTTTTGGTTTTTGTTTGATGATTTGTTCATTTATATTTATTAATTTGCTCTTGGCAGCTCCCCCTTTTTTTTTAATTAAAATACAGTCAATCTACAATGTTGTTAGTCTCTGGTGTATAACATGGTGATTCAGTTATGCGCACACACACACACACACACACATATATATTCTTTTTCATTATAGGTTGTTACAAGGTATTGAAAATAGTTCCCTGTGCTGCACAGAAGGACCTCATCGTCTATCCATTGTATATATAGCAGTATCTGCAAATCCCGAACTCCTAGTTTAGCCTCCCTCCACCTTTCCCTGCCTGGCTGTTCAGCGTCTCTCCTGCAGTGCACGCTTTCCCACGGGGAGAACATGAACGCCAAAGCCACATGTTGTGCCCACTTCCGTATGACCTACCCATGTCTTTATCTGGAGGATGACTCCAGTCTTCTAGTTCTTTTCATCCTGGGCCCTTGACACAGCACCTTAGGCCATTTCTTCTTCCAAAAAGAATAGGCAAGTAGACTAGCTGCTTGTGGCTTAGCCCATTTTGAAAGTTACCACTCTCAGCCATCTTTCAGGGCCACCATGAATGTGGGTCTGCAGCCCCCGCACATGTTTCATTTGCTCCCACACACCAAGCTGAGCTATCCGTAAATTGAGGCCATCTGCTTCCCTCCACCCTTCACTGATTGCACAGGAACCTCCATTGGCCACAGGCACAGACGGACAGGGGGCGCTGGTGCAGCACTGCAGGTGCGTGGTGTCTGGCCTGTGTGTTCTCAGGAGTAGTTTGTTCTCTCCGGTGCTGCTCCGGTTCATCCCCAGATGTGGGTGCCCTTTATCTCTCTGATCTCATGACCTGGTGAACCCAACAGAACCCAGTTCACAGTGGGAAATGCCAAAGGCATTGTCATTTTGTGTCCGATACTCAGGCGCTCCAACTCTAACAGGACTCAGTATGACATCAAAAGATGTGCATTTCTTACAGAGTTTTAATCTCTGTGGTCGAAGCCAAGGGCCTGCTTTGAGACACTCGCACTAGAACTTGTCACGAGCTCCATGGTGCATCCTTTCTCACCACTGACACTCCCAATGCCACCGTGTTTGCTAGATTGTGTGACCCAAGTGGCTGCACTGCTGGCAGCATGGCCCGGACCTGCTCCAGCATCCTTTCCTACTCCAGGAAGCCTTCCTTACAGTCTTCATGTTTCCCGGTAATTATTCTTAGGTGTGGCTGTGTTGCATGTCGACCCAAAGGGGTCTGTCGGGCACTGTGGTTCCTTCTTTGTGGTGGCAAATGCGAGAGGCAACAATTTGTCTTTTACTTTTGGAAGGAATATCATGCCACCCTTCTGATGCTAGAACCCCCCACATTTCTCTGAATCTTTGTAGGGTATGTTTTCCCTGTTCTGGGCTGCACATCTCACCAAGGCCTGCAGCGCACTAGCCATTCCTTCCTCGTCTTGCCGACTCAGCATGCTGTCATGGGTGTGATGGGGCAGCGTGATGTGGAGATGTCCAGGTGGTCCGGATCTCTCAGGACTTCCTTATGACAGAAGGCAGGAGGCTTAACAGAGTCCTGAGGCCTAATTGGAAATAAATATTTTTGTCTGTCCCACATGAATGCAGACTGTTTCTGATCTTGTTTTCTAAGTTGAACAGAAAAGAGCACATTTGCCAAATCAGAGGCTGCACACCATGTACCCGAGGCCTTATTAACCTGTTACAGTAACACCACCTAGAGCACGGCAGCTGCCCCCAGGCCTGCCACGCAAGCCCGTCACAGAATGCGCTGGTTCTTCAGGACCCATCCAGCTTCTTGAGGTGTCAGATATTTGAATTAAATCAAGATATGAGGAAGCCCACCATGCTTGAGTCTTTCAGGTATTTAAAGGTCAAACTGACCTCTACCAACCCCTCCAGAATGAAATTTTTTTTTTAAATAACATTCGTGTGAAATTCAGCAAACATAAAATTGTTTAAAAATGAACAACTAAGTGGCATCTGGTACAACGTTGTACTAAATGTTACAATGCTGGGCAAACATTACCTCTATTTAGCTTTAAAGCATTTCCATCACTCCAAATTAAAACGCTACACACATTAAGCAATTTCTCCTGATTTTCTGCTCTCTCCAGTATCTGGCAATGAATAAACTATGTTCCTTCTCTATAGATTTAGCTACAATGGGTATTTCGTGGAAATAGAATTATGCAGTACGTGACTTTGTGTATTGGAGGTCCAGCCATGTAGTAGCACATATCAGTACTCATTTATTTTTTATGGTTGAATAATATTCCATTTTATGATTATAGCAGATTTTCTTTATCTGTTCCTTCACGGATGGACACTGGGACTTTTTCTACCTTTTGGCTCTTGTGACTGGCGCTGCTGTGAACATGCATATCCATGTATTTGTCTGAGTTCCTATTTTCAGTTCTTTTGTCTATATATGTAGGAGTAGAATTGTGAGGTCATGTGGTAATTCTATCTTTAACTTTCTAAGGAACTGACAAACTTCCACAGTAGCCAAACCGTTTTATTTTCTTATCAGCAATGCACAAGGGTTTCGTTTTCTCCCCTTCCATATTATTTTCCTTTTCTTATTTTAGCCATCCTAGTGGGGATGAAATGGTATCTCATTATAGCTTTGGTTTGCATCCCTTAATGACTAGTGATGTTGCGCATCTTTTCATGTGCTTATTGAGTGTCCGAATATCTTCTTTGGACAAATATCAGTTCTAGTCCTTAACCCATTTTTTAAATTTAATAATCTTTTTGTTTTTGAGTTGTAAGCATTCTTTACATATTCTGGATACTAGACCTTAATCAGATATATGCTTTGCCAGTATTTTATCCTATTTTGTAAATTGTCCTTTCACTTTCTGGATGTTTTTTGATGCACATACATTTTATTTTAATGAGGTCTAATTTATCTATTTCTTTGGGGGGTTTTTGTTGTTGTTGTTGTTCATGCTTTTAGTGTCATAGCTAACCAGGTCATTATTACTTTTCTGTTAACTTTAACACTCAACATAATGATTCAACATAGTAACAAGCCTGTCATGTTTCTCCCAACTTACTTAAAAATTAAGTTCAGTTCTGTCATACAATGGCATGGGCTCACTCTAATGATCATTACAACTTTTGAATGGCCTTTGTTTTATTTTTTTTATTGAAGAATAGTCAGTTCCAATGTGTCAATTTTCAGTACACAGCATAATGTCCCAGGCATGCATATATGTCTATATACACATATATTAATTTTCATTAAAGGTTATTATGAGATATCGAAAATAGTTTCCTGTGCTATACAGAAGAAATTTGTTTTTTATCTATTATTATATAAAGTGGTTATTATTTGCAGATCTCAAACTCCCAGATTTATCCCTAGCTTCCTCCTTCCCCCAATGTCCTTTAAATCACCTGTTTATTCTTTAATATTAAAAGTGAGATGAGTAGATTGGCTCATCCAGATATATTCCTGAGTATAAGAGTTTTTCAAAGGGATAATTGCAAATTTCCAAGTTGTCTTATTTACTAAAATTTTTAATCTTGGGGCCAGTAATAGATCTAAGGTCTCACGTTCCAACTTCGGTCACTGCAGAATTAATTCCCTGTGACTCTTCACAGATGAATCGTCCACTTAAATTCTCCCAGAGATGAAGCAAACAGTGCTTCAGTCACACAATGTGTTTGGACAGCAATAATTGTTACAAAACATTTCTTTAAATGAGATAAAAACCTAACATATTGCAACTTTATCCCCTTTGACCTAATTTTATTATGTAAAGCTACACAGTATAAAACAGTGCTTTTTTTTTTTTCCTTCATAGTGGTGCCTCAGATGTGTAAAACTATACAGTGGCTTTCCTATGTATTCAAGCTAAATAGTTCTCACTTCTAATTTGAATTCTAGATATTTCATCCTCCAGATCACCCTCCTCTAACAAAATTTTACTTTGTCAGTGTTCTTAAAACGTAGGAGTCAGAATAAGACAAAATGCTCAACTGTGATCAAAGCCAAGAGAAGTAATTATCTGTACATCTTGATTTTATTCATGAAACTCTAGTTGCTGGCTTTATTAGCAAGCTTCATTTAAATCAGGTCCCTTTCATCAACTGTTATTTGTTTTTGCCGAAGTGAAAATACTGACCCCTAAGGAGAGCTCCAAATCTTTGCACGTAAATCAAGGTGATAGTCTCCCATTATGAGGTCTATTATCAGGGATTCCGAGGCCACCCAGGAAAACTCACAATCCCTTATAAGGGAAATGTATTACCTTAACATCAGTCTGCATAAAGCATCCTGTATCTTTTCCCGAAATGGATACGATTCACTTGTCAACTTGTAATTTGTTCTTTTAAAATACATTGGCTTATGCCCACTCTGCATCTAACCAAAATAATAAATTGTCACTACTCATATCCTGGTATTTTATTTCCACCTAGACTTTGTAGTACATAGGGTGTGTGTGTGTGTGTGTGTGTGTGTGTGTGTATGTGTTGGAGTGACAGAATGTGTCTATGTGAATATAATTTCTCTGTGTAGTTTACAAACTGCTATAAAATGAGACTACATGGAGTTTCATCCAAATATGCATCAAAAGCTCAATTTTTTGGTTTCTATCAAATTATATTTCTTTTAACAACTAAGTGGTTGTATTTTTTTTTCTATTTTTTCCCCTATGGTAAAATACACAAACATAAAATTTCTCATCTTAACCACTTTTAAGTATAGTTCAGTGGTGTTAAATATGTTCTTGTATGTTACTATCACCACCATCCATCTCCGAAACTCATTTTATCTTGTAAAATGGCAACTTTTTGTCCATTAAACAACAGCCCTGTTATTTTTTGCCCCTTTCCCCTCATCCCCCAGAAAACATCATTCTACTTTCTATCTCTGTTTGTGTGTGTATGTGTGTGTCTGTGTGTGTGACTGACTCATTTCACTCAGCATGATGTTCTCAAAGCTTGTCTATGTTGTACCATGTTGCCAAATGTTCTTCCTTTTCAAGGCTAAATAATATTCCATCATGGGTACATACCACATGTGCTTAGCCATTTCTCTATCAGTGAAAACTTGGGTTGCTCCCACATTTTAGCTATTATGAATAATGCTGCTGTGAACATGGGTGTACAGATATCTTAGGGAGATTCTACTTTCAATTCTTTGGGGTAAATACCTAGAAATGGAATTGCTGGATCCTATGGTAACCTTACTTTTAATTTTTTGAGGAACCACCGTGCTGTTTTCCATAGTGGCTGCGCCATTTTACAATCCCACCAACACTACCCAATTTCCCCACATCTTCACCAGCACTTGTTATTTTCTAGATTTTTAGTAGCAGACATTGTGACGGGTGTGAGGCAGTATCTTATAGTTTCTGTTTGCATTTCCCTAATGATTAGTGGTGTAAGCAGTTTTTTTTTTATGCATATTTTGGATGAGACTTGAGGCAAAATGGATGTGATGTCTCTCCAAGACATAAATGATAGTGTTGTTGGAATGTGAACTCCTATTGCCGAAAAGAAATGTCAGGAGTCATTGTAATGATCTGCGGGCAGCTTTGGTGAATTAATGTCCCCAGAATTCTCAGATGCAGGAACAATTGTTTTCTGGTTGTTTGTCCTTATCTGCAAAAGATTTGAAGTTACTCAGTCCAATCTCTTGTGAGCATATTCAGAATGAATTAGCATTTGAGTAATGAATATCATCATCAGTATAAAATAATAAAGAATAGAGAGAAAATCAGCTTAGGATTGTGTAAAGCTATTTTTTTTTTTTGCACAGGTGTGATAAGAAGCTGGTGTTCTTCCTGTGTGATAGATCAAGGTGATAATGTGCCCCATTAGGACAATTTGTTTTATATTTCTTAAAATAGATATGACTGAGGAAATGACAGATGGAGGTCAGGAAAAAATTCATGAAGTCCTTCACCATATATTCATAAATCAATGACTTGGTCCCAGAGAGTTGGCTAAAAATATATTTCTCTTTCAGATGAAGGAGATTAGGATGTGAAAAGAAGAATGTGTTGACTGAAATGACAGAGAACATCATCTCTGTCATTAACACTACACTGAAGCATTACACAGAACACGAGGAAGGTGATTTTTTTCTCTTTCACCTGTACTTTTCCATTAACACACAGATATTTCTGTCTCTCTCTCTGTCACACACGCACACAAACACATATACACACGTACACATTTCTATTTTGTAGATGAAAGCATGTGAGTTTACAGTGAGAAAAATAATTGGCTTTGCCTAAATGTTTGGCTCCTGGGAAGGGGAATAGTTAAAGAAGAAATACTTTAAATAAAAATGTACCAAGTAATTTCATAAGGGAAGAATTAGGAAAAATATCCAGAAGAGAATATGTAGAAAAAATACCAGTGCCTGAAAAAATAGACTTTAGGTGTTTTTTCATTCTAAGAAGCCAATACCAGAATCAGCTCCCAAAAGAGATCAGTGTGTGAAATGACAGTCTTGGGTTGAGAAGGCAGACTTTAAAGTTCAGTGTGAAACACTGATTTAAAAAAAAAAATAATTCCTTTTGAAATATAACTGTAACCTTTTAAACTTATAATCAGGTACAACCTAAGCTATAATGAAGGTACGTAATGTGTCAGGAAACAAGAAGAAAGAGTTCAGATGGCAAGGCAGCATTGTGAATTTCTAGTGAGGTCTGCATTCTTGCTTCTGTTTTTTTTTATTGCATTCCGTAAGCATCACAGGAAAAAAAAATCCTTTAAAGGAATACGTTCCACAGCTTATCACTCATGTCTGAGAAGACTCGTTTAATGCTTTTGTTGGCCACGATACTGAAAATAAGTCTTGATTGAAGCAAGCACAGTCATATACCGAGGTACACAAATCCACACGTTTGCTCGGTTTACTCTCCAGCCTTGCCGCCGGAATGCAAATGAGCTTTTCCAGGCCCAGTTTCAAGCTGTCAAGTGACAAACTGGGGAGGGGGCAAGAAAAAAAAATCAATTGAATGAACCTAGCCCAGCAGTCTACAGATTAATTATGTTTTAAGAAACTGAAAACAATGTGTGTTTTCTTGGCAACTTGAAGAGATCAGTTCCTGAAATACTCCTTAATAGTATGTAAACAAATGGAGCCTAATTAATTGTAGAGAAGGCAGCCACCATACCTGGGAATGGTGAAGAGTGAGGATGTTTTCCTTTCAAATAAATGAATCAGGTCAGAAGACAGGAGTCCTTTTGCAGCTGCAGACAGGGCTTATGTATTACTTACAGGATGATGACAGACCGGCACTGTGACTTAAAATGCCAAGTAGGTATCTGTACCCCTGCTCTTTCTATTGTGACTGCAGAATCCCAGGGATTCAAGGGTAGCTAAGAAGGCAGGTTGTGCTGTCATTTTATCCCGAGCATTTTGCGGACCTCTCAGGCTTGTACAGATGTCCTCATCATTGTTTTTGGTTCACTTGGATAGATTAAGCCCCATTTAGTACCCGATTATTATAGAGCCATTGATTCAGTAAATCAAAAATATCAACATACATTATTTTGGTTCTCCATCCAACCCTGGCATAAATATTGGGAAATTAACTTGTTTATTAGCTGCTCATTGTTGAGTGAGACTCCAAAGATGGTGTACAATGTGTTTATGATAAAAAGGAAGGAAGAGTTGAGTTATGAAGGGTTCACTGGAAGAGGCAGCTCTATGAAACTTCAAAAAAGGACATACTAGCTTAAGGCAAAAATAGAAAGGCTGTCCTTTGGAAGATAAAGAGACTCTGAAAATAACAGATGCCTTTGAGGTTTACCTAGTATTTACAAGCATCAAGACTTTTTTAGTAATTAAAAAAATACTTGAATATGAACAGAAGAGAGATCCAAGGAAAGCAAAATGACTTGGTATGGTTTGGAATGGCAGATGTTCATCAACTGGCAGCAAGAACCAACTGGCAGCAAGAAGTTAAGGCAATTGGAAAGAGATGAAAATAAAAGAGGATAGGTTAATTTGTTTGACATGAAATGCAAGGAAGATAACTTCAGTTTTCACAATTTTAGATGAGATCTGTGATTGTGCAGAGATAAGGGGCAGGTTTTGTGGAGAAGCATTAAAGGGAAGATAACTTTCTGAAATTATTTTTATGAAATGAGAAATCAGAAGACAGGATTTGGCAATGCATTGGAAGTACAGGTGACTTTGAAGACATTTTTCTACTCTCAGCTGAAAGTTAAATAGATATGGTTATATAGTACAGCTCAATATAAGATGTTGGCTAAAATTTGTGACAGAAAATAACAGAAAACAGATTATTAATTAGGATACTTGTTTTTGCCCAATCTTTTAAGTAGTTTACCATTTATTTTATTAAAACTGTATCTATTACCTTAAGTCCATGACTGATCAAGATTAAGCAAAATTGTATAGTGTGTTGCGTAAACTTATAATTAATTACCTAGCACTTCCATGGTTTCACTTTCTTAGTAATGTGCTTTATAACTGTGCAGTCCACATAGTTTCAATAGAAATGTTTGAATGAATATGGTTGCCATGCAGAACTTACTGTCTTGACTTTGGTTAACAGTCGTATTGCATTTAGTGAATGAGGGTCTTAACGCAGGTACTTTTTATTCTTTTTTGTCAGACCCAACTTTTCACCCCTATCGTGTAATGAATAAACATATCAAAAAGAAAATTCACTGCAAAGTACATGCCCATTGAAGTTGTGTTGATGAATACACAAAATGCACTAATTAAACAAGGTACAGATGTGAATAGTTCATTTATATATTATGCTGTATGTATATGTCTATGCATACACACACACAGACACACACACACACACACACAAACATACGTTTAAATGTGAAGGCTGACATCCTAAAAATAATTCCGCTTCTCACAGTAAGCCGAGTTACAATACTTTGTTAAGCAAAAGCATTAAATTATTCTCATCTTATGTACTGCCATCTGGCATACTTGTACTATTTTTTTTGTGAATCACAGGAAAAGCAATTCAAAACCAGACATTAAATAGACTCGTAAGTAATTATCGACATATTAAGTAGTTTGAAGACAGGTTTGAACACATACATTCCGACAGGATTTTCTTAGGTTGATAGCCACAAGCTTTTTAAATGAGAAAAAAATATTTTATAATATTATTGTAAGATAATTTGGCAAACTTGGTAGGTACATCTGTTTGAGGAGTCTTAGAACATGCTGCATTACAGAAGTCGTTCTGTGATTCAGACTCATCTCCTTTTCTTTGATACTTTTCCGTGTTTTATTAATGGGGAAGGAATCCTCATAATGAAGAAAGTGTCTTTACCCTGAAAACACCCAGATTTTGTTTTACCTTACAGATCTCAGGATTCCGCAGATTCAGAGGAATGGTGGGTGGAGCTAATTTGCTTTATTTGTGGACTAGGGTTCTTGTCAAAGGGGCCACTCAGACACCCTCCCATTAGCTTTTGTGAGAGCAAGAAAATGATGTCACGAGAAAACTGGTTTCTTTTTGCTATAGTTCTAGTCTTGAGAAATATGCCTTTATATTTACCCCAAACAGATGACCCTTCTAACGCTGCTACCCCGGATGAGTTTACTCCACGTGGAAGCCATTTGTAATTCTAGTCATTCTAGCATATGGGTCATTGACCCTCTTTAATGTGGTTCTTGGAACTGAACACCCGACTCCAAATATGGCCAGACCAAGTCAAAGTATAGCAGAATCTTCACTTTCAATTTTCCTAATAGATATATTACAATAATTCACAGACTGCATTTTTCTTACTGAGAGACATTGCAAACTGTTGCCAAAAACTGATCTTGAGTCCTTAAGATCGTGAATATTAATTAATTTGTTGTCTCCTCAGATATTTATTTCTAAGCATAGACATTTACACTAAACTCTACTAGATCCCATTCTATTGGCTGTTTCTAATTTTAACTATTAGAAAATCTTCCTTTAACATCCCTTAATCTTTAATGACCATAAAAATAAAACACCTTTTAGCAAAGAAAAAGTGTAAAAGGTAGGAAAAAATAAAATACATGTAATGCCTAGGGCATCACCATTGCAATTATACATGTAATAGTTATATATGCTGCTTTTTTCACCAAATTACCTTATGGGTGTTTTATTGAATTATTTAATGTTTTTTTGAAATCTGATCTCTAGGAAGGACAAATAATATTTACAATATGAGTATATTATATTTAATTAAACAGTAGGTGGTTATTAAGTGTATATTTATCCATTTTTTTCTATTGCATACAATGTTTCCTGCATTTCTCAATAACTATAGGATTCATTATCGGATATAGGATTCTTGGATAAAAATGTATGAATATTTGAGGGCAACTTTGAGGCATATTTCCAAATTGAAATTTATTTTCAAGGTGATGTTTTACATCCCCCATAATATTCTTTGCATATATCCATATATAATCATATACATCTATGTATATAAAGCATATAAATGTATACATGCATCTGTGTTTGCATATGTATACACATCTATAAATCTTGAGAGCAAGAAAAGACAGAGAAACTGGGGAATTTGTGCTATGAATTATCATGACCTATCTTATGTCTGACTTAACTGTGGGGCTGAAACTGGTGTGTAAGGGTAAGTGGTGTATGGTGGCTTAGTCTAATCCAAAAATTTATACTTTGCTGTGTGTGATATAAAGGCACTATTGTGGACCTGACCTGTATTTTACTTCCCCTGCTTCTTTCACAAACATTTTTGTAACGAATGGAGCCAATGGGATTAACATTTTAGTAGGATATTACCATCATGTGAAAAGTTTCATGTGCAAATTCATCCAGAGGTCACAATAAAAACTCCGGCCTTTAATGGAATATGGTTTAAATTGTTGCTATTATTTCCTGAGAAGACAAATACTCCACTGAGGCTTTCTCATTAGTTGCAAAGGTTTATTCAGGGAAATCTATAATACTAGCATTTATTGAATACTCTGGGTTAGGCACAGCGCAGGACACTGTAGTTTATTTAGACTAATAAAGAAATGTCCCTTTTTTTTTCTGAAGCTCTTACTCTCTAAAAGGATACTGAAAAGTTCATAGTGCTCTGCAGTAATAAAGATACCCATGAAGGTCTGTGTGAGACCGCCTGGGACGCTAGGACTTTTAAGACTTAGCCTGTATTTTCCTCTTGAATTTCAACTAACATCTCCTTTCTTCCTTGGTCACTTTCCTCTGTCCTGTGGTGACTGAAATAGTGCCTTAGGTGGGCAAATAAAGGGCAAAGAAATCTAATTAAACAGAAGTCCTTTCTATCCGAGACCCTTTCTCCACTGGATATGCTAATTACCTTTAGATAAGATGAATTCAGGAACTTGGCAGCAAAATTTGCTAAGGTTACAGCCCTGCAGGGTGCATACCTGTTTTCCGTTTGCCAGTCAACGGGTTCATGCTGGCCATGAAACCAGGTCTGTTCCCAGAGTAAACTGGTGAAACCTCGTACGTTAACGCCACTCATTGCTGGTTTACCGGTGAGAATAGCTGTGGTGCAGAGCCACTGATGTCTGCATCTCCAAAGTGGAGAAGGGTCAGGAATGCAGACAGGTGATCTGCAAGTTAAAGGATCCACAGACCCCAGTCTTAACTCAGGAAACTGTGAAGGTTATTATTTATAAGTCCTACTTTATAGTTTCTGTAAAATTGGGAACTGTCATTGTATCCTGCAACCCACAAACTGGCAAACGTTTTCAAGAACTTAAAGTATTACCTGGACATCTGCAATGTCTAATGCGGAACACAGCTCAGATGACAATGGCCTTCATCCTGGCACTAGTAACATTAAAGGGAGACGATAAAGAGGTAAAATGATGGGAATGAAAGTCTGTTTATCGCTGCATTGGAAGTGAGTGTAAGAAATCCCAGCTATGGACTGAGGAACCAAAAGGCCAGCAACCGTCACATTTAAGGCTGTGGCCACCAAATACTTTCTCAGCTATAGCGCCAAATAGTCATCAAAGAGTTGCACTGCCTGTATGAGGTATTAAAAGAGGAAACTCTAAAACTATAGGTGCATGTGAGAGGGTGGAGGAGATGGTGCAGAACAGGGGTTCAAGCAGACTTTCCTTGCATTTCTGGGAAGCTCAGCAAACAGGTATCCATCCAGGTCATCATAACAGATGCAGTGGCCAAGGACTAAATCCTATTGACAATCAATTATTGAGAACCATTTAAGAAAACAGGATTATGAAGAAAATCAAGAAAGAGAAGCCAGAGAGGTGGAAGGAAAGCCATAAAAAATTTGGTGTCACAGAACTCAGTGAAAGAACATGGAGTGATTAAAAACATCAAATATTAAGTAAGACTCAGAACGAAGAAGTGGGCTTGACAGCAGGGAGATCACAGAAATGATAGCAAACGTGAGCTGTCGGGAACCTGGTCGGGGAAAGCCAGATTGCTGCGAGTGGATGAGTGAATGGGAGATACGGAAGTTAAGAGACATGAGGAGTAGACACCGATTCCAAGATTATGCCATGGAATTCGATTTAGGATGAGAAAGAGCTGAGGATGTTTAAATGACATGGGATGCAATCAATGTACGGTAGCAAATAATTCCCCTATCGAAGGTGTCGCACATTTCAATCTCCCGTCTAGCCCTTCCATTTTTAAGCAGCATGACTTTGGATGTTTCTCCTGGTCTCAGTCTTTTCATCGGTAAATGTGTGTCAGCATACTCTCACCCCAAGTTAGCTAATTGTTTTCTTTGAAGGCACTGCAGAGAGAGGGTACAATCAAGGTCTTGGAAAGTAGAAGGCTACAGATCCCAGAACGCAGGTGAATGAATTTATCTTGCAAAGGTGGAAGGTCTCTCTTACACTGTGGTGAACATAAGAGACAAAAATATGGGTACAGGTTCATTTACCCTTATGAGAGTGGTGTTGACAGATTTCCAATTTTAATGGCATTTATTTTCTCTGAGATAAGAGGTAGAATGACTAGCTCCACACAGATTACAGAGTTGGTGGGTGGGAGTCTCGAGGGAGATGGTATTGAAATAACCAGTGCAGTGATGGTGAGAAAACAAGGTTCCCAGATGGCCTTGGGTGCCCATTTTCACGCCAGTGAAAATATATTTCAAGGAACAGCCCTTTGTGAGGCTCTCATGTTTCTCTGAACAGTGCACCTAGCCTGGCACTTGATTAAGGAAGGATGACAGCAGGTGTGGCCCAGAATTAGTGTTCTGTAAGGTGGATGCGAGAGAATGACAACAGACCAGGTGAAAGGAGGATACTGGAGAGTGGGTCGACTTGAAGTCCGTTCAAAATTGAGAAGGACAGGGGCAGAGCAGAATATGATATAGATAAAAAATGAGGAAGTAGGAAGGATAGAGGCACAGAGAATTTGGCTGGGTGAAAGGCAGGTTGGGAGTGAAACGAACTGGAGAACTCGGAGGGTAGGAAGTTGTATTAAAACACTAGGGCGTTTGTATTTTTACAAGTGAAACTTTCCCAGCATTTAAGATCCAGGGGTGTGCCAGGGTGAGTGGGTTTATCACCAGACTGGAGTTAGAGGTAATGGGACTCATTTTATGCATGTTGTCCTTACAGAATCATTAATGGTTCCCCTTTCAGTCTTTTTTTCTTAATCAGGGACTTAATACATCATGTATTTATTTGTAAGTCAATAAATAATATATGAATACTAAGTCTAAATTGTAAACAATCGAGACCACATTCGTAATCCGGGGGCATGTGGAATGCAACTCCATTTGCATATAGATGTGAGTGCTTTATCAACAGCATAACCCCTGTGTGCGTATACCCTGGTTATACATTGTTTATAAGCTCATTATTCCCACCGACTTTCCTTGGAAAGAATGAATTCTCCTTCCGTTCGATGTATTATACATTCCAAACTAACAGTTTTACCGTATTTGAGGGTCTCTCTTTGGCCAAGGACTGATTTCTTTAGCCATTTGTTTCTTACTGACATATGCACATATGGTAAGTCATGTGTGTGGGTGTGCGATTTTTGTTTTTGAAGTTCATAATAACAATATTCCGTTAATGACTAGTATACAAAACTGCTGTGCAAAATGACCTTTCGGTTCCAGTCTAAACTTACAGTTGAGTTTATGGCCTTCACGCAAGTATGTGCCACTGTCATACACAGGAGAAAAACGCTGGGAGACCCTACATATAAATGGAAATTTGCACTACTTTGCTTCGAATATGATTTACATTTAAATATGAATCAAGAAGTTAACGTAGGAGACAGTTTGAGAGAGATTTTAGAATCCTATGTTCTGACTCTAGCTTTCATGAGGAAAATTGATGTATGATTTCTGGATAATTTAGAAAAAAGTTACGACCTTTTTGGATAGTTTTAAAATGAACACTTTTTTTCTGTTAGCACTTTTCTTAATTCATTTTCTGAATTCACTGGTTTCTAGAACTAGCCTTAAGCAAATGTCTGAAACTTGAGGAACTACCAGGAACCATGGAACCCAGACAAGAAGACACTTCAAAATGTCTTAGATTTGTTTTTGACTTAGGAGAAGCAATAGATTCTACTAAATTCTGAAGTCAAGTGTGCAAAAGGTCCTGATATAAAGAGCTGAACCCCCTCCCTGACCCACAACAACTCCCTATCCTACTGCAGAGCCTTAAAAATTTCTGTCTTGTGGATAAATTATGGTTATTCTCAAACACTTCTCACTTGACAACATCTTTACCTCCAATTCTTTATATACCAAAGTAGCTGGAGAAAAAGAAGTACAGTTTAATTACATGGCACCAAATATAACTACCAATTTATTTTTTATCAAGAAAGAGTATTTTAAGAGTCTCTGAAAGAGCAGAGAACCTAAGAATCACAAGATTAAAGGGTATCTAAAATATTAATATGGACTATTTCACACAAAATTTTTCTCTTTACATGAGAAGTACTTAATAAATTACATTTAAATGATATATACATATATGGATAAGTGGATAAGACTTAAAATATAAGGAGTAGGAGTAAAGAAGGAACTGTATATCCAATTCAAATGTATTAAAACACAAATATAAAATATAAACAGAAGTTAACATTTTCCTAAAAGGAAATAAATATTCACTATCACCCCGAAGTAGATAAATTATACCATTAAGAGAAAAAATACATACATAGACTGAGATACTTTCTTGCTTTGATATGTGTACAAAATAAAAATACATTTTATGTTTGTCTGAATGTTTAGCATTATACTGTTGGAAATGTATGCTCTACTTTTATGGACAGATCAACTAGGGGAGATGAGTTGGCATGATCATTTGAATTAGTTGTCTTCATAGTGGGCAGGGCTTACTTCTCTCTCTTTTTGAGATTTTCTGAGGTATAATTGATACATAAAAATTGCATATATTTAATGTACACATCTTGATGAGTTTGAACATAAACACAGACCCATGATATTATCACCACAATCAAGGTACTACACTTAGCCATCACCTTCATCAATTTCGTTCTTGCGCGTATGTTAAGAACGCTCAACAGGAGATCTGTCCTCAACATATTTTAAGTGCACGATACTGTGTTCTGAACCACACATACTATGTCGTACAGCAGATTTCCAGTACTTATTCTCTTGTATACTTTTTCAAGCTTCTTTACACATGTGCAGCATGTCATAAGATGCCCTGTGTTGCCATGGAGGTTGCAGGTATTTGAGGTGGGCTGCAGCAAATCACACAAGGGTCGATGGCATGAAGAGGAAGACAAGATTTCATCCTTTCCTCTCTGTCTTCTGTTTCTTCCCTCTCCAATTCTTCTGCATCCTCCTGGCTGCTGTAAGTGATGCTATTAGAGTTGATGACTGAGAACAGTGCTCACCTTCTTGGGACTGGGAGGCTCAGGTGATCTTTATCATCATTTTCTTCAGCGTATGACTCTGAAATCATTCACTGCAGGTTGGTTTTTTTGTTTTGTTTTTGTTTTTGTTTTTTTTTGCAATCAAGAACATCAAAGCCCTCTTCTACTTGTATTGAATTTTCTAGATTGGCTTTCTCTGACATTTTCCCTTTATCTTTATCTTCAGGAACTAATTCTCACAAAGGGTCCAACATCTGTTGCAAGGCAACAGAAGAGGGAGGTTTATTTCATTTCATAAAGGACACTTCCAGTAGTCAACTAAGGGAATTTCAGGATCTTCTTCAAGTTAATCTATATCAGTCTCCCCTGTCTGATGGATGGTAACTTTATAAACCACATCATCTTCCTCTGAGAGTTATTCTTCTGCACTAAAAGGCTATATAATCTTCTGAATCGAGACTCAACTTCAAATTCTGCAGAGTTAATCTGAAACTGAATCCTGATCCAAGCATCTGAAGGTTCACTCACACCAGCATCAAGATTAGGATTTGATGGTGTCTCTGTGGAGTCACCGTTAATGTTTCACAACGTACGTCCCTCATTACACATAAAGCAAGGCTTGTACCAAAGAAAGAGAAATGCTATCAGATTTCTGTGCTTTCTTTCTCATTCACCAGGTAATTCATCTGAATTTTCTTCTCATTGATAGTCATCTCTTCTTCCTCTAAATTCCCAAAACATTCACATCCCAGTCTCCTGGGGCGCTGACCACACTAAGGCTGGAGAAGTCTCCCCAGGTGAAGGGGGCGGTTAGGGATAGCCCTCCCCTGGGCTTCCCTGCCCATCTTCCTTCCAGGCACTCAGCTTTCACAGGCCTCAGAGATGCCAGTTCACTCAAGTCCCCCAGTGCCTCGCTGGACATTGGCACTTGTGCACTCAGCGCCCTGCCACCATCCTCGACCAAGTACCCCTTTCATTTTCAAAACTGTCCAAGTTTGCACACAAATTCTCTTTTCATGCTATGTAAAAGTCACTGAAAATTATGAAGCTGAGGAAGAGGGAAGGCAGAATGCTTGACGGATCATCTAAGTGGGTGTAGAGTCCATGGCAACAAGGGAAAAAAGAGGGGCTTAGTAAGAATACTCATAAACGAGTGCATAGCAATAAAGCATAATTAGGTGAAAGCTAAAAACTTAAATTTAAGTCTTCACACACTATAGACAACATGCCGAGTAGAACACCTGGGAACCTAACACGTAACAGCATCTCACACTCACTGTGGTGAACGATTCTATGAGATGCTGCTCTGATTTAATTACCTTCAAAAGTCCAAGTCTGATTCCTTCCAAAATTTAGCATCTATTGCAAGCCTAACAAGTGAAAACTTGAAGCTGGAGAACAGAGCCATTACTGAAATAAAAGTAATCAACAAACTCTTACACATTTAAAGCAATGATTCACACAGGATTTCATACAAAACTCCCATTAATGCTAATGAAATTGGGTAAGTTACAGGCTGAAACTCTTCTATACATTGATAGGTGACTAGTTCCCTGAGGTACTTACTTAGATGAGGGAACTTAATTTTCTCTCCACTAATCCTCTCTGGATGAAAAGTAAGAAATCATGCTTCGTAGGTTCAATTTCTTTTTAAAGTAGATGGCAGAAATTCAGAAGCATGGGAGTGGATTCATCGAATGCCACATTAGAACACTGTGTAGCTCATTTTTGACCAGTCAAACCATCTTCCATTCGGATGGATACCACTTGGCCAAAGTCTTGAGAAGTCAGTCCTGTTTGAGGCTCTGAAAGTCAGTCATTAAGTTCATTCAGTCTTGCTTCTTCGAAACTCTAGAAAAAGAAACTGCAATTATGTGAGGGAACAAGTTGAGAAGAAATAGAAATTCCTAATTGCTATAGTATGAATTGAAGAGTGCTGTCACTGATTTAATTAGCTGCCGAGGGAAGGAGAGATCATGAAATGTTGAGTTAGAAACAACATAAGATTATTCAAAGACTTTTACAAAATGATAGGACAGGTAGAATTAAGTTTCTGGAACAGAAATGGTTTTTGTGTGTTTTTCAGAAGAAAGGAGCAACTTTCACTACCATGTCACTGTTTTTGCCACATAATGATCATTCTAATAACATCAGCTTGGTTGTATGCAATTCTGGACTAGCGCCAAATAAATTTTCTATTCACCTTCTCAAGTATTACAACTTCTTAGTATATAGGTACCGTGTATATAGGTAGTATGTGTAGGTTGTGGTCTTATTTTATAATTGACATAATGAGGCTCACTTTGGTAAGTTACCCCATAGAATAAAAGTGGTAAGCCCTAAAAATAAAACTCATTGTAAATAAAATAAGTACGCTGATTCTGATGACAAGGTTGATGTCATGGAAAGCAAATCTTAAAGTCTCGTGTAGCTGACCTTCGTTCTTTGACAGCTGATGCAATCAAGCCTTAAAATGGGAATTTTCTAAAAATCGTAACTTGGGATTCTAATGGCAGACGAGTTCTAGTGTCTTGACTTTTAGTTAGTGGTATTTAGAAACGTTTAAAAAAACAAAAACAAACAAACAAACAAAAACAAAGCATAAATACAGGACAGAAATAGACTCATGGACAGAGAATACAGACTTGTGGTTACCGGGGGCGGGGGGGGGGGACGGGGTAGAGGG
This sequence comes from Vicugna pacos, assembly GCF_048564905.1. Taxonomy (NCBI): domain Eukaryota; kingdom Metazoa; phylum Chordata; class Mammalia; order Artiodactyla; family Camelidae; genus Vicugna; species Vicugna pacos. The sequence goes on from NC_133001.1 coordinate 46,540,222, forward strand.
TGGGAAGGGATAGACTGGGATTTCAAAATTGTAGAATAGATAAACAAGATTACACTGTATAGCACAGGGAAATATACACAAAATGTTATGATAAATCACAGAGAAAAAAATGTGACAATGAGTGTGTATATGTCCATGTATGACTGAAAAATTGTACTGAACACTGGAATTTGACACAACACTGTAAAATGACTATGAATCAATAAAAATGTAAAAAAAAAATAGGGATAGACCCCAAATACCAAAATATATCTTTGATTAAATTATGCATGAACACATAAATAGTTATTATGTGCTGTTCAGTGAAAAGTATCTGATGATTCTTATTTTGATTAAAGCCCAAATTACTTTGAACTTAAGCATTAGCAGACACATTTTGGCTAATTATGTGGCTTTAAATAATTTTTTTAAGTTTGCTAATTTATTAGACATTAAGAATTGCTACACATGACATTAAAAAAATGTCTAGTCTAAAATCTACAGTTATAGTTGGAAACGTCTCAGTAATTGATAGAACAAGTAAAGTCAGTAAGATCAACACTGTCAACTAACTGGACCTAATTAACCTTTATAGGACAGAGGGCAGAAACCTGACAACACAAGAATACACTTTTTTTTTTTCAAATGCACAAACACTATTCACCAACATAGGCCATATTCTGTAACACAAAGATTCTAGAATGAAACTGTACAACATAAATCCTCAAACCGCAATGGAAAGAAACTAGAAATCAATAGATAATAATTCAAAAATGGTCAAATATCTGGAAATTTTAAAACATACTTCTGAATAAATCCTGCATCAAAGGAGAAAGCAAAAAGGAAGTTAGGAGGTATTTTGAATTAAATGAAAGTGAAAATATCAATATTTATGTGGTCAGTTTAAGTGGTGCTTAGAAAAATTGATAATGTTAGGGGAAAAAAAGAAATATTTCAAATCAATCTTTGGAGATTCAACTTAAGAAAGCAGAAAAAGAAGAGCAAATTAAGTTCAAAGAAAGTAGTAAAAGAGCAAAACATCAGTGAAATTCAAAATATAAAAGAAATTCAGATAATCGATAAAACCAAAACTGATCCTTAGAAAAGTTCAATAATAAAATTGATAAAACTCTGGTCAGACTAATTAAGAAAAAGAGAGAGAAGACACAAATTACCAATATCAAGACTAAAAGAGGTAACATCACCTCAGATCCCAAAGACATTAAAAATATAAAGGAATATTATGACCAACATTATGACTATAAATTTGATAACGTAGTTTCCCTAAAATGGACAAATGCTTTAAGATAAACACCTAAAAAAGGGTGAATTTTGTTATATATAAATTATATTTCAATAAACCTGACTAACAAAAAGGGGGAGACTGGTTTAAAGGAAAAGAAACAGAATGTACCAGTGCTGTAACTAACACTGATAGTCTTTTTTATAATGTTGTTTTTATTTATTTGTTTTTATAGCTCAGCCTAATATTTTGGGGCAACATGAAGATTATTCAGAGATGTTTAAAGCATAGTGTCTTAATATCTACAAAGTACACATTTATTTTCACAGTTTTTCCTTCCTTTTCCTTTATTTCTGTTTAATATATCATGTATTTAAGTCACTTAATTCACTTCCACTTTGGGATGTTTTCCAGTATAAGTGAAGCTTTTCAACATAAGCTATAGAGCTAAGTGTCAGTTCCCTGCCTGGAATATGGCAAGTCCATTCAGCTACCTTTTTAATTTTTCCTTAATTTGAACCTGAAGTTTCTGATGAAATTGTATTGAAGCTAAAGAGTCTATCTAGATGGGTATTTTGGGGGAGACATGAAGTCATCACATTGCTTTTTGCATCTCATCATAGTTGTGAGCTTTGTCTGCTGGTAGTCAGTCACCAGTATAAAATAAAAGTACTTTCTAACGTGAGCATTAAGTATTCATGAAGTTATTAATTCTCCAATAGACCCAGGAAGAGAAAAAGTAGACAAAGGTGTTATTAGTCAGAGAGATAATAATAACATGAGAGCCATAACTTATCGAACACTTATATGTGCCAGTGTGTTAAGCAGTTTTCATTTATTACTTAAATTAATCCTCATAACATCACTGAGACATGAGAATAATTCTTATTGTACCACAAGGACGGATATTAAAGACTAAGAAATAGCCCACCAAATGAATTAGCAAAACTTAAGGGGGAAAAACCACCAGTGTTAGCAGTGGCTGTTGGGAAATGTATGAATTCAAGCTTGCATTGTAGATCGAAGGTTAAATTCTGTAAAAACCATTTCGTTAAGTAATTTCTAGTATACAGCAAGAGTCATGAAGTTGTTTTGTGTTTTGTTAGAGCAACCCTAGAAACATACTCTAAAGGCATAATCCAGGCTATGGAAAAGAAAAACCTGAGATTAATGATATTAATGTGAGCAGTAGCCATAATGTTATTTTATTTATTTAACAATATTTAATAATATTTAATGTTGAACAATATTTATTTTTAAACGTATAATACTTAACAATATGCAATATGCAACAATAATTGTTAAATAGAATACAATGTAGCCATATGACTTTATATTAAATACAATATGCTATACACCCATCCATATGTATCTATTCATGCATATGCATAAATATATACAGATATATGTACCCATATACATGTGCATAAAAATAAACACAACTCTGTATTTACATTTCCTTTGATTAAAACTATTTTCAAAAGTGTGATCCACAGACTAGATTGAAGTTGGCAAAAAAATATAATGTCTAATATTTCTTACCACTTAGTTATATTCCTGCAATAGTGAATTGCTTATAGTACTCCAGATAAAGCCGTGGTGTGAGCTTTGATTCATGTATTTCTTTTTCCTGCAATGATCTCCCTGTCCTTCCTGTTTTGAGTTAGCCCAACTTATTCTTTAAGATATAACCCCCAGGAACGTATATATAGCTCATACAACTTAATAATAAAAAAAAAAAAAACCGAATCTGAAAATGGGCAGAAGACCTAAACAAGCAATTCTCTAATGAAGACATATAAATGGCCAATAGGCACATGAAAAAATGCTCAATATTGCTAATTATCAGAGAAATGAAAATCAAAACTACAATGAGGTAGCACCTCATACCAGTCAGAATGGCCATCATTCACAAGTCCAAGAACAAAAAATGCTGGAGAGGGTGTGGAGAAAAGGGAACCCCCCCTACACAGCTGGTGAGAATGTAGTTTGCTGCAGCCATTATGGAAAGTACTATGGATATTTCTCGAAAAACTAAAAATAGATTTACCATCTGATCCAGCAATCCCACTCCTGGGCATATATCTGGAGGGAACTCTAATTGGAAAAGACACATGCACCCCAATGTTCATAGCAGCACTATATACAATAGCAAAGACATGGAAGAAACCTAAATGTCTATCAACAGATGCCTGGTTAAGGAAGTTGTGGTATGTTTATACAATGGAATATTACTCAGCCATAAAAAAGAATAAACTAATACCATTTGCAGCAACATAAATGGACCTAGAGATCATCATTGTAAGTGAAGTAAGGCAGAAAGAGAAAGAAAAATACATATGATATCACTCATATGTGGAATCTAAAAAAAGAAAAAAGAGGATACTAATGAATTCATCTACAAAACAGAAACAGATTCGTAGACATAGTAAACAATCTTATGGTTACTGGGGGAAAGGGGATGGGAAAGGATAAATTTGGGAGTTTGAGATTTGCAAGTGTTAGCCACTATATATAAAAGTAGATTAAAAAAACAAATTCTTCTGTATAGCACAGGGAGCTATATTCAATAGCTTGTAATAACTTTTAATGAAAAAAATACAAAAATGAATATATGTGTGTATACGCATGACTGGGAAAAAAAAAAGATATAACACCCAGGAATTATCTTTCCTGAGACTCTTTACTTCCTTCCTGTGTACACCTAAGGCTCCTCCGAATAGTTCTCTCTTAGCGTCTGACACAGTAATCTAAGATCATCTTGCTGGCTTTGTAGGAGACTTCCATCTCCACTGGGACCCCTTGGGGGCTCAGAAACTGTTCCATTTCTTCTTTATATTCTCAGGATCGAGAAAGTTCTGGGTGTGTAGGAGCATTATAAGCATCTCAAGAACTAAGCCTTTGTGATCTGAAATGTAAGCAGTTTATATTAAGATAGTATGATTACATTAAGATAATAAGTTTCCCTTTTTTCAGTTTCTTATAATTTTATACTGTGGTTATATTGTTTTCATAATGATGAAAATACACGCATTCAAACAGACTAAAATATGATGCCAATACATGCTAATGTCTATCTATAATTTTATCAGTACTACACTTCAACCAGCAAGTTTTAGAAATACCTAAAGGAATAATTATGATATATTTTACAAAAACCTTTAAATCTTTACTTGAAACTTGGGATCAGAATTGAAGAAAATGCACATAAAAAAGGAAGGGTGCATGTCCGTACACGTCAACCTTATGTGTCATTGAAAAGTATATTAAAACATGAAAACTTCAAATTTTTTAGTCAAACCTAAACTATCAAGTATTGTCCTAAAACACAGTGTATACAGCTAAGAGTAAACTCTCTTAGCTAATAAGGAAAACTAGAGGTCCTAAAAAATTAAAACAAAAGGAGGAAATAATAGATGGCATTATAAAATATAGAGATATTCCAAATATTTAGCTATGAATATGTCCTTTTATAATCATACACTTTGTGTGCATTCTGCCTCCACCATGAATATATAACAGTCTTTTGAATTCCTGTGGTTGTTGTGATTTCTGGTTAAGTAAGAGAGCAATCACAGGAAATTATTTTAAATAACCTGAAGACACTTATTTGAGCAGCCTTGTTAGATTTACTGCACAATGGTTGAGTAGCTAGTTTTTTTTTTTTTTTTTTGCCTTGAGTGGAGACCCGATTTAGGGAGTGTATATCAATTGATTGTTGGGTGTTAAAACAGAAGTAAAAAGAACTTGTGCAGGAATATTGAGCTTCTCCAAGGTAATATTTTTCTTTCAAAATACCAACAGTAAGATACCATCTGACACATTAAAAGTTCTGGAGGCAAAAAAGCTTATTTAAAATACACTATTGTGACACCCTAAGTGAAGGAATCTCTAAGAAGAGAAAGCTGAAAAATAAGCCAAAAGAAAAATCATCGTACAAAAGGATAACTAAGTTTAAAGCACAGACATGATAACTAAGCCTAGAACAGAACGTCTTTGATCCTAAACACATATCCAGAAACCATCAAAGACAAATGTTACAGGTAAAAGCAATAAAAAGGATTACCTCGAGAGGAAGGAAAGGCACATATTTAGATGCACTGTTAGAAGAGAAAACAAAACCAGGGAAGCAGTGAAAGATCTGAAAATTGAAAGGGAAAATCAAATCGGTGCCTTTTCTGCCTCATCCATCTGCCGGCAGCCAGACAGCACACTTTGGAGTCCAATGGAGTGAAAACAAGATTGGGCAACTTCAGCAGAAACACATCCTCTCCATTTTTAAAATAATGAAAACAGTAACAGAGGCATGACCAGGAACCAAACAGGAGAAACACCCAGGAAATTGCACAGGGGACAGTCAGGGAGGCAGTAAAAGAGAGTTTATTCATTGGAATGAAAATTCAGCATGGCTGGACTAGGTTACATGTTTCAATGGCCTGAAAAAAGAAAATGGGTTGAGAAAAATGTGAATTATCCAATGATCACGTTTAGTCAAGCAAGAAAAAGGTCCTGGGCTGCTTGGGAAGAGCTGGGTCTAGTTCTGAAGTGATATAATTAGATTGTTTAAATTCCTGACCATGGCACCAAGAATCCTCACCATCTGTCTGCCCAGAGGATCCCTCTCACTGCACTTCCTCCCAGGAATGGGCTGTCTTTGTCACAGCTGCCCCTGAGAATAAACCCAGACACTTTACTGAGGTTTGAAAGAACCTAGGTTTTCTGGACCATGCCTTCATGCCAGCCTCTCTCCCATCATTCTCCCCGGTGTTTGCTAAACATCAGCCACTCTTTCCTTCTACCAAGACTTGAAGCTCCACCATCAAATTTGTGTCTTTACACATGTTATTCCAACTGGAAAAAGGTATCTCCATTTCCCCTGCTCCGGATATCACCTGATCTGAGAGGTTGTCCCTGACTATACCATCCTCCCCTTCAAAGTTAAATCACATTGTTAATTACCTCATAAAATGTATAAACATTTGAAATGAGCATGTATAATTATTTGATTACTTTTTTTATGATTCCTAAAAAATATAAACTCTAAGAAAGCAGAAACCTAGTTTTTCACCATGCAATCCTAAACAACTGGAAAAGCAAATATTGTATAATAGAAATTCTGTAAATGTTTCTTTAATTAAGGAATTGATTGGCAGAGAAACAGTGATCATCCTAGCCTTGAAGCAAGGATGAGGAAAAACAGATACATCATTTCAGGAAAGGAGCTAGGTATGTTATATACATTATATCATTTAATCCTCCACCAAACCTAAGACATAGGTATTATTATCCTCACTTTACAGATAACAGTGGAGGCTAAAAACAATGAAAGAACTTAACCTAAGTCATGTAATTCTTAAGAGGAAATAGTTGGTTTCAAATGTGATTCTGAATTTCATGTTCTACCCACTTTACCACACTGACCCTTCATTATTCTAGTCATTTCCTTCTCTAATTAGCTCATTTTGCAACATCTTCTGTGAAGCAGACTATTTATCATAACCTTTTTCCTTGTGTGATATCTTGTTCTGATCATCAATTGGACTTCTAGGAGAAATACATAGACTGGAGATGCTAGCTATGGTTTATCTATCTACTCTAGTTCTCTGACTGAGCAATAAAGTCATTCAGGGCAATGATCTTGTCTATTTCTTTGCCTGCCCCATTTTGCCCCTGGCCCCACTACACCCCCCACAAGCCCGTTACCTCCTGTACCTCCTTCCCCCTTGTATCCCCCACCCGCCTATGTCTTCTGCATCCTGATGTGTTCTGCCCTAACTTGCAGCACAATTGTCTACACATCAAGATAATAAGTTAGCAGAAAAGTAAGAGAAATCAGAGGAAACTTTCTTATTTCTAGATACTTGTTCATCATTTGGGGCATAAAGGGAAGAATGAACAGGACAGCAAAATTATTTAGAGTGAGTGATAGTCTCAACTGCTTCATTTGTTCATGCCTGGTAACCAGAGCCTCACTCAAGTCTCTGAGCTCATCTTCCTTCAAACAAAAACTTATGTAGTAGTTTATAAGCAGGTGTTTCAGACCTAATTTATCTGTTTAATTTACCTGTCTAATCCTAGAATCTTTATCTCTAAAACTGAGCTATTAAAACATCTATTTCAAAAGATTCTTGTGAGGAACAATTAATCTAATATATGTAAATATTCCACCAAAAGGGTGGGGCCATAGAAAGCATTCGATAGCTACAGTGTTCAAAATTTATAGAAGTCCCACCTCTACCCCTCTGGAGGCAGGGTTTATGCTTTGGGGAGATTCCCTTTTGTCTTAGAAGATTTTCTCAGATTTCTCCAAAGGCTCTCAAAGTTAATAAAAGGTTTACTTGTTTTTAAGAGATGGTACCCATCTGGGGGGAAAGTATATTATTCCTTTTCAAAAGATTTGATACTGACCTCTGAGTAAACAAAAGGACAAACGTCCTCATTACAAAGAAAGAGTTTTATTACCACTCGTTCCCTTGTGTGGCTTTTTAACTTCTCAGTAATTTTAAAAGTGATTTTCCTGATTATATGTATGAGCTCTCTTTCATACATGGATTTAACATCCACAGTATTGATAATTTGCAAATATGATGGACACCACTAGTTCTCACTGATAACTGGATCTCTGTTCCATTTTGTGCACATGTGAGTCTGAAGTCCCTCAGCCTTGCAGTTAGGTAGGGCCCTCTAAGAACCAATGAAATGAGAGCAAAAGTAGCATCTGTTAGTGGCTGATGCAATGAAGAGCCCTGGGAGATTCTCCAGTATCGTGTTCCTCTGCCCCTCCTGTGGCAGGCAAAGCCTTGTGCTCCCAAGGCAGAACCAAAGAACAGAAGCAGCATGGGTTACTGAGCTACTGAGTGGCGGTCAAGTGCCTTGGAGAGTCCTGCAGATTTTCAATACATTTTACATCAGTGGGGTGGGTGGTGGTGGTGAAATGCTTTTGTTGTCTTAAGTCAATGAAATTAGAGGGTTGTTTCGGTTATCATGGTGTATTCTAACATGCGTGTGCAGGAAAGAGTCAATTCATCAGGTCTGAGTTGCTAAAAACTTGTGCATTCCCAGACAAACTGATTTTCTTGGCTGGTCCTTGGTGGGTTACTGGAAATGGTATGTTTGAAATGTTCTGATAAGTGTGTTTTGCATGTCTGGAGCTTTGAAGGAAACTCTACCAGTTTGTCCAGCTTGTGGGAGCAATGTGGTTTGTGGTAGACACCTGCCTTCTTTTCGATAGTCTCCTGTTTTGTTAATCGCAGCCAGTCATGAAGGCAGTGTGTGCTTGCGTGATCAACCCCCAATGAAAATGTAAGGCTCTTGGGCTCAAGAAAACTTCCTAGCAGACAACACTTCACATAGTCTGCTACAGTTTACAGCAGGAAGAATTAAGTGTGTCTTGGGTGATTCCAGTGGGAGAAAACCCTTGGAAGCTTGTTCCTGGTTTCCTTCAGACTTTGCCTGATGCACTATTTCCTGATTTTGCTTTGTATCTTTTCTCTATGGTGATAAACCACAGCCATGAGTATGATGACTTCTGAGTTCTCAGTCCTTTTAGTGAATCACTAAGCCTAGGGTGATCTTATGAACCACCAAGACACTCCTCTCACTGATACAGAAAATTGGTACTGGAAGTGGGGTCCTGTCATCGCAAAAACCTAATATATGTGACACTGCTGTTATAGGTGCCTGAAAATATGATGATTTATATTTAAAACTGGCAGAACATTTGTCATATATGATACAGTGATAAAACCCTTGCCTGGGGTAATTTAAGCATTAGATCATGTAAGTGACGAACTTTCCCTCTTGAACTGAGAGTCCAGAGGAAATGATTGGAAAATTGAATTTTATTAGTGTATTTTGAATAAAATAGGCCAGATTTTATATTATGTTTCAAGAAAGTGATGAACTCAGAAAATAACTGGCTATGGAAAGGAATAATGGGATCACAAACATTCCAGGTTTTGCAATATTGGGGAAGTTGATTGCTTTTGATCCCAAACTATAAGTGATGAATATAATAAAAACTTTGAAAGTGAAAAATCTGTAAAAAATTTAGCCATCTAACAATGAATAAATTAAAGGCCTTCCTGCCTTTTATTAAAACTTCTCAAAAGACTAAAAGTGCCTTGAAACAAAGATTAGATTAAAGGTCAATGCCCAGAAATTAATATCAATATTTAAAATATGTTGAGGTAAAGATCACATTTATTTTTGATGTAGCCTTTTCATCTACTAGGCAAAATAGACTCAGTAGGTTGATAGAAAAAATTAAGAGGACAAAAAAATAAGTAAATAAAATCAGAGAAATTACTGGACCTAGGAATCTGTTAAAAAAAAATGTATGTTTCCTGGTACATGGATCTAATGGATTCAAATATGTAAGAACCCTACCATGCATGTGTGTGTGTGTGCATGCACGTGTGTGTGTGTATGTGTGTGTGTAGTATCACGTTGCTAAAGAAACTTGGAGCTTAGACTGAAAACAAAGCCCGTGATTCCTTGAGGCTTAAAAATGACTTTTGCATTTGTCAAAAATATTAATTATGTCCAGCTACTCCAGGGATTACCTCTAACAATTCTTGAAACAATTCCTTTAACTCAGAAGTATAAAGACAATAGAAGTAAAGGAAACATTACAAATTGGTATCAGAGCAGAACAGAGTCTGAATCCAAGTCCCATTATGGGCTAGCCATGGAACCCTGGGCAATTGAAACAGGAATCATTAAAATACCATTTCAAAAAGCTATTGTGAGGATTAAATGCATGCAATTGCTCAGTATAATTCTGATCACGTTGAAAGCATCCAATAAATGTTAACATTCATTGTCAAAATGATCCTTGAGCCCCCATGCTTCCATAGGCAGGTAGTGGATTGAGAACCTGTTATAGTCCCCATGAAGGGCCTATCCCCCAAAGTCCGTTTCAGATACGGATGTGGAAGATAATGAGAGACAGAGGAGGGGAAAAAGCTTTCAGAAAATGGAGCCAGGAGGCCTCTGAAAAAAATGGAAAAGAGAATTTCTCCTGGAAGAGCAGGATAAGGGCTTCATCAAGGAATATTCTCTGCCTTCAAGATAGGTCATTTACCCTATGTCTGCTAGTGGGGTTTCAGAATTTCTAAGGACCAATGACTGCTGTGTGACTCTCATCATTCTTTTTTTCAGAATGAGAATGTTTACTGCAATTATCCAAGCCTTATTGTGCCATCGTCTGCTAAGTGTGTATGGGGAGGAGCAGATGGTTCTCATCTGAGTTCATAGGTTTCCAGTCCAAGACAAGCCATGTTCACATCTGACGGACAGACCATTATTACACAGCACGTAAACGTTAGAGCTGTTGTTGGATAAGACTTGGGTGGTCTTCCTTGGCAAGGGAGTGTGTATTTTGCATAAAATTTAAACTTCATATATTAGAACCGGGAGCACAAACCATAGCAGGACTTACCAATGATCACCAGTATCCAGCTCTCCTCTCCTGCCTCACCTTACAGGAGCTGCACTTCCCAACCTCCTTACAGTGAGATGAGCCCACGTGACAGCTTCTGGCCAGTAAAGCGCATCACTTTCAAGCCAGGGCAATGAAAACACCCTGAGAAGTTTTCAGTTTTATTATTCTACTGCTGCAGCTGTTACGAAGACATCCTCATGCTGGGTTAGCCAAGTCCCAAGGGTGCAGCAGGCTGGGTGGAGGAGAGCTGCCACGGAGAGTTTCCTAGACCTAGGGTGGATTTTTTATAAATAAGAAAATTATCATTTTGTGTGAATCCCAAAAGATTTGTGGTAGCCTGTTAAAGCAGCATAACTTAGCCCATGCTGACTGAAACAGTGAGCACTGCTGAGTATCTGTGACTTGACATTGTTTTCAGTGTCTCTAAGGATGAATTTTAATCTTTTCCACAGTAAGGCCATATGCTGGTTATTGTCAGTTTGTGCTCCCAGAGGTCAGAGTGGCTGCAGCATATTAAACACAGAGAAGGGCAGTGCAAGAGAAGTTCTACATTTAGAAATTTTAGATTATAAAGGACTTTTTAAGTCATGGCAATGTGAGTGCAGGTTTTAGTTTCTAAAAGCAATGGAAAGATTTTAAGCAAAGGAATGACATATGATACACACTTCATTAATATTCTGGGCTATGTGCAGTTCAAAAATGGAAACATGGATAACAGATTTAGTGGCTATTGTGGTTTTCAAGAAGAAGATGCAGCTTAAACTAAAGTGCTCATAGTGACATTTAAAAGGTGAGGCTAGAATCCATATATATGTTGCAGTGAGAAGCAATAAGCCTTGGTGATCATGTAAGGAAATGCCCTAGAAACTTATTTCTCCTGAAGAACATATAATTTTTGAGAAAGTCAAGAGACTATACAAACTTCTCTGTATTTGCAAAGCTAGAAATTTGCAAAGATCTTGGGATTTATCCCTTGTAAATGTCAAGGGTCTTATGATATCTGCTTATTGTATAAAACTTGAAAAATACAGTTGTACCCAAATGTCATTGAGAAGTGGGTAGGAATTGCATCTATGCCACGATTACTTTTTTTTTTTCTGTGCACTTCCGATTTCATTTTCTACAACGTTCTTCTCCGCAGCGCAGACAGAAACACAGACCTCCAAGGAGCCCCCCACGCAGTACACCCAGTACCCACTGTCTCTGGGAACACCCAAACATGTGCTTCCCACATCTCTCCAGAGATTTCTGACATTCTTCATTCTCTCTTATTTTGTCCCCGAATTCTCAAGTGACACCCCCACAACACACACATACAGGAACATGCAAACGGAAGCTCTTCAGAGAGTCTCAAGGCTAATGCTTCTCTAAATGTCTTCAGGTAAGCTCTAATATACATGACATAATACTTTTAAACGATAATTTAAGTTTTTTGTATGAAACATCTGACTTTTCTACACCTTCTGCCACTTATATCTCATCCAAACTCTCTCAAGAAAACCATCCAGTTATAATTGAGCCATCATCATCCTATTCGTATCATTGCATCTAAAGTCTGTAGATTGTAATTTTTCCTCCATTTATGTTTTTACTACAGTATTCAAGCCCCTCCTCCTCATCTCTTTCTGGGACTATTGAAACAGCTTCCTAACAGACAGCCCTCCATCCAATCTTATTTACAATCAATCACCACTGTACAATGCAGTCAGAATAAACCCACTAAAATGCTGACCTGACCACCTCTACTCCTCAACTAGATCCATTAAAATTTTGCTGTTCTCTGGACAGATCCCGAGTTTCTTTGCAGACTTTTAGAAACACTTACTACTTGCCACTGCCTACTTGTAAAGCCTCATCTTTTAATTCTTTCCCCCTCAAACATGCACTCTGTGGTCCAATCAATCTGAATACCGTTTAGTTTCTCCAGCGTGGCAGGGGTCTCTCATTTCAGGGACTTCACGTGTCCAGATCTTTCCTTCTGGACAAATATTGCCAACATCCCTTTAGGGTCTTAGTCTCAATAGCTCTTCCTCTGTAAGTCTTTTGACATTTTCCTAAACTAGACTCTACGTTCTGAATATGTCATTTCCAAATACCTCTCATTTCCTTGTTTATCACATAACTCACATTCGCCTTGGTACTGCATTTAAAAAATTACCTTTAGATCACGTGACTCCATGAAGACAGGGGATTTCCCTTGCCCAATATATAGAAGGCACTTGTGGCAAATGCTCACTGACTTGTTGTGTTGTTAGTTTCTTGTGCCCGGATTCCTCACTTGCCATTTAAATACAAGCCAATAAGTGATTGTGTATATTTTATGGAGGAGGCAAAGTTATCCACCTTAGAGACTAGTGGTGTGTGAGTTCTCTCACCAGATTTCTCTACCACACTGGGAAGCATATGGAGAAAAATAATTTTAAAAGGAAAAAAAAAACCTAATATCTAATTAATGTGTTTCCTTCCAGTCTCCTATACATGCCTGGTAGATAGACAGATTGAAAGCACAGTTAGTTGGAGAGATCAAGGCATGGCATAGAGCTAGATGAATGGATAAATGACAATCATATGTGAAAGTGTATTGAGTGGGGTTGTGTATATGGTTTTTGTTTGATTGTTGTTTTTTGGAAGTGTGTGTGTGTGTGTTCTGTTTTTCTAAACATTACCCAGAGAATCTTTTTCCATTTAATTAAAAATTTTTCCTGATGCCCACATGATACTGAAATATGTTATGCACATTATTTATTTAGCCTTCACATTCAGTAACACATACATTATTTCCATTTTTTCTCATTATAAATAATCCCCTAGCAAACATTTCTGTCAAAATCTTTTCCTGAATCTGGATATAATATTAATCTTTCACACTTCTATGCTTCTGTGCTCTGGTGCCCGGTCTTCCTATGGGAACTCAGTAATCCTTTGGTGCAACTACACTGAGACCCATTTTTATAAGCCAGTCCTCCTCTTTACCAATTCTTAGCAACTTTCTCCAGCTTGGTGTAGTAGCATCGAGCTATTGAATTAGAAAACATCAATGCGGTGGAATTGTGTGAACTTGAAAATTCATTTAGCTGCCCTGAGTCTGAGATTCCTTATTCTTACAATGAGAATCATCCTACTATTTGTCCTACTTCTGCAGAGGTGTTTTTTGGGTTTTTTTTTTTTTTTTGCCTCTGTGTTTTACAGACCATTACTAAGGGAAGAAATGTAAGATGTAAGTGCATTTTAACAAATAATGTTTGTTTTTATGTATGTGTGTAGGTGTGTGTGTGTGTATAAAAGCAGTTGATAAGTCTTATTTTGTTTGAAATGATTTGCATGCCCTTCGGATCACTTGGATTAAGTTCAGATACTTGATTCATACACTGTGTGTCTGGATCATGTCCAGGGTCTGAGGCTTGGCACATAAGGCTCTTCTCAGCTTTACTCCAAGTTTCAGCTGCAAACTCATTGCGCATGTGTTATTTTTTCTGTGCCAGATGTACTTACTTCCCCATGTTTTGCAAAATTTCAAGGTCCTTTCAACCCATGGTGCCTTGCTACAAGCTCATTCCTCTACTTGGAGTGTCATCTTCCATCCATCCTCCCCTAGGGGCAAATTGACACAAACCAAAGATGAAAAGGTGATTGGTGAATCATTTTGAAACAACTTTCAAAAGACATTCTGTGTCTTAGATCGTATAGTATATGTGATTTTTAGAGTGTATGTGTGAGTGTGCACGCATGCAAATGCATATCACATGTGTGTGTTTATGTGTGAGTGTGTAGGGATTGAAATAAATTGTGCTTTTTTTCTCCCCAGAGTTTCTATATGACAAAGCTTCAAGCCAGTGAATTTCTAGTTAATGGAAAAGTTAAGGATAGGATTGCGTTCTCCTTAAGCTTTTACGCAGAAGGCAAACGGGTGATGGGCTGCCTGGAGGCCACTTCACCTGTGGGGTCTATTGCTGTGTGCGGCTGTCAGCTTCCCATCGGACGACCTCACACAGCCGGGTGCAGATGCTTCTCTGTGTTAGCTCTAACAGTGCACTGGAGAGGGGGAGCAGACATGCACCATTGTAAGGAAAATGAACAACCATCGCCTAGAAGAGAAAGAATTGAAAATGAGAGGCCTGTTTTAAGAGGGCTTTTGTTTGGGCTTACGTTTTTCACCTAGAAATGGACACAATTACCGAAAATTAGAAATGAAGCTGGGCTTTGTACAATGAAACGAGATAATTTCATGGCCAAAACAAGTGGGCTCGCGTTGAAAGGAAAGCCATTAAAATATACCTAAGCAGTAAGTTAATGGGGGAGAAATTCAATTTGAAAATGAGAGAACATTTTCAGATAGAAAGGGCAGGCAGTGGAACAGGGTGCTTAATGAGGTACAGTAGATATATTCAAGTTTAATCTAGATAATTTTAGATAATTACAGAAAAAGCTTAAGCTTGGGAGGTTTTTTTTTTTTTTCCCGACTTTTCCCCCTCACTGCTTGATGCCAAGCATTTGACTGGACTAGAAAAAAAATTTACACTATTACCCTATTATCTGTCGTTTTATATAAAGTCTATTTTCCAAAACTAAAAGTTCAAAGGGTTTTTCTCTAACTGACTGGACGTCAGTCCCATGAAAGAACTGCATTGTTGTCAAATAATGCTCAGAGGACATTCAGGACTTTCATTGCTCCTGACCCTGCCGCTCTGCCCAAAGAAGAGTCTCTCCCGGGTGGCCACCGTTCTCTGTCTCCTCATCTCACAGACTTAAGTCTGTTCTGGGAAATGACACACCGCTGACGGATCACCCTGAGAGTCAAAGACTGTTTCCAGGGTGGCTGTGGGATGTCCCAAGGATGAAACTTCTGGAAGTTATGCTAATATGTTTGTAGTGGAATTTGCACTCCCTATGCATTAATCCTTCCTCCTCACTATTTTCCTCAAATCTTTATCCAGGTTTTGCTTTGGGTCCAGACCTCTAGTGGATGCTCTTTAGGTCTCTAGCAGCTTGTAAGATTTTTTTTTCCCCCTTACCATCAGGACTATACTGAATTATCAAGGCTTCAGGACATACTGTGATGTAGCTACAGGGTGTAGAAAGACAGAAAGGAGTGTTGCACAGGAGGGAGGTGGTCTTGAGCCCATGTGTGCTGAGGCTTCAGTGCTGTGGGGACACACTTGCTATCATCGGGCAGGCTCAGGTGGGCCTCTCACAGGTTCCTCGGCTCAGACTTATTTTTCTGCTCAGCACTACTAACGTTCCTGATTAAGGGCAGTGTGAACTGGGCTACCTGAGTCCTAGTAAGAGGCAATTCATCAGCTTGCATGCTAAAGAATTCTACTCAACAGGAAAAGTTTCATGAAATGGTTCAAGATGCAGGTTTAGGAAAGATGTAAACCCGGCTTCAAGTTTCTATTTTAGCCACTTATTTGCGGAGTGCTCATGGACTTGTTGCTTATTTCTCTGTAGGACAGATTTCTTATGTCTTAAACTGACACATCCAATTCTCAGGTTTTTAGGAGGAAGAAATCAAAGTGTATATTAATTGCTTTTAAATATAGACCATAAACTAGTTTAATCTGAACTGATCACTGATGAATTCTCACTGTGTCTATGGTAATAAAGAAAGTGATAGACTTATGCTACCATCATTGTTATTATCATTTTAGGTCAGAAATAATTAGGGAAGATTCTACCATACCTTCCAGTTTAGTCCAGCTCCAAAAACATGCATGTGATGTGTACTGATTTATCTGGGAAGATAACTCAACAGCACAAAATGATCTCGGACAGCATACATGTTACCTTCCTAAAAGTGGTACAGAATCAGTTCCCGGGTGTGGCTGCTGAAATGGTAAGCCCCACGTCTGGCACTATGTTAAGGCACACATTCTAGAAACCCCGGAAACCAAATCCAACGAGAAGTGACTCCCAAAGGAACTGAAACTAAGCCATACACCCAACAAAGACCACCACACAAACCATGTGAATGTATTGATACCCTTAATGATTTCTTAGATGGTAACAACTACTCTGGTTTCTTTTTTTTTTATATATAACATAATATTATTAGGAATATTATGCAATGTCAACCCAATTCTTATACATGTTTACAATTAACACTACATTTGTTCTTTCAGTGTGATAAGCTATTATTCTGCGTCTTCACCATTAGAAATACACCTCTACTACGATGTTTTGTTCAGTCTCTACCTTTTATTTCCAGAAACTCAATAAAAGCTGCTGGGAGCTCAGAAATTACTTAACAAAATTAAGTTGCTACTAAATTCAGTTTATATAAATCCCATACCATACCTTTATCTATGAAAAAAATGTTATATGCTCCATATAGTTGTTCTCTTGCTTACAGATAGAGATGTTACCAACCATGGGCAGCATAAAGCAGATTAAAGCTGCTTTTGTCTCCATTCACGCCACAGGCAACTTCAGGAACAGCAGAGATCTCAGTTGACTCCAGCAGGTAAAAAAGCATGATTTTCTCCCTTAAAGGATGAAGATAATTCGCACAGGCAAGACCTGGCTAAGCTAACAGGACACCAGGATTAGAAGACCGCAGATCCTCTAGTTATATTTGGATTTTCTTGTCTTGTATTTCTATGATCGAAGGTTCAAATGAATTCTCTTTGCTACAGAGAGTTGAGGACACAATGAAGCTTCCTGTGAAAATATTTTCCATCAATCAAAAGCCTTTCCTTGAAAAATATATATACGTGTGCTTGCAAGTTTTAAAAATTGATCGGTTCCCCAGTGACCCACCCCCATCCTGAAACGTTCATCTAAATAGCTGAATGCCCCCTAGCTTTGTACTCCACGCCGATCTCTGGCCCTTCCATAACCCATCTCCCATGAGAGGAAGGAGAGCTTACCTTGGTAGTGAGATTGGGAAGAGGAGAGGGAGCGTGTGCGGTCCACCCTCTCTTTCTCCTGTTGGCAGTCCCCCTACGCCATCGTAAGGTTTGCAGTCGGGGACCCTGCTCCCTTCAGTGGTGAGAGCTGCGGGTTTAGTGGTGTGGTAGCCTCATAGCCCTCCACCTCATCCGTCAGCAGTGAAACCTCAGAATTATCAGTCCAAAGTTACATATGGAGAAACTTTGAGGAAGCCAGGACACGTAGCATCTTATCTTCAAGGTGTTCTTTGGAGGTTGTTAATACCCAGTTTAGAGTAACTTCTGTGCTCTTAGTAACCTGTGTTTCGTTTTCTTAGCCAGGTCTGTAGGTTACTAAGAGTTTTTGTTTTTGAAAAGCTTTGAGATTGTCACCACTAACTTTCAGCAGAGCTAAAGCAAGGCCAATAGAAAATTATATGCCATTTTAAATTATTATTAGCATACTCTTAAAATTATACTCATCAGTAGATTATTATGCTTGTGAATACTGGAAATCCAAATAGGAGCCCTGTGTACTGAAATAGGATATATTGTGTAAATGAACAGTCAGAAATGAAGGCTCCTGCCAGTTTTGAATATATAACCCCCACACGGACAGATTTAGAGGAGAGTTGATCACAAATACTTGAGCCACCTCTTCAATTATTATTATTCCCCAAAAGCTTATACCTGAGGTGGCTTAATCTTGAGAATTAGCCTGGTATGAAAACAGTGTCTGGACATAGGCAAATGGTACTTTAGATGAATAGGAGATGGTACTTAAAGAAAAGTCTTTGCAAATGACTGAGAATGATCTAGGAGAACCAAGCAAAAAGAGAAAGGCATATTCTTCAAAGAAATTCAAGGTTTGAAAGACTGTGATTCAAATGAAAAGGTAAAAAAAATGTACTTAGGAAATAATATACCAAGGTTTAACTACTTTTAAGGTTTTGGCTGGACAAGGGGTAAAGGTTTTATTGATGAGCAAACCAGAAAAAAATGATCAGAGCTTGAGAAACCTAATGGAAGAATATAGGCAAGATCACAGAGACCAGAATGAAATAATTTCTTTGTATGGAGCTAGGACTCAGGGAACAATTGAGAAATGCCATCTTAAAGCTATAGATAGAGTCCATACTAGGACTAATGGAAAACTATGTCCTTGAAGACTGGGATAATTTTTTTTTAATTGAAGTACAGTCAATTACAATGTGTTGATCTCTGGTGTACAGCACAACGTCCCAGTCATGCATATACATACATATATTCATTTTCATTGTTTTTTGCATTAAAAGTTATTACAAAATATTGAACATAGTTCACTGTGCTATACAAAATAAATGTTTTAAATCTAGTTTTATATGTAGTGGCTAACATTTGTAAATCTCAAACTCCCAAATTTTCCCCTTCCCACTCCCTTTCTCCAGTAACCATAAGATTGTTTACTAAATCTGTGGGTCTTGTTTCTGTTTTATAGATGAGTTCATGGTATCCTTTTTTTTTTTTAGATTCCACTTATGAGTGATATCATATGGTATTTTTCTTTCTCTTTCTGGTTTCACTTAGAATGACAATTTCTAGATCCATCCATGTTGCTGCAAACGGCATTATTTTATTCTTTTTTATGGCAGAGTAGTATTCCATTATAAAAATATACAACACTTCTTTATCTAAGACTGTGATGATTATAAAAGCTTATATACTATTTGAACAGGTGTAATGGGGAAGACTAGGTGTATCATGTTTGCAAAATGCTCAAATTATTGTTGAAGGAGTTTCAAGGGAAATTATTATAAGCAGAGGCACAGGTATTAACTATTCTTTTGAGGAGGAGAATATTTCCTTCCTCTATCCCTCTTGAGATCTTGTGGCTGGACTAATAGTAAAAATGACACAAAGCAGATTAATAGGAAAAGAACCAATTTAATTTCATGGGCACAGATCATAAGATGATGCTCACAGAGTAAATAAAGCAGGCAGATTTTGTAACTTTTTACATGAAGAAACAATAAATTTTTGAGGAGTTGATAGGGCAAAGAAACAGGTTTGTGTACTTAATTAATAAGGGACTTAAGGAAATTGCACTTTGGGTAGTAAGTAAGTAAGTAATAAGGTGTATATATCCTGGACCCTAAACTAGGAAGACATCTTTCACATGGAAGATTTATTTCCTGCTTTTAGGATGACAGAGAGGAGGGTCAAAGTATTCCTCTTCCATCAGCCATTTCTTAAGTAACTTTAATTCAAAAAAATAAATATGCCATTTAAGGCATGTTTTTGGGTGGCCTGCCTACCCTGAGTCCCAACACTTCTCTCAAGGAATATGTTGTAAAAATTTTATAAAATAAGAAATAGAAACCAAGATAAAGGATGGATGATATGAATGAGGAGGGAAATAGGCAGATCTCAAAAGGCAGAATCCAGATCTGGGCTAGATTTGGGGTTCACAGAAGACTAACTCTAAGATACGATTTTCTTACTCAGGAGAATAAAAATAGAAATGTTTTGACAGAACCAGAAATGAAAGGCAGCACGTTTCTTACAACAGAGGGTCCCAGTAGGGTCTGAGACATATATTATAAAGAAAACTGTAAAAGACCATTCAGCAGAGAAAGTTAAGCACAGCTGTTTTCCCAACAAGCTAAACAATGAACACATTTATATATTGAGAGGAATGCCAGGGACCATCACAGGGGCAACACCCAAGCTGGAAGAACAGGCACAATTAGGTTGATACGTGTTTAGGGATATCAGGAAATCGAAGATGCCCAAATATGACTGAACGAGGTCAAGCACTATTTGGAGAGCAAATAACTGGAGTTGTTTGAATGATAAATCAGTGTGTTTTGTCAGTAGGATTGCCTGTCATCTGTATAAACACCGTACTGTCCGGAGAAAGCAGCATCGGTAGAAATGTTTCAGACTCAGAAGTTAAAGGAAACTTGGTTATAGAACAGGCGGCACTGAGATGCTCTGAAACATAGCAGGGCCAATGAGAAGGAGGTCCGTTACCCCACATTCTGGTACTTTGTTCGTGCCAGAGATGGGCAGCTAAAAAAGCCCTTAGAAATTAACTTGTGGTGCTTATTCTCAATTGGTGTGATTGCCTCTACCCTTCTGGAAGGCTGGGACATGGGACATTCTTTTCTTCCTTTCTCTTCCCTCTTTTTCTTCTCCTCTTCTTCTTCTTCTCCCTTTTCCTCCTCCATCTTTTGTCTTCTTTTTTTTTAAGGAACATAGGAATGTGTAACTTCCCATTTTCAGGAATAAATATAATACTGTAAGATAGGCTAACAGGGGGTTTTGACTTATTTTAATATTTTCTTCTTTAGACTGTCTAGAGCATTGCATATTTTAATTTATTTTCTTTGGTTTTATACATAATTTTATTCTGAAAAATAAAGTCTACTTAAGGCAAGTGATTTGTTTTCAACTTGGGCCATGTATTTATTGGAATTTACATCTGTCTTGATTCTGTCATTGGACTCCATTACAGAGTCTCTGAAAGACTGTTCTGGACAAAGTGGCCTGAAATATTTTGGGATGGAACATTGGAAGAGTCTAGCCTTAAATACAGTATAGATCTAGAATGGGCTTGATAAATGCACTGCTGTAGTTTTTCTTAGACTTTTGGGTAGCCACGTCTATGCTACCTAGTGGTATTCCCAAGAAGGTAATCAAGAAGAGCAGTTGCTATTACTGGGGCAGTGGCCTTGTGGGAGTAAGGCAGTAATGTTGGTCTCCTTCACGGGGGAAGAATAATAATACTCTTGGTTGACCATAAGCTTAGTGGCTAAAGCCAGTGAGTTAGGAGATGGAAAGACATAGAATATTTGGGGAACATACATCCTCCCAAACTGATATTTGTTACGTGATATTAAAGACCCCATTATTGTAAAAATTCTTGCCCCTCCTCTTTACTACCCCCTTATAAAGTTCAGTGAGTTATCATATTGGCAAGTTTGAAAGAGGAACGGGATCCAGGTGGCCAGCCACCTTACTGAGTTACGTGCTGACCAGAGAAGGCACATGTATTTCATACCTTTTGGCTGTGTGTAGAACAAAGAGAAAGCTGGCTCTTTTTCATGAATGGGGAAGTGGTAATGCAGTCCTTAGAAATAAGTTCAATTCAGGGAATTGTCAATAGCAAGAAGTTACAGAAAGATCAAGTTCTCCTTGAAGAGAATCTCTTCCCACGTTGGAGCAGCATCATAAACTCTGCCAAATCAACAAAGTGATGAGGTAGTGGGAAGGCAGTGGGCATTGCATGATACGGGTGCAGCACTGTGCTAATAACTCCATGGCCTTAAAGGCAAGATTAAAGTCAGGAAATAATTCAAATGAACCCAAGTGACATCCCAAAGCCAGCTTAGGCATTCAAAATCATTCAAATGATTCATTAAATGCTGACCAAGGGATCACCTATTTAGGAATTCTGGGTGTAATGGTGGCCACGATAAACATATAGCTAATAATGGCAAGCATTCTATCTAAACAGAAAACAGAGATCTTAGAGATACAGTCCCTCCTTAAGCAGTCCCACTTACACAAAACGGACTGAGAGAAGACCAGGGTCCCCAACTTACCTGCTCTTTGAGAGTTGGGCAATGTGAGGCTGCCACCAGAAGTTTCATTCCTGAAACTTATGAGACTTTGGCCACAGGTAATGACTAGGAATAACTTCTTAAAACCAGCACTATTTTCAGAAGGAAATGATTTTAATAAACTTACCAGTTATCTTTTCACCATGTTGAGGAGCAATACAATTTACAGAGAACAGTAGGCTTCTTCTAAGTTTTGAAGTGTTGTCTGGATTAGTGCCAAGACAAAGCAAATTATATTTGCATGATTTTAAGTTATTACATAATCAATGAAGCCACATCAGTCAAAACTTAAAAAGCCATTAAACAACCCAATGTAGTTAGATTGAAATTTGACTTTTGATAGTACAAAATCTCTTAATTGTTTAATTCAATTAGAAAATACATATTTTACAGATGTTTTCGTAATTAAAACATAATACACCAGCTTGTATTTAATAGATAAATAAATCACCACAACAGCTTGTATTTAATAAATAAGTAACTAAACTTTCACAGTGAAGTCAAGATGAGAAACTTGAAATGATGGATTCCATAGCTAACCACTTCACCAGTTTTCTTAAATAACTTATTCAGAAATTGACAACAAAAGATTAACTTAGAAGTTGTTTTTTTTTTCAATCCCTAAATGATCCTAAGTTTATAATTAATGAGCTTAACGAAATGAACAATTGTTTTTCTGTGTCAGTAAATGTGTGAAGCATTAAAACATGAACAATCAATCCTTTCATTTATCATGCTTCTCACATTATATTTCTAGATCGCTGATATGAGATCCTTTAACTCAATTTTTAACAAATATGCATTGAATGATGCACAGAATAAATCTCAGTATTTATAGAGGAATATGTATCAATGTCATAACTTCCCCATCCATGACCGATTATTCTCATTCTTAATAATATTATTCATTTTCCCTAACGAAATTCATTCCCAGGAGAGGTAAGAACTTTACTTTGTTCAGCAAACTTGATGGCTTGGTGTGTTATCTTTCAAATTCGCATTTTGTTATTAACACCCAATTCATCTCTACACATACAGTTCACAGATTAATAAGTGAAAAGGCTTTTATTAATAATTAATGACATTTTCCTTATTTGCCGAAGACTAAAATTCAGTGAGCTGAGAACTTTTCTTAATCTTTTTAAACAATAACTAGCAAAATTCTCTGTGAGTTCCATTATATTGTACTCTTATGATATTCTAGAGCTACATATGTCTTATAGTTAATGTATTTTGAATAGGTTAATCAAATTTATCCAGTATTTATTAAGTCTCCCCTTCAACAAAATAGTGTAGAATATAGAAATGAAAAATACGTGTGATTCTTTTTTCTCCTTAGGTATTTCTTCAAGTAGCAAATCCTGATATACTATGTTCCTTCCACTGATTTATATGTTCAACAAATATTTATTGAGCTCTTAGCATCTGCCAGGGACTGTTCCAGCACCTGAAGATTGAGTAGAGTGGAAAACATTGCTTTTGCCCTCTTTGTCCTTAAAATCCAGAAGATGAGAAATAAGCAATAGATAGATAATTGAGTTTGAAATAACATGAAAATAATGTTCTTTTAAAAATGAAATATATCAGAAATTAGCTTTCTTTGCATAGTTTTTGTGTCTGTATGTTCTGAATGCATATCTAAAGAATGAATCAAAATCTGTTTTTCTCAGTAGCAAAGCAATGGAAATAATTTTTTAGCTTCCCAAGAGGACCTCAAAGGAGTGATAATCTTGTTAAGCTCCCTAAAGACAATGACCACAAACATCTGGTTCATCGAGTATTCTCAGAACACAACCAATGATTTTAGTATATAAAAGAAAAAAACACAGTTTTGTGATTTTAAAAGACATATTGTTGCATATTTACATAAGAACCTGTGCAGATTAGTATTTTAATGCTCCCTGGCATTCTTATTACAATTCCCTTGCCCATGCACTCTCCTGCTTTTCTGGGGGATAATAGCATGTCATTTTCTCTCTCCTAAAAAAAATAAAAACTTATATGTCTTCCTTTTCTCCATGTAGAGGTAATGTCTGTCTTTCCTATTTTACTGAGACAATAAAAGTAATTAGAAAAGACACTACAGGAGCATGTATTAATATATCTGACTACCTATCTATAGCAGTGTTCCAATGATCCATTTTCTCTGGTGTTGTAATAAATGAATTAATTGTGCTCCTAATAGAAATTTGTCAGCTTGCACAAGAGATCTCATGACTTTTGTCCATTTCAGGATATTGCTTCCATATCTGCTCTCTTTCATGCTATTAATGCTTCTCTCTCTCCTGTCACTCTCTCATCAGCATACACACATCCTATCCTCTCTCCTCTACTTCCCTCTCTTGATACTTCCTTTTCTGTCCTTTCCCTTAGAGCAAAACTCTTCAAGAATGTTCCCTATATTCTACCAGGGGTTTCTCCCCCTCTCTATTTGAACCCACTTCAATCGGGACTTTTCACTTCCACCAGGCTTCTGAAAATTGTGTTTTCAAGGTCAGCGATGGTCTCTACATTTCTAAATCAAATCAATCTTGCCTATCAAGAATTTAACAGTTGATTGCTGTCTCCTCCGAAAACTATTGTTTCTCCGATTGATTTCCAGGCTACCACTGTCTCGTGCTGATGCTTCCATCTCACTACCAATCCTCCATCTCCTTGGCTGGTTCTTCCTCGCCGCCACAAACATTTAAACGTCAATGGTTCTCTTCCTGGCTTTCCTCTTACTCTGTATTCATTGCCTTGGGAATCACTTTTATTTAAGTAATTATAATACTTTCTCTTCACCGATGACTCCCATGTATAGTTTCCTAGCCTCTCTCTTATCCCCCAGATCCAGATTTGTATATGCAACACCTACTTGATATTGCCCTTGGATTCATAACTGGCATTTCTGATTAACCTGGCAAGAAACCAAGTTATTGAACCATCCCCTCCACCATGAAAAATAAAGGCTCTTCTACAGTCTTTCCTACACTGATAGATGACAGCCTCATTCACCCATTTGTTCAGACCACACCTTGAAATTATTCTTCACTCCATCCTTTTCTTCCTGAGCAGATACACTCTAACTGCAAATCTATTCTCTCTCCTCAAAATATATCTATAATTTACTACTTTCACCACCTCGACTGCACACCCTGTGCAAGCTACTGTCATCTTTCACTTGATGATGCCAGATTGTTTGCTGACATGGTACATTTCCACTTGCACGGTGTTCTATGTTCTCACCATGTGTGGGATTGTCAGTCTTTTGTGGTAGACATGCAGTGACATTTTATTTTTATTGAACTAGCAGTTGCCTGATTACTAATGAGTCATCACAGGTTGCCATATTAACCATCTGAGTATCTTCTTTGGTGGATTTCCTGTTTAAAATGCTTACGTACATTTTAAGAGTGTACTGTTTTTTTATTGATTCGAAAACATTTTTTGTATCTCCTGGATATAAATCCTTTGTCGATTACATGAGTGAGTTGCAAGTATCTTCTACTCAGTGAGTTTTCCTTTGGATTATAGCTTTGAATAGAGGTACCTTTTTACTATTGGTAGTTGAATTTTATCAATCTTTCCTTTAAGGTTCATGGCATTCAGTTTCTTTTGTTTTATTTCCCTAACCCAAGGTCATGAAGATACTCTCCTCTATGATCTGAAAGCTGTGACTTTCACATATAGCTATACAATCTCCCAGAATCTGACTTCGTGTGTATTGTGACAAAGGGGCCAAACAACTTTTTTTTTATGGATATCCAGTCTCCCTTTGAAAAATGGTTTTCCCCCATTGATCTGCAGAATCACCTGTAAAACAAATTAATAAACGAAGCAGGTGATGTTCCCCTTGGGTTCTCTCTCTTCCATCCTATTAAAGAAGAATGAAAGGTCTTCTAAAGCAGATTTTTTTAAAAAAACGAAGTTGTAAATAAAAATATAGATGAATTTACTTGGTATTATTAAAGTAGATATTTTTAAAGTCATGGCCTAATATAAATATTAAAATGAATTCAACAGATAAAAAGCAAGCTGCGAAAAATACATTTGCCATATTTAAGACATAGAGCACTTCCATGAGTCAAAATAAAAATGATGAACCAAAAATTGACAAAAGAGGGAGAGGAAAATAGGGATTGAGTGTTCACCAAAAAATCAATGAAAATGGTGCATGAACATATAAATACCTTTATTTTTCTCATAATTAAAAATAAAATTTAAAACAACAATGAAATGCAATTTTCATTCTATCAGTTGCAAAGTTCATTTGTACGTTAGAATATTCCGTTACTGAGGGTGACTGAACACTGGCTCCTCCATATTCTTTTGGTGGGGCTAGAAGTATGTGATGCCTTTTAAAAGGCACGTCTGTACTGGCCTAGGTATTCCATCCCTGCATGTACTCAGCAACTAATTGCATCCTCACAATACTCTATGAAGCCGGCATTATTATTATCCCGTTTTACTTATGAGGAAACTAAAGCAAATAAGGGTAAAGTGAGTTCCAAAATCAAAGCTAGTGAAGAAAAAAAAAAAAAGAAAGAGCTCACATTTGATCCTAAATAGTCTGGCTCTTAACCAAATTTTATTGCCTTTCCATGAATGTGCAAGGTTGTTCATTGCAGTGGCTTTATTACAACAGTACTGGTATAACATTAATATCACACAATATAGGAATTAAAAACAATAACTTCATGCATTGGAATATAAAGCAGTCATTAAGAAAAAAATGATGTAAGTCTTGTAAATCTATGGGTACTGACTAAAGGATATGTAAAGACTTGGTGACAGTGGCTAACACTGCGGGATACCCTGGAAATCTGGAGTCGAAGGCCGATTTATTTGTCATTACACTACATCTTGCATGTTTTAAAGTTTTTACCATAAGCATTTGATACTATTGTATTTTTTTTAACAAGAAATAAGCAGCATGGTAATTCAAAACCTGTCTTAGTAGTGAGAAAATGTCATGAAAACAGGCGATCAACTATGTGTGGTCCACCCTAAGGGCTGCACCAGACGCACATGCTTTGTAAAGAAAGCTTTTCATTCATCTTTGCCTGCCGTCAGTGTGCGATCCTAGGAACTGTGCCCAGAGCAGATCTGGTATCAGAAGCAGGCTGTGGTGTAGTCCTTCTCTTACTTATGAGAGAAAAATATAAATGTAATCACATCCACGACGTTTGGGAGGCAATTTGTGGAGGTGGCCCGAAGCTGTGGGGCTTCCTGCTGGCTCTATCAAGCCTTCCAAGAACCCTAATCGTTCATTCCTCAGAAGAAATGTCAAGCTGCTCATGCTGTCAACAGAGCAGATGCTCTGCTGACGTCTTTGGGGAGCAGTGTCAAGTGACTGGGAAATGGATGCCAAGATGACAGGAAACTCTTGCCCTCCTCACTGAATTTCACGTTCCCCATGCCCTGGTGTTTGGTCATGCACCACAGACCTCGGTGTTAGCAGCAGCCCTGGCCAGGGGAGACTCAGCCATGTGCTAACCGGGACACCAAAGACCGAGCTTCCTCCCTGTCTCCTTCATAGGATGCTCTCCAGAATCACGAAAGACAACGTGTCTATTTAATTTACTTGACTTTATGAAAGTTTCCCTTCTTATGTGACAACGTTTACTTGGGAGGTATCCTCTTTTTTTCAATATATGCCTTAAAAATGTTCTCTTTGTATCTGTGTCTTCTAGTTTTTTTCAGCGTCTTCTAGTTTTATATATATATGTAGGTTTTTTTTTTTGTAGAAAGCTTTTACTGAGACACAGAGTAAGCAATCAAAATGTGGAAATTTTATTTTTTTTCCCTGTGCCTTCTTGTGCATTACTTTGTTTGAAATTAACACACACACACGTCTTTTCAGCTCCATTTTACAAAGCAGGAAAGTGAGATCCACGAGTAACCTGTCTGAAGTAACTAATTGGAGGTGGAGGTGGGTTGAGAGCTCTAGCTGGCCATGATTTCTCATGTATCAAGAGTACTGCTAGGTCCTCTGTGATTGGTGTCTTCGCCTTCATTAAAAGTAGAGCTGAGGTTTCAAAATTCTACAACCAAAATCATTAATGTAGTGATATCTGACTATAGAAAATTTGAAGGACACTGGACAACAGAAAGATAATGGTGCGAAAGGAGAAAGACAGATAAAGGTAAAAGAAAGGAAAAAAAATCGACGTTTGTTAAATATTCTTATAGTTTTGGATTATGGATTACATTTTTATTTTCATTTCCACATTAGTATGTGCATAATTTTATGAGTTCTCTCTCACTCTGTTCTGTTGTGGCCTGAAGCATATATAATTTTGACAAACACTGTTTAGGGAAAATAATATAAAATTAGTCAATATTTATTCATAATGAGAAAAGAAATTGCAATAAGTACCATAACCATTAAAAAAAATCCAGGAAAACAGTATAATGTTTTATTTATAAAATTTATAAGATAATTCTTTATTTTTCCTGCTTTTTTGTTTTGGCTGCATTTTCTTTAATTGTTCCTTTACTTGAAAATGATTTTGTAATTATAACTTCTGATATGAGAGCACAAAGTCAATTCAATCTTTCCTCTAATGATATAAATTAGTTTCCTTTAATAATTGATAGTTTAGGAAAAATTATTTTTGTTTCATAATGTGTTACTGGATATGTTATTTACATTTTTGAGACAAATTTGGGAAAACTAAATTTTCTTTATAGCTATTCTGTAAGATTCAGAATATTATTGAATATATAAATAATAAACAATTAAAAATAAACAAATAAAACAAAATAATGATACATTATTAGTTTTATTTGTTTAATAAAATTTTAAGAAAGGAAAAATATATTTTATATATGTATATAATATATTTTTAAGTATAGAAAGTTGCTTTTGGCCGGGAGTCACTGAGAACTATGTTCTATTTTTAATTATTTCACATGTCGAATGATTTGAAGACTTTAAACAGAATAGTTTCTGGCACTATTTAATTTCAGTATTATCTTTTCTTCATTACCCTGATGTTTCTAGGTCCAGAAACCACAGATCACATTGACAATTTGACATAATCTCTGGCCATGCACTTACATTTACAGTGTCAGGAGTCACCCCAGTGGTCATTTGCTGGTGGTCTTTTCTACATCAGACCCACTGATAATAATTTGATTGAAGATGAAAAGAATCACACAATCATGTTCAAATCAATAAATTGTCTTTTTAATGAGTAAGGTTAAATCAAAAATACTTTGTTATAGCAATTTTATGGTTCATTTAATATTTGCCAGTGTGAATTCAGTATATTTTTCTAATATATTTTCTAAATTACTATTGTTGATCACTCTATATTTTGGAATATTCTGTGACATAATGAGGTAACAAATATGGCATCTCAATAAAGAAATGGAAGCTACACAATAGAATTAAATTAAAATTTTACAACTGAAAAATGCAAACACTTAAGTAAAAAAAAAAGATTGGTTAGATTTAACAGCAGATTGGACACTAGGGAAAAACTCAGTTTATTTAAAGAAAGGAATAAAAACTATCACAAAGACCAAAAAACTAGTGAAAAAAATAGTCCCTCAGTGACCTACAGGACATTACAAAGAGGTTTAACATATATGTGAAATAGTAAAACAATAAATGGAAAAAAATTGGACAGAAAACATATTTGATAAAGTACTAGTTGAACACTTTCCAAATTAGATGAGGGATAAACACAAAGACCTAAGTAACTCAAAGAACTGCAAGAAGGATAAGTAGAATAAACAAAACAAAACACACATGCCGAAACACCTCCAAATCAAATTGTTGAAAACCGATAATGAGGAAATACTTCTAAAGGTAACCCAAGAAATAAGACACATTTCTTATCAGAAAAAAATTAAAACTGGAAGAAAAAAAGAATAGAATTGATACCAATATAAGTTTCTTGAGTGTGATGAGAGGTCATTAGAAGGTCTGAGCAAAGAAATGATAGAAACTACAGTTGAACCTTGAACAACCAGAGTTTGAAATGCATGGTCCCATTAATACATGGATTTTTTTCCTTCCAGATTTATAGTTGACAGAGCTATAATTGACATACAGCAATATATAAGTTGAAGATGTACAACATAATTATTTAACTTATATACATCATGAAATGATGACCACAATAAGTTTATGAGCATCCATTATCTTATATAAATACAAAATAAAAGAATAAAAGAAAAATAAAAAATTTTTTTTCCTTGCGATGAGACCTCTTAGGGTTTATTCTCTTAAATTTTTATATATAACACATAGCACTGTTATTTATATTAATCGTATTATACATTATATCCATAGTGCTTATTTAGCTTATAACTGGAATCTCATAACTTTTGACCATCTTCATTCAATTTCCACGACTCCCACCCCCTGCCTTTCTTAACCACAAATCTGATCTATTTTTCTAAGTCTGTTTGTTTGGTTGAGTTTTTTGTAGTATAATTGACCTACAACCCTATGTTAGTACCTAATACACAACATAGACTTGACATTTCTATACTTTACAAAATGAACACCATAATCAGTCTAGTTACCATTAGCCTACATTCAAATATATGACATTATTATTAACTATATTCCTATATTCTAGTTCATTTATTTTGTAACTGGGAGTTTGTACCTCTTAATTTCCCCTGCCTATTTCACTCATCCACCCACCCCTCTCCTCTCTAAGCAATCACCTGTTTGTTTTCTGTATCTATGACTCGGTTTCTGTTGTGTTTGTTCATTTGTTTTATTTTCAGATTCCTCATATAAGTGAAATCATGTGGTATTTTTTCTTTCTCTGTCTGACTTATTTCACTGAGCACAATACCTTCTAGGTCTGTTGTCAAAAATGGTAAGATTTCTTTTTTTTTGTGGCTGAGTGATATGCTTTTGTTTGAATGTATGTATGTATATGAACATATATATATACATATACACACACCACATCTTAATCCATCTATCTATTGATGGAAACCTCAGTTGCTTTCACTGTGAATAATGCTGCAATGAACAAAAGGGCACATCTGTCTTTTTGAATTAGTGCTTTTGTTTCCTTTGGGAAAAATATTCAGAAATGGAAATGCTGGATTGTACGGTAGTTTTATTTTTATTTTTTTGAGGAATCCTTAGTGACTGCACCAATTTACATGCCCACCAAAAGGGCACGAGCTATCCCTTTTCTCCACATTCTCACCAATATGTTTTGTTTGTTGTCTTTTGGATAATAGCCATTCTGACAGATGTGATGTGACAACGCATTGTGGATCTGATTTTCGTGTCCCTGATGATTAGTGATGTTGAGCATCTTTTCCTGTGTCTATTGAGCATCTATATGTCTTGGAAAAATATCTATTCAGGTCCTGTGTCCATTTTTAATTAGATTATTATTTTTCTAAGTTGAGTTGTATGAGTGCTTTGTATGTTTTGGATATTGACCCCTTATCAGATGCATTGTTTGTAGATATCTTCTCCCATTCAATAGGAGGCCTTTTCCTTTCATTGCCAGTTTCCTTCATTATGCAAAGCTTTTTAGTTTGATGTAGTCCCATTTGTTTATTTATACTTTTGTTTGTCTGAGGAGACATATCCAAAAAAAATATTTTGAAGACCAATGTCAAAGAGAGTACTGCCTATGTTTTCTTTAAGGAATTTAATCGTTTCAAGTCTTACATCTAAATCTGTAATCCATTTTGAGTTTATTTTTCTATATGGTGTGAGAAAGAAGTCCAAGTTGATTATTTTGCATGTAGATGTCCAGTTTTTCCAACACCATTTATTTATTTCCCATTGTAAATTCCTGCCTCCTTTGTTGTAGATTAATTGACCATGTAAGTGTGGGTTCATTTCCAGTCTCTCTGTTCTGTTCTGTTGATCGATGTGTCTGTTTTTGTGCCAATACCATAGTGTTTTGATTACTGTCACTTTGTAGTACAAACTGAAATCAGGTAGTGTGACAACTCCAGCTGATCTTTTTTTTTTTTTAAGATTTGTTTGTTTGTTTGTTTCTTCTTTTGATCTCTTTCTTTGTGATTTGATGATTATCTTTAGTGCTATGTTTAAATTCCTGTCTCTTTTTTGGGTGCAAATGTTAGTATACTTGATGTTGTCTCTGAAGTCTCTTAAACTGTCCTATTTAAAAAATTTTTTTTCTGTTCATCTTGGGTAGTTTCCACTACTCTGTTTTCCAGTTTGCTAATCTGTCCCTCTGTAAAATAGAATCCTCCTGGGGAGGCTTCTCTAATGTCAGTAAGTGAGTCTGACCCAGGCTTCTCTTAGACTACTTCCTTGGCACTGGGTCTCAGAGTGTATGAGATTTTTCAAGTGCCCTTTAAAAAAAGAGTCCTATGGCCCTCAGGCTCTCTCACGCTCAAGTCCTGCTGGCCTTCAAAGCCAGATGTTTTGGGTGCTCATCTTACTGGTGTAAGAGCCATGGGCTTGGGAACCTAGGACCTCTAGCATCTTGGGAAGAATGTCTGCAATTGTAATTATCCTTCTGTTTGTGGGTCACCTACCTGGAAGTGTGGGTCTTGACTATACAGCACCTCTGCCCCTCCTCCCCATCTCGCCATCCCTTCTTTATATCTCTAGTTGTGGAAAATCTTTTATGCTAGTTTTCAGATCATTATTACTGATAGTTTCTCTATAAATAGTTATAACTCTGACATGCCCTTGGGAAGAGATGAGTTCAAGTTCTTTCTACTTCACTATCTTGGCCACTCCTCTAGATTTTTTTTCAGTAGTAAATATTACAGCTCTACTGGTTGAATCTGCAGATGCAGAATTGCAGATCCAGAGAAACTGTGGATACACTATAACTTAGATGTGGATTTTGGACTGTGCAGAGGATTGGCACCCCTAATCCCCTTGTTGTCCAATGGTTAACTCTAATAAATATATTTTAATGTAATACCTTGGCTTCTAGGGTGAAAATAGATTATGGGACAGGACATAAGTAGAAGCAGATACAGATTTTAGGTAGTACTTACGTTAAGCTAGAGGTGAGTTGATGGTGGCTTGGACCAGAGAGGGAGCAATTAATGTGACAAGAAGTAGGGAAATTCTAGGTATATTTTAAGATAGAACCAACACCACTTCCTAACAGATTGGATATGGGATATAAGAGACATAAAAGCATCAAATATGACTCTAAATGTTTTGTCCTGAGAAATTGAATGATGAGGTAGCCATAAACTGACTTGGAAAAAACTATGGTTGACCCAGAGGATTATTTTTGGTAGGGAGGAGGGTTTGCAGGGAGTGTGGGGCTGAGAGAAGAGGAATCGGGTGTTTAGTTTTGAATATGTTAAGCCTGAGTTTTCTGCTAAACGTGACATATTGTTGATATGCAGTTGTATAAATGAGCTTGGAGTTTAGAAGCAAGATCCAGGCAGGGGTGTATATTTGCAGGACATTGGTACATAGATAATATTTAGAACCATGAGAATATTTGGCATCACTGATAAGAGCAAATGGATAGAGCTAATGAGTAGAAAAAGGACTGAGCCCTGAAGCACTGGTGTATAAGAAAGTCATGGAGAAGAGGAGGAACCAGCATAAGATACTGAGAAGGAATGGCCTGGGATAGAAGAGAGAAAATAAGAGCATGATTCCTCAAAGCCAATTAAAGAAGGCATATCAAGTAGAAGGAAGTAATTAATAGTGCAAATACAGCTGACAGATCAAGTGAAATGATGACATTGCTTGTCTTGTAATTAGAAGAACTGGTCTTAACTGTGAGCACAAATCACAACAATGTCTTCCTGATATTTGTAGGAAGAAAGGGCACAGACAGACCTATGAAAAGATTCCATAATCACCATAAAACAAAGAAATATGTTTCTAATATCAGAAAAGATGCCTATTGTCTATTTTTCATATCAAAGGCTTGTAATTCCTAGAACATTTATCTCGCAGAATTTTTGATTTAGGTAAAGGGGAAAAACAGAAGAACAGAATTGAAATTTATTTGCACTTCTGTTTGAATGGCATGATATATATATGCCGTTGTACATCATTCCTTCATTGAAATGGAAGTTAATATCATTTCTCCAGTGATTTTTTTTAAATTGAAATATAATTCAAATATCATAAAATTCATCATTTTAAAAGCAAACTCTAGAGATTTTAGTGTATTCAAAAGGTTATGTAATCATTGTAACAGATCCCAAAACATTTTTATCACCCCTCCAAAGAAACCCTCCAAAGAATGGCTGAACCCATTAGCAAGTACTCTCAACCTTTATTTCCTTTTCCCACTCTCAGCCCCACCAGCCCCTGGGAACCATTGATTTCTTTTCCATCTCTATGGATTTGCCTATTATAATTCATATAAATGGAATTATGCAGTATGTGGCCTTTTACCTCTAGCTGTGTTAACAATGTAATGTTTTCAAGGTTTACCCATGTTGTAGTATGTATCAGTACATAATTCCATTTTAATGGCTAAATAGTATTCCATTTTCTTTCTCCATTCATCACTGGATGCACTTTTGAGTTCTTTCTACTTTTTTGCTATTATGAATATTGTAATAAGTATATGTGTAATTTTTGTGTGAACATATATTTTTATTCATCTTGGATGTGTAATTTAGAAATGCTGGATGATATGGGACTCTATTTAAATTCTAGAGAAAGCGCTGAACTGTTTCCAAAGTGGCTGCATCATTTTACATTTCTATCAGCCTTGTATGAAGATTCCTATTTCTCTATACCACTAATACTTGTTACTGTCTGTGTTTTTTAT
The DNA here is from genome assembly GCF_048564905.1 of Vicugna pacos. Lineage (NCBI taxonomy): Eukaryota > Metazoa > Chordata > Mammalia > Artiodactyla > Camelidae > Vicugna > Vicugna pacos. The sequence continues at coordinate 46,575,078 of NC_133001.1, forward strand.
TCTAGCCATACTAATAGTGTGAAGTGGTTTTGATTTGCATTTTCTTAATGACTAATGGTGTTCAACAGTTTTTCTCATGCTAATTGGCCTTCTTCTTTGGCAAAATGTTATTTCAAAATCTTTGCCTTAAACAAATTATTTGTCTTTTCACTGTTGAATAATGAGTGTGTATCTATGTACACATGTATACAAATGTGTATATAGATATATGTATGTATACTACACATGTACATACTTATATTTTTATGTGTGCTAGACTTTATCAGATACACGATATGCAAATACCTTATCTCATTCTGTGGCTTGATCTTCTATTTTCTTGATAGTATCCTTTAAAATACAAAAAACTGATCTATATGTCTGTCTATTTGTTATTTGATCTATATGTCTGTCCTTAAGCCAGTACCACACTGTCTTGATTACTGTAGATTTGTAGTAAGTTTTAGAATCAGGAAGTTTTCAATATTAACTATTCTAGATCCTTTGAATTTCCATATAATTTTTAGAGTCAGCTTGTCAGCTTCTAGAAAAATAAAGTCCACCTAGAATTTTGATAAGAGTTGCCCTGGATCTGCGATCAAGCCAGGGAGTACTGCCATCCAAACAATCTTGTCTTCTAATCCATGAATGTAAGATGTCTTTGCATTTACTTAGGTTTTGTATTTCTTTCAACATATTTTATAGATTTCAGTGTATCAGTCTTACACTTCTTTTGTTAAATTTATTTGTAGGTATGCTAGGTTTTGACATGTTATTATAAATGGATTTGTTTTCTTAGTTTTACTTTGAGTTGCTTATTGCTACTGTAAAGAAATGCAATTGGCTTTTACTTGAGTGTCTTTTACATCGATGATTAATTACCAGAAACTAAGCAAAAATTCCCCTTTCCCCTTAATCTTTAAATAAGAGTTGCATTTAATTAAAGATAGTTCTCTTTGTTTAACTTCCTTCTGATATGAAAGATATTCTTCCTGAATACTACAGAATATCTGGCTTATAAAAAATAATAAAATAATGCCATTTGCAGCAACATGGATGGACCTGGAGATCGTGATACTAAATGAAGTAAGCCAGAAAGAGAAAGAAAAATACCACAGGTATCAGTTATATGTGAAATCTGAAAAAAGAAAAGACACAAATTTACTTATTTACAAAACAGAGGCAGAATCACAGACACAGAAAATGAACTTATGGTTACCAGAGGGGAAAGGCGGGTATAGAGGGATAAATTGGGAGTTTGGGATTTTAAGGTACTATCTACTACATACAAAATAGATAAACAGGGTTCTACTCTATAGCACTGGGAACTATATTCAATACCTTGTAATGGCCTATAAATAAAAAGAATATGAAAAGGAATATATGTATGTATAAATTAGTCACTCTGCTATACACCAGAAATTAACACAACATTGTAAATTGACTATACTTGAGTTTAAAAAAAATAGGATACCTGGCTCATTTCCTCACTTTAAAGAATTTTTAACCACTGCCTCCTGAATTCTGGCAAGATTAATCCTGTGTTATGGAAGAAACCTTCCATTTCAAATGAGAATTTCCCATGTTCTCCTAGTCTGCTTATCTCTCATCTTGAGGCAGATCCAAACCGTAGTGCCTACAGCTGCTGGTAATACTGATGGTGATGGAAATGGGAGATGGTGGTGGTTTGGAATGGTGTGTGCATGCGTGCGCATGTGTAGGTGAGCCATTGATGATTTTGTATTTGAGTATCAGTAATAGCTGTCGATCTGAAATCTTGACAGAATTTACCCTGTAGCTACTACGGGTATGGGTGACTTTGAGAAAAGAGACATTTCCTGTATCAGTTGTGTTGAGAAAGTTTACTTAAGCAGTGTCAAGGTGGATAAAGGAAGAATGCATTCGTTTTAACTTCACTATACAGCAATGAACTCATTAACTTTGATGGATTACAGGAGGAGCTTAAAAACAAAATATAGCTTGTTTTCCTATCCCAAAAAGCTACTGGAATTTTCCTCCCTCAGCTTGCATTTCTTATTTGCATGTGTGGAGTGTGACAGACTATTGAATCCTGACAACCTGTTGGATGAAATCTAACAATAACCAGTCAGATCAGTGCAACCCAAACTGCCCTCGTGGGACTTGACAAGAAATCCTGCTGTCCTTTAGGATGCAATTACCCCGCTGCTTGCTGTACAGAGTGACCTCTTTTACTCTGGTATTTATTGAATCCAGACCTAATGTCTGGTCTCATTTCAAAGTCCCTGTCTGCAATGCCTATCCCACGGCCAAGTACAGTAGACAGTGAACCACCATAGCTGCCAAGAATCAGTACTTTGAAAAGCATCTTTGGCCAGGAGATCATCATGCCTGTTCCCGTTAGAATCAACATTGCTTTTTTTCTGGCTCATTTAATGTAAAATGCAATTCAGTTTTAGAGATAAGTACTTTAATTCACAAATGGTTGACAGCAGTAGGATTATAGTGTAGGCTCTGAACTTAAAAATAGTTTGGGGTCTGAGTCTAAGTGTTTCTGCACCGAGGAATATTTAACAGGATAGGAACTGAATGGAGGATATTAGTATTGGGCCTTATCAGCTCAGGAATAAAGACACACGAAAGGTATGACAATTGAGTAATGGAATTTGGAACTAAAGTCATGATCCTCTATTTCATATTAAGAAACATTTTGAAGACGTAATGTATAGGTTTCATTAAAATTTATGCTGTGATTTATTTTATCTACAGTGATTTATTAGACATAATTGCAAAGAAGGAGTAGTTCAGTTTTTTTTTTTCCTATTTGGTTAGAAGTTAAGTACTCTTGAATCTAAACTTGGGGGACATGTCCTTATTAAAATGGAACTCATAATTAACATTTCTGTGCATTTCCTATAATCCAAACATGCAAGAGGGAACATTTAAATGACTAGCAATTAAAATGAAAACATTTTACTTTTACTGGCAGCCTTTTAACTTTTCAGTTCATCATATTTATAGTTATCATTATTAGACATCTGGAAAAATATAGTTATGCTTGCTATTTATATTACCAACTAAAGACTTTGAATCACTTTGTAGACATGATCTCATTAACGCTCTCTACATCTCTGTGAGGTAAGTGCAATTATCTTCATTTTATTGAGTTTAAATTACTTTCCAAGGTGTCAAAGAAAATTGTGGCAGGATATGTAAAAAAAATCAAGGTCTCTCAGTGTCCACTTTAATGGTAAATCCTTTCAATAAAATCAGAAAGAAATGAATCTAGTTTTAAGTGCATGGGGCTTAATTTTCGACCAATAGTCATTTGATGTAGCTATATAAGACATAACATTTTGTAGTTATGCCATTTCCAGTATAATTTATCAGCCTGACCCATATTCTACTGTATTTGTCAAACCAATATTTTATGCAATGACATTTCCCTAAGTTTTCTAAGAGAAAGTTTTACAAAGAGATGGAAATAAAACTTACTTTCTCTGTGAAAGTTTTTTTTTTCACTTATTAAAGACATTGTCACTGCCTGTCTGATTATGCTTTTTCAGTCTCTACCACCCATAGCCACATTTATAACGTAGACTTGGTTTCCTTTCAGATGGTTGTTTAAAATGCGTTCTTTACATTTTAGGGAAAGGATGGGGGGCTTGCCGGCGTTCATTTTGTGGGTTTACTGAATTATTATGCAATTGATTGTCCTTCTTCTAAATGCTCTCTACTCCTAGACTTTTACCAGTGATGAATACTTAGGTTAGCATTTCCCCCTCCAGCTTTTCACTCAGATTTTCAGATGTGATATAATAGATGTCATAACTGATTGGGTTAGTCTTTTTTAATATAAATACTAGCCCTCCCATATTGGCCACTTAATTTTCAATAAGGATGCGGAGACCATTCAGCGGGACAAGAATAGTCTCTTCAACAAACAATGCTGGAAAAACTGGATATTCACATGCAAAAGAATCAGGTTGGATCCTTACCTTATAACGTATAGAAAAGGTAACTCAAAATGCATCAGAGACCTAATTTTAAGTGTTTCATGATAAAACTTATAGAAGAAGACATAGAGGGATAAATCTTCATGATCTTAGATTTGACAATGGTCTCTTAATCTTAAACATGACATCTAAAGCATAGGCAATAAAAGAAACAAGATCTTCAAAAAATTTTTAAATGTTTGTGCATCAGAGAACATTATCAATAAAATGTAAAGACAGTGGATACAATGAAGACAACAAAATAAAAAAATGGGAGAAAATAAATCATTTATTTGATAAGGGTTTAATATCCAGATAAAACTGAAAAGCAAAATGGCAAAAAAAAAAAAATTAACAAATGGGCAAAGGACTTGAGTATTTGAATAGATACTTCTCTAAAGAAGGTGGCCAAAAAGAAGTGGCCAATAAACACATTAAAAAAAAAAGATATTCAGTGTCATTAGCATTAGGGAAATGCAAATCAAAACCACAGTGAGGTACCACTTTACATCCACTAAATAATAATAATAATAATAATAATGATAATAATTAATAATAATAATAATAATGAATAAATGTTGAAGAGGATGTGGAGAAATTGAAATTCTCATACATTATTGGTAGGAAAGTAAACTGATATATCCACTGTGGAAAAACAAAGTTCCTCTAAAAGATAAACATAGAATTAACATATAACCCAGGAAATCTAGGGATTTCCCCCAAATATTTGACTGTAAGGACACAAACACTTTTATGCCAATGATTGTAGAAACATTATTCATAATAGCCAAAAAATGGAAACAATCCAGGTGTCCATCTATAGATAAATGGACTAACAAATATAGTATATAATAGAATAGAATATTATTCAGCCATAAAAATGAAGTTCTGATACATGTTGCAACATGAATGAGCCTTAAAAACACTATGCTAGGTGAAATGAACCAGACATAAAAGGACAAATATTTTATTCTTCCACTTATTTCAAATACTATCTAAAATGAGCAAATTTACAGAGACAGAAAGTAGATTGCAGGTCATAAAGGGCTGAGAAGAGGGAAGAATGGGGAGTTACTGATTAATGTTTAGAGTGTCCATTTTGAGTGGTTTGGGGAATAATGATATGGCTGCACAAAATTGTGAATATAATTAATGCCACTTAAGTGGCATTTACATTTAAATGGTTCAAATGGGAAATTTTATGTTATACATATTCTACCCCACAGACACCCACAAAACTATCCTTAGCATTTCCACTGAAATGACACAAGGTCCAAGTGAAATACACATATTTAGTTCTCTGTTTTCAAAAATGGGCGGCTGTTTATTGGCTTTTATAGTTAAAATAATACAGAGTGTTGAAAACTTCTGTCCCATTTCAACCCCCTCCCATAAACATTTAATAGTTGAAAAAAATTCTGATAAATATTTGGAATCTCTTTAGCCAAATTCATGTTTATATAATAGGAACAGCCGCATTTCTTTATATATTTGAACCTAAAGCTCTTCAAAACATAACGCACATAGATTTTAGTGCATGTGTTTGTGACAACTGGCTGCTCTTAGAACATATTAAATTCTTTGTTTAGTCTATTCAGAATAAATGAAGTTGCATTGCAGCTGTGTTACAGTATTTATTACATAATATGCATCCACAATACACATGCTTTCCAGTTTGGGAGACAAAAACAACTACACAAATACACATTTAAGAAAACCTTCCACTATTAAAGTATGAGGTCCATGGCAAAATATTTTCACAATGGAAATCAAAACAATTATATAAATTCTGTTTTTTTATAAAAGCACAAATTTGCTACCTGTTGACAGAAGAAAATCTTACATTCTTTTCAAATAATTAGCAAACACCTAGTGTAGTTTAGTTTGAACGTTTCTATTACCAATTGGAATAAAAATAAGTGTTGCAATACAAAATTCCTATATGTAAATATGCATATACTCATATATATGACCAAGCCAAAGTTTTCAGAAAACAGTACTATTTCTATATGTGAGGTACTCACACTGAAATGATCATTTCTGATATATTCCTTTCTGCTTCATTTTAAAAAATGATGTCACAGACTCAAGCCATTAATGGGTCATGATTAGCAGTTAGAAAACACTGAAAAAGTGAATTTCCGAGAAGAATGTATGCATGAAGGTCAACAGGGGGTGTATTTCACAGGCTGCTTTGTGTGTTTTTTCCCCGTCATAATGCTAAATGATAGTTAACTCAAACTTCATAATGATCAACTGGGCTGCTCCTGTGTCTACACAGCCTTGTGGAGAGATTAACCTAGATTCCTAGAGTTATTTCCATTCTCTGGGAAACATAAAAGTATTGTTCTAACTGGCGTTGTAATTAATCAAGTAAAGGGAAATGTCTTTATTTGAAAAAATACCTTGAAACGTGCTATTTTGAGGCCTGGAGGTTGGTAGCTGGCATTGAAGCTTCAGAGAATAGATAAAACCAACCTCCCTCCCTCCGTCCCCCTCCCCCACTCGCTCTCCCTTTCTCTCTCTACCTTTTCTCCTTATTTCTTCTCTGGAGATGAAAGAGAAGGGGAAAACACAAGAGAAAGTATTAGAGCAGTTACTCTTCTTCTTGCCTTGCTGGTGTTTAGGACCCCAGTCAATACTGCACAGCAGGTGATGGGAAAGGGCATCTTTGCCTTGCTCCTAATCATAAAAGGACAAATGTAACTTTTTATCCATAAATATCCACAAGTAGGTTCTTTACTAGGCTGAGGAAGTTCTCTTCTACTCCTGGTTACTGAGAGGTTTTATTTTGAATGGGTGTTGAGATCTACAAACACTTTTTCTATATGTATTAATATTATATGATACTTTTATTTCTCTTAATATTGTGGATTATTCATACTGATTTTTTTAAACCAACCTTGCATGCATGATATGAATCCATCTTGGTTTTGATCTTCTTTATATATATTTTGCTGCATTGTTTGCTAAAATTTTGTTAAGAATGCCTGCATCTATGTTCATGATAGATATTGGTCTGCAGTTTTCTCTTCTTTTAATAATGCCTTTTTGTAATTTTGATATCAAAGTAATGCTGACCTCATAAAGTTAGTTGAGAAGTATTTTCTCCTGTTCTATTTTTTGGATTTTTTTTTTTAGAATACATTATGTTTTTCTTGAATATTTGGTAGAGTACACCAGTGAAGCCAGCTGAACCTAAAATTCTGTTTTGTTTGAAAGTTTGAAACCATAAATGTAGTTTATTTATCAGATATTCCTCTATTTAGTTTGGTTCTTCTTGAGTGAGCTTTTGTAGTTTGTCCATTCCAAGGAATTAGTCCATTTCAACTAATTGATACTTTTATTAGAAAACTATTTATAATTCTATTATATTTTTAAAAATTGACTAAACTTTTCAATAGGTTTATATTTACAGAAAAGTTGCAAGAATAGTACAAATAGTTCCTATATATTATATACCATTTCTCAAGTCACTAAGAGTAGCCTACACGTAACTGGTGGGAACCATGCTCCACCTTTGCGACAAGGGAATATTCACATCTTCTTTGAAGAAATGTTTATTAAAATCCTTTGGACATTTACAAATTGGGTTTTCTGTCTTTTTATTGGTGAAATGTTGAGAGTTCTTTATGTATTCTGGTTCTAGACCCTTTCAATAATTGTTGACAGTTTGTTACTATTATTATTATTATTTAGTTTGTCTTTTTTGTTGTTGCTCAATCCTTTGAAGTTGTTCTCCATTGCCTTATGGCTTTCAGGGGTTATGGCAAGCAGTCAGGTTTCATTTGTATGTTTCTTCTTCTGTAAATAATATATCTCTTATCTCTGGCAGGTCTTTTGATTTTCTGTTTACTACTAGCATTTGTAAATTTGATTATGGTGTCTTGGTGTAGTGTTTTTGTTTGTTTGCTTTTGTTGTTGCAATTATTCTGCTTGGTGTTCACTGAGATTCTTGGATCTATAGGTTTAGTTTACATACAATTATGAAAAATGTCAGCCACTATTTCTTCCCATATATTTTTTCCCTTCACCTGATTTCTCTTTTTCTGCAATCCAATGACATGTATGCTACACTGATCCTGTCCCATAAGTCATTACTCTGCTTTTTTCAATTCAGTCTTTTTTCTCTCTCTGCTTCATTTTGGAACATTTAGTTCTATGTCATCAAATATACTTATCCTTTTTTTCTGCAGTGCCTTAATCTTCTATTAAATATTTCCAATTATTTTGTATTTCAGATATGCTATCTTTTATTTCTAGAACTTGTATTCTGTCCTTTTTTAAAATTTATCTTAAATTTCTTTCCTCATCATACTTGTATTTTCCTCTAACTTCCTGAATATATGGGGGATTTTACAATAGCCAATTTTTAAACATTGTTATTTTAATTCCAAATTATCTAGCCTCTCTTTCCCCATTTCTAATGATTGATTTTTCCGTGTTATAGTTCATATTTTCCTGCATTACATGCTTGGTAATTTTCCATTGCATGCCAGACATCATTCATTTTCCATTGCTGGCAGTGGCTTTTTAAATATTTCTTTAGTGATGAACTTGACCCTGACATGTAGCTAGACTGCCTGGAATAATATTTCTCCTTTTGAGGCTTCTCTTTAGGCTTGGTTATGGCAAATCCAGAGATGCTTTTAGCTTAGGGACAATTTACTCTCACTAATGAGGCAATAACCTTTTAAGAACCCTAAGCTGTGTGTCTTACATTGGCTTTCTATTTCAACTGGTTTGAAAACTATTCCTAGGCCTGTGTGACCTCTAGAAATTGTGCAGTTGACTGCTTTCTAGTGGTTCTTTCCCTTCTCGTGCAGTTTTCTCTTAATGACCCACAGATTGGTATTCGGTCAAAGACTCAAGGGAATACCTCTGCAGCTCACCCAATCTCTCTTCCTTTTTAGCTCCTGCCTCTCCAGGATTTTACACTGCAGCCTAATCAACTTGGCTAAGTCTTATTTCTGTATTCTCAAGTCAACAAGACTTCTAGATTCTTCTGAGTTTTCGCCAATTACACTGTGGCCTCACAGCCTTTTCTGGGCACTAAGCTCAAGCAGTCAAAGAAGTTGTCTTTTTCGTTTCCCTTCTCCGAGGAAACACAGTCTTGTTTTCCAGGGCCTTTTTTTTTTTTTCTTTCCTACTTTCCTGGTTGATTAAGGTAAGAGACGAAATCTATTGCCTGTTACTGCATTACATATGAAATTGGAAGTTCCTGCATGTATCTTTAGTTTATCCTTGTTATCTTTTCAAATTATTATAATGTCTTCTACAGCGGAGTTATGCAACAATTTATTTGTCCAACATTTGTTTTTGGATTTGGGCTGTTCTGAGTAGCTGCCGGGGACATTGTTGTGTTTGTGCTTTGGTGGGCATACACACGTTTAGCCAATACCTGGGAGGAGTACTGCGGAGTCATCAATTAGGTTCTACTTAGCTTTAGCAGATAGGACAAGTTTTCCAAAATAGTTGAAAAAATTTACACACCCACTAGTAATGTATTAAAATTCCAGTTGCTCCACAGTTCTCACCAACATTTGGCAGTGTCTGCAGTTGTCAGTTTGACTGCTCTGATAGGGGTGCCTCACTGTGGGCTTCGTCTCTATTTCCCTGATTAGTAGTGTTGATTACTTTATACTGTTTGAATCTTGTCTTTGATGAAGTATATATTTAAGTCTTATCCCCACTTTTAATCTGTTTTATTTTCCTTCTTGATTTATGAAAATGTTTGAAAGTGTTCTAGGTATGAATGATTCATGCATTACAAATGTTCTCCTAATCTGGGGCTTGCCCCTTCACTCTTTTAGTGCTATTTTTGATAAATGGAAGTTCTTACTTTTAATGGAGTATAATTAATTAGCTTTTTATTTAATGTTCAGTGCCTTTTATGCCCTGTTTAAGAAATGTTTATCTACTTCATGTTTATAAGGTAGCCTTTTCGGTATTCTAGAAGCTTGCTTCTTTTAGCTTTACAACTATATGTAATTTATTTTTGGTATGTTTAAGGTGGCAAAATAAAACAAATAGAAATGTTATGTTTTCCCATACGGCTATACATTTGAACTAGCATCATATATTCAAAAGACCACCATTTCCCTCCTCATTGCTGTGCCGATTTTCTTGTAAATCACCAGCCTTTATGTATGTGGATACTTACCAGGACTCCTTCCCGTTGATTTGTGTAGTTTGTTTATACTTGTGCCAATATCAAAATTCCTTGGTTACCATAGCTTTATAATTCTTATTGATGTCCAGTGGTTTAAGACCTCTAGATTTGTTCTTACTGTTTAGTATACTTTGGCTGTTCTTAGCCATATTTTTTTTCCCAAGAAGTTTAGTAATTTTCAATAAAATAAAGCTCTGTAATTGTTACTGGAATTGGATTACATCTATAGATGAAAATCAGGAGAACTGACATACTTAAAGTGTTAAATCCCCATGAACTCTGCACATCTTCCATTTATCTGGATCTGCTTTTGTGCTATTGGAAGAACTGTCATGATTTTGATGCCTTGTGTTCTTCATTAATTTTATTTTCTACTTGCTTTTGGTTGAAATATGGAAAGGTGATTGATTTTTTTATATTGATACAGTAATCTTTCTCAATTTAATATTTAATTTTGATTGCAGACTCTTTTGTACTTTCAGATACATAATGTTAGTTATATTTCTTTAATCATTATTAGTTTTGTTTATTTTTGTTTCTTTATCCCACCGGTTAGAGTATCCAATTCAATGCTGGGTACAAGCAATGAAAATAGAATTTCTTGCATTATCCCCAATCTCAGAAATAATTTTTTCCATATTTTAACGTTACATGTGATGTTTGCCTTAGGATTTTTTACATATTCTTCAACAAATTTTTTTAAGTTCCCTTTTATGCCTCATTTGATAAGAATTATTGCCAAATGCTTTTTCTGCATCTATTGAAGATGATATAATTTTTCTGTTTGTGTCCACATATACCCTGGGCAAGGGCTGGAGAGAGGGAGAAAAAGGATCCTTGTGTCTACCAGCTCACAATGCCAAATTTCTTCCTCTGTAAAATTTAGTTTATCATTTCCCATTTCTCTCCTAGTCTGTGCATATTTAAAATATATCTTTTTTTTTAAATCGAAGTCTGTTTGTTATAGTGACAGCAATGAGCAGACATACCTACTGCACACTATTCTAAATGCATGTTTTATCTATTTTGTTAACTGATATTTTGATCATTCATTAACTTTACTGTTTTTTTTAATGTTTATTTACTACCTCATAAATTTTAGGCTTTTTCTTCCTTCTTGTCTAATGTGCTTTTTCTATACTTGTACTTTTTAATTTTGTTTTTTTTGTTTTTGTTACTTTATCATGTTGATTTAAATCAGTGTTTTGATTTTGTCCTATATATAATACATACGTATCCTATGTATGCTGGTTTCAGCATCATTATTATTTTTAAAATTCTATATATTGTTTCTATTTCCACTTTCACCAATGAGATAGTTGATATTTTTAACATACGTAGATAGTAGAGAGGTTTAATTATTTTGTTATTGATTTTTCATTCTATTGCACTGAGACTAGAAATGTTGGTTATATTCATCGTACTTGATGTAACTTATTGATGCTTTCTTAGTGGCACAATATATGGTCAATTTTTATTCTCTCTGACTGGCATATTATTAACACTGTATTTTAATATGTAAGAGCAGACCATATTGATTACAATTGTAGGTTTCATTTTTTTATTTATCATTCAATAAAGTTGACTTGGGTTGGGAGTAGACGTTCAAATTTCCTTCTGCTTTGATCTCTGTTGTGCCTTGCACAATCGTAATTTCCACTGTATGTTCTTTGGTGTTGACTTACTCCTCACAGTGATAACTGCATCGCATATGTAGGCTTTTAGCATTCCAAGGTGTTTCCTTTGGTCTAATTTAATACTTCCAGCCTGATTCTCTTTTCTTTCCTTTTCTTGTTTTATGTTTGCCTGACCTGTGCTTCTCTTTTTGTTTTTAGCATTTCTGAATCACACTGTTTTATAGATCTTGCATACTGCTTAGAGTTGGTTTTTTTATATGAGTCAACCTGAAAATTTCTTTTAGGAGTGAAATAAAGCATGTTCACGTGCATTGATATATCTGATGCATTTTGTTTCAATTACATCATTTTCTTCTATGCTACTTTCCTGTGTTCATTTTATTTACTGGGGAGTCTCCCTGTCTCTGTCTCTGTCTTTCCGCCTTGTTCTCACTTTCACTCTTGTTCTCCGTCTCAGTCTTGCATGCTCATCATTGTCTTGATTTCTCTCTCTTAAAAAGAAAAACAAAAAAACAAACTGCATATGTATGACATTTTGTGTGTCTATATACTGGTTACTTTTATTTAAATAATCTTGTTAAAATGATCTTTTTCCTTATTTATGCTTTTCCGATTTGATTTGTCAGCTTCAATTTTTATCATTTGGTTTCCATCTCTTACCTAAGCAGTAACCAGTGAGCTTATTCTGTTTTCTCCTTTCTTGTTCAATTCTCCTCCCACTGAAAAAAACAGCTTATTTCTTCTACTGTGTGAGAATGTATAACTTTCTTTACTTTTCATCCATTCTTCTTCCCATTTTTTATTTTAATCTTACATCTGCAATTAAACCTGTTTCTTTGCTTACTGTCAGGGCTTTAGCCTGTGGCTCAGAGTCAGCTCTTGATTGAATAAGGTTCATCATCTAATAGATCCCTGGAAAAGGCTTGTGAGTTCAGACATATCTGAGTCTTGCATTTCTATTGCTTTGATATTTTGTTGACAGCTCAGCTGGTTTGAAAATCCTACGTTAGCACTTTATGTTCTTAAAGTTTTGTTTGTTTTTAAATTGTTTTTGATGTTGCTTCATTCTCTTCTTATTCTGTATGCTGCTCTCTAGAAATTTGATGTCAACTTGATTTTCTTTTCTTTATAAGTCATTTGGTCTTTTGCCTGGAGGCTCAAATAACTGCTTTTTTCTCCTATCTTTAGAGTCCAAAATTTTTACTAGGTTATATCTTGGGGTTGAATGTCATTTTTTTTTTTCAGTAGTGGGCCCTTTTACTGTCTAGAGTCAGTTCCTTTTTCAGAGTTTTCTTAGATTATAATTTTAAATAATGTTTCATTGTTTTGTTTTTCTTCTACAAGAAATCCAGTTACATGCATATGCCTGTCATTTTTATCTGATATATTTTACTTGTTTTATGATTTTATTTTCATTTTCATAGCTCATTTCATGGTACTTTTCAATGCCCCTTTGTATATTTCCCATCAAATCTACTTTCCATTAGCCACCTTTTAATTTATGCTTTATTACTGAATTGATTTTCCCTCTTTTTTCCTGAGTGGGCAGAATTTTCATTTCACATCTTCCTGGGTTTGTTTTTTTTTTTTTTTCCATTTCTCCTCTCATTAATGAATTAATTTTAAAACATCTGATTCAGAGGACTCTTTTATATCTACAAGTGATTATTTTAAGTTACTTAATTCTTCTTGGGCACTGCTACAAGTTTTTACTGTTTTATTTCATTTTGTTCTGCTTTGTTGTTGTTTGGAAGGATATTTTCTTTAGCTGAAACGTTTTAACTTTCGTTTTCTATTTTCTTCTTATAATAGCTTTGTAAGGATGTTACTTTCCATTTTTGTTCATTTTAAAATGTTTTATATTTCTGAAACTATCAACAGAAAGTGTCTCTATGGCAACTGGGGTGAGGGACTCGGTTGTGTTACCATGTCCCTTACACTGAGTATCCTTGTCCGCTAGTGAAGTGGAATGGGCTTTCTTCACGCGAGAGCACATTTGATTGGGATGGGAGATGTTGATGTGCCTTCTGATGTTTCTGTATTTTTTCCTTAAATTTCCACCACATCCTTTCTTTTTTTTTCTTTTAACCCTTGACTCTAACTGGTGTCTTCTCTTTCCAAGTCGCCTCACACTTTCCAGGCAGCAGTGCTTTCCCAAGACAGCCAACTTTTGATCGCTCAGCAGTCAACATTCTGGCCAGTCGAGTAGTAGACGTCAGTATTATAGCCTTTAACCAATTTCTACAAACTGCATTCTTTATGTACGTACGTGCATACACTACATGTGCTAAAAATAATGTACTTCCTGTTACACTAGTTGGACTTCAAGAGATTCATTTATTTACTCAAGTCATATGCTATGACAATCTACCAGCCCTAATAAGAGATAATAAGTAAAATGAGCCATCAGATTTATATTCTAAGAGATCCAAATAATAACCCAATGGTTGCAGTGTCATAATATTTGTTTTAGTGGCTAGAGTTATAGTTATTTGCCTTAGTTCGCACATCAAGTCTGGAGAAACAAAGATAAGTATTTTGCTGTAAAGCTTGGAAGTCAGAGCCAGAAAGCCACAGGCAAGGAAAAAACAACTGGTTCTTGCTGTCAGCAAAATTCAGAATAAATATTAATTTGTTATGCTTTCTGTGATAGATTCTGAAATTATACTACAATTAAAATATTTTGAAGGATACATTATCTTTCTCTAGTTAGTATCTCAAAGAGGGGATGATTTTTCTAATGGATCTAGATAACAGTTTGGAGAAACTTATTCTCCATAAAACTTAATAAATCAATTATCCCATGTACTACATTCAAAAACATTAAATGCTTATGCTCTGAATGTTCTTGCCTTTTGTTAGTCAATTTGTTAGTTCTGGCATTTTCTTAGAGTGCTCCATTGATAGGCATGCTGGGTATATTTGATTTTACTTTTCCTTTCTATTTTTAAAAAATGTTTTATACGTGAAACATCACTAGCACCTGTGCGTAAGACTTCTTCTTTACCATCATCATTGCCTGTATATTTATTTTTGAATCTTTTGCCAAACTTACAGATTTGCTATGGAATGTATTTCTTTAAAATTTTATTTCTATGATAATTTTAATGAAAATAGGAACACCTCTTCATACTTATTGTATGTATACATTATGTATTAATTACCTCTTTTAAAATTTTATCTATTTTATTATTGATTTGTCTGAATGTATTTATTCTTTAAAAAGTTTATCCAAGAAACACATTGAGTGCCTTCTATGTGCAAGGCACTGTTTTAGATTATAAGGTTACAGCAGCAAGCAAGATGAAACTCCTGTCCTCACAGAGCTCATATTTTAGCAGAGAAAAAATAACAGGATGAAGAGGTGAAACTCGAACTGAAGGTAAATGCATGTGAATTTCTTGGGAAATGCCATTCCAGAGAGAGGAAACATCGTGTGTAAGAATTTGAAGTGGGAGTGGGCTAGCCTTTCCTAGGAAAAGCAAGGGCTTGGATGACTGAAGGGCCATGAGAATGGATCACAGTCATCGACGGTGAGGTTTGAAAGACACCTGGGAGCTAGAGTTGGATTGTATGGATCCAAGTTGGACATGATAATCACACTGAATTTTATTTTAAGTGTGTTGAGAAATTATTGGTGAATTATGGAGGAAGGGTTATTCTATTTGCTTTTTAACAAAGCATCTAGATCACTGGTTTTCAACAGACAGCGATTCTCCCCCCCGAGGAGATCTTTGGCAATGTCTGGAGGCATTTTTAAAAATTTTTACAACTAGATGGATCCTAGTGTTGTCGCGTTGGTAGAGGTGAGGGATGCTGAGGAGGATAATCTCTCCAAGATATTTAGCTACAGACAGTGGAAAAAACAACCCAAAATGAACTGTAAGAAGATAGCAGTGGAAAGTAGTGACAAGACTAAAACCTTTGAGATTCTTCCTGCTTTGCCACAGAGGATAACTTAGTTTGTAAAGACTTGGATGCACTCAATACCGCAAGAGCTCCCAGAGACAGAGAAGCTGTGCAGATTTATTCACAAAAGTCATGGAACTTTTGAGTTCCTTTATCTCATTTGAAAAAAATAAAAAGACTAGAGACCTATTAACTGTAAGGACAAATAAACTTTTACTCTCTATGTATAGTATACTTTTGCTATATATATATATCATGTATATGTATATATATATATATATGATATATGTATCATACAATGGTGGAATGGAGAATATAACCTCAGTAAACACTCCTATTATAAAGGGGAGTCATGGGAGGCTTATAGCCATCACTAGTCCTTAGAAACTCCAAAATCCCAGTGGGCATATTTGCCAGCTACCATTATGTTGAGGGTAGGAAAGTTTCTTTGATTAGGCCCCCGTTCTGCTTCTTGAAAAGGATTTTCCAGTTTTATTTTTTTTCTATACCTCCTGACTCTGATGCTTTGTTCTGGAACATTCTTCCTTTGCGATCATCTTACTGGGCCACTGATGGAGAGTCACAGAGAATATTCCCCTATTTATGACTGAGGGATCTCATGTCATGAGATATTTTCATGGCATGAATGGTCTAGGACCTTTTAGAACAGGTTTGGGCTACATTTGCAAATACAGCTTTCTCAAAAAGTTTGTTTTTCTATGAATTGATAATAATCATGTGCTGAAGCTGCACCTACAGTTCTCTTTGAGATTTGATTTTTTGTATTTAATTGTAGCTTATTTGAGTTTGTTTAATAGACTACATATGCCATATTCTTTTCTTGGTGATCATAGAAGGCAAAGAAAAGAGACACATTTGTACAAGACCATTTCAAGCCTCTGTTTACATTATGTACATTGACATCATAGCCAGTTACATGTCTATGCACAATATCAGAGGAGAATATAAATATATTCTTTCCACATCGAACAAAGGAAGGTAGAGAATATTTGCTGAACAATAATTTAATATACCGCACATACTGTAAGAGTGGTCAGAAAGGTAAGAGGTCCAGGGCTGAAAGGAAGAGCAGCTATCTAGTCACTCGAGAGGTTCAATTAAAGGGTGAACAGATCCCACATTCAGTGATGTCACAGTAAGTGACAGAGATTAATTGCACTATGAAGTTCAGGAATTAGTCATTCGTACTGGCAGTGCAGTAGGTATAATGGAATGAATGGAGTAATACCAAATTTGGATCAAATAGACTATGTGACCTTAGGAACTAGTTATGAACCAATTTGTACCTAGTTCCTGTTCAGTTAAAAAGAATAATCACTATCTAGTTTATATATATATATATATACACACACACATACATATACATACACACACATGCACACATACAGAATCTATCTAGCTATGGCAAGAACACTACATTTGTAATCATTATTTAAATATTATATCCCTCTGATTCCAACTTTCAGCACAAACCACACCTGCATTTGTTTTTTTTTCTTTTAGCATTAAAGAGGATTAGATTTCAAAGAGAATTTTTCTTAACCCCAGTAGATGTAGTGAAGTGTATGGTTGCAGTGATAAGAGAAAGGAAATAATGTCATAAATTAAATAATTAGAAATAATTATTTAATGTGATGGTAGATAATATTGAGCACATCTTGGGCTGCGATTGGGGAAATACCTCAAGCACCTCTGTGCATGTTCAGTCTACATCTACACTGAATATTTATATCAACTCTAATTATCACACTGGAGATTTATAAAGCAGATTTCAGATTATATTCTTTCTCTAAAGGGGAAAAAAAGATAAATTTGTTAAACTTTGTGATGAAGATTAAACTATAGACTGATTTTCATGTAAAAAGTATAAAATCCTAGTAAATCAATCTGCATAATGCACTTTAAAAACAATCCACTAAGCTTCTGAGTTAAGAGGGCAATTTGGGCATAAGCTAAATCTCCACTTCTTGTTTTAAATTCATAGTAATGCTATATAAAATGAAGGAACATACAATATACTTTACAATGAGCATCTGCATTTAATAAAAGAAAGAAAATGGAAAGTAAGCACTTACTGGTGAGTGGGGCGATGAGGCTTCATTGCCCTAGGGGTTCTGATGTCACCATTAGGGGCTGGAGATTAAATTCCAAAGGAAAATCCGCCTCAGACCCATGTACAGTAGGAAGCCTGAACTCTGGATCCAGGTTTACTTCTTGTAATGAAGCTGCCAGTGAGCCTCAGGGCCCTGAGCCATAGGGAATACCAGTTACATGCCCAGGAAAACATTCCTTGGCGCTGGAACTGTGAATGATTTTAACAAGACACCATAGAACCTCTGTTACAATCTGTTTCAGGGTAAATGTTCCTCAGAAACCTTTCATAGCAACAATCAGAAAACTACTCATAGGGTAGTCTTTTATAAGTAAGAGATATTTACAACAAATTCCAATGAATTAAGATTAGGAAGAATATATCTGTGACCAGAATGGAAAAATAAAAAGGCAATAATGAACAACAAAGTGAAAGCAAACTAACCAATCAACCAAATAAACAAATAAAGTATGTATGACTACAACAAAGCAGGATTCTAAGTAATCCACGGGTTAAAACAAAGACCGAAGTAAAAATTGTAAGATGTTTGTATTGTTTTTTAAACAATGTTTAACTTATTTAGATTTAATAGAGTGGTAATTAGAAGCAAACTTGTAGCCTTAAATGCATTTTGTGTATGGTGTGAATATTTGACAATGAATTAGCTAATTATACTTAAAAAACTAGAAGAATTCAATACAGTAAATTTTAAGAAAGGAAACGAAACAAGTTAAGAAATACTGAAACAGGGAGGAATTGATGTATAGATCAATTAGATAGAATTGAAGGGTCCAGAAATAAATCCATGTACATATCATCAATGGATTTTTTAACAAGGGTGTCATGATAATTAAATGGGGGAAAGAACTTTCCAACAAACAGTGCTAAGACAACAGGATATCCATATGCAAGAAACTGGGTTTGAACTCCTATTCTATACCATATACAAAGATTAACTTGGAAAGAGTCAAAGCAGGGAGGGTACAGCTCAGTAGTAGAGCACATGCTTGGCATGCATGAGGTCCTGGGTTCAATCCCTACTACCTCCAATATATAACTAACAAAATAATAACTAAAATAACTAATAACTAAAATAACAAAATAATAACTCAAAAATAACTAAACAAAAAAAATAATTATATCCCCCCAAAATAAAAGATACAAATGGAATGATGAAAAGAATTGAGAATCTACATGTAAATATAAAACAATATAACACTTAGAAGAAAACAGGTACAATTTTTGTAATCTTGAGTAGGCAAAGTTTCTTTGGATATAACACTAAAACCACAAGTATAATTTTAAAAATAGGTAAATTGAACTGTATCAAAAATTTAAAATTTTGTTCTTTAAAGGGCACAATCAAGAAAAAGACAACCAACAAAATGTGAAAAGTTTATTTATAAACCATATATCTGTTAAGAGATTATATCTAGAATATACAAAACTTCTTTCAGCTCAACAATTTTTTAAAAATGTCTCAATTAAAAAATAAACAAAGAATTTGAGTAGATATTTCTCCAGATAACATATACAAATGGTTAATAAGCACATGAAAAGATTCTCAACATTATTAATCAATAGGGAAATGCAAATCAAAACCACAATAAAATAACATTTCACACTCAGAAGGATGATTACGATCAAAGAGACAGGCCAATAACAAGTGTTGGCAAAGATATTGAGAAACTGGATTCTTTAAACATTGCTAATGGGAATGTAAAATGGTGTATTCCCTTTGGTAAATGGTTGGGCAATTCCTCAAAATGTTAAATATAGAGTTGCCATATGACCCAGCAAATTCATTCTCAAGAGTGTAGCCAAGAGAAAACGTTAAGTCCACACAAAAACTTGTACATGAATATTCACAGTAGCATTATAGCCAAAGTGTGGAAACAGTGCAAATATATATCCACTGAAGATAGAAAGATAAGATGTGACATATCCATACAATGGAATGTTGCCTCCCATAAAAAGCACTGATACACACTAAGACTTGGATGAGCCTTGAAATACTCTAAATGAAAGAAGCAAGTCACAAAAGACCACATATTATATGATTTTATTTATACAAATATCCAGAATAGACCAATTTATTAAGACCTAAAATAGATTAGTGGTTGCTTAGGTTTAGGAGGGAGAGGGAAAGGATGGCAAATGTCTAATGGTGGATATGAGTTTTTTTGAAATGAAGAAAATATTCTAAATTTAGATCATGGTGATGGTTGCACAACTCTGTCAAATTATCAAAAACCACTGAATTGTAGGCCACAACAGGGTGAATTTTATATATTAATTTCTCAATAAGGAAGTTTTTAAGTTAATGAAATAATATGTGAGCAAATACAATAGGGTTAATTTAGAAAACCAAATTCATTATTTGAAAAGATTAATTAAATGATGCATTTCTTCTAGCATACAGAAGTAATAAATTCTCCTTTCTTAAGTATCATAAAACTAACTTGTTTACATATAGTTTATATTTAAAAAGAGAGAAAAAATATAACCAGGATGTTATTTTAAGGCTTTACTGAACTGTAATTTTACAGCATAAAATTGACCCACTCACTTGAACAGTATAATTCAATGATTTTTATGAAATTTATAGTTTGAACAATATCAACACAATCCAGTTTTAGAAAATTTCCATCACTACCTCAAATCCCCATGAATCCTTTCTCAGACAAACCACACTCCCCTCCTCAGTCCCAGGATACCAGTGATCTGCCTTATGTGTATGTTAATGCACCTTTCCTGGATATTTCGTATAAATGGAATAACCCATTATATATAGTGTGTGTGTGTGTGTGTGTGTGTGTGTGTGTCTGTAAGTAACAGAGAAAGAATCTATTTTACTTAGCATAATGTTTTTGAGGTACACTTATACTGGAGTATCAGTATTTCAGATATTCCTTTTTATTGATGAATATTATGCCATGGTATTGGATGTGCCACATTTTCCTTATCTACTTTCCAGTTGATGGATATTTGGATTGTTTTAAATTTTGGCTACAATAATAAGGCAGCTATGAGTCTTCCAAGTTTTTATGTAGATATACATTTTCATTTCGATGTTAGATTCTTAGGAGTGAAATTGCTTGGTTTTATGAGTACCTATGTGTAACTCTGTAGGACACTGAAAAACTGTTGAACACAGTAGTGGTTGTAGTTTCTCTACATTCTCACCAACTCTTAGTATTATACATCTTTTTATTATAGCCAGTGGGTGGACTTCATTGTGATTTTAAATTACATTTTCACAATGACTAATGCTTGTAAGTGTCCTTTCCCACAATTATTAGCTATTTACATGTCTTATTTTGTGAATACCTATTCAAATGTTTTATCCAATTTTAATTGGATGTTTTGTCTTCTTATTATTGAGTTATAAGTATTCTTTATGTATTCTGGATATCAGTGTTTTATCAGATAGAAGATGTGTAACTATTTTCTCCCCGTGTAATATTTTTTAATGGCCTAATTTTAAGCACAATTTTGTTTATCTTTTAATGCAGTTCAATTTGTCATTTTTATTTTATGACTCATGCTTTTGGTATCTAAAATCTCTTTGCCTAACTCATGATCAAGAAAATGATCTCTTATGTTTTCTTTTTAAAACTTTATTTTTTTAGTTCTTGCATTTAGAAATATTATTTGCTTTGAGTGAATAGTTGTGTATGGTGTGAGGTAAGGGGTTTAAGTTTTTGTTTGTTTGTATGTTTGTTTAGTTTGTTTTTTATGATAGCCGATTGTCTCAGCACTGTTCATTGAAAAGATTATTCTTTCTTATTGAATTGTCTTGGCCTCTTTGCTAAAAATTGATTAACCATAAATTTAAGAGTTTATTTGTAGACTGTTAGTTTGGCTCCATTAACCTGTATGTCTGTCCTTTGCCAGTACCACACTACTTAATTACTGTGGCTTTACATTACAAGTAAAATGTCTTTCAACAATGTTCTTCTTTTTAAAGAATTTTTGGCTACTCTGGGTCTTTTGTATTTTTATATAATTTTTAAGATCAGCTTTTCAATTACCACAGAATCTTACTAAGATATATATTAGGACCTCACAAAATCTCTACATCAATTTGGACAAAATTGCTATTTAATATTAAATTCTACAATTCATGAAAATAAGAAGTCTCTCCATTTATTTAGATTTATGATGATTTCTCTCAGCAACTATTTTTAGTTTTTAGTATACAAAGCTTATACTTCCTTTATTAAATTTACTTCTAAGTACTTTATTTTTATGACATTGTTAATGGAATTGTTTTCTTGGTTTAGTTTTCAGATTGTAACTAGTGTAGCAATTATTTTGAAACATAAGTAAAACTAAGATTCCTAGTACAACAAATTTAATATAATTGTTCAAAGATAAATATATAATTAATTTTTATTTTATGAATTTATTTTGCTATTATGAGGTCTATATGCACATAGGCCTTCATCAGATAGAATTAGACCTATTGATTTGGAGGTACACTACAAATGAGTGTATTTATTCTGCTTTCTTTACTTTCATGTAAATTTGTTTGAATCCTGAATGTTTTTCTGTCTTGTGTCTATTCAAAATTATGAGAGTGTTTTGTAAAGAAAATTTGTATAGATAGTTTTGATTAAGTTTAAGCTATATAGCTTTCTTATTTTACATGGCTGTCACTACCATTAACTCTACCATTAACCCTACTAAGATAGAACGTCATATCCCTTTGATTACTAAATCCACTCAAGTAGGGAGAATTCTAACTGTCCTAAGCATTTCATGTCTTAACATGGAACTTACACTTTAGGACTATTACAGAAGTACAGTTCCTCCTTTTTTTTTTTATAAAAAACCTGCAAATTTAATAGCTAGAGAAGTTTTTGCAAATGGAACTACCAGATAAAATGTACTGCAGAAGAACTATTTTTAGAAGTCCCAGAAAATTCTCCAGCATACAATCAAATTATAGCTGATCTGGAAGTCAGTAGACTTACACTCTGTATAATTCAAAAAATAACTGAAGAATTATCTATGGTCTCAGAATCCCCACAAGCAAAAAATTCCAAGGCTTAGGCAGAATAATTGGAGCAGAGCCCGTAAGAGTCCAATTTAATACTTGCAAATTGTTATCTAAACTTGCCCAATATCTTAAAAGTAAAGCCAAGGAAAGTCTCCAGGTAGTAGTAACCAGAAAAAAAGCTGAGAAAGATGCTAGAAAAAAATACCTATGTAATTTTGTACCAGTTACTTGTAATATGCTAAGCTAATAAAAAACCTAATTTTCAAGCCTATAGATTTGTCATAGATATGCAAAGCAATGAATAAATAGTTATACCTTGCTTCTCAATAATGCCTAAACTAAACAATATACTTTGGATCAATCTGTAGCCAAATTCTTTACTCTAGTAACTAATATGTAGTAGATTTATGCTCAGCTTTCTTAAAGACCCCTATGACTAAGCATATCAAACAACTTACTTGTTTTCACTTGGAGAAAATCAGTTTACGTAGAAATAATGCTTCAATGATTTATAACATTCTATCTTATTTTCTTCCAAATCTCATACCAAACACTTAAATGCTCTTCTCCAAAATACTGATGACCACTTCTTATAGTCCATTGATCTGGACAATTTAGCACTAACTCTATCCATCTACTGACTGATAATGAGCATAGAGCTTCTCAGAAAGTTAAAAACATAAAACCCTCCAATGTCTTCAAACAACAGTTTATTATCTCAGTCTTTACCTATCATTGAATGGAGGATATTATCTAAAGATATATCCCATATTATTCAAAATTACTCAAGATGAGCCAACCATGTACTGTAAAAGTGAGAACCAAACATGTCTAAACCAGGAAAGGCATCTTTTTTTTTTAACTAAATAAGCATCTGAGAATCAATCCAATGCAACCCAGAAAGTAAAAGACCACCACTGATCCCAAAATACGTCTTCAACATCCACCTGTATTGACTGTCTATGATTATAAGCCTTATTTTTTGTAAGTGAATGAATAGTGAGGTGTTACTCTGGGCATATTTACTTAACAACACGGCACATTAAGGACCCATTTCCCATTAATGACCTATCTCTACATCTAGCTGCCAAGGTTTGTCCTTACTATACGTGTCTTGAAAATAGGGCTCTGTTTTGGCTATGCTATATATCCTTGTAAAATTAATAGCCTTCAATGATAAAGGAAAAGTCTTTAGTGCCTCAAAGCAAAAGAGTGACATAAATTATATAATTTAAAAAAAATTAGATGGCACACTCTTTTCAAATGTTGAACCAGTCCTGAATACCTAGAATAAATTCCACATGCTCATGGTGTGTAGTTCTCTTTATACATTTTTAATAAGACTTGTTAATATTTTGTTGAGAGTATTTGCTTGTATGCTCATGAGAGATATTGGTCTATAGTTTTCCTTTCTTGTAGTGTGTTTTTTTATCTACTTTTACTATTAGAGTATTGCTGGCCATAGGATAAATTTTAATGTTCTCTCTGTGACTATATTCCTGAAAAGATTGTGGAATATTGATATCATTTCTTCTTTAAATGCTTATAGAATTCACCAGTGAAACTATCTGAGCCTGGTGCTATAATGGAGAAGATTGTTATTTATATTTGATTCAATTTATTTAATAGGCGTATGCTTATTCGGATTACCTATATTTGCTTAATTTTGATACTTGACATCTTTCAAAGAAATGGCTTATTTCATCTAGGTTATTGAATTTGTAGACATAGACTTATTCAAAGTAATCCTTTCTAATCATTTTAAAGTCCATGGTATGAGTATTGATGTCCCCTCTTTTATTTCTGATATTGGTAATTTATGTCTTCTCTCTTTTTTTCTTGTTTAGCCTGGCTAGAGTTTTATCATTATATTATTTTAAAAAAAAGACAACTTTTGATTTTGTTGAAAGTCAATGTAATCTACAACATCAACAGGCTAAAGAAAAAAACACACATGATCATATCAATAGATGTGAGGGGGTTGGATGGCAAAATCTAACATCCTCTAACATCCATTCATGATAAAAACTGACAACTAGTTAAAAAAAGAGAAATGTTTAGGTATAAATCTAACAAAATATATACAGAATTATATGCTGCAATGCTCTGATGAAAGACATTAAACATGATTTCAATAATGGAGAGATACTCCATGTTCATGGATTTGAAGACCACATATTGTTAGAAGTCAGTTCTTCCCAACCTTATCTATAGATTTAATGCAATCACAATCAACATTCCATCAAGCTAATTCATAAGTACCAATTAACTGAACTTAAAGTGAATATGGAGTAAAAGACCCAGAATAGCCAATACAGCACTAAAAAGGGACAATAATGTTGCAGGACTCACACTACAGGATTTCAAGACTTACTATGAAGAAATAATAATCAAGAGAGTGTGATATTGGGGAAAAAATACATATATCAACAGAATAGTATAGAAAGCCTAAACAAATATAGTGACTGATCTTTGAAATAGGATCTAAAGAAATTCCATGAAGAAAGGATAGTCTTTTCAACAAATGGTGCTGGAATGATTAGATGTCCATATAAAAACAAAACAAAACAAAAAAAACACCTTCTTTCAGACTTCATACCTTTTCAAAAATTAACTTAAAATGGATCATAGATCTAATGTAAAGTGCAAAACGATAAAATTTGTAAAAAAAAATAGGAGAAAGGTACGTAAATTTGGATTAAACAATGATTTTAGATAACATCAAAAGCATAATTTATTTTAAAAATTGATAAGTTTGACTTCATTTAAATAAAAAAATAAACTTATGTTTTGCAAAATTGGTTACAGAATGAAAGGCAAACCATGAACTGGAAGAAAGTATTTCCACAACACATACCTGATAAAGGCGTTGTATCCAGACTACACAAAGAACCCTTAAAATAACAGACAGCTAGGTATAGACGGATAATTCTAGCTATATGCCTCTCTATATAGATCTGTATTTCTGTATCTATCCAGCTAGCTACCTAGATGGCCAGCTAGCTACCTATATCCCTACCATCTTCTAGTGCCAGAAAACAACACAATAATAGAAGTATATTAAAGGAACATAGAAGCCAACACAAAGAGCTCTCATGGTCAAACCTGCAAAATTTTGAGTACCTAAATAGAATAATATTGGTTGATAATCCAAAGTATAAAATAAATGTCCTCATGTCCATTCTGATAAAAATAAGTAATTGAGATAATAAAGAAATAGGGAGACGAGACAAATCACTTACACCAAACAATTCCAAATTATTTATGTTGCTAGCCTACCCTTAAGGAGATAGACTATACCCTCCCACTCTCCAAGGGTGGGCTCAGCATAGTGACTTCCTTCCAAAGAGTACAGTATGGAAGGGAGGGGCAAAGAGTAACTTAACTGCTGGAGAAACACTATCTCAGCCCAGTGGCCAAGTTAGCATCACTGAACTTCGGTAAGAGATACTGACAGCACGTGCTCCTGATGTAATGGGACGAGAATGGCACTTGACCTCTGTGATCTTTCTCCTCAGGTTGTATAAACCAAGTCTAATCATGAGTGAAACATCACAGAATTCCCAGTGGAAGGGCACACTACTGATCTGTTTGCCTCTAAACTGTCAGGGTCGCCAGAACAAGGAGAGTTTGAGAACTAGTCATAGTCATGAGGAACTTAAGGAGATGATAATTAAATGCAATATGGCATCTAGATGAGACTCTGGGAATCAAAAAGGACATTGGGTAAAAGCTGAGGAATAAATTATGAACGTTAGGTAATAATAATGTCAATATTCATTATTTTTTGGTAACAAATGTACTATTTGAATTTAAGATGTTACAACAGGGGAAATGATGCAGGATATATGGAAACTCTGTACTATTTTCACAGTTTTTCTGTAAATCTGAAAGTGTTCAAAATAAAAATTTCCCTTGTGAAAAATCAGCAGCTTTCTGCGTAACTCCAGTAGTCAAGTAGAAGGGGACATGTCATTTGTCAAGCATGGACAAAACATTATAAGAATTAGAAATAAGCATACCTTGAAAGGTTTGGGTCCTAAAGGAAGAAAAGTATGAAAAAAAACAGGAAAGGGGGTGATGACTAAACAGGTGAGTATCTCACTTTTTTTTGAACAAAAACAATGAACATTATAAATGTGTTTGTTGTTTGTTTGTTTTTTCCCTGGTTTTGTTGTTGCTGCTTCTTGACAGTTAAATTCTGAAGTTCCTCCAGGAGAATGAGCACTTGAGGAATTCTGGGTCAACATGATATATTTTACATACATTTTCAGTGTGTCAGCCAAAAGGGCCAAAGAGCCAGAGAGCGAAAGGGACGGCATAACAAGATGTTCACAAAATTCTGGAGCCACGTGCAGACTTGATGCTGAGGAGAGTTTTATAAATACTCCACATAACTGGTGCTCGGTTTGTCTGAAAGGGACGAGGCTGAGAAGTGAAAATAGTCTCTGGAAACCCCAGGGAGTTATTGACAAAGCACTGGTCAGTTTAGAGACAGAATCCCTGCATAAATTTAAGTTAGGAATATATGTTTGTTTCTAAATTGCATAAAATCGGTTCCCGTACTTTCTTCATATGAAAACAATATCATTTTATAAGAAATCAGATAGGATCCAAACGAGGTTATATAAATACTATAAACAGGAAATTTCAATAAAATTGATTTTTTTTTCCTTAGTATAAACCACAGGCACAGCCATCCCATCTTTCTAAGGCCCGTTTTTCAATGGTTAGATTCTGTTTTGTTTTTAGGTTAGAGTTTCTTCCTTTGATATCGTCTAGGTTTATATTTTAAAAGCTAAAATAGGTTTTCAAGATTGATTGGAGGGGGACAAAAAGTAAAATATAGCCTGAAACCAAACATTTAGACTTTTAAGTTATTCTTGTTTTCTTGATTTTTTTTTTCTCTTTAAAGGCGAATAGAATTGTCACTACAGAAGTGTGTTTTTTTTTTATTTGTCTATGGAATGAACCTTGGTAATTCCACAAAGGCTACAGAGAGCTTTTAAACAACAAGAGAATCACATGCCTCTAGGGACTTGTCAGCACTTAGTATTGCTTGTTTTCTGTTCCCTTTGTTTTCAATAAGAAACAAACTTTAGAATTTAAACAAGAAACGCAGTCCTCATTAAGTATGAGCTTGTGCGGGAAACGAAAGAAACTAGAGACTTCCATGCAAGGTGTTTTTTTTTTTTTTTCAATCTCTGAAACAATTTATTTGTGTTTGATGTTAGTAATAACAGAGGCATATTAGAAAGTTTTCAAGTCTTGATTATTCAATTATGTATTCAATGAGCATTTTGCTGAGTGAGGAAACTGACCATTTTTCATGACCCAACTCAAATATCTCTTCTCCAAATCCTTTTCTGACTTAAATTATTCACCCCTTTTTATTATGTGCCTCTGATATTTCCTACCTTTTTTATGTTGTATTTCTTTTTTCTTAATCGAAGTACAGTCAGTTACAATGTGTCAATTTCTGATGTACAGCACAATGTCCCAGTCATACATATACATACATATATTCATTTTCATATTCTTTTTCATTAAAGGGTATTACAAGATATTGAATATAGTTCCCTGTGCTATACAGAAGAAATTTGCTTTTTATCTATTTTTATATATAGAGGTTAATATTTGCAAATCTCAAATGTAACCAGTGGAGAACAATGCTGGGGTAATAAACCCCGGGATGGGACGATCTGGCTCTTGAGAATTGTGTATCCTTCAGGAAGCCTTTACAGAGGTGTTAGAAATGGAGATAAACATGGAAAATTGGAGCCATATTTATTTTTCCATACCTTGTTCATGGCTGTAAAAGACACACATGAAGTTAAACAGAAGACATGGTTTTTTGGAATCTTTTGCCAGTTCCCATCAGCAGAGAGTAAGTCCACATCAGTAAGGCTGCCTTCGTCTTATGAATACTCTATTTCACAGCCCATTACATTTTTGTAATGTGTTTATCATTTATAGCACACTTCCCCATATTTGAGTCTATCTCTTTGTTTTCAATGAAATAACCCTCTTTTTCTTTGCATTACTCAAATCTTGAATTTAAACCCTTCATCTATCTTTTTTTTAATTGAAGTATAGTCAGTTACAATGTGTCAACTTCTGGTGTACAGCAGAATGTCCCAGTCATGACTATATTTTTTAAGCTCCAATTTATACCTCAACCTCACCACCCATTCATCCAGTGAAACCGATATCAGAAATGTCTGTTAGCTTCTTTTCAAACTTTCTAGCCTGACTTCTCCAGAAAGTGTGAGAGCCCCAACAAGGCCCTGTCCATCTTAAAATGCCTCTCTTAGCTTATGAGTCACCAGTCTCTCCCCTCTCTCCGGCCACAACATTTCAATCATTTTCTGTTTGGAGCTCATTCTTCACCTTCAATTTGACCTTTTGTAAACTCTCATTCTTTTCCCTTCCTTTTCTATTTTCTTCTGGCTTAATGCATGCTACACTTAAACACCTATGTTCTGAATCTCTATCATGAAGCCAAAATCCTCCCTGTGTTTCAGAGTCTTATTTCCACAGCCCATGAACATCTGCTCTCAGATGTCCTGTAGACCCATCACATGCACCGCAGTCCAAACCAGCATCACCATCTTTTCTTACCAACCTGCTGTTTTGATACCTGAAGATGTAATTCCAGCATTCCGCTGGAAACCATGGAGTCATCCTCGTCCCTTCCTTATATGACATCTTCTCGTCTCATTGGCCACCAAGTCCTCTTAATTTTTACAATGTATGGATCTCTCCAATCCATTCTCCTTTTTCCCGTTCCTGCTGACTCCACTTTGATTTAAGTTCTCTTCTCTTAGAGTTTCCCCATTGATCTCCTCACTTCCTCTCAGGCAGTTTTTCTAAAATGAAAATATAGCATATATGATTCTGATTCTTAATCATATTTACCTCCTGGGCGATTACAGGGCAAAGTACGCTCTCTGTCTCATGAACACCTAACATTTACAGCCAGACCCATGGATCCCTTTAGTCTGGACTCCGCTGGACTGCAGACCTCACCCTCTGAATGTCCACAGATGGCCTAATGGTTTTTGAAGCTGCTGAGTGATGTATTTTAATCATTCTCCCCAGTCTGGGAAAATGACTCTTATTTCAAAGACCACTTTAAAATATCATTCAATTGGTGAAGTCTTGTACAAACATGCTCCTCTGCTCTGAGTATTCTCCCTCCCACAATTAATTTCATCATTCACTTCATGTGCTTTAAAAGCATTTCGTACAAGCCATTTTCCCCCAGCAATCCTCTCCCGTGGTACTGCTGTTGGAATTATATTTTCACACATCCTAGCTTCGTAACTAGCTCTGTGACCTTTCCCCTAGTAATTGGGAAAAAATATTGAGGTCAAAGACACTCACATGTTGTTCATCTTTGTATTCCCAGCATCTAGCAGCTTTCTGGCAACTTACAGGCACTCAAATACATCTGAAAACAAGTGGGCACACATCAACGTAGCAACTCCGCCGAGGAGACGAGGCGAATCACGCCCAGCCTTATCATTAGCGTCGAGACGGTGGAATTGTAGAAAACGTGCTATTTCACAACGGCCCAAAGGATATGACTCAGGCTTCAGTCAAGATCTTCCTGCCTCATTGCAAGTGGACACTTTTCTCAGAGCTTGGAAATGGGCTTTCCTTATTTTCCTCAATGTTTAAAAAATATTTTTGCATGCCTGCCAAGCCATCAGGTAAAAAGACCATCTCTTTCAGCACTTGAGAATTTGAAATAGAAATATCCAAGTTCAAAGGCTATGTTTTACCCGAGTTTGAAGAAAATGACATTAAGTGCTAGTATTATATAGTAAGGTGTTATACAGAGTATATTATATATTATGTTCTAGTTTCTTCCTTTGTTCTTTTAGTTTCGTATTTTCTGTTTACCTTCCCCCTTATTACCTAATTACCTCCTTATTATTGAGGAAATAACCATGACAAGTCAACAAGCAAGCAATGCTGCTCAGTGTAAAATGGGAAGTAGAATGATTGAAATTATAATAGTTACATTATTAAGTGCCTATCCTATACCAGACTCAGTTCTAAGAGCTTACATAATATTTTTTCCTATATAGCACTTTATATATGTGTGTGTAGATATGTATAAACTTATTTCATATTTAGAATAACTCTAGTGGGTAAGTACTATTATTATTTCCAGGTTACAAATGAGCAACTGAGTCACAGAAAGGGTAACAATATGCTCAAGGTCAAAGACCTAGAACCAGAGCTAGGATTCCAACCCAGTCAATCTGTTCCCCTATGCTTCTAACCACTATACTGCACTTCTCCCTTATTGGAAAAAAATGACTCAGGTTATTTAGTTAAATATTAAAGTTAGAACCCCTGGGTATCCATACACAGATATTAGATCACACAGGACATATCAAAGGTGAGGATATAAATAACCTGGAACTATTTAAAGGCATTTCCCATTTATACAAATCATTTAGAAGAAACTGTAATTATCCTAGAAATAACCACTTATTAATATAGACAAGTTAATCATAGTTGTTGACCCATGTGTTGCTTTTGAAAAGGACAGAAGGTTTAATTTATTAAAATTCACTGTGTAATGACCCAGAACCACATTCTAACAACAGGTGATTTAACCTGTATAAAAATAAACCCATTGGTATTAATGAATCAAGGAATCTCATGGTTTGGGTGGGAGGTGGGGCTCAGAACAAAGGATCTGTTAACAGTCATGCTTTATACACTGTGATTTTCTCAGTCCAATTTGATCTGCTATAAAGAATTTGTTGAAGGGCCAAATTCATCCTTTGTATGTTTTGTGAGTCTTATTAATTGCATGTTACTTTCTTTGTCTTGATAGGCAATTTTGTTTTGTTTTGTTTCTTACGTTCACTTCCTTCCCCTGACAAATTCATCCTATTAAGATGCTTCTGTATTTGCACAGTTTAAATACCACACTAAACTTCAATGTCCTTGATTTGGCTTTTCATATTTTGTCATCCTTACCAACTGCAGGCAGATAATTCTCTTTATGGATTAGCTATAGCTCCACAAATGAAAGCTCACTTCAACACATTAAGATCCCTCTGCCATTTTTCTCTCTGGTTTTCTTGTTGCCCTAAAATCTCATGTACACCTGAAAATTGCTTCTTCCTGCTTTTCCATGGCCTTGGTGAAATATAAAGTGACCTTGGTAATGTTCTTCAGGGTCCTCCCCAGAGCTGTCTTTCCATTCTATGATGTGCTAGATGATTATATCCAGTCTCATGTTCCAACACATATAAATATACCTATAGTTTATAATGATAGATGTTTAGACTCACCCTTTCTGAAAAAAAAAAAAGTGTAATTTCATCTTCAGTTACCCAATGGATACTCCTCCCCTTGGAAAACTCACGCTTCCATGGGAAAGAAACCAAGAAAGAAAAAACTGTAGTTGAAGGTGATAGGAAAGCACAGAAGAGGGGGACACAACACAGTCTGGCATGTTAGACAGAGTCCAGGAGGCTGATGTATTGAGGACAAGTAATAGGAGCCAGCCGAAGAGAAAGGAAGACAAATGGTGCAAAACCACTAAAGGCGGCAGAGTGCACCTGCGTGAAGCTTAGTCTGACAGCAGCAGAGTGTGTGAGAGGATAATGCAGAGAAATGTAGCTGAAGAGGTAAGTTGGGTCAGATCATAAAAGGCTTACCCTTGGAATGCTGTTGGATAAGTGCTTTAGAAATATGACTCTTAGGGTGACATGGAGATTAGATTTTGCATTAGTGAGACAAGAGTCAAGAAGACCAGCCATGAGTTTATTGCAGTCATTCTCATGATGGATTAGGATTGAATTAGAATAGTTACCTATTAGGTTGAAGATAAGTAAATGGATTCGAGAAATCATTTAAAAAGTAAAACTAACGTAACTTTGCAACTGGATGCCAGTTATATGGAAAAGGAGAGCTCAGGGATGACATAAAGGTATATGCCTTGAGTAACCAAGTCGGTCCACCAGTGTGAACAGAGGCTGGAGATGGAAGTTAGTATTCTATGAGAAATATGCTAAATAAGGGTTTTCAATGCATCATCCAAGTGGAGACTCCCAAATGATATTTACTCATTGAGTATGATAGGAAAGCACAGAACTCAGAATAAATATATCAGTTCAAGATGGTTTTGGATTTGCGGAAGGGTGGCATAAAGAGCGTACATAAGATTATTGGTTGATCCTGAATAGGTGCCCTTTGAGACTGGAAGGAAAAGGGCAAAGACGTAAAGGCTATAAATATATTTGTTGTTAATGGGTACACAAGAAATTGGTATAGGTAATATCTGCTCCCATAAATTTCTTTAGGAACTTACAATGCCTACTGGATGTAAAATGGATGGGATGGGATAGCAGCTCAAAGAGTTAAATGTTGGAATTGTACTGAGACAATGGAAAACAAAATTGATTAAAAGGAAGTTAGAGAGTTGCTAAGTAGTACAGAGGACTAGACTGAGTGTGGAAAGTAGGAATTCGTTGTGGTGCTTTAGGGTGATAGATAATGTTGGGCCCAGGTTGTGCCCATGGCCCTGAAGTAGAGATGGATTTTACCAGCATCAGCACAACTATAACATAAACCAAAACAGTTTGCTGATAACTTTGCAGTATGTGCTATCATGTAAGTTTCTAACACAATCTCATAAACTAATATTCCTATTATTTCCATTTTAGAGATGAGAAGTATTATGTTCAGAGAGAATAATGTGCTCAGGGAAACCCAGAAAGATCAATGGTGAAACCACATTATATGTGGACAAATAATCAGTTTCTGAAATTGGTAAGCTTACTTGCCACATAAAGTGACTTTCCTTCTGTGGGCAGTACACACCACCAATCTATAGTTAGAGTCGGTACCTAATCAGAGACAGTGACACACACCTTGAAGCACTGGCAGGGCAGAGTTGGATGTGATAATCTCTGAAACACCCTGTAAATTTGAAATTCTGAGTAGCCCTCCTTTAAATACCAATGAAAATGGGTTTTTTTGAAAATTTCACTTCATGATGTAAATTTCCAGAGGTGTCTGAAATTTTAAGTAACTTAATTGCCTTCTTCTCTTACTGCTAAGATGAAATATGAGTTTGTTTAGTGTGGTTGTGTGTGTGTGTGCACAGAGCCAGAGACTTGACTTTTGCTCTTTATTGCATTTCTTAAACTAGCTACACTTGGCAATTCATTTACATCAATAATTGAAAAGCCATCAGTCTCCTCTTGTCTTAAACTCCTTGCTATCCACACTAATGATATGCATGATTGGCTATTGCCATAAAAATGCACCATAAATTTTTCAAAGATAATTCAACTACAGAGAATGAATCAATATGAACTCCCGTGATAACATATGAGAGACGATCTCTCCACTGCCACTTCAAACCATTTAGTGCCTCTCTTGATGAGAAGCTATTATTGCTTCCATTTGCAGTTTTTAGGCAGTGGTTTAGTACTTTCCTCTTTCAAGACTTGGCTAAGGGACTGTGTTCTCAGCCACCCCGTGCTGTAGGTGGCCCGCACCTGCCGATGCTGCTTTTGTCCTGTGCTTTCTGGCTTCTGCCGTTTTTAGACGTCCTGTAAGAGGAGACGAGCTATTGTGTCTGATGTGCATGATGAAATCGGTCATGAAAGACTGTGTTCTTTCATTCGTCCATTCTTCTGT
Organism: Vicugna pacos; assembly: GCF_048564905.1. Classification (NCBI taxonomy): domain Eukaryota; kingdom Metazoa; phylum Chordata; class Mammalia; order Artiodactyla; family Camelidae; genus Vicugna; species Vicugna pacos. The sequence continues at coordinate 46,609,546 of NC_133001.1, forward strand.
TTGTTCCTTCCTTCCTTCATTGATTTGACAGACTGTTGTTTGTCCTTAAGTTGATAGTGGTCTCATATGTGAGCTGTCACCCATTAGAAAGCACAGATCATACTAGGAATCTGAAAGAAAACCAACTCTGAGGCCAGGCAGGACAGCAATGTTGCTGTCTGTTGCTTGCAGACTGAGCTTTACATTTCAACATTTTCAGTAAGGAGGCGTGTATGACCCCCACTTAATCCCCTTTTCTACACAGGTGTTTCCATAGAACAACACTGGATGTACTACAGCAAAGGGTGATCTAAATCAAACCTTTGTCTCTATGGAGATGTGGATACCCTGATACTAATGGCACCCAGGGATTGGATGGGACTGTGGTTCTGATTGGACAGCAAAGATATCCAGGTTCCTCTCCATTTTGCCTCATAGGATGACTTCCTCTAGAAATGCATGTCTGTAGCACACACATGTGTGAGCGCACTTACACACACACTCACACACACACTCACAAACACACACTTCGGAACTCACTATTTTGAGGTATGTGATTCACTCTCTGGAGCTGTCCTACGTGTAATTGCTCAGAACTGGATCCAAAAATTGTTCGCTGGAGTGGGATAAATAACTTTTCTTAAACCTCAGAGTGATTTTTTTTTTTAATGTCTGGAGCTTGATCTTAGTTTATCCTGTTTTTGTTACCTAACAGTTATCATTGATTTTAAAAAGGCTCTGATTACAATTTTAAATGTTTTTCCTCTGTTCCTAATCACTATTTGTATTCCTCTTCCACATCAATAGATTTCCGCTCTAAAAGTACATGAATATGTTCATAAATATACATACAGGATAGTGTTGTTTGCCATGTATAACTTTGACTTTTCATTCATGTTGTTGTACTTTAATCTCATTTTCTTACTTTATTTTTTAAAGTGTATTTTAGAACGTATTTATATTGTAGTATATTATACCTAGTCCATTGCTTCTATAATGTATTTCATTGGATCCATAATGTATTACTAATCTATCCTCCTACTGAGCATCCCTCAGCTTTCTGCTTACAAGAACACACACCTACAAACACCCCATGGCAATCAACTACCGTGTACAAACCCCCTTACAGAACTTCCCTGAGCTATGCACTCAGGAATGGGCATGATTAATCATAAGCCAAATGCCTAGTTACTTACATGAAGTACCTGCTGAACAGTTTCCAGAATGGCTGAGGACACTGACATGATCAATGATCCAGAGTTCTTGACTCACCACATCTTCACCAACAGCTGGCATCCTGCACCTTTCCAATCACGGCCATTCGTGTGAGTGTTGCCTGGGATCTCATTATCCCTGAATTTGCATTTTTCTCATTTCAACTTAGTTTGAATGATGCATTAGAGGAAATGTTTAGGTATTTTATCTTATTTCCCTGTGGTTTGCGTTTGTCCATTTATTCTGTTGGATTTCAAGCCGATTTTTCCAGCAAGAAGTGTAGGGGAGGCAGACCAGAGCAGTGGTTAAAGGCAGAGACTCTGGAGTCAGACCAAGGTTCAATTCCTGGGCTCATGGTTTACGAGCTACATGATTTTACCAAGTTGTTTACGTTTCTACCTCTTCTGTATAAAGTGGTCATAGTCTTAGTGAATGTTCAACATAGTCATCCGTTTACTATCACTATTGTATGGGCCCACAACAATCATTTGAAACATTAACTGATAGGATTTTTGTTTAAAAAAAGCCCTGTATTCACCCTCTGCCTCGCCACCTTAAGGGAACATTTTACCAGAAGAATCAAAGTAAGGTAAGAGGTGACAGATGACCATTTTCATTGTGATTGTGACTTTCTTTACCTTTTTTGATAAAGTAATATTGTAATGAGGTCTGGTTTATATACGATCAAATGCACAGAACTGAAGTGCTCATTTCCTTTTTTGTTTTTTTTAAATTTTACGCATGCATGCAACTACCACTCAAAGCATTTCAAATATTTTCATCAAATCAGATAGTTTACGTTGCCCTCTGGTCAACCATCTTCACAGCCACACCCTTGGGACAATTTTTATTTTGATCACCACATAGCAGTCCTGCCTGTATGGGGGCTTTATGTACATCAGGTGCTGTTGGATTCCTTGGCTCCACACAATGGTTTCTAATTTACTCATGTTGTTGTAATCATGTCATGTCGTTGCTCTGTTCCTTCTCATCACTGACCAGCAGGCTATGGAATGAATGTATCACAACTGGTTTATATTCTATCCCGTTGATAAGCATTGGGTTTTGTCCAGTTTGGGGCCATTATGAATAAGGCTGCTAAGGAAGATTCTTTATCAGAAATGTGTTGGGCAGTGTGTGCATATGCTTTAGTATCTTGGGAGGAAATTCAAACTAGGGCACAGAGTTATGTAGTATGTTTAACTTAAAAAAAAAAAACTGCTAAATAGTTCTCCAAATGGTTGAAGCATTTTATACTCCTAGCAACAAGGTTCTAGAGGTCCAGCTGCTCCATGTATTTGTCAACATTTGGTATTGCCCATCTTTTTTTATTTTATCCATCCTACTGGGTATGAAAAGGTATCTTACTGTGGTTGTAATTTCATTCCCTGATGATGAATTTCCTATCCATGTGTTTGTTGGCCATTTGTATGTCTTCATTTGTGGAGTAACTATTCAAATCTCTCGTGCTTTTTTGTTTACATTGGGTTGTCTTTTTTGTTGTTGATTTGTAGGAGTTCTTTATATATTCTGTATACAAGGTTCATATTTTTAATGTTTTGATGAGAAGATATTTTAATTTCAATAAAATTCTACTTATCTTTTTTTCTTTTGTGCTTTGTTCTTTTGAGGCTTATTTGCTGTTTAAGAACTCTTTCTTATTCCAATGCCATGAAGGCATCCATTTGGGATTTTTCTTTTATACTCTATTGTTCTAGCATTAATGTTTAACATGTTTCAATCTATGATTCATTTTGAATACACTTTTGTGTTTAGAGTGAAGTAGGAACCACATTTTATTCTTCGCAAATGAAATTCAAGTTGTTTCAACACTCATTTTTATGTTAAGTTTTTCTTTTCCTGTTTAACTGACTTGGTGTTGGTCAAAAGTCAATTGACTGACTATTTATGAATAATTATAAACTCTGTTTTGTGATCTTAGAACAATGCCACACTGTATTACCAGGAACTTACATTAGTCTTAAAATCAAATGACATAAATACTTCCATTTTTTCCCAAGATAATTTTGCCTATTAGATAATATTTTCATGTAAATTTTATAATCAGTTTGTCAATATCTTCAACAACAACAAAAGCCTTGTGGGGCTTTCATTGCAATTGGGTTGTATCTACAGAAATTTAATGAGAATTGACATCTTAAAAATATTGTCTTCCGGTCCATAAACATGACATATCTCCCTATTTATTTAAATCTTTAATTTCCCTCACCAATGTTTGGTAGTTTTCAATTTAGAGATCTTGCACATCTTTCATTAGTATTTTCTGTAGAGTTTTGATTTTTTTTATAATTTTGTAACTAGTAGCCTAAATATAATGTTTTACATTGTTTGTTGATGATATATTGAAATATAACTAATTTTTCTGTGCAATGGCCTTTAAGCTGTTTTTACTCATAAAATTTTTGACACCAAATACTTAGGGTTTTTTTTTTTCCTCATACCAACCAATTCTCCAACTCTCTGGACAGCAACTGGGTGTCCACCAATCCAATTCAATTCTGACATTAAGTACCCAGAGTTAGCCTCAGACTCCATGTGTTTAAGGCTTAGTCCAACAAGAAAGCCCTCACTTCAGACACCAGTCACAGGTATTGGGTCTAAGTTACCCACTCTTCTGTTCAGCTTTGTCAAGGCGCAGTGTCAAGGAATTCCCCAAAACTTTCTCCTTTTTTTCAGATTTAATAATTTGCTAGAACAGCTCACAAGTTTCCAGAAAGCACTTTATTATTACCAGTTTATTTTAAAGGATGCTAATGAACAGCCAGATGAAGAGGTGCATAGAATGAAGTCCAGAAGTATTCCAGGCATAAGAACTTCTGTCCACACTGAGTTAGGTAGGCTCTGCCACCCTCCCAGCTTGTGGACGTCTTCACCAACTCAAGCTCTCCAAACTCAGCCATTTAGAGTTTTTTTCATGGAGGTTTCATCATGGAGGCACGCTTGATTATCGACTCAATCCCCAGCTCCTCTCTCCTTTCTGAAGGTTGGAGGAGTGGAACTGAAAGTCCAGGCTTTTATTCAAGGCTTGCTTTCTCGGGTGACCAGCCCCATCCTGAAACTATCTAGGGGCCTGTCAAGAGTAATCATATTGAAAATAGAAGACACTTCTATCACCCAGGAAACTCCAAAAGTTGTATGAGCTTTGTGTCAAGAACCAGGGGCAAAACCTAAATACCTTTTTGTGATACCACAACCTTGAATTCTATAACATTAGTAAATTTGCTTATTCATATCCTAGTATATTTTCTGTGGATTTCATGTTTTCTACATATAAAATAATGTCATCATTGAAAATTATAGTTTTAATTTTATCATATTTTTACCTTTCATTTCCTTCTGTTGCTTTAATGCATAGAAATTAAACTACCACCTTTAATAGAAGTTATGATAATGAATAATTTCCCTCATTTTTCAGCTTGAAAGTGTCCAATAATTTGGTGCCATTAAATGTGATGTTTATGTCTATTTTTCATACATGCACTATATCAATATTGAGGAAATTTTCCATTTCTCTCTAGATTCCTAGTTTGCTGAGGTTTTTTTTTTTATTATGAATGGATATTAGATTTTGTCAAATGCTTTCTTTCCATGATTTTTTACCTTTATTCTGTAAGTATAATGAATCTCATTGCCTAATTGTTTATGTTAAATCATCTTTGCTCTCTTGACATAATCCCCATTTGGCTGTAACATATCATCCTCACTAAATACTCCAAGATTTAGTCAGCTAATATTTGAAATGTTGCATCTGTATTATATGAAATATTGAGCAGTAATTATTTTTTAGAATTTATTTTCAGTATTAGAATTATGCTGGCCCAGAAGACTAATTGGGAATTGTTCCTTCTTTATCTATGTCTTGAAAGAACTTGTGCAGAATTGATATTATTCTTCCTTAAATGTTTAATAAAATTCATAGTGAAATCATCTAGGCCTGGAGATTTCTATATGGAAATGCTTCTGATTATGATTTAATTACTTTAATAGCTATAGGGCTTTTCAGGTTTTTAATTTCTCCCTGTATCACTTGTTTTGAAGAAATTCATTAATATCATTAATATCAAAATTATTGCCATAAAGTTGTTTATAATACCTTCTTATTGTCATGTTAGTGTTTGTAGGATCTGTAGTCATGTTTCCTTTGTGCATTTCTAATATTGATAATTTAAATTTTGTCTTGTGTTTTTTGATTATTCTTCTTGGGTTTTTATCAATATTATTAATTTTTTCAGAGAAGCTATTTCAAACGTGCTGATTCCCGAATTGCTTATCCATTTTCTACTCAATTCACTTTTGCTTTTATTTTTATTCGTTTCTTTTCTCATTTTGGGCATACTCTATTTTTCTTTTTGTTACCTTTACACACTGGAATATTAGATGACTAATTTTACACTTTTCTTCCTTTTCTAATATTGGCATTTAAAGCTATAAAACTCATTACATGAATGCTTACCTGCATTTTAATCGTTTGTTTTCATTATCATTTAGTTTGAAATAGTCTCTAATTTCTCCTGTGATGTATGTTTCACCTATAAATTATTTGAAATCATACCGTTTAATTTCCCAAGATTTGGAGATTTTCTTTGTGATCTCATTGTTACTGATTTTTAATTGAATACTATTGTATTCAGCACAAAGGGTCAGAAAATATGTTCTGCTTATTTCAATTATATACTACTCATTGAACTTGTTCCACGGCTTGGCATACGGTTTATCTTAATTAACGTGGCGTGTTCCTTTGAAATTAATGTGTATTCTTCAGTATGCAAGTGCAGTGTTCTCTAAGTGGCAGTTCAGTCAAGTTGATTGATAATGATTTGTTGTTGTTGTTTAGTCCACATTCTCTATCCTTAATGATTATTTATCTAAGTGTTCTATGAAGTAGAAATTGTGCATTTATTTATATTTCCAATATAGAATTTCTTTGTATTTCCATTTAATTCTATTCACTTTTGCTTTATTTAGCTTACTAAATATTGAGGTGAAATTCACATAACATAAAATTGACCACTTTAAAGTGAGCAATCCAGAGGCATTTAGTATATTCACAGTGGTGTTCAACTTCTACTTCTGTCTGGTTCCAACACGTCTCCATCACTCCAAAGTAAAGGCTCTCACTCATTAAGCAGTTTCTCTCCATCCTTCCCTCTCCCAGCAATCTGTGCTCTGTCTCTATGACTTTATCTGTTCTGAATAGTTCATATAAATGAAATCATACACTATTTGTCCTTTATCATTTGGCTTATTTCAGCTGGCAAAATGATTTAGAGGTACCTCCATGTTGTAGCGTGTATTGATACTTCATTCCTTTTATGGTTGAAGAATATTCCACTGTATGCATATAACACCATTTATTTATCCAAGAATCCATTGATCGACCTTTGGACCATTTCCACCTTTCGACTGTTGTGAATAGTGCTGCTACACAGATGAATTTGTTTAAGGATCTGTTTTTAATTCTTTTCTGTAAGTACCTAGGAGTAGAACTGTGCAATTATACGGTAATTCTATATTTAACTTTTTAAGGAACCTTTGAACTCTTTTTCCACAGCAGCTGAGCTTCTTTGAATTCCCTCCAGCAAAATGCAAGGTTCCCAATTTTGCTACATTCTTGTCAACACTTGTTATTTTCCATTTTTTCTTTTATAATAGCCATCCTTGTGGGTATGAAGTCGGTACCTCATTGTGGTTTTGATTTGCATTTTCCTGATAACTAATGTTGTTGAGCATCTTTTCTTTCTTGGGCCTTCGAATATCTTCTTTGGAGAAATATCACTGTAAGTTTTCTGCTGATTTTTAATTAGGTTGTTTGTCTTTCTGTTATTGACTTGTAAGATTTCTTTATATATTCTTGATAATCCACCCTTATCAAATAAGTGATATCAAATATTTTTTGTGGGTTCTGTTGTTTCTTCACTCTGTAGATTGCCTTTTTGTCTTTTGATAATGCCCTTTAAAGCACAAATTTTTAAATTTTGATAGTCTCTGTATTTTTTTCTCTTATACATGTTTTTGTGTCATATGTGAAAAATGAAATCTAAAGTCATGAAAATTTACCTCTATATTATCTTCTATTGATTTCATGATTTTAGTTGTTGTATTGTGGGTATGATCCATTTAGAAGTATTTGTATATTTCTTTTGAGATTGAGATTCAACTTCATTCTTTCATATATGGATATTCAATTGTCCCAGGACCATCTGTTGAAGAGAATATTTCTTCCTGATTGGATTATCTTGTCACTCTTGTTGAAGAATCAATTGGTAATAGATATATAGGCATACTTATGAGCTGTCAATTCTATTCCTTTGGTCTCCATTTTTATCCTTATGCCAAAACCAAACTGGTTTTTTTATTATTATTATTATTAATGCAGCTTTCTAGTGAGTTTTAAAATCAGAAAGTATGAGCTAGCCAGTTTTGTTATTTTTCAATATTGACCTGGCTGTTCAAGCCTCTTTTTGATTCCATATGATTCTGAGGCTTAGCTTTGCCATTTCTGCAAAAAAAAAAAAAAGACAAAGAAGAAGAAAAGAAAAGAAAAGATCATTGGGATTTTGATGTTGTTTGAATTGAATCTGCTGATCACCGTGGGAAGTATTGAAATTTTAACCAGATTCAGTTATCCAATTTATGAAAATGGGATGTCTTTCAGTTTTTTATATCTTAATTTCTTTCTTCAATGTTTTATAATTTTCAGCATGCAAGTATTTTGCCTTCTTGGTTAAGTTTATTCCTAGATATTTTATTCTTTAGGATGCTATGATACATTAATTTAATTTCTTCATTTCCTTTTTGGAATGTTTATTGTCGGCATATAGAAACATGACTGGAAAGTATGTGTTTTTGTTTCAGCAGGCAGTGCCTTGAAAGGTTGATTACCTTAAATATGTGGGCTTGTTTTTGATTTCTGACGCAGATCTGTGACATGCTGATAGTGTTCCCCAAGTCCCTCAAATCTGATGAGACACAACCTTCAAATTCTCTCTTCCCTGGGATTCCTGTTAAGGCTTGATTTCAGTCTTCTTTGAGTGTAGGTCTTACGTTAAAGTGTGATCTTTACTCATAAGTAGTGGCCTTTCTATTATTTTAGCTGGCAGTTAGGGCTGTTAAGAAATGATTAATGAGGTCTCTACTCTGGCACAGTCAGTACTTCAGAACCTCCCAGGATTTCTTTTCCCCCAGTAGTGTTCAACCTCCAGTATCTCTGTTTTACTCTCAACCTCATAGCAGCTGGTCTCCAGTAAGTCTTGGTTGGTCTCTTCATGAACACATATAACCCATCTCTCAACCACAGAATCATAAAGGACACCCATAGTGAATTCTGGGCCCCTTTTCTACATAGCTTCCTCTTCCCCAATATTCCATGCCGTAGATTGGAGCCATTTCAGCAGCTTCAATTCCAGTGTCTTCTTAATTTCAATAGGAAGCCCTTCTGAACTAGAGCTGCATCAATTTTTGGCCCAAATAGGGAAACTTCCCCCAAGCTGGTCATCAAGGAGCTTCGCTCAGGAGTTCCCCTTCTTTTAGGTTCAAAGTATCATGCGACCTGTTTCCTTTTGACGAAAGACCAGCCGTCTACTGTATTTTATCCAGTTTTACTATTGTTAGGATGGGAAAGCTAGTGAGGTAAAAGTCACTCCATCATGGCTAGAAGTGGAAACTCCATCAGAATTATTTTAATATCTCTGCCTGTTAATTCCATCTAGGTCATCTCAATTGTTTGCTCTCTTGACCACAAGGTGCATTTCCTTGCTTCATCCTATATCTTGAAATTTTTGATTAAATGCCAGCCATTTTGCATAAGAAACAAAAACAGTAGACACTGAGGTAAACAATGTCTAATTCTAAAAGAGGGCATGTCACTTCTCCTGTTAAGATAATAATGGGAGGAGGGGACTGGCTGAGTTTAATTATTTGATGACCTGGGTCTGGGCATGATTGCAGGTTTAATTAATTTAATTTACCTCTAATTTCAAAATGTTGAGGACAGTATCAGAATTTTTCCTTTAGAAGAGCTTGGATTAAGAACACTAGAGAGAGTCCAGAGATCTCGTTATGTTTTACAGACAAACTTGCAGCTTTCCAGAATGCTAAGAGATCTTTCTTTAATTTAGAGACTAGTGTTAAGCTTTTGGGGTGCTGGGAATTCTCTTTGTTGTCCTTCCCATCACCCTCTGCTTTCTGTGCCTCTAGAGTGCTCTTTCTCCTTGGCTGATTCATTCTGACTTTCAGGGGAAAGCTGCAGTGTACCTGGGAAAAAGAGATTTTTTTTCGTTTTCTACACTGCTTATGGCTTCCGCACATCACTCCTTTGCATTTGTTATGGGAATGAGTTTTTGTGGTGGTTTGGGCACAATCTGTGGCTGAGACTTTCTAGAATCCTAATGCATTTTGCCAGCCTCCTTGTACACTTCATACATTTGTAGAAAGTCTACCTTTTCTTCAATATCCCAACCTGTGTTGAGTTTATTCACCTTGTGCTTCTCTGCTAAGGATTGTAGCAGTCATGAGCCTTTTTTTTTTCCTCCCAGCTATTTGAAATTAAGTTTATTTAATTTATTTAGGCTGTCTGTTGGGTTTCTAAAGAGGTAGTGGATTCTCATTGTCAGATAAGAGCAACAGTCTCTTGAAATGTTTCCTACGTGCTTTTGGTTTTATATACATGTATATTTCTTTCTGAAATCAATTCTTTCCCCCAGAATTCCAGACAGAGGTCCAACATGCTTTGAGTCTTCAGATACTCACTGTTAAGAGTTCACAAATGCGGTATTCAGAAGACAGAGTACTGAGCATGAAATCTAGTTAGTATTTAGGGGTTTGGGCAGTTTAAACTCGTATATGAATATTTCTCTTAGAAGCCTAGAAACCACATGTAACTGTTCTCTCTCTGGGCTATGAGCCCTTAGAATTCTCCCTTCTGACTATTTAATCTACTGACTTCTTAATCTCCTGTATGGAAACTGTTTAGGATAACCCCTCACCTCTCTTGAAAGAAGCAGGAAAGATGAGGGGAGCCCAGAGGGGAATTTAAAGGGGTGGAGAGAGAGGCAGAAGTGGGGAGAGGCAGCGAGGGTGGCTGGGACACCAGGAATAGGAGGATAGGCAGGGAGCCTCTGGGGAGGCTCAGGCAGGCTTCCTGCCAGAGCAGGAGACTGATGGCTAGGACTCAGTAACTCAGCTCCCATGTGTCCTCAGTCATCTGTGGAGAAAGCCAGCTAGCAAAGAAGGGGAGGAGGCTGGCCCTGTTCCTGTAAGTTATTTCTGGATACATTATTCATATTTGATAAATCATTTAGAGGCAGCTACTTTATTAGCTTATAAAGCACATTATATGGTTTTAAATTGTTAATACAGGCTGTTGCGATGCATACTGTACCTCAGAAAAGCCATGCATCACTTTAATTCATAGCCTCATTATAAAGCTTGTTACAAAGTGCTGCATTATTGCATGGAGGATAGTGGAGTAACGTTTCTGCAAGAAACCTGAATGTTTTATTTACATCATCGATGGCTTGGTAGGGCCCATAAGAAGTGCATTGGAAGATGGAGTCAGATCAAATTTTGAGCTTTCGGAGGACAGAGACCTAAATCTGCCTCCTCTAGATGTATCTTAATCCAGATTTAGCATGTGATTCTAGTTTGGATGCATAGGTATCCAGAAAAGTCTTGCTTGAGTGATCACTTGCTTAGTGTTCCTGGATGTGCTGGCTTGTCTACTTCTCTAGGACCCCTAGAAACATTGGTACAAACCTGAGCCTAGGACCTGCTTTTCATTTATTTATTTAAGAGGTGCTGATCACCATCCATGTGACAGACACGGTTCTAGACATTGGAGATAAGATAGTTTAGCAGCATAGTTTTACTCCCCGACTTCATGAAATTTACCAGTGCAGTAAGGTGAGATCGGGTGAATTTGTGCTGGAGTATTGAAATCAACTAAGTTGTAATACAATTTGTAGATGACAAGGGCAGCATACTAGTAAATTAACCAAATGTTTAGATGTCTGAATGATCAACAGATCTTCATTCAAACTGCAAATCAAACCACCTCTTCCAGGAAGGTCAACTTGACCAAGAAGTCAAACAAATCTAAGTTTGAATCTTTATTCACTTACTGGCTGTCTGTCCTTGGGTAGGTCACTTAGCCTCATTGGTACTCAGATTTCTTATCTGTAAAGTGAGAATAACTATTGCCTTGTCTCACTGACTCACTTTGAGTATTAAATACACAAACAGATATTTAGCTGAAAGTCTGAGACATTGCAGATACTCAGTAGTCATCGTTTCAACCATTCAACAGTTGAAAGCAGAAGGTGGCAGTGCTCCTCAAATGGACTTGAAACGTGCACAGGTTTATACCGTGGCATTCACCACGGTAGAGTATCAAGGATGAAATTATATTTTAGGTTAGTGTTAAAGCCTCTGAAATGTAAAGGCTCTCTTGAGATCATGTGTAATACAATTCAGTGCCTGGAACTTGGCATCTTTCTCCTCTTGTGAACTGCTGTTCTGTACATGGCTTTCTGGAACCTAAAGTAAGGGACTGTCTCTCATTTGAAATCAGTGGGAACTCTATTTAGGTCATACTGAAGGTTCATGTTGAAGAGTAATTGAAAATGATGTAGGTTGGAAGAGAGAAAGTCATGAAGGGCACTGAACATTAGTTCAAAGAATGCAGGCTTGATGAGCAGACATGGGGAACCAGAGCTGGTCCCTAACAGTGTAGAGAAAATGCTACATCATCAGAGCTTGATTTTAGGAAGTCTTATGGATCAGTATGTGTGTGGGAAGTGAGTAGTGGGAGATGGGAGCTAAATTAGAGGAGAAGACATGTGTTGACCCAGTTTGGAAGGTAGAGCAGTCAGCATCTTCCAGATTCTATAGTCACTGCCTCCCCCAATTTTCCTGACGTCTCTACCATCTAACTCCTGTGGGGTACCCAAAGCCCATGCTGATGCAGTCTTCCCTCCATGCGACAGAAAAGCAGTGCTGTCTGTGACTATCACTGAGAGATGCTACCTGTGACTATCATTAAGAGATAGGTGTTCCTATAAGTTTTTTTGGGGGGCTGTCTAGGAAAAGCAGAGCTAAGAAAACTTTGACAAGGAAAGAAAAGTGAAAAGTCATGCCTGAATGATATCATTATACTAAACTTTGGAACTGGAAAATGCTTCCTTCATGTATATGGAAAATGTGCAATAAGTAACATTCGCCTTAAAGTTTATTTTTAGTTATGGAATGATGGAATGTGGTTGCCTGTGCCCCAAGTCACCTGCATGCTGTGACTTTAGTCTTACTAGAAATAATTTTTCATAAAATGCTTTTTTGAACATTAAAAACAGAAGAAAAAAGACAAGTCTCACATATTTTAGAGTTAATGAAGTTCAATGTTAGCAAGTCATTTACATCAAAAATAAGCATAGGCAGAAGAGAAAGAATCCACACAAATACTTTTTTTAGATGAGATCTGTGCTAACAGGTGACTATCCAGACCAAAGAAACATTTTCATCTGGTACCTTTTGATTTCTGAATCTATGAAATAGAGTACGGGAGGGAAGTACAAACACCCCGAAGCTCCCCCAGAAAATAAGTTGTTAACATTGAGTGACTTACTTCTAACTTTTTATTTACCAAACTAGCACCTGTGCATGCTTTCACTCTAATTTTAAAACTCTGGCATTTTTATTAAAGCAAGAGGCAGATGAGTGATGAATTCTCACATTCACTTGGTGTTAGATATGACAAGATGGCAGGAAACCTACCGTCTTAATTAACAGGCAGGAACTCGTGGGTTCATAAAGAAATCATCCACAACCATGTGCTCCAAAGTGGATTCTCCGTTCTCTCTTGGTTGAAGCTGAAATACTTAGGTAGGAAATGTCCTCAATTAGCTCCGAGGCTGTGTTTACCGAGTTCAAGGAAAGTTTCCCAGGAGTCACCAGGAAACGGCTCTCACAGGGCAAGTGGATGCTGTCAAAGGAATGGGGTCTCCAGATTGTGAACCATGGACCATGTTTTTTGAATCCTCTTTCTCTTTCTTTTCTCCAACCCCCAAGAACTCAAAGACTTAGCCGCTGCCTTCTGCTCTCCTGCCAGGGCTCCTCTTCCTCCCAAAAGAGGAACAGAGCCGAATAGTTTTTCAGGTAACATTTCTGTTTGAAAACAAAGCGTGAGAGCTCCTTTTACATTTTTCTGGGTGTTTACTGCTATTAAAAAACAAATAAACAGAGGGATTAAGAGGGAACATAAAACACAAGCGTGCAAGCGCGCGCGCACACACACACACTATCCTTTCCATTTATGTAGGTCTTTTCAATGTGCAGAGTCACTCTATAGATGGGATCTCCCTGGGGAGGGACGGTGTTAGTCTTATCCCTGCTTCACTCATGAGGAAACAGAGAGCCAGAGAGTTTGTAAGATCTCCTGCTGGTGGAATTGGACCTGTTACCAATGCTGAGAGAGTCCTGGCTGCCTGGCTCCTCCTAACACAACATGAGGAACACTTGAAAGGGCCAGTAAGAGTTTCTCTGGAATTTGCAAAAATGTTAGTGGGGTGAAACCGATTTTTATGTAATTGTCAGCACTTTTAAGCATTTATCACATGCCCAGTCATATGGGTAAGTTCATGGACATTTGATCCTAACGAAAGCCCACAAGAGAGGACTTTTCTTCCTAATTTTATAGACTGAAGTGGTGTTTTCTTCTAACTGCATATTTCTGAGCCAGGCACTGAGTCCTCCTGGTTCCCTCACACTCCGTCACGCCCTTCTCAGCACAGCTCACTCCGCGGGATGGTCAGACATGATCATAAGTCCTGCTCTTTTAGGCACGGATTTCCCAACATCATTAAGAGGAGCAGGGAGGTGGGGGTCGGCGGGTGGCAGGTGCAGCTTCCTCTTCTCATTCCTCACTGCCTGTCCCCACTGGTCTCTCCTAGATCCAGCCTCTAAGTGCCCTCTGATCATATTGGACAGTCGTCAGACACTGTCCTGTAACCGGACCCAAGGCTGTGCTGTAAGGTTTCGCTGGTTGTGCCCTGAAACTCCAGGGGGCGCCGTTGACTTTTGCAGGTGTAGCCAGAGGGTGCTTTCTGGCAGATAACAGGAAAGAGCCCGGAGGAATAAGCGGCTTTTCTTCTTCATACAAATCCTCCTCCTCCGTGTGAGCCGTGAGGCTGGTGGTGACCCTGGTTTGGCCGCGCAGTCTCCAGCAGGGGCCACAATTCATCTGACCTCATCTCCAAGTTCTTTTTCCAAATTATTTGAATGGCGCCTAGTCTTTGTCCCAGACAGATATTCACAATCAAATTATTACAGCTTATAGGTATATATTACTGTCCACAGAGAACTAGATTCAAGTCCAAACAAGCAGCTTGTTCTCAGCAGAACAGATTGCTTTGCGTTTGTCAAGTTTGTAAATTTGCTCTATTTCTTTTGCATTAAAAAGTTTGTAACATGATAACTAAAATCTTCAAAGTATTTGTATTACCTCCTTTAAAAAAATTGGTTTTCATTCCTTGACCGCAAATCACTGATAGTATATTTTTAATCTTTTTCCTGCTTTTTTTTTGATAACTGACTACCGAAATGTCTATTTTATTTCTCATCTGCATGTCATTCTGTGGGCCGGGCTGCTACCTTCCTTTATATGAACGAACATTCCAAACTAGAGTGACCACACCTCTTAAATTGCACATGTGGAGTGTTTCCATTTTCTTTTGTGTTGTTATAGATATTGTGAGCATCTTTTCGTACGTTTGAAGTTTTTCCTTTCAGAGAAATTCTGAGAAATAGAATCATTTGGTAAAACAGCAGAAAATGTTTAACGATCTTGAAACACAGAACCAAATTGATTTACAAGGAACACTGTGTTATTTTATTCTCCTAATGGAAGCGTTTGGAAAAGCCTGCCTCACGGCACCATCACCAACCTTGAAACAATTTGATGGTAAATAGAGTCCCCACTCGTTTTAATATGCATTTCTTTCTTATTTTCTAGGGAAGTTAAACAGTTTTTCACATGTTTAATAGCTATCTTATGTTTATATTTCCTCTTTTAAAAACATTTGTTCATGTTCATAGTCCATTTATCTATTATTGGGTTAGTATGTTCTTTATTTTCAGGGGCACATACTTATTAATGCCATTATTTCTTTGTTTAGCCTATATTTAAAATATATTCCTGAGTTGAGATTTCAATTCTCTTTGTTTTTAGCTTAAAGAGTCCACCACCCTCAGGTAACCACAGTGGTCAGTGAAATGTTTAGGTATAACTTGAGAATTTTATATTTTTATTGTTTAAAGTAACACCTTAAATTATCTGGAATTTTTGTGTCTATGTGACGTGCATCTATGTCACATGGTATTACCTGATTTTTCCAGTCAGTTCTGCCAACCACTTTTACTATTCACACGTGGCTGTGTGAATTCATCACCGGATGCCCGTCTGCTGGCTGCTCACCACCACCCCAGCTCAGACCCTATGCGGCCCCACCTTCCTGCCCTCTGATTCGACTTAACCATCCTAGTAATCATCAGCATTTTCTTTGAAAAAGAGGTTTTAAATACCCTGTGTACCTAAATAAAAATATGAAAGCCCTCTTGTTTAATTCTTTAGAATTTCCTTTGGCTGTTCTGAACATCTTGGTTCGATTTGTCTTAAAAGAGCAATACAAAACTGTCAGGTAAGACTGAAAAATCGGTAGTGACATCCAGGCAGATTAGGAAAATATGAGGGGAGAAATGTCTCTCCATGTCTCCCCTGGAAGGAGATACACAGGGAAGACTGTGAGGTAATTGGAGAAATGTGGGGACATGGTTTTTATGTACCCGAAAGCACTGAGCTCTCTAAGTTGTCTGGTATTCCCTGAGGAGGTCAATTCCATAACCATAAATATGAAAAAAGGGGAAGGTTTTGAGGCTTTGTGGAGGTCTGATGAGCATAAAGGAAATAGGAGTCTTTAGGGGAACTGACCAAAGAGAAAGAAGGCTGGATGCGTGGTTGTAAATCAGGTGAGCAGATCAAATATTCTGTTTTATTTCAGCTTTTGGCTCAAAAGTGAATCTTGGCAGGGGTTTTGGCATTTAGCTATATACGTTTTAGCTGTTCTAAGTCTATATATTTATTCATGTTATCTCTTTTTATTTTTCTTTTTTAATCTGAAGAGTCTGGGATTCTACTATCTTTCAAGTATGAGAACTATTTCACCCAATCAAGTCATGGCCACTGCTACAGATTTAGTGACTCAGCTAAAGGAATGTCTTCCGTGGATACACAAGTGTGTCACTTATTATGGGAGGTGGTACTGTGTGGATGCTGAGCTCAGAAAATAAGGTTCAGTACAGTCTTCTGGCTCCTACTTGACAAGACAAACTCTCCATGCCTTGGGGGCATCCTGTAAAATGGGAGAGTAATCATCGCACCTATTTCAAGTGTTTTGGAGGGGCAAGTAGGGGAGGTTTCAATGATATCCCTTGTACGGTTCATATTCCAGTGTGGGGCATAGAGATGCACTCACTGTACATTGGCTGTCATAATAGGAATGACCCCCTCTCTGGGGACTGTTGGGCGTTGTCTTCTTGAGATGTGCAAGAAAAGAGAGAGTCTCTAACCTCACAGGGACAGCATTTTATTCCAGCACAACGAAAAGCTGATGTATGAGTCCTTCGAGAGGTGAGATTATTCAGAGCTTCCAGGGTTCACAACACAGCCCCTCGTCCCTAGCAGACGATAAAAAATATTTGTAAAACTGGGAATCAGCTCTAATATATATTCGGTAAGTCATCACTTCCAGGATCTCCACTGGCTCGATTATGCAGCAAGGGGGGCAGTCGTGAC
This sequence comes from Vicugna pacos, assembly GCF_048564905.1. Lineage (NCBI taxonomy): Eukaryota > Metazoa > Chordata > Mammalia > Artiodactyla > Camelidae > Vicugna > Vicugna pacos. Next base: position 46,626,602 of record NC_133001.1, read on the forward strand.
TGTTCTTGAGGCTGACTCTTGTGATCTCACTTTCTTTATGTGCAATACGGTAGGGAAGGAGAAGATCCCTTTTCTCTAAGCGCCACACCAGTCCTAGGATGCTAAAAATCTCAGGCTTTCTGTCCTTAGTCAATTGTGACAGAATTTCCCTCTCCGGGAACACAAAGGGCAGCGCCAAAGCTAGGCTGGGTGCAGGACGGGGTGAGTCTGGAGAGGCAGAGCTGTGTGACCTTACCCTAGCCCTCAAGCCTCATGCACAGTATGCTCTGACTCCTTTCCCGTCTACTTAAGTGGAGTGCTGCTGCATTCCAGCTGTAGGAAAAACAAAGCATTTATCCCAGTCAATTTTAACAGCCTTCTCTTGGTGCATTTGCATACAGCTTAACTTTCATACAACCATGGGAAGCTCATAAAACCTCAGTCTGTGCTGACCATAAAAAAAGGTATTTTTTTGTATAATACTGGGTTTGTGTACTTCCTTGAAGCACTAGAGAAACTGCAGGAGCCTTTACAACTAATTAACAGCCCCCTGTTGGGGCCATGGTGCTTTGCAGTGATTTATCCTGAGTAGAAGTGCAGACCAGGGCAGCAAGAACGTCTAAAGTTGTGTGCAGATCTGAGGGGATGTGTGAAGGGGCGTTACTTAAGACACACACCTCCCTCTACCCACTTTTTGATGGAGAGTGGACTAGAAATATTTAAAGCATCCTTATCTTAACAGGAGAAGTAAGAACAGGTCATTTTGTACTACCACGCCACTGTGACCGTTACAGCCTCCCAGAAATTAAGGTGTTTTTCCCCTCTTTCCCTACAAATGTTATTATGTGTTTTAGAAAGTCAGGTGGAAGTGTCGTTCCTGCTGCAGCCCTGCAATATATTTCTGGCGTGTCTTAAAACATGTGTGACTTTAGGATCTAGTGTAGTTCTTGCTGCAGTAATGATTTGGCGCGCCAACAATTTCCCTTTATCTCAGGAGTAGAATGATCTAATGCCATAAAATACTAGATTCTAGAAGTGCCTTTTCCCTCGGGTAATTTCCCAGCCGCAGAAGCAGAATGGGTTTGGGTGGCTAATTTCTCCCCCCGGAAGTCCCTGCCATGGAGTAATTAAGGGCAGGGGGAGGGGTGGCAGGGAGCTGGGTGGTTTCCATTCCCACTGGCTCCCTTCCCAGTGTTCCCATCTCAGATCCAGGAGTTTATTACTGGCCGGAAGTGGACAGATGGACTTGGGATCAGGCAAGAAAACTGAAAACTAAAACTAAATTTGGTATAGAAGAAACACATATAATAAGCATTCGTGGGAGTGAACTAAAAAAGACCCAGAACGACTGGAGGAAACATGGATCCCACCTGCATCACACGTTAGTGGAGAAGTCACTGGGAGTTACTACAGCTTTCCCATCCTCAGTTTTTCCATCCACAAAATGAGAATGAAAATGAGACCCATCTTTTAATGAGTCAGGCACAGTCAGTATTCCACCAAAAAAGGTCACAAGTGGATCCATGTGTGAAAGAAGCTTTGGTGGTAGAATTTCTGGTGTCAGAGAAGGAAACCATGATTGAACCATCTTGCACTACTCCTGCTCTCCCATTGGAGGCGCTACTGGTCAGTGGAAACCAATGTGGAGGAGCAGGAAAAGTAAATGCACAAACCCTCAGCTAGGCTTCAGGCAACAGACATTTATCAGATCTCCTGTTTAACAAATTCTTGTAAAAGCCAAGACTCAATGGTCTGGGGCACTGTTCTTACCCGCTAGGTCCCCTTGGTGTGTCTGAATGAGGGAACAGGTTGGCTTTGGCTTTGTCCCTTGTCACCAATGCCTTGTCACCTGTTCTCCTGCTTCCTGCTTCCTGCGCCCTCAGGGAGCCTCCAGCTTGGGCTCCCACCCTGCATGTGCCTTCTGAGAAGTCACAGAAGCTCACCCAGCCTCTTGGACCCATTCCTGAATGCTTCCATGATTATCTTAGTCTGGAGTCTTGAGTTGTAGACTTTCAGTAGCCAAAACAGAGTAACAGTATCCCATGTGAACTGTGCGAGGGCCACTTAACCATACAGTTGCCTCAGCTGGAAGCACCATCCTGGATAGTAACGTAATACAGTCAGATTTGTTCCAATTAATACAGTGAACATTTGGTATTGGTAGCTTTTTACTAAAAAAAAATGAGAAAATATGAATGATAACATTGAGTAGAACTGAACTCATGAAAGGCATTTAAAAAAACATGGACAATGGATAATGCCACCTTACATTTTTTAACACTGTGCATATTTTAAAGCTATTTCTATGACCAATAATAGACTGAACCTTAGATTATTTGTGAAAAGAAAGCAGGGAGGGTATTTTTTATCCCAAGTTATGGAGAAAGAAACAGTTCTAGGGTCCAAGGTCATACCATAAATTAAGAAGTTCCTCTCTGTGGCCATTAGGGCTCTGAAGAAAATGGCCAACAGAATCCAGAGGGTGTTTGTCTTCTTACCCGGGTCTATCTTTTAAATTCAACCTGGAAAAATAAACGAGGGTAAAGCAAGTCAGTGGAAGAAGAGGAAAAGGACATTTTTTTTCCCTTGAAATGAATAAATGTAACTGTAGTTATCAGAATCTGAATATGCAAAACCTGAAATAAGCCAGTACTAGAAACACTCAGGATCAATTTGAATTTATGAGACTTAAACACTGAAGCACTTTTTGTACTTTTCGAATAATATAGTAATTTTATTTTTTTCAAACATAGAATGATAGAACGATGTTCATTATATTATTTTTAGGGAAAAAGATTATGAAACAGAATATGATTCTGTTTCTAAAATACATATATTTACTTATATGTCACGTTTAACAATAGAACAAAGCCTGAAATAGCAGCATGAACATTTTTCTACAGCTTTATTGAAGTTTAATTGCCAGTAAAGTTGAAAGATATTTAAAGTGTACATCATGGTGATTTGATATACATATACATTGTGAAAACAGCACAGGCATTTAATAGCAGTGTTCCTGAAGTGGCAGGATGATGGGTTTTTGTTTCTCTCACACATTTATCTTTTTGTGTGTGTGTGTGAGAACATTTACCCTCCTCTTTTACCAAGTTTCAATTATACACTATAGTGTTATCAGCTATAGTCACCATATTATACATTAGATCCTCCAGCCTCATTCATCTTACAACTGAAAGTTTGCACGCTTTTACCAACCTCTCTCTATTTCAAACCGCCCCCCCCCCCAGCCCGCCTGCAGTCCTTGGCAACTGCTTTTCTACTCTATGAGTTCAACTTTTTTTTTAAGATTCCACATGTAAGTGATGCATGCAGTATTTGTCTTCTCCTATGTGGGTTATTTCATTTAGCACAGTGTCCTCTACTTTCATCTAGGTGGTCACAAATGACACTGTCCTTTTTCATGGCTGAATAACATATTTTCTTGATTCATTCATTGAAATATTTTTTAATCTCATGTATTTCACCAGCCCAAACAGAAGACTGCCTTTGCCTGATCATTTCATTTATGCGGTGATAATGTAGAGTTAGTGATATGACCTTAGGGCTATGGTCCCAATGACCTCAATGGCGTGCAGAATTACACCAGAAGAAAAGCATCCTGTGCTTCACTGACCATTGGAAGCCCTATTCTAAGTATTCTTCTATGCAGACTTCCTTTTCCTTTGCAAAAGTTTACTGAGACCTGATCTTGAATAATGGAAGTATGGATGGAACTAAGGAAGGAAAGGAGGAAGGACTTTGGAGCCCAAATTCTGAACACAGCCTCAGATTCAACACTCAGCCTCCCTGCTTTCTAGTTTTATGACTTCAGGCAAGTTTTTCAACGTTTCTGTGCTTTGAGTTACAGAATTGCGGTACCTACCTCCTAGGGTTTGGTGAAGCATCCATGAGATAATGCAGAGTGAGCATCAGTAAATGTTCAAGTTCCTCACCAAGCTGCAGGTCTCATGACTTGACTGTGAGCCCAGGACGATGACAGTTGTGAGGAGGACAGAAAAAGATGTTGCGTGGATAATTTAAAAGATTAACTAAATGATAAATAAAGGAATAACAACATAAGCAAGGCCAACATTTAATATCTCATTTGTAAGTGGTCCAGGGGTAACATTTCCAAGTTGGTTCAGACGCTCAGTAATGACACAGAGGACTCAGGGGCTTCCCACCTTTTTGCTCAGTTATCTTCAAATACCATTTTTGTCCCAGGAATCTTCTGTTTTGCAGCTGTAAGCTAAAACCAGATGGTGTTAGAAAAATTATCTGCAAGGAAAAATTTTCCTAGAAACAGACCCCATCCCTCACCAAAGATTTTACTTCATGTCTTGTTGCCCAGAAATGGAATATGCAGACACCTATACCTGTGGGAGAATCCAGAAAGCAAAAGTTTTTAAAAGAAAACTTGATTGCATGATTGTTCCTCTGGACTTGGGCACATTGTTGTCAGAACAAAGTAAAGGTGCCTTAAGCATGGGCAGAAGAGGATAGGTGGGGAACCTTAAGTATATAGTATCTGTCTTAATTGAACATGGAATCCCAATGCCACCGTGGCTGGCACTTTGGGTACCACTGACCCTGGGAGCTTAATGTTCAATGGTGGGCATGGCTGGTGACTGTCACATATTAACACTGTGGCATATTTTGCCCTGCCTTTTAGGAAAAGATATTGCAAGTGTCATTCTTTACATTATAGCTCAGTTTGTGTAACTGGCCATAAATTCTGGCCAAGATTTACTTCTAAGTGGTGTGGAGAAGTCCCCCCAGTGAAATAAATACTTTTAGCCATACTGCCGCAAATGCAATGATCAGCTCATCACTGAGGATTTTACAAAGAACTTTGTTTTTGATTTGCTTAGTTAGGTTTTACAGTGAAGACAGAACTTTCTTAATTGATTTTATTACTTGTTTCACCAAAACCTCATTTTGCAATGCTTTGCACATTACTGCATCGCTTCAGAGCCAGAAATCATCTCTGATTTAGATTTATGGGAAGAGTTTGCATATTTCACAAACATGGATTTTCTTCTGGTTCTAACAAAGTAGATTTATTGTGTGTACAAACAAATAATATATATCTATTTGGGAATGCTTTTATTTAAATTTTAGTGATTTATGGGCACTGCAGTTTGGCTGCCCGTGTAGCCTTTTATCGAGCCCTTTCGAAAACCCCAAGTCTCTAACTGAGCAAGGCCTTCCTGCAGAAGCCGGGGTTATCAGCATCTTTCGTCTTTGGCATTATCTCTATTGAGGAAAGGGGGTCAGGGCCCTGTTTAGGCTTTGTTTTCTTTTATTATTTCCTTCAACCCTCTGGTTGGTTATTGCCTTCCTGCGTCATTTTGAAATTTATAGTCTATTTAATAGCATTTTTATTTTTTATGGTTATGTCAGTCTTCCCCGTAAGAGGGTCTTAGGGAATACGTTTTGAGTTTCTTTCAATAGCAACCACATCCAGAAACTACCTAACTGAATTATGAGTTTTATTTTTTTACCAGAGGGAACCATGAAACAGAAATGATTTTAGATGTAGATTATAATAATAATTTGGAGGCATCTTTATGATCTGTGAGTTTCATATCACTCTCACGCCTCGCACTGCCTTTGATTATTACTGTTCTAATAGCGCACTGCAAAACTTCCGAACGTATCCAGTAGCAATCTCTACAGCAGGGGAAGGTGCAAGGGAGCGAGGGTGTGCATGATACTGCACCATTCACCAAAGTGTCAAGAACAGTTTGTACAAACTCTCTCAAAGGGCTGTGAAAACTGATGTTTCTTCCTCAGAGATTGTGTGTTTACAAGGGCTAAAACATTAAACTATCATTAATGGGGGAAGAAAGAGATCATTTATGAGAAGGATACAGGGATGTTTCAGGGAATCCAATAGCACAAAGTCCTCTTGTGCGGGACCGGATCACGGAACCAGAATGTCATCAGGGAACAAGGTGTCCTCCTGTCTGTCCCCGTCCCTTGCAGACAGGTGATAATAGATCACCCTCACAGATGGATACAGACACATGATAGTGGATGAAGAGGATTTTCTAATGAAATGTAACATTATAGAGTGAGGACCCTGTCTCAGAACCCCTTCCAAAGGCCTTAGATGTATTGACTCATTGAATCATCACAATGACCCTATGAAAAGGGTAACAGTAGGGAGAAGTCAACGTAAGGTCACGTAACTGTTCAGTAATACAAAACAGAGTCCTGATTTGACCCCAGCTACCCAGCATCAGACATGAGAGCCATCTCTCTTTCTTCCCTCTCTACTGACCTTTCTTCTGTTTTTCTGCTTCAGCCTGTGCCAGCCTGTCCCAGCCCCAATCTTGCACATTTTCCTAGTTCAAGTGTCTGATAGAGATTGACTAGGTTCTCTGGGTTTTAATTCCAGATTCCTGGGAGACACAATCTGTTTGGTCAATCTGGGTGAATAGTTCAACTGGCCGTGGTGAGGGAGACGGGGTCATAGGATTCTGACCTCACTGCCTTGTTTCACTACAAGGGGACAGCGACAGTTCTCATAGAGGGGATGTGGCTGGAGCAGTCACTCACGAGAACCGTCTATTATAATTTATAACTTGTAATACAAATATGTGCACCTGGGGAGCTCAGTTCACATGATCTCCTGTACTTCTCCATAGATCTTCAATCATTAATTTTAAATCAACTTAATTTATATTTCCTCAGAAACAATTTCTGAAAGACAAATCAATGGTGAGGTATGTATGCTTTCTAGAGTTTAATTTATTTCTGTCTTTTTGGCACCCATTGCCCTCTGGATAAGAGTTCATTTAGACACCAAATAATCACAATGAAGATCTCACTGTCTGAAGTTTCCCTTAAAGATAATAGCTAAAATTAATTATCTTATTTAACCCTCATGACAAATCTCTGAGGCAGAGTCGATACCATCCTCTCTTTAACAGTGAAGAAGCTGAAGCGAAAAAGATCTAAATGAATGCCCCTGGTCGCGCAGTTAGAAAGGGACCGGATCTGGAACCAAACCCAGTTATGAAAGCAGACTCTGAACTTTAGATGGTTACATTACCTTCACACATGAGCTTGTTTTGACTCGTTTCAGCCCGGATTTGTGGGGTGTCTTCATCTAAAAACACTACAGCAATCTCAGCCTTCCAGTGGTTTCTAGAGCAAGTTCCCCCACGTGTGTCTGCGTCTGCGAGCTCTTAGGAGAAGTACTTTCTGAGAATCTCCTCAACCTGACGGGCACCTGGCCGACACTGGCGCATCTCAGCAGAGCCATGGGAACTGGAAGGAGTGGACCTTAGTGGCTGAGACGTGGGCTGAACTCAGGCCACCAAGATTGGAATTCTAACATATCTTAAATGTTGTGTAACTCTGGGCAAAGAACCAATCCACTCTGAACATCATCTGTAAAACCCAGAGGGTGATGCCTACCTCTCCATTTTCGTGAGGATTAAGTGAGGCGGGATGCACAGTTGGTTCATTTGGCTGCTAACATTAGAGCGTGCCCAGAGCTCAGTGTCTAAGGCCTCCCTTCTGTCCCTTTGCTCCGCCTGCCGGGATGTAACACCATTGTCCTCACTGGCCCTCGCACATTTTAGCATCAGAATCCATCTTAGAACTTTTACTTTAACTACTTGGCTATTCAGTCTGCGGTCCTGTTCTGTGGTCAGGCCGCTCACGATGGCTGTTCTCTTGCTCTCTGTCCACCCTCTGCTGGACCAGTGCCTGCTCCACCTACACCCTACGCACATGACTGACCTTCCTACATACTTGACCTTGGCCCCAGCTAGTGACAGTTCTAATCTTTAGATCAGAACATCTCCACCAAAAGGGCTCATCAAAGGGGCCGTTGGGGGTGGGACGTGCCCCTCTGCTGGTTTCCCTGGTAACTGGTGAGCCAACCTGATATCAGTTCCCCCGATAGCTGGTAACTTCCCCACCCCCCTGGTAATGAAGACTGCTGTCTAGTCCTGCCTGCCATCTGCTGCACACGGTGGGGTGTCGCTCCAGGACCTTGCTTCAGACATTTAAAATCCCCCCTATCCATTAAACCGTCACTGTCTCTGACGCTGACTCTGGGCTCTTCCTTCGATCTTGAGGCCGGGCAGGTACAGGGCTTACAGGACCATGGGGTGCAGCCCAACCCCTGTTTATCTTCTGCTGCCAAATTGTAGCTTCTGTAATAAGTGCGTAAAACTCAAGAGCTCATAAATTCTCTGCATAGGAAGTCTAAAGAGGCAATACTGTAATATTTTAATCAGTCCTTGGATTTGTGAAAAAAAAAATCCCATCTTCCATTGGAAAAACTTCTGAGGAGAACCAGACAGAATAGAGAGATGCTGGGTTATCTCTGGCTTCTTTGAGAGACCATGAAAGATACTCAGCCATCAGTAATTTTTCTTGGCTGGGACACTTATGAAATTTGCCACTTAATGTTCTAAAATCATATTTTATGATCCTCAGAAGCTGTGAAGTTTTAAGTCTGCATTAATAATAGTATAGACCTAATTTCTATGACTTTTTTTAAGTTTTTATAGACCACTTTTAAAGCATCTTTTCTGTTGGCCCTTAGAGAAATGAATGACGTATTTGTTCTAATCCCTATTTTATAGATGGGAGAATTGGTTTCCAGAAAGATTAATGGCTTCTCACTTCATCTTCAAACCAAGGGCTCTCGTGCCTTGTAGCATAAGGCTTAACACTATCAAGTTTGGAATCAGAACGACTGGTTTTCATCTGAGTTTGCGGGGTAGCAAGAATAAAAATACTAATTCCTCTTTCATAAATTGTAAATGTGTTTGGCTGCAGCGACCAGAAAGCCAATTTACAGAGATATAACCAAGTTGGGGGTTATATCTCTCTTTCTTTCTCTCTCTCACTCTCACACACACACACACACACACACACACACACACCATACAAATACAGACTTTGTCAACTGCCAGCATTCATTTTTGGACAATGTCACTGATAACCAATTTGGGGCTCCCTTGGCTCTTCCTTGTCCTTGTCACCTCTTCGGAAGCTTCATGCCTGATGCCTGTATCTGGGGTAGAAATAAGAAGGATGAAAGTTTCAGTCCCTCTGTCCTTTTCATAGACAAAGCAAAGCCTTCACTTCCTATAACCACCCATGGACTTTGCTGTTCTGTCACAGTGTGAGCTGTCACATGGCCACATGCTACCAGGGACTATGGGAAAGAGAATGTTGAGCCTGGGGCTGGTAATGTTGCTACCCAAGTAAAATTGGGTCATTCTAGGTAAAAAAAAAAAAAAAAGTAGGGGCGGCCAGTAGATTTTAGCAAGGCCAGCCAAGCCTGTCTGTCTCACGTGGCCTTTAGAGGTATTTTATTCAGTACAAATTTTGTGTAATAAAATAGATAGGTAACACATTGCATTATGTGTAATATTTTCATATTAATCATTGATAATATGATGATAGCATTGGTTTTCTTTTTCATAGACAAAAATCACCTTTGGAAGAAAAAGAGTAGTAATAATTACCAAAGTTGAAATTGCTACCTCATACTTTCACTGTGTTCAATTCTTCATATCTTTTTAATCCATTTTAGCTTTATAATTTACTCTAAATAAGGATGGAAAGTATCATTATCATATTTTACAAACAAGAAAAGTGATCTCCATAGAGCTGAAGAGAATGGCTTAAGTTCATGTCAGAACATCTATTTTTACTTCAAATCTTGCAATATGACTTGAATGTCATGTATCAGTACGCAAGAGCTACCCCTTCCTCCAGAAAGATAAAAGGAGAAGAATAAATAATAAGCAATGGTAATATTTGTTGACTAGTTGTTGAAAAGTTAACCACAGATAATATTCTCTTGTCATAGGACCCTTTGCAGTTTAAAAATATGTTTGTATTTGATATTCAAAAAGCAGAAAGTAGACGAGGCAGGTGAGACCCCAATGCAAATAGGAGGAAACTGAGCCTCTATTCATGTGATTGGCCCAAAGTCACTCATCTTATAAAAAATAGAGCCGGGGCAGAACACTAGCCTTCCCAAATTGAGCCCAGCGATCACTGTTGCTGCCCAGAAACAGGCTTTTTCATCTTTACCTCTCAAGAGAACGGTGTTTTGTAAAACTGAGTGATGCAGAAATCTTTCAAATCAAAGCTGGCAAAATCAGAGGTCCATAACGTACAGGTGTCATTTGGCCCCTGCACCCTGGGTCCATGTGACGATGGTAAGATACAAATAATTCCCAATATTTAAACATTAGATATTGAATAAAACCCTACGTTTTCAGCTTTCCTTATAAATAAATAAACAAACAATAAATAACTAAATAATCTTCTATCCATTTCTACCGGGACCTCGTTCCTGAATGGACTGAAGACCAGGCAGGAATTCTTCAGTTTTCCTTAATCCTCTTGACTCCCTGTGGGGTCCTTAACAAAAAGCAAAGATTTGCCCTGTCTCTCAGTTGGCGTGTGTGCCTTCTGTCTATAGGCAGGTAAGTGCGTGAAGCCCTCCCTGTTAACTTATTAAAAAGTCGTTTCCTGATACTTACCAGACGCTGGAGCAGGTGATACATCACCTTCTTCTTCTCTTTTTCTTTCTGAGATTTCTTTGAGATCTTTGTAGATTCAGAACAGCAAAAGGAAAATCCGTTTGGTTGTTTTCAAGGTAGATGGAAAAGACAATGTACTTAGATTCACTCTGCCTGGCAGTGATTGGCGTTTGCTAACTGCATTCCGTCACTTCTGCATATGGATTTGACATCGGCAGGCTGGCCCATAAAGAGCAGTGAACTGGAGTGAGGTAGCCGACTGAGGCTCGGGGGAAGGATGCAGGTTGTTGTATGAAGCACAGGCTGGTTCAACAGAGGCGCACCTGCCAGCGGGGCCTATCTGGAGGCCAGCTGAGGACCACTGACTGATGGAGACCTCGGCTCCTTACCCACCCCGTCATTAAGTTAATAGTCAAGTAGGCCTCCTTAAAGGAGTTGACTTACCACTCGTTTTCCCCCGCGTAAATACAATTAAATATGAAAGGTGGCGATGGCAGTTGAACATCTGCCTTGAGCTTTCAGGTTTTTCACAGTCTGTTGATTAGGCTCTGTTTTGTATTATTCCAGTGTCCACAGCTGTCAAGTGAAGTGGGAGCGGGCCTGCCCGGATCAGGGAGCCGAGTGCGCCGGGCTCCCTCACGTTCCACGTGGTAATAGCCGCTGACAGCTTCTCCTCCGAACAAATTGTTTTCCGCGGTTGATGGGCCTCAGCTGTTCTAACCTGGGAAGTGATGAGTTTTGCTTTCATTTGGAAAGTAAGATCTGTTCACATAGAGTCGCTGGCTTCTTTGGGTGTTCGTGTTGATTTGATTTTTGTGTTTGTGTTTGTAGCGCTGTGTGTGTGTGCAAGTGGTGGAACTTGGGTCCATTTGTGACAGCAGGTTCTAAACCTCCCGAAACGTACTATCTGGAGTCTCCCAAGGTCTGGGCTGCGATAGGGGAGGGAAAGAGCAACACAAGGGCAGGCAGCCATGCAGACAATCTCACTCTCACCACGCTCTCTGAGACCGATCTCGCATCTTGACTCAAGAGCATTTGTTCTCGGGCTGACGCTGTTTCCTCATGAGGGAGGTTAGCTCACACCAGCATCCTTGGGTTCTGCCAAACGGTAGAGTGCTAATTAAAATGGTAGGATCTGGAAACACAGAGGGTCTTCCTCCAGAGGTGTCAAATCTACAGACAATTTTATAAGCGGCAAGTGTGCAAGTAGCACAGAAATTGAATATGTTTAAAGTGGAAAAGTCCTGAAGATTTTCCCCAGTGCCTTCATGTCCCCTTTCCCTAGTCTCCAGATCCAAACAGGGTCTTAGAAAAGGATCTAAACATACTTTGACTCAAAGGTGTAAATAATGAACGGTTGCTTGGTCACCTAAACTGTGATAGGAAACAATTGAACGTATCTATTGCTGTCCAACGCAACTCCCTGTGAGGATGCAGATGTTCTATATGAAATGTGGCTGCTGTGACCAAAGGACTTAACTTTTATTTTTATTTCATTTTTCTTCTTTTGTTCTTTTTAATTTCTTTTTATTGAAGTATTGTCTGTTTACAATGTGGCATCAATTTCTGTTGCACAGCATAATGCTTCAGTCATGCATATACCTACATATATTACTTTTCATATTCTTTTTCATTATAGGTTACTACAAGATATTGAATATAGTTTCCTGTTCTATACAGCATAAACTTGTTTATCTTTATTATACATGTTAGTATCTGCAAATTCCAAACTCCCAATTTATCCCCTCATCCTCCCCTACTCCCCTGGGTAACCATAAATTTGTTTTTTATGTCTGTGAGTCTGTTTCTTTTTTGTAAATAAGTTCATTCATGTCATTTTTTTTCAGATTCCACATATGAGTGATACTTTATGGTATGATGTTTTTCTTTCTCTTTCTGGCTTACTTCAGTTAGTATGAGAATCTCCATGTCCATCCATGTTGCTGCAAATGGCACTCTTTTATTCTTTTTATGGCTGGGTAGTATTCCATTGCGTGTGTGTGTGTGTGTGTGTGTGTGTGTGTGTGTGTGTGTACGCCACATCTTCTATATGGACATTTAGGTTGTTTCTATGTCTTGGCTAATGTAAATAGTGCTGCTATAAACATTGGGGTGTGTGTGTCTTTTCAAATTAGAGTTCCCTCTGAGTACATGTCCAGGAGTGGGATTGCTGGATCATATGTTATGTCTGTTTAGTTTTTTGAGGAATCTCCATACTGTTTTCCATAATGGCTGCACCAAACTACACTGTGGGAATCAACAGTGTAGGAGGGTTCCCTTTTCTCCACACCCTATTTTTATTTCATTGTCTTCATTTTAAATAGCCTCATGTGGCTAGTGACTATCCAATTGGAAGTGCAGAAATAGACTGTTAATGATGAGTTTTAAAGATCTCAACTTTTTCAAATGAAGTATGTAATTCTGAGGAGGGCTTAATCATCCTGGCATTACTAAAATGGTACTGTTGCCACCCGAGAAGGTAGCACTGACCGCTTCTAGTGTCCAGCACAGGAGTATTAAATCACAGGACACAGTAAGATATTTAAAGAATGAATACATGAGTGAGTACATAGTAATGATAACAAGTAATACCATTAACTAGATCAACTAACGTTTGCTTGAATCGGGCTCTGTGAGAATCACAGGGCTTACGCCATCTGCGTGACAATTCTGTGAGGCACACATCATTGCCATCCTTCTTTTGCAGATAAGGAAACTGAAATGTAGGAAAGAGTGAAAAACTGACAAGTAATAATGGAGTCTAGACTTCAACTCAGTTCTGTCTCTGAAGCCCACACTCACAACTGCAGACACTACTACGACTATAAGCTTTAAAGCACAGTTTATTTTAGGGGCAATTACTGAAGCCCATATCTGAGTTTACGTCTTAGATCTCCAGGGTCCCTTTCTTTTCCTAACTTGATGATTATATTTAAAATAAAATAATTAGCATAGAGTAAATACTCCATAAAAAGCAGCTGCATTCTTTTTTGCTATCTTCGTAATGATACGACATTTCCATAAACTCTAATTGCATATGTGATATCAGTCAGAAGGGTCACTGAGTCGTGGATGAATCTCAGAAGTGATTCTGCCCTTAATGTCACCAGTGACAAAAGTATCACAAAATTATGGTTCTGAAGATTTAAGGGGCCCAAAGAGAGTAGCTAAAAACATTTCATTCTAGAGACAAGAGCTATTACTGGATGAGATTCTATTCTTCCCCCAAAATAGCAATGCTATTTATGAATATGAATACCAATATCACAGAATTTTGGACTTAAAAAAATCTTGTACCTCATTGTGCCTCATTGTCTAAATAACTACTGCGTGGTGGAGTTAGATGGGGAAAGTGTGTCTGTGAATTATATTGAATTATTAATTGAAGAATGGATTGAATCTACTGTCTTTTCCACTGAGTACAGTTATAACTTTCTTCCATTCATTTTACCTGAAATATATTTCCTGGTGTTCACACCCATAGGACCTGTTCGCCTCTGTGCCAGGCACCGAGATTAGTGGAAACTGATACACTAATTATATTAACGGGGGAAAAGAAATCTATCACAAGGCACTTAGCTGCCAGCCATATGATCTGAAGTAAATTCAATGGACTTGACTTATTTTAATTCTTCACTATTTCTAATTGGTCTCAAACTTATTCCAGGGAGCATTTATCACATTAGATTCCGGTTAACCATCAGATTGCTAATCTTTGCTTTACCCATAGAAGCTCCAATTGCAGGGCTCCTGAATTTGGCTGTGACTTCCAAGCGGCAACATCAACATTTTTTTTCCCTGTTCCTTTGTGGCACATCGAATGATTCCAATGACACAGGTATACTCAGTGGGCTTCTAGGAGACTCGCAATGCAACCAAATCCCTGAGCGGACCAAGGTGGTGACCTCTTTCATTCTGTAGCAAAGACTTACAGGTGTGTTCTGCTCTGCACTGAGCTGGAAATAGGAAACTACAACTAAAGATCATCAAATCTGTAAGGCTGGGGAAGCCAGGCAGACAAGCGCAGAATGGCCACCTGTCTGCAGGAGTATTTGTGGACAAAGGGCCAGTATTGGAGGCTGAGCCCTGAAAAACATTAAATATCTGAGTAGGGTGAGGAAAACATTCCAAGCCCACAAATCTGTTTGGGATGAAAAACAGAGATGAGGCAGTGAGAAGGTTGTGTTTAAGTCCTACTCAGACAGAGAGCTGGGCTTTGTCTCTGTAAACCCAGGCGCAGCATATGAGATCGGTTAAGTAGGACACTGGATTCAGTTTATTTAGCACATTTTTCCCCTTGGTAAAAATATAAATCTCTATTCGCTCATTTCCTTCATTTACATTCACACTGATCTGTTAAGACAAGCAGTTGAGATGGGGCTAATTTTCCAGTTGAGCATGCATCAGCATCACGGTAAAAGATTGAGTTGGTGCGCTGTGCTCGCCCCCAGAAATGCTGGGTAAGTTTCCTTTTAGGTGAACAGAAGCCATCAGAGAGGAGATGCTAATAAGTCATAAGGAAAGAAGGAATAATAACATTTGAAACAAACCAAGGCACAGCCTGAGTCAGCCGCATTCCATGGAGCAGGATAGGATGGTGGTCCTACCTCCTTCTCCCGTTATAGGTTATAAGGGAAGGAACATCACATTCACTAGGTTCTAAGATTCTTTTTTTTTTCTTTTTTCACTTTACTGAGGTATATAAATGGTAAAATGCACTACTCTTAATTGTCTAATGCAATGCAATGGAATGCAATGATTTTTTACATACGTTTACACCATGCAGTCACAACCTAGATCAAGACAGTGGAAATTTCCATCGCCCCAGAAGGTTTCCTCTCATGTCGCTTGCTCAGCCTCCGCTTGTCACATATCACTGCTCCCCAGTCCCCAGAGTAGGTGCTATGCTGGTGCCTCCCTCCACCTCTGTTTTGTCTTCTCTTTGACTATGTGACTGCCTGTTTCAGGCTTCGTAGGCCTTTATTTGGAATTTTTATTGAGATAATTTTAGATTCACATTCAAGTGTAAAATACAATGCAGAGAGATCCTTTGTGCGTTTTTCCCAGCTTCCCCCAGAGGTAACATTTTGCAAAACTATAGTTTACTCTCATGACCAGGATATTGAAATTAATACAATTCACCAATCTTAGATCTCCTCAGTTTTACTTTTACTGGTGTTGTTTTCGAAGTATGTACAATCGTATTTTTCACTAGTGAATATTCAGTAAAATATTTTTTACTATCTGAGCACATTTTCTAAGATTCAAAATTTAATTCATTTTACCCTTTGTGGTGTCAGATGTGGCTTAGGGATCTTATTTAGTTCTTTTTTTCCCCAAATGTTTAGACTTTTTAAAAATGTCCTTTTTCTTGGATTTGAAAGACTTATTTGATCATACATTATGATTTTACAGATATTCTTTCCTCTGAATTTTCTAACATATATGGGACCAATACATCTGCTTTCTCTTGGCCTTACATCATACAGCTTTAAAATATATTATACTCTCTGGTAGAGAAAATCTATTCTCATCATTCTTTACTTAAAATAAAAACTTATTTGCAATGCTTAGACACGTATTCTCCCATATAAATCATTCATATAATTTGATTTCTGCTTTCATTTCTTAAGGAATTCATGTCAAGATAAAATTGGTTTGCATTATATCTGTAAATGAATGCTTCGAGATTTTTTTTCTTTTTACAAACTTTATAGTATCAATTCTTGCCATTTCAGTTAGTGTTACATCTTTATTGTATTCAAGTCTTTTTCATGGACCTCAGCATATTTGCTCATTTTTTTTTCATGGAAGTTCTGTACATTTGCTGAGAGCCTGGGGGAAGTTCCCTAGTTTTTGGACTGAATTATTAAAAATGGGTCTTCTCCCCAATTCTCGCCTTTTCTGACTTCTTAGTGGCAGGGTGGCAATGACTGTCAGAGTGTTACCAGTGAGTGAAAGGAATGATGGATAGCATGACTGGCTCGCTCTGATGGAAACAAAGGGCCTTCTTTGGACTGAGACCCAAGGGTATTACTCAACAGGAATAGGATCAATTCCCAAGCAGGTTAAATGATCTCAGACGAGATTGCAGAGTCCACAGCTTCCCAGATAGGTTATACATCTCCCTAGCTGTGTTCTCTCTGCCTTCCCCTTTCCCCCAAACCCATCTGTGTTCTCAGGGTACAGAAAAGACCATGAGGACACTGCCTCCTCCTCAAATGGCAGCTCCGAGAAGTAGGCAAATGACTCTCACGTGAGCTGGGAAAGAATCAAAGACAATTCAAATAAACCAGATCAAAGCAAAGAGAGGAATTGCGAGAAGGTTGCTTGGAATAAAAGCAGCATTTCCTGCCTGCTTTTGCCACTCTGTTGTGATCATGTAACTAAGTCTTGGCCAAGAGGATATAAGCAAGAAAAGTATGTACAAATTTTAAGAAGTATTATCAAAGGAACACAGTTCACTCATTTCTCAACAATTCTCCTTGTGATGCCTGGAATATTGACACAGTCACTTCCTTCAGATTTCTTGAATGTGAGAGGAAAATAAACCATTATCTCGTGAACTCACTGTTATGTAGGGGGTTTGCTGATAAGCGCAGTTGCACTTGATTTTAACAAATATAGGATGTGTCTTTTGTGGAAGAATTCATACATAGCAGCTATTGTCACAAGCATACCCTCATTAAATTACTGAACTTCATGAGTGGAGAAAGACATTTTCAGTCATCTAAGCAGAAAAAGCAACTCTCAAAATGAAAAACAAGAATCGAGCTCGCTTTCTAATTCTCAACAGCCATGTTGAATCTTTACAAAAGGGCTTAGGGCTCCAAAGTCAGCAGGAACTGGTACATAACCAGCTATCACAACAACCTAAGTTATCTTTCATGTCCAAATGTTAGAAGAAGACATTCTCAAACAGGGGTAAACTTAAGGAATAATTCTACCAGTGAGAGAATCTTGGAAAAGAAATTTCAAAAAGAAACAAAGAAAGACAAAAATAAAAATAAGAAACACCATAAAAATCTAGCCAAAATCACGAAAGGGAAGACCATGGTAAAAACAACTGGTGTTCAACATTGATGCCATTTCAGCAGGACAATACGAAGACATGACATTGGGAGAAATGACATTTTAATTATTATGCATAATAAGTGAATAACAAAAATCCCACCATGAGAAAGAGGAAAAAAAGAAATCAGAAGCTCTACTTTTAGTTCCAGACTTTCACATTCAATAGTCTACTTGATGAAAGTCATCTTAAATTCACTATGGTCATCTTAAAGTTACTATGTATTAACCAGAATTATGGTCTTTCTCCCAAAAATCTTTCTCCCCAAATATGGTCCCTTTCCAGAGTTCCCTCTCTATGAGTCATCATATCATTCACTCACAAACTTGTTTAAAAGCCTCCAGTGGTCCCTTTCCTAAGGGAGCTGGTATCCTCAGTGCTCTGTCTCAAGCACATGCATGAATTTTCCCTCTGTGTCTTTCTGTCTCTCAGTTTATCCACTTTCTCACTCCCTCCCTTGTATGCTTTACCTGCAGTAACACATACTTTCCCTTCTACCTCCTGTGACAGGTTGTCAGGGCCAGGGCTCCTACACATGTTCTCCTTGAGTAAATCAATTCAATTCAGGGATTAAAGGGGGAACTTTAAATCTAAACCATGTCCCCAGTATAATTTTACCAACATAGCCACTGTATTCTGTTTCATTTGTATTCTTGAGTTAAGTTCTCAATGTGGTTCCGAAGCAAGAGACAGCTTCTTAGGATTAATTTTGACTTCTTTAAATCACATCATTATCTATAGTTTGAAGGACATTTTACCAACTCACTATAATTTAAAACTTTGATAAGCTCTCTGAGTGATTTGTTTTAAGTGTGTCTCTTGTATAGAGTACATGAGGTTTTGATTTGTGGTCCAACTGATACTGTTTCTTTAAACTGGTGGTTTTAGCCAATCTGCACATGCATACATAATGACAGGTTTGATTTTTAGATTTTTCATGATATTTTTCTGTGCTTTTTCAATCCTTCTCTATACCGTGACTTTCTTTGCTATGTTTTAGGTATAAGTTCTTATCATTTTGAAGGTTTGTACATTTTCTTCTAGTGGTTTCCTAAAGGTAACTATAACTTTATATATAGTTAACAGTTGGATTTTTTCAAAAGTAATACCTATTTAGGAATAAATATGTGTGATTTTTAAATTTCTTTGCTTCCTGTTCTCTTAGTGGCCTGTTACTCATTGACTTTAAGTTACAAAAGATAAAGAAATTAATATCTCTACTCTATTTCCCACCACTTGTTTAGTTATAGCATTCCTGCCCCCTCAGAATTTATGACTAAATAAATACTCCGTTCTTTAAACTTAAGCCAATGTTTGTTCTACCTCAGTTGTACAATTAAATGAAATTCAATGCTAACTATCACTATGATGGTAATCATATTATAATATACAAATATATCAAATCAACATTTTGTACACCTTAATTTTAAAGGATGTTGAATACATATATGTCAAAAATAATATATATCATAATATAATATTTATAGTTATGTATTTAAATATACGTATTTATAATAGAAAGCACATATTACAATATGTCATTAATTTCCATTTTTAAGAAAAGGACCATTGGGAACTGTCTTTAAGTTAGTTTTAGGATATTTGTGCTCAGTCCCCTACCAGGGAAAAGTATTAAAGTAGCAATTTTAAAAGCCACCATAATAGAACTAACGTATAACTTTAAAAAATCCCTACCCTACTCTTGTGTCCAGTTTGCAAATCAGTCAGAGAACAGAGAGAAGGAGAGATGTTCATCACTAACACGCGGAATTCCAGTGGAGAAGCAACAGGAAACAGTAGTTAAATTAATGGGGTTTGGGGTCAGACTGCCTGATTTGAAGCCTAACTCTACCATATACTATGTGCGAAAAGTACTAATATCTTCTGTAAAATAGAGATTCAAAATGAGCCCGGAGGTTAAAGGAGGATTATAAGAACAAATGAATAAAGCATGCAGAGGAGTGTCATCACAGAGTCTGTACTCAGCAAAGGCTGCCGTTATGGTGTTCTCCATCTTCTTATCGTTTGCTAATCTGTGAGATGAAAAATGGTAGCTAGTTGTTGTTCCAATGTGCACCTTCCAGATCAATAATGAGACAAAAATCTTTTTTAAACCTGTTTATTAGCCATCTGTATGCCTTCTATGAGTTTCTTGTTATCATTCTTTGCCCATTTTTCTCCTGCGTTGTTTGTCTTTTTTGAATGAGTTAGTCGGAGCTTTTTTTACATCAGACACATTAACCTTTCCTGTGTGTTGCATCTATTTTTGCCCACTTCACTCTCAGCCTCACATTATACTCTGAATGTTTTTATTAAAGTGATATACATTTAGGAAAAGGTATAGTTTGATACCTACCTCTACAGCCACCATGGCTTCAGACCAGTGCATATTTACTGAAGAACTCCTGGGCTTCACAGAATATTTAGGTCCTGAGGATTAAAAAAAAAAGAAAGAAAGAAAGAGTGCAGGAAGTCATTGTCATTAATGTGATCACAAGCTAGTAGGAGAAACATGACTTAAATGCATAATTACAATAAAGTAAGTTTAGAAATATGGACAAGTTATGAAACTTGTGTAAAGAAAAGAGTGTTCCACTTTGCACACATCACAACTCACTGAAATGATGAAGTGAGAGCCTGACAGGCAGAGTGATGGATGATGACTCTTTGGAACACTGACTACGAATCCCCAGGTGGGGGGAAAGGGGTTTTAAGAAGAAGGAACAGATTGTGCAAATCCGCAGAGAATTGAAACATTCTAGCAGGTACGTGTGGAAGTCACTATATTCTAATGAATAAGGCAGACATCGGTCCCTGTTCGGAAAAGCATCCACAAAACACTGAGACAGACTTGACAAAGAGGCTTTAACGGTGTAAGGTTGAGGCGCTAGGTTGGGACCATATCATGAAGGTACATGTCACACGGTGTCCATTGAAAATGGCTTGGATTGTCTTCTGCTGTTGGAGAGGGGGCTGAAGAATGGAGGGATGATTCTGCACTCCTTATGACAGATGTGGGGTGACATGGGCAGGGGGCTAGGGGTGCCAGTTGTGCCAGCAACTGAGTGAGGTGATGCATCTGAACTCCTCTCTCCCCAGACCTGTCAGTCCCTTGTCACCTGCCCCATCTCTCCCAGCAGACTGGGGCTGGGTGGATGCCATGATCTGTACTCTCCACCTGCACACCTGGGTAACCGGGGAATGTTGAAGACAACAGCATCATCATGCCTGTGGGTGATGCAGTAAACCCACATCCATTGACTATTGTAAGAAACTCAGCATCACTCAGCAACCGTTGGGGGTTTTCTTCCTAGGTCGGATTGTTCTGATTCTTCTCAATTACTATTTTAAAACTTAGATAGTCTCCTAAATCTGTTCATTCTCAGCAGACAGATTTGCCTCTTAGTTCTTGGAGGATATTGTAGAGGCCATGAATATTTTCTCGAAATACTTCCCCTCTCCAAGATAAAAACTGTTGTTTATTTATAACTCTCTTTACCTCCTGTTCTCAGAGTCAGAGGCAAGATGTCCCTGTTCCTTTATGGGAAAATCGTATCCACCTTTACCCGGGACCCCACATCCCCCTACTTGCACTAGGAGTTTTTCCCCGTCACTCGCTCATGTTCCCTTCCAGAGCTCCAATTTCTCATCTGCATTTTACTCATCTTAGCTCATATTATTTGAGCCCATATCCTAAAATTAAGCCCAGCAGCACCAGGGTTGGGTTGCTTTGCTAGATTAGCACTCCAGCCGTACTCAGGAAGGAAGCAGTGAGCTGGTTTCCTCAGCTGAAGAGACTTTTTTTTCATTTTTTCTTTTACTCCTGTACTTCTGGGATACCACCATAGAAATCCATCACTCTTCAATTCACACGCCGTGAATGTTGAAAGTTACCTGCGTGTGAGGACCATCACCTGCTGCCACATTTAGAAGCATCTGATTAATTCCGTAAGTTACCATCTAAACATTTCCCAGTCACTGTGTCACAGTTAGATCTTGACTTCTAGCCTTGCTACCTGCAGCCTGAGGGTACAGATGGGCTAACACGAAGTGACCCTATTCATTTACCCCTCTGGACATTCCTTCTTTACTGTGGGAACTCTTCAACCAGTTGACCCTTTTCTTTCTCAGGATGAACCTGCCTGCACTTTGCTTTTCCCTGATTTCAAGTGCTAATGAATAATTCTCAGTTTTTGTATATTTTTGGTCAATGAATCCAAATGTGATTCCTGGAAACGTACTTTATTCCGTGTACTGTTCTAGATTCTGAAAATACAAATCTGAGTAAGAGAGACAACGTTCCTGAACTTGTGGGGCTTTCGCTGGGGAGAGTGGGGTGGGAGTGAGCAGTATGGCAATACACAATAAAAAGAAATAAACAAATACCTAAATGGATTTTAACAAAGGAGCTAGGGCTGGGTAGGGGTGGTTAAAATCATTTTGCCTTCTCTTTCATCTGGCCCGAGCAGGGTTTTCATACCTCTGTGTCTCCAGTCCTTTCATCTTTGTAGGTATATTCTGCAGACCTCAGCACGGTTCATTGTGCAGCCAAGGTTTTGCAGAACAATGCAATCATCTTTGATTTTGAGAAACTGCTCTCTGAGATCCTCCCAGATTCTGTGCTACCTCAAAGGGTTTTGTTTTGTTTTCATATCCATTTGTCAATCTAGGTTTCAAAATACTGAAACTCTGTTTCATTTCCTTAAGCTAAGTTGGGATAAGAGCCTTTACACAGAGGAAGTCCCCACCCATTCCTGGCATGTGCCTTTGGTTTCCCACTTCTGCTGGGGATCTGTAGAAGGGCCCACGACTGGGCTGTCTTACCACCACATCGCAGCGTTGAACAAGGTCCAGCGATAGATGAGGCAAAGGAGCACCTTTCAAAACGCACACACACATTTTAAAGAGAAAGGACTTCACGCCGGAAGAATGCAGTATCTGTAACGCTCACATGGTTAATTTGGCAAATTCAAAAATCAGTCAAATCAATTATGCAGCAACATGAGGACCAAATCTCTAGCTTGTTCAACCACATTTTGTCTTCCTACCATCTGTGTTAGCCTCCTGTGTTTCTGTCACTGGGAAAGATTTGAGTGGCTTCAGAAAGCTACTTTTTCATCTCTTATTTTGCTAATAGTGAATGAAAGCATTTTGGCAAGGATATCAGGATGATAACAATATGCTGAGACGTAGATTCACAGCCTTCTTTCATCATCCCCCGGCTCCAACATGAGCCAGGTCTACGCAGCGGAAGAAGAAAACCTTTTGGCAGAGATAATACACGGACCCTGATAGGTGACAACCCCCAAACTAAACATTAAAATAGCATTTTCTGGACATTTCTCTCTGGGACTTAATGAGCCACTGCTGAGGCAGGTTTTATCATTTCCACCCGAGGCTCACAATAGGCACTAAGTGGTCAGCAAAAGATTAATAAGACACAAGATGAGAAAATTGAGTGTTTGGCAAAAGCGCCATATCGAGGCTGATGTGCAGGAAATTGGAAATAAAGGCGGATTGTAGGGAAGACATATTTCCCAAATAGCAATTCTTCACTGTGCTTCTTTCTGAGAATGCCTGGTGAACTAAGGCAAACATCTCCGGAGGTGTTGGCACAAAACAGGCCCTGAAGGAGTAGCATTTCTTCCTCCCCCTCTGTCGGAGCACTTATGTCTCCCACTGTCATTGATCTGACGTCCACACCTGTTTGTACCTACCAGGGTTCATTTCTTGTGTGTCAACCTGACTGGACCACAGGGAGCCATGTGGTTACACATCACTCTGGGTCTGTCAGTGAGAATGTTTCTAGATGAGATTGATGTTGGAATCTGTAGACTAGGTGGAGCAGATTGCCCTCCTGAATGTGAGTGGGCCTCATCTAGTCAGTTGAACCCTTGAAAAGAACAGAAAGTCTGACCTCCCGCCAGGAAGACGAAACTCCCAGACTACTGCCTCGAACCGGGACATGAGTTCTTTCCTGTCCTTGGACTCAAACTGAAACGTTGGCTCTTCCTAGTTCTCTGTTACTGCAGTTCTTGGAACTTGTCAACCTCCCTAAGTCATGTGAGCCAATTCCGTCTAATAAATATTACCCATCATCTGTCTATCTATCGGTCTACCTACCTTCATCTGTCATCTCTCTGTGTCTCTCCTATCAGTTCTGTTTCTTGTGAGCCTTGACTGATACAGTTCCCAAGAAACTCTGTCCTAGGACTGGTCTGTATATTTTGAGAGAGAGGATAATGGTCATGAGGGGGCTGAGGCATGTTTCTCAGCATCCAGAAGGCTCTTTCCTTCACCTGCTTCTTCTTCGGTTCTCCTCTGTCCTGACCAAGGGTCTTTGTTAATCATTGTAATGATCTCAAGGATACCTCTGTTTTTTATCCCCTTCTTTACTCCAACTTCCTCATCATAAAGCTAGGATTTTTTTATATAATCATCAAGACTCTATAACTGGATTCCTGTAGCTGCCCCAAATCCCTAACATTAAACACAGAATAATGGCATGTGTATCCAGAAATAATCCTGGCGCCAATTTCTGTGCAGACCCAGAAGTCTGCGTTCTTTTCATCCAGAAGGGCAGAAAAATCCAAACATTTCAACAAACCAAAGAGTGATGTGAGAGAGTATGACTCAGTAAGCATTGAAAGGGGAAGGCAGGAAGACAGGAAGGGAGGGAGAGAGGAAGAGTGTGCCTGTCTTCCACAAGCCAGTATTTCAGTGACATAGTGTCACTAATATAAATAAGAAATAGGATCCTACTTTCAGTAGTTTGGAAGCCAGTGAAGGAAGGGAACTTGTGCACAATTAACTCCAGCATAAAGTAATACTCTTCAGAAACTCTCACAGCCTACTTGCTCACCAGTGTCTAGACCACTGCTCGTTTCCATCAAGTGATGCATTTCGAACTTTTCGGCAAAGCCCTTCTCCCCTAATGCAAGTAGATGTCTGACTGTGACTCAAATAGCTTATCATTTCCAGTGATAAAGCCAACAATTCCGGAAAACAGCACTGCATTCCAGGTTTGCTAAAAAGACTTGTAGGAAAAAGGCAGAATACTTAAGAAAGGGTGCTTAGACAGGGCTCCCCTTTGCTCTATGTGTTTAGACATGATGACAAAACACCTAACTCAAGCACTGGTGTCCCAGGAGCTTAGAGAGAATTCAGGCTCTCTCTTTCTGCGTATCCCTGAGGACCACCAGAATCCAGTATCAATTATCTCCATAAACAAGGATCTATGCAATTAAAATAATTTGCATTTATTAATAGAACTCCCTTGTGGATAGACATATTTTCCTAGCAGAATTGTCTTTTCTAGTATGTCTAAGTTTAAAATCAAATTATAATGTCTCAAGCACTAGAGTAAGTGCCTTACCAATTAATTTTCATTCAGGCTTCACAATCAAACAGTAAGATGAATAATAGTCTCTCTGTTTTATAGATGAGAAAAAAAATGAGGTTTGTGTGTTAAAATGAATTACCCAAGGTCATCCATCTGCTAATGAGAAGAACTAGAATTTTATGTCAGATCTCCTGGACTCTGGGTCATGATTTTTGGTATCATGTCACAGATCCTGAAGTCTTACTCATGAAGCAAAGGACAGCTAAGGGAAGGGTGAGGTGGTAGACAAATCAAGATGAAACAGTCTAGCTCTTTTTTCATTCAATCTTTAATTCTTCCATGTGCCCATTCATCAAGTATCTCTTTGTAACAGTCATTGAGCAGGTGGCCACAGACACATATATTAATCATAGTTGATGACTTCAAGTAACTCAGAAATGTGTCCTTTGAATCAGTGGCATTTTGCTTTCACAGTTCCCTCTCCTCCCTCTCCTCAATTTCCTTATGGTTCTTCCTGTTCTTTGCCCACTGGACTGGACCACTTGCCTCCCTTCTCCCCTAATGATTAATCTCCAGGTGGAGTTCAGTCCTCATCTTCTCCAGAAATCCAGCCCTGTGAGCACACCTGCCCTCCTCAGATACTTAACATGAGATGCAGTCCAGCGATTAACTGTTCTCTAAATATTCCATGTGTTTGATTTTTTTTTCCAGATGGACTATAAGCTTATGGACAAAATACCTGTGGATAAAACATTTTCCTCTGTTATTAAAAACACAATGTTGGAGCCGTAAGAAGTAAGAAATTCAGAATAATTTTCAGCTAGGTGTGTTTCTCGAAGTTCAGCCTTACATTACTGGGGCATCACTTAAATTGCCCCCTCCCAAGATTAGTCCTTTGTTCAAAAAATGGATGTCAGTGGCATCTTCCCAGTTACATGTGTCCTCCCTTACCTCCTGGTAAATATCCAGTCTGCAGTCTTACCCAGTGCCTCCCAATACCAGGTAGAAAGATTCCATTAATTTGCATCCACATTTGTTCCCCATAATAATGAGAATGAACTCTGAAATTCCACTGGAAAACAGGTAGCTAATCATCTAAAGGGTTTTCACGCACGACAACATAATTTTTCGTTTGGCTTTCCAGAAAATTGCAAAACATGATACCGACACACAAACCTGTCAATGTACATTTGTTTGTTTGTTTGTTTAATTTTGCCAAATGGACTAGGCTCAACTTTGGAAGAGAATTCCTTTTACTCCATCAGCCAAGGTTTTTTTGTTTTGTTTTGTTTTTTCCGTTGCTAACACTCTGGAACCTTGTTATCTTGAGATTTGATGGTGACCTCACAGGTACCTTATTAATAATAAACCAGAGGGGCTCGGCAGAGCTTGGGTTCGGTGTAATAAATCATACTGTAAGTAAGCGCCGTGTTTGCAGGTTTGGAACTTAGAGGCACATTGTGACCGGATTGAGGGTCTGGCAGGTGGTGAGAGTGGCCGGGGTGGGGACAGGCCTTTCACAGGTCTGACATGAGCTTATGGTTATTAATTACTTTTGCATTTCACATTGCTAATTGCTGTTATTCCTTCCAGTTACAATGTCATTGAATTTTTAAAAATGAAGCCTCAAATGTCAGGTCCAGATAATACGTTGTGCCTCTGCCCAAGGAGGTATATACACAGTTTAGGTTATTGGAAATGATGGATAATAAGGCAAACTTCAAGGTGACTAAGGAGACCCAAGGCAGCAAACATGCAGCATGGGAGATTCAGGGGCTTACAAAGAAGAAGTAGGGTCATGGGAAGTTAACATGTGGATTTTTTGCTAGTCAGTTAACCAGCATGCAATTCAATTACTCTGTCTATCAGACAACTCCTTTATGCCACTAAGGAAGGTAACTACTAGCGTAGTTCCAAGCCCATGTGTATTTAAAACATAACCAATTTTCTCTGCATTCTGTGTCTAGCACCTCGCTAGCGGATGAAGGTGATGGCCTTGGTTTAGCACATTTGCAGTCACATGAACATCGCTCTTTGGGCCACTTCGCATAGTTCAGTGTTTAGGGTTAGGAAACCCTAACAACTTGGATATGGACTTCCTGAAAAGTCTAAGGGACACACAGATCCTTTCTGGTGCACACACATAGAAGCATATATGCACTAGAACTTGTGAACAAACTGGAGAGCGGAGGTGGGGCATCCTTGGTCTCGGCTTTGATGGGTCCCCGAAGAGGGATGCCTGATGCAGGGGCAAGTTGACTGGTGACCCAGCTACCGTGCCACCCACCACAGCAGTGAACGTTCACAATAACAATCCCTGGTTAGTGAGGGATTAAACCATGTCCTTTCTTAAGAAGGCAGGTAGGTGGATGATTCATTTTTTCAGTTAACACTGTCAACCAGAATAACTCTTTACTATGAAAATGCTTGTATTTATAATGATGGTTCATCCCTTGGCAGTGAGAGTTGAATAAGGAGCTTCTGTACATGGAAAGCCCACCCACCCGGGGTTCCCTCCGCACTTGCGAAGCCCAGAGCAAGGAGGGAGCTGTTCTGAGAGCTCCATCACCTCCTCTCCTGCACTTAGAAAGCTCTGCGTAGTCAGTGCTTCACGCATTTTCGAGAAAGATCAAATCGCTCCGCATTCTACCAGTAACCCCTTGAGATAGCATCCTTTCCCAACACCCACCTCCTCATCACACGCACTGCCTGGACCTCATAATCATCAGAGAGGACTTAAATGAATTTAACTGGGAGCGCAGCTGTCACCTGATCATACAGTTCTCTTTTTTAAAGATGAGAAAACAGGGGCCCTGAGAAGGCTAGGGATTCCTGCAGGCCCCCATTCAGCACTGGATTTGGACATGAAAGCGAGTCGAGTGCTCTCAGAATCAGGCTCCACGGAACCACTGGGAATACGGTTCCTTGGGATTTAGCAAAGCTGTTGTAACTGCTTTCAGGCAGAAAGCAGCCTGAAAACAACATTATTGACCTCTGTTAGAGAGAAGCCTGCTCATAGATCTAACAGAAGTTCATGTCTAATGGATGTGTTCTTCAGTGCCTCTCTGTAAGGCAAGATGCCTTTAACAGCATCTTTGAAATTATAGTACTTTGTTCTAGTTTCACAGTAAATGCTCCGATGGCTGTGTGGGCTCTCTTGGGTTTCTTCTTTCTTTGCTATGCTGTGAAAACACACACTGCATCTACATTGTTATTATCATTGTTGCTAAGAAGTAAGAGAGCATGAGTTTCTACCCCGTCATCTGCACGGAGCAGAGGCAGCGAGTCCTGCTGGAGCGTAATAACAATCTCTAAGTAAACCAGTCCTGGTAAAATCTATCAAAAATGTGGCAATTTACGAAAATATGTCCCTCAAGCCCAGCAAAGTTGTCATCAGGGTGAGTTAGCTGCCAATTAACTTCTACATCGCTCACAAAGGGCACAGAATTCTAGTGTAAAAATAAAACCAGCTAATGCATAACTACTGTCTACAAACAATGAAACAGAAACAAAAATGAACACAACCACGTGGTGCTTGGCAAAGTATGTTACCATCTTATGGGATGCTGCGGTTCAGGCTTCTGCCTTAGGGAGATTACTTTCAAAGGAGACAATAATGGAGGATATTTCTGCACAAATGTGGACTTCAGATTTGAGCCAGTGAGCACTTACTGGGTGTCAAGTACGTTCCAGGCACTGGGTCACAAAAAGCAGGACACTCTGTTAAAAAAAAAACAACTGTTAGCTGTTACACATACATGTTACAGATTATAATGAGTAAACTGATTCTTCAAACAAATCATTCACTTTTTAGTGAGTATTCAGTTAATCAACTTTTGGCAAATTCATCTGTACCCCAGACAAGGTGTGTAGAGGATGTGACGTGTGCCTTTAGAAAGAGAGACGGTGAAATGATCAGGAAAGGAGGTGCTATTTGTGGTGGCCCTGGAAGGACACATAAGTTTTTATTATTTCCAGCCAACCTATTAGTATGTTTTTGTTCCACTTCACTTACTCTGCTGAGTTCTCTCAAAAACACAGAAATAAACAAAAATAACAACGACCTTTGTAATCTGCCTGCTGACCTTGAGCTTACTCATTCTGGTGAGTTCTCCAGCACTTGTCCCTGCAAAATAGATGGTTACACATCTTTCCAGTCTTTCCACTATCCTGGCATCTTGGAGAGTTTCTTAAAGTTCATGACCGACACTAATACAAGAATTTCATGTCTTACTCTAGAGCTGATGAGCAGAGGCTGCAGTCACTGAGGGTACAGAATAACTTTCTTCTGTCCCCATTCATCCGCCTAGCTCTGAACCGACCCCTTGCTCACTCACCTTGATGGTGACACCATGTTTTGATGGACATTTTTTGGGAAAGCCACTTTGCAAACCAGCCCATTTACTGTCCGGTTTTACCAGCAAACTTTCCCTGACCTGCAGGCCTTTGGAAGGAAGGCTCTCTCCTAAAATCTCATCATTCATCTCTCCTACTTCTTTTATGCTTTGGTCATTTTCTTCAGTCACATAATTCAATAAATGTTTATTGAGCCTACTGTATTTTAGGTATTATTGTGGAAGCTTTGAAATGACACTGAATTAAGAGAAACAAATATGTTTGCCTTCTTTAAGGGTACAGTGTATTGTCAGGAGTGACACAACAGGCAACTCTCAGGGACAGTCATAAGTGCTTTGGAGAAAACTAAATTGTAACAAAGAGAATGAGTGCTTGAGTACCCTGTACTATTAAAGAGGGTGATCAGGGAATGCTTCCTGGAGGAGGCAATATCTGAGCAAAACTCGGAAGAAGGTTTAACTAGACAGCACTTATTAAGTAGCTGTTGTTTTACTACTCCCTGGGATTGATTGATAAATAAATACATGAATAAGTAAATAAATAAGCTAAGTAAATCTCTTTCTCTCTCTGAGTTCAATCCTACGTTAGGCAGTGAAAAGCTTAAAGAGGGAAATCTATTTATTATTTTTTATCTTCAGCACCCAGTACAGAGTCAGGCACACAGTGCTGAGAATGGATGAATAGTTGAAAACATGAGCAAATGAACGCTCTTCTATATTTTCTATAGCTTTTAAGTCCTAGTTCCCCCCTAAAATAATGGTATGGAAGAGACAGTCATATAAGTGGGGTATTTCATGGGCTCCTCCATAATTCTGGGCCCTCTTTACAGTTATCAGGGACAGATGATGATTTTTATCCAATAAAACACAAGCAGAGGTGACGTATATCGCTTCTGAGCCAAAGTATTTAAAAGACAATGCATGACCCTCCAGTTTTCTGTCCCCCTCCCATGGCAAGCTCGAAGACCAAGTGTTGAAATAGAAATGTCAAAAATACAGTCCCCTGGATCACTGCATGGAGACGAGTCCCATGAGCTAATAGCAGATTTTAGGAGAAAAACTAAATGCCATTTTGTTAAGTTACTAAGATTTTAGAAATTATTTGTTTCCGTAACATTGTCCAGTCTATTCTTTTTCAAGTGACAGTGTGAGCATGTGGGGAGTGTTTAATCAGTCTTTCTAGGCATCAGTTATTAAAGTGTAGCAGAAGTAGGGCTGGGTACACTGCAAGTTCTCTGTAATTACACTGAGAATCTGGTGAGTTGAAAAGTCATACTATTGGTGTCAGGTCAGTTCTACGAAGTTAAGGACTTTTCCAAAGATACCCAGTGCGACTTCTGGAGACCCTAAGGTTGAGCTCCCCCAACTAAGTTTCCTTGAGATTTGAGTTAGTCCGTCCACCCTGGGTTGTTTGGTAGAGGGGGTCAAGGAGCAGCAGCTTTGGGTTGTTAAAAGACCCTCTGGCTCCTCCTAAGGAACTGGGTGGACACAAAGCACAGGGACACTCCCTGCCCTGGGAGGGCTCACGAGCAGCACGCGTGCTGCGGCTGATAGTTTATGCTCATGATTTTAACTAGACCACTTACCTGCACTGTGACCTCCTGGATAACGGGAACTTTAATCCCCCACGTTCCTCACAGCACCAAGCAAAGAAGGATCAACACATTATTGATAAGTATATTTGATTGATTCGTTTATTAGCTGGTTGGTTAGTTAGGTAGTTGAAAAGCCATGAAATAAACAAAAGAAAGCAACCCCGGCTGGTTGAGAACACAGATTTCCTTTCAAGATCCTTAGATCTCAGAGTTTAAATCTGCAATTCTCAAATCTTAAATCGCCTCGTTAGCTTCCCCTCTTCGAGACACTGAAGCCCAAACTATCCGTAGGCATACTCATTTGCAAACAAAATAAGCTAACTCTGGATGATTTAAGTAGGAAAGACAGGGAATTAAGAGCCAGAGTCAGGGTTATAAAACCAAGAACGTGCCCAAATCACCTGCGGACTTGACGTGGTGAGGACACCATCCCCAGACAGACGCCACACGGGGCACTGAGCACCGCTGTTCACACCACCCATACTGCTAACCTTGGGTACCCAAAGCCACCATCAGCATCACTGTCACTGCCGCCCAAGAGACTGTTCTGTCACATTTTCCTCCCGTAACCCGTTTGACAGCTCTGTGTGCTTTTTATAGCTAATCTTCTAAGAATAATACCCTCCACTTACTGGGCTCGTTTGCTTACCTCACTGTCACTTTGCATCTCAAAGCTACTGGCTTCTGTCTTCACTCCACTCATTCTGCTCTTTGGCTACAGTCTCAGTGATGTTCTAATCGGTAAATGCAATGAATACTTTATCCAACTAAACCCTGATTGATTTAATGCTCTTGATTATTCCCATTTTTATCAGCATCTATTTTCATGCTCAAGTTTAAGTGCTAGTGTCCCAAGAGTTGAATCCCCAGTCCACAGGCCTGTGTACTATACAATCCCCAGGGATCCCGTCGATTCTTACGACTTTAATACCGCCTACGTAGTAATGACACCTATATGAATATTTCTAGCCCTAACTTGTCTTCTGAGCTTCATACTTGTGTGTGTGTGTGTGTGTAGATTTCTGGTAATCATCTCTAATTGGATATATCACAGGAACTTTAAAATGAACGTATTTTAAATTCAACTCTCCATGCAACCCCAAACGTGATTTTCTCTTTGTGTTCATGACACCATTATTCACCTAAGCTCCCAGCCAGAAGCCTGGTGGTCATCCTTTAATTTTTTATCTTGCTCATACCCAAAACGAAATCGAACAAATATCATGTATTGTAACTTTGTATGTTTTCCTGAGTTTGTTCAGTGATAACTAATAACCTCTCAGTATACACTTTTGCTTGAATTTTCTATTACTTGGGACATAGTCTCTAGTCTAAACAGTCAACTCTGGCTGTAGGTTGAGTATCTTTCCTCCCACCTCCCTTTGTTTCAATTCTTGACATTTTCTTTACCCAGTTGCCAAGATGAAATCATTAAAAATGAAGTCCCATAGTGTTTCTCTCTCACTTGTATAACCATCCAGTGATGCCTGTCTCTTCAGGCACTTATGTATGCCACATCTTCTCCCATTGCACTCCAATGATATGGAACCAGTATAGACGCCCGCACACTTCGTGTGGTCTCGACACCATGGTTGCGCTGCTCAGATGCCTTTAATGGCCTTCTCTTTGATGTACACTCTTCCTAACCTAACAAACCGCTATTCTACTTTCAAGACATAGCTCAGGTAGTACTTCCTCCACGAAGCCTTCCTGGAATGCCCCAAAGTGAGTAGATACTTGTCTTTGTTTAATTGTGTCACCCTGTGTGAATCATCTGATTACACTCTATTTAAAATACTCACCAGTGTCCACCACCTATTAACTCACTAAGGACGAAGAAGTTGTCCAAAGATATTACAACCCCATATCCTAATGAAAGATCATCTTTTAATTTTTATCTTTTCAGAAAATGTATATTGAGCACTTCTTATGTCCTGTGGCTTGTGAACATGGAAGCCAGTGGCTAGGAGAAGGTCAAAGAGGAGGCTCCAGGCAACCCTTGAGTTTGGGCTGTTTGTACATTTTCCTGAATAGGTACCTGATACAAATGAGAACTGTGAGTTAGAATTTCCATGCCTCCCATAAATGCATCACAATAAAAAAAGCACACAAATTAACAAATAAAATAGAACAGGACACAGGGTTTGGGGGACCCAGGGGCCCTGTTAATGTGGATATCTTAGGGTGCTCTATATTCATCTTCATTGTCACATCTACTTACTCTTTTCACTCACTTCATTCTTAGCTCTTGCTGTCAAGTCTTTTTTCCTGCATCTTAGTCCACACATGGAGGAACTTATTATCATAAGATCTTATCTGAATCCAATTGGGCTGATAAATAGAATACCTTAGACAGGCTGGCTTATTAACCACTGAAATTTCATTTTCACAGTTCTGAAGGCTTGAAGTCCAAGATCAAGGTGCCAGCAGATTCAGTGTCTGGTGAGGGCCCACTTCCTGGCTCAGAGGTGACTGTTCTCTGTCTGTGTGTCCTCACATGGCAGACGGGGTGAGGAAGATCTCTGAGGTCTCTTTCCTAAGGGCACAAATTCCATTCATGAGAGCATCGCCCTCATGACATAATAATCAGCTCCCAAGGGTCCATATCCAAATACCATGACACTGGGTATTAGGGTTCAACATAGGAATTTGGGATGGGGGGAGAAAGGACACAAACACTCAGTCTATGGCAGATCCCAAATTTAAATAACCTGAGTTTCAGAAAACCAGAGCAAAATACACTTTTCTTTGATTTTATTTACAGAATCCTGGGGAAGAACTTGGGTAAATTATGAGCCAGGTACCTCCTCTAAGCAAAAATAAATAAATAAATAAATAAATAAATAAATAAATAAATAAATAAATAAATAAATAAATTTAGGAGGTAGGGGCAGAAGTAAGTTTTACTCTCATGGCAGGTCAGAGGCAACACTTGGTATTGAATGGGGAGATTTATTTACCAAATTAAGGAGGGAGAGTTGTGCTAGCAGAAAAACTATATTCAATACCTTGTAATAGCCTTTAATGAAGAAGAATATATATGTACCAGCAATTAACACAGCATTGTAAACTGACTATACGTCAATAAAAAATTTTAAAAGAAATAAAATAAATAAATAAGTAAAGGTTAATACTTCAATAACAAAATGTTAAAGAAATGAAAAAATAAATATAATAAAATCAAGGGTATAATCCTGCACATATACTTCATAGCTTACGAAGTTATTTTTACAAAAGAAATTCACAGCTACTTTCTAATTTATTTCATGCACAACCCTTGTGATTTAAGGGATATTTTCCTAAATTTACAGAGGAGGAATCTAAGGCTCAGCGAGAATAAGAAACCAAACGGGATTCAAATAGTTAGTAAAGACTAGAGCCAAAGCATGAAAAATGGCCTTCATTCTTTAATACAGATGCCTTGAAATGTTGATGAACTTGTTGTGTGCATCAACAGTGTTGCAGACATTGATCTGAAAAATGAATGGTGACTCTCAACACCAGGGCAAAGCATTCTGCTAGGTGGGACATGGACTGCTGAATGGAGTGCCACTTTCTCTTCTTCTGAAAGAGTGAAATCTTGCTTAGGGAGGCAATATCGTTGAAATCTTTGCTGCTGTGAAACTGATTTCTCTGTCTGTAACTCGGGTTTAGTCTTGAAGCTAGGCACTCCATGCTTATGACTTTCATTGAGACAAGTTGTACCTCGGGGATCTTTCATTTATTGTTTCTTGAGCATTTGCAATGGACAAGGCTGTATGCATGACAGATGGGGGGAGCATGAGACGGTCACTGCCACCAAACAGTGTACTGTCAGTTGGGCCCGGGATGGATGTGTGTAACTACTTAAAGGTGATGAAGGCCATAAAAGAGGTACAAAAGAAACACTATGGGAAAACTGAGAAAGAACATGCTAACCGAAAACAAGAAAACAGCCAGTAATTTTACCAACAAAACAGGTTTATTCTAAAGCAGCAAAAATTGCAATTAGGGATATATAACCATGGCGAATCACATGCAAGTTCAGTAAAGATAAGGATAGGATACTCTTTTATGGAGGAGAGGGTAAGCTGGGAGGGACGGTTATACACAAAGAGTCCATTGCAGGAAAGCAGGACTTCCAAGGATAGTGGCTTTTCATTGGCTGAGTTGTGACCATCTCTCACTGGCTGAGCTGTTACCAGAGAGGAGGAAATCTTTCCTCCTCCTGCTGGTGAAAGTAAAGTCTTGTCACTTCCTGCTGGAAGATGCAAGGTGCGTCTCTTCCTGTTGAGATCTGTATTGTCCAGTAGTACTTGTGTGAGAGCTCCCCTTTCTGGCCTCCTGACTCAATTATAATGAGGCTTCCCTCTATTTTCGCTGAAGCTCACTGCCACATTAGAACCAAGGAAAGCACTGCTGTGAAAGTGCCACTTTAGCGGTGCCTAGGAAGACAATACTGCGTAGAAAAGTGGGAAGCTCGTTCGGAGTGGAGCATAGCAAAGCTTGACTCAAATCAGTGACTCAAATCTCAACCCTGATTATGTCTATCAGCTTAGGGTCTGACAGTCCATCCCCACCAAAGCTGTGTCTTGTTCACAGTCCATACTGATTGTTCCTCCTCTACTCCGTGATCCATTAGCCCTCCCAGAAATGCCCACAAGTCTATAATCCTGTCTCATTCACTAAGAATAATCACACACATACACCAAGATTGGCATTGGTTATTATAAATGCTAGAATATTATAATTTCCTGCTCTTTGCCCTCGTAAGCATCTGTCTTTGTAAATTAAAAAAAAATGATTTTGTTTTTAGCCCAATGGGATATTATTATGGACTTGTGTAGAAAAATTAAAAAGAGAGATGCATGATTTCCTGAAATAGTCTTTTTTTTTTTAACAGTTTTCCCAGCTTCTCCAGGACAAAGGTGGGGACGGGTAGAGGATATCTGAGCCTGGCTTTGGCCACTCTGAGCCTGGCTTTAGCCACAGTAAAGCTGGGATGCAAGTTTGTAGTTGCAGAAGTTTCTTGTGAATATATATACAAATTACTAAATATGCAAAATTTTTTCACTTAGTCAAAAATATATTTAGAGCAGCTACTATTTACTGACTTATGTGGATCAGCACAAAACAAACAAAACTGTCCTTGATTGAGCTTGCATTGCAATTGAGAAATAGGCATTAAATATACAATATGATTTGATACATGGTATGATATAGTGTAATTTCAAATAATAACGTCAGAAAAAGTAATGCAGAAGGCAAGGTTATTTTTAGATAAAGGAAGTTAGGAAAGACCCAGAGGTAACATTTGAGAGGAGATATGAATAAAGAGGTAGAGTGAACACTATGAAATCTGAGGGCAAAGTGGAGGAGGCAGAAGACAAGGGAAAACAACCTGAAACTGGAATAACCTTGGTATTGTTGAGAAATAGCACGAAGGCCCTGGGCGGAAGTGGAATAAATGAAGAGGAAAATAAAGATGATGTCTAGGAGAGAGGAAAGGGCCAGATCACGTGAGCCCTCAGAAGCCCAGGATCAGAAGTTCATAATTTATTCTGACTACAGTAGGAAGCCAGGAGGATCTTCAGAAGACAGTAGTTCCTGCTCTGTGAAGAAGTAACTATGCTCCGTGTAGGAGGGACCAAAAGTGGAGCAGAGAGAGAAGTGTGGTGGCATTTGCCACGATCTAATCTTGAACTCAGTAGATATATAGCAGGGAAGATGTCGATACATTTAGGGTGTATTTTGAATGTACTCTTGCAAATGAAATGGAAACGAAGGGTAAGAAAAAGAATTTAAGGATGACTCACTG
Organism: Vicugna pacos; assembly: GCF_048564905.1. Classification (NCBI taxonomy): domain Eukaryota; kingdom Metazoa; phylum Chordata; class Mammalia; order Artiodactyla; family Camelidae; genus Vicugna; species Vicugna pacos. The sequence continues at coordinate 46,663,268 of NC_133001.1, forward strand.
ATTTCTGATGTGAGCAACTGGAGGAACGATGTTACCACTTACTGATATGGAGAACCAGGAAGGATGAGCCAGATGTTGGTGGAAGCATGTGGGGGGTAGGCAATAGATGGCATTCCTGTAGTGAGTGGGTGACATTTGCAACATCTTCGTGGAGATGTCAAGTTTACAACTAGAACCCGAAAAAAGGTCAGGAAGAATTTGAGAGTCATCAGAGTACAGATGGTATTTAAAGCCAGGAGATTGGATGAAATCATCTAAGAAGTAAACACAGAAAAAGAAGTTTGAAGATTGAGGCTTGAGGCACGCAGTCACAGAAGATATAGTCACAGTTCTGGAGTCATCCCAGTTGAATCAAGCCTTCCACATACCTCTAGGGTCTGCATGAGAATAAGTTCGCCATGCTTCTCTCTCTTTATCCTACTCTGCACTCCGGGAGGCTGATGCCTAAGGAATGCTTCAACCAGACCTCCTGCTCTCTTGTTTCAGTAAGGTTGGAACCATTCTGTGGAATCAGCAAGAGGTTGGAAAGTAAGAGGAGAAAGAGGTTGGGCATTTATTTCCCCTGCTCCCTCAGTGCCGGCTTCTTGGCTATGATACATGGCTATTCAGAATTGGAGGTAACTTTATAATTCCCACATGTTTGCTAAGATACTAACTAATCCCGTTTAACTCCAAAGTCACACATGCAAACACTTTCAGAAATCAAAGCATTTGTCTCTGCTTAGAAGATGAAGGGGAAAAGCAAATATTAGTTTATGACTAGCTTTCTCACTAGCCTAAAATCTCTCTTTTAGCCAATGCTCAGGGGATTCACTTGAGGAATGAGTGAATTTATGTGTTTGGTATTTTCCAAAGACCCAGAAGTGAGATCGCATGGATGAAAAAGCAAGTGGGAAGGGAAGAGGAACTAGAGTTAGGTGGGACAATTCCTGGAAACTTGGAAAGACAAGATGGTGAAATAATATTTCCTCGAAAACATCTCGCTGACAGAATTAGCCCCGGGGAAGGAATGACTCAGGGCTGCAGCTTGGTCTAGAGATCTTGACCTGGGCTTCAAACTACTTCCAGACTCTTCGGTGTCTTAAGGACAAAAGCACTGGGATCTATGTTTTATTTTGAATCTGGTTACCTAAGAACAAAGGCAGTCTCAAGTCATGGGCTTGGATATTTTCTGCTGCCTATTCTGCTCACACAACGCCCCTGGCCCACGTGGGCTGTGTTCCTTTGGCAGGTTGGAAGTGTTGGCTGAACTGACAAAACCAGTCAGAGAAAGAGAACATCCAAAGTGAAGAGACAGGCCAACAGTCTCCCTCCAGCCCAGTCTCATGGACGTGTCCTGTGACAGGGGGATGCAAACTTGACCAAGTGGGAAAGGTTGATAGACGTTTCCATGTGCGCTTTACGCCAGATCTTGTGCTGACACGGCCTTGCAGCTCTCTGATGTCCAGTGAGAGCGATCAAGACCCTTCTCTGAAAGTGCTGGAGTGACTAGGGATCAAACCGCTCGGCCGTGAATTTGCCCTAACAGACTCATGCTGATGGGGCCTGGCCTCCAGGTCAGAAGCTCTTCAAAGCGACCCTGACTCTGTTCCATTTTCTGACAGCTCCAAGGAGTCCCAGCTGTGCCTGTGATTGCCTTCACACAACACGGCTCCCCGACCACATTATTTCAGCCAGAGACTGAAGTTTTTGTTCACCATGGCTGTGTTCAGTCTGCAGCCCCGTAGAAGATGCTGTCTGAGTGCAGGGAATACGTTGAATTTTTGAATTAAAGTCATTCTGCAAAGTGGATGCTTAGGAGGACCATTTCTGAAATCATAAAAACTGGGTATCTTGTTAGTGATGGATTTGCCCCAGGCCACTTCTCTGAGACATTGCTATCTAGCAAACAAACCAGTCTCGGGGAAAGTGAGTGAGATGACATTGATCTATGCGTAAAATTTCCTCTTTCTCCCTTTTACAGGAGCTATATGACATAGACAGCATTTGTAACAACCTGGCAGACTCCTTTTGTTTATGTGTTGTGCGTGTGTGTGTGTGTGTTGAATGTTCAATTTTGTCCAACAATACGTACTATTTATTGTTTTTAATGGTAAGCATGTAACAGTATTTATTTTTCCAGCTTTATTGAGGCATAATTGACATATGAAGTTGTAAGATATTTAAAATGTACATCATGATGGCTTGACATACATATATACTGTAAAGGGATTCCTCCCATCTAGTTAATTAACATGTCCATCATCTTAGATATTTCTCTTCTTCTCTTTTTAGTGAGAACATTTAAGTTTGACCGTCTTAAAATGCCAGTTACGCAATACCGTGTTATCAGCTACAGTCTTCATGTTATATGTTATATCCGTAGACCTTGTTTATCTTATAGCTGAAAATTTGTACCCTTTTTCCAGCCTCTCCCTAATTCCCTCCCCCGCCCCACCCTCTGGCAACCATTTTTCTACTGTTTTGATAAGTGTGACTTAATTTTTTTAAAAGCCCTTGTTTTGTTTGTTTTTCTCTGACTGACTTATTTCTCTTAACATAATATCCTCAGGGTCCATCCATGTTGTCACAATTTGCTGGAATTCCTTCTTTCCCATGGCTGAATAACATTCCATTATATAGACATATATATATACCATATCTTCTTCATCCTCTCATCCATTATCGAAAGACACTTAGATTGTTTTCATATCTTGGCTATTGTGAACAACGCTGCAGGGAACATGGCAGGGCAGATAGCTCTCTGATACCCCGTTTTCATTTCCTTTGGAAATATACCCAGAAGTGAGTACGCTGGATCATATGGTAGTTCTATTTTTAATTTTTGAGGAACCTCCATACTGTTCTCCATAGTGGCTGCTCTGAGAATATTATTTACTTTCAAGTTCCTATGTGATTATTTGAAGGGATTGATCAAAACCGCTGATAGCCCATTAAAGAAGCCGAATGGAGAGGCTAAGTGCTGAGTTTGAGTCCTGCCTCCGCCACTGACTGGCAAGGAAAGCTGATCCAAATTTTTCACTGTCCTCATAACAAATGCTTACAATAACAATGTGCATTACTTGTATTAACTCATACTGTAGTGTATATGAAATGGGAAAGCACTTTTTAATATTTTTACAAATATTAAACCCTTACTTATACTTAAAAAAAAAACTAGTATGACAGTAGCATTTTTAGATAAACCATCAGGCTACAGAATACCAGGGTGCATCCTTTGTTCAATATTCAGAACAGAGTCATATGTAAATAGGGGCGAGTTAAATGCATTTGATGTGGATGGGCTTGGAGAAATAATCACTGAAGTATTTGAGGGGTGATTGGATAAGCAGAATTCAAATTATTCTAAGATTCTAAGGTTCTCTTAGAATTGAGGGGAGGAGGTCTTATCCCAGCCACAGCATATAGACTAAGAGCTTTCAGGTCAGCAAAGAGGGAATTCAAGGTTTCTATTTATTTATTTATTTTTAAGCTTGACCTTTCATCTCGGACGGAAATGTTACAGAACTGACAGCTTCTACGTTGCCGTCACATTCCAACTAGATGGCAGTGGTCTTATGGGCAGGGGTCATTTCCTCTCTCCTGAAGCAGACAGAACAGTAGAGGGCACAAGGTAGAGGCTTGATAAGGGCCCGCTGATTGATTTGCTTGCTTCGTTTCAGTTCCGTCTCTAAACAGAATGCAAAGTGCCACTTGACGCCTGAAACGGCAACATTAACTATTTTTATGGATGCTGTACCTTGTGTCTTGTGAAATGAGGGCCAAGGAAATTGCTCTCAGGACACGCTCCTGCGCGGGGCAGTGACTCTGACCAGCTTTGTGGGTTCACATTAGCACAGACCCCATTCTCCGGCACCTCCATTTATTAAAGAAGGAAGAAACAATTCTAGGTGCTTCCACACAAACCTACACAGTAACTGCCTAGTGCTCCTTCCCCCTGTTCTTCTATTAATAATACATTAAACCTCGGTTATAAAAAAAAACTCAGAGAAAAAAGAAAAAGAAAAGATGATAATGATTTCTTGACAGATCTTGAATGAAAGCCTTTAGCACAGCTTTAACTGAGCTTGACACACCATTTTTAATGTGCCAGTCCCTTCTGTTTCCCAATCTCTCCACACTTAATTGAGAAGTCCCACTTAGGGATGAAGCCAAGAGTTTAATGAACCTCCTCCCTAAAATCATTAATTCAAAATATCTCTTGTTGATTATGCATTTTTTTGGTGATAAGTACTCTGCCTGGTGATGTCTGCATAGAAATGGCTGAATAACCATGTTTTGTGAATAGAACCCACGCTGTTCAAATTGGAATGTTTTATTAATCACAGTTCTTAAAAGATATTGAACATTGGAGGGGGTAGATCAGGAAATAAATAATACATACTCTTGAAATGGCCCTGAGATGAGTAGCTGTTCTCTTTATAAATATTACATACCTCACATAATCCCTTAGGTAAAGACACAATATTCAACACACATAATGATGAACAACAACAAAACAGCATTTTAATTTGAACCAGAGTAGCCCTGGTGATGGTTTGCTCGTCCTGTTAATACAGTATTCCCTTAGGTCTTACAAACTTGGCTGAAATTAGTAGCCCCCAGTAATAGATGACTGGGCTGATATGCAGGGGTCAGCCCACATAGCAGTCCATTTGGTCACTATCAGGGATATGAAATAGAAGAGATGATTCACAGGCAGCGAGGGTGAGTGAGGGTGTCATTTTATTACCATGTCTGGTACCGAATTTATTCTAGGCACACATGCGTTTATAGCTTTTTCAGTCATTTACCTGCAAAAACAGAACCTGGGTGTGGCTGGAATTTGGAAAATGCTTTTAATTGCATGTATTCTTTAGTAAAAATTATTGTGGTGCACATTAGCACTGTAAAATGAATTGCTCTCATTAGCAAATATTATTCATGACAAACTAACACGGAGCATTTTATTTTCCACAACTGTCATTAATAAAATTTTTTTAAGTAAGAAAGAAAAGAAAAAGGAGTTTTCAAGTAGCCACGTGTGTGTCCATCAGGTTCTCTTGGAGCAGAATGACTCATATTTCTTTTCCCCTGACTTTTGGCTCCAGCTTCTGGGAGCAGGGGTTGTAACTGGGGTACCTCAAATCCCAGTAGTTCTGAAATTGCTGGCTGCTATTTCCACACTGATCTTTCACTATCTTTATAGCTAATTATCTGTCCACATAGTTCCAGTTTGTCTTTTCTAGTAGGATGAGGCAGGAAACTACGTCTAATTCATCTGTGTATGACCAGTGTCTGAGTCTGGGGTAGTGTCTTTTCCCAATGTCTTTATATAACCGTAGGTTCAAAAAAAAAAAAAAGACAACTTGATTGATTGGTATTTGAATGACAAATCAATTTAAAGACAAGCAAGCAAGGTTTCTTCCTTTTAGAATTTTATTTTTTTAGTTTTACTCCGCAAAGTCTAAAAATGAAAAGCACACCTGCTTATATTATGTTTAAGGAGAAATGACGTATCATATCTTTCCAGGTCCTGATTTTGTTCAGAACACAGCAATAGCAGACAGCCCTGTAAGATTCTCTTCTGGAGAATCGCACTTACAAGAAGACAGATTTTGCTTCATTTTACTAAACATGTTTGAGGACCCACTATGATCAAGTCATCGAGGATGCAAAAATATGTACGATAAAGCACTGTCCTCAAGATACATTTTTGGAGAAAACAGATATAGATTTATGAAAGAATGGGAAGTAGATACAAGATAGAATGAAAAAAGTTTTAAATAAACTCATGGTAGACTTGTTGTCTGAAATTTAGGGTTGTTATACACCTTGTTGAACTCACCAGCTCTTTGAGTACAAGATCGATTTTGATTTTCTCTTGTGTCTCAATTCCCAGCAAGTCCTACAAAGAAACTCATACTATCAGACATATATCCAAAAAGGATACTCTCTAGAAATTTCTCTTCTTTTCTGATGTTCTTTGTTGTAGTTCTCCAAGCTAGTAAGTGCCTCACAGAGACATCCTATATGATTGGCGTAACAGACTTATATCCGTGTTTTCCTTTTGATGGTGTGACTGGTACCTCAGTGGGAATAACACACGGAGGTCAAGAGGCAGATGCTCTCGTACATGCTGTTCAGCTTGTTCAAAAGGAACAAGGGGTTCGGCAAGGGAAGAAGTCAATTCACCAATTTAATAATACTCTGAATATTTCATATCTTCAAATATCTTCCAGTAAACTGAGATTTCTACAGAGCAAAAATAGAATCAGGTATTGCATGCATGATTGAAGGGATCAACACTCGGTGTTACGTGTTCAAGCCAACCACAGCAGCAGGCATGAAATAATTGCAGAAATGAAGAGGACTTCGTTTAGTTTGCTGCTAAATTTGCATATCTGCCTTGCTCCTTTCCTGGGGCGGAGAAGAGAGGCTTGCATGCTGGAAAGGTGGGGCTTCAAATGCAATGACAGTAGAATTGCAAACATTGCAAATCAAAGAGCTTTTTTTCTGAAATTGGTCACCTTTCAGTGTTTAGTAACATTAAGTCCTGCATTATTGTTTCCAAGCGCTTCCTGTTGAGTTCTGTGTGAGTCAACTGAAATCCTCCCATCACACTTGTGTGTGCGCACATGTAAGTGTGAGTACAAGTGTGTGAGACGTAGGGTGAGGAGACCCTTCCCGGGAACCAGGGCAGGAGAGCTGCACAAAGAGGCAGAGGTGTCAGGCTTCTGGTGGGTACCGTGTCTTTACAGTAGTTTGAAATTCACGGCAGTAACTGACAACCTAACAAAACCCCATATGATTTGCTCTTTTATAATGTGAGTGCTCACTGGGAATCAGGAAACGTATCCCCAAATCTTCTGTTAAACTCTTCTTGGATTGTGCTTAAAGAGCATGAGCTGGTGCATATTCTTGGTTTTTCTTGGTATGTGTCTTGTGCAGAGAACATAGGAGATCTGGGCAAGCCACCCTCCTCCCCAGCTCACGAAGCTTTTTCATCTTCATGCTAAGTTTTTGGCAGGGCCCCCACAGTGAAGAGGTCAGGGAGTTTCTTTGGATTCATGAATCCAAATGTCCAGAGACCTTCAAATAAACCCATGTCGCTGCTGACCACTGTAAAACAGTTAGCACAGTGATCTTGGGCAAGTTTCAAAACTTATAGCACCTCAATTTACTCATCTATAAAATGGGTCCAATAAGGTACCAATCTTAGGAGATTGTGAAGATTGAATGAGTAAGCACATACGAAGGGTCTAGAACACTCCCTGACAAATATATAGCATCCGATATGCGTAAGTCACGATTTATGTAAGTCATGCTGCTGACACCGTTTACTGGGGGCCTGATACGGAGCCTATTGGAGACCCGCTGACTGTATCACTATGAGATGGTGACGGAGAAACCCTGAGCCCTTGGAGACTACAACCTTGACGGGCACTCCTAGTCCCTCCTTCTCCAGAGTCATTCACTGAATGGCGAGCAGTGAACCCGCCTCCTCCAGGAAGCTTTCCTGACTGCTCCAGGCTACACGGACTGCCCGTGCAGGTCATCTGGACGGTCCAGGTCACCATTCCCTCTCTTATTTGTGCCGTGTGTTTCTGCCCTGCTGTCCCACCTAGAGTGTGACGTCCCTCTGGTCCTCAGTGTTTCATACAACTTGAAATCCCTATTGTTGTGGCTCACGTATGCAGGGAAGGTTAAGGCTTGTTAAGGCGGTTCCTGGTGGGAAGTGTGTGTGTGTGTGTGTGTGTGTGTGTGTGTGTGTGTGTGTGTGTGTGTGTGTGAGGCAGTGCTGCTTTGGGGTGGAGGGGGCAGCATATCACCTCTCCTTGCCAGTCTGGGCCCCAGAATTCAATGATAATTGCACATTGTGCCCTCCTTGCCCTAAAACCTGTATTTAACCATCCCTGAAGGGGTGCTTAGAACTATATACAAAGGCAATGAAGATTAAACAACAATGGCTAAACCCAGTTTATAGAAATAATGCTACATAGTTTTCTAACTCGAGCATAATTATATATTTAGCAAACTATAAATTGAGCTGGGTAGTGCTCGCAGAGACGTTTCTTTCATTGTGAAAGCACGGCAGAGGCTTTCAAACTACTTTATTCTACTCTATTTTTAATATATTATTTATTATTATTATGTTTTTACCTATGTGCATTTTCTTCTGACAAAATCTTAGGCTGAAAACCAAGTACAGAAACAGAAGCGAGAGAGAGAAAAGAGTGTGTGCTCGGAAGAGGGAGCGACTGACAGCTGTCTCATGGGGAAGGAGCATTGGGTGGTGGTCCTCAGATTGACTCAGTCATTTCCCCCCCACCCCCCTGGGCACCTTCTGTGGGTATTTAGGGCCCAGTGGGACCTACTGACTCTAAAGAGAATGAGCCGTGGAATGAGGTGGGGGTTCAAGTCTTGATTCTGCCACTTGCATGAAAGAAAAGTATGGGCACGTCTTTTGACCTCTGTGAGCCGCAAGATACAGATAATAACGGTTAATGTATCACCCTCAAGAGTTGTGAGAATTAACAGACATGTGGTACAAAGATGTGCTATGTCCTCCTACGGGGTAGGAGGGTAGATGTTACTATCTTTTTCTATGTTTGGTGTCACTGGGTGCCCTGTGCCGGCCTGTGTTGAAACAGCTGCTTCCTTGTGTAACACTTTTGTCGCAGGCTGTGGTGGAGAAGCCAGAAATAGATTCATCACCATTTCTGTTTGATCCCCATTGTTCCCAACGTCCTACCTGCTTTACTCCAGGAAGTGCAGGAAGTCAAAACTCAGATTCTCCAAAGCGACGATGTGCCTTCTGGTTGTTATTCACAACCCTAACTTCAGCCCCGGGCCCTGAGGGCGCTGCCAAGGTAATGATGAAGGTCTGCACCTCTGCTCTGCCATCATTTTCTTTTCAGTCTCATATCTCCCTGAAAACACTGAGTTGATGATGAAAACAGACTACAAATGGCCCTTTACATAAGAAAAAACTTTCACTGCCCAGTCAAAGGGAGGCAAATGGTTTTCCCCTATTCCTGGTGGCTGGGGGTCCGCAGAAGGGTTGCCTAACTTGGAAGAATTACAGTGGTTATTGACATGGTGCTTAAACCTGATGATGCCAGGTAGCCCAGGGACTCCTGGCCATGCTGGGTGACACGCAGGCAGGTCAGAATTCGGCATTCGTCTTCGTTGCCGCCTCTAGACATCCACATGCACTGCTGATTTCTGGACGTGAGTAGGACGACATGCCTTGGCTGTGCTCAGAAGGGAATCAGAGCAAAGCCCTTTGCTCTCCAAACTGTATCACGTTACAGAGCGGCTCTTTCAGCGGCCACACCCAGCTCCCTCCTTCTGCAGACACACAGCCAGCTGGAGGGGTCTGAATGAGTTCTGGCACGAGGTCGTACCCTGGAAAAGCAGTGATGTTATGATCTGGACTCTATCATTGTTGAATAATATTCATGTTCACTACTGGAAAGCACATGAGCCCGGAGCAGGGCACACATCAAACCTCGCTTTGGACTTCTTCATGGACGAACCGCTTTCTCTGTGACTCTCCAGTGTGCATTCTCTGCAATTAGAGATGCTTCAGGCGAGGTTCCTTTCCCACTTTCACAAGGGAATTTAGGGTGCCCTGCAGACTGCACATGCCCTTTCCCCTCTTTCTTTTTAAACTCCTAAACGGAAGTTGTCCATCTTCAGACCTATTTGCCACCCGGGGCTCCACCAGGGTGAAAAGAGAGAGAGATCAGCTCAGAGTTCTCCCCCAGTAACCTGGGGCAGGCTGCAGAGGTCAAAGGATGGACAGAAAGCCACCCTGTGCCCAGAGTCCATCCTTTTTCCACTGGCCCCTTCTCTTCTGACTGCAATTTTCACCTCACCCAGGTGTGAAAACCTTTCCTGGGGAGAGGACGCCACAAGCCTCTCTGTCAGCAGTGGGCTGAAGTCACCGTCCACCTTGTTACAGCGGAAGTAGGTCTGTGGCTTGGCCTCCGATTTTGCTCAGACACTTGAACTATTCATACTCTATTAGACACACATGAAGGAAGGAAATTGGACTTTCTCAGGCTGCAGATGTATCAGCAGGGATGTATGGCTGAAAATTAATTCCCTGACACAGACTGATGAAGCCAGCAGTTTCCGGAAATTCTGAGATTTTTGAAAATATTTTTTATAACACACGATCTCAATGTTACAGACGTTCCGTGGTCCCAAGTGCTATTGGTATTTTGACAGTGTGACCTGGAATCCTCCATTTTCATAAACAGCGTTCTTGTCAATTAGTCAAAATGTCAAGAAATTAGTCAGTGTGTCTGGTAATGAAAACAATGAAATCTACATATCTTGTAATGATACAAAATGCCATTTAACTGTCAAGTGCTAGATTAATTAGCACATTAAATCTAGAGTTCAGTTACAACTAAAAAGACCCCTGGTTTTAGTGTTTTTATTTATCTCTGAAGTTCACTTTTTTACATGTGATCTTTCTTTTTCTTTGTCCTTATGCAAGAAATAGGTTAAGCATTGCTAATCACTCAAGATTCATTCGTGATGCATTGGGGGAGGTCCTTCTGAAGCCAAACTTGCTTATTTTAAAATCTGACCTTATATATTTTTTCTTTTCATTTTTTCTACTTTAATTTACTACACTACAGTCTCATATAAAATCTTTGGACATGAAATTTTACATGTCACTTATTATCCATGGCTCCTTGAATAAGTCCCTTTATTTTTCTGATCCCTTATCCTCTTACTTGAAGGAAAGGAGCAGCTGATTTATCTCATGTGGTTATTTTGATGAACACATGGCTGAAGTATGTTAGAGAACTTCAAAACCTATGCAGTAGTCTACCAATTTGTAAGACAGTTGCTATTACTGTGTGATTATACGAACCCATATTGTACTTGGTAGCAGAAGCAATAATCAGATTGAGATGATTAAAATCTATAACAGGAACAGCATCCCGAGGATGCTCAATATATTGACTGGAAGATAAGACTGAAGGATTTAATGAGAGTTGGCAGGACTCCCTTGACTGTGCATCGAAGCCAAATAATTGGGATCTTTCTATGCTATAAACACCTGACATCAGAGAACACTTTGGAAACCAAGACCCATGCTGAAGAAAAAAGGCAGAAACAAAGACTCAACAAGACACAAAGGTTACAGACATCCCCCAAATGCATCCAAGAACAGTTTCTGTTCCGTTCCAGCAATGGTCCCTGCCAGGGCTGAGTTCAGAGATGAAAAGCAGTAGTCTTTTTTTCGTACTTGAAAATACTGAGTAATATTGGAGATATGAGGCTTGTGGTCACTTATCAGTCAAATCTCTGCATCTCCCTGGGTTTTAAACAAATCCCTTTGTAAAGTCTTGAAAGGGATTTGAGTAGATCAGCCAACCTTACTACAAGCATAGGAAGGCGCTCATTGTACCCCAGTGAATGGCTTTTCAGTACTGAGTTTGGGGTATGTGTGTGTGTGTGTGTGTGCATGTGCGCGTGTGTATGTTTTTTTCTGGAAAACCAGAGACAGTATAGCCAGATACTAGTATTTCTGAAAGCAATTCACTCTGCAACGTCTGTTTAAGATAATGTCTGGGATAGCGATGAAACACCCTCTAGTTTTTGGAAAGATGACAGGTGATTTACATCGGGCTTATTGGTAGGTGGGATCAGTAGAAAAAATGTGGGATGTGGGTAAGAGAAGCACCAGTCCTGACTCTAGGTTGTCCTGTGTCTCGGCTGGAAAATCACTGGGAGAACCAACAGGAAAGGGAGGTGGGTGGTCGCACTGAAATCCTAAGGAGAAGGTCATTTTTTATTTTTCAGAGAAGAAGGTACTTATCTTCAGCCAAGCAGGGACTTACTTATTCATTAGAATATGGAGACTTGCAATGCAATGGCCACTGAAGGCTTTCTGAGTCCCGGACCCCTTCAAGCTTCAAAATGCTGGCACCTTGACCTTTGAGTGCAGGTGGGAGGCTGGGGATCTGTGTCCCTGGTTGTCCTACAGGAAGGAGCCATTTAGAAGTTCTCAGAGTCCTATCATCACCTCCTGATTGTGGTTCTCTTTCTCTGTTCAGCTTGTTAATATGAAAATAGAAATGATATATAATAATTAATACTATATTTAAGCATTAAGCTTTTTAATTTTTTTATTGAAGTAAAGCCAATATGCAATGTTGTATTAACATTAAGCTTTCTGGAAGCTACCTCTGCTTTTGTGCTAAGCGTGTTGCACCACACTTGGAGATGTATGCTAAGCTAAAATAACAGTGTAAGAATAAATCCTGCATCTTGAGCTTGAGGAATTAATGTTATGCTGAGATGAATTGTACAACTAAAAAGGGAACGCAGGAGTATTTATTACAGATGTAGCGTACCGTAAATCACCTAAAGGTTAGCAATTCTAAGTGTCAGATATGTGTGGGGAGGCCTGACGGTGGAGACTTCAATTCAGTAAATATTTATTAAATATCTCTCCTGTCTCTTTCTGAACATTTAGGACACCAAGATGAGTCCATCACAGCCCTGCTATCTGATTGCTTATAAATCTTTAAAGGATTGGGCAAATAGGAAAATGAAAATAAAAGTATAGGTTAGAAGTATAGGTTATTATTTTACTGTGGGGAAATTGGAAATGAATGAAAGTTAACTCCACCATGAAAACAACCTGCATGTAGCATACCCCTGCTTTCCTAAATAAAAGAACCAAACCCACCAGTATTTCTACATGATTCCATATGGGAAGTTGGGAAAGAGACCGACGCAGTCAGCTTCATCTGGTAAAGTGACTTGGTTTTCGCTCCAATGTTCTCATGTCTTTTTGAATTCTCAATATTTGGGGGTTGAGACATTTCGAAGTGCTTCTTTTTCTGTCCTTTAAGATTCAAAAGACCTTTTATTCACAAAGGTTGAGAACTGGACAGAAAGAGTCTGGAAATCTCACTGCTCTACTTCACATGCCAACAAAGTACTATTAAGCGCTCGTGCTCAGAGAGGTGAGAAATTATGCTTGGTTTGTGTTTCAGGAAAGACTTCAGAGAGCAGTTGGAATTTGAAAAGAAATCTAAAAAGAGATGAAGATTTTTGTAGGGGAGATCGTTGCAAGGGAGGACATTCCGCCTGCAGAGAATATGAGGGGAGGCACAAAGATAAAATCATGTGAGACGTGATAGGGACAGTGTGTGGTTGTATTTTGTGAGAGCTTAGCTCGCGCTGATAAAAAAGTACAACGTAAATCCTGGAATGTGGGTGTCAACCACATTTTGGAAAACTTTAAACACTAAGATGTATGTAAAATCCAGTAGACAGTGGGAGAGTCACCGAGGCTTTGTGGGAGGGAGATAGCGATGCGGATTGAAGTTTATCTCGGCAAAATTAGTATGGCTGTCATATGGGAATTATCCAGAATAAGGCAAGCGAGCGTTAGAGAAACCAATTAACGAGCTATTAAAAGAGTCAGGGCAAAATAGAAATAAAAGTCTGAATTAATTAGATAGCAATGGGCAGGGAGAGGAGTGGGCAAATGAGACGCACATTGTCAAGGAAGAATTCTGCAGGACTTGGCTTATACAGCTTGAAGCGTGGTGAGTGGCTGTGAAGAATGCAAGGGAAATCTGAAGGGTGAGTGGTGGTGACTCCAAGACTACGCATCTGGTTGGTTAGGAACGTGAGTGCACCGTTACTGGAAACTAGACAATCAAGAGGAGGAGCTGGTTGTCCCAGGCAGTGGGTGCACAGCCACTTGGAAGTCTAGATGTTTTAGGAACCAGAGAGCCTTACTTGCAAAGCCATATTTTAGAATGAGGGATTTGGTGGGAGTAAGAGGATGGACCGAGTAGGGTAAAGGCTTTGAAAAGCGCTGGTTGATCATCCTGAGAAGCTTCAGAAGGACCATCACCAAGTGGCAGGACACGTGGTTAGGAAACACTGGGGCATCACGGTAAGCAATGACGATTACGGACTTTGTGTCTGGCAAGTGGTCGTGCACATTGACTTTTAAGGAGAGACGTTTTCAGGGGCCTAGAGCCTACATAATTCAAATACAGAAGTCAGTTTTCTGTCCAAAAAGAGCCGTCCTTACTAATCCTCCTGGGAGGCACACACGCATCCCCAGGAAAAGGAGGGGAGAACGTGATGTATTTTCGTGGCGAGCCCCCCATAGACAAAGGATAAAGACAAGAAAGACACATATTGATAAAGAAATTTTAATAACTGGAAGGAAAGGATAACACTTTTCAGCTTACAGAACTTGAGTACAATTACCTGACATCTATTTTTTAAAAAAGAGAAGGAAATTTAATTGAATGCACAGTTAGACATCTATCAAAATGAATTTTCTTTAAAAACCTCATATAACAATATCCCATTTCTTTCTCAGCATAATGATTTCTTACCAACAAAGCCTGTCAGTGTTTCCTAGAAGCAATATTGAAGTGACTTCTTGCTGGAAATTCAGCAAATGAACTTTTTTTGCTCCCAGAATCTCTCTCCTCATTAGGCTGGTTAGAAATCCGCCCGGGGCTCCCAGGCCTTCTTCTCTCTGACGGATGCTAAGTGTGGAGGAGCTAATGGACACTTTAACTGTTAGGGGCCTTTCGATTCAATCCCTTGCAGCTTGGCAGCTCATTCCAAATCCTTTCAGAAAAGCTGCAATCATATGCACAAATATGATGGTTAAATATGGGCTGGAAGGGAAACAGTTTTTTTTTTTTTTAACCCCTCATGACTAAAGGAGAAACTTGTTAAAAATAGGAAGTCGTTCCTGAAGGTTTCCAACAGGCTGGGACCCTCACCCCTGTAAGAGGTCCCTCCCACTGGACTTGTCCCCATGGCCATTTGCTCCTTACAAGGAGAAAGGGGGAAAGGAAACCTTTTCTCTACTTCTGGCTCTGCTGATACAGCCTCCTCCTAGGGGCCAAAATGTTATGTGTATTTTTTCTTTAAAATATCATCTAACAGCAATTGCGAGTAGAATAAAACAGACTTAAAGTCATTTGGATTTCAAATGAAGAAAAATTGATAAGCACCCTGTGAACGTGAAACATGCTCCCATGTAGATGTGTATTATTTGAGAGAGGTACAATTAGCCCTTTTCCCAATGACTTTACCTTTCTTTGGTTTTTCCCTGTCCCTCCTCTGTGCCTTTCTCACCCAAATATAATCACCAGTACTTTGGTCAGTGAGTGTTCTGCAATTATTTGTATCCTCCCTGTTTCTCCTTCTAGCTGGAAGGTTTTGAAGCGATCATTTCTTTTCCTTCACTTCTCAGTTTTCTCCCAACATGCCTGGCACTGAGGCTCTGATTTTACAGTTCTTGGTTGCATTCTTAATTCTACAGGTTAAATTTGGTTTGGGGAATATTGGCTTGATGTTTCAGATGGTGTAGAGCCAATAATCCACAAATGTCTAGACATTCAAATGAGGTCAGGAAAAAAAATCTATTCTTTGAAATTTATCTAGCGATTCCAGACATCGATTTGGAGAATGTGTCTTCCACGGGCAACCGAAAGAGAAATTTGTTCTGGTTCTAAATATGAATCAAAGTGGCAAGACCCAGACTGTCTTAGTTTTCTAAATGTAAGCTCTTTTTGAAATCTATAAAAGATGCCCCTGTGAATTTGTCTAGTGCAGAAGCATCAAGGCACAATTTATCCAGAATGACTGCCATCGCTGGGGGGTTGAATGGGAAGAGACACGGCCTCGCCAGGGCATCGGAGCTCAAACTTCAATATTGATGGCAGCGTTTCCTCCAGAATGTTACCTCAGACTTCTTCAAGCCTGTTGATTATTTTTTCTTGGAAAAAAAATGTATTTATTTTGTATGGTGACTCTAGGACTTGATGGTACAAGATTCAGCTCCTGTGTCTTCCAAGGCTGCACAAAAACCAAGGGCTTTTGAATCTGCGGCAGTCTGGGTGCCACTGCTCTGGCAACAGCGTGTCTCATTGTTAACTCTGATGGCATGACCTCACATAATGTGATACACACCAGAAGAAGTAATGTGACAAAGTGGATCAAGCAGGCAAGGCCGCACTTGAAAAATATGACATCTCATCTGAAACCAATTCTGCTCTCAGCAAAGATACTACCTCAAAGGGCACATCACTTTTGTCCACATCCTTCAAGATTTTGGATAATACGAGGGCCAGATAAAGGCCACGTCTGTTACGGGCACAGAAGTAAGCAGTATCCAGGCAGTGACAAAAGGCAATCTTGGAGAGCTGGTTTGCCCCAGAAATCAGTCAGAGGAAGCGTAATTAGGCAGTAAGCATGAAGATGAGCTGTCTGTCTCCTGCACCCTGGGTCTCTAGGACTGGCATCTACAAGAAAGCCGTCAAGTTGTTCCTCATGTGCATCAGATAGAGTGGATGCTGTTGAGAAAACATGAATCTGCACCACTAAGAGTTCACTGCAGAGGGTTTCCCAACTCAGTCCAAGTTCATTTCCTCATTTAATTAATACAGTTCACATATATATTACATGCATTAGGCAGGGTCCAGCCAGAAATATAGAAACCACTCTAAGAATTTCAAACAGAAGAAAACTGAATATAGAAACATAGTTAAAAATTGTTGGGAAGGGTTATAAGGAATGGTGGTGCTACCCAGAGACCAGAACGTAGAGGAAGTTCAACTACCCCACTCCGCCCCCTTCTTTGCTAGAGAAAGAAAAGTGAGGAAGTGGAGTTAATCCCTCACCCCAATCCACAGGTGCTGTTGGAGCTGGACTTTTTTTTCATCCTTTATCTGTTACTTTTGTTGTTAGAACACAACCCCAAGATCCAACTGATATGGATTCCAACAAATGTAGTTCCCAGTATTCCAACCCCTGAAATACAGAACTCAGGGAAGGAGGGGTGGTTACATACTTAATATATATTATCACCACTGGGTGCAGAGGATGCCACATTGTCTAAAGATATAACATATTTAGCTACAGTGCACGTCAAATGCTTTCACTTTAATCCTATATGCCAGTGTTTTTGCAAATAATTTTAGCACAGTAAGTCTCAAAGTTTGGAATGGATTTGCAATACTGGGTTAGAACTGATGTTTAGCTGTTCACTGTCTCCTCAACTTACAAACAATAAATATTCCACATTCAAAGATTGACCCTAATATCCATAGAAGAGAGACATGTGTTTATATGTTACTGCAAATCCTGTAGAGTACCACATTTCTCTTTTTAGATCAGCATAAAGTAGAAAAAATTATGAAAAAGAATTTACACTTGAGTCTCAAAAAGAATTTTCTACAGCAAGGATTTTTGTTTTTTTTTTTTAACATGGCACAGAAATGTCTCATTATGTTGTTATCACTGGGAAAATGAGGTGTTCCATTTAGCTGTTTTTTTCACATAAGCAAAGACTACCTTTTAATTTATTTTTAATCATTGTAATATTTTAAGAGTAACATTTATTGTTTCCCTGCATGCAAAATTAATATCTGATGGAGGAGTTGGAACAAGATTGCAAACTGAGGTCATTTTTCTACTTTCCTTCCCACCGAAAGTTAACTGAAATGGCAGAAAAGCTATTAAGAAAGAATAACTTTATATAAACACTAGAAAATAAGAAAGGATTCAAAGCATACACTTTTAGGAAATCCTGGAAGAGAAAAAGGAGTTGGGATAAAATTTCAGAGGAATCAAAACAGAAAAATGCCTCATACCAATAATAAAAAGTCTCCTTTAATATAAATTTGAGAAAATCCAAGTTCTATGGCCACAAATACAAAAACCATTAGAGGCCCATAGGAAAATAAAATTACTGAATTTGGATTAGCTGAGCAAGCTGGATGCTTTCAGCTTCCCCACTTATATAATGTTTCTTTTTTCCCTTTATACTGTGTATATGTTTTAATTTTGGTGAAGCCAACATTGATGCTGATTTTTCTGCTGCTTAATGTAAATATTTTTAAGCTGGATTATCCTATATAATTATCCTGTATGTTGTCAAATATATTTTTATGTACTTCTATTTTTATTCAGTCATTCAAGTGAAAGAGATCAATCTGGGTTAATGTTTGGCAGGACATGGTTGAGTCGGGGCATGCATTTGACTGGGTCTTTTAACTTACCCAGCTTCTAAGATCACTGGCTGGAGGGTGAGTGGACAGGCACATCGCTTACCAAACGTAACCCTGATGGAAAGTGTTCTCACTATATGCTTTTGCTAGTAAGCTCCTTTTTGTTTTTGTTTTTAATATGCAGAAGGGAAGCTAAGGAGTATGTATTTAGTTCCTTGCCAGAATTAACCTGTCCAAATCTGAAACTGCCAAAATGCATCACTTCTACAACTCACTAAAGGGCCACTCCTTAATTTCAGCCATCAGCCGTGATTTTTACTTGGAATTGTGGTCCCAGAATAAATTTTTAAGTTGATGTCTACATTAGAGGATGGAAGAGCAGGGGCAGAATCCATGGAGTGAAATCATCCTGGATACTTCAGAAACTATTTTCCCATGTCATAAGGGTGGGAATATGGAGTCTGATTACCAGCCTACTAGTTTGCAAAAGATTTCATCCTTGGTCCTGATAGGTGCTTTGCCAGTGATCTCCTAAATTTCAGGACAGTTGACATCCAGCATCCCTTGTGTGTTTTCACACTTATTTTAATCAAATAGTGCTATTTAGCCACCTTCTTCATTTCAAAGTCCAAGGGAGGATTGGCTTCATTCTGAAGAGATAGAACATTTTCCCTCCTTGGAGCAGTGTCACAATTTCAAGTAATTTGTCGATGATCAAACAGCATGTAAAGTGGTGTATCCAGGATTTAATTCAAGCCTGTATGTTACTCAAGGCCATCCTCTTTATGTCTTCTCTTTTTAAATTTATTTTCATCATAGCATAAATCATCAAGAAGGTGTGATTTAAACTAGGGCTTAAGAGCTAGAAAGAGTTTTAACACCCAGAATGACAGAAGTAGGAATAGCAAAGGGTGAGAAAAGTTGGAGAACAATTCAGAGGCAAGAAATCACATAACATTTGGGAAGATGCCCACTTTCCCTGGAGTGTAGGATGTACACAGAGCATCAGTGGCAAATAAGGCAATGATGCTGCAGGGTTTGCACCCCAAGCTGTTATACCCCAGACTGAGGAAATTACACCTGCTTCTGTAAGAGTCGAGGGTTTATTAAAGTTGACTTATTTTTGTAATCTAGCAATATATGCTGTGTAGCTGGGAGCTCAAGAGGGTATAAAAGGGATAACGCAAGTTAAGGCATTTGGTGATTGCAGGTGAGTCGTATGTGGAGTAAAATTAAGCTTGATTCAAGGGAATTTTGAAGAAGTAGTTACATACAACATGGAGACTTATAATGGGTGACTGAAATAATGTTCACATTAACCGAAGTAAGAAGTAGGCAGATTTTTACTTTCAGAGTGAAATAAAAAGTTTACCTTTAGATATGCTTAAATGTGGAGATTTTAGGGTACCTGGGAGATGATGGCCAATAGACAGTGTAGGTTTAGATCCATCAGCTAGGGTGGCTGAAGACTGGATTTTAGAGTATTCTAAATAGACATGATAAACAGCATCCAGTATGTAGTAATTGCTCAAATATTAATTAAGCTGAATTGACTTGCAATGAGCTGAATTGAACTGAACAGGGTTCTCAGCACAACAGAGAAAAAGTAGTCAAACAATTCGAAGGAAACCAAGGTAGTGAAGTTGCACTGTTACAGAAGTACGGGAGGAGAAAGAGGGTACCCCAGAGGGCATGGCAGGGCAAGGGCTGGAAGGAAGACGCTGGAAATGAGAACACGGGGCGGTCCGTATTGTAGAAAGAGTTCACGGAATTCCGGAATATGTGGGGGTTTTGGCATTTAAAAAACCCATGTTTATTGAAGGTCTACCGTAGTAAATACAGCAATTATAATAGTGAGAAGCCGACGCGTGGAGGTAGGTGTCGCAGCTTACGAGGCAGGCAGCGCTCTCTGCCAGGTGCTGAGGTAGCACTGAAGTGAACCCTACATCCTACCCATCCTTGAGGGGCTTGTGCTGTTCTGAGGGACCTCAAACAAGTGGAGGAGTAGAAAGGGGGACGAGCCCTGAGAGAAAACAACAGTTTTGCCTTCTCCCCAAAGACGTTCACATTTTGGTGACATTTGGTGCTTCCTCATTCGTTGCTGAAGAATTAGTGAGAGTATAAAATACACCCTTCCTTTGCTAGACTGTAAACTCGGTAAGTCAGAGACTGTGTCAGCTTTGTTCGTGATGCTTCTTCGGCACCTAGAACAGAAACCTGGCACGGGAGTTCCTCAATAAAATATTTTTAAAAAAGAAGAAGAAGAAGAAGAATTAACGGATGGA
Organism: Vicugna pacos; assembly: GCF_048564905.1. Taxonomy (NCBI): domain Eukaryota; kingdom Metazoa; phylum Chordata; class Mammalia; order Artiodactyla; family Camelidae; genus Vicugna; species Vicugna pacos. The sequence continues at coordinate 46,683,567 of NC_133001.1, forward strand.
GAGATGGGTGAATAGGTGACTAGATGGATGGATAGATGAATGGATTCCTGACCACTCTCCATATGTAAATAGACTACTTTCCATCACCTTCCTTTTTTCAACTGTATTTACTCATCTACGTATTTCTACCTTTATTCCAGTCCTTCCTCGAACAACAACAAAACAGGTAATGAATTACTCAGCAGCATTTCTGTTTGAAATTGGGCATATTGTATCTCTCAGCCTTCTGTCCTTGATCTGTTCTTTCAACAGCACAGCAGCAACCAAGGTACCTTAAAAAATGCAATGAAAGATACTGTTAGATTTTTTAGAAAGATAGAAAAATGCAATTTTCTCCACTTTCTCAACATGGTACAGCTTTTGAAAATATTAGACTTTTGACCAACTTCTGAATTCAGAGCTAAAGAGTTGCCTTTCAATTACTTCCCACATGAACATAATGTGATTTGATATTGTCACCTGGTTCAAATAAATGGGAAGTTATTTGCAGTTAGTCTGAGAGGTTCTGAAGGACTCTTTTTGAAGAGTTTATCAGATTTTGCTGGACTCTGAAGTCCTTGGGATCTCTGCAACCCCCCAAGTACATCAAATTGTTTGGGGGGAAATGAGAAAACTTGTTCTGATTAAACTAAGACTATTCTGTGACTTTCTAAACCTCCAGACGACTTTGGAACGAATGCACACTGCGCGTGTCTCTCTCTCTGAAGTGTTCGCCCACCTGAATTTTGACATGACAGTGAAAGCACAGTTCTGCAATACATGAAGAAATCTATGGATTCTGTAGACACAAGAAATGTGTGCCATACATCTCAGGAAGGCATCTGATTTCAAAAATTTCCCAGTCGGTTCCCACTATTGTGTGAGGCTGGGCTCTTCATCTCCGTCGAAATCAGTCTGGGAGTGTTCTGAGATGCAGTCACGAGACACGAACACTCCTGCAGACTGGACCACAGAGGCCACAGGTGCTGGTGTGCCTTGACTTTACACTGTAAATTATATGGCTAGGTGTGTATATCCAGTATTTGCTTTGGGTACTAACGGGCTTCATGAAGGAAAGGACACAGAGCTCACCCTTGGGGAGCTTTTTCAAGGGAAATTTAGGGAAGCATATGTTATGGGCCAGAAATGTTGCCATAAGCTTGACATGTCAGAATTCCTTTTTCTGATAATTTCCATGGGCTGGAGAGGGGACTGGAGCAGAGACCCAAGATGGATAAGAAGGCAGTGGAGGAAACATGTCTAGTCTAGCAAGAGTGCCCAGGAGAAGCACCGCAGCGGAGGCAGAGGCACCCAGATGTGTCCAAACACAAAGAATTTTCTGTTTACTTTTTACAGTAGGGATGGTTTCCTGCTAAGTGGAAATGCTTAAATGTGGTCTCTACACACTTAGAAGCCATTCTGTGTCCTGGACATAAAAGAGCATTATGATAAAATTAGTGTTTTAAGTTAAATCTACAACACTTACTGATAAGAGCTAACGTTTCTTTTAGCACTTGGTTTAGGTCAGGCACCGTTCCTTTCTGTTTATGAACTAATGCAAACTCAGAACAGTTTGATGAGACTGCTGCAATCGCCTCTGAGAATGAGAACATTTAAACAACTTCCCCAAGAATACACGGCTGAGAAGAGGCAGAGCAGGGAAACGAATCTGGACACTTGGACTCCAGATTCTGCTGAGTTGCTCTACTGTGGTTTCCGTCTGCTTAGTATCTGCTTGTCATATGTATTTAAGTAACAATGCTTTTAGGAGTTTTATTGGTAAACAGTTTGTTTTCCATTTTGGAAAAAAACACTACGATAAACAAAGCTGCATGAATTTTTATCTTTGCAAACTCACCCCTAGGAAAAAAATCACTTCGTAGCAACGAAATGACTGGATCAAAGGATATGCATAATTTTAAGGACTTTGACACATGCTGTCATAAATCGCTCTCCAGAAAGTTTTTCCGAGTTTGCACTGCACCGTCAGAGACTGAGACAATCATGGCCCTAAACCCTCACCAGAAGGTATTATCATCTTTTCTTTATCTTTGACAGGCTGATAATCTCAGTGTGACTCACTGTGCTTCTAATTTGAATTTTTGATTGCTAATCAAAAAAGTTGACTATGTTCATACATTCAATGCTGATTTACATTTCTTCTGTGAATTAAGTGATCTCATAATTGTTTAATTTATCTGTAATAATGTTTTGTACAGTTATCACCCCCTTAATTATATTCATTGAAAATATTCTCCCTAGAGATTTTAATTTTATACTTTTTAGATATAAAGAAGCTTTTAAAATTTAGATATAAAGAAGCATAGTCAAATATAGCAATATTTTTCTTTAAATCAACATTTAGCTTGATCCTTAGAAAAGCTTTCCCTACCTTCAATATTATATCATTTTTCTTCATTTTGTATTGTTTTTAATGGTTTTAATTAAAAAAAAAAAACTACCCGCCATTTATTTGGATGAATGATCTGAAGTAAGCAGGTTGCTTTTTGTTTTTCCTGAAATAATTAGCCACTTGTCTCATTTATCAGATTTCTTTTCAGCCAGTAGTGTCATTACAATCATAATTTTATTCACATTATTAACACAAATTATTACACTATTAATGTATAGTATTAATATATTGAGTAATCGTGAATCATACAATTTCATTAATTTATGTGCTAATTGAATCAGCTGTTTTCCTTGAGATCTTCATCTTATTTATACTGGTGTTTTTTGTTTTATTAGAAAATAACTTGTTTTTAGTTACACAAATGACACAGAATTATTGCCAAAAAAAATCAAACACAGTAGGAAAAAAAACCAGATAGTAATTGCTATTAGGTGTTTAGATTAGATTCTTTCATCTGTTGGCTGTTGTTTTCGACATGTGTCTCTCAAGATACTATACATCTCGATTTGTAATCTATTTTTATATTCAAATACAGCAGAAAACTTCTCTAGCTAAATATACCTCCATAAGATCAAGTGTACTGCCTACATAATTTGGCACCAAAAAAAAAATTGTGCTGAAGTTCAGGCAACAATAATACAATAATAATACAATAATACAATAATACATCATATAGCTACATCTGTGGGGAAAGGTATGTCTGATTTGTAAGAAACTAAACCTTAGGTTTTCTGGGGAATTCTAACGTTCTTCCTCTTTATTTTGCATAACATGCCACAACCAAAGTCCTCTTCCCAAAGCATTGTTTTAAGTTAAGGAATAACCTGTATGCAGTGAGGTGCCTGCATCTTAAGTGAACTGCTTTTGAGATTCTACTTACCTACAAGCTGGTGTAGCCACCACACGGGAGGCTCCTCTTTCCAGTGCCACTCAGGATCTGTCTACCCTCAGATGTGTCCCTTGGCTTCCCTGCCTACCCGCTACCCCAGGGAAGGGGGACCTCTCAGCACCACTCTTCCATTGGCCCCTCCCTTTGGCATGCTCCTCAATGCTTCCATGAAGGCACAAAGGAGCGTGTTGACAATGTGAGGGACTCCTGCTTGGTGGCTCGCCTTTTGGGGATTCGGCACTGTCAAACCACGTCAGCTCTTAGATGGTTAGTTCAAAGCCTGATGGACGTTCTGCTAGTTTACCCCTTCCTAGTGGATTCCTCCTCCTTCTGCATTGGCAAGAATGAGAGAAACGGTGTCCTCTTTCTTATAAGAAGAAACTCACTTCCTGTTGTTTAGTTCCTTTCAGCTTCTTTGTGTCCTTAGCCCTCGAGGGCTTTACAAAAACTACGGTATTACAGTTTCTCAAGCTTGTTTTGATGTTTGGGGTGAGCTCTATAGTTTCTTGCAATTTTCTACATCAGAACAGAGAGCAGAACTCCTATCCTAGTGTTTTCAATCTTGGGATATATGTCTCTGTAGCTGTGGTTATAACTTCTTTCTCATTTATAGCACTAGGAACAGTATATCCTCTCTCTCATTTCACGGATGATGCTTGCTAGAATTTGTTCTGTTGTATGGGTCTTTTTAAAAATTTTAGTTATTGACTAAATCAAGTATTCTGTGACTTAGTTTTCTAATTGTATTAATCATGTTTCTATCTTTCTTAAACTCATTTCTTCTGATGTTATACGATTTACTGTATTGCTCTTTTATTACCTTACTTAAGCTTAAAATTTTATATGCTTTAAAAATAAACGGGTGTAAATCTATAATGTTTCCCCTAGATATACCTTTGTTTTTAATCTCATTAAGTTTTGGTAGAAATTTTTCAGAGTGCTTATTGATAAATAGATATGTATCAGGGCTTTATTTAATTTTGATGACACCATTATTTAGCAGAGTACCCCAGCCCCCCAGGGATCTGGAATTGAGCTATCTATTAGTAAATACTTACTATTAGCACTTCATTGTGTGTAAAGTATTTGCAGTTAAATATTCTTTATTGAGTAGAATATGATCAGTGTTATTTCTGAATAACAAAGGCAATTGAAAAGCATGTTTAGTCTTTGCTTCTAAGACACAGAGTTGAACATTTATTTACCAATTAAATCAAGTCTGGTCATTGATTCAAATTCTCTATATCTATATTCTTATATACCATATTTCTCAACAAAAAGAAATTATTATAAATATTACCCTATTGACTAGGTGATTTAGAGACTGGAGAAAATTGGGGGTAAAGCTAACATTTAGACCTCTGCCTTAAAATAGGATAAAGTACAGTTCTAAACAAGAGTAGTGGCCATGGAAAGGTGACTCCAGAAATCAATAAATCATCAGACTCAAAAGATAAAATATTAATTTTCTGTTGATACAAGTCTTCACTCCATCAAAGTTATGTTGTATGCCTTTTATCCTATATTTAGAACACATTTGGGATTATGGTCCCTAATTCAAAGATGCAGAAACTTATAGAACTTAAGCATTTTCCCTAACATCACACAGCTTTTAAGTAGCAGAGCTAAGGCCTGAACTACGTTGTAATGAATATTAATTGTCTTCCCATAACACTGGAATTGTCTGCATAATTAAAAGGTCTTGTCACTAAATTAATTGGGGAAGAAAAGCCCAAATCAAAATTATGCAGAAGGCTAAAGGTTTGGTTAATTCAGTAGCTCATCCAGGGCCCAGATTATTTCTGTTTTTCCCTCCTCATCTTTCTCAGCAAAGATGACCTTTGCCCTGAGGTTTACCCCCTTATGTTCTCAATATAGCTGTAATGGCTGTATTGGCTGTATCACATTTTTATCCAATAATGTCTAAGGAATCTCCTTCCCCCCAAAAGAGAAATTGCTTCTCTTCTTTGTGTCACTTTTTAAGAATGAAGACAACTTTGCTAATCTCAGCAAATATCCCCTCAGAACTCAGTGGCCAGAATTGTACCACGTGCCCAGTTCTAACCAATTATGATCAAGGAAAATGAAATTACTGTTATTCATTTATACTTACCAAGATTTAGCACTTGAGACATGAGAAGCTGGAGAAGCTGACTTCTGATACTAAAAAAAAAAAAAAAAAGGTCATTTCTATTGTCAAAAATAAGGCAAGGGGGTGGCTGAGGGCAGGTGACAGTGTCTGTGATACAGATATTGGAGATAAGAGCAAGAGAGGATGAGTCAAAAACTATTACAGGCCATATCTTCTGGGAAATGGGGAAAATAGATTATTATTGAGAGAAATAGGAAAAGAACAAAGAGCTGTCAGCCTGATGGAAAGATGATAGCTTTAGTTTGGCACAAGATGGTCAAAGGGATGAGATTTTCAACAAGAATTGCAGGCACATAGTTACAAAGATTTGAAGCACACAGGAGCAGCCAGAGTACAGACCTGAGTCTTGAGAACTTCTTCATAAATATGGTAGCTGCTGTCATGGAAGTGAGTACAACTGCTGAGAGAGACACTTGGAAAGAACAAAGACTGAGCATCAGGGATCATTTCTAATTAAGAAGACAAAGATATGAATACATGGAGAAAATACAAATGGACACAAAAATAAATATTATTCTTTTTTGAAAAAGCCAATGTCACTCCATTGCAAACATAAACTATTAAACTCAACATTGAATTATTAACATCCTTCATCCTTTTTCTTCTTTTTCAGTAAATAGCATTTCAAAAATCTTTAAATGTCCCATCAAGTAGTGGTACCATTATTTACTTAAACATTCCTTTGTTTTAGATATTTACTTACAGTTATTTTTCTTTTATCTGCTCCTTTAATCTAGTCTCAGCTTTCTACCTCAAAATGTGAGCCAAGAGGTATACATACTCCCAGAGCAAGATAAAGATATTTTCAGCAAGACAATTGGCTTGCAAGCAATGTTTAATATGGAGAGAGAGATGCTTGAAATTCCGTTGGTATATTGTGAAATAAGCTTGATTTATGAGACCATATATATCTTCTCACACCAACACTTAACCACAAGGATGGATTCAGTCAGGAGAATGTGATGTAAAGAAAGTAAATGTGACTATCCATCCCATCTTCAAGGATTATGGAACGATAGGAAAGTAATGGGAGAAGTACCTGATCAGATGGGTGTCCCGATATTCCTCTATCAGACTTTAACCCAAAGGGATCAACATATGTCATATTAATTATTGAAATGGAGACTCAGAACACAACTATTCTGCATTAGGTATAAATATGAAGGAGACTACGTAATTAATGAATGATGTTTTGTGTCCGAAAGAGAGGATTCTGGTTTGTTTTCCTAAGCTTCTCCTAATGCTTAAGTGGCGTGGCACTGTGTGACAAAGTTAAGGTGACTTGATGACATAAGCTGGAAATGGACTACTATGGTAGGCTGCCTGGTGGAGGAAATGATGCAGAATCAGAACTATCTAGAACCCGGACTAGAGTTGAACGGCAATTGAGTTAGCAAAGAGAGACCATTAGGCTCTTACTGAAGTGAGAAGGAATCGGTCTGTGTATTGTCAGTGAAAGGTATCAGCTGTAGCTGCCAGCAGAATCCAGGATAATATGGTAGCTGGTGTTGACAGTGGCCACTACTTCTTTTCCTCCTGTACATGCATGACCTTCCTCTATGGAGAAGTGGAGTCTATGACTCTATTCCCTTTGAATCTGGATTTTTCTTTGGGACCTGCTTGAACAATAGAATGTGGCCAAAGTAACACTTGGGATTTCTGAGGCTAACTCATTAAAAGCCTTGAACCTTCCATGAAGGTCTCTTGGAATACCAGGAACCATGTTATGAGAAGCCTGAGGTACACGGAGAGGTCATGTGTGGGCTCTCCACGTGATAACGTAAGGTGAACTTTCATCCATGGATAGCATCAACTGTCAGCCATGTGAGTGGGTCATGTTACATCCAGCCCAGACCAAGCTATAGATGATTCCAACACTGTAGCTGCAAGCCTGAGAGACCCAAAGATAGAACCATCCAGCTAAGTCCAGTCCATCCACAGAACTGTGAAAGAAAACTTTCAGTTTTTATTTTAAGTCCCTGAGTTTTAGAGTGGTTTATTATGCAGCAAGAGGTAACCAGAGCAGAGGAGCTCAGTCCAAACACACCCCAGTAGATACCTCTGAAGCCAACCTCAAAGTGGATCTGGGGGGTGGTGTTTTTCACCATGTAGGCAAGAGGTCATGTCCCCCAATTTCCTAAATGCATTTTCAAGTAAAGCAGGACTATGGAATAAGCATAAGAAAAACTGAGCTTTATTCCCCCCCACCCCAATACTAGACATTATCTAAAATAATTTTAAAATTGCTATACTAGGCTAAATATTAGAACAGATTGAATATACTAAGTGGAGGCTAATAAGGAAGACTAGATCATCTACGGTCAAACAAAGAAAATGTATTTTATGTAGATGACATTGTAACTAAGTAGAGCAATGAATAGTCCATCACAGGCTCGTTGTTAAAATAAAGTTTTATTGGAACATTGCCGTGCCTATTGATTTACATCTTGCCTACAACAGTTGAGGCAAAGATTATATGGCCTGGGAACCCTGAGGTCTTTATTCTCTGGCGCTTTAGAGAAAAGGTGTACTGATCTCTATATAAAGTGGAAGTCAGAACCATGATTCAGACTTACTTTAAGACCTTTTTGCAATTATGCTTTCAGGGTAAATTCCTAGAAGTGGAATGGCTAAGTCACAGAGTTTGTACAATATTAAAGATTTTCATATATTTTAGTCCCAATTTATCTCCAGAAAAACTGTCAGTTAAAATACAAGCATTTTAATATGAGATGACTAAATTCCCTATATCCTCGCCAACTTCATAAAATTGAAATCTTGAGTCTTTTATTAAAAAAAGAATATCTTTGTACATAGTACTTTATCTGTATTTATGATCATTATTTAAGATACTTTCCTATGAGCAAATACAGTGTCAAAATATACTGTATTAAAAGTGTATTAAATCCCTTGCTGTGAATTGCCAAATTAAATCCAGAAAAGTTGTATCAATTTATACTGCTCTTTATAATATATGAAGTTGATACATTTATTTTACTTAACAAATGAATATGTCAGATAAATTGACATTTATTTCATTTAGTAGTGTCAATTAAGTTTTTCACGTTAGGCAAAAATTATATTCCATATTTGTTTTAATTCACTCTTTATTCCTTGAGATAAGTAAGCATATCCTATAAACGTATTAACCAGTTAGAATAACATCAAAGGCTTCTAATGGCTTTCTGGCTTTTCTTTGTTTCCCTAATTGTGTTTATAAAACATGAATTCAAGAATACATTTTTTAAAAACATGCATATGGACTTTCTACTCCACTTCTGTGCTGATCTACTTTTATGCTAGTACTATTCAATAATAATTATTATAGATTATGATATATTCTGGCATCTAGGAAGGCTTAGAGATACACTTACTGTTCTTCTTTTAGTTTTGGTTATTCATATGCACTTTCTTTTCTAGATTATTTTAGAGGACCCTGTCAAAGTCCATAAAAATCCTTTTGACGTTTGTGTTGAAAATGACTTGGTATGTTTGAAATTCCATCCAATTTCTACTGAGGTGTTTGGTACTAAAAATTATTTTGAGTTGATTATAAGTCAAACTATTTTTAATATTTGTGAGAATCACAATTACCTTTTAATTTTTATAATAGTGTTTTTGGCACAAAGAAATTATTTTTATTTTGATTCTCTCATTATATTGATATTTTAAATTGTTTTTTTTTCCTGTGTTGACATATTAAATGGCATTCTCTGTTGTACACATGGTTAAATTAAAATCTTACCTTAATAGAAGAAAAAACAGGGTATGTTTTCTATGATGTAAATACTAACTAAAATTTAAACTATAATAAAAGCAGTTGAGATTTTTAAATAATGAGGCTAGTTTGGATATAAATAGAGCCTTTATCATGAGGAATTCAATAGTGCATGTAATAGGTTTGATTGTCAGGGTAGAATTTTTTAGGTTCCGACTTTATGGCACTCGGCCCTTATTGGTAGTTGACACTGGGAGTGGGTTTGAGTTCATGGGTTCAGGGCGTTTCTGGCTCATTTACGTAACAACCCAGTAGTGTCCTTAGAGTGGCAGCAGGTCCACTTTCTTGGTCCTGCTATGAGCTCATTGCCTTTAGGTTATGTCTGTGGTAGTAATAACTCTAATAGAAAACACAGATGCTGTGAAGGCACATTACAATGGGATCCAGCCAAGGACGGCAATTCAGAGATGCTTCCCATGGGCAGTAATATTTAAACTGAAATGAGTGGGATTTGTCAGGGTAGATAAGTAAATAGAGGAGATATTAACCAGGGAAAAGGTAGTCCAAGGAGAGAAAGAGATGTACAAAGTCTTGCAGGTGAGGGGAAACAGGGCATATTGGGAAGAACAAAAATACCATGTCATTGGAAGTCAAGTCAAGAATGGCCTTAGGAGACATTTTAATGGATTTAGATAAAAGGCAGGAAGAAACCAGTAAAGAAGGAGTGAAAAGATCATATTTGCATCGTAAAAGGATCATTTGGTCCTCTTGGTGGGGAAAAAAAAAGAATTGAAAGGATGCTGGACCGAAGTTATAGACAAAGATCAGCAATCTAGTCTGCAGAATCCAGCTACAGAGATAAACAGTGAGGAAGAAGGGACAGGATGGGGGTAGAGTTTAGTAACAGAACTGGTAGGAACTCTTGATTCACTGGCTGTGATTATTGAGGGAAAGTGAAGACCCTGAGATTACCTCCCGGTTTCTGTGTGCGGTGCCATGTCCTGAATTAAGAAGCACAGAGAGGAGATCTTGTGGTAGCTCACAGTGAAAAAAAAATGTGACGATGAATATATGTATGTTCATGTATAACTGAAAAATTGTGCTCTACACTGGAATTTGACACAACATTGTAAAATGACTATAATGCAATAAAAAAAATGTTTAAAAAAAAAAAAAGAAGCACAGAGAGGAAGAAGGTTTGGGGAGGGAATGTTGAGTTGTGAGTAAACTTTGAAATGGCTCCACTACCTACAAGGGTCATGTCCGGTAGGGAATTCAATCTAAAAACTGGGCAATGTACAAAGCCGTCTCGTGTACACGATACAATCCAACTCCTGGAGTCCCGGGAATTCAGACTGCCATGACATTTTAGGAACAAAACGGAAATCAGGTCAGATCAGTTACGCATTCAAGTACACCCAGAAAGTAAAGGGGATGGACCAGCCAAGAAACTTGGCCCCCTTATTTCTTGCTTACTAATCTTTGCCCAGCAACTCATGGTCCCTCTGATCACAAGAGCTTGCAGAATGAAAGAATTTTAATTCTTTGTGTAGAATGCAATGAACTATTTACCACATATAATGCTCAAGGTTATTTGTAGATACTGAAGGATAAAATAAGCAGACCATGAAAAATGAAAGAAATTATAAAGAACCTGAAAATAAAACTTCTACTTCATTGGAAAGGCCCCTCCATCATTTAGCTTTAAGCATCTTTAATTCTTTAGGAATGTGTGTTAATGGAAAATGATTTAAAGTTGCATTTTTTTCATGCTATAGATGGAATGCTGCTTTTTAAAGTGTTGGTTACAAATTAATCAACATTATGTAGGAATAATTTGTGGGAGGTGGTCAAAGAGAAACAGAAACCATATTCCTGAACGGTTGCCCTTAGTATTACCCCAGAAACGACATCTCATATAAGGTTATCACAAATAGCACACTTACAGAATAAATTATAAATAAGATTAAATGAAATAGCAGTGAGGTGGGGGGTAGGGCATAGCTCAGTGGCAGAGCGTGTGCTTAGCATGTATGAGGTCCTGGGTTCAATCCCCACTACCTCCATTAAAAAATAATTTCTTTTTAATTAAAAAAAAAATCAGTGAGGAAAAAATAGGTAGGATTAGAACACAAGGGAAAGAAAAATGTTGGGAGAAAATTAAAACATAAATGGCTGCACATGAAAACTGCAGATTAGGGCAGGGTAACTACTTGAATATAGACAACCAAGATGAGAAGGTGGTTGGAGAAATAAATCCAAGCAGGGACAGAAGAGAGCTACCCAATTGAAAAGTGTCAGTCTTACTTCCTTCCGGAAGACATTGGTCTCTCGGAGACCTAACAGGCACGCTGCACTGAAGGCGATGCAGCCAGAACTGGGGGGGTGACTCTTCTTGTTCCCATCCTCCCAGCAGCATCTGCCAGGCTTTGTGAGGTGCACGCCTAAAGGACCATTTCCCCTTGCTAGGTACAAAGAAGGTTCAAACTCTGTAAGTGTTAACTTACAAAAAAAAAAAACTTGTGTGTACCATTTCAATCTTTACACTCTCATCTACATTAAGGCCCAATTGCTAGACTCTGGATGTATGCTCTGAACCGGGGAAGTCCCAACCTCAGTACCACTGCAGGCTGTATCTAGATGGCGGACTTTGGAAAGAGCCCCCTGTAGCTTCCTGAAAGGCAGGAAAAATCCAGGAAGAAAGCCTTTCCCCCTTATAACCGGCCGTCCCTGGCTCTGGTCAATCACAGCGATTCCAAAGGTCGGTGTCATTGCCCCTCCAAAAGAAGGAGCAAGATGTTCTCCACAATCTGAGAAGGACCCTTTAGAGCCTGAGCCCTGATGACCGGTCAGCCTGCCCTTTGTGGAGCGCTAGGCGCAGCAGGGGGACCTCAAGTCCGGGGAAGAGATGACAAGAGCTGCTTTTATCTGTGGCCAAAAAACTCTGACTCTGAGGAGCTCCTTGATTTCACAGTAATAGAACACGAATGGCCTGTAAACACAGGACAGGTGGAGAATAGCAGCACACATCCACCAGTGCTCATCACTTTAGAATGGCTCTCAGACGTAACTGTGCATCAGAATCATCCAGAAGGTTTGTTAAAACCATCCACTGTGCCCCTCGTCCAGAGCGCCTCAGTCAGTGTAGTCCAGGGTGAGTCCTGGAAACTTGTGTCTCTGACGAATTTCAATGTCTCAGATGCTGATGCTTCTGGTCCAGGATCACCTGTGAGAACAACCCGTCTGATTTGGCAGAGCGGTGAGGGGCAGGGCTGTGACTGAGGCTGGGGTGCTCCTACAGCCGGCACAGAACCCTCCCCGGGGAGGTCTGCCCCTCCCCACCACGTGCTACGTGGCCATTGCACCCCCCTGCCATCAGTCCGTGTGTTTGCCTCTGCCAGCATTTCCTCGCTGGGGTAATTACGCTATTACTCAACAAGACAGCGGAGGTCCTGTGACCTCTCGCCAATTCTGTCTGCCTGCTTTCCAGAATCACAGTCTTTAAATGAACCACGTACACACACACTATTTAAACTGGCCGAACTCTGCAGGCAGATTACTCTTAAATTGCCTGACCTTTGGGGTCAGAGAGGTTCAAAGGTGCAGAGTGGCAGAGTGGGGTCTGCCCCTTTGGGTATTCGACCTACTCGGTGTAACCCGCTCCCAGGAACAAGTGAAAATAAACTGACATCACACACAACCAGTTCCACAGTCCTCCCCAGGTACAACTGAGCCCATCTGCCCTGCTATTCCGTGACCTCATCTTCCATGTACTAGCTCCCTTTAATCTCAGTACTTTCGCCCTCATATGTGTTCAGCCTTTTCAAACAGGATTTTGTCTTATACCTTCTGGAGCCACCCGCTGCCGTGTGTGTAACAGAGCTAACTGCAGGCAGGGTGCCGCCCCCCCCCACCTGTCACACCCGCCCCCCTGAAGACGGGTGCAGGTTATAGAGGAGGATCAGAGAGAGACACACTGTGCGGAAAAGACAAAACATTGGAAATAAAAGACGAGACTCCCTTGGGGATACAGCTTAAGCCTCGTCACATTTACTGCTGTTACCATAGAGAAACCAGTCAAAATATCCAGGTAAATCTAAGTCACGGAAGCTGCCCTGGATGTACCTTTTATAAGCAGCTTTCCAAAGTGCCGCAGCCCAGAGATCCCTCACCTGAACTCCTGATAAAGATCATAATAGCTGCCGACAGGCTGCTCGTGCCAAGCCCTGGGGGAAGCGCTTTACTTGTGTGATATCATTTGATAATTACAACGTCTTTAGCAGAGAATACTGGGTTTCCACATTTGACACGTGAGGAAACGGAGACTTAGAGAAGTTAAGTAACCTGTCGAAATTTACACCTCTAATCCGGGTCAGAACTAGGATTTCCACCCTGTCTGCTTTCCTTTGGAGCAGCCTCAGCCAATCATGCCACACTTCGGGGGTTTTGTTGGACACATTTGGATGAATATCTTATGAGCAAATGGACCTCAGTTCAACACAGACGTGGGGTGGACCAGTTGGGCGTCCGGCCCGCTGTGCGCACAGATCCACCAGGATGGGCTGGAGGTGGGAAGAGCAAACCATGGAGCGGGGCCCCTGCCTGGGGAGCGTTTTTATATACAAGCAGGCTCTGGGGAACTGGGCAGGAGAACATATGGCTAAGAGGCCAAATGTGTGAAAAGCAAAGTATACAATATACACATTAGCCAAAACCGAGAACTAAAAGAGGCTAGCTGAGTAGGCGAAATAGGAGAAATGACTGTCTTCCAAAATCAGCGACAGAGCTGCCCTCGGCTCAGATGGGGACAGGCTGGCTGCCTAACGTCCTAGGGACTTCGGCATGTATCCGGTGCGCTGGGGGTATATACAATGCCCTCTCATTTTAATATTTATTTAGAAGTTAATTACTGTCACTGCCAGCTCTTTTATCTCAGCAACATTTCAGAGAAATGTATTCAGGCATTATGTGACTTGTAAGTAAGATTAACAAGAAAGTTCAGAGAAGTGTAATAATCAAGGGATTTGGCTGTTAATAAAGAACTTAATGAAAAACAAATGAGTTAACACCACCTAGAATTTGAATTTGGCTAAAGCAAATTCTAGAATTGCATATAGCACACTTTCTTCAGCATACATCGTGGCGCACCTAGATCCAAAATGAATGATCAGTGACCACAGTCATGTGCAAATGGCCAAGGAGAATAACAAACTTGGAGGGTTATTTTAGACCCACAAGCTCTGGATCATTTAAACATCTTTAAATAAACACAGTGTGCTTTCAAGTGGGCTTCACTGGGTGTATTATCTGCATTACGCCCTTGTGCGCATATACATGCACACAGACATAAGGACACACACACACACACACACATATACACGCACATACACTACTGATGAGCTGATAGAGTGTATTACTCCTGCTTTGCAGATGGCTAAAGGGATTAAGCAAATATCTTTGCTGCGGCATGAGGCTGAGCATTCGTATTCATTTATAAAGTTAGGGAAGTCACTGAAGAGAAAGAGAAATCATGCAACTGGAATGGAGAAGAAAAGCTCCAATTATAGCTCCAGAATTGGCTGCCACCTTTCGTGTTAACAGAGTGTGCACGTTTCTCAGAAGTGACACCTGCATTGTCTATTGGGAAACATTTAATCCCTGAAGCTGTATTAAGGAGGCTGCTGAGCACACGAGTGAACAGAAATGATGTCAGTTCTTTCTGTGATGGAAGAAGCTGCAGTAATTTCAGTAGGAGCCTAGCAGAAGTTCTGTGGACCTCTCTTAGTTTGATTCCAGCTGCCCTGTACCATCCTGCCCCATCTGCCCCTGCAGAATACCTGGAAATGGCAAAAACATATGACTGTTTGAATGGAGATGTAGTTTTGATGGTCCCGCTGTCCTTTCGATATACCTCCATCCATGATTGGATTAGCTCGGGTCTCTTCTGCTCTGAGGGAAGGCATGTTGTTTCACTTAATGTAGTAAAGCCAGGGACTAAATTCTGCTATGTGCCTGTGGCTGGATCTGGGGGCATATGGGGAATGTTTGTGGAATGAATGACAGCGTGTTTACAAAAACACCCTTTTTTCTCAAGGTCACTTATCCAACAGCCTCACCTATACAGACCACAGCTAAGCATTAGGAAAAACAAATTTTTTTTTCCTGAATAGTCAGAATGGAGGCAGCAATGAGGCCCCAGATTAAAATCTGTGCTTTATCCGAAGGACATGCTTTTGGGCTTTCATGTAACATCTAACGTCCCATCCTTATTTTTGTCCCCAGTAATTGTCACGGTGCTTGGAAAGTAGTTGGTGCCCAATATAGGAATGTCGCATCAAGAAAGCGTTTTGTGAAAAAAATAAAAATAAAAAAAGAACATTTTGTGCATGTTGTGCATGTTGAGAGATTTCGATCTGAAAATGCTGAATGTGCTTAATGTTTGGGCACTTAAAAACCTAAGTTTTGATGATCTGATAAAGTTGCTCATGTAGTAGCTGATTCTCTTGTGATTCCAGAAAAATGTAGCGGTTTTATCTTTTCCAGTCTGCGTCACTGACTTGCCCAGATCAAGAGACGATCTGGGTTGCTCAGCCTGCTGCTGAGTTGGCCACGAGAGTGAAGAGTCAAGACAGATGCAGATGCTAACAGGACACTGACACCTTTTCAGATAACTGACTTCATCTGTCTGCCTGTTTACAGAGAGAGCTGATTATCAGCCTTGTGCAAATGCAGGGGAACCGATCTGATCTCCGTGATGTTTTACACCACAGGCAGAGTCATCTTTCTATCCAGCATCCACTCAGCCAGGCAGGAAATATAATTAAGCTTTCATGCGTATTCCCGCAGCACCCTGCACAGTCATTCAATCATTAAGAGGAGAAAATGAGTCGGTGTCACCAATGCCGGCTTGTTTGAGGACACTACCTAAGAACCTAAGAACTCTGGGAGGCAGGAAAGGAGTGTAAGGAAGATGACACACGGGTGTATATAGTGCGTTTCTTAGGGGAGTCATAGAGGGGCTGAAAGGCGATCGTGTGCAAGGATTCTGCAACACACATAAAATGTATGTAGTCAGATAAACAGAAGCCAGAGAATTTTTATTAGGAACGCTTAAACTCAACATGGAACTGCTTAAAAGAGTGCAAAGTGCGTGGCAGTGGTCAGTATTGCCATAGTGTGGTAACTGCTGGTTAGGCTGAACCTGGAGTGACAAGGGACGTGACTGAGGACATCTACAGGAGCCACAAATACAAAGAAATGTTATTGAAATAACAAACGTGAGACCTGACTTGCCAATTCCAGTTTTGTTGTTTACTGTGTGAACTTAAGCAAGTAATTTAAGCATTAGAGCATCAATTTTCTCATCCATAAAATGCATGCGCTAATACCTAATCATAATATTGTTGTGCAGATCAAGTCATACAACGCAACGTACTTAAAAACACATGGGCTGCTTAGGCTTCAGTGTGCTGTTCTGAGTTGTGCAGACCTTTTGTAGTAGTTATTCCCAGAATGGGCTCCATGAAACACTAGTTCTACCAAATGTAAAAAAAAAAAAAAAAAATACAGGGACATAAATTTAGAAAGCACCACAGACTAGATCCTCTTTTTGATAAATATAACACATGTTAGAACTGGAAAGGCTCTTAAAAAGGCCTGAAGTTAAAACAGTAACAGTTACAATGACCATAAAAACGCCTGTATGGTTGTTCAGCATTTCATAAATGTATTTGACAACAGGCCTTGTATTTCTTGTATTTAAGCCTTATTAATATGTCTGAGTGGTCGCTGATTGTGACTAATACGTTACAGAATTATGTCATAAATTATGTTGTGGGAAGAATCAACTTTGTCCAAATTCTTTAGTTTCTAGGAATAAATCTCTACCCTTCGCCGGGTCACGGCCCTTACCACAGGACACTTCCTGGCACGTTGCACGGGGTCTCGGCCCCACATTGCAGTCAGCTGGGGTGCTTCAAAAATCCCGGATGCTTGGATGCTTGAGTCCCATTCCTAGAGGTTCTCAAAAAATTGGTGCAGGTTGTGGCCTGAGGACATTGCTTAGAACACCTGAGGTTAATTCCAAAACGCAGCCCAAGTTTAAGACCTAGGTGGTCCCGGGGCTGTTATTTCTAACACTGTTGACATCGTTTTCATTCAGATTAGAGAGTTGGCCTGAAGTCGTTCTTACAAAGCTCAGGGTGATGATAAACACTCAGTGATCATGAACAGTATCCTTCATTCTTTTAATAATCCTATTCTGGCCATAAGGGCAGTGTCCATGTTCAGCATGTGCTGCCCAGCCTTCACTCCTGACCACTCCAGTTCTCCAAGCTCTTTTGTTTCTCCGAACTGTGACTCACCTGATTGTTTTTTACTATGCAGAATAGCAGGTGCATATGTGTACTGCCCAGTGAGTCACTTTTGGGCATGTGTCTAGCTCACTCCTCCCTCCACCTAAGCTGAAAACATGAGCTCATAAACACCACAGGCACCGGCTACGGACATGGAAAGGCCAAGACAGCATCACACGGAAGAAAGAACAAGAGCTTCGGAGTAAGACAGATGTGAGTGTAAACACCAATCCGTCTTCTTATCAATGGTATGGTCTTGGACGGTTTCTTTAATTTCTCTGAGCTCAATTTCCTCATCTATAGATTAGGACTGATTAATACTGACCTGGATGAGCTGTTACAAAGATCAGTGGGTTAAGATCCACAAAGTTGGTAGACCAAGGCATGGCACAGAGATAATGAAAGGAAGCTTTTATTACAGTCCATGCTCACTATTTTGAGACCTTACCTGATTGCACCTGCACGTGTACTGAGCAGGACCCCTGACTCCCTGGCGTGTAATCTTGCAAAATTCACATCTCCAGGCCCAGCAAAAAGACTCATAGAATTTTGCACAAAGTGGATTTCCCTGAATTTATTATTTCTCTGCTATTAAAAAAAAAAGAATTGAGAGGGTAAAGTAATGGGGCCACATTAATACATGAAAGTAGAGAGGAAATTTATTACCCTTCTACCTAAGTAATGTCTCTAAATAGAAATAAATCTCAGGAAATTTTACTTCAGTTGGACTTGAAGGTATTTCCAGTAAATATCCTTAGAGGCCAAGAGAGAGATAACTGGTAACTTATTATCCATGCTAATGAAAACTATAAAGAAACTGCCTTTAATAACACAGGGAGCCTGTGGGGCACGAAGTGGGTTGATGCAGGACCTCAGAGGTTCAGCGCGCTGGCTGGGCGTCTGTGTCAGACCAAAGGATATCCCCCTTTGACATTCACGCTGATCAGTCATTACCTTCCCTTCTGTCGGCGGCCCATCAGCACCACTGACGTGCTCTGTTTCTGTTTTCTTTGGGCCTTGCTGTATCACCCTGGGTTATCTGCATGGCCGTGCTCCCTAGACTGGAACTGAGGCTGCGTGTAACGCGGTGGCTTATGGTCTTACTCTCTTAGCTGCCCACACAGAAGAGACCTGTCCTCCCTGTGGCCACACAGAGTTGGGAGCAAAGGTTATCAGGGAGAGAGGCAGCACGGACCAGGGAGACAGGCAGCTACTGAATAAACCTCAGGTCACGGTCACGTCGCAGCACGCCAGGATCTGTTATTGCCTGGTGAGTTAGTCCCTGCTTCTCTGAGGTCTTGATCTGGGGGCTCTGGACGCTTCCCGAAGCCATCCGGCCAGAGAGTAAGATCGGAGTCCCAGCACCGCCAGCAGATGGGGTTTGGCATCTTCACCAGGGCATCCAGGATCAGCGGTCCCTGGTGGCTCTCACTCAGCTTCCGCTATACAACATGCACCCTAGTCTGTTCTCCAGGGAATATGCCACACTTGCATTTCAGGATAAAAAAGGTGGGGGTGTTGATGCATGTTTAGCACAGTGTCTGGCAAACATTTAACGCTCTATAAGGTTAGCTGTTACTCTATGATTATTGTTATCATGAAACAATAGGAGAAGAGGGTAATAGTAATTGACAAAAAAGGTTGAGTAAGACAAAAACATTGCAAAGGTCATTGGCTTGACCATATGAAGGTCATTGGTAGCCAGATGGGAGCACTTCTAGCAAAGTGCACTGAGTGGTGAACGGAAGGGGCAGAAACTGAACAGAGAGTGTGAAACCTGTCAAGAGATTCGCATGGAAAGGACTGGCAAGGGGCTAGGCTGCAGCTACAGAGGGCACACTGGGTCGGTAGTCATTTCTGTTTTTCTCACTCAGCGCGGGGCGCACCATGTGATAATACTGAAATCTGCAAGAGCCCCAGCTCTCCGGCATCTCCCACTTTGTCGTCTTGCCTGCTTGCTGTCTCTGCAGCATTCGTGGCTTGCCTGGTATCTAGGCGTCTTCCAAGAGCAAGACCTTCCAGGACGATTGAATATTCTTGTTTAAATTGCTGGTCCAAAGGAAGGATGTAGAAAATCAATGGAATAATATGTTTTCCCCCCATAATCTGTATGCACACTTGTGACCTTGAGCTGAAACATTAGCACCCTTTTCTTTCTGAAGTTATGACTCATTTAATCACCTTTTTGGAGACTGAGAGGGAGTAGGTAGACTCATTTAGCAGAAGCTTGATGGCCAGAGTCCGAAGAAAGTTCTGGAGCTGCTTATAAGGCTTATGTTCTAAGGGATGACCAAACAGAGGGTGCTTGACTCTGCGAGGGAACCAGTTTCTTTCCCTGGAAAATGACTCGGCTGCATTCTACTTAGAATTGGCCCTTCCAGAGGCTACCTGTTCTCTGTGTGAGGACTTCAGTCTTCTTAAAAAAGATTCCTAAAAGCCTTTAAAGCTCAGATTTAAAAAAAAAAAAGCGTTATGTCTTCAAATCATTTCTAGTCTATTTGTGTCGTCGCTTTGTTTTTGTCAGTTTTTAAAAGAATATTACAAATTGACAGTTGGTCCTTAAAAGTAAGTCTTTGATCATCTCTTCTCCCTGAAGGCCCTTAAATACATTCAGATTCATTTTCTGAATTTCCTCAGGGTTTATTTCCTAATAGTCTCTCCCATTAAGTGTGTTAGGGATTCTTTTCTCCTTTCCTTGGCTACATTTGCGTTGTTCCCTTATTGACAAAATAACCATTGAAGGCAAATCAGCAGTTGGGCTTAAGATCATACATGTGAATCCTGGGACTCCGTGATTATCCAGAGCTGGCTCGTTGGGACGATTGGCAGTGCATCATCTTCCCCTGCTTTGAGAAGATAGCGTGACCTAGACTTCAGACTTCACATTGATAAACATCTATGAAAAGTTGTTTTCGTTTTTTGTTGTTGTTTTAAATTAAGATGGTGTGCTCTTTTAAACTCTGCAAGCTCTCTATTGCCAGCTACACACACTGGCATACCAAAAAAAAAGTATCTTACAGCCAAGTCCTAACGCACTTTTCTAGCATCATCTTTTGGGATTTTCTAAATCTGTGTTCTAACCTATGGTCACGCATATTTTCCATGAATTTACACATGCTATTTCCTCTGCCTGGAGGTCCGTAGGTCCACACCTGTATCTATTTGGAAATCACTCCTGATCATTTTGTCTAATTCAGACATGAACTCTTCTGTAAAATTTCTGGCAAATCCCTCCATAGAAATCCCATGTATATCTTCCTGTTCTACAAGTTGTATTACATTGATTTTAACTGGTTAGCTTCACTCACTGGGGGCATCTTACATTCGTATCTGATTCTCTTGTAAATAATTAATAAATGAAATGTTTACATTGTTTATTGCCTACCCCAAGTAATGTGGTCATATTATTTCCAAATTTCCAAAGCTGGTTTAAAAACTGATAGTCATCAATTAATCCTTGATTAGCTGACAGCATCCCAGGTCCTCCCATAGGAGCTTCATCTTCTTATTTGAAGTCTTTGATTTATATTAGAGAATCTCCATGGCCTTAAGAGAAATCAGAATGTGAATGCTTAGATTTCAGTTTCTTGGAAGTATAGATGGTCCCAAATGGAAATTTGGGAGGGAAAAAAAAATGTAGTGCTTATCTGTTTCATCCTATTTTTGTGAAATATGGGAAGAATCAAAGAATGGGCAAGTGGTTGGTCCCAAGCCAAGCTGTGATCTGGAATCAGATCCAGGACTAGAATGTAGGTCTCCTGATCAACATTTCTAGTATTACTGAAAATAAAATTAAATTAAGATATCTGAGTCCCATTTTTGGCTCTGCCATCCCATAGTAAACTCTGGATTTTGGTCTCTTCATCTGCAAAATGAGTAAAACTATACCTATATTTTAAGAGTATTGTGAGAATTAGATGTGAAAACGGAGAGGCAAGGAACATCGTGTGAATCACCTCACAATATGTTTATCATAATTTTTATTACAAAATTAATTCTACTTAATGGTTTGGTGGCAGATGAAGAACGCTGTAGGTCACCACTCTGGCTGAACTCCCCTGGCTCTGCTGCCTCCGGAATGAGAGAATTTTCTCGTGGAGTAATGCTGGCAGCTTGTCAGGAACATGCCTTCATGCTCCTCTGGTTGCACCAGGCACCACTCAAAGCAGATGTATTTAGATGATTGGATTTCAGCCATTTCAAGGGAGGAGGAAGAAAGGTCCAGAGTGCAGCGGTGGAGTGTTTTCCAGGGATCAGATTATTCACAAGGGTCTCATACCATCCTGGTAAGCAGTCCAAGCGACCCTGCTCGCACCCAACCAAGCCTCCACCCTGCCCATCAGGATTGTTTAGCCACTCTGTGGCTGAGAAATACATGTCCACAGATGGCAGCAAGGGTGGGACGTATACGCCTCCATGGCTTTCTGTGCTCTGTAGAGGGGGGTGGGGAGCTTAGCAGATGAGCACAAAAATGCGCCATGTACAAAACCTAGTTGGCAATCTTACCTGTAGTTCAGTGACCCACTTCTACCACTTTGCACCTAGACTAGGATTTACTGTATTGATATACATCATATGTGTGTGTGTGTATGTGAATAGCATAGAGGTAAGATGGTCTCCTACGCGAGCAGCATTGTATTTGCCTCTGCACTCACCTGGCAGAGATCCCAACCCCTCCGTACCCTGCAGACTGCAGGTCGTCTTTAATCATCTCTGTCCAGACTGCTAATACTGTCAAATGCATATACACCTTATGTGTGTATATGTTAGATAAAGCTTCCAAAGTCATTGCCTGATGGAGAGAGCCACTGCTTGGTGGATACCTTGATATCCTCTTATTAATAAGATGCCCAAAGCTCAGATTAACTCCCTAAGACTTGGGAGATTGCCTCAATAGGCTTTTCTGAAAATCAGCATTATAACTACTGGTCACCCTTTAGCCACCCATTTTGAAATTTGGATATAAAAACGATCCCATTTTCTTGCTCTGTTTCATTTCCCCTCGTGTCTCTATTATCACCAAGGGACACCCAGACTTATCCGCCTTAATAGTGTATTTCATTGTTTTCCACAAGGACTGGAGATAAATGGATTTGCAAAGAAAAATGGAATTGGATTTTTCTCCTTCTTTTGATAACTTAGTAGGAATTCCAAAATTATTACTTGAGAGATTTTCCTCACTGTGACTAGATGATTGTCCGTGCTACAATTTAATTTCTCTTGCCTATATCAGCATTTTTTAAAAAAGAGATGACGATTGAAGGATACGCTGTGTTCACTCTCTCTGGATCTGAAGAAAAAGAGGTGAACAAGTTCCTGCTCGTTAAAAGTGTGTGCTGGAGGGTGTGAGGTACTGGTGGGTCATTCTTTTGATTGTTAATTTTGTGGTAAGCAAGCTGTGTCCTATGGCAACTCGTGTCTGATTCACTATCACTTTGGACATTTAAATGTTAGTTATCTTGGTTTTTTAAATTATCGTGTGGGACTTCTCCATGCCCAGTGCCCGAGACATAAGCCATTACTGAGACTGAGTCCAAAAAGATACTGCAGCTCCTATTTCTTGCCTGGTGGCAGGATGCACACTTCACAGAGAATCCCAAAGAGCTGGTTGGTAGTGTTTTCCAGTCTGCTGGATTATTAGCGGAAGAAGCCACAGAATGAGGAGTTAAAAGAGACTGGAAACTTATACGTGACGAAGCAGGGAAATAAGAGCCAGAAGAGGGGGTGAGGAGGCACTAAAGGGGCCACAGAGAGGTTGGCCTGTTAGATTCTGGCTGGGATAGCTGGGCACATAAGGGCAGGGAATTGGCTGGAAAGCTGGCTGGCCCGACAAAGCCCATTTATGCAAAAATCGCCTTCTTGATAATGAATTTTAACGGACCTCCCCCCACTTCGTGTGTGTATGTGTGTATGTGTGTGTGTGTCTCATGACTTATTAAATAGATTAGCTCCATTGATTTTTACTTTGAGATTTCCAGGCAATCACACAATACTTGAATTTTTCAATCCTGTCGCTACATTATATGTTAATAAAAACCAATAGCAAACATTTAAAAAGTTTTCCTAGATTAGGACCCTTCCAAGAATCAATAATCTCATTGACATGGTTCAAAAAGCTATCAATTCTATGAGGACCACTAATGGCTGCAGAAAGCATGCATGTAAACACCGCCAGAAAAATCAATGTTCTCTCTGAGTCATCGACAATTCTTGATGGCAATTGGAATTATGAAAAACATAACACATGTCTCAAGCCCTAAGCTTCTGAAAAGGATCCTGTCAGGCTAGCTGGTGTCCTGGTGTCCAAGAGAAGGTAACTGTGAGTGAGGCCTTGTGAATCTGATGGCGTATACCTGGACAATACCCTACAGTCCTAAACCTCGCCCTTTTGACAACCTGAACCACCCTGTGAAGTGGAGAGGAAATCACACGAGCCCTGTTGTTGTGGATTTACAGAGGGAAGCAGAGATGCGGTACATTGGCCAGCTAATTCAGGGAGACTCGGGAGGAAAGCTCTTGCCTTCCCTGTGCCTAGCTCCTCAGTGGGGGTGGGCGTCCTACTGCAACTGCAAATGCAATGGGTACTTCTTATTTACCAATTCCCATTAGGCTACAGTTACACAGTTTCCAGGGAAACCTGAAAACTAGTGAAGGATCCAGAAGGGTCAACGACTTAGAGCACCTCACCTACACTTACATAACTAACACAAAAGAGTCTTCAATGAAAGAGAAGAACTATACTTTTTTCATGTTCTTCAATTGTCTTCAAGCATCTCTACTCTCTCAGGTGGGTGGTCGTCGGCATTTCTTCCCGTAATTCCATTCTAGAGGGAGATCACGACAAACAGAGCTGATCTCAGTGAGGCATCCAGCTCCTACCTCCAGCACTGCCTCTTACAGGGATGAACCATTCTTTTACCTTCTAACACTGTAACTTCTGTTCCGAAGCTGTCTCTGGTTGAATAGTTTTAAAATACAAATGTTTATCAAAATGAAAAAAAATATATGTCTACAAGTGAAATGAAGCCTCACTTTCAAGAAAAGAGAATTAGTAAGAGAAAGGAATGATCCTGCAAGTTCCTCAAGCAGTAATGAACTCAACATTCTTCAATCAAATTTAAAATTTAATTGTAGGTATTCGTTCTTTTTTAACGAAGTACTTTTGACATAATGCTCCATTATTATCTAATTAGATAATTTACTCCATTGATCACCTTACAACTTATTTTTCTCTATGTTTTCTTTAAGTATTTATATACTCTGACCATTTGCACAGCCACAAAGCTCACCATAATCAGGAGTGAGAGTCAGGGTAGCGGCAAGAAGAGCTTAGGGAAGGGTAGCCACTGTTATTTCCCCAAGTGCACCTCCCAAGCTCCTTGATTTATCAGAAAATTAAATGTTTGCGAAGTACTTTCTATGATATCTTGAGCCTATGACAGTCACTCAACATTTCCCCTACCATTTGCTGACCAATCGCCTAATCTGTGCCATTCGAGCATGTTGCTAGTCCTGGATTCAAAGGAAAGGAATGAAAAGAGATGACTAAGGCATAACTTATGACCTAAGGGAGCTCATAATTTACTTATGGAGAATCCATGAAGGAAGCTCATGGCCCCCTCTCTTAAGAAGTTCATGATGCAAAATGGGAAGTCCAGTGCAAAACCTGTCACAGAGGTGAGACCTTATTAGACTGAGTGCCCCGATGATGGCAGGAGAGTATTTCTGGCTGCATCCAGTCTTCTTCTGGTGACCTTGAGCTGGTCATGTTTGGCATGCTAACTGTGCATTACACGTGGGTCCGTACAGGACCGTGGTAGACAGCTCATGTCCTAGCCCACATCCTTGCTTCTCAGTTGATATACTACCAAGGAATGATACTCATTTTTCATATTTGCATATGGCCAAATAATTTTACTTAAACTTTACTTATCTTGCACAGAGGCGGTTATGAAAACCTAGCTCTGCAGGCTGTAGAATCTTAAGCAAATTACTTAACCTCACTGTGCCTCGGTTTCCTCACTTGTAAAATGGAATACTTCAGAGTAGAGAGAATTTTAGAAGTTAATAAATATAAATCACTCAGAACAGTTCAACAAACAATAAAAATAGAAAAGGGTAGATATTATTTGTATTCTATTTTTACTTTTCCATTGTAATGAGCTAGAGATGCAATGAAAACGGACTTTGTTAATGCCCTCTTTCCTGTCCAAAACTCACATCTGAATATCTATGAGTAGTTGTATGCATATACATACATATATTCCACATCTGAATATCTATGAGTAGTATGTATGCATATACCTACATATATTCCTTTTCATATTCCTCTTCATTATAGGTTGCTACAGGATATTGAATATAGTTCCCTATGCTATACAGTAGAAACTTGTTATCTATTTTATAAATAGTAGGTAGTATCTTCTCCATTGTTTAGATGGCTATTTCCTGTGAGTATTGCACTAGTGAATACTCTATTTGCGAAAACTGTGGTCTTGCAAAAATACTATAAGCAAAAAAAAAAAAAAAGGAAAAAGGAAAACGATGCAAAAAAAAGAAAAACATCATTTTTTATTGTTGACTTACTAGAACTTTATTATTTAACTGCTTCAAACTTACTTATATGTGATTAATCTGGATTCTATACAACTGATTTGTTGTCATTGTAGAGAGCCATCCAAACCATGAAAAACCGTTTAAAACCTAGAGATTGAGAGTCTCATAGGGAGGAGCTGTCTGCTTTGGGAGGAAGTTCCTGAAGAAGTCTTAGGAATGTCAACATTAGTTGAGAAATTGAGAGATTAAATATTGTAGTAACAAATATTTTCTCTTGGAACTGTCCCAGAGTCATATTTTGTCTTTTCTATAATCACTAAAAAAAATAAGAAAACAGCATATGCTAAAAGAAAAATGAACAGACTAACAGAGTATACGGTGGACCTCATGCTAGGTGACCACGATGTGCTGAACTTAACCACAGAAAGATGTGCAGGAGCTTGGTCAATGCAGCTATCACTGAGAAAAGTGACATTGTCCACAGGTCGGCCCTTTCGTCACACCAGTGGGAACTATGATTGTGCAAAAAGATACAGCCCATTGGAAATGAGAGGTGGAAGTGAATATTTCACTGAAATACTGAGAACTATGGGGCAGAAACTGACCCACAAATTTTTGTTTTTCTGTGTTTTTGCTTATGTTGTCTCTAAACAAACTGAAAATTCTTCAAAGTTGAGGTTCATGTACCCTTTTCTCTAACCACCTAGCTCACTGGTTCTTGGTTCCGCAAAGAATTGTTCACTTGTTGATTGGTCATCGGTGGGAACTAAGGTGATGGGTGTTGACATTTAATGAAATATGAGTATGTGGCAAGAGCTTTGGAAGGTTCTACATGTATATATTATCTCATTTAATTCTCACATCTGTTCTCTAAGGTAAATAGCATCAGTCCCAATTTGCAGATGAGAAAACTGAGGCTCAGATAAGCTGAATGCATTTTCCATAATCAAAATGATATTTTTATCTCAGCTCCATCTTTGCACATTTCCTGAAAGAAACCAGGTTGACAGTACAAAATAATGACACCTTTTGCTCCTTTTTGACTTCTTTCCCAGTTAATCACTAATATGAGAGCCCTAGATCTTTTTCATGTAATTATTCACTAAGGAAGCAGAAATTTTTTGAGGATTTACAAGGAAGAAGGGCTACTATTTGAGAAAAGAGTAAAAAAACTAAGAAAATATCCAAAGACAAAAAACATACAAATAGTATCCTGAAAGTATTCTTCCAACAAATAGCTTAACCAAAACAGAATCCATCTTTAAATCTAGCTGTTGAGGATGCTAAATTATATTCCGTTAACTCTACTGGTACCACTAGATGTCCAAGCTCTTAGGGTTTGCTCTTCTAAATTGCATAATGACCCCAGGAACTTATTGGTGGATGGGGAAAAATGGAAGTGGGTGTTGATTATAAGCCATCATGTGTAACTCATCAGGTGACTGGATGCAGAGCTGCTGGGAGGAATTGAGACCACAAAAGACAGACACATTTTCACAGTCATTTACAAGCCAACCTAAAGGGAGTCACCCAGAGGGCTCAGGAGCAACACCTATCTCTCTAACCTCAGTGTTACAACCTGTAAAATCAGAAAGCAAATGCCTGCCCTCTCTCTTACAAAAGCAGAAAAGATGATGTGGCAGTCACACGTAGGAACTCAGCAGCAGGACACTTCTGCATTGGGCTTCCATCCTCCACGTGTGCAGCTTCAGAACGCAGAGTTCTCTTCCTTCCCCTCCTGGCCATGCCCCTGCCCCTGGGATGCGGGCCAGACCCCTGAAGGCTGTTTGCAGCATAATGCTGATTGTTTGCAAAGGCTGCGCTGAGGAATAGTGCATTTCTTCTTTGTACTCCAAGAAAAAGCAAAACAAAGGCTTTTAAATGCCCAGCACTTAACCATTTCAAAAAAGCAGGTTTCAAAAATGGACAGAGCTTTCTGGTACTGAGAAGGCCCAGTGGACCAGAATTGTCCAGTAGAACTCCTTGGGGGGCCGGGCAGTTGCGATGCTATACCTAGGGTTCAATAAGGAAGTCTAAACACCACCTGACAGCCTGCCCTGGCTAGGCCAAGTGTACGCCAGAGTGCCGTGCAGGGGAAGCTTACATCATACCAGTTAGTTGATGGGTAGGGGCAGGTGAGTGATGGCAAAGGCCATTTTCTCTGCATGGAATGGATTCAAATGCACTGAAAGTACCAAGTCAAAAGTTCAAAGCGGTGCTTGTTCATTCTTCTGGCAAAAGTAGGACCACAAGGGAGAAGGAGTTACACTTTGCAAGAACCGAGAAGAAAGAGGATTTTGCAGGCACATCAACCAGCTCCAGTGAAAGCGCAGCTACCCAGCACTAAAGGCCTAAGACGGCGAAAAGTTTCAGGCTCATGGTGTAACTTCACTCTGAAGGGAAAAACAGAACGTGTTTCCTCTAGTTCTGGCAGCCCAGCAAGGAAGAGGAGGCATCAGCAGAAGTCTCAGCCTTCGGGGGTCTGGCCCACATCCCAGCCGTAGCCTGAGAAAACGGTAGGACTTCCAAAAATTCTTGCGGCGGGGATCTGCATTTCCTGTCCTAAATGGTTAGGCCATCTGGAAAGTCTGTTATGGAAGCATTAAACTTACGGAACTGTCCTCACAGGCTCCCAAAACCGTTTCGAGTATTCCACAGAATAAAAATGTGCTGAATAAAAGCAAATGGTGCAGATTACCAGTTCTCCTAGAGGGAGCGGCACAAGTGTATTGGAGTCATATGGAAATATCAACATGTGAAAACTAAGAATTTTCAAAGTACATTTCGCTGAGCGATACCAAAGAGTCAGTTTCCGATGTAGAACTGAGTTTAAATGTCAGGCCATTTTGGCCAGGATTTTCTCTTGTAGTTCCTGCCGCTGCCTCCCTCTGTAGGCAAATGGCCAGTCTCCATCTAGGCGGGATGAAGAAAGGCAGGTGGATTCATGCAATCACCCCCACCCAGCGCCCCAGAAGCAGCCAAAGCGCTTTCCTGATGGAGAGACAGGCAGATCATCTGTCTTTGCACAAGACAGCATCACTCCTCCTCAGATGGCATTGTCATTTTAGAATGTACTTGTGAAGGAACTGACAAGTTAAAATACCTAACGGGAAATCTCGTCAGAACGCAACATGCCCACATGTAGGGTGTTAGTTTTCCGTTACTGTGTAGCAAATTACCAGCAACCCAGCGGCTTTAAACGATTCCCATTTATGATCTCCTAATTATCTAGGTTAGAACCTGACTGAGTTCTCTGCTTTGGGTCTCAAAGGTCCAGAATCAAAGTACTTGCAAGGTGGAGCTCTAAGCTGGAGGTTCTGGGGAAGAACCCACCTCTAGGCTCATTCTGGCTGTTGGCAGAATGCAGTTCTGTGGGGTTGTAGGACTAAGGTCCCCATTCCCTCATTGGCTGTCACCTAGGGCCTGTCTTGGATCCCTAAGGTCACCCAGATTTCTTCTCATATCGTCTCCTCTGTCTTGAAACCAGTAAGGCCCCTTGACTCCCTCTGATCCCTGGAATCTTTCTGACTTTTTGACTTTCGGCATTTTTTGTGTATGTGTGTGAAACGTACAACCACAAAGAGTGTGATGTGTGCTGGCCATTGTGACTGTCACATCACACGTGGTTGCTGCTTAGTCTCCCACAGAATGACCTCAGGTGTATACTCTACCTCTGCCCAGACAGCTCCTCCCCCTTTGGCCTCCCACCTTACCCCGATCCCCCGTCAGAGAAGTCTTAGCCCTGAAGCTTGAAGAAACGTGAGCTTCTCCTGGCTACCCTGCCCTTCTGAACACAGTGCAGCTCATCACGCTCTGTCCACACTGATCTCCCTACTTACACCTTCTCTCCGCAGCTCCCTCTGAGCTCCTCAAGGGCAGTTAGAGGGCCAGAGGGGGGTCCACTCACCTGCAAAACCCCTGCTAAACTCTGCATGAAACCTGACCCAGACCGGGGCTTAAGGCTCGCGTGTCAGATTGGGCTAGGCAGAGCCATTACACTGTGCTGTGCTGTGTACAGGCAGTAAATTATATGCCCAACAGCTTTGCATGCCGTTATGTTAGCAAAACAGATTAAGGTTTTAAGTCCCACAATAGCCAATCAATATATATTGCAGCACAGAATCCATACCCTTCTAAATGAGTTTGTACAGTTCAGTTACCTTCTTTCCCCACTCAGGTAATACAATTCTCATATTTAATCTGTCGGCTGATATGTGAGCTCTCAGAAGCCAGGGGATTATCTTCTTTGCTCCCACAAATGAGATCAGAATTAGCTACAGTAAATATGTCAGTGCCACTTCTGCTCCAGGTAACCACATGATTTGGGGAATGGGCAGCTAGGGTCAGTGAATTAGCTCTTCTCCACTCAGATTATTCCAATCCCAAATCACCAACTCACACCACTGTCATTTCAACCCAAGGAACACAGTGCCACTGATCAAAATGCGATGTGAGGTCTGACAGTTACAGTCAGGTCTATGAGGAGGGACGGGATAGGGAAGGTACCCACAAGGACCTGGGTAGCCCTCAGGTGTGGAGACCCTGCCACCTAGAAAATGGCACTTCACTGCTGCCTGTGGGGCATAAGGAGCTGCCTCTCAGATAGGCAGGGTCAGAGTGGGGAGATGAGAATGGATCACTGGGGCAGCTCTAAGGAAACCCCTGATTGCAGAAATCCAGTGCCTCCAGTAACATGAGTTTAAATGTTGTCCTGAAGCTAACACAGATTCAGGGACTCCTTCTGAATAAAATGTGATTGGAGAGCAGCCAAGTGAAAGAGGACGGTGGGAAAAAACTGTTTTGACTCTGGATCCTACATGATTGGTTTGTGGAGCATCCCTGAGGCAAGCTAGCCAGCCCCTAAAAGGACCTGCCCTTTTGTACTTTCAGTAGATTAAACTCTGGACAGATGTCCCACAGAATCAGGGACAGGGGCCAGATCTGAATACTTACCAATATTAACTCTGCTCTCAATGGCCTTATTGGTTCCTCAGCAAGGTCACTGAGGGCGATGTTAGTAATTTAATACCCTGTTTAGGTCCTGTCTATACACTGGTTAAGCCTTAGAGTGTGCAAGGTTAGAAATGTAAAGAAAATAGATGAGCTATGTATAAACTCATTTTATAAGAAAAAAATCAGAAAATGAAGATGACTAAAAAGATGATGTCTGCACTGTTTACCATACATTATAGGTTACCATATATTCTAACAATGATCTTTTGGCTTTATGCTTAAATAACAGGTCTTCTTGGTAATTTAGCATAAAGCCCTTTAGATAGGGTTCAAGAACTGCTCAGGATGCACAGCAAGTGTGTTCTGCAGTGAATAAGTACGTCGTTGAGGTGGTTCTAAATAGATCAAGCTTTGTAAGATTTTGATTGAGTTGTTTTTGTTTTTGTTTTTTTTCCAGGGTGCCCTCTTGTGGTAACAGGCATATTACTGAAACAGATTTTCATTGACTTGGTTGAAAATGAGTTGGGAAAAATACTTACTATTTCATTCACGATGAGCCTGAATATGTATACACTTTTGGTCCCCATATTGTTTCTTCATTTTCAGCTTCTCAGATTCAATTATAGAATCCTAGGCTCCTAGGCTTTCAGAGGATAATAAAGGTCATCTGGTCTGGTTTTCCCAAACCGATCAGCATTATGATGCAGGGAGCATTTTAAAGGTACACATCTGTGAGTAATACTCCAAGATAGTCTGGATTGGTAAATCTGGAATGCGGATAGCCATTTTAGTCTTTTAAATATTTCCAGGTGATTCTGATTATAAATCAGACTTAACACTGAAATTGTCCAATTCCCCTTTCAAATATACTTGTTGCAACTCAATGGGTATTCATTTTTAATGTTATTCGTTCTCTTTCTAACTCAGCTGTGAGCTTGACAGGGATAGGGCTCTGCTTGACTTCTTGTCCCCCCAGAA
The DNA here is from genome assembly GCF_048564905.1 of Vicugna pacos. Lineage (NCBI taxonomy): Eukaryota > Metazoa > Chordata > Mammalia > Artiodactyla > Camelidae > Vicugna > Vicugna pacos. Next base: position 46,715,559 of record NC_133001.1, read on the forward strand.
CCTAGTGTAGTGACGGGAAAGAGTAGGGGTCCCCAAAAAATGTTTACTAGATTGACTTAAGTAATTCCAGCCCACTAATCTGTATTGTTAAGAGTGTGCAAATTAGAGTCCAAACGGATTTGCACTCTGGAAAACTTGAAACATAGAAATTTCAGTATAAAATCTCATAATAGACAATGAACACAGTGACCTTACAGAATCTAAGAGCATTCGGACAAGGATTGCGTGTATCTGTAAGCCTTGTGCTGAACAGTGGGAATAAAGCTGAAGTTTGTTTTCCTCTACTTGAATTTAGAAAAAATACACTGTTACATTCCAGTTAGAGTTAATAAAGGTTTTCAGCCCCTCTCACCATTCAGTGGTATGTACTCATCTGAGAGCAGTAATGGGAAAAGACAATCTGTGAGGAATTGCACAACATGGATACGCTCATTTATATGCACAATTTTGAATTCCAAGAAAAGAAGAATCACGTTACTATGCATTTACCTTTACAAATGCTGGGACAAGGCAAGATTGGATATAAGCAATCGGATCTGCCGATAATATATTCCATTTGCAATTGTTAGAGATTTATGCAAGATAGCGGGTAACACCTTCCTTTTGAATTTCAAATGCTGTATAACCTTTTGAAGATAACAAGGGATATTCATCTGAAATAGTGGTAGGAAATTTATAACGGAGACCACATAATTAGTTGTTATTTTTTGCAAGTACCACATACTCTATCTAATAGGAACATGGGTAGGAAAAAAAACCCTCAGGAAAAAGTCAGTTCCACTTTTTTTTTTCCTTTTCTTTTTTGCAGTTAAACAGCTTGGCACAGTGGGTGCCTAATAATTTAGAATAATATAAATAAAATGTAAGACAGCATCCTGAAATGCTTATGAGCCCCGCTGGATTTTCAGGTTTATTTCTAATGTGTATCCATATCAAAATAGCAAACTAAATGGGTCTGGGTTAAATTCTTCAGCATGAGGGATATCCTTTAGTCCAGAACCTAGCCATTCAATATAATAAGAAGAAAGAAGCATGAATTTAATTACCTTGGAGTGATCATTCTTTACATAATATTCTCTTCGACTTCAGGTTTACTCAACATCTCAACGTTAGCAGCTTTACTCCAACAAGAGTAGCTCAACAGGTGTTCCCCTAGAACCACAGCCTGGCAACTCTGCTCATCTGTGCTAATATTTTAAACTGATTATTTCTAGATATGACCATTAAGTCCCTGTGTGGTTGAAACAGCTCATGTAGAATAAACTATTACAGTTGGCCCTCCCCGTCCATGGGTTTTGCTCTGGGGATTCAGCCAACCACAGATCGAAGTGTGGTTGAATCTACAGATGTAAAACACACAGATGTGGAGGGCCAGATACATATAGGGCCCAAATCCTTGAGCACCCAAGGATTTTAGTACTGCAAGTGTTCCTGGAACCAATCCATGATGAATAACAAGGGATGACTGTATACTGACTCTTCATAGATTCACAGAAAGTTCTCCAATGTGCAGCAGCTATGACCAAGTGAGGCACAAGTGAGCGTCGTGCTCATATCTGCCATTTCATCTCTTTGGTTCAGAGAGAGAGAACCACCACGCTCTCAATCTTGGTCACATGAGGTTGAGTGACTCTCCTCCTGCTCCCGAGAAGGCTCCTTCGATTCCAACTGCTGAACCAGTAGTTTTAAAGGCCGATCTTTTGCACCAGATCCTGGTTGTGATTTCAGAAGGAAAACTGCTTGATCTCTTGGCTATTCCTCTTCCACATTTTCCTAAACATAGTGCCAGTTAAATAGTCTGGCACTATCTCTTTACAGTCCTCTAGTGACTTCCTTCCGAGGTCCTGCTTTGGTTAAAAACTAAATGAGGGATGTCTTCCCTTCCCCCACCCCACGAATGACCCTTTTTCTTCAAGGAGACCAATACAAAATACAACAGGCTAATAGTAATAGAAATTCTTATAACATAACAACCACACACACACACACACACACACACACAAATTGTAGACCACCAAGCCTATGGGATTTCAGTGCATGAAGTGGTTACGTGTTGCAGAGTAACTGGGGAAAGCCTGGAGGAGACAGTGAGGTGTGAGTGGGAACTTGGAAGATGAGCAGACTGTGATAGTAGAGAGGAGGGAAAGCACGTGGACATAGTGTGTCTGCGGAAAACTGTCCCGCCCACTCAAACAAGAGGACGCCCAGTCTGGATGCCACTAAAGGGATGCCAGTTCTAGAGGGAACAGACGCCTGGGCTGCTCAGTGTTTGCAGAGCTGGATAAATAAAGGTGTTGGTTGGGTACACTCGGTCTTATGCCTCTCCTTAAATTAGAACTAAAATGTCAACAGTAAGACGACAAAGCTTTAGTGGGAAGTGATTGAGCACACACTGCTGAATGTGAATTGTATACTGTTAGCCAAACAGGTAAGTTGGGAGTATACAGACCCTTTCAAATGCCAAGTGATGTCCAGGAATAACTGCACTGTGATTCTTGCATTAACTGTAATGCTAATGCTCTGTAATGAAGGGGCTTAGGTATGAATTCTGCTCCTGTGTCCTAGTCCTGATTCTGTAATTCTCCAGTCAGAAGGTCATTTATTTATGTGAGAGTCATTGTCCTCCTTCCTCTTCCTCTTCTTCTCCTCTTCTTCCTCCACTTCCTCCTTCTTCTTTTGTCACAGAGCATCGTAATACAGAACTCGGCATTTAACGTGCAGATACGTTGGTTTCCGCAAGAGAACTGGCTGGCATTATTTCTATTCTGGCCATTTCTGGTATCATTTACCGCTGTGTAGGAAAGAGAACGTTCAGTCAGGGCCTGACATTCCAGTGTAGACATTCTGCCAGTGCCCTCCCCAAACTGCTTGTACATGGGTTTCCACAAAATGCTTTCTGCTGCAATTGCAGGAAAGGATGGAAAGGCTTCCTGGCTTTAGGTAGAACAAAATAATATCTTTATACTGGGTACCCAAGGGGAGGCTTGTTTTCTTCTTGGTAATAACTGAGCTCTTGAAGTTTGCAAGAATAAAATAGTCCAGAGTTACATTAGTTAGGGAGTTCCTCCATGGATACAAAGGAACAGTTTATATCTCCTTAGTGTTTAAGTATAAGATTATATCTCTGCAGTTAAAAAAAAATCACCAACCAAGATCACCAACTAAGAAATGGTACTGGTTGTAGTGAGTGAGTGGTAGTGAGTGGTTTGTCATGGACTCCAACATTCACACCCTCCAATAGATGGTATCCTTATGGGTCAGTCACTCTCCGATATAGATCTCTCCTCGAGCAGAATTTTTCACCAGAACATTTTTTTTTTTGGCATATTGCAACAACTTAGTATGTATCCAACACTTTCCTAGGTACTAGGGTTCCACTGGGTTTTTCTTTTTAATACCCTACCATCTTTGAGCTAACATTGTACTAGTCTTTCATTTAAGAGAAATTTAGTCTTTTTTTTTTTTTTTTTGTCACTAGTCCAAACACACGTGACTTGGCTCAGGCAATAATAACCAGAATACCACAACTGGCTTCACTTGACCCAAGCGGCAGTAGCCACTACAACATTCGGCAGACAAAGCCTTTGCAGAGATAGTTTTTTTATTGGAGGAGATTTTAGTTTTATGAGCAATAAGAGCATCACTCCAGGACATCTTATACTTCGAAACTCTTTCCTCCGTGGTCTCTCCTGCCCTCAGCCTTAATTGACACTCTGCGAGGAGTCGGAAGTAAGTCTATCCATTTTCTGAAAAATAGCTGTATTGCTCCCTTTATGTCTTCTTCCCACTTTTGTATTAGTCACCAATGTCAGGCCACCCAAAACTATATATATATCAAGGATATAAAATAAGCAATGATTTAATAATGCAAAGCATGACTAATATGGTTTTACTAAGAAGAGAAATTATTCTGACACACAGATGTATAATGTAGAAAATAACTTTATATGCATTTAATTTCACCTTCATAACAGTTCTGTGAGATTAGTTCTGGAAGCATTACTGCTCCCATTTTACAGATGAAAAAACAAGGTCACATCTTTTGAAAGTGGGAGACTTAGAACTGAAACTCCATTTTTATCTGGCTAGAAACCCAGTTCTGCTTCTGTGTGACATTCTGCATTCCCTAAGACTGCTAATTTGATTCAGCAAATATTTATTAAATGCATGATTGAGTTTTACTTCTCCCATGCTTACTACTTGATTGACTAGTGGTTGGAACTGATTGGATATAAGTGGCAAATTCTACCAGGCAGCTCCACAAAGGGAAGGGGCATTTCTGTGCATCATTTTAAATGCTGACGTTTAGGGAACACCAGGCTTGCCAACGTGCTCACAACCCAGAGATAAGTAACCCTTAATAAATTTATGCCCTGACTGTCTGAACGAATCATTTGATTAGTACAGATAGTATTTCAATGCTCAGAACAACTGGAAGTTACTTAAATGTAACTACGCAGGAGCCTGGAAATGAAACTAATACAGTACACATCAGAAATCTTTAATCATCACCCCTTCCCTTTCCACTAAGATTCCTGAATTCTGTTGATTGCCCCATTTGGCTCACTCAAATTTCGCATCTCCTACATAATATATTATGAGTCACCCATTTTGCTTTTTTTAATCACATTGCATTTTTTTATGATTTATAAACACATGATGTATCTTATGCATAGCATAATTTGGGGTAAAGAGTGTTCTTCTACTTCTTGAGGTGCCCCCTTAGTTTTTAGCACAATGCTAGTGCTCACTGCTTTTGGAGAAATAAAATTAAAATACCACCAAGCAATAGAAGTACCCATTATGGAAGTAATATAAAAATGCCAAAATCCTAGTTCTCAATTTATTTCCTTGCCACTGGAGTCTATTAATTTGGCTGATTAGATTCTAAACATGTGCACCCATGTTTCTAAGGAAAAAAAACATGGAAAGAATTTGTAGTCCTTTTAAAGAAAACATCCTATTTATTGATTCACTAAAATACTCCTTCTCCCAGAACACTTTCCCATGTTTGTTCTAAGGGAGAAACGTGGAACAAAGTCTTCAGGCAGAAATTAGAGAGAGAAATATGCTTCCACTGGGATCCATTGACTATACATTTGAATAATTCTGAAATGCAAAGAAAAGTGTTCATTATTATCCTAATTCTCAAGTGTTACGTTTCTTCCCTTCAGGGTTATGATGGGAGATATTTCTTATGGGTCATGAAACGGTAGCCTAGGCCCCAGAAATGAACTTCCATGGGCTCGAGGCTGCCTATCCTTGAGACGGAATGAGGGGAATTTTACACACAGCATCAGAAGAAACTATGGGACAGCCAGTGGTGGTGGATATTAAGTGGGCACTATTTACTGAGCGTTTTCTATGTGTCATGCACAACCCCGGTGGCTGCATATCCATTATTTTCAACAACCTAACAAAAAGCCCTTGCAAGTTAGTTATTGCGATCCGGTTTTTACAACTGAAGAAAATATGCTGTGATGAGTCCTGTTATTGGGGCATGAACATGGTGAACATGGTGATTGTAAGCTGTGCTCGTCTTAAACTTCGCTGTCAGCCTGCTTGAACGGAACAAGGTTTGCACAGCCCTTGGTTCACTGTCTTATTTGCTTTCGGTGGTGCTTTAACTCTTTAGCTTAGTTGGAGTTTTTCATGCCTTTTTCTGATGGAATCTAGTCAGAAACATACTGTGCCTAATTTTGGTCATTTTTAATTTTGATACAATTTCAAGCTTACAGAAAAGCTGAAAGAATAGCAGAAGGAAACTATGTATAACCTTCACTCAGATGACACAGCCATGTAGATTCTGACCCATATATTTTATCATTCTTTCTCTTCCTCTCTCCCATATATTACATGCGTGTATGCGTATTACTTGTTTCTGACTCATTTGAGAGTAAGTTCAAGACATCACGTCCATTTCCCCTCAAATACTTCAGTGTGTATTTTCTAAGAACAAGGACACAGTCTTAAATAATCATAGCACAGGTATCAGCATCAGAAAATTAAGAATTGAGGTAATACTATCTAATGCACAGTCCACATTTCAATACCATCAATTTTCCCATTAATTTCCTTACAATTATTTTTTTCCAAGTTCACGGTCGGATTCAGAACCCTAGGTGGATTTTAGCTGTCTTGCCCCTTTGTTCTCTTTTAATCTGAAACAGTTACTCAGCCTTTTCACTTTTTATCTTTCTTGATCTGGGAAATTTTGAAGAGCACATGCTGGTTATTTTGTAGCACTTCCCTTGGTTTTAGTTTGTCCGACATTCGATCCTCTTTACATTTAGGTTACACATTTTAGCAGAAGAATACCATATGCGATTTTATGTCTCAGTGGGTCAGAGCAAGAGGCACACGATTGATTCATCCCGGTTCTGTTATATCGGTGATATTAACTTTGAATCACTTGGTAAATTGCTGTCCTTCACTATTAGATTACTATTTTGCCTGTGTAATTAATGTAATTTATGAAGCTACACTAAGTAATCTGTGGTTGAGATGATGTAACCACTCTATGTCTCATTAAACAGCCACCTGCTAATTTTAGCATCCATTACTAATTTTCTAACTCCATCACTTCTCCTATAACCATTAGGTAGCACCTCACTGAAAGGAAGACTTTTGCCTTCTTCGTTTATGTATGTATGTATGTATTTATATTACTTTATGGACGCATGAATTCTTGTTTTATTCACTAGATTATAAACCATTGCTATCATTATTTATTTTGAGGTCCAAATTATCCCAGATTTGATCACTGCAAGTCTCTGCAAGCCGGCTCCCATATCCTTTGACATGCCTCATGATTCCTTGAGCATCCCTCAGTTTCGGGTCCAGGATGTTCATGTGCACTGTCTTTTAAAGGGCTGTGTCAGACCTCTTCTTGTTACCCAAGATGTACCTTCTCTTTATTTCTCCCTTGTCTCAATTTGCTACCTGTAGACACTTTGGAAATACACTCCGCCTCCCGGACTCATTTTTCTCTCGGTGCTTGAGGGCAGGCATGTTCCTAGTTTCCTGAATCATGTGAAATGACTAGTTCCACAATTAAGTCCTTTCTGTTCCGTATGCACTCTAAAATGTGAATGTCAGCATTTGGACAGTTCCTCGAATGACTAATTTGCATCCTTGCCTCTATAAACCACCCCTCAACACACGCACACTCCCCCTTCCCACCTGTGGCAGATTAGCGCTATTTGGCTCAGAAATGAGTTCGTATGAGTTGGTTAAAAGACCTGCAGAGCAGAGACTGTGTGCCATCACCAACAACGTGTATACCAGGAACAACTCGAGCAGGTTCAGACCACACTACAGCAAAGTCAGAGGGCCAAGAAAAGCGTCAAGGGCCCTACACATCAGTGACTGATTTCATGGAAATGAGAAAAGCGTATTCTGATACATGATACCTATCCGTAATAGCTGTGTGACTTTGGGACAGTCATCAGCCATCTCTGATACTTCAGTTTCTTCATCTGCAAAAAATGGAAGATGTGGCACATGCTCCATCAAATTTAAAGAGGTTTTTTTTTTAATATTATGTAACTCTAAAGATAAATTGCTTCTTGCTAAAATACATACTCAATTTACTGAGTTCATTTTGATATTTACTTCATTAAGTTGAATGTACTATATAAACATTGCACAAGGGTGTCTAGAAAAAGGTACATGCAGCAAAGTGGCAAATCCATCGACTATCCTTATATTGCAAAAACTTCATAGATGTCTTTACAGGACGGGGGTGTGCTGCACTGATTCACAGTATATGCAGTGTAGTGCAGATATTCAGTGTAAAACTGTCAGCAGGGCTTCAAGTACTCAGTCCTCAGTGCTCTCAAGACTGAGGCTAGAACAGAAATTCAGCATCACCGTCCCCCTGACAATCATTCTGCTTCCTCCTTGTTCATCTAGAAGTAATATTTCCACCAAGAGAGGAACTGATTGGAGCTGGGTTTTCACAGGCCAACTTAGAGGATACTTACTGAGTAGAATTCAATCCCAGATGCCTCAGAGGCTGATACCACATCCTGCTTGCCCAGGTCACGTCACCTTTGCAGTGCACGGTGGCCGGGATGGAAGGGGTAGTTTTACTGAGTCATCGTGGCAGGTCACGTAACCTAAGAAGAAACAAACTTCCCTGGTTCACTTTCCTCACAGGGAAATAGAGCACAAATGGAGCATCGTGGAGTGTGAAAAACACTGGGGTATTGCTCCATATTGGTTCACAAGCATAGAAAAGTGTTTCCCAGAAGACAAACAGACAGAATTCACTATCCTGCCAAGTTCCTTGGCTCTGGTTTGTGCCTTATTTTAATGATCTCCTTTCTCACAACTCCCTCCTTGAAACTGAAATAACTTTGCTTTTGGATATTGTGCCATCACGTTAATTGATAGTGAAATGTTGATAACATAGCAATGGGAGGGTCAACAAAAATGAATTGCTCCATGCCCGATAAATATTTACTGCTGGTGCAACCAACTGGATCAATGCATGCCACAGAGCAGATGCTCAAGAGATGCTGGATTCTTTATCTCCTTGAACGCATCTAGTTTTACATATGTGCCTCGCCTAAGATGATGTTTCCCAAATTCTGGAAAAACCTAATCAGAAGGATCAATTTTGTCATGATGTAGTACGGTTTTTCTGACAGGATCATCTTATGCGAGTTAAGAAAGTCAGAATTCTGAGCATTATTTTCCACAGTCAACTACTTAGTGCAAAGTGCTGTTGACAATCCCATTAAATTACACAAAGATTTGCTAACAGTGCATTCAGGGATTCATGCTCTCTGACCTCAATTTTGAAGCAGAAATAAAGCTCAGCTGTAATTTTTTTTTGCTACATATGCCACGCTAATAAGAATAATGACCCAAAGAAAGTATCAAAGGCCAGCATTATGCTGATGGCAAAGTTCTAGGGTAATCTGCATCCCCATGGCTAGATCAGTGTCCAGCCATGAAGAGCCATGCATCGAAGTATGAAGGCAAATAAGCTATTCACTTTTTACCTCAAACATCATTCATCTTCTACCTTTTATCTACTCTTTCTAAGAATAGCATTGCAAAAGAGAGTCTACCTCCAATTAGAAATCTCATGTTTGTCTCCTTTAAGATAACAGAACACATCTTGATAAAGATTTAGTTATCAAATTACTTATATTAATTACAGATAAAAAGTAATGTCACATTTTGGGAAAAAGAATGTGCCACAAGTAAACCTGTAACTTAAGCATACAGTCCTCAACTTTATAATTAATTATATTTAACTGTATTTTATAATTAACTTTATAATTAATTTTATATAATTTATAATTAACTATATATAATTTATATATATTAATAAAAATATATATTAAAGCGCTATTCATTTGTAGTGACGTATGAGAGAATGGGACATCAAATATAATGAATTGTCAACATTAGACTGAAATCTCTCTGCAAATGCTGACCCAAAGAGCTGAATCTTTTTCATAATCTATAGGTCAAAGACCATAATACAATAGTTAAAGTAAAAATAATGTATCAAAGTAAAATTAAAGGAATCTAAGTTCAGTGGGGTTTATGATCATCATCTTCAAGACTTTATAGTATAGAAAATGACATCTTTGTGGAAGCAGAATTAAACTATACTTTTGTTTTATTATCAGCCCTCTTTTAAGAGTTCTCATCTTACAGCTAATTCACTTCAACTGATTTTTATGCAAAAATATGTATTTTTAGATCTTTCCATCAAGCTGCATTGAGACTTCATGCTGGGAAAATGATTAGTAAGAAATGACAAATATATATCATTTTTTTCAAGTATAACCTAAATTTGCTAATTTAGATACAGTTGCTAATGGTAACTAATGTGTTTTGTCTGTGTTTACCATCCTGCCATTTAAATGAAGAAAGCATATGTTTGCTTTCATTGGGAAAGTTGGCATGAATATAATTGTTATGGTCTTACCCAAGATTTTTTTTTGTTAGAAGCAGTAAATGTCTCTAGGCACACTCTGAGTTAAAAAAAAAAAAAAAAAAAAAAGCTCCTACAAATGCCACAGAGATGGATCAGTGGCAAGTCAGTCTTGATGTACCTTGGTAAAGCTGGGCTTTTATTCTTGGTAACAGAGGAAAGGCCATGCTGAAGCTACCTCTTTCATGAAAAAATACAAACAGCAAGGCTATAGGAGCCAACGCCATTTCCCGTAAGCACTGCTGTGATTTAGGAATTGAGGGCTAACCACTATCAAATTGAGCGACTTTTCCTATTCCGGCCACAAAATATTATGATTGAGATTTTAAGGTTAATGTTGACAAAATAGACACATAAAATACATAAATTCCTGAAAATGAATTAAAGGGGATAGATAAGAAAAAAAATACACTCAGAGGCCAAAATGACTGATGGGTAAGGGGCATTTGGGACTCGCAATAGCTCTGAATCACCTTAAGGACGTATAGTCTCTTCGTGGTGTCTCTGCTTCTGTCTCGCCTCTGCATGCACGTCTATCATTCACACAGAAGCCAGAGAAATCCTTTTAAAACAAAAATCAGTGGGTGTTGCAAACCTGCTCAGGGATTTTTCATTAGTTGCTTTCTCTATGTGGGTTACTTTTCCCAAGAGATCCATACGGTTTACCATCTCATACCATTCTGGTCTCTACTCAGAAGCCACCTCCTCAGAAAGCGTGTCCCTAAATACCCTGAGAGCAAATGATACACTCTGTTTACCCTGCTTTCTTTTTCTTAGCACTTTCCAATACCAGATACATTAATATGCATTAATTGCCTTATCTTCAGTGCAACGTGTAAGCAAACAAGGGCTTCGTCTCTCATGGTCACCACTGTATTTCCAACACCCAGAACAGGGGCTAGCACATTCTGGATAATTAATAAATATTTGTTGGATAAATGAATGAGTGAGTATTCAGAATAGACCAGTCTAAAAACATAAAACTCATTAAAAGGGTGCACTGAATAAGGAGGACTATCTACATGGAGTCCAAAACTTGGAGTCAAAAAAAAATGGTCCAAATCAATCTAAAGTTGATGTGGGCTTCAGTTTGGGGGGAAAATTGAAGAATGTTTCTAGTTTATCAGAGCAATCTAACTACTAAGGAATTTTGAAAAATCTGCAGAAATTCTTGTCCTCAGTCATCATTTTTCATAAGATCTTTTAAAGCATAAATATATGAAAACTAGACTATCTCACATACACAAAAAATTCACCTTGCAAAGTTTTTATTGTTAGTACCATCTTTTTTTTTTTTTAATAGTCTTGTTCTTCCCATTTCTGAACCAGTCTTCGCTTCTGTGGCAGAAGTAAATTTGGGACCAGTGATTCTCTTCTCCTAAGGTTTACTTGTATTCTGAACATGATCTCTTACTTCAGGAAGAAAGGCTCTTTCCTGTGTCAGAGAATTTCATGGTGTAATTACACAGTGATCTCCTTAAGGAAGGGAGTGATGTTTCAGTCCTCTCTGTAAATCCTCTTGCAGCACACTGCCTAAGACAGAACCTGTGCTCAAGGCATGAGCTTTTGATCTTGTTGGATGAATGATTCAAGACTGAGATGCAAGGCATATACCTTGGTAGTTCCCGGGATTGGAAGAGGAGATGGAGGGAGAATCTGGAAAAAGATCTTCCCACCAGTATACTCCAGGACCACGGAAAGAGATTGGACCAAAGAACTTTGATTCTAGAAATGTATCAAGGAGGGCAAGTCAAGGTTCAAGGAAATTCATTAAAGTCAGGTATTTGGTGGGGATATTTATCCCTGCAAACCCGGAGGTTGCGGTTGTGAGGACCAAGTTCACTGGGAAGTATATCCTTTGAAGATGAGTATGTTTCTATTAAGTGGAATTAAACTCTGCAGGAGAGAGAGGTCTAACCTGCTTCAAAGTTCTGTGCATGGCAGACTTAGCCACATTTCAGAAATTAACACCTGCTTGGAATACAGGTGGGAAGAACACAGTGAAAATGTGGACTGCGTGAGTCTCATAAATCTAGTCGCTTAGTGGTCATCCAAGTATTTCACTAATGAGCGGCAGACTGGGAATGTTCAGGGAAGAGTCAAGATCTGAGAAGAAAGACTAGACAACAAGTTCTGGAAATACAGAATGAGAGTTGGGGAAAGTTTCTATTAAACAAACAAGTGATGCAAATCCCAGTAAAACTAAAGAGCAGAGCCACCCACTAGACCTTTCACCGTGATGTCTCTTGTGTTTGTCCTAATATAATGGCCACTCGCCATGTGGTTATTGAGTACTTGAATTGTGGCTAGTTTGACTGAGAACTGAACCATTAAATTAACTGTAATTTTAATTGCAATAATCACAGGTAGCTAGTAGCTACCATATTTGACAGCACAGCTATAGAGACATCAGATCCAGGATTTGATTGACAGGATGTAGTTTCAGAAAGCAGCACCAGATCACAGGTCAGGTAGGAATAGGGGCAAAGCATCGCAGGACTGCTTAGGCGTAAGTTTTAATTTTCAGCAATACATATGTATGTATTCATATTCGTCCTATTTTGTATCTAGATTGTTCTGGGAATTGGAAGGAGCCAAGACTTTAGGGATACCGCTGTACGAACTTTTTGGAGGTCTGGAAAGCAGAGAGGAAGGGGGAATGCTAAGCGTCAATTACACTAGATTGTGAGCTCCTTGAAGTTAGAAACACTGGTTTTGTTGTTTTTCACTGCTTTATCATCAGCAACCAGAAAGTAGGCATTTAATAGATATCTGTATTAATAATGAATGAAAGGACATGGTGTTTGATTTTCTTTGCATCACTGAATCCCTGGAGATGGATTTGGGGACTCTGTGGGGACTCTGGCGGCCCTATTAAAAACTTGGACCACCAAAGCAGGCTCCAACTCCTCCCCTGGGTAAACTTATTCCTGGTTATTATGGCATTTTACTATTATTATTACTAGGAAGAAAGAAAAGTCGTTGCTATTGCCATTTGTAGTGTGGGGGAGAGTTGACAATCTTGACAAGATTAGTGAAGGAGGAACTTCAAGCAGGGCTTGCTTTTGAAAGAATGGTGTGCTCCCTTACCTACTTCACAGAGGTGTTGTGAGAATTTCTAAATATTTGGTCATTAAGTGCTCATAAAAATGCCTGTTCAGAGCCTCGAGAATCTGTCACGGAAGATGCTTGTTTGAATGTTTAGTGGATGCGGTGCTGTCAGCGAAAAGGCAGACACTCGCTTGAGGAAAGGGCGTCTGTACTCTTTGTTTTTAATGCTTTTTTTTCTGACTATGAAAACAGTGGATGCTCACTAAAAAAAAGATGAACATTTAAAAACAGAAGAGTTTCATGAAGAAAACAAATAACTTTAAATTAATGATAGATATAATTATATAGAGAGATTTCCAAAATATATACCTCCTTATCTCCATGTCTACACTTACCAATAAACCCGTTCACGTGCACTCTGAATATTTTGTCCTATCTTACACAAGGATTCTTTATCACTGTTTATATGTGTAAATTAAACAAAATGAACAGTTTTGCACTCAACTTTTCCATCTATTATGATGATGGTGGATAGTCTTCTGTAATCTGAGTTTTAATTAGTGTGTATCTGTCCCTCGTGCCGATATTCTGCATGTTTAATTCTCAAATGTTGGAAACTTGAATTGTTTTCCTTTTTTATGCTATGGTAAATTTTGATGCAATAATCATCATTTTGCATAAACACTAGCTTATATCTCTCTGTCTGCATCTCTCTTTCTCTCTTACAAATGTGATAGATGACGAAAAGTGGTATTGTTGAAGCAAAAGTTAAGTTTTCATCAAGGATTTGGTAAATTTTGAAAAATTTTTCAGAGGAAGGTTACCCAAACCCTCACTTCCAGGAGCATGTAAAACTGCTCATAAAATTCATTCTCTCTACTATCGAAATACATTTTAAAAAAATCTATTTCAATGTAGTGAGTGAAAAATCGATCTTATTTTCATTTGCATCTCTGATTACTTGCAGACATGATCTTTTTAACACATTTTCTGGCCTTTGTAAATTGCTCGTATTGAGTGGCCACTTCTATATTGAAACGTTTTAAAAAATGGTTTCTTAATGACATTTTAGAAAGTGAAAATATATGTTTCAATAATGGTTCGGTTTGTCATTTGCTTCATCAACTTACGTTTTCTGCCTTGTAAATTGTATACTGTGCATATAACACAATGCTTTTGTTTGTATAATGTTCCCCGTGGATTTATTTTAATTTTTTCTTTAAAATTAAATTAATTTTAATTATACAAACAAAATCGATTTTCCTCATTGTAAGATATTGAAAAACAAAATAAAGCAGAAGCCCACCTTGATCTTTTCCTAACCCCACTCTCATTCCCCCAAGTCTCTTTTTATGAGCTGCCATTACAGACGTGACCTATATATTCATTACCTACATATACACATAAAATTATAGTTCCTTCTTTTACTTTTTTAGCAAAACTGGAGTCATATTTATTTTGCATTTTACATTTTTACTGAGCTACATGTCTTGGATATCTTTTGGCTGATTTCTACTTAGAAAAATCTATCTTCCAAACATAATGCACACAAATACGCCCAGGTGAGTACATTTAGCAGATTTTTTGAAGGATGTCTTTATTTTCTATGCCAATTCTTTACACAGATGGCATACATATTGATGAACTGTATGAGGAAAAACCCCTACTTCATATATTTATTCTCCCAACACCATATCCTGAATAATTAATTGATTTCCCATTGGTGTACGTTGCTTTCTTTATCATAATTAGATTGTGATAAGTTCTGTAGTATAGTTTAAGGCCAATCAGTCATTTCAACTAAATCCGTTTTCATCCTCCTATCAATTCAACTATCTCTTAGTTGTTGTAATTTTATAATTAAATTTCCATTAAAAACTGGGTAATTTTTTTACTATTCATTGTGACTTTCTGTTTCAACATTATCTGTTTTATCCCAATCAAACTTGCAAATAAGCTTTTCAAGCCTCCCATTTTTTTGACAGAAAGAACAAAACAATCTAATTTAAATCTTGATTGGGATTATCTTAAAACTGCATATTTATTTAGGAAGATATAACACCCTTACAATGTTTGATACTCACATCCAGAAGCACAGTGTATATCATCATGCTTTATATGCCTAGTAGTTTGGGGGGTTTTTGTTTAATTTCTATAGTTCTCCACATTTCTTATCAAGATGTTCTATCAGGTCTATGTTTTGTTACTCTCATAAACACGTTATTTTCTCATTCCGTCTTTCAATTTGTTACTGCCAGTGCATTGGAAAGGTTTTGATTCACTTTATATTATCTTGAATCATATTTCAGTTAATTATCTTGTGTTTCCACAGAAGCAACTCATAAATATTGATACTTTGTCCTCATTACCAATAGCTACAGATTTTATTTGTGTTTCCAGTCTCCTATCTTGGTCAGTGTTTTAAAACAATGTGAAAGAGCAGTGGGAACAGCAGGCAATTTTGTCATAATTTATATTTAAGTAAAAATACTTTTTCCAGTATTTTCTAGCAACCGTAACATTAAAGACTGAGAATTCACACTATGTTGGTTAAGGATAGATGTCCTGTTGAAGAAATACATTTATCCATGCTTATTTTTAATAGTTAATTTCCTAGTATCAATATGGAAATAAATCCTAGTTTTCATAATTCTCCTACTAATGTACTATTTGTCAGTAATTTATTTAGAATTTTCCTACTGCATTCATAAATTTTATGCCTACAGTTATGAGTTATACTAATCATGGTTTGCTTCTCAGGGTAATATTTGTACCATAAAATTATTTGATAATCATTTTATATTTTTCTGAGTGATGAAATATTTGACATGACCTTGGAAATTTTTAATTAGTAATCTAAAATAAATCCTTAGTAAATTTACCAGACCCTAGTAAGTCCTGATTATTTTTAATTCTTTCCAATAGATGTTAGACTTTTCTTGGTTTGTTTTGTAAGATTTCTTAACTCATTTTGCATCAGTAAAAAAATAACCTGTTAAAAGTATCTTCTTCATTATGACTTCAAATTTGTTGGCATAAATTTTACATAAAATTTTCTGACACTTTTTAATGACCCCTCTGTTGAAATACTTTTCATTCTAATAACATATATTTGTGGTTTTGCTTTTTTCCCCTAATTAAAACAGCAAGTTATTTGCCTATTTAATTCATTATGTTCTTTATTACTCCACAGAGTTCACTCTTCAATATATTGTTCAAATGTATTGAATCAACTAATTTCCATATGTTTTAATTCTTCTGCTGTCCTTGGGTTTGTTGTGTTATTTTACAGAAGTTGAAAATTTAACTTAATATTTGTTAATGAATAATGAAAGCATTTGGGGCTGTACATTGGTCAGTGAGTGTAACTTTGGATATGGCCTACAAATTCTGATAAAGATAATTCCATATGCTGCATAGAAACTGAAGGTTTCCCCCTCATTTCTTTGAGTTATTTATAAGCGTTCTGATTTTTTTTTCTTAATTTGTTTTCTTCAAGAAACATTACTTTCAAGAAACGTGCTTCAGTGGTTTTTGATGTTGTAGCATCCCATACGCATATTTTCATATATTTGTAATATTTTAGTGTTTAATTTGTGATCTAAAATGAGATTTTTAAAGTAACTATTTTCATCACTTCCTAAAAAAGTATATATCCTGTGTTTTTAGGGTATATATTTCTGTATAAGTAATTTTAATTGTACTTTATTAATGATTATGTTCTGTGTTTAAGGATGCAAACTTGGAAAATATTTTATTTTTTCTAGTTTTTATAAACGTATTTCTTTCAAAACGACTTATCCACTAAAATGCTGAATGTTTCTATCAACTTAGCTTTGCATTCATAATAGGCTTTATCTTGAGGAAAAAATTATTTCATATACAGAGATTTATCTTCATTGTGAGATTATTATTGTTTTTCAGTGGAAAACTCATCTCTTTATCCAATGTAATCTGAAGGTTAAAAGTACATTGATGAATTTGGTCTTATTTCTGTGGTATTTTTATTCATTTAAAAACTATCACACTTAATGCTGTGTCTTTCTCTTGCTACATATGCTAAATTACTAATTTTTAAAAGTTACTAATGATTATGAAAGAGTGAAACATTTAAAATAGAACTGTAAAGATGATTTGATTCGCAAAAAGTCATTTCTAATATTAATTTCTAAAATTATAGGTCATGAATAAAAATATTGCCTTTTGTATTCATCATTTCAGGTAAGTCACTTTAGTTTTTGGTATTTCATTTTGAATGTTACATGTAGGTTACTGTTCATAAAGGATGTCTATACCATTTAACTTTTAAGAATAAGTTTAATATGTGAATTTCACTTTGTTATCAAAATTCCAATTAATTATTTTATCTGTTTCTAATACTCAAGCAGGCTTTTGATAGCATGGCTACCCTAAATTATTACTTCCCAACTTCGCTGTTGTTGTTGGCTGGGAATATTCATACTTTTTAGTTGAAAACATGGAATTAGAGTACCTTTCCTTGCCTATGGAAGAATGGCTATTTATTTGGTACACAACTTTTTTTTTAATTTTTTAATATATTTTTATTGATGTATAGTCAGTTTACAATGTTATGTCAGTTTCTGGTGTACAGCATAATGCTTCAGTCATTCATGAACATGCATATATCCATTTTTCCTGGTACATATTTATTTAACTGAAGCTTTTCTCCTTAAATTTCTATGGACATTGCTCCAGGGACTTTTGTTTGTTTTTGTCTGTGGAGTCCTGGTTTGTTTGTTTTGGCATTTTACTTCGGAGAAATCTGAGGTCCAGACTGGATTTTCTTTAATGAAGTTATCCTTATTTTACACCTAGATTTTTTTTTTTAACACGTTTTGTTACAAATCAAAGGATGTCTTTTTTGCCTAGACCAAACTGATCCTTCCATTTGGGTAAATTTTTAATCTATTATTCCTCTCTATATTTCTGTCTTAATTTTCTCTCTCTATATATATATATATCTATTTTTCATAGGTTGGGTCTTATCTCCTCTGTTCTATATGTAATATACTTTTTCTGGGCATAGTCTGCATTTCTTCTGAATTAGCAAAAAGCCTTTCAATTAGATCTCATGCATGATGCAGTTTCCTGTAGGGTCAGCTCTGATGATGAATCCCTTTGATTTCAACCATCAACCTTTCTTCAGAGCAGAGTCTCTCAATCCCAGCACTGTGGGCGGGCGCTTGAGCCAGTGAATCTTGGCTGTGAGGGAGTATATAGCAACATATACAACACATTGTCTACTACTTAGCAGCATTAACCTGTACCCGCTAAATGCAAGCAGTATCTCTTAAGTCATGACTATTAAAAATGTCCCCAGACATTGCCAAATACTCCCTAGGGGGAGGAAGGGTGCAAAATCACCCTCAATTGAAAACTACTTCTTGAGACTTTAAACAGATTTTTCTATCTTGCCTTCTCTTTGTATCTGTCTTCACCCAAATCTTTGCTTTCTCCGTGACTCCTTGTTCTATTGATACTGAAACCACTTGTTTGTTTGTTTTTTGCATAGCCGGTATGTTTATGGTGGACTTTTCTTAGGCTTCAATGTCTGTTTCTTTCCACAATGTGGAAAGGAGACGTGTTCAATCTGTATCTCTTAATACATGTAATATATTCAAAAGCGCAACTGTAGCATCGTGTATTTTTCCAGGAATGACTCCTCCTCTGTATTGTTATTAAGGAGAAATAGGACAATGCATGTCAAGCAATTCATGTCCCACTTTTCAGACCACAATCTGCCTGCAGATTCGTCATCTCTAGCTCCTCCTTCCTCCTCTCCCTCTTCCTCTGTCTCGTCTCTCTTCTCCTCTCTCTCATCTTGCCTCCTCCCTTCTGGGTGTATGTAATGATGGCAGGAAGTGTGGTGATAATCTTTGATAGATGATCAGTAAGAATATCTATCAAGTACTTACTGAATGTGGACTACTGTTACTACTCCCACTTAACGGAGAGCCTACACAAAGTAGCTAAGCTAGCATATTATGGAGCTAGGGTCCACCTCAGGTTCTGCTGACCCCAGATATTGGTCACCGCTTTATCCTGCACAATGATTTCTTAAGGTCCAGGAGACAGTCATCCTGATGTGGAGGTGAGGTGGGGGTAAGGAGGGGCTGCTTAATTTTCTACTTAAATAGTCTTCTCTGACCTTGAGCAAAGGATACACAACACAGTGAATCAAAGGCTTCTGTTACCTTTCTCCTGGCTGGAAAATGTTTTAATTCAGGGGGCAGACCAAACACAAAACATGATCTGTTTTCCAAGTCAAGTTTCTTAGTCTCATCATTAGTGACTATTATTGCCATATTTTGGCCTGAGTTCACTTTTGTCCTCAAGTTCCAGGGGTTTATAAGGTTTTCCTAAATTACATAATTTTGTTGATATTTTTATGGGATATTGGAAGAGACTGTTATTGATAGCACGCAAAAAAGTAAAGATTAAAATTTTTACTAGAAATCTAACATTAAAAAAATTTTTAAGATTAATCTTTTTGTAAAACAATGAAGCTAGAACACACCCTTACACCATATACAAAAATCAACTCAAAATGGATTAAAGACTTAAACATAAGACAAGATACAATAAACCTCCTAGAGGAAAACATAGGCAAAACATTATCTGACATACATTTCAAAAATTTTCTCCTAGAAGAAATAAAAGCAAGAATAAACAAATGGGACCTAATGAAACTTACAAGCTTCTGCAGAGCAAAGGAAACCAGAAATAAAACAAGAAGAAAACCTACGGAATGGGAGAAAATTTTTGCAAGTGAAACCGACAAAGGCTTGATCTCCAAAATATATAAGCAGCTCATACGACTCAATAAGAAAAAAATAAACAACCCAATCCAAAAATGGGCAGAAGACCTAAACAAGCAATTCGCCAAGGAAGACATACAAATGATCAAAAAGCACATGAAAAAAATGTTCAATATCACTAATTATCAGAGAAATGCAAATCAAAACTACAATGAGGTATCACCTCACACCAGTCAGAATGGCCGTCATTCAAAAATCCACAAATGACAAATGCTGGAGAGGCTGTGGAGAAAGGGGAACCCTCCTACACTGCTGGTGGGAATGCAGTTTGGTGCAGCCACTATGGAAAACAGTGTGGAGATTCCTCAAAAGACTAGGAATAGACTTACCATATGACCCAGGAATCCCACTCCTGGGCTTGTACTCAGAAGGAAATCTACTTCAGGATGACACCTGCACCCCAATGTTCATAGCAGCACTATTTACAATAGCCAAAACATGGAAACAACCTAAATGTCCATCAACAGGTGACTGGATAAAGAAGAGGTGGTATATTTATACAATGGAATACTACTCAGCCATAAAAACCGACAACATAATGCCATTTGCAGCAACATGGATGATCCTAGAGAATGTCATTCTAAGTGAAGTAAGCCAGAAAGAGAAAGAAAAATACCATATGAGATCGCTCATATGTGGAATCTAAAAAACAAAAACAAAGCATAAATACAGGACAGAAATAGACTCATGGACAGAGAATACAGACTTGTGGTTACCGGGGGGGGGGGGGGGTGGGTAGAGGGTGGGAAGGGATAGACTGGGATTTCAAAATTGTAGAATAGATAAACAAGATTACACTGTATAGCACAGGGAAATATACACAAAATGTTATGATAAATCACAGAGAAAAAAATGTGACAATGAGTGTGTATATGTCCATGAATGACTGAAAAATTGTGCTGAACACTGGAATTTGACACAACACTGTAAAATGATTATGAATCAATAAAAAATGTAAAAAAAAAAGATTAATCTTTTTGGGCAGTAATAAAAATACGAGTGGGCCATGAAATACATGTAATACATAAATGTATTGAATTACTAAAATTAATTTTTGTTAAATTAACCATGTTATATTTTAATAAAATATTAAATTCTTTTTTAAAAGGACCTAGAATAATGTGGGAGGAATTCTTGTAAATCTGGTTGGGAAATTCTGGTGTCTGAGATTTTAAGGTTGTCATGGGGGAGCCCTTTTATCCGACTTTGGCTCAAGAGTTATAAATACACATGGGAAACTGAATGAAGATTTTCAACTTCTCATCCCCTGACTGACATTTTTATTTGAAAATGTCTCTTTTCTTATTTTTAACAAGATACTCAACTTGCAAAAATAATTCTTCAAGTTTGTATCCATGCAATAGACTTACATTTTTTCCAGAGAATAAAATCTTTCACAGAATCGTCAAAAAGGAAGCTTCTGAGCCATAGTGGGATGAAGGGTCAGTTAAATCTCAATCCTGAAAAGCCAGTTTTTCATTCTACGGCACAGGGCTAAAGCCAGGGAAGAGCTCTGCATCTGAGCTATCTACCAGGATAGATGCCACATCAGAAATTTAAATGGGGTCCCACTCTGCTTATATCCAGAATTGTGTTCAGATAAATTGTCTCCAGGATGCCCAGTGCCCGTGACCTCTTCTTCATGGTTTATGAAAACTCGGTTTTGCTTGGGGTAGTAACATGACCAGTCCAGGCTGTAAATTAAAATTAGTCTCAGTGGTCTTAAAAGTCCATATGTCACATGGCCAGTGAGACCTATGGAAGAGTCATTTCTGGTAAAATGTTTCTTTTCTGACCCTGATAATGAAGGACAGACTCTGAATAAAATTCTGAGCCCTTTTTCCCTCCCCTTCCTCCCATGAGGTCCGGTGCTTTTGCAGCCATCTCATGTCTATGAGGCAAAAAAAAAATGAGGATGAGAGGCATCACTGAGGATGATAGAGTGGGATGATGGCAGGGGCCTTGCTTTCTACCCTGAGCAGCTAAGCAAACAGAAGCATCTTGCCCCTCCCATCTCTTGGTATGTGAGAGTAACAAACTCCTGTGTTCAAGTCCTATCAGTCAGAGCTGTGTTACTTGCAACAAAATATGTTTCTAATTTCTACAGTTTCAAGGATTTCTTCTCTGTCTTACTCTGGAAACTTAGAAACGGCCCCTCCATATAAAGAGTGGAGTATTGAGAAAGAAGGACACTTGAAGGGAGTTGTAATTATTTTTGTAGGATAAAATATCCATGGAAAGTTTATCCTATGAGAAAAGCTCCCCTAGCCTCACCGTCACAATCAACAATCTCTAGAATATGCCGTCAATTCTTGTTACTCACAATAGCTATGGTCAATGAAGTGAATGAATAGTGAACCATTGCCCCTGCAGGAAACAGATAAATAGCAGGGAGAGAGTGAGAAAGAGAGAGACCCCATAGATTGCAATCCCAGCTCTTAAACTCATTCTAATAGATTCCATTCTCTTTTATTTTAAGAAAGAGTAAATGAGGTTCAGAAGTTTTCATTGACTTGCCTGAGGCTGCTCTGCCAACAGGTGTTAGAGTTGGATTCAAACCTGGTCCAACTGTCCGCAGAGCTGAAGCTCCCTGCATCACGCTGCACTGCCCCTGACCTCCTCCATCCGTGCTCATCTCTGTCGGAAACAAGAAGGCAAAGTGTTCCTCTGATGGACCTCAGCTGGGAACACGGGGGAGGGAGCCAAGGGACTCAAACTTTCGGCTGCTCTATGCACGTCCAGAAATGACTGCGAACCGTGAGTACTGATTTGGGGGTTACAAATATCTTTTCCAGAGATGACCTGTGAATACAGAATCTCCAAATAAGGAGAATCTACTGTAATTGCATTTTTGTTCTTTTCTTAGTAAAATGCACCTTGTTATACTAAATGGCTCTGCTGACAGCTTTTCCTATCAACGTGTAAGGTGACTTCCAACCTCTGCTTCTCTTCAGGAATGAGTTCTTGCATTTCCATTTAACCAACGTGCACGGACACATGGATACAGATGCTCATACACATCTACACCTACACACACGCATACCCACACCTACGGCCATATGATGGCTGTACCAAATCATGTTCTCCAGTGAATACGTGCCAAGCTATTATTCATTGCCCCAATACACAAAGCAGTCACTATCTTCTATACTAAAGTGCAGTGAAAATGAAGCATCGTGGTATCTGCCTAGGTCTGAAGTTGGAGGAGGGAGGTGAATAGGGAATATCTGTAAATGGGCATGCAGTTGCTTTTGGGGCTGATGGAAATGTTTTAAAATTCGATTCTTGTGATGTCGCACCACCCTGTAGATGGATGAAACCTGACTGAGTTGTGCACTTTCGATGGGAGGATTGTATGCTATGTAAATTACACCTCAGTAAACCTGCTAATACAAACACAGCGATGCATCAGCCACGCGTGCACGGGCCTGCGGAACAATGGGGGACCTATCGCCCCTGGTCAGGAATTTACACTCGCTGAGGATTTTCTGTGTACAGTCACCACGTTCCCGTGCAGCTTTATTATTCACCTGTCACAAGAAAGCTGCAAAACTCCATGTGCTGGCATGAGTTGGAAATGTCTATTAACTTGTCAGCAAATGAAAAGGGTGAAGGGTTTTCATCTCTGCAGATGAATTGGAACAGGTGCAGCATGTCTCCAAGATCGCTAATTAAAACTACTCGGGACTTGTATTTATTTTACATGAAAAAGAGTTTTACATGTGTCTGAGAAGTGTATGGAAATATAGCTTTTCAAATTTGACTATGGAGTCAAGCTTTATTTCTGCTCTATATCATTTCATGAATGGAACCTTTGCTAGAGCGCCTTTCACTTTTGGATTCGTATACTGGTATGTTTTATGGTCCACGTACCCAGAGAGCAAATCTGGGCTGTATTTATTAGTAGGAGGATTTGGGCTAGTTTGGGCATGAATAAACGCTTTCAATTTGTACCATTTGTACTCGACTCTGTGGAATGACACGAATATATTTTTATACACAATCTTCAGGGAGTCTGAAGCTCTTGTCCTTCCAAATTCTGCATATTTCTTTGTTCGAAGCTCAAGAAAAGGGAAATAAGCTACAGCGAAAGAAAGGCACAACTCGACGGGTCTATATTACACATTCTTGAAAAAAAGAGTCTGAGTCTGAGCATAAAAAAAAAACCCTGTATTTGAAG
Source organism: Vicugna pacos (assembly GCF_048564905.1). Lineage (NCBI taxonomy): Eukaryota > Metazoa > Chordata > Mammalia > Artiodactyla > Camelidae > Vicugna > Vicugna pacos. Next base: position 46,739,587 of record NC_133001.1, read on the forward strand.
AACTTATGAAATTTTAAACAAGTCACTAAGCCTATCCGTTCCTTAGATATTTAATCTCCTAAGTCCTGGCTCAAATGTCACTTCTTTCGCAAAGCTTCTGGAGATCTCTTTAGCTGGAATCAATATTTCCGTCTTCTATCCTCCCATGGACCCGAGCACCTCCAGCATATTGCACAGCATGCAGGGGGAGGTGTGGAGAAGTCAGCAGGGTGGGAGACACTGAAGCATCGTGATGAAGGCGTGGAGTCTGAGGTCCGAGTCAGGGTATCTGGGATGAAGGCCCAGGCTTACCACTTACTTGCTATGTAACCTTGAAGCTGATTCTTTATATTTCTTGTCTACAAAATGAGAGTAATAATGGTGCTTGGCTCACCCAGTTTTGTTGTGAGGGCTTTGTGTAGCACTTGGGAATAAGTAATTGCTCCGTACACAATGGCTGTTGATCCTGTTTATCAGACAGGCATAAAATTGTAAGAAGAATTTTAAAAGGAAAATTGGTTCAAGTCTTGATGCTCCTAGTTGCTGGCCTTGTGATCTGGGGAGAGCAGTTAACTCTGAGTCTCAATTCCCTCAACTGTAATGTGACCCAACTCATATAGGGCTGATAAGGACCTGGTGTGAAGGAGTGTGTGGACATGTTTTACAAGTTGATAAAGCACTATGTAAGTATTAGACATCGTTTGGAGGAAACTGGGTATTGTAAACATCTGTAGTCAATTAGACCTGGATTTCAGTTCCGGCATCCTCATTCACTACCTTTGTGACCAAGTACGTTACCTGTCTCTGTGCATTGGTTTCCTCATATCCACGAGGATCGAATTGTTATTCCAAGCATTCAGTTAAATAATATTTTACGTACCAGGTCTACCATCAAGTACATAGCAAAAATCAAACTGCACAATTTCATTCCTTATCCCAGTTTGTTTTATTTGTACATGTGTCTGTGTGATCCTCCGGACTCCAAAACTACACAGTGCTCTGCTTTGCACATTCCAAAGTCTCTCGGATGAACCCCCACAATTTGAGAGCATTTTAGCCAAGTCTTGAGTTGCTGGACAAGCACTGCGCTTCGGCTCACCCTCCAGGTTTTAGACAGAAAACCGATAGATTCTGGGATAGGTTTCCCTTGTCACACTGCAGGTTTTGTACAGGACTGAAATGAATCAACAAACACAAAGGCAGTTTGACAATTTCCAAGTCCTTTAATAGAAAGATATTTTACTGCACAAAGGCTGTTACTATGTCAGGAGCCTTCACTCCTGCCTGTCATCTGGCTGGCCCTCTGCTTTTCTTTAGCCAGGCTAACAGCTGGACTGATGCGTGGCATCGTAAGTAGAATTCGCTGGCATTGTGTGGGTCACGGCAAGTACGAGCTGTCAGCCTTCTTTATCTCGAAGAAAGCGGACCATCTTGAAGGAGGAACACATCCAGATTCCAAGGCACTTGCTTCAGTGTCACCACCAGCCCACCAGCTTTTAGGGGATCTTGAGTTTACGATTATCAGCGCTTCTCTTTCCTTTTGCTCCTCAGCCCTGGTGGTTAAGAAATAATGGAAGGTACAAGGCTAAGCCTGGGCTGGAATGATTCCTACCTGGCCGGGAGGATTCTGTCTGGTGCCTGTCTGCTCTTAGCAGTCTTAGAAAATAGTATGAAATGTGGAAAGGAAGATCAAGAGGCCTGGGACTTGGTTTTGGACAGAGGAATAAGGAAAAAGATGTAAATCATATGCCAATCAGAAAAAATACTTAGTTTTTTTACATAATATCCATGACACCAGGCAGCAACTGAGAAATCTTGAGTGACGCTGGGATATTACTGGGCCCAGCCCAAAGTAACCACTGGAGGCCCCCTATAGGTAGCTCTGTAAAACCAAAGATCACTTCTGCCTGCCTTTCTGACAGCTGTCCCAGGGTTACACAGCCTTCTAAAGCCTTTACAATACCAGATCTGCCAGTTAACCACTGCCCCTATCCCCAGTGAGGGAGATGCATCTGTCCTGGGTAGCGCTGTCTGGGGAACAAGGGCCTTTGTCTCGGCTAAAATGAAAAACAAATGCAAGACTTGTCACACAGTAGCAGAAACAATTCAGTGACAGTGGCTGTTTGTGCCAACTCCTCGATCCCAGCCAGTTTGACCACCAGCTGATGTTCATAGATCTAAGCAGTCAAGTAAGACTCAAAAAGTAAGAAAAGGGGGGGAAGAAAAGGAAACAGACAAGAAAAATTGCTATCCTTAGTAATAGGTAAGAATCATGCAATCAATTCAAATGTAACTGGTAAACCCAGTTACCCTTCCTCTTCTGGAGGAAGAGACCTGGACCATTTTCAAAGTCTTGTTTATGCATGCCCACAGGAAGCCGTGTTATAAATATCCCCTGATGCACCTTTTTGAGCAGCTGGCCAGTCCCAGGGAGTTTCAAACATTAAACATTAATTTCCCCACCTTCTGGCTCTTTCTACGCTGCGTCCTCTGCTCTCACTCTCCAGGCAGAAAGAAACCGGGCTCTGAGTTGCGCTGCGGAAAGACAAAAGTGTTTCTGCGGCTTGCACGTATTCCGTCCAGGGAAGCAGCACAGACTTCGGGTGCTTGGGGGAGCCATCTGTAGCTCTCGAGGCGATGAAACTGGGCTGGGAACGCAGCGCTTTCTGGCCGCTCTGTTTCCAGCTGGAAAGACCACTGAGGAAGCCGATCTCACAGCACTTGCTGCAAAATTGCCTCTATCCATCCCATCTGGTGTTTTCCAGTGATGGAGAGCTGCCTGAAACATCCCAGAGACTGAGGAAGGAGCTGCCAGGGATCCCCCCAGAGAGGCGTGGGGGACGTGTGTTTTCCAGGTGAATCATGGAACGCTTGCCTCGAGCCTGCCCTGCGCGGGCGGGCGCCCTGAGCCCGGGGCACGGGTCTGAGCAGCCCGGGTGGGAGGAGGGAGGGGCGGGCACAGCTAGACCAGGAGAAGGGAAGCTGGAACCCACGCAGCTGCTTTTGAAGTATGCAAATCATACACCAAACCCTCCTCCATGAAATCACCAAGCCAACCACAGCCACTCTTAGTTTCAAGAACTTGGATGTCATCGGACTGAGATAAAATAGAAATCTCAAAGGTGTCCAAACAAGAAAGCCTAATAATGCCCTGGGGATTGTGAGGGAAGAAAAAAAAAAATGAAGAGGCGCTGAGGATTGAGAAAGGAAATCCAGCAATAAAGTGCGGGCAGTGCCGTCTGGGGAACAGGGCCCTCCGTCCCCGTCCACTGTTGATCAAGGTGCGCGGGGGACCAAAGCAGAGGCACGGTGTGCTCTCTGTGTGTTTTTCCATCACTTTCTTCCAGTGTGTTCCCACTGAACCAAAGGCTCCGCGTGGCCCGCCGACAAGGTCCTTTACCCTCCTTTTATCCCGCCGGTTCTCCAGACTTGTCATTATTTCCCAAGCCCCACGGGTTGGGCCTCTTTTCATCTTTTCTCAGAAATGATTATCTTCAGACCTGTTATGTGAAAAGCTATGACACAGCACATAGTACCCAAGCCCTTTCAAATGGGCCTCCTTGAAAAATCCTTGTTAACACCAGACAGGGCCCTTGTCGATTAATGTTTGGCGTGTGTTATTATCACACGATGAGTAGAAAGGCACCCCCAGGGACACTCCCTCGTGAGGCCCCGAGAGGGGGATGTGAAAGCCCCGTGCAATCTGGTTTATGCGTTTTTAGAGGATAAATCTCTCTCTCTTTACTAAATTATTTACATATAATCAACTTCTAATAATGACTTAGGAAGTCTTACAGAAAAGACCGTGTCCAACAATAGGCACAGATCATCAGAATAACAAAAACAGGGAAGGATCTAAATTTACCAAAGGTCTGAACTGAGATCATAGCAAAGCATTGCATTTAGCTTCCTGGTGGCCAGAACTAAAATATCCTCAGATGCTAGTTATTAATAGGAGCAAAAGCATAATGGTTAATTGAGGGAGACAATTTATTTTTTTCTGGAAGTGAGTTCTAAAATATGTTTCAGTATATTTAGATACTGTCAGCTAGAAAAATAAACATGGGAAGTGAACAAAGTCATGGGAATTGTGTGTGTGAGTGAGTTTAGCTTTCTTGGGATACTTTCAAATGTAACCCATATCCTGGGTTTGCTCTGTCCCATTAAGGTGTGAAATCTTGTAGTTTCCACCTCATTGCCCCGACCACACACACAAAAAATGTTTTGTTTTGTTTTGTTTTCCTGAGCTGTATATTGCTGGTTTGACTCAAAATGTTCATTTTTTTCCCCTAAGAATTAAATCAGAGAAAAGGTTTGTTCTTTCTTTAAAGGGTCCTTTGAGGTAAGTCGTCTTGGCTTGAGTGGGGGATCTGGGGATGCTGCGCCCCATCACTGCAGGCTTTCCAGAAAGCGCTACAAACCTAATCTGGAACATGGAACCCGTGAGCAGAGGATGCGGCAACAGGCGTACAGGCTAAAATTTAATGATGGCTGCCATTCGTCGATGTTTACTGAAGGACAAGCGTATATACTTCCATGGAGACACTATGACATCAGTGGTATCATCTTCCTTGTTTTACAGATGAGCCAACTAGACTAAGAAGGGAAATGATCTTCCCACATATCATGCACCAAAGAGATGATAAAGTACACTTTGCACAGAGCCACAGATTTCCCCAGCATTCGTTAGACTGAACTTGGCTGCCCCATGGACCTTTAAGAATCGTGGTCCAGTCTATCCCCTTCAAGATTTCACACCAGACGGAAGCTATCTTGGAAAGCACGTTAATGCAAGGCCAAGGGCCTTGCCCAATCTGAGCCCACTCTCACATCCACACCCACCGTCAGAGACGGGCAGGGCCCTGCTCATGGCGTTTGTTTCTCAACGTGAGAGTATCTGTGCTTAGACTGTAGCTCTGGGTCCGGGAGCCTCGGTGGCCGAGTTCAAACCCTGCCTGGCAACTCTGTCCGAGTTATTTAATGATATCTCTATGCCTCAGTTTCCTTTTCTATAAAAAGGCGTCACTGTGGTGTGTGTCCTAGAGGTTCCCCGTGAGGACTGAATGTGTCATATAGGCAGTGTTCAGAAAGTTCCCAGCATAGAGTAAGCACTCAACAGACTAAAGTTAACACAATTTTTAGGGTTGTTCTTCCATTGAAATGAATCCATTTTGTCACCTTCTTTGGACGTCACATTTGCCGTGTTCTTTTTCTCAAGAACTTGCATTTTAGGGCAAACCAGTGAGTCCAGTGATGCTTGAGGCAACATCAAAGCCAGCCTCCCTTCCGGGGGTCACAAAGGCACACGCACCTGCTCCAAGCTACGGAGGAAAACTCCACCTCTGTGCTTCTCCTCTAAGCACTGCTGTGCCTTCTGCCTCATAACTCAGAGCATCTGAATGAAGGAAATTTTCTCTCTGGCTCAAGCTCTCTCTCTTTCTCTCACTCTCTCAAACAAACACAGAATTTCTTAAGAGATTTTTTTTTTAAATCTCCATATCACAGTCTCCTTTTTTTATGTTTCCCAATTTTAAATTTAAAAGACTACCTATGCTGGGAATTGCTCAGTGATGTTGATTTATGAGACTGATGCAAAAAAGGACAGTCTTACGGATGCACGAATCTGTTTGGCAAGGCAGCAATGATTTATAAAAAGACAGTCTGGTGACACTCATATAAAGGCAGCTTTCATGTGGCAAGTGTAAAAGCAAAAAAGAAAACCTGATACCAGTGGAATGACAAACTCTTTTGCTATTTTAAGAGGAGTATAAATGCCGCCTTAGCTTCAACTCCAAGTCCACCCGTGGAGCGTGCGCCACCCCAGACGGGGCGCCCAAGGTGGGCTCGGATTGACTGGTCACGATCTCTGAAACTCAGCCTCCAGTTAAGTTGGCCTGTTTTGGTCTAGTCACTGTTTGTGGGTCCTCTACCCATAATTTTTTCTCAACTTCACTGAAGCTCAAACACGTTTTGTGGATTTATTTTTAATCTAGATGGCCCCCTGGGGACACAGTATACAATAACAAGCTTCCTTTATTCATCCTGGAAGACTGCACTTCACATTTTGTAAGGTGTGTTCTATGAAAACTAGACTTGGGAAACTGGGCTACACTCATCAGATTTTCTGGACCATTTCCTAATGCTCTCGCCTCAGTCGTTACTGGTCGGGTTTTACACTGACGCGCCTCATGCCTTCTCTCAAGTCAGCTATCGGCGCACAGTGGTCTCCGCTTCTTGAGACTCAGTGTGCTAGACCACAGACAGGAGTCCAACTGCGTCTCCAGGTCTTTCCCTGACAACGCCCAAGCTCTCAGACAGATCGGCTACAGCAGCAAACCGATCAAACACTGTGACACACCGTCTGGGGCACGTCATCAAACCCTTTCCATAACTGCACAACATCACACACGTCGAGCGACGGCGCCCTGCCCCAGTGCTTCCACCTGTCACATCACTAAACATTCATTCTTGCATTCTCCCACTTGTAGCTGTCACGGTAGGCTGGGTGCTATAGACTGAAGGTTTGGGTCCCCCCCCAAATTCATATGTTGAAACACCTGGTTACAAATGCAATCCCAGCAGCTTATCAACAAAGGGTATCTCTTGCTCAGGCTGCACATTTGCAATGGGTCAGTTAAAGCTCTGTTTCGTATCATCTTGACTCCTAGGATCATGGGAATGGAATCAGGTTCTATCTCGAGTCTTGCCAGTCTTGTGGCAGAATGAAAAGGAATCATAGTAAACTGTGAACATATCTACGCAGAAGTGACTCACACTTCTCCTAGCTCTCTAGGCAAAGCAAGGCCCGTGGTGTAACCTTCCTCAAAGGAGGGGCACCACAGGGCAGGAAAGTGGCATTTCTTCTCTGACGGAGAATTTAAATTTTAGAAAGTGATTCCTCAGACTATAATGAAAACCCAAAGCAGCAGAAGGAAGGAGGTCACTGAAACATCCTAAAACTGGTTTCTAGGTTAAGATGTGTCTGTGTGGTGGACTGATTAGAAAGTTTTTTTTTTTTTTTGCCAGGAATATAAACACTGGAAATATCTAGAAAGAAGGACAGTAAGACCTGCTCACCACATCGTCATTAGGTCAACGGGTCCAGGATGTTAGCAGAGCAGGAAAGAGAAGACGACTAGTTTACACTGTTAGGTCCTCGGAAAACCTTCCCAGAATAGCTTTTGTAGAGGGAGGGAAGTGTCAACAAAGTCAGAGCCTGTGCTCTGCTTGAAAGCAACTCTTCTTCAGCCTGAGGGCCAGCAAAGTCCAGGATAACCTCCCTCGTGAGCAGGAATCCACCCTACGTGGTAAGAGAGATGACTGGGCGGGGGGGGGCTGACGGAGGAAAACGTTTTGCGGTGGAAAGAGGCACTAGGCATGTCCACATCGAATGGGAACTTCATTTCCTCCCCCAAAAGGAGAAGGGCTAAGAGCGAGGGAGCACAAATTGCAGAGAGAGAAGAGCAGAGAACAGTAAGAAACAGAAAAGGAAAGGAAACTGAGAAGTTGAAATGGAGCAAAGAGGAGGGGATGTCAGTCAGGGTAGGAGCTGCAGACGGAACAGAGCCTGGAGAACTGGCAGATGGTCAGGAATCAAGGTGAAGGAGGGTGTTTTTTTTTCCACTCATAAAGCTTAGTCGTGCTAAAAGGGGTTTAAGAGAAGTAGTAGGGAGATTAGCAGCCTTAATTTCTCAATTCAATCACAACAAAAAAGTTAAATCCTCCTATGGTTGGCTGTGCGCCCGTATCCTGAGAAGAGAAAGTTGAATAATGCACAGATCTTGGCCCCTGGAAGTTCATATCCTAGTAGGGTGATGGTCAGTAAACAGGTGTGCATACTTAAGTACAAATAGAATTAAATTTGGATGCTGACAGAACACAGGAGAGTAGCATCTGAGACCAACAGGGGGACAGAAGTAGTGGAGGAAGATCAGCAAAGATTTTCTGGGAAGGTAATGCTTGGCTTTTATATTGAAGGATAAATAAACTTAACGGGATGAGGGAAAAGTTGGAAACGTTGTACCTGGCAGGTCCAAGAGCAGATGTAAGTCCATAACAATGACAGAGCCACAGAATGGAAGGTCACGGGCAGGGGACTGAGATGGTTTGTGTGGCTGAGGCCGATGGGGTGAGTGAAGAGAACCTCCAGTGTGAATCAGAGAGCAGGGCCGGCCGTTCATCAGCTCTGGAACCGAGGGGGTTAAACCAGGACTTAACTTCTCTGGGTCTCAGTTTTATTTCTGGTGAAAATGATGGCGTTGAAAGAAGTAATGTCGAAGACCCCACTGACATCTGCCGTTATGAAAGATCAGGGGTCGCGCGTTCTTCTGTGGAGAGCTGGACGGCCAGCAGCACGTTGCTAGTTGGTTGTTGGAGGAAAGTGCATAAAAAAGAGGATATGACATCCGGGAGAAGGAAGGGGGTCAAAATTTGTCCAGGTCACTTCCCCCAACTTCCCTCGCTCAGCATCCCTTCCACTCCCCTCCTGAAAGGACTGTTGGGGAGCTCTTCACCACGAAAGGCAGCCTTTTTTAATGACGGGCCACTTTAATGTCTGGAAATACTTCCTCACACTGTCCTGAGAGATGACAGATGAGGAATGAGAGCCATCGCAGCATCTTCAGACCCACGGATGCGTGAGAGGTGCACTGTGGGAGGGACTAAGTGCAGAAAACAGGAGCACAGGATATTTCCTCATTGGAAGAAGGAATTTGAATTGCTGAGAGAAGAGAGGAGAGAATGTTAGGAAATGAAAAAAAAAAAGAAAAGAAAATTGAGACTCTAAAGTTGAGGGGAAAAAGAAGGGATTCCAATCAAGGTAAGGGTAGCAGAGATAATAAAGTCTAGAGAAGAAACGGTGGCTGAGAAGGAACCAAGGTGAAGGAGAATGTATTTTTCACCCATAAAGTTCAGTAGTGCTTTTAGAATTGCAAATATGCATTTAAATTTAATAATACAATTATGGTATATTAAATGTCAAATGACTGTTACAGAAAAGCACTTAAAATTAATACATATGCATGAGATAAATCCTGTCTAGTTGTCAAGGTCTGAATTCAAAGTTATATAAGCCAGGCTTTTGCACTGAATTTTCTTACAGCTTAAGGTGGCAAAGATCTATGAATTTCATTGGTATTTAACAAAGAAGCATGAGCAAAGTTTAGTTAAAACTAGAGAAAAGGCCGGGTGTCCAGGCAATGAGCTGTAAGGCCCAAATGCCGCTCAAATCCAAGGTAAAATTAAAGGCAATGGTGGCCATCCTCATTCTGCCATCATCACCGCCATCATCACCGCCATCATCACCGCCATCATCACCGCCATCATCACCGCCATCATCACCACCATCATCACCGCCATCATCATCGCCATCACGCTACAACTGACAAACTGGCTATTGAGGGACCTAACTGTATCTCTGTCTCATCAAGGAATTCCCCTTTTTCTCTCTCCTTCCTTCTTTCTTTTCTTCCTTCTTTCTATCCTTCCTACATTCCTTCTTTTCTCTCTTTCACTGAAAAGAGACCATAATGTCACAATGATCTGTTTAACTATTTCAATCATGTGTATATATGTTGTCTTAATTGTAAATCTATGCAATGACTATATATGCAGGAAAGAGTGAAAGTTGCCTCTCACCATTAGTATCCCTCCATCAATTCTCCTTTTCAAAGATAAAAACTTTGTGTCCTTCCAAACCTTTTTCTTCAAGGAAATCTTTTTCAGCAAATGTGGGGAGCGTGTCTAGAAGATGAATCATTTTGTTAAGAAGCCAACAACGGACAGTGGACAGACACAGCAAACATGCTCCATACACATGTATCCTGTGTTCTGTGCAGAATGGGGTTCTAAAGCAAGGTCGTCATCGCCCCACGACTGGGGGCGGATGTCCTGAAAGTCTCTTTGCTCTCTAAATGTTGAAGTCAAACATGTGCTTAAACACGGTAGACTGAGCAAATGCATGTACCTTACCTTTGTCCTGAAACGCCAACACAGTCAACAGTAAATGGATTTTTAAAAGGTGTAAACCCACAAACAGGGCCAAAACAGTAGCAAGACAGTTTTAGAAAGCGGAGGGCAAACAGACAGGGTTAACTGACTAGCAGATGGTAAACACCTCCAATCTAAGCCTGCAGTAGGGAGAACTCAGAGCAGGCAGGTTTAGCCCAGAGATCCCAGAGAAGCGAAATGCTTAGGTACTAAATAGTTATGAGTCGGGATGTATTTAAATAGCAGAACTGGTTGAAAGTGTTGGAGGACTTATTGTTACAATAACAGGTTGACCTAAAAAAATAAAATCAGAATGAAAAGTTCCCCCACATTTGGCCTGATACCCGGTAGGTCTCGTAGCTGTGGTTTTGTTCCCACCGTTTCTCTTTGGGGTTCACAGAGAATTATATTGTTACTAAGTTTTCTTCTAAATGTTGTTGGTGGGTTTTCGGTTTTACACTCTCAGTTCTTTGTTCTTACAGGGGAATTTGAAGAGATTCAAAAATTGGGTTATGGCTCCTATTGTCCCAGAATCTTCTTTTTGTAGGTTTTCTAAATTTTTAAAGATTGTACATGCATAAATTAGCAGCTTGACATAACAGTCATGTGCTAGCTCTGAGTTCTGTAGGTCAGAAATCTGACACAGCATGGCTGGGTTCTTTGCATTAGCTGAAATCAAGGTATCAGTTGGGCTGTGTTCTCATGTGGATATTCTTGGAGAAAATCTCCTTCGAAGCTCATTCTTTTGTTGGCGTAACTCAGCTGTGAGACTGTCGCTATTTCCTTGCTGGTGGCCACCTGGGTTTTTCTCTCAGTCCCTCGATACCACCCATATTCCTTGATACATGGTCCCCTGTATCTCCTTATTTAAGGTAAACTCTGCCACGTTTACAGGGGAGTGAGTGGGAAATCTCTGTGACCATTTTAGATTTCTGCCTCCCACAGACCCTCTTCTGCCTTTGAAACCAATGAAAAAATAAAATAAAGGAGTTGACTATGACAATGACCACCTCATTTCTGATGAAGCTGATCAGAGAGTTGGTCTGCACTGTGACAAAATGGGCTTGTAAATATTCCTTCACCGAATTAGACCAGTCTACTCTTCCCATCCCAGGAATCAGGTACAACTTCAGGTCTCTCCTGAAGTGGAGGATCCTGACTTAAACACATCTCAGGGCAGGAGAGGAAGCCAGAAAGCACCTTCTCTGTAGCCAGGTGTATCTGAGAGTCAGAGACCAAATGACAAATCCAAAAACCAAGAGAGCTGAGACTGAATCACTCAGACTCATTTACTTTTTTCCCAAATTCACCAACTAGATAGCATACTTCTTCCACCCAGAAGAGCTGTGTAAGAAGAAAAGAGAGATGATTTACCCCATGAGAAGTGCCCTGAGGTGGCAATAGGAGGCTAAGAAAATGCAATCCCCTACCTATCTTCAGCCACCCATCGTTTTTGTCTAATTGGCACTCTGACAGTGTCACCCGCGTCTCCTCTGGGCCTCTATGGGTTAAATTCCTGAATAATTGAGGTGAATTCCAGATACAATCATTGAGACACACCACATATTTTGTATATTGTACAGTCTGCTAGATATAGAAGGCTATACGCGGTTAAACAATGGTTTCTCCCTTTAAAAAAAGGTAATACACAAACCAAAAGCTTGACAGTCTACTAGTTGGGAAGGGGTAGACACATACATAGCTGGAATGCAAAGTAAAATTCTACATGTGTGATAGAGAAGGAGCTAACAACAAGATGAGGGGTTGAGAGGAGGGAGCTTCTCACTGGATTCAGGATGAAGATGGGGGTGGACGTGGAGGAAATATGGGAGGTGGGGGGCGGGTGGAAATGGCCATGAGCGTCATGAAGAAGGCAATCTATGGAGAAAGAGCACCACAAACGATGTGACTGGGAAGTAAAACTCGCCCCATCTGGTCCTAGATGGCTACAGGTGGGGGTTGAAATGCAGCCTGAAGCCTTATAAGCTTCTTAACACAACATGCTTGTTGTAAACCCCTTCCCTGTTTATCTCCACCCTTCAAAGGGGCAATGAACCATAGCTCAACTCTAGAGTTTAGAATTTCTCTTTCAGACCAATGTATTTTAAAGTTTGAGATGGCTTTTCATATTGAAGTGGATAAAATATATTGAAGTCATTATGATAATAGTCCTTCTCTTTGGTTTACAAAGAAATGCGCAGACTTTACAACATGAAGATCACAGAAACTACAGTGCATTATTTTGTAGGTACCTCCAGCTCAGCTTGTTCCAAACGGAGCTCATTATTCTGCATTTCCACTCAAACCCACACACCCTCCTGTGTTCCTCTATGTCAATGTCTCAAAGCGCACCTAGTCCTACACACCAGCAAGCTGAGAGCCATTCTTCATTCTACATCACAATTTGACAAAGTAATTTTAAAGCTATTGATAGTGGAATTTATAGAATGTACTTACATGGTGTGTGTCTTTTACTTTCATTTTATTGTTTCTATTAAATCTTTAAGAATCACAGCGATAGCCGTGTGCCTCTTTCACTCTGAGCCCTAAAATCCTCCGTGTGCTCTCTCCCTTCGCATCCCCCAGCGGAGCCAGGGGGTGGAGTCAGAAGACGGAAGAAGCCTGGACTGCCGAGTGCACCAGTTAGAGGAGAACCATCTGACCCATCATTCCATGGGACCCACAAAGGATTTCTCCTGAATGAGGACTAAACTCTTATTGTGTTAGGTCACTAAGATTTGGGGTAGTTTGTTACAGTCATGGAGTTTTCTGACAAATGGCAAAAAAAAAAAAAAAAGACTCTTCTTTCTATAACCTTGTCGTACTTCTCCAGTTTTATCTCCAGTCATACAGACCATGCATTTTCACACCTTTATTCCCTTACTAATGTTGTTACTTTTATCATTACCCAAAAAAATTCAGCCAGTGACACCTGAAATATTGCCTCTCATTCTTCTTTTTATCTCTTTCCGTATCTATCATTCTGATTCAAATACAATACCGTTCCAGATATTTAAATTTATGGTAATCAAAAATATACGAAAAGATCCTTAAAAAAGACATAAAAAAGAGTAGGTGTATATCAAAATTTAGTATATGATAATAATAGAGACATTTCAAGTCAGTGAGTAAAAATAATGCAGTTAACACATTATCTTTGGATAACTAGTTAGCCATTTGGGTGGGAAGAGAAATCTGGATCATTACCATAATTATGCCTAAGTATTTAAATATAAGATTTAAATACAAAACAGGAGGAAAGATGGGCGCCTGACATTTTTAATCTTAGCATGGAGAAGACCTTTAAGCATAACCCCTACGCAAAGTAGAGAAATAGTAACACACATAGACTGCACGTAAAACGTGCACCACTAGAAAAAACCGAAGAATCTAGTAGCAAAGTAAGCAAGATACGAGAAGAGTAATTCACAGATGAAATTAAAACAGCCAAAAGACACGTGAAAATCTTTTCTTCATCCCATCAGAACTTAAACTTCAAGACGGCAGAATTCTTTTCAAATCTGTTCGTCAAGATACCTTGCAACTTTGTTCAGCCTCTGGCAAATATTTATTTGATGACTGTAAGACTGACTGACTGAATGAATGACTCAGTCAATCATTAAACAAATAAATATCAGCCTGCTACCTTCTGCTTTTGCTCATTAGGTTGGCTTTACTAAAGATTTGTTCATATACAATGCCAAACTAGTTGTTAAGCTTTCTGAATAGAAATTCCCAGTACTCATTTACATGGAAGAGTCGTATTTTTTCACTCAAAAATTCCAATTAGAGGAATTAATTTAGAAAAGAATCTAAAAATACAAAGATGTATGTTGTTATACTAGCTTGGGTAAATATTTTTTAAAAATCATATTGTTAAAAATATCTGTCTCTGGTTTGTGGAAGCAGTAAGAACTAGATGAATTACAATTTGGGAATGAGAACTGCCTTGAAATAAACTGATAATGATTGCCATTCACTTTGTTTCCTGGGGTATTTTTCAGATCTGCTCATGCACTAAGTATTGAGCCAAGGAGAGGGACAACACTATGGGCCAGAAACACTAGCAAAGCTTTTGGGATGACACCAGGATAGAAAACTATGTTGGATGCTTCAGAGGACTCGGAGGCATGGCTTGCTTTTGCTACAACATATTTTCTGAATGTTGGGGTTGCATGGAAGGTGGGAATATAAAGTTAACAGTTTTAAAGGTAAAAAGAAATTATCCACATCTCATTTTACTTGAGGAAAACAACAAAAGCTTCCAAAGGAAGGAGTCTACCTCAAATATTGTCGCTCTGCTTCTTAAGACATTACCAAGCTTTGAAGCTGTTCTGAGGTGGGAGGCTAAAGAAGTAAGCTATAAATCCCTGAAGGTGAAGAATAAATCTCTGCAGTTTCCAAGACAAAGGAGACAAATATCCACAAGCCTTTCAATAAAAATCTTACGATAATAAATCCATAGGAACAGAAATAAACCGGAACTAGACTGAATCTCTTTGAAACTGAAATCAAACCCAACACAGCTCAAACCTTGACTGAACAGAGGCCATCAGATCTTCTGTCTGCAATAACAACAAAAAAAGGAAAGAATCTCTGATGAAACATAATTATAGAAGCTTTTACTGTTCCTTTATTCACAATGTCTGGCATATCATCTAAATTATTAACTATGTAAAGAGGCAAGACTATTTAATGGACCAAGACAAATATAAAATAATAGAAACCAACCCAAAGATGAAGCAGATCAGAGATTGATATGTTATGATCTCTGGGACAAATTATCACCAATGTCTCTTTTTATAAATAAAGTCTTCTTGGAACACAGCTGCGTTCATTTACTTATGTATCATCTATGGCTGCTTTTTTGCTACAATAGTGGTTGAGTAATAAGACAGAGATCATGTAGACAACAAGCCTAAAGTTTTTGCTTTTCTGGCCCTTTACCGAGCAAGTCTTCCAACCTCTGGGGCATAATAGAGTTAACAGATGGGGATTGTAAAATAAATGTTAATAATATTTTAAAGATACTAATGGAAAAGAAAGACAAAATAGATCAAATAAAGTAAAATTTTACCAGGAAATTGAAATTTATTTTAAAAATAGATTAAATGTTTATTCTGGAACTTAGAAATACAACATCTGAACATAAGGATGGATAATTTTATGAGCAGATTGATCCCAGCAAAATACAGGATTAATGAACTTGAAAACAGGTCATAGGAAAATATAAATTAAAGTACAAAAAGAATAAAATGTAAATATCAGATAAGAGCATAGGAGATGTGTGTCAAAAATATGCGTAATTGAAATTATATAAGAGGAAGAAAGAGAGAGGGCAAAAACAATATCTAAAGCCATACCACTTGAAAATTTTCCAAAACTACTGGAAGATATCTTCCCACAGACTCAATAATTTCTGAGAAACCTAAGAAGAATAAACTTAAGGGAAATCACAAGTTTGCACATCATAGAGAAGTTTCTTGAAACCAAGTACAAAATAAAAACTTCAAAGGCAGTCAGAAAAAAAAAGACATTGTCTGACAAAACATCAGGCTTCTGAAGAGAAATAATGGAAGTCAGAAAACAATGAAAAAACATCTTTGAAAGGATAAAAGAAAACAATTGTCAACTTAGTATCAGTTACCTAGCCAAATGTAACCTTCAGAATGAAAGTAAAGTAAATACAGTTCTCAGACAAAAAAAAAAAAAACCCACAAAAGCAAAACATAACTAAATTTGTCATCAGAGGAGATGCGCTAAAAGAAATATAAAAGTGAATTTTTCAGTAGAAAGAAAATGTTCCCAGATGAAAACAAGAAAATGTAGGAGGGAATGAAGAACACCAAAAAGGATAAAAGTACAACTAGAGATAAATGAATATTGATGGCACAAATAGATGTAATGTTGTGCGGACTGTCTGATATACTCAGAACTAAAATGCACACAGATACCGCTAGACAGAAATAATACTAAAATTGGAAAAGGATAAAATGTGAAAATTTTCCAGCTATTTTAGCTGAATCAAGAAGTGATGAAACTGATTGTTTTTATTATATGCCAGTAAGTCGAAGAGGTACGTTGTTACTTCTAAGGTAATAACTAAAATAACAGTAAAATAATGTAAACTATC
Source organism: Vicugna pacos (assembly GCF_048564905.1). NCBI lineage: Eukaryota > Metazoa > Chordata > Mammalia > Artiodactyla > Camelidae > Vicugna > Vicugna pacos. Next base: position 46,755,686 of record NC_133001.1, read on the forward strand.
AAATAAACTAATTCTATTAAATGCAAATGGTTTAAATAATCTACCAAAATATTAAAGTTGTCAGATTGCATTAAAAGTTGAACATTCAACTATAAGGCACTTACAAAACACACACTCTAAGTAATATATGCAAAAAACAAAAAGTACAGATTAGGGCAAGACACACTCCTGGAGATATAAATATATATATTATCATTAGTATAAATGGATCAATCCCACAGAAATATAGCACAGTTCTAAATCTGTTTATCTCTAAAAAATAGCTTTATTAAAATCAGAGCAAGAATGAATACAGCTAAAATGAGAATCAGACCTACTAGCCATGCAGTGAAAGAGTTTGACACACCCCCTTGCAATAGCTGATAAGACATTGGCAAGGATAGAGAAAATCTGAACAAACCAGTTAATGAACTGGACCTAACTAATACACATGTAACAATGCACCCAAAACCAGAATTCTTTTTTTTTTTAAGTACATACGGGACATTTACCAAAATCAACTATATGTTGGATAATAGAGAGAGACTCTACGTTTAAAAATACTGAAATCATTCAGAGTAAATGTTGTGACTATAAGTGAGATTAAGCTAGAAAATAAGAATAAATACCACAAATGCCATCCAAAGCCACGGCGGTGTGCCAGCGGGACAGAAGAAGGACACAGGAAGATACAGTGAAGATGTGAAGCAACTAGAGAGTCTCGTGTCCCACTGATTGGAACATGAATTGGTTCAGCTCCCCATCAGCTTCTACACAGGCTGAATATGCACATATGATATGAATCAGCAATCCCACTCCCCGATACACTGCCAACAGAATATTTGTTCCGAAAGCGACGTACCCACATGTTCGGATCAACGATATCTGAAATAGACAACAATTGAAAACTACCCAACTGACCGGCAGAATGGATAATGTATTTGGTATCTTCGCATAATGGAACACCATAAACCAACGTGCAGTAATACTGTTACATCCTACAAACATAATGATCAACCAAGATCATCAGCCACAAAAATTATTTGATTCCATTTATAAAAATTACAAAATTGTCAAAACTAATTATACATGGATCACACTTATTCTCAGGAACGTAGTGACTGGAAGGGTATCTAGAGTGCTGGTAATGTCCTTGGTCTTGTACTGGGACAAGTTGTGTTTAGTTCAGAAAATTCACCAGACTATACCCGTACGATGTGTGCGCATTTCTGTATGCATATTAAGCTTCCATAAAGTGCTTTAAAAAATTGCAGTTGTGGGAACTGAACAAGTACCATTCGACCAGAAGAGTAGAATGCTGAATTAAAATGGAGGTGCAGTTCACTGAAGTTGAGGATTTCAATCTATAAGCAGCCAAAATGCCGGAAACATTGTTTAAATGCACACTGGGTGCCCTCCACCTAAAGGCAGAACTTGAGACAAGACTGTGAGCCTGCTGCTAAGATGAACAGGAGGGTGGAATGGAGAGGCTGGAAGATAACATTCCTGAGAACGTTCATAGTGGGGCTTGAGACAAAGCGTAAGCTCTTCACTGGACAGTGAAAAAGTACTGATTTGGATTTTAAATTGTGGGAAAATAGAAAAAGCCTATCTCCCCAAAACATGACAAATGGATTGTGAGAAATCCCTCACTTTGAAAGAGGGCAAGTCGAACAAAGACTCATGATAGAACTGTATTCTTGTTATTGAAGGAACTAGGGGAGACATTTAGTTATATATTTAGGAATATAGAAAGTGCTTTCTGTTATAAGAAAGCATGCTAGAAAGATTGGAGAGGGTGAGGGGTAAAGGAAGTAGGGTTAGAGAAGGGAGAAGGATACAGGAAGAGTGAATAAAAAGAGGAACCAACATACTGGAAGTAACACAGGATAACTTGTGTCTGAGGATATCTCAGTCCATGTGAGTGGACTTCTAACCTGATTATTCAGGTCACGAGATATACTTTCCAGAGGACTTGCAAATACTGACACAAGCTGACAGTGGTCTGCACGGGGAATGAGGAAGAAGTAGAGACAGGTGTTGTCCTCTCGTCATACTATACCCCAACTGTATATCAACCTTACAAGATCTCAGTTACTTTGATCTGGGAGATGCACTGACATCACTTACTCCAAGCATGCATACAATGTAAGAACTCTTCTGCAGCATCCTTGAAAAGAAATGCACTCTCTTCTTTAATACCCAAAGCAAGGAAGAACTGACTGTCTGATGCAATTGCTCTCTTCAATTTCAAACTCTAATTATTAGAAACTTCTTTCTAATCTGGAGTCCACATCTGCCTCCATGTAATTCCCACACATGAGTCCTAGTTCTGCCTGCTGGAGCCAACAGAGCAAGCCTGCTTCCTGTTCCACATGACAGCACATCAAATATTTATTGACAGTTCGCATGTCACCAGTGTTTTCTCCAGGCCACATTCCCTTAGGTCCTAGCTGTCTCAGAATCGATGGACTATGGAAACACAGATGATGTAGCCTTCATTTCCAAACCACTAACACCTGTTTCAGATACTAAATGGTAGCAAAGTAAATAAAATCCTGGTCAGCATTTACACCTGGGGTTCCACTGGCATATAATAAGACAAGTCTGCATATGGAAAACCAACTGATTCACCTTCAGACTGATACCATTGTACCGATAGATACATGTTCCACCTCTACATTCAAACAGCAAATGTACTTTAGACTCCATGGGTATCTTGGTCCTAAAGAATCACAGTTACGGTTTCATGGTTGGTAACTACCAGTTATAGAACGCTGGCTTTATGAGAATTGTAGGTCATGTGAACTGAACCATGAAACAGCAAATGTGTCTGAAGATCAAATTCTGTCACAAAGTTAAGCTATATTTGTACACCAAAACTCTACCTTAGAAAACTTAGGGATAAAGAATTGCTTTAGGAATCCCAGATAATACCAAGTTTCTCCGATTAATGTCTGCTTGTTTTAGAAGTGGACCCTGGACTCCCTGGAAGCAGTAAAGGGCAAGAGAAATATTCATCCTCTCTAGCGAGATGAAGCATCCGCATGAGTTGAACAGTATGACAATGACTGGCCATCATCCTCGCTGCCTGCATTGCTAGCCTGGTGTCTCACAACAAAATGCAGCTCTTGCCTGACCAGCTGGAAGACTCCAAGCACCTTCTCTGAGCAGAGTGCTGTGTCAGATGCTAAGGTGAACTCACTAAGTATGTGTGTCATTGCCTCTTCTTTAAAGAACTTTCAATTTCGTCCAAGACATAAGACTAAAACTTCAGTGTGATTGACAGAGGGTGATCAATCACAGCGTGTGTGAAGGCATGGCTAATGAATGAATATGAATATATATGTGTACACACATACATACAATGACAGAGTTGCATGTGGGTCCCAGCTTTACCATATATTAGCAGCATGGCCCTGGACCAATCACTAAACCGTTATACGCTGATCTCAGAGGGTAATAGTGACCTTTGTACTGGAGTGTTAAATGGCCACTTCTTCCATCTTCAAAGTGACATGGAGTATCACTGGCTTCCCCCTTCTCATGGAAACTGGTTTTCTCTAGGCTTCCATAACATCATCCTCTTCTGGCTCTTCTACCCCGTTGGCTGCCTTCTCACAGTCTATTTTGTTTTGTTTTCCACCTCTTCCAGAATTCTCAAAGTTGGACTGCTTCAAGGCTTGGTCCTATAACATCTTCCCTTTTCTAGCTATAGTTCTCCTATATGCAATCTTATCTAGTACCACACACTTAAATATCACCCATCTGTCAGTGACTCCCAAAATTGTATCTCCAGGTCTCATCTCCCCTCTAAGTTCCAAGCAATAACTCTAATTGCCTTCTTAATGCTTTTTATGAATGTTACAAATATGTCTAATAGGTATCTCAAGCTAAACATGGCCAACACGGAAAATGTGATTCCCCATCCTTTAAAATCTGTTCTTCCCTTCTAAATAAATATGATTCTACCTATAAGGTTCCTAAACCCAAAGTAAGGCATAACCCTTGAAACATGCTTTCCTCCTCTTTAGGAAATCTAATCAGAGAGTCCAAATGATCAAAAAGTCACGTTGGCCAGACTTTTAAAATATATTCCAGATCAGTTAACCCCTTCCCACTTCCACTCTTACTAGCCTGGCCTGTCTTCCCTCACCTAGACTAGATCTTCCAACTAGTCTCCTGTCCTGCACTTTTGCCCCATACACACATCAGACAGACTAATCCTTAAAATAATTTAACCTGAAACAAGCTACTCACCTGCCTAAAAAGACACTCTATAATGCGTTTACATTTTATGCTAAAAAACTCAGACCCTTCACGTGACCCGTGAAGCCCCACATCGTCGGGTCTCCTGCTGCTTCTCTGACGTCACCTCCTACAACTGCCCCCTCACTTAGGGCTCTGGCCACACGGGCCTCCTTGCACGTGGCGAGGGCTCACGTGGTCTCGGACGCTTTACGGTAGCTATTCCCTCTGCCTACACGTGTGACCCACGTCTCTTCACGGCTGGCCTGTCATCCCGGCTCTGCTCTTCTGAGAAAATTCCTTGGGTGTAAAATACACGTAGCAGCCGTGAGAAAGCTCTTAGACGTCCGACTGTCAGGAGCCAATTGACGCAGCTGTTGTACTGCGGTGTTCATTGCTGTCTTTGCATCAAAGCCAAGCCTCCCCCAGCCAATGACAGAGTCTGGCAGAAATGCTAAGGCAGACCATTCCTCGGGGATGCAGGACTCCCCTGACAGCCACCTTTGGCTTGAAGACTCGTGGATGGCTCTGCCAGACTCTAGACCGCACAGCCATCTAGGACGCATTCGCTCAAATGCCCTCCCTTCGTCTTCTCACTCAGGGTCACACTGGCATGAAGGTACATCAGTTCTCCCAGCTCCCCTCAGCTCCCTCCCTCTTGTCCCCCACACAGACATTCCCACCACTAAAACCCTTGCATATTTAAACTCTTCTTTGTGCCTGCTTCTCAGAGGACCCCAATTAAAACAGCATAAATATTTGATCCTGTGACAGTAATGATTTTTAAAATCTGCACATCATAATTTAAAAATTGCTTATATCGTTACATAATTCATCCCACATACAACATTGTCCTCATTTTATACATTAGGAGTTAAGGCTCAGAAAGAATAAATGACTTAATGCCAAGGATCATAATAAGCAAATGTAAAAGCAGAATTTTCCTTCTAACTCTAAACACTTCCCACCATAGCTGTCGGGTTCCTTCCCCTATACCAAGGAGGACTTGAGCGATTCTAAAGATTCCTGAAAAGACTGAAAACTCCACCACATCTTCATCCAAATAATGCTCAGAGTTTTGGATTTGGGTTGTGGTTTGCCCTCGGGTCATGCATTTAATTAGGGAGGACAGAATGATTTGCATTTTTATTCTACACGACATACTTCTGGGGCGGTAGCATATACACTCTTTACATTATGCAAATATATTTCTGCTGCCCCCTTATTATTTCAGTGAATCAAGTCTACCAAAGGTCAATGTCTTTGTCAGCACGAGAGTGGACGCTGGCAGCGTGAGGTGACAAAAGCTGCAGCCTGTTAGCAGTCACTGTCAGCAGCAGGCTGTGATCCTACCTCTCTGGCCCCAGCAGGGCAATTTCACTATCCCTTCAGACCAGCCTCGAAGAAAGAATTTCCTCTTCTTTTGACGTTTGAAAGCCAGATCCACCCACTTCTCCAAATGCCCAGCAGAATTGCTGCCGGCCGCTTGGACGGGTCCCTTTATCAAAACTTTACTGCAAAGACTTTTCACTTCTTCACTCAGCTTTCATTGCACAACATGCCTGCTTTGTGCTGCTCAAGGAGACTTAACAAACCCCAGAAAGGCCAGAGAGTGCAGCCACCAACTCGTAAATCCTGAAACACACAAGGTAACAGGAGTTGTCAGTGGTCTCCCGCGCTGTGTACAAGTCCTTCTCTGTGACACTTGAATGGCATGCCATCACTTCCTTTGAAAAAGCCCCGATCTACCAGCATAGTGTTCATACAATCTCTGTACCATATTCTCCAGTACAAGTTTTCTTCTGACTTTTACATGTCGGTGTATCTTCATTTGATATACAGGCTTAGCAGGAAACTATTTGTTGGGAAAAAAAAATCAAGGAGAGAAAAAGTTGCTTGCTGTCAGAATAATCAGGGAAGTGCCATATTTAAAGGATGAATACACGGTGTGATTCTAAAACAAAGAGACTGATTTTCAAGTGCAGTTTACATACACCCCCTGACAAATCTTATTTTCTTTTTTAATCTACATCAATTAATTACATTATTATGTTTATCAACGTTAAGGACACACTGAGTTTTATACAAAATCTGGTTAATAATAGGAGATGCCACTATTCTGAAATGCGAAAATAATGGATTTTTCTGATAGCAACTTTATAGGATAGTCAGTTCACTCAGATAGCACTCTCTCTTTTGCAGAAAAGTAAAACTGAAATGCGCAGAGGAACATTAAGGTTCCCAGGGCTGTACATCTGGTTAGGAACTAAAAAGGGATTCGAATCCAGATTTGCTAGTACATAATTCATTTGCTGCTCTGTGCTCATGCTGCGAATGCTCGAACCCCATGATACGCTGTAACTGGTTCTTAGCAATGTGGTCTGTACGCGATATGACATGGTAAGAGGAGCATGTCCTGGAAGTGCTGTGGTTTTACATTCCGAAAGGTGTCCGAAAAGGAGCTGGAACCACACCGGTCAGGATGTTTAGGAAGGTTCCTACCCTAGTTTTGAGAAAGTAAGACTTGAGCTTTGAAGAATGGATAGGATAAGATTCAGACAACCAAGAGAAGGAGAGCAATTTAAAGAATGGTCCCAGAAAAGAGTGGGTGCATTTGGAGGGTAGTAAGTCTGTTACTATGCATAGAAGAGAAGCGGCAACAAAGGCTGGAAAAGTCAGGAGAACCAAATGTGGATAGGGAAGGCTGGGAAGTGTGATGGGAATGGGCCTGGATGAATAGCCAAGGCACAAAAATGGTTGGCAATGGGAGAGATCTTGGAATTTTTCAAGAATGAATTCCTATGCAGCCCTATATCTAAAACATACTAGCAGTCGGGGTTTGTATCCTCTTGCTGCACTCAGAGGTGGGTGCACATTCCCTGTGGCTTCTAAACAAAGCTTGAAGGTGGTTTTTCTGAGAACCAGTACGCCCTGAGCGGTAACACACTGTGCAGACTCAGGAACCACGGACTTGACCTCGCAGGGCTGAGCTGGAATATGGTCACAGGTGGAGACAGAACATAACACGGATCAATGCAAGGAGACGCTGAGGACCATGCAAACAAGCAGGACAACTCTTAATAAGGAAAAGAAACAGTGATGTGTTTGTAGAGGGGGAACTGGAGGGACCCGACACTACAGACGAGTACAAAGAGAAGTTAAAAAAGAAAACCATCTCATCTTCCTTAAGGCTTCAGCAAGTACTCAGATACCATCATGAACTGCAAATGTCTTTAAAGCAGATGTGGACCCAAGTGAAACCTGTGTCTCAGAAGCAGGTGAGCGTCACAGAGGTTCCGGAGCACACAAACAACAACACAGATGCCTGCTGCCGGCATGAAGCATGTGGACAAATATCGAAAGTCAGGGAAGAAAATTCAGTCTTCGCATAGAGCAAAAAGTAGGCCATTAACTTAGGTATTTAAACTGGTGCATGAACCCCACGGGGCAGGAAGAAATCCAGTGTACTCCAGAACCAAATTACAAGGTAGAAAAGTTCAATTCACATAAATACATGGATTAGCTGATCTGAGAATTGGGTTCAATTGTCACCTTTGGGAAAATCAAATCTGTCATATTAATAACAAGAGTATTAAGATGATCCTGCTATTCATATGCTAATCACAATAAGGGCTTTTCTACATGTTATCAAGCAAAATAAAACATTTTTCAAATATAAAGATTCTGCAAACTTCATAATACCTCGAGAGCCTTATTAAAAGTGTTCACACATTTAAATAAAATTAAATTCCAGCCTAATCACCGCAGGCAGATACCGCTCCATGAGAGGCGGCTTTCCCCCAGAGTCGCATCTGAACAGCCCCGCGCAGGGGATTTCGCAGCCATTTATCTCTCGTGGCATTACAGATATTGAGTTCAGATTATGCATGTTGCAAACCTACTGGTTTAATGATCTGGAGGCCATGTCCACACTCTTAGCACTAATCACTTTGGCCGTATAACAGTGTTGAAGAGTGCTGTTATTAAAGCAAAAAAAAACAAAAAACTTCCTGGAATAAGACTTACTTCTGAAGACAAGGCTGCCAAGCCTTTTTCCCTCAGCAGAGCTGTCAGTTTAGATTCAGAATACTTACAGCCCAGATTCGCCAGGTAGTTTGGAAATAAATGACAACCTCATTAGGCAAAGAAGCTTACAGTCCTGTGCCCTTCGCACTCATGGTGATGAAGCCAGAGACGCCATCCCGGGTTCTGAGTTCCTCAAAGATTTCATTCAACTCTCTAGGCTAGTGATGAGGTCCTGCGGATTTATCATCATCACTGTGTCAAGTGTGTTAGTCAGGACAGCAAACGCCCAGCTGCAGGAACCACCAGCTTCTCAGTCTCTGCAGTTAACGCAACGGAGGCACGTGCCCACTCAGTCACAGTCCGGCTGGCTTTTCATCAGGCAGAATTCCAGTTCCTCCCGTCCTGTGGCACCACCATCTCTCAGTCCTTCACGGAATTATTTACATTCACTCAGTCAAGCAGAGTGTAAGTAGGGGCAACATTCTGGGACAAAAGAAGGCAGATTGATGAGCTAGTCTCTGCTACATAGACTGGCAGTGTTTAAGTTGAAAAAGGGGAATTTCCAAGAAGCGAAGGAATAATGGTAGAATATGTGACAGAATCCCTGAGGGAAATTATACTTTCAACAAGGAAAATTCTAAAGAAAAAGGCTGTGCCTATCCATCCATCCCCCAGCATCCACTAGCTTATACCCTGTGCACCTACTGTGTGTCACATCCTCATTGCTGGAGGTGAGCCTCTCCACCCGTCTCCCCTTGCCCAGGAGCATCCAGGTTACTGACAGGTACGAGTGGAAGGCGAAACAATAAACAGAGGAATGCAATATGGTGGGACAAGAGCAGAGAGGCATTAAAAGAGACTGTTTCTTCTGAATCCCCCTTTACTTCCGTTTTATTCTCAGAAATTCTTCTGTGACAACACATTTGTCTTTGAATGGCCATCTCTTGTTCTCCCACAAAAGGTGTATACAGAGGGTCTTCCCAAGAGCAAACAAAAGAGGAAAAAATGCTTAAAATATACGGAATGAAAAATTAAACCTGAATGCCTGGTCTGTAACAAAAAACATAAAGGTATTCATTCCCTCTAACCTAATCATCATTTTCAACGAGAATTTACATGAAAGAAATTATTCAACAGAAGCAGGATGTTATATAAATCAACATGATTATTGCAGAGTTAGCTACGATAGTCAAAAAAAAAATTTAATAGTCAAAATGCCCAATACTAACCTTACATTTACTTGATGGAGCATGGTAGACTCATTAAAACTATACTAAATTGGCAGATGGAAATGTTTATGTCACCATTTTAATTCAAGTAGACAATGAAACATTTCTTTCCCATAGACTATATATAATATGCCCAGCAAATAAAAGTAATTGCTTTATTGGGATGGTGAAATGACAGGTAATTTTTTTATTTAAACATTATCTTTAATATTGCTACATCAGCTTCTCGGTGATTAAAACATTTATACGATCTGTATGTCAGAGGTAAAACACACAAGTTATTGTTCATTCTGAAAACAACTGCCATTTCACAAACTCACTAGCATTTGTCACCTAGAAATTTTTTATTTTGGTTGCGTGCCCCTCTCTGCACAACTGTATTACTTTTCTGTCTGACCCCAGATCCTATCTTCCTCTTGTTCTCTTCCAGCACATTCTCTCCAGAGTCATAAAATTCCCTTTGGCTCTCAGAAAGCTGGACCCCTGGGTAGTGGAAAAATCGCACAAGTGTGTCCATTCCCAGCAGTCATAATTTGCAACCTCTTCCCTAAAATTCAGAAAGTCCCTAAACTCTCGGGCATGAGGAATTGTGTCTTGCTCTGAGTCATACTTGAGGCAGGAAGCGAGCAATGATTTGAGGACAACAATAAATATCCTCTAGGGCTGAACATTTAGAAAAAAAAAAAGGTAAAATATGTGAATTCTCAGATTAGGAGAACTAGCTCTGGAGTAAATTGCTTCAGGTCAAAGTTTTCCTCTTACTAACTGTGACATTGGGCAATTTATTTAAAGTGTCTATGCTTCAGTTATTTCATCATGCGAAAAAGAAGGAGCAGAAGATGAGGAAGAAAAGGAGCTGTTACCACACAGAGTTAGTACAAGGATCAAATAGGATAATGAATACACTTGGCTTACTGTGTACAGTCAAATGTGGTAGCTGTTTTCTCAGTAGTGGTTATGGGAGTGGAAAGAGACTATATTTTCATTTAAATACAGGCGAATTATGTAGAACTGATCAGGTATCAAATTCCTCATTTTAAGCGTTAATTGCATCTATGGTGACAGTGTCCTTTTTCTTACTCAATCCACCTGCATTCTCATACGCATGTCTTCTAATCTTGAAAATTAATCTATAATTTTTCTCTTATCTTTTCTTTATCTTCAGCTAGTCCTATTTAGATTGTCTTTAATCCAAGTGTATAAAAGTATTCACATCTCTAACATTCTTAGGAAAAAAAAAATCTTCCCCAGATCATTTTAAGACTTAGTGTTTCTTTTCTCCTTCCATTTGCAACTAAATTTCTAGGGGTTGTATCCATCTGCTCTGTTCCACTCAGGTTCTCAGTCCACCCTAAATAATTTCTGGCCATATCGTTTCATTGAAACTGTCTTAACTCAAATCATCAATGAATTTCCTATCTCCAAAGAATACTTTGTATTATTTATTGGATTTCTCTGATACATCTAATTTTGTCATGATTTCTCTCTGTTGCTTGCACTCATTTTCTTCACTTGTTCATCATTATTAGCTGTGCCTTCTTGAACTCTGCTTTGCTCTCCCCTTTCTGTGGGCATTCATCATCCACACCTACTGCGTTCTCCTTGCAGATTCCTCCTCCATCAACCACTAAAACACCAGCATCCCCAAGATTCTGCCACGTAAGTGCCGCTCTTCTCTTCCCCAAGAAATGCCCATTAGTCAACCTCATGAGACTCTTGGTTTTACCTATAATGTTTGTATTGATAACTTCCAAATCTGTATGAATATCCTTGACCAGCACCCCGAGCAGTAGACTCAGGATAGCAAAGCACAGAGTCTGGCACATATTGACACAATAAATAATTGTAGGGAAAAAAATAAATTATACCTGTTAGTCACAGCATTTCAGTATCCCAGAGCTCCCTCAAAGGCTAAAACTAACCTAAAGGAAAGTTCTAGAGGAGGGGCTAAACTTTCTCCATATTCCTAGTCTCACTCTGTGAATGGCCAGGAGCGTACAACCATTTACTCAAATCGGGAACTTGGAAGTCATCTAACTCCTTCCATTTATGCCAACGCTATATCATTCTCCTTCAAGCTCTGAGCAAATCTTGTTTATTTTACCTCCTGATGTTTCCCAGATCCACCCTCTTTCTTCTCTTTTACCTCTGCTGCCCTAGTGCATTTCAGCATTTCCTACCTGAAATGCTGCAGTCAGGAGCCACCCAGTTGATCTTGCCTGAGACTTTGCACTGACTTAAGACATCATCTTGCCCTGTCATCTAGAAAATCTACCTAAGTCACAAAAAAAATGACTGCACCACTTATTTCTTCCTATGTAGACCTTCAATGGTGTTTGTTTACTTACAGGAAAATTTACCAGATTTTTAACATGCCATGTCCCTTCTACCATGCTTGTTCTCTGACTCACCTTGCTATACACTTTACCACTTTCAAGACCTCAATCTTCTGTAGTACAACATACTAGGTAATAGAAGGTCCCAGTTTAATAATACTACAGACACCCACAAAAACAAACAGACCCCTCTAGACTCAGAACCTTCCTTCAACTACAGCCTCAGAGAACTAAAAAGGGAAGTTTTTAGATGATGACATAATAGTCAAAAGTCACAAAACACACAAGAAAAGAAGGCACACTGTGAATGAGGACAGACAGAAACAACAGAACATAAGAGTCAGATGTGCAAGTACACTGTGGAAAGAGGAGACATTGAATATAAAATGAGTGTGTTAATACACTTAACAGGAAAATTTTAATTGTAAGAAAATATAAAATGCCAGGTATATTTGGAAAAAATCCAAGTATGTCTTCCTAAAATGGAGAGTATAGTGTCAGAAGTTTTGAAAAATATATAAAATGGAAGGGTTTAAGGTAAATAAGACATGATCAAAGAAGCAATTGATGAAATCATCTAGAAAGTAGCACCAAGAGATGGGACACATGAGAAACAGATTTTGAAGACAGGATGAGAGTATCTATAATACAGCTAATTTGATTCCAGAATAAGTAAAGGAATGTATAGAAGCTATGTTTTTAGAGATACTGACTGAGATTTGTCTAGAACTATTAACCGTTATGAATCAACGGCTTCATAGTTGGCTACCAAATTCCAAAGACAAGGAGATGTCTCCAGAAACAGCCATAGTAAAAAGACAGATTACTTACAGAAGAACAGATATGGGAATGACAGCTGATTTCTGAACTGCAACAATGAAAATCAGAACACTATATAATAAAACATACATTGTCTAATAAGCAGTACCAGTCAATGTAGAGTTGTGTACACAGTGAGTGTATCTTTCAAGAATGAGGTATAATAAACACATTTTCTGACAAACAAAAAGTGTGAATTTGCTGCCAACAGATCCTCTCACACACTGCCGGTGGGAACGTAAATGGATGTGACCAATTTAGAAGACCCAGTCCAGTATACTTGGACATGCACGCATCTTCACATCCAAATTCCACTCCTACACATGCTCCAAAGGAAAAACTCTTATGTGTGGGTGCCAAGAACAAACATGTATTGGAATAATCATATTGACAATAATGTAAATAAGCATCATATTAAAATGGATAAAAATAAATTATAAAATATTAATGCAATGCAACAGTAGGGGTAAATCATAAACTGAAACAAAAAAGGCACAGAATATATATATTTGCACATATGTATGTATATATATATATAGTGTGATCTCATTTATATAAATTTTCACATGTATGGAAAGCTAAACAATGTATTATTTACAGACAGAAACATGTATGGTTAAAAAAATGAGAAGTATTAAAAGAGAAGAAGAAAATGAAGGGAGTGACAAACACAAAAATAAGGACAGTGTTCCCTGAATGGGGTGAGGAGTAAGGGAACGGGAAGGATTGTACCCCAGCCTCTCAAGTAATGACCCTCTTTTAAATGGGCCATCTTTTTTAGTGCATCTTCTACAATACACAAGTGTGCACTGCATTGTTATCTTTTATATCTTACCTATATTTAAAAAAAAATTCCTATGTATCTACCCAACATTTAATTTGACAAGTTAAAGAGAAAGAAATAAATCCACTCACCATTCTCAGTTTTCTTCCTAATTGCCTGAACACAAGCTTCTCCTGCCTGGAGCACCACTCCCTCCTATTTTTGCCTGACTAGTAGTTTCACTTACCTTTTCTCTCAAAACCTTTTCATCAAACCCCTGGTGGGTATAAGAACTGCTTCTCTCCACTTCTCCCCCGAATACGTATATACACAACATCCTTTGTTCTCTCTGGGTGCAAACTGATCTTCACCATGTTTTCTTCCTTATGCTGAAGACACCTTTCTTCCATCTCTCCCAGCATGCTGGGAGCTCCTGTAAAGTGGGCATTTGCTTTTACTGTGTATGCCCAGTGCCTGGCTCATAGTAGATGATCAATGAAATGTAAATGGACCATGACGTGAAAGTAAGACACGTCTCTTATATTCATCAGAGTCTCTCTGGTGGGGTGAAAACTGAACCAGGCCAGACCAAAGAGAAAGAAGAGGAGAATGAGCAAGTTAAAATCTGAAGTGACTGTGAATTCCATGAGGCTTATAAATGAGTCTGGTGTCACTTCTACAGTGACGGCTGGAAGGTCTTCCTGCCCTGTTAACATGCAAGAGCATCTCCGCTTCCAAGTCTTGGCTCCCGATGTGTGGAATGCCTTCCCTTTACTTCTCTTCCCTTCACACTCAACTCGTGTATGAAAGCACAACTTGATCCTCTCAAGACAGTTTTTCTCACACGTCGTCAGTGCTTATGAATCATTTGATTAGATTAAACAATCATGAAATGAGATTCAGCTGGTCATGATGTTTTCATAACTTTTGTCACCCCTGGAAAAGTAAAGAACACCCTGAGATAGGTAAGATATTTTGGGAGCCTGGCTCCTGTAAAAAAAATTCTCAAAGAAAATGTTTTTCACATAAAATAGAACAAAGCACATCAAGAATAATTTTGACTATGGATGAGTGATAAACAAAGGTCCAAGATTCTTAGAACTTGGCTCTCATGGAAGCTAAGATACTACCCTTGTTTGTACTTCCAGATGAGTCAGAACCAGTAACAGGCATTTCTAAGTGCGGTTCTCCAAGGGGTATCTTCCCTCAGCACCAAACAGAGAGTTTTTATTGAGCATCTAATATGCACTCAATTCTAAAGAACTAAGAATATAAAATCAACATAATGCTTTGCCTTAGGCCTCTGCAACGTAAAAATTATTTGGGGAGAAAACACTAAGACACCCACATGGCATTAAATCATATAAAGAGGCCATTCCATTCAGGTGCAAATATTACTGAGCATCTATGATGCATATAATACTCATATTCTGCTTGTCATTAAACATAATCAAGACTGAAATAAGTGGTAAAATCTACTCTTAGAGATTTTGAGTGGCTATCAAGGCGTCTGTATTTTCTCTGCCTCTCATAGAACCTGCGGTGGTGCTCTGAACAGGCTCTGTGCTCAGTCAAGGCGTGTTTAGAGGACTGTGGCAGCTGTCTGTAGGTAGAAGTTGGTAAACAGTTTCTGATAGCTCAATGGCTTTGGAATTACAAAGACATGGTTCTGTGTATATTTTATGTGTATTTAAGCAGACTATGGCTATTTCCTCCACGGTATTGCCGTCCGCCGTCTGCAGAACTCAGACTTCTTCCATCAGCCTGAACTCATATGTCGCTGGACTTGCTACTGGGCTGAGTCAGCATGAAGGAGACTCCCAGTCAGAACTGCCCTGTGAGCACCTGTCCACTGCCCACCACCAGCCATGCCCGGATCGCTATGCAAAGAGCGGCTTTAGGGCTGGGGGACCAAATGCGGGAAAACAGAAGGGCGGGGAGTGGGACATTCGCCTCTGGCTTCCTCAGAATGCATGAGGCTTAGAGAACAATCATGATGGGGTCCTTCAGCTCTCAATCACCTTTACTACAGAAGACCCAGGCCCCTGATTCCTTCCTCTCCTGGGGTCTTATGCAGCCCCTTCCACTGAGCCATCAATTCAATTCCCTTTCATAATAACTCTCTCCCTTCAATGACTTCTACTGTTCCCGTGAGATGAAAACTGATTTATTGCATCCTGAAAGATCTTGCTTCTCACAGACTCAATATTCTTCATTCAAAGCCTCTGTCTTTCAGCTTCATGCTCTTTTCCACCAGTGATGGAAAAATAAACAAAAGGCCAGGCATCTTTGGATATTTACCCCAAGGGCCAGGCAGGGGTTAGCAGTGCATAGGTGTTATCTCGTATCATCCTCACGACACCGAGACACAGAATCCGCTGCTCCTGTTCTCTTTATTTGCAGATAAGGGATCTGAGTTTCAAAGAGATGACATGATTGCCCAAGCAATTGCGAATAAAACCAACCATTCAAACTTCCAACCAAATTGTATCAAACCCAATCTTGTTTTGTTTACACGAGTCCTACCAGACCCCTTGTTCTTCTTGGAAAGTGGAAACAGTGCCAATCTTGGATCAGGCAGATTTGACTCTCTTAAAGAAAGCTTAGAGAATTTTATTGTGAGAACTCCGCTGGGGAAGCAATCAATATTTTACAGGAAAAAAAAGTACACGTGCTTGTGTACATGCCCGTGCTAAATCTGAGTTTGCTATAAATTAGTCTCTTTATTTATTATTATAAATAATTAGAAAATATTTGTATGGATTGTTTTTTGAGGGTTTTAAGATTTTTTTCTTGTCCTTACATCCCTAGGAATTAAAAAAAAGAGAATGGTCTCTTCAGTGTTCGTTTCTTTAGCAATCCTCAAAAGAAACATAAAATGTGACCCATACTTCTTCAGCCAAAACTAAATATAAAATCCGCCACCCTGCGCGGAGTAGTCCTTATGCTAACTCTTGGAAAGAAATAGCCCATTTCCTCTCAGTTCCATCTGGATCTTTCTATTCAGTGGAGATTAGTGGATTCAGATAATGAGTCACCCTGTCAGTGTCTAGTTATTCAACAGCAGCAGAGTCAAAAAACAAAAAACAAAACCTTCCACCTCTCCTTATAACAATTAAATTCCTTAGCTGAAGAACAAATTCAAGAGGCAGATATAAAGTTACGAAAAAAAGATTTTTGTCCTTCCATTTAATATTAGGGATATTTTATGAGGTGTTATTCCAAAATGGCCACATTTAGATGGGCTCAGAGACAACAGGGTGTCTACAAATCGGATTAGGCGTTTGCTACAGCAGTTGAATGAGATATTATGACCCGTCCTTTACGTACTTGGCCGCCCAATGCGTTGCATATGTGATTAATGTGTGTGAGTTGTGTAGGGATATGTTTGTTTACTAATTCTACCCATTTCCTTTTTTTTGGTATACAATGAGTGATGACAGTAAGATGATTGCTTATGGACTACAAGAAATCAGAGCCCCTAAAAACACAGGAATCCCAAACGTATGCCCTGCTTTTTTTTTCCCCCTATAATTTATTCCCGAAGAATTAGATTCAAAAGGAGAAAAAAGAAGAACCAGGGCATTTTTGAGTGCCTATGATTTACAGGAATAGCTCTCTTACATTGGCTGTAATAAGGTCATTCCAGGTGATGGAGCAGAGAGAAAGGAAGAAGGGGCAGGATCAGAAGAGCCACAAATGACATTTCGGGGTAGGTGTACTGGGGAGTCCAAGTGATGGCCCAGAAATAAGCATATCCAGAAGGAAAAGATCACAGTGAAGCGTTGAGACAATCTGGAGACAAAGTGTCTGCAGATAAGAGAAAGTTTTATCTTTTTAAGCCTCGGGAACCTGGAAAAAATCTCTCAGTGTACAGCCCATGAGAATGCATGGTATAAAAAGATGGGAGCCTAGCACGTTAGTCTGCAGCACTTGCAAGAACCCTCAAGGCTCAAAGTCTCAGCAATTTTAATAAATGTTACATGTGCTAGGCTAAGAAGTTCAGAGTCAGTTTTTGGAAAGCTGAATGGTTAAAAAGGTAGTACTCATCTCCTAAGACAGGAGCACAGAGGATGAGCCTGGGATGCTGACACCAGAGGAATGGCTGAACTCATCCATCTTTGGATGTGGTCCTGGAAAGACTATTTCCAACAAAAGAAGCACATTCCCGAAGAACTGGGTTGGCTCCAAGAAGGCCAGACCGACACTGGCGGGGAAAGAAAGAGACCACGAGAGTTGTTTCCCACAGCCTTGGAAATGAAGAAAAGCCTTGGGTGTCTCATACTTCAAGGGTCTTCTCTGGTGGTGGGAAGTTCAGTGGATAACCTAAAAAAATGATGTTTGTTTATATAAGCCTCATATCAGGAAAAGTGCAATTGTATAGACATGGTTTCAGGATATTTAAAAAAGGAGAATATTTATCTACTCAGTCAGAGTTGAATGACCCATTGGTCATGATGTATTGTTCATTTTATATATGGTTGAATTCAGTATGCTAATACTTTGTTTATAATATTTTCACCTTTGTCATGAAGAATATTGGTCTGCAGTTTTATTTTCTTATAGTATCTTTGTTCCTTTTACTGGGATAACGCTGGCCGCAAAACATGAGTTGAGAAGTATCTCCTTCTTCAATTTTTCTGAAAACTTTTGTAAAATTGGCTGTATTTCTTCCTTAAATGGCCAGTAGAATTCACCGATGAATCTATCTGGGTATAGAATTTTCTGTGCAGGAAGATTTTTACTAGAAGTCACATGACTGGGAGGTTTACATAAAGCTGTTATATGTCTTTTTAAATTAGGTTTTCTAGTTTGAGTCATTGAAGGAATGTGCCCATCTCTTCTAAGCTGCAGAATTCACTGGCATGAAGTAGTTCCAAATATTATCTTATCGACATTTTAATATGAGTAGAGTCAGTGCCAATGTCACCTCTCTCAGCTCCAATATTGACAGTTTCCTATTCTTTCTTTTACTTTTCTGATTAGTCTGGCTAAAGATTTGTCAATTTAAAAATTATTTTTGACGATGAGGAAAAATCATTTTGTTTCAATGCCTTTCTCTAATTTTTTTCTGTCTTCTAGTATACTGATACCTGCTTTAATATGAATTCCCTCCTTTCTCTTACTTATTCTGCATTTCATTTGCTCTCAGTTTCTTAAGGTTGAAGCTGAGGTCATTGGCTTGATACATTTCTCTGTTTTCCAATATACTCATTAACATTATAAATTCCCCTCTAACTATTGCTTAAGCTTTACATATTTAGTTATTTATATAAATTTTGACATGTGCTTCCATTTGCTTTCAGGTCAAAATGTTTTATAATTTCTCTTTTGCTTCTTTTCTGACATGGTTTATATAAAAGTATGGTATCCAATTTCCAAATATTTGGAGGTTTTTCCAGAGATCTTTCTATTTTTGAATACTAATTTAGTTTCCTTGCGGTCAGAGGCCATATTTTGTATGACTTAAATATTTTAAATTAATTAGATCTATTTTAAAACCAGAATATGTATTTTTCCTGGTAAACATCCTATGTGCACCTGAAAAGAGTGAGTATTCTGCTTTTGTTAGGTGGAGTGTTCTATAACGTTCGGATTGCTTGATTGTTGTCATGGGTTAATTTTATGCATCACCTTGACAGGGCTAAGGAATGTCTAGATAGCTGGTAAAACATTATGCATTTCTGGATATATCTGTGACAGTGCTTCTGGAAAACTTTTAAATCAGTAGACTGAGTAAAGAAGACAGCCTTTACCTATGCAGGTGAGCATCGTCCAATCCACTGAAGTCTTAAATAGAACAAAAAGGTGAAGAAAGGACTAATGTGCTCTTTGTTTGAGCCAGGACATCCACTTACTCCTGTCCTTGGACATCAGAACTTCTGGTTCTTGGTGCTTTGGACTCAGAGTAGGACTTAAACCATTAGTTCCCCTGGTTCTCACGCCTTCGGGCTCAAACTGGGCTTTCCTGGGCCTCCATCTTAAAGATGGCAGATAATAAAACTCCCCCTAACTGTGTGAGCCAGTCACTCACAATAAATCTCAAATATATATATAAAATACCTGTTATTTTCTCTGGAGAATCCTGACTAATACAATTGCATTTTTGAAGTATTTTATATACATAATGATTTTATTTTTACGTTTTTAGCTACTGTTGAGGAAGGAATATTGAAATAATATAATTCTAGCTTATCTATTCCTTCTTTCAGTTCTATCAAGTTTGCGTATGTACTTTGAAGCTCTATGTCTTTGGAACATAAACATTTGGGATTGTTATGACCTCTCAGTGAAATGATCCATCTACCATTATGAAATAACCATCTGTTTCCCTGATAATCTTTCCTTTCTCTGCAGTCAGCTTCATGTGATATTAACATAGCCATGACGGCTTTATTTTGATTGATGTTATCATGATATTCCTTTTTCTATTCTTTTATTTTTAACTTAGGTCATTATATTTAAAGTGCATCTCTTTTGGGTCTTGCTTCTTTATTCAAACTGATCATCTCTGCCTTTTAATTGGTATTCTTAAATCATTTACATTCCTAAAGTCCAACGCTTTATGAAGATTGTTTCATACACTTTATCTGCCTCTTGAATATGTGGAGGATACATTTGGTTTCTTTTGACTCCATCTGGACCAGATGTGGAAGTTGTTTTACTGGATTTTAATTACTTGTTACATTTCTATCTCAAACTCTAAGTCATTACTTTATTAAGAAAAAAAAAGCCTTATTAATCTTTCTTGCACTTTTAACATTATTGGTACTTCAAAACTAGAACCTAAAAAGTGGCTATAATTGTGTGGCAAGTAATGGAATGAATGCATCAATTCATTCTTTTTTTCACCTGGGAGTATCAGTTGCAAATAAGTGCTTTATCCTGAGGTTAACTTCTCATTACAAGACCATACACGTCACCTGGGTTTGAAAGTGTGCTCCTATTTGATGGTCTGAGACTCTATTTTTAACTTGAAAGCCACATGGGAGGGAGGGAGATGGGTCAGGGTGAGACTTGGAATTGATCTGATGTCTTATTAAAGCAGATGTTTTATCGAACGTACCATAGGAATTCCAGTGGGAGTGGGAGTGCATCACGTGCATATTTCATCAGGAGGTGAGAGAGAAAACTAGCGTCTGTAACTTGTCCAATTACTTCTCTTATAGAATAAAGATGCTACTTTAAGCTGCATAAATGCTACTGATTCAATGCTGGAGAGAGAAAGAAAGGAATGTTTGACATGCACAGTCACTGCATTGGATTCTGAAATATGGTCTTCAACTTTTCCAAATCCTAAATGCAGCAAAGTCTAGAATCTGATGAGCAACTTGGTCTCTCTCAATTAGTCAGGATTTTAAAAACAGTAACATCAATTTTGAAACTCCCTTCAAAGAATCAAAAAGCAATTGATTCAAATTAAGTTAAAATTGCTTCTAATTTCTGAATTCAGGTATTAAAATTAATTGAACTGGATCGATATTAATGCAGTAAACATGCTTTCAATTTTTTTAATTAACAAATGTTTGTGCTCATTGTGGTATAACCAAATATAAGATGCTTGGGTTTATTCATTAAGCCTCAAGTCAAACTTTGCTGTAAACTTGGTACTAACTAGAAATTTTAAGGAGAGAAAAAAAGTAAACATTTCATATTTTGAAGAAGTTGTGGAAAAGACATTCTTAAAGAATCCTTTTTTTCTGAAAGAATAAAAAAGTGATTTTCCCTCCTTTAAAAAGTTTAAGAATTTGAGTGAAAGATGAAAAATGATTCTTCCTCCATCCACAGAAACCACAGGTGAAACAGAATAGTTTTGCCATTTTTGGAGCTGTAGAGTGAAACATGAGTTTCTAGAAGTAGATAATTCTATTCTGGTTGTTCAGTTAAAACAACTTAAGGGAAACATTTATAGATAGATAGATAAGAATACAGAGATACATGTGCATATATATGCTTGAAGTATTAGGAACTGGCTAGCAGATAGTTAAGCTGGTATAAGTCAAAGTGCGTGAAAAGTAAAATTATAATTGGACATCTTTTATCGCAAATGACTTAAAAGTAAGATTGGGTTCTGCAGAATATGAATCATCTGCGTACTTACATATTCCGTTACATCAACTTGGTGAACGACTGCCACTGCTGCTCTAGCATGTAATTTATTAATAGTAATATTAAGCAATATTCCCTTGATTTCCATAACTGTAGTTTCTCGGGACAGTGTGATGCCATGAATAAGCTAGGATAATGGTGCTTGTCATTTGTATTCATCACTTTGGAAGCTGTTCTCAAAATAGAACTTCTGGAAATAGTTACCATGTCTGATTTTGTGTTCAAGAAGTTGTTATGAGTTTAAGAAATTCCTGCCCTCTTATGAACCACAGTCTGTTGGTCTCTTACCAGCAACTCTGAAGTTTACCTGAACCAGGTTTTTAAGGGACTCTTCCCAAAGTCTTGAAATTACCCAAAGGCACACAGTGACTTCCCTGGGGTGACGCTGCACTGCAAGAAACAGTCTCCCACCCAGCCGTACAGACTGGCTGTAGAGTTTACACGCAAGAATCTCTCCGAGTTTCTTCCCCTGAGGGATGTTTTTTCAGGTTTTGCTTTAAGCACATCATACTGGTCCCTTCCATTTAAAGGCCATGGCCTCCCACCATGGTATGATAGCACATCACAGGGGAGAGAAGTGACATTCAGAGGGCAGCTCTTGAATGAGGAGGACCGGCGGAACAGTTGCAGGAAGGGTAGTTTACAAATGTCGAAGATAATTATTCCCCAGGCCATAAAATCCAGGTAAATAGAGAGCATAAATCTTGTCTTTCTAGCACTGAAAGTTTTATTGTGTTTCCCCCTAGTTATTGCAAATCAAATTTTCACTGGAATCCCGTCGGGAGTGTGGCTCTCGCTAATTTTTGAGCTTGAGAATTATCAGGGAACAAAATCATTGTATTGCTTTTGGACTCAAATGCAAATAGAGTATGAATATGGAAGAGGCATTTCAGTACAATGAGAAAGTATGTTTCTTTTCAGCTTGAAAAACAATCTACAAGAAGACATATTTCTCCCCAAACATTAAGAAACGACTGAGCTAAGTTGCAAAATACCTTCTCTACTTAGGTTGCCAGAACATGAAAAATTGCAGAGCTTCCAGGCCCTGAGCCAACCTTATTCAAGACTCAGAGAAAAAAATTAAAAAAACAAAAAAACAGTCTGGGTACGTTCTCAGTGTAAACTCCCACGGGAGCCTGTTACCATGCACCTCTGAAGAGAGCATGCCTCTGCACCCTCGTCTCCCCTTGCTGTCATTCTGTCTTCAGCAAAATGCACTCCAAGTTTAAAATGCCACCTCCACCTTCCCTTCATTCAGCTCCCTCAGGTCATCCGTAAAGACTGCATCTACACACTGTGTATACACTCATTTCCTCAACAGGCTCGAATCAAGTGGTCAGTTTTATCAATTAGAAAACAAATTAGACATCAGATGCATCGTATGATTGAATTGATGAGGTCTGAATCAACCAACGATTTTGCAACAACGCTGGCTTTCTCTCTGTGCTTTGTCTCAGATACTTTTCATCTGTTGAAAAGCCAGTATATTAACATGAACAAACCAGAGGGCTCTGGCTGAAATGCTGGTGGAGACTGTTAAGCCAGACCTCCTCCAACCCCCACCCAAGAGCTTCCCTTCTGATCAATATTGCTATAAAATTGAAACTTCTCTAAAAAAAAGAGTCTATTAAAAAACAAACTGCTCCTAAAATAATAGAAATATTTGGAATACATAATAAAACAAATTTTTTCAAATAATCTTTTCTCTGTAAATACTGTTCTGATTTTTAACATTTTCCATTGTTTTAAATTGTGGTAAAATATACATAACAAAATTTACCATTTTAACCATTTTTAAGTGTGCAGTTCTGTGGAATTAAGTACATTCACATTGTTGTGCAACCATTATCATACCCATCTCCAGAAGTTTTTAATCTTCCCCAAATGAAACTCTGTACCCACTAAGCACTAACTGTCCATTCATCGTCCCCCAGCCTCGGGCAACCACCTTCTACTTTCTGTCTTTATGAATCTGACCACATCCGAGCCATAAAACACACTTTAATAAAAAGAGAGAGAGAGAGAAAAGAGATAAAAAGAAAAAAAGAAGTAACCGTATTCTGCCAGCATGAAAAGACTTAGTTATTCATTCAAAAATCAAAGTAGAGGAGATATGACTTAAAGATTCTAGGAAGTTATTATGTGACTATTGTAAATGTAATGGAGCTTTATACAATGTCTGTATTCTAATAATGGACGATATTATGCCCACATTTTTCACCTTTCTCCTCTCTAAATTCTCATCTTGCTTTTATTTCTGTACCTCACTGCCCTCTCCCCCCATGTATTTCTCAAATATCTCAGAGCGTATCTCTTGCAAAAAGCCTGGCACAGGTACAATTATCTGCCTACCCTGATTTGCCTTCTTTATTCTACAAACACGCATTGATGACTACACATGACAAGGTGCTGTGTAAGTAATCAGGGTTAAGAGCTATGACTTGTTTGACATACATTGAGAAACATGATTTCTCATATACATATTCACACTAATGGTTTAATGTGTGTTCACCCTTTTTGGTCTCCTCTGCAACGTCTCACTAAGACTGGGGACTGAGTTAGTGCTCAGTGCATCCTTACTGATGGTTAATAGTATGTTTGCTCAGCATATGTGCACACGCCACCTCTCTAGTAAACAGACAGCACACTGTTGTCAACTGTGTAGAAAACCTAGTGGGTTAACGTATGTGATACGAACAGAATGGTTTAGCTCTGAGGAACCATATTCATTACCAGACTAAGCACAAACTTAGGCATCTGATTCCAAAACTCCTCGAAAGAGTCAGACGGCATATCGTGGTGACTTGCAGCAGGACCTGCGTCTTTAGCTGCTTTGGTCAGAGCTTGAATGACAGACAAGGACGCTCAAACCTGGTGCCCTCTGTGATGGCCACGATCTTTACTGCCCAACAGCAACCCCCACCAGCTAAGAGTAAATAACTCAGCACTAGTACTCCTCTTCACAGAGATGGCCGGGTGTGTCCTGAACCCAACAGCTGGGTATGATGGAATGGGATAAAGGCATGAATATCTAAAATTCTACTCACATTTACTCATACACACACCTCCTAGAGAATCTGCAGGTGTCTGCCTGTCTCTCTTAGTCTCCTCTGCAGGGGATCCCCGGGGGGTACGTGTGCCTCTAGAAGTCAGAACAACTGGGCTGCCTTCACGTCTGCCACACTCAAGCTGTCTGAGTTTAGCTGCTATACTCTGCCAGTCTGAGAATTTGTTTCCTCTTGAAAACGGGTTCAGTAAGCCTTTCTCATCTTTTTTGAGGTCGTGCAAAATTAAACGTGATAATGGATGTAAATCTTGATGACCTGTGCAGGTCTGTATGCACACAAGAGAAGTTGTTCCACATATTTCTATGAGGCAAAGACTTATAGCACGGGAATAATGGGTGTAAGATACTGCAGATTTTAAATAGTTTCCATTCTACCAACATTTGATCTCCTAGACTTGTCTGAACAGTTCCCTCTCCAAAAAAAGCCCACATCACGAGGAGGGTTAGAGGAGTAGGTCATGGCAGGAAGCACATGAGAACCCTAGAGATTTAAAGCGTGGGTGCACCTTGACAATAACCTGTGCAAAGATTCAGACACAGCTCTGTGCATACGTGTAACTGGTGTGCAAGAGTAGAGGGCGTTTATTGAGCACGTACAAGTGCTGGATGCTGTAAAGATGGCAAATGTTTACTAGGCTCTCGTTGGTCTCAGGCACTATTCTAATCACTTTATACACAGTGATTCATTTAAATATAATGGCAATTCTAAGTCACTGACGTCAATACTCTATTTGGTACACGGATATCAAAGCACAGAGAAGTTGAGAAACTTGTCTGAGTTCCCTCAGCTAGAATGTGGCAGAGCCAGAATTCCAGACCAGGCACTTGCATTTCAGAAACTATGCTAAGCGTTTTTCTGTTCCCAAGATAACAGCGAAGCAAACAGAAGCCTGGCTGAGTGAGCAACGGCTAGAAGGATCTGTGAAGCAGCAGCTGTGTGCACTTCCATCTTCTGCTCTAAACCCTCAGAGCAGGTAGTTACAGCCCAGAGAAAGAAATTCTTAGAAAAGTACCAGGATTTTCCTGAAGAGAAGGGAAGATTGGTAGTGACACAGCAAACAGGGATGTCAAGGGCGTCCAGCACTAAATTTACAAGAGGGAGCAGAAGCCCTTTTGCCCTGGTAAACAGGACTAGCTCAGGTGAAGGAGCTTAAAGAGATACATAAGAAGTCATCTGAGGACAAGCTTGAAAACAGAATGACAACACAGATTACAGGCTATAATTCAGAATAAATATAGAGGTCAACATTTAAAAAACAAATAAAATAAATATCTAAAGAACCAGGATAGAATGCAGTGATGACATTAGCAGTAAGCCGTTACCTAGAAGAAGCAGATAGAGTTACTGGATATAATAACATAAATATATTTTTAAAAACACAAGAGATAGATAATTAACAGAACTGATAGAGCCACAAATTAAATTAGTGAACAGGAAGATGAGATCCAGGAACTTACTTAGGAGGCATTAGAAAGTCAGTAACTAATGGAAAACATTAAAGAGAAGTTAATAAACACAGGTAATAAAAATCACAGTGCCATCAACCATCTGTAACAGTACCAGAAAGGAAGAATATTTTCTTCTCGATAAGTGAAGAGGTAGAAAGATGTAAAATAATAATTCACCAGAATTTCCCAGGATTTAAAAATATGAACACCTAAGATAAAGGACCTTAGAATATACAAAACAGTACAGATAAAGGAAGCCCCACACATATGTGCATTATAGGAAAATTTAAGAAAATATTGTAAACAGTTCCAGGGAGTGAAGTTACGTTAAAGACAAAAAGATACAGATTGCTAGCAACTTTTTCAGTATCAACACTAGAAGCAAGATGACAGAAGGCAAACATTTCGAAAATGTTGAAGGACAAGTACTTCAACTCTATCTCTACCTTTAGAAAGAAAAAAAATTAGAGTGCAGATGATTCCTGAGTAATAAAGCAAGAAAGCCCTTTTCTGAAAAGAATTCTATTTTAAGAAATGAATTCTAGAAGGTGCTATGTGAAATTTGCAAAATAAATGTAATCAAATACCTTAGTAAGTTTAATATTTTCTAAAAATGAAGAATATGATGAAACCTTACAGGATGTGATGATGAGACAGACAGAGTTTACTAATCGTGTGGGGACATCTACGGCCATCTCTCCATCTTTCTCAAAACTTCCTGGCTAGTGAGTAACACTCCATAAGCAATAGCCCCCTCCCAATGCTTCTGTCCTGCAACCATTAAAACGCAAAATCTGTCCAGAAGTGCTGCCAGGTGGCATGGGAGCCAAGAGGAGTCCCCAGCAGAGGATGGAGGATACACTAGTATTTATAATCAATCGCTACAAACTTAGAGGCTTACAACAGTATACATTCATTACTTCCCAGTTTCTGTCAGTCAGCGGGGTAGACACAGCTTAACTGGGTCCTCTGTTTTAAATTCTCATCAGGTGGCAATCCGGGCTTAACTAGGACTGCGGTCTCATCAGTGACTTGACTGGGGAAATAAATGTTTCCAAGCTCCCTCGGGTTTTGGCAGAATTCATCTCCTGGAGCTGGAGGACTGAGGCTCCCATTTTCTTGATGGCTGTCTGTGGGCTGATTTTCACTTCTAGAGGCCACCTGTGATTCTTTGTCATGTGGCCTCTTCCACAGGTAAGTCACAACACGTCTCCTTGCTTCTTCAAGACCCTCCAGTCTGCAAAGATGAAGTCATCTATCACAAAACATGAGCATGGGGACGTAGTCTGTCACCTTTGCCGTGGTTTAGCACTTGGAAGCAAGTCACAGGTTCTGCTGGCCCTGAGGAGGCAGGATTATAAAAGACCATGACTTGCCGTAGATGACCTAAAGGCATATCCACCACCAGCGCTTAAGGTTTTCAGCTCAGGGTTTGTTTTCTCCCTCACTAGACTGCCAAGGTAGGTCCTACTTGAGACTGTCCATTAGCACAAGAGATAACTAACAGTCAGGAAAATGTGAACTGACGTGCCAAATTTTCACATAGCTACAGAGTACAATCTTTGAACGAGAAAGACTACAAACCAAACAACATATGCTACATGAAGCAGAATTATTGGAACAGATGATCTACAAATACAAAATGAACACATAAATATTCTCAAAGGTAGAAGGAAGTGTGCTTTAATAAAAAATAGAAGACAAAAGTCATTAAAAAGTTAGAAATATTAAGTGCACAGAATACAGCAGCTAACAACTTTTCAATGGTCTACATGGGATGAGTAGAACTGAGAGGTCAGATTGAAGAATTCTCTTAGAAGACGCCAAACAGGGACAAAGAAATGGATGACATAAGAGAAAAGTTGGGGAGTACAAAGGCTAGAAATAGAAGTGCCAATATCTGCAATAGTTTTAAAAGAACAGCAACAACAATAAAAATAAACAAGAGAAAGGAGACATTTGCAAAAAGAACAGACACAAATATCCTAGAATTAAAAGCAAGATGGGAGACCTCAGAATAAAAGGGTCCAAAGAGTGTCAGATGGGGCAGGTGAGAACACATCTGCCCCTAAACCTGTTAGAAACACCCAACGTGCAGAGACTTTATCCAGAAAGAATGTAGGTTGCCTTTAGTAAAATCAAATGAAATTGCCACCAGACCCTGGAATTCTTTGTTTAGCAGAATTGCCATTAAAATACGAGGGTGAAAAAAATGTCCTCAGGCATGTCAGGCTTAGAAAATTTGCCACACAAACATTCACTTAGAAAATACTTTTAGAAGAAGCATTCAGATAAGAAGAAAAATACATCCTGGGGATGCGGTAACCCCTTCTGAGAAGTAAGGATGATTCATTCTTTTAGCACAGATTCTAGTTACCCCTTGAAATAAGGCTAAAAGAGCAAAATAGTATCCTGTATTGTACAGTAAACCTGGAGTTAAAATCCAATAAAGATAAAGTGGCAGAAAAGACAAAAACACCCTGATAATATTCAAAATTTTCTGATTTGTTAGGAGAAAGATGAGATACTAGTGAATTTAATAAATCAATATGGATATAAATATGAGAGGAATTCTTTATTTAAGGATGACTAATATAAAAACAAAAGCAGAATGAGAAAATTTGAAGTCAAGACAAAAAAAAACTAACATGACCAATGTTTACCCAAGTAAACAAAAAGAAAAGACATTAAAGGAAAAATATTAAGTAAGATAACCATAAAAAGCCTAAAATAATTACAATAATGTAACTGGATTAAACTCACCAATGAAAGAAAATAACTCAGACTGAAAACAAAATAATTCCAACAGTGTATCGTCTGTAATATATGAAGATAAAATAAGAGTTGAAAATAAAAGGTGGAAAAAATAATAGGCCATGAAAATATTAAACAAAAGAAATCTAGGTAAGTACTTTTAATATCTAGAAATATATAATTTGAGAGAAAAAAATCACAAGAGATAAAAGGGGATCATTATATTGGTAAAAAGTACAATTGAACAAGAAAATTAGCCATCATAAACAGCTGTCACTATAACAGTAAAATCACAAAATGTATAAAGCCAAAGTGGGAAAGACTAAAGAGAGTCTTTGTATTTATACTTATATTAGATAAAAGTATCAATTATTGCTGGAGACTTTATCAAACTCTTCTGAGAAATGGATAGATCTAGAAGGCAGAATAAATAGAAATCTGAAAAATCTAGATAGCACAATACATAAATTCAACTAATCTATGGGGTAATTCAGAGCTCTGCATCCAACAAACATAATTTTTTGAGTATAGATACATTGAAAAATTATGTGTTAAAAGAAAAGTAGAAAAAAGTTCTTACAATAAATAAGTAGATAAAGAAAGGAAGAAATGAAGAGAGAGAAGAATGAAGGAAGAGGGAGAGAGAGAAAACAAAATTTTTTAAAAAGGAAAAAGCAATATCATACATGCCAACTAGAGTGTATACCCAAAATTCAAGGAAAAATTAATAACAAAAATGGCTTTAAAAATTCCATGTATTTGGAAATAAAACATCATACTAGTAAAAAGCTGCATATTTATAAATATTATTATGAAAAAAAAAGAACTGGACAGTGAAAACTAAATGGATTTTAGGGCCTAACTTAAGTGTCAAATTTAATTACAATTATCATAAGAGAGATGTTTTAGACATGAGCTAGCATTAAAGTTCAAGAAGTTGGACGAAAGAGTGATAAAGTAAGTAAGTCAGAAGAAAGAAATGGAAGGGCAAACTTCAATGAAATAGTATGTTTAGAAACACAGAAAAGTTCAATAATATTTCAAACTGTTTTCTTTGAAACATTAACAATGCACAATTCTAGTATGATAACTCAAGAAAAAAGAGAGAATTTAAATTTAAAAAAATGTATGTTGAAAATAGCAACTCACTAAGGACACAGACAACAATATATCTAAAAACTTACTACAGTAGTTAAAAAAATAAACCCTAAATTAAATAAATTCTTTGAATAAATGTCAGAATTAGGGGAAAAAATGAAAACCTTCAATATAACCTAAACATTTAAAAAATTAAATAGTAGTTAAAGACCATCCTCCCCCAAACTTCCAGCCCAAATAGTTTTATACATGAACTCTACCGAAGTTCTATGAAAGATTTCATCCCTATTTTAAACAAATTGTTCCACAAAATAGAAAGTGTCTCCAAATTAAGCAACAAACACAAAAGCAATTCTATTAAAATGTTTAGGGAGAATTTTTGATGAATTTGTCAAACTCATTAAAAAAATGTTATGGAAGAATAAAGTTCCATGAATTGCTATTTCAATTTTATAAAATTAAAATAAAAAGAGAACATTAATTCTACCAGTTATTAAGACTTGCTAAAAGGCCATAGTAATTAAAAATCATCTGATTTTGGCTCAGAGAGACACAAATAAATCAACAGAATTAAAACTAGACACTGACAAACAGCATCTTCAACTGATAAACAGTAACACTGAAAACATGCTGGTTAGAGAAATGATGCGATGGAAAGTTGCAGTAAGGAGAAACAAAGTCATGTCCCCTGACTCACATGATATATAACGATGGAGTCCGGTAAGTTAAAAATCTAAATGTGAGATATTAAAAGTTTACACACACACAGACACACACACACAAACACACACACACACACACACACATACATAGGGTAATTACATGAGGTGATGATGGATCAGTTAACTAACTGTTTTAATCATTTTGCAATATGTACATATATCATACCACAACATTGTACATCTTAAATTCGTGCCATGTTATATGTCAGTTATACCTCAAATAAAGCTGGAAAAATAAATAAAACTAATTTAGCCTAATGAAGAAAAGATCTAAATGCAGGATGGAGATCCAAGCAGGTAATAGGAAACAGACTGAAAAATAACTGATACCTAGAAGTGGGGGGAAATGTATTTGAAAAGACAGTAGAAGCATATGTGGAGCAAATCTGGAGATATTAATGGCCGTGGTTACACAGGAATTAAGAACCTCAGTTCCTTGAAGGGCACCATTGGCACAAATACGAGAGAGAAATACGACAGCAGGGGGAGGAGAGGTGTCATGCTGAAAACCTTTAAGACAATGTCTGTGGAGTCAGGAACCCCGATAGAAATGTGAGCAAAGATATTAATAGGCAGTAGAAGAGGACACGATGACTAATAGGTGTGAGAAGAAGCTGTCAAACTCACTAGCAAGCAGAGAAATGCAAATGAAAATAATGAGATACTATTTTATATCCATCAGAAAGGCCAGAAACTAAACTTTTAATGACCATGACACATTAGAAGAGAAGTGCGTACTTTGCACGGCGCCCTGGGCTGGCACTCGCGCCGGTATCTAACGAGGCACGGTCCCAGGCAGGAGACGTGCCGGCAGAAGTACCAGTCAGCGCACGGTTCTCAAAATCAGTTCGTCCCAGGCGGTGTGGGCTGGCGTTCAGACTGTGCTTTACTCTAAATCTAGAAAAGACATGGACAATAAGAGAGAAAAGATACAAGTCCCGCTCGCTGCACGAGAGAGGTTGGGGCAGGCCTCCCTTAGTTCACGGCCGTGGCTGTCCCGGACTCGCACAGTATCCTCAGGGGCGCAGAGCCTGTTCCCTGGGAGTCCCTGCTCTCCCCGGCTGCCCAGTGATGCCCCAGCGGTGCGTGGCTTATTCCCCTGCCTTATCTTCTGGGAGGAGAGTAAACCCTGAATGTGGTGGTTTCTCGCCTCTTAAGCAGCAAACACCTGGCTCAAGAGAGCCCACATCCATCATATAACTGGATATAAACTATCAACCAGAGTCATCTCTTACTACTAATTAATTGCTAATTAAACACAATGTAATAATTATGATCTGTTAGCAGTTACCAATTACCTGATTGGCTAAGTGCTACCAGATCACAACGATTAGTCAAAACTGATTCTTAAAAAGAACCTCAGCAGGCACCTCCCCATCTAGTGCTCTTCCAACTCAGTAATAGTCAGTCAGCAGTTTCCCCATATTCATTAGTCTTGTCTGGGGACATTCATACAGAAACACATCCTTTTGCCGCATGTTCATAACACTTTGTGATCAGTGTTGCCAGATAAAATAAAACATACAGTTAAATTTGAATTTCAGATAAGGAATTTTTTTTTTAGTGTAAGTACATCCCAAATATTGCATGAGATATAATAAATCTGACAATTCTGCTTCGTTAACTTGGCCTTAAACACCATGGCTGTTTATATTTAGCATTCTCTTCTTTCTACTCACGTTTGCCAAAACTGTCTCATTCTTCTGTTAACTTTTCATTGCCCACAGACCCAAATCTGCTCCCAAGAAAAAAGAAGGGACCATGCATTCCTTTCTTAATTCTTGTAAAATTATGACGTAGGAATTTTCATCCCCAAATTACAGAGAAGAAAATTGAGGTTTAAAAGTGCACCTGGGATCACACAGCTAGCAATGGGAAAGTCAGTCCTAGAATTCAGGGTGGTCTAACAAGTCATTCCCTTTCACTTACCCATACTGCCCATGAGGAAGGATAAGGAGAAATTCAAAGACTCTGCAATGCATTGGACTGGGGGAGTGGAGCAGTATTTGTGCATTGACTGGGGAGTTTGTTCTCCAAGATCTCCCAAGATAATGATGTTGGGATCCTGGGCTGGCCTAGAGCAATGATGCCCGTACCTCTGTCAGTTGCAAACTGGACTCACTGTGCTGCTTCTTACAGGTCATCTCCTGGGATCCCCACGCAGAAGACCCACCTTAGACAGGCAGGTGCAGGGGGAAGAAAAATGAAGTCATAATTTGAAACCCCACTTACTTTTCTCTGTGGCCAGAAGCCCAGAATAAGTCATCTTACATCATCTTGCTCTAGTCACCACATACAGGAAACAACAAAGCCCAAATTCTAAATCAAAAGGATCTATTTACAAACTCAGTGACCTTTCCTCCACCTGTCTTCCTTCATTGAGAAGACATAAGCTTCCTCCCTTTAGGAAAAATCTCCCAAATTATATGAGCTAATTATCCATGTTGTTTCTCCTTTGTTTCTTGTGGGGTTTTTCCCCCCCTCCTAAATTACGGCCACCTTTAAGAGAATCCAATTGCTTTTTTAAACAGAAGGTTGAACCACCTATTAGAATGTAAAAGAATGTGCTAATTGGAGTTCAAATCAAATAATAGGATGCAGTTTAAATTTAAACTTATAAAATGGACTATCCTTGTTACCTTTACGCCTCTAACTCCATGGGCTCTAAACAGCAGAATGACCCAAAGTCACCTTGAATCTATCCACCCTTTCAACCTGACAATGATTGCTTTTTTTGTTTTGTTTTTAGTCTCTTTCAACCAGAAGTAACTGCACTTAACTGTGAGATTATGCAGCTCTGTTTGGAAAGCTTTTGTGAGTCCCTGTAGTATAATGATTTTCCTTTAGAGAGCATGTAATTTTAGGTTCTTGCATAACAGCACAGATTTTTATGGTATTACTAAACTTTGTAATTTTATTTCCCTCTGACAATTAAGTGCACACTGATGTTATGGAATTTTTTTCTTCCTTCCATCACAGTTGGATGAAATTGGAAAGGCAGACTGTGCTGTGTGGGGAGTGCTCATGTCTAGAAGTGTAAACGTTTTGTGATTCCCTTGTTGAAGATCCATTTCACACACAGGCAAATCCATCACACCGCTACTGTTTGCTTTCAGTTACAAACAAGCTGCAACCCAAAACACACAATGTACCAACCGAAAGCAATCAACATGCCATTTATGCACTCCCTTTGTTTAGGAAATAGTTTAACAGTTTACAGTACATTAACTCAGATGTCGAGCTAACCTTTCTGTAGAAAGTGAGCATCATCCAAGTAGATCCCCTTTTGTCCTGGAATTCATCATTTCTCATCACTAGCCATATCTCTTTCTTGTCTATTGCACTCAGGCCTGGGCAGGAACTCCAGCCTTCTACAGAGACCCTCACTACTTCCCACCGCCGTGCAGATGAGACACACCACTTGTTCTAATCCAGGCAGGCAGCTGAATGCAGACAAATGTGTCACCTATGAACTGGGTAACCCCATTTGGACATTCATGATTCACTCTGTCCCTCGGTGGCAAGGTGAAGGCTTCCCTCCCACAAAGATGAGTGTTCAGTACCCATTAGGCAAATGATTATTGTCCTTGAATCCCTCTAAACTGTATTTCTGTAATTCATCCAAGAATTTGTAAGAACGATAATGTTCTCTTTTAATCTTCACGTGTTGGCTTTAATCTATTCCCTGATGATTAGAGTTTTGCAGACTTGCTAGGACTTAATGATGCTTCTCCAGAAAGGTTTACATGATCAGTGAGACAAGATCCCAAGACAGAGTGGGTAGAAACTCTGACATCCACTCCGGCACAGCCTCTTCTCTGCGGACAGGTGCAGCATTTCCCACAGCAAATCACTTCCCGTCGTCAGCAGATCTCGTGTCCTATTCTCTGTCACTCAGATTTGTGAAACTGCAGCACTCTATGAACATCTATGCTCCTCACTCTACGGAAAAGCTTTACCTTGAAAATCCACCGGCAGCTTAACACCTGGACACACTCTATTAGGGACTGTTTCTGCCCCACCCACCCCAAATCACATGCTGAAGCCTCGACTCTGAGTGTGGCCATATTTGGAGATGGGGCCTCTAAAGAAGTAATTAGGGTCACCGTTTTGTGTGTGTGGCAAGAGCACTTGAAATCTACTCTCTTAGCAAGTTTCCAGTATATAACACAGTATTGTTAACAGCAATACGGTACACCAAAAACGTCACGTTGTACTCCTTTAACGAATGCAATTGTTATTTTAATTTTTTAAACTCTGAAATATTTTAATTGGAAAAAAAGAAGTAATTAAGGTTAAATGAGGCATAAGGGTGGCCTGATCCCAAAGGAGCTGCATCCTTATGAGAAAACACACCAGAGAACTCCCTCTCCCCGCACACACGCACAGAAGAAAGACCGTGTGGGGACACGGTGAAGACGGCGCCTTCTGCAGACCGGGAGAAGAGCTCTCGGCAGAAGCCCACTGTGGTGGCATCCCGATCTCAAAGCCTCTGCCTCCGCAACTGGGAGGAAAGTAACTTGTATTACAGAAGCCATCCAGTCTGTGATATTTTGTTATCATCGCCTGAGCAAACAGACTAATACACACTCTCATGTATAAGTCATCTTAAAAACCATCTTAATCTTAAGGTTTTCACCAACGGAGCTGCAGGTGAATCTGGACTTATTTCCACACACAACACACCATCTTCAAAATTACACAATCAAGAAATGAATACATGTAGACGTGTGGCCTTAGACCAAGCAGCCTCGGGCGAATGCTCATGGCTACCTTCACGCTACACTTTGAAGACTGTTTCTTTGAACTATCCTGAATAAACATAAATTAGCCAAAAAGGAAAGGGAAAAAATCTTTTCCCAGCCAGGAGTCTGTCCACTCTCTCCAGAGGCAATATCACAGAGCCCACAAGATTTTGGCAAGGTGAGGCTATGATATCTGTTAATTCTTGACACCCTACATAGTCACTTTTAACACTGGTCAAATCCACCAATTCCCCACTGCTTTTTCTAACAAAAGCTCTTCCCAACTCCCAGACCTCAATCGTTAGGCAGAACAGACTATAGAATTTAGTGAGTGTGCTTTCCCAGGAAGAGTGAGCTCCCAGAACAAAGCAGAGCTGCAGACGCTGCTGTGTAAGCATGACCCTTTGGTGGACACTCTGCCCACATTTATTCAAGAAGCTCTCCAGCAAAACTGACCCATGTTGGCTCCATAAGCAATTCCCTTCAGTTCAGGAAGATAACTGGAAAACGTTGCCTAATATATTAACATAAATGCAGGATATATATCTGCATCTTTTTTAGGGGTGTGTGTGTGTGTGTGTGTGTGTGTTTCATGTGGTCTAGGATGCTTTCACTGGACTATTTTTGAGGCACGCAGGAAACATCCTGTATTCTGAAAACCCAGAAGAGTCAAAGCCTGGAAACAGAGTTAAGGGAGCCACCCACACTTCAGGAGC
Source organism: Vicugna pacos (assembly GCF_048564905.1). Taxonomy (NCBI): domain Eukaryota; kingdom Metazoa; phylum Chordata; class Mammalia; order Artiodactyla; family Camelidae; genus Vicugna; species Vicugna pacos. The sequence continues at coordinate 46,791,746 of NC_133001.1, forward strand.
TCAGCCAGCATTAGAGTTCTTCCTTCTCGTAGGCATCTCCTTCCAGTTGGTCCCCCTACCCCTCACTCCTCTTTCCCTCCCAGATTCAGTGCTTTCAGCTGAATGTCTGGAATACTCCTGAACTGTGAGTATTTCAATCAAGAATACCTAAGTATAAAGAAATGTGGAGGAGGGGTGAATGTAGCCTCCTCTTTGCCTGAGGCACCTGCCCAGTGAAGTTTTATCCAGTAAGAACTCTGATCCTGGTGCTCAGAAGGGAAAAAGATTTTCACCCTCTGACGTGCATGTCTTCCACTTAGTGACTACGGATGACGATTAATGCCTCTCTCCCCACTCATCTGGTCCAGATTCCCTCCACATCCTCCCCTGGGCTCATGGGGAGACTGGGCCTGCATTTCTCTTCCCTAAACTCCATCTTCCATTCCTGGGGTGATCCTGCAGCTTCCAGTTGGACAGAGCCCAGAGGGCAGCCTGTGTATAAGCTGGACAAATTTAAAGCAGGATTTATGAATCTTGAGCGGGATTTTCATGCTGTCTATACCACCGTGAAATTATCTGCTGATTCCTTTTAGTAAACAAGGCAGCAGGTGGAAGCCAGCCGTTCCCAAGCCCAGCCGGGAGACTGTGGCCGCAATGCTGATGTGCTAATGCAGGGACCAATAAAGGAACCTCTGTGGGGCCGGCGGGCTCGTCTACCCCAGAACTGCTCTTCTAATGCCGAAATGCGAGGCAATTCGAGAGAGGCAAGTTTGTGCACTGTTCCTCCACTCATTACTCATGCACAGTATATATTATTTAAAATAAGCAATTATCCCAAAGTAAACAAAACTGTTTGCACTTCCCAGGAGAGAATTTGCGCCTTGGAGGAAGCTAGTGTCAGGCAGAGAACAAGAAACCACGGACTAGAACGGAAATAGTTCCATATTCTCTTTGCAGGACAAATTCTCCGTGCTTCAGCCTGGCATGCCCATCCTTCTATACAAGGCCCTGACTTCATTCACTTCACAAATGCCCAAGATGCCCCTTGCTCTTCAGCTTGACTTAATTCTTATTCAAAAAGAGACCAATGTTGTAAGCACCAATGTTTAAAAATTACAGACAGAAGAGCATTAAAATGAAAGAAAGCAATTGTTAATTCCATTTCTTTTTCTGTAAATTATAAATGACTTCCATTATTTACTTGTTTTAATGAAATATATAGAGAGTGAGGCCTCATGGTATGAAGATGATTCTCCTACATAAGTCGTTCTTAAGCACTCCACACACAGTGGTTTTTACCTGAATTTTTAGAGCAGTGGTTTTCAAATTTTCATAAGTAATCAGAATTCCCTGGGAGTCTTACCAAAACATGGATTGCTGGGCCCCACCTCCAAAGTTTCTTATTCAGTGTACGTAGGTTGAGCACTAGTAATTTGTATTTATGAAACATTCCCAAGTGATTCTGATGCTGCTTGTCCAGGGACCAAATTTGACCACCATTGTTCTAAAATTGTGCTGTTCAGTAAGGTAGCCACCAACCACATGTGGCTATTGAGTATGTGAAATGTGGCTGGTCGGAATTGATAAAGTACACTTTGGATTTCTAAGACTTTGTACAGAAATATAATGTAAAATACCACATTATTTTGTACATGATTATAGGATGAAATGCTAAAACTTTGGGTATTTTAGGTTAAATAAAATTAATTAGTAATTGTTTCTTTTCACTTTTCAATGTAATTACTAGAAAGTTTAAAGTTACATTCTATTTCTGTCTGGCAGCACTGTCCCAGGGAATCACAGACTGGCTAAGGATGGGATATGGTCAATATGAAATCGAAGGGCAAAGATAGATTCAAAGCATAAAACCAAATTTGACTGCCTGAGTATCGACTGTTGTAGGCTCTTAGGAAAGCACATATCAGACCATATTGGGCCCTGAACATGTTCTTTTGGTGGGGTGACCAGCAAGTCCAAGGTAGCTCTTGAGGAGTGTCTGGTAGGCCCCACAGCAGGGGCCCTGTTTCCAGCAACTCCCCTTTAAATATCCTGCAAGATGCTTGAAAAGGACTCTAGGAACATGCATTATTTTTCATAAAACCTATACAGTTACCTTTGGGCAAAAAGGATCTGGGCCTTTTCATCATAGCCGAGGCTAAAGTAATTCTGAAGGCAAATATTGAAAGTAAAAATATGTTGTTTGCCTTAATCCCAAATCACAAACAACCATCGTTCTCTCTTCTAAATTGATTTGAGATTCTCTATGACAGCATTTTCACTCTGGCTGAACTTTATCCCCCAAACTCCAGTTTGCCCTGGAGTTGATTGAGCAAGACTGAATTACGATCATTTTTTTTTTCCTGAACACTGTCTAAGGTTGTATTGTTTGGCTCTGTGTACGCACACCATGCAGCTACACTCCTCAGGGAGGGACTATGGAATTTCTCTGTTTTATTATTCTGCACTGTTATTCCCCAAGACTAAGCATAGAGTTTTCTCTGCTGATGCGGAACCAGAATGTACTGTTCTTACAAAGTCATTTGGCAAAGATATGCTTCAATAGGAGGGTGAAGAAACTGTTCTTATCATATTCTTGTGTTGGGGAATCCAGCTCAAGCTGAATCGCTTCTCCTTAATTTCATAAATATTCATCTCATCGGAAGGAATTTATCCAAGTCAAACTATGTTACACTCTCGTAAGTGACACAGGACAGGGGATAAGCAGCTCTGGCCTCCTCAAGTCCGAAGGTTCCTACCCCGTCAAGCGATGGCGTGACACTTCACTGATGTCGCGTCTTCCTTTCTGCTTGGCTGTTTGGTGGGGAAGCTAAGAGGAACCGATTCACTTAACATAAAATATTAGCATTCGTCAGAGTTTTTTATTTTTATTTTTTTCCACTCTGTGCGATTAAATCACCGTGAAAACAAATGGAGTTCCTCAAATGAGGTGTGACTGTGCCAGCTCCAAGAAAAACCCTAGGCGTGGTAATGAAGGAGGAAAAAAGGCCAAGTAGACATGGAAAATCTCTCATTACTTTACTGTAAGAATCTTAATTAGTCCCAAAGGTTCTTCTCACCCATTTTAAAGCAAACTCAGGTAGATCAGGCAATGAAATATCTGTCAATCAGTCTCCGCTAGAGTCGGCCACCCGACTTAGACGACTTGACCCTCTATCCTCGGAATTGTGAGTTGGCTAGGATTTTGCTCCATTCAAAAGAACAGGCGTGTGAGTGGAATTGTGCCAATAACTGAGCCTTCCTAATTGAGCTCAGCCTTGTAAATTAATAAAAATTCCTGCCAATCAAACATGTGCATGTTTGCAGGAATATTACCAGTAGGTAATGGAGATAATTAATACTTCATGACATCAAGGTCTGAAATTAAAATCAAATCTGAGACTTAACTGCGATTATTAAATCTGAGGAAAATTATCTTTCAGATGACAAGTGTCACAACCTTCAACACCTGAATTAATAACGGGGAGCGAGCCTCCAAAGACACAGTGCACTTCTTTTTTCCTGCCTTGCAATAATTACCACTTCATGACATCAAGGACCTGTAACTGGCTCGAGATCATGCTGCGGATCGGTGAAGTCTTATTGCCGCAGAAAACACAGATTCCAGGCAACTTACCTATATAATTGAAAGAATACAGGACTGGGAGACTTGGGTTCTAGCCCATAGTCACACTGATGTGTAGCAAATCGTTTCACCTACCTGGGTCTTAGTTCACTCATCATGTGAAGCAAGTTTCTGCTCTGTTGAAAAGATTCACAGAAAGATCGCATAGAAAATTTTTAAAAATTATTTATTAGGTGTTTTATTCTATTCATTCACTCTCATATGTATTGCATGCCAGCCATTACATGGGATGTTTAGAAAACAGAGATTAGAAGACACAGTCCCTGATCTCAAAAGACTTCACAACCTAACAAAGAAATTGTCTACATAAAGAGTATGGAGACCAGTTAACGCTCGGAGTCCACAGGAGGTGTGTCTCACGTGGCTGAAGTGGGAAGGATGAGCCGTTCTCAGGGAGACTCCCAAAGGAGATAATGTTGGGACTGAATCTTGGAAGACACACATCTTTTAACAGATAGATGAGCATTCAAGGAACAAGGTTCAAAAATTATTTTTTCCCACCTTAACTAGATTGGAGTTGTTGATTTCCAGGGAATAGTTACTAACGTTTGACTATCGTAAGTACATGCTGAAAACAAAACACTGTTTCCCAAATCACAGTTGCATTCTTGAAGTGAAGTGGTATGGTTTATAAAAAGAAAAAAACAAAAAAGCCCCAGAAAAACAGTAACTTGCCTGAGGATAGCCAACTAGAAAGGACTGGAGCTGGGATTTCAACCACGTGGTGGTTTAATCAGTATTTTTAAGTATAATTAAGTACGACCTCGTTTTGTTTTGTTAAGATCAGAGAATTGCTGAGGGGAGGCCAACAAGGGCCCTTTCTCATAGGGTCATGACCCCAGTAAAGCAGCTGAATTGGGAACAGATCCCGGGCTCAGAGAGGAAGGTCACCGCCCTGCAGGGAGTGAAGTCATGGAGATCAGGCTGGTTTGCAGGGGTGAGAAGAGGGATGGGACTGACCGGAAGCCCACTGGACCCCACACTGAGGGCTGAAGAACACAGCGACTTCCTCTGTACTTATTTCCTGGCACGACCTTAGGGTCTCTGAGCTGGCTTTGGCCCTCGAACTGACCCCGGGAACACCACAGCTTCTTGTAACTGAGGAAAGAAAGGAAAGAGGCAGGTCCTAACAACACCCAGGGGGGACAGCGGGGGAGAGAAGAGAAGAGCTGTGTTCATCTGAATCAGCCGAAGCGCTGCCTGCTGAGGGCCAGAGGGAAGAGCCGCAACTGTCCCCGCGGCTCCTTTTTGCGTCCCCTTCTGAAATATAGACCCGGAGGCTTCCCTTCTCTACAAGCTGGACAGAAGCCTGGGAGATGTTCACCCACACGGGTGGTGAAAGTATGAGAAATCTTTCCTCCCGGTGTGCAAAGAACCACTGTCCAAGCTCTCTACCTTTCTGCCACCCCACTTCCTCCTTCAGGATCTTGCAGATTTTCCCTCAGGGGACCTTCAGGGCGTCTCTCCAACACTAGGGCCAGTGGCATCCTGTGGCCTGGCCCTTTGCATACACACTGTTAAATATTTTGAACATCACCACTTGATGCAAGAAAAATGGTAATCCCTGTGCCCTGGGGGACCCAGCTTCCCCTGCCCCTGGTCTCACTTGCTGCTTATATGTGAAGTCTCCTCTCAGCTCAGACATGACTGACTGGAAACTGCTGGGAAACTGACTGCACAGAAGCACAGAGACCAAGTCTAAAATCTGGGTCTCCTGAGAGCCTGCAGAATAGGGGATTTGGAATGGATTTATAAAGAGGCAAACGAATGCTGCAGTTGAAAGGTAGTGAAATTTCCAAGCCAGATCTAGTCTCCTGGGAATCTGGTGTATATTAGCATAACTAGAGAAATCATTTTTTGAGCAACCGCCCAACCGCCAGAGTTGCCGTGGACTCCGTATTTGCTCAGGAAGCCCTGGTGGGCTGCGTGTCCTCTGTGCGTGCTGCAGGGAGAGAAATCTGGAGGAGCCTACCCCGCTCTCTTGGAACAATGTTTATTCCCTGCCTCATCCTTCAAGAGAAGGCATGTGTTTCTTCGATTTGTTGTTTGCAGCAAGGTGCAGCTTAGAGGGGAGGGTGGACGCGTCTGTGTTTGCCATGAAATTAAATAAGAGCAATGATACATAGCCAATGTGCACCCATAAATTTCAGGAAGGAAAATTCCAATGTGGCAGGAGGATAGAAGTAGCTGATATATTAGAAGGGAGCGACACTGAATCTTGTGCAAAACGAGAGAAATATAATTTCCCTGCATTATCTTGTCCCTTTCTTAATTGCCTACCAGGATGCATTCATCAACTAGTTTCCCTAGGCCCGAGCTTTCGACTTGCAAGCATTCTTATATAAAACCAGCTTGTGTTTTAAGTATAAAACGCACTGCTTGTGCTATCACACCAGACACAGCAAATGGATAAAAATCTTCACTTGTCAGTTTCTAGATATAACACACTTTGCATTTCAAGACTGGGAAATAGGCTGCAAACACCAAGCACTGACAATAAATACGGGGGTTATGCTCATCAGCTGGGCCATGTTTACTGCCGAGCAGGCTCACACAACCACCCGGGACTTTGTGGAATTGGGGTTGACAGGGAGAAAGGATGGCTGGCCATCCAGGCGACTCCCATCCCAGTGGCAGGCTCAGCGCCCCCACTCCAGACTTGGAATCAGTTGCTCAGAGAAGAGATGCACTCAAGCTCCTTTCAACCCTAAAGACCTACAGGAAAGGCACATTTGGAGAATGTGGGATAACTGGCAAGTCAGGAGACGAGAACATGGAGACCACACCAAGTCGGAGCATGTAAAAACCGTAACAACAACTCCGACATTCTGAGGGTCTATACCCCCAAAACAGTGGGATATAGAAGCTGATGGTGATCCCCAAACCAGAGTGCCAGAAGGAAGAAGGATGCTAACCACTCTTCAGTCCAGCGATCCTCGAAGTGGCAGAAGGCACACTTCCATCTGCTCCTGCTTGAAAAGGGCCCTGTTCCATCTCCTGCCAGCCTGCCTCACTGCACAAAGGGGTTGCAGTAAGAACTTGGTGCATAAAGCCAAAAACATACAGAAGCAATTCCTAGATCTGACACCAACTGTGTGATTTTGGGCTGATCATATAATCTCTTTTAGCCTCAGTTTCTTAATTTGTAATTTGGGGATAATAATATCAACCTCATAAAGTTATTGTGATTATTGGATTAGACACTGCACGTTAACAGCTTAGCATAGCGCCTGCTGTACAGTAAGTAACCATAAACCTTAAGTATCATTATCTGCTTTTACTGATGGTGCACAAAAGCAGTGCATATGCATCAAATTTCAGGGAATTATGTTTAATAGTTTAGGTTTTTGACATCAAGGAAGAGTAGGTGACTTCACCCAGAGCCACACAACTGGTCAAAACGTATATTCTTTGATTTCTTTCATCATTGTTTTGTGTGTTTTCAGCATACAGATCTTGCACATTATTTCATTTATTTTGGTGCTGTTGTAAATGGTATACTTAAAAATTTTTCCAAGTTCCAATTGTTCATTGTTGGTATATAAAAATGCAATTGATTTTATATGCTATTTGTATGCTATGACCTTGGAAAACTCATGCATTCGTTCTAGGAAGGTCTCATAGTTTCCTTGAAATTTTCTATGAAGACAGCTGTGTCTTCTATGAATAGATACAGTGTTATTTCTTCTTTTCTTATGTGTATGCCTTTTATTTTTCTTTCTTTATTGCACTGGCTAGGTCTTCCAGTACAATCTTGAAAGGATTAGTGCCAAAGGAAATTCTTGCCTTAATCCTGATATTAGGGGGAAAGCAGTCACTCTTTCATATTATATATGATGTTAGCTGTAGGTTTTTGTTAGATGCCTTTTTATGAAGTCAAGAGATTCCCCTTCAATTTTTGGCATGCTCAACATCTTTATTATGAATGGGGATGTTGAACTTTTTCAAATGCTTTTTCTTTTCTCCCATCTATTGAGGTGATTTTTCTCCTTTTTTTGATACCATAAATTACACAGACTGTTTTTCAGATTTTTTAAATAAAATGAAGTGATTTTTATTTTCCAAGGACATTCTGATTTAGAGAACTTTAGCAGGGAAACTGGGGAATAGATATTTACATCAGTGGTAAATTTAATCAATGGCTATCTCTTGTGGGTCCAAAAAGTAGGACAGCTGCTTCTGAGCTCAGCAAGAGCTTGTGAATTTGTCTAGGGTGTTCCATGCAAAACTGGTCTATGCCATTCCTTTATAAAATAAACTCATTTTAACATGTTATTCTTTCCCAAAGCTTAAAATTAAGTGCTATAGAATTCAGTGGAAAAGGACCATATAGACACCAGCCAGCTCTGTCATAACTGAGGGCTGGGTAAGCTACAGAGATGGCTGAGCCAGCGTGCACAGGGCATCGGAGATACCATAACACATGCTCTAAGGGGCTCAAGCCAGAGAAGATAAAAGATGGGTAAACTGAGTACATACACAGCCACCGCTCCCAGAGTTTTCTAGCCTCCAGTGAAAATTAGATGTGTGGGAGCTTGGATGGGGGCATTAGGAAAATAGTGATTAATCTGAGTCCTGAATTTTACAACGGTCATTGTCACTGTCTAAATGACGTCCCTTCCTAACTTACATTTTGCTTTCAAGTTCGATCTGCCTTAGACTTTAATGACTCCTTTCCGTGCTCTTTCTCGGTCCCTTTGCCCACCCTCCTCTTTGTCTCACATCCCTCTAGCAGTAGCTATTCTATGAAATGAGATTCTAAAAAGAAGAAGAAAAAAAGCAATACTTAAACCGCTTTCACAAGTAAAAATAACTGAAACTTCTTTCACTATTTAATTCCTTCCCCTGCAGTCTGGTGGGGAGAAGAACCCTCACAGCCCAGGTCTCTAGCAGATAATTTGGTTCGCACGTTCCATACGAAGGAAGCCATGTATTAAATTGGCATGAGCCCTTGCATTTCATCTCAGAAAGTGAGTGCTGGCTTGAAATGGAGGATCAGCTCGTGTGGGTATGAGATGGTGGCTGGGATCATAAACTGCTGCTCCTGGGCAGAGGACCGAATTATTAAAACTGTTGTTTATAGCCCTTATCATTTACAAACAGGTGAACACAGAAAAAAGACTTTCAATTTCCCTAAATTAATTTTCAGTCGAAGGTTCTCTTGTGTTAAAAAGATAAGAAACTTGTATAGAATTACAGTACAAGAAGTTTACAGCGGTGTAAAGGACCTGCAAGTCTAGGGTTATCTGGCAAATATGGGTGAAATGACATTTGTCAGAATGACTCTTACTCTTCATGACACATTTGAGAAATGAAATTGAAATGCCTCTGAGACCACTAATGCCCTAATTTGTGATCCCATTACCTGTGAACAACTACCCGGGTAAGATCAGTAAAATTGGCTCTAAGATATTAATTGTTGGCAAAAGAGATGGTCAGAACACTGATGCATGGGAAGGCCAAGTCTGCTGTGTTACTGTAGTTTAATATCAAGGGATCCTTCCCCCAAGCCAGCGCCACCTGCTCAATGAAGGACTCCTCGGCATTTCAATGTGAAGAGGCATCATCTTTCTTTCTCCTCTCCTGACTGGTACTACTACCACGGTGCGATGAATTAACAACACCCCCCTCCCCGTCTACACATACTCCTTTCCATAATATTCTACTCATATACGTCTCTCTCCAACCTTATATACACACTCCCTAACATATATACACTTACAAACCTTTTGCATCTGTATAATAGTAATGATCATTTATAATAGTAATAACTTATATTTACTTGGTGCTTACAATGTCCAAGCAACTTGTCAAGCATTTTATATACATTAACTCATTTCCAAAAACCCTACTTGCTAGAACTACAATAACTACACCCATTCTACTCATGAGAAAGTTGAATATTAGAAGTCAGGTAACCTGCTCGAGTTCAAGAGTTCAACAGCTCTTACAGAGTAACCATGTGTCAAGTACCATACTGTATGCTTTTTAAATATCTGCACCCCAAAGCATGTTTCTTATAAAAATTCTCCTGGTTCTTGCCTTTTTAATGTAAGGGAGCATTTTTTTTAGTCCACTGTTCCATCTATTCATCCATTTTGCCATGACAAATTATTGAGAAATTGGAATCTCACCTCCGTGTTATGTTTCTCTTCACCACCTCAACCTACAGAAATTCCTCCGACATTCGAGATTTTGCTGTTTCACTTAGCATTCGTCAATTCCAATCATGTCTTTTTGTTCATTCTGGGTTATAATACTGGAATTATTTTAATGTCCTTCTGGAGCACAGAACTGGGCACCCAGTTCAAGCTTGGTGATTCCTATTGAATAATCTCATAATTGGACAAGTAACCCAAAGTTGCATACTCAGAGCAGCCATGTTAACAATTGCAAATAAAACAAAGTAACAATTTTTAAAAGCAAGTTTTGATGCCTTTTGGGAAAATGGTACCACATATCAAAGCCAAAGGAATGATTCCTGTAAGAATAGACGGAATCAAAAAAGGGCCAAGTCAGGAATTCCATTTCTACACTAGGAAAAAATCCTCTAACTGGGGGCTGTAGCTTAATCTCAGAAAAAAGCCACTTAGTCTTTTACACAAAGTGAAGTGAAACAGCGATGCTTCATGTCCGCTACCTTCTCTGGGCTCATGAAAGTCTGTACTGTGACCCAGAGATCACAAGTCACTCTTTAATGCCCCCACAAGAGTGTGAAGACAGATCTGTTTGGATCAGATGTTCAGGATTCTTTTGAGCAGGACACAGAACTGACATTCATTAAATACTTTCCTCCAAACATTTTACTCTCATTATGTACAACAAGGGCTTAGGTTAGCAAGGATTACAGAATGAATTATTCTAAAGCAAGAAGCTTTAGCCTTAAGACATAAAAATAGAGAGAAACTGGCTTAAGGGAAAAAAAAAACAATGTAGGATTAGATTATGAACTTGTTCACTGAACAGTTACATAGCAATTTGCTAAGGTAATTATTACCATTAATTTGAGAGCCAATAATTATCATAGCAGTTCTACCATTTCATCTCTCATTTATTCTGAAATCCTAGAAGCAGGGTTTTTTCTTTTTTGTTGTTGCTGTTTTGCTGTTTTTTTTGTTTTTTCAGATACCTGGCTTGCTTGACTGGTCCAAAACCCTCTGTTCTAATGACTTTTATAATCTTAAGCATTGTTTGGTGGGAATCACAAATTTCTCAGATAGCCTTCTTACGTTAGTGAAGCAATGCACTGAAATCCGAGAGGTAATTCATCTTGGTCACCCTTCCTTCTGCAGAGCACTCCAGCCTGAAGGTTAATAGAAAAGAAGGCAGTGGCTGCCATCTTGGATCTCATTCCATTTCAATTTTCTGGTCACAAACACCATGATATTTCTAGCCAAGAGAGGTGAACAGGAGCATATAACTCTCCCCTTGATGCCTTTCCCTCAGGCCTTTCGGTCTTTGGAGTGCAGGACTTGGTGCTGGTTTAATTGAACCGCTGTGCTTGGCTTCTCCCCTGAAAGAGAGAGATATATAGTCCCTCTGGTGACTTGTTGCAACAGATTTCAAACTCAGCTGGATTTAACCCTGGGAATTAAAAATACTGCCTGAGATCATGAGCCCAGCGAAAAGAGCAACTCCAGACACTGGCGTGTGAGCAAGCACTTTACAAAGGGGGTGCAAAAGCTCTGGCTTTTCTCCCACTTGGCCACCACAGACTTGCGCTGCTCAATTCTCTTTTTTAAACCATAATAATGGCTGGTTTGGGGCATGGGTGACCGTGTTGTATCTTGGTGGAACATCTAATAAATCTGTGCCTGAGGCAATAAAAAACCAATGTCCTTGGCTTAGAGAAGATACATGCTTCATAACCTTGAAAGAAGACAATTATCGGCCCTAGCTCATTTTCTCATATGGGTTAAAACGAGCTCATGTAAATCCAAATAACCTAATGAAGTGCACTGATGGTTTTAGAAGAAGAGCTAGAATCAAAGGCTTACAGAATCTGGAACTAGAGAGTATCATAAGGACAATCTAATGCAACTAACTGAAAAAAAAAATTTTTTTTTTAAACTGAGGCCCAGAGTTGGCTTGTTCAATTGCTCAGCCAGTTGGGGGAAGGATGAAGTCAATATTAAGAAATGTTTAGGTCTTCCAGGTCCAAAGACTTTCTCTCTCCTCTACACAACACTGCTTCAAAGCACTCAGGGAAGCTCTGAAGCCAGCTTCCTAATTATGCTACATAAGAGAAGGATGAGGTTGGCAGGGCTTTGTAAAGCCCCAGGAAGACAGTATGCTTGACCGGACTAGAAATGCCTACAAGCAGCCAAACAAACACCCACATGTTCCTTTCCATATTTGGCCTCATAATTCAACTTTCCCCAGTGTTACCCTCGGACTGGGCTCAGGATGGAACCAGCTAGATAAGGATGGCTGTTGGAACCAAAGTTTCCATGGGGTCTGCATGTGGGACTCTTATGACCGGAGAAAATCTTTCAACAGGCAAAGAGGAAAGGAGGCTCTCCAGGATGTACGGAAATCAAGCATCAGGAAATAGATACGAATCTAGGTGGGCATTGTTATTAGCTGGGGCTGTTGTGCCTTTAATCCATTATTGTCCCTCCAGACCCAGACCCGAAGGACTAGCACAGAAGGCATTGCAAGGCAGAGCCTTAATCCAACACGAATCTTTTCACTCTAGCTCAAGGTAATGAAATCCAACCACTTATTAAGTCTCCTGAAGTCTGCCATGCTTCTTGCTCACGATAGATGTACAGAGATGAATGGGTCACACTCACTGTCCGCAAGAAAGAGACAGACGTGTACTTCTGTCTTTCTGAAGTGAGGACTTCAGAACAACGTGGTGCCATGACAGAAGCAGCATGTGGTCCGAGGAAGCAGCTGAGAGCAACTCAGTATGGGAGAACCAGACAGAGATCTCGTCCCTACTGCAGTCAAACCTCCCGGGTGAGGGAACGAAGTGATCCCAGAGCCTTTGTGCAGGAAAAATCTGTGCCCAAGGATGAGTGAATATGGCTGAGGATGTGTCATTACTATTACAGAAGATCAAGTGGCCTTTCCTTCAAAGACACCAGTAGAACAATAGGAGGGCATTCTCCGGCCATGATCACCTCCAGTATGCGTTGAGGTTGGGGTCCAGGAACTAGCTGCAGGGCAACATGGTTCTGCCACCCCAAAATCTTTGCTATTAGAAAAGCTGCAATGTGGCATAGGATACCAAGGCCCTCCTTTTTAGAGGAACCAAAACGACACAGGACCCTGGGGTGCTGGGAGCAATATAACTGTCAGTTACAAGTGGGCATCAAACAATGTGCTGCATTGTTGGTGTTTTTCAGTCCCTGTTTAAGAATAGACATGGCACCTTCAAAGGGAGACAGCTCAGTTTTATAGACACCTGCTTCTACTGTGAGCTGCTACTCTGCTTTTACCTGGGCCCTCTCTTGGCCAGGCACCCCCATGTCGCACAGATACAGCCCCTCTGCGAACTGTATGGTGAACCACTGGGAGTCAAGACCCTTCGGGGCTCAGGCAGTTGAAGACGATAAATGATCTTGACTGTGCCTTTTGGACCTGGGCAAAGACTCTTTCCTTGGGCCTTAGTTCCTCCCTGAGATCCCCTAAGGACATGGCAGATGGAGGAAGAGCCCTCCCAAGGAAGCGGTAAAGAAATACTGATTCAATGACAGCATCCAACTTTTGTGATTATAAAACGTAGGGAGGCAGCCCAGCGCCAGGGCTGCGTGGGAATGGGGAGGAAGGGAAGAGAGGTGGTAAACATCAGTGTGTCCTGAAGCTGTCGCCTGTCCTCAGCGCAGTCAAGCAGAGAAAACGTAGGAGAGGAGGAGTCCTTCCCCGTGTGCCTGGGGCTCCACAGGGAGCGTAAGATCCTCCTCATTATCCTGCTCCACCTCAGTGAAGACGAGGCCCCGGAACAGAAGGGATAAGTGACATTAGAAGCAGTCACTCTCCTGCTCAGGGAGTTCTGTGTCTCATAACGCCCCTCCCTGATGAATGTCTGCTGTCTGGAGATTCAGGACCCACACAATTACTGGCCTGGCGTCGCAGCTAGACTGGCTGCCTGGCTGGGTCCAAAATGGCCACGGGACAGATTATTCAGAGGCATTCTTCTCCAGGGAAATCCCTCTGGCAATATCCACACCCTGAAGTCACAGTGCACGCTCAGACACAGACGTGGTCCTTGCTGGCACCTTTCTGACACACAACAGAGATTTAATGCAAGCCCAGAGACACTGACGGCACTGCCAGCCCAATGCCGGTGGGAAGACGTTTGCACAGTGCCAGTCCTAGTGCCCCTGCCGCTGTTTCCTTAACGTGCGTCCCAGGAAGTGCGAGCTGCGACTTGACTTTCCGCGTGGTGCTGTCCACGCACACTCTAATACACACGGGGCTCCAGATGTTGAACGCTGACTCACCATTTTCCTCCTTGACCTTCCTGCCATACTCATCACAACCACTTCCCCAACATCTGCCCTTCCCAACTTCCCTGCCTTACTCCCCTCCACTCTCTTTCCCCCACCTTCTGTGAACACTCACTTCTGGACACTCACCACCCTCTCCCAGCTCTATCACCTTATTCACCCTGCCCCTCTCAGGTCCAATACTTTGCCTCCTCTTAACCCGCCCAGAAAAACTGTTTCCTTTTTGAGACATTCCCAATACTACCAGATGAAGTGTGATTTCTCTTGCTCCCTCAAACTCCGGAGCTCTGGTTGTGCGCTGGAGGTTGTGAGTACCTGTTTCCAGTTTCAGGTTCAGGCACGTCAAGGCTGAGAGCGTGGATCGTCCTTGGTGGTGAGAGCACTGTACTTACACCATGGGAACTGCTAAGTGCTACAAATCTGAGCTTCCTGCTGACCCCAACACCAGCCCGTTTATGAAGAGCACGTAGCACAGGGGATTACATACAGGTGGTACTCAGTAAATTATTACTGAATGGGTTTTCACATACTAAAGACATTGTTTTTCTGGTCTCCACTATGGACAATTTTTTTTTTTTGGTCTGCTTGTTTATTGAAGGGTAAAATATTTAACCATTATGAGTGGAAGAACTTGATAAAATAATCAAGAGCATGATTTGTAAGAATGTTGCTTTGTTTACAAACAGAACACCTGGATTTCAACAGGGTCCAAAGCATCACTGCCCCCCTGCAAAGCCAGCAGGCTTCATGTTCGCCTCCAGCAGACAGGTTTGCTCATCTGAGGATAAAAGTCTCTCCTGCCAAGAACAGACTTTTGAAAACAATTGTTGGAGCCCCAAAATAACCGTGGCTCTTTATCTTTCCTTTATTTTTTTCCCCCAGAACAAGAATAGCCTTAAAAGACGTTTTTGATCTGAGATACCCATTTTCTTGGACCGTAATCTTAACCCACATGCCACCTAGCTATGAACTTCTTTTTGATGAGAAAAACTGAAAAGGGTGAGAAATGGTCCAGATCCAGTCTGGGAGGCAGAGGGTATGTGGCTCAAAAATAGTCACAATACTTCAGAGTCTTCAGGGAGTGAAAGAGGCATCTGTGTGCCGTAAAATTCTGGTTCTAAATATCCCCCAGCCTCCGATTTTTGAAGCAAGCCGTATCAGTAAGTGCATGCAGGCACACAAAAGCTGGCTCATTTAAGTAACCAAGGATGTGAGGTAGCTCATAGAATCAACAGAAGTCTGGTGAGCCAGATTCAGGAAACAGGCGGGAATCAGAAAACAAGGTGGCAGGACACAGCCTAGGTCATGCCCTTGATAAATCACGTGCTAGAATCTCCACACTTCTCTTACTTGTGGATGATTTCTCAACTGCATCTAGGTATTTCCATTTCTTAGTCCAGATGTGAAGCCCTGGGCAGGAGTCTTAGCGTAGCTGAAGCCCAGATCACATAGCCCCGTGTTAGCTAAATGGTTGACCTCTCTAAGCTTCTGTAAGGGGAAACAGGCACTGCCTCCCATAAGAATTCCACTCTAGGGGATGACTTCAGATAAAGAGGGCGTACAGATCCTGTGGAGCTGAAGCACAAAATGAGAACTACACATTCAAGTACAAAAAGAATGAAAACAGGAAAGAACAAAAGAAGACCACCCCTGATGCGCTTGTGCATCCACCTTCCCAGGTAAAAAGATATCCTGAAAGTAATTCACAGTTAAAATTGCCATTAAGGTATACCTTGAATATATCTGGACAGTGAAATACTACTTAACTCATTTTTAAATAATTTCTTCCATTCACCTGTCTATTAAGCCAGGTAAAGTGTTGTTTGGTCCAGCATTTGTGTATAAAGTGGGGGAGAAAAACACATTTGGAAAAGAGATGCCTGACTTACTCCTGAAAAACCTAAACCAACCCTTGTTTGGTTTATGCACTAAAAACAATGAATTAACTGTAATTCCATTTTCCCATTATGTCATCAAAGAATAATGACTCCCATTTTAAAGTTCAGAGAGTCGTTTTGATAATCAGAAATCCACTAGAGTCATCACTATTGGTTGCCTGCCCCATATGCTTGTATACTTTTGGTCCTGACAGAAAGCTCATTTGCTTTATACGTCCATCCTTACTTCACACAGCATATGCCTCAGATGCACAACCAGACTGGTCTACACTAATCATTGTCCTCTCTTTCCCCTGCCATGGATTGGCTTAGGAGGGCGTGTGAGCTGACTCCGGTCGATGAGATTCAAAAGAAAGTCTATGGAATTCTTCTTGGAAGACACAGAAAGAGACATGTTCACCCTTTCACCCCCTGGACATTGTCAGGACAAGATTTGACGCCTGAAATTGCTCTAATCACCGTGCTGCCCCAGCGTGAGGCTATCACTTGGGAAAATAACCAAGTGAAACAGATACTGGGAGCCAGATACATGACTTGCACAGAACCTGCCCTTCCCCTGGATTTCTTGTTATTTGAGACCATGGTTTTCCTCATTGTAAAAATGAACTTAAGCTGGGATGTCTTGTTATTTGCTACCACATATGTCCTGATGTAGCTAGTTAGAAAAATCTGTTCTTTTTTTCTTTTCTTTTTTTTTTAAGAAACTGAAAGGCTTCTCTGTTCACAGCTGCTATTGAGAGGCAAAGCAAAACAGAGGCAGAGAGACCAGTGAATTGTTTTGCTTTTAGGAAAGAGGTGGCAGCATATCTTTACAAAAAGATGATCCTGACTCTTTAGAGTTAACGTAGCCTGAAGAGCCAACCTGCACGCTCTTCCTGCTTTTTCACAAAAAAAGGTCCATATTAGAGTCTGATGATCACATACACTTTTAGGGGCAGAAAAATTCTCCCTTCTTCCCTTCTAGGTTCTTTGGATGGTCTAATGATTAAACTAACATAACACAGATTAATGGGAAAAAAATATGTTAAATCTCATATAGGGAGCTCCATAAAAATCTGAGATGTAAAGGCAGTCAGGCACTTGAAGCTTATATGCCATCCTGAGCTAAAGAATGGGATGGGGGCTGGAACCTCAAAGGCGAGAGGCAAATCCACAGGAAGGTAAGAGCAGATGTTTGATAATCAGCTGTTGGCCCTGCCATGCACGTAAGACTTTCAAATAAAAAACATAAACAAAATTGTCTCCGGTTATAGCTGCCTTTCTGGGCCAGATGCCCTATCGAAATTCTTTTAGGTAGTTAAGGAAGAGGTGAAAGTTTTTTTTGTTTGTTTGGTTTTGGTTTTGGTTTTTTTTTCCTGAGTTTGCCGGGTCTTGATTGCCTTCAGCTCAAAATAATCCACATGCTGGATTATTCAATCAAAATAATCCAAAGTGACATATTTTGGGGTGATATATTCTGATCCCCTCACACTAAATGTGACTTTCACAGTAGAGCTGTTTTTTAATCTTGTGACACTTACTGTATTTGTCATATATATGGTAATACACACGTGTGCAATCCTAATCTCTTGGTAATGAGAGCTGGGAAAGGCCATTCTATTAAGGAAGGGGTGCTTTAGAGAAAGAATAAGTGAACTCAATTAGTTGGTTTGATAGGAAGCAGGTCCACTGAGGAAGGGTTAGTACCATACACTTACCATCCATAGCCTGCTAAGTCTATGTCTTACGTGATTCCTAATGTAGCAGAATCTTGTAATCTTTAAACAACCCCACGACTTAGGTTGTATTAAACTCATTTCCCTGGGAAAGAAACTATGTTTTGAAAAGGTTAAGAAAATTGTCCAAGATCCCACACCCAGTAATTATCAGCATTAGAACACGAGTCCAGCACCTCTCACTTAAGATACTCATCTTTTTCTGCATCTTGTTTCCTGCACGAATAAGCTGAGAGGCGAGAATGCACGAGAGAGGCTTCTCTGGGTCTTCTTTTCTTTCTTTTTCTTCATTTACTTTATTTTTCTTTCCTCTTCTCATCTTTTTTTTTCTTTCAATTTTTCTTCATTCTTCATAACATATTTAAAGCAACCATGAAGGAAACAAAGCTGACTCAGAACAGATCCTCCTCTTTCTGTCTCCAAAAGCAGCTCAACCACACACGCAATCACCTATAACCCAAAGTGGAAACTGATCAACATTGTAAGAGAGATGAAGGAAGGTGGATGGGAGTTGAGGGAGAAATGATTGATTTCATAACAATAAAATGTTTGTATGAGGGGAGAAGGTATAGCTCAGTGGTAGAGCATGTGCTTAGCATGCACAAGGTCCTAGGTTCAGTCCTCAGTACCGCCATTAACAAATATATAAATCTAGTTGCCTCCTCCCCAAAATAAATTTTTTTTTAAAAAAAAGGTTGTATAAGAGGAATGCAGGAGAGTAGCTCTCCATAAAGGCAAGTAATAATGATGTATTAACAAGGTACTTAGTCAGCAATGAGATCTCAACTTTTCACGATGACAGAATCTTGGGAAGATAACACAAGGAGATGGAAATGTCTAAGGTTCTGAAAAGAGTCAATGGTCCCAGTGTATCTAAGAGTATTCTAAATGCATCTTCAATCACCCCAAAATGTACCAAGCTGGAGTCACGTGAATGGACTGAATAGAGGAATGGCCTCTTCCTTCATTACACTGGGTGCATCTTCCATCATCAAGAATTCATGATCCTCAATTGAACATTCAACAAATTGTCCGCAGCTGTAGGCAGGCAATGGCTTGCCACTGAACAGGCATAAGGGTCTTGCAAGGTTCCTTCTATCTCTGTTCTTATAGGAGAACATATTTCACATAAACTTTTTCTCCCTTTGGGAAGAATATGCAGTGTGTGAGAGTGAAATATTTGTTAGCTTTTAGTGTGTTAGGGAGCTAGAGGGGGTGAGTAATATTACATCCATGCTAATAATTCTCCTGGGGGCAGGAAGGTAATTTATTATACTCCATAGCCGAGATTGGGAGATAGGGGGAAAAAGGCTTAAACATTTCAATCAAGATAACCTTCCCTTACCCCTGAAAAGTAAGTCACCATTTGTCTTCCTTCTACCCAGACAGCTGTGACTAAGTACTATTATACAAATGAAGGGTGTAGTAGATTTCAAATAGGAGGGGAAATATTATATCTAACATGGTTATATATCATCTGTGCTTTTGTAAAGCTCTTACAACTATTTGTTCATTCAAAATCATGTTTGAAAATACCTTCTTCCTGGTTTCCTTTTTTCTTGTCACGTGGTGCCAACAGACATAGGTGATTCATGAGCTTTAGACACGTAAGGGTTCCATAAAGTGATGGTTTCCATACTTTCTCAGCACTGTCATAAAGTTATAGACATTGACCCATTGGGATAATTTTATAATCTCTACTTAAAGCAGAGGAACAGGTTATCAACTTTGAAATCTAAAAATCTAATAAATAACTTAAGCAACAACAACAAAAAATGCCAGAGTCTCTAACTCGGTTCAACGGAAACTACATGTAGCACAGCTTAGTTACAGGCATTCTAGGGGAGGAGAGGCAGAGAGGAACAGAACGTGGTTCCTCGGGGAAGTTATGGTCGGTCTCCTGTGGAGGACAGGGCCACAGCTGAATGACTGGCTCCAGGCCGGGCATGGTTACGACACAGATAAGCGCCATGTGATTAAGAAGAGGTGGAGAATCAGGAAAAGCTTCAAAAACAGTTGATGTTTCATCTGTCTCCAGGATAAATGGACAGAAAGAACTTCAGCACATGAAGGCAGGGAGAAAGCATTTAGAAAGAGTAAAAGGAAGGCTGTGGATAGGCTCAGTCGGTCTGTGTGGAGACAACACAGCTGAGAAAAGATCAAGAATTGGCATCAGACACAAATGTATTCACACCGGGGCTCTCTGGCTACCTAACCATGTGACTAAATAAAGCTTACTTAATTCCTTTAGCCCTCATTTTTCTTTCTATGTGAAATGAGAATTTTTGCATAATAAAACTAACCTTCATTGGTTTTTTCTGAATATTAAATGGAGTGATATATGCAAACATTTAGCGTAGAGTCTGGCCAATGGGAAGCCCTATTTCCTCTTCTGTAGTCTCCTCCACTTACCTCTGCTTAACGAACTCCACTCTGCCACCTCTAGGAAGACACAGGCCTGTGTTCAGTTATTCATTCCATAAAGATTTACTGAGCACCTTCTTAATCATTCGCTTCTTTCTCCTAACACTACTGCACTTAAATAAACAAGGCAGCAATTACCGTGCTCAAAGAGAGGTGTTCATGCTTCTGTCTTGCCTAGTTCTGAGTTCAGGGTTAGGACGAGTTGGCGACATGAGAGAGGGAGGTGCAAATGACTGTCACGTGTGAACAAGAGGATCCAGGCAAGAGGGCGTCCCTGGGAAGAATGGCTGCTCTCTGTCCCTCTTTAGCCCAGCGGGGCTGGACAAGTCCTGACTTAGCCAGCTCTGAGCTACTGCGGACAACGAACCCTGGCTGCAGGATTTAATTTCCCATTTTTATTTGTCACTTGAAAATACTGGCATAATCTAGCTCTGGTTCCAGGAAGAACACACCCTAGCACAGTGTGAGAGTGTCCTCAGGTGTTCACAGCCCAGTAAGGCCATTTGGAACAGAAGAGAGAATATAAATAAAAGAAACGAAGTGCATTAGCGACTCATTTTTCTCCAAATGCTTACATAATCGCAGCTTCCCCTCTTTCCCACGTGGCCTTCAGACTCTCTAAAATGCACCTTCTCACTGTTGTTGTTTTTCTTTTTATTCTTTTCTTTCTTTCTTTTTTTTCTTTCAGAATATGCTACAAAGAAAGGAGAAGGTAAACAGAAAGGAGAAAGGAAGACAGTCGAAGAGTCAAGGAGTCGGCCAAAGTGTCGGATAAACAGAGCCACTGCTGAGAGGTCCCTGAGAGAATGAATCCTTTGCCCTGCCTGCAAAGTGGGCAGGTCCTGAGCTGTTTCCACTGGTTCAGCTTCCTTGGAACGAAACCTCGAAACCGTGCATGGAGATCATCCTAAATGTCTTACAGTTTTATGATCGCCATTGTTTTTTGCTTTTATGTTGTTATCCTCTCTCTTCTCCATGACTCCCCCCAGTTCTGTATTTTATAGTTTCTCTGAGACAAGGAGAGAAAAAAAACATAAATCCCAACTTTCACAGAATCAGTGATGAGAAGCCAATCAGTATACGCTATGGAAAGAACAATGAAGACTTTACCACCTGTACGCTGTGTTTGCCCACCAGCCTCTAGAGAGGCTCCCCCCAAAAGCTAACGAATGCCCACGGTCTTATTCAAAGAAGCACTGATAACTGTTAAATGGGAGTTGATACGTCAAGCAGAACTACCTTCTCCCTAGTGTTTCTTCCTCCCAGGATTATCCCACTGAGGCACTTGGCTGATGAATTTAAGAAAAAATAACCTCAAACTTATTTCTCTGTCTCGCCTTTAGTATCTCCTAAACTCATCCACTGCAGATTCATAAGGTATTATAACATACTTTCTTTAAAAGTCCAGATAATATTGAAGAAATAAGAACAGTCAGTGTGTGAGTGTAAATCAGGAGACTGCTTTTCTCCTAACTCTTAGAAAAAGCACCATGCAGACTAAGGTTACGAATGGCTGGAGGAAAGAACATTACGGTGTGTGGGTCATCTTGGAGATTTCTGGACTTAGATTTGACACTAGGGGTTAGGACTTTAGCCAAGAAAAATGAGAGAGAGAGAGAGAGAGAGAGACCTGCCAGTGATAAACTAGGATCAGGCAGTGAAGGAAGACTGCAAAGGAACGTGGGAGGTACCAAAAGGCAACTTCTCAGTCTATCAGATGCTAGACATTCAGTACAGTAAAGACACTTTCAGAAGGTGGCAACATTCTAATTACTATGATTTTTTAGAATAATGTCGTTTATTATTAACAAAGAAAGTGTCTGGAAACAGTTTCCAGTCAAGTAGATTCTTGGCTCGAGCCACCTGCTCCAGCTTCATCCTTTGATTTTGGTTGCTGCTGCAGTTGCCTTTTAAAACATTGCAGCGTGCCTGGTTGAATGCATTTTTCTTTTCACAAAGATGATCTATCCAAAGATCTCTGGATTAGATTCTTCCTCAAAATTCTACTCATCAGCATTGGGTTACGCTACGGGAAATGCTCTCCCCCAGCCCGGGCTGACGGTCCTGCACCGCATGTGTTTGCAGCCTCAGGGTCACAGGGCTCGGGAGCACATCTCTTACTCTCTGTCTTGTCCCTTTTCTTGCCTCGTATGACTTTCAGTTCATGTCTCCTTTTGTTTCTGACATGATGCTACTTAGCGTAACTTCAGTAAAAAAAAAAAGAAGAAGAAGAAGAAGAAGAAGATTCGGCATATTACAGCCTTTTTTTTCACACTGCTGCACTTGGGAGGAACTTTCCATCGTTTTGTTTTTTTTTTTTTTTTCTCAGTCAGAATGTCTATAAGACTATAGGTTAATCCCTACTTCTTGTTAGATGCTTTATTCAAGAGCATCCTGATTCTGGACGATTCAGCTTTCATTGGTTATTTTTAGCACTCAATTGATTCAAGCATCTTCCAAATTCTGTGGAAAAAAATCACTTCAACCAAGAGATCCTATCAATCACAGCGTGGTTTGCATGCTTATTTAGCTGGTTAGTAATTAAAGGCGGCTAAAAATACCCGGCATGCATGAATGGTGTGATTTTTATATCTTAGCTCTTTTCCAGAGAAGATGCAAGTTCCATCAATCAAACAGTTGGTAGCTGAAGTCATTATCACTGAAATTAAGGCAATTATATACAAATGAATATTAATGAAGTATCTAGCCAAAATTAGGGTCACTTCTTAACACTTAAAAAGAAACTGTAGAGAATCTAGGTTCAGTGTTAATCCATTGTAAAATAACTTAAGGACACACCTTCCATATTAAACTGTCACTCTAGTTAAGGGGGTCTCATCACCTTTAGGTTATTTATTGTTTCAGAGACAAATGATTTTATATCCATCACAATTTCAAAACAGCCTATAAACTTACATTTAATATAATCATACAACACTCCAATGAGAAAGAGGTACACTGGTCCCAAGCACTGAAATTGTACAACCTAAAAAAACCTACATGACATTCATTACAATTTATAACATTTTTATTAATAGAATAAGACTATACTAGAGGCTTTTAAAATTCTAACATTCTACTGTTGTAGAATCTAATGTGGAATGAGAATGCATCATTTTAAGGACTTTGGAAAAGCTAAAGCTAGTACATAGTTTATGATTTGATCCTTTAGATAGCTGTGAATAGGAAAGAAATAGTGAGATCTGCAAGCAGTTTGAATTTTCTAGATATGCTTGCAGACAATTAAAGGTCCACAAGTGGAACAGTCTTAATTTAAAAGCTGGTAGACCTCCAATAGCCAGGTGAATTCCTTCAAGGATGGCTATCCCATCCCACAACTCCAGAATACCATTCACATCAGGGTCTATATAAATGTCTTTCCTAGGGATGTGCAGTGCACAGCCTAGGTAGCCATAGATGCTGGCCCCACACAGAGAATGGACATTTGATTAACCATACCACAGTGTTTTCCCTAGCTTCATGCTACCCACTTAGTACCCAGATGAAAGGAAGAAAGGAAGAGAAAGAAAGAAAAGAAAGAAAGAAAGAAGAAAGAAAGAAAGAAAGAAAGAAAGAAAGAAAGAAAGAAAGAAAGAAATAAAGAAAGAAAGAAAGAAAGAAAGGGAGGGAAAGAAAGGAAGGAAGGAAGGAAGGAGAGAGAGAAAGGAAGGAAGAAGAGAGAGAAAGAGAGAGAGAGGGAGGGAGGGAGGAAGAAAGAAAGGGAGGGAGGGAGAGAGGGAGGAGGAAGGGAGAGAGGGGAGAGAGGAAAGAAGGAAGAAAGGGAGGGAGGGAAGGATGGAGGAAAGAAGAACAAAGGAGGGAGACACTGTTTCATGACTGAACGTTGGAAATGGAAGCGATTTGGCTCAACGGTCTTTAGGTCCGCCATTCCTCAGCCAGAAAAGTCAGTGAACAGAGCCATTCAGGTGGTCTCTAAAAGAAGACAAAACCCAAGGAGCAACCCTTGTTTCAAAATACGCAGAACTTCAGAAGCCGGACAAGAGGGATGAGAAATAAGAGGGAGGTAGGCTAACTATGCTAGAAGGATTCCAAAAGGATGAATCTGGAGGACAATGAAAGGGGAATGAAAATGATTAGGCAAGGCAGACAAAAGACAGGAACAAAAAGGGAAGGCATCTTAGTTCCCCGCAGGTGCGTGAAAAGATACAGCCATGCTGGCTGAATTCCACTGGCTCATATTTCAGGTTCTTGCAATTCTCCCAGAAATCTCAGCTGCGTGAGAGCGGAGATCACTGTAGAACTACAAGACCTAAAATAAAAGAAAAGTCCTTGGCCTGGGGCATTTGAAAAATTGCCATGCTTGGAAGCAGGAACATAGAGCAGCTGCTGTCTTATTCCCTAGAACCCTGTGCAACACTACAGAGTGATTCACTATCCTTGTGAAGTAGTTCTCACTAAAGGGTAAAACAGTATAGTTCAGCTGGTTAAAATCACATACATAGCTTTCCCATTAAGATGGGACACAAGGCAAGGATGTCCCCTCTCATTACTTCAACACTGTACTAAAAGTTCTTACTAAATGCAGTAAGGCAAGAAGAGGGAGTAAAAGGTATATAGATTGGAAAGGAAGACACAAAGCTGTCTTTGTTTGCAATCTAGATTACTGTCTATGTGAAACATCCTAATCCACCTATGAAAAAGCTCCTGGAACTAATAAGTGATTATAGCAACACTGCAGGATACAAGCCTATTATAAAAACTCAAGTGCTTTCTTCTACTCCAGCAAAGAACAAGTGGAATGTGAAATTAAAAACATAATGCCATTTGTATTAGCACCCTAAAGGTGAAATGCTTAGGTATAAATCTAACAAAATGTATATAAGATCTATGTGAGGAAAATGATAAAAATCCTGATTAAATAAATCAAAGAAGAACTAAATAAATGGATAGATAATCTATGTTCCCAAGCAGAAAGACTCAATATTGTCAAGATGTCAGTTCTTCCCACTTTGATCTGTAGATTCAATGCAATCCCAATCAAAATGCCAGAAAATCATTTTATGGATATCAACGAACTGATTCTGAAGTTTACGTAGAGAGGCAAAAGACCTAGAAGAGACAACCCAATATTGGAGAAGAACAAAGTTGGAGACTTCAAGACCATAAAGCTACAATAATCAGGACAGTGAGGTATTGGCGAGAAAAATAGATCAATGGAGCAGAATAGAGAACCCAGAAATAGATTTTTTGGGGGGAGATAGGTAATCAGGCTTATTTATCTATTTTTAAAAGCAGTCCTGGGGATTGAACCCAGGACCTTGTACATGCTAAGCATGTGCTTTACCACTTGAGCTATAACCTCCTCCTGAGATCCCAGAAATAGACCCTCATAAATATAGTCAACTGATCTTTGACAAAAGAACAAAGACAATACAATGGAGACAGGATAGTCTTTTCAACAACTGGTGTTAGAACCATTGGATAGCCACATGCAAAAAAAAAAAAAAAAAGAATCTAGATACAGACCTTACTCTATTCACAAAAATTAAAAAGGCTCAGAGACCTACATATAAACTGCAAAACTATAAAACTACTAGAAGATAACACAGCAGAAAACCTAGATGACCTTGGGTATGGCAATGCCTTTTTAGATATAGCACCAAAGACAATCCATGAAAAAAATCACGGATAAGCTGGACTTCATTCAAATTAAAAATTTCTGCTTTGCAGAATGCAGTATCAAAGAGACTTTGAAAATAAGACACAAACTTGGGGAAAATGTCTGCAAAAGACACATGTGATAAAGGACTGTCGTCTAAAATGTACAAAGAACACTTAAAACTCAACAACAAGACAACAAACAACATGATTAAGAAATTGGCCAAAGACATTGACAGATCCATCACCAAAGAAGATATACAGATGGCAAATGAGCATACGGAAAAATGTCCCAAATCATGTGCCATCAGGGAAAAGCAAATTAATATGAGATACAACTATATATATATAGATATTAAAATGGCCAAAACCCAGAACACTGACAACACCAAACGCTGGTGAGGATGTGGAGCAATAGGAACTCTAATTCGTTGATTTGGGAAATGCAAAATGCTACAGTCACCTTGGAAGACAGTTTGGCAGCTTATAAAACTAAATATACTCTAACCATATGATCCAGAACTCACACTCCTTGTTATTTAACCAAAAGAGCTGAAAACTTACCTCCACACAAAAACCTACATGTGGATATGTGTAGCAGCTTTACTTACAAAAATTGCCAAAACTTGGACGCAACAAAGATGTCCTTCAGTAGGTGAATGGATATATAAACTGTGATGCATCCAGACAATGAAATATTATTCAGTGCTAAAAATAAATGAGCTATCAATTCATGAAAAGACACAGAGGAAACTTAAGTACATGCTACTAAGAGAAAGAAGCCAACCTGAAAAGGCTACGAGCTGCATGATTCCAACTATATGACGTTCTGGAAAGGGCAAAACTAGGGAGACCTTCAACAAATCAGGGATTGCAGGGGTACGAGGGAGGAGGAGAGACAGATAAGCAACACAGAGGAATTTTAGGTCAGTGAAAAACTCAGAAATTAAAATGATGAATATATGTCATTATATGTTTCTCCAAACCCACAGAACTTCTAACACCAAGAGTGAACCCTAAGGTAAATGATGGACTTGGAGTGATTATGATGTGTCAATGTAGGTTCATCCATCCTTGGTAAAAATATGTACCATTTTGGTGAGTGATACTGATAACAGGGAGGCTATGTGCGTGCGGAGGCAAGGGGATGTATGAGAATCTTTGTACTTTTCCCTCAAGTTTGTTGTAAATCTAAAACTGCTCTAAAAATTGTCTTAAAAGTCACATATGTTGGTATAGTCAGCATAGCCGAAATTAACCTTCAATGTATATTGCTTAATGCAGATGGACCATTCCTATGAAGTACTACGTATGTACAACTGTAATTCATTAATTTTCTGTCTTACCTGAACTTTAGAATACTCTATGGAGGTAGAAAACATATCTATATATACACACACACACACATATATATACGTACACACACACACACACACTCCTCCTGCAAGGTTTTCAGTTTTCTGCTAGGATAGAGAATGGTTGTACTAATCTGTTAGCTCCTGGTGAGTAAATTTTGGATCTTACATGTCCCTAGTCCACACACTGTTAAATCTAGATAAATATTTGTTTTAAATGAAAAATCTGCTTAAAAAATTAGTGCACTACACAATCAATGGAAGAATCAGATAAATGAGCCATAGGCACAGTATTTGTGGTCAGTGCTACAACAGAGCTGTTTTCAGGGGGCTGTGAAGCTAGTACTAAGCATATGGTTGTCCTAATACAGGGCCCGTTTACAAGTCCTTTCCTTGCACTAATAACCTACTCAGGGTAGGGAGATGCCAGGATAATGATCAAATGTAGAAACTATGACTATGGGTTTAACACAAACCTTAGAACGTGCATTCTTCTCACTCCTCTTCCAAGTAGACCACTTAGGCAGTGTTTGGTTAATTCAACAGTGCACCTCATCAGAGTATTTTAAAGTGTACTCTTTGGGAACTAAGCCGCAAATACACACGTTAAGTGATATTAAAGGAGATTTACCCTTAGGTGTGCCTTAATATCACATGTTAGGAAAGAACACTAATTGCACTCAGAAAATTCTGTGTCTTCCCATTCTAAATTCCAGGAGCAATTTGCTGTTTTGCTGATCGCATTTACAATAAGCTTTCCTAAGTCATTTATATAGAGACAATCCTTCGTACGTAGAATGGTATGTCAAAGGAAATATCATTAGACAGTTTTCATTTTAATTATACTGCTGCGAAACAGCGGGCTACATGTAAAATTTACATGACTCTGAGGACGCTAATTCCTCTCACTTCTCTACCTTTTCATTCACTTATTGTATTCTTTTAATTTAAAATAATGAATTATTTCAAAACTCTGGAGACTCACAGGAAATTATACCATAGCCATTTGTGCAGTTCGACACGAAGACGAGAAAGACTTTTACATTTCTGACAAATGGCTTCAGCTTTCCTTTTTGTTTTAAGAGGAAGGTAACTGCATAGATTCAGCAAAATACCTCCCTCGCCTTCTCCTCCCCTCCCCTGCTCCCTCTCTAGAGATACTTGGTCTCCTATGGCTGAGATGGCTAGCATTCGTTGTTTTATACTTTCATGCCAATGTTTACGCCACTGCTAAATTATGTTTCAGTTGGTCCATACAAATATAGGTCACGTGTTTTAATGACAATAGAATACTCCGACATGAACAAATCAGGTTACTCATCTATTGTGGATCAGTTTGGTTGTTTCAATGTCTTTACAATCACCAACATTTCTACAATGACTACTACTTTGACATATGTTTTGTGCGTGTGTGAGTTTCTCTGGAGACCACACTTATGGGGAGTATCCGGGACTGGGACTGCTGTGTTATCAGATAGCTTTATTTTTAATCTTCACTAGATGTTGTCAAATTACTCTAAAAGACTGTGAATTTATTCTTACATTAACTATGCATAAAGTTGCCTATTTCCACATAATTTTTCCAAAATTCAGTTTCATTACAATTGTAAATTTCTATAAATATGACTGATGTAATACTGTATCACAATGATTTTAATTGGCATTTTTGGTCTTATTCAGAATTCTAGTTTATTTTCCCTATAATTTTAGATGATTTTAATATGTAAATTTTATTTTATATGTAAATATGTATGCAAATACATAAACATATATGTATGTGCGTGTATGTTGGTGTATGAAATCTATTTCATCTCATTTTGTGCTACTCATTTACCATGATTTCTCTTTGCTTCAGATTTGCCTCAATTTCTTCTTTCCATTGGATTACATTTTCTTTAGTTGCCTTGCTCCCATTCACTAATTTAAAAGTTATATATTCTTTGTACACATACATATGTGCAATGTATGTGTGTGTATATATATATATTTATACACACACACAAACACACATATATATATTCTGTACCCTGCATGCTTATCAAAACCTAAAGTTAATCATATTATTACCCTCCTCCTTAGTGACGCAGAGACCTCAGGCTGCTTTGTCATCAATCTCCCAGTTTCCTTGTAATCAACTTTGGCTAATATAATTTCAGTTTGTTTTTATACCATAAAATTAGTTAAACATACTCTTGCTTTCAAAAAAGTGAATGCACGTATCAGAATGTTTACTAATCTACTTGTTCCCCATTCTTTTTTTTTTTTGCATTCTATTTCATCTATTTATCTTACAAAGTTATTATTTCTGAAGTATATTGATTTAGCAATTGTTTCCATAAGAGTTTATGAATGGGAAACTCTCAGACTTCATCTTTTTGAAAATGTATATTATTCTTCTTCACTTTATCCTAACCCCTTATTTCTCTTCTTTTCTTTTTTTTTTCCTTTTTCCTTTCTTCTTCTTTTTTTTTTTTTTTTTTGGTGGCAATTCAGTGAGTTTCCAGGATGCAATATTCCCCTTGTCTCTTTGAGGACATTAATGATAGTTTGTCTTTTCCTTTCTTTTTCTTTCCTCCTCCATAGTCTCTGTTTTCTCCAAGGTGCCTTTTCCTCTTTATTCTGATAACGATGTTCCTTATTGGAGGATCTCCCCAATGTCTGGTGACATTTCATTCTCATCATTAAGAGAAGAGTGGAAAAGTACAACAGGATAGACGCACTGACGGGGAGGGCAGGGTGTTGACTTCAATTTCACACTTGGTGATGTGGCGGACCGTGTTGGCAATTAGCCCCCATGCCACAGTATCTTCAGGCCTTTCCTCTTGGGTTAGCTAAGTGATCTAAGGGGGAAAAAAATCTCCCAATCTTCTGCCTGGGTAAGGATATAGCTTCCAGGATTTCAGAAGCCACATTGGGATGCGGGCTGGGGACTCAGGTTCAGCATTCATCATAGACATGCTTCTTTTCATGCCACGGTAGTGCCTGTATTCCCCCATGTTAGAGACCACCCACTATAACATCCCTAGAGAATAAACCTCCAGCCTTCCTCTGGGGTGCGGATGAGTTAGACCCCAAAGTGATGGAATGAGAAAGGACATTATTACACAGCTTTTACCAAGTCCTTATTTCCTTAGCCCTTCCTCATTCACTTCCAGTGTCAAGCATGTGATGCATATTTGTCCTACTCTTGTGCAGGTTATGTTGGATTTTTTTTCCCCACTTTCCATAGAGTAAGGCCTGTTGGGGTCACTGGATTTACAAAGGGGCCTTTGTCTAAACTCCCTGTTTCTCACAAACCCAGGTCTTATCTACCTCCCCATTAGTGGCTTAAAAAGCCAAAATTAACACATGTTCTCAGCCTTATGCTGCCCCCAACCATCCCTCCCCCTGGAAGACCAAAGCATCACTTCAGATGCTCATTGCTCTTACTTTCAGTTCCCTCTTCACTTCTGGAAGAAATTCTCAGGCATTTAAGTTTTTAAGAGTTCATCCACGTATTTCAAATATTTTAAGAGCGTTTGTTGCTAAATTTTATCTTTCTTTTTTAAATGTTTGTTCTAGGTAAATTGAACAGTTAATTTAGTCTATTGCCTTCCAAAAATGGTACCTCTCCATCCACCTAATACAATGGTGACCATCCATTGAATGCTAGCCTTGAGCCAGGACCTGGTCCTCACACTAATCCTACTAATTGGTAGAACTGAGATTTAAAACCAGGTTTGTCCACCTCCCATTTTGCGGTAAACCAAACAGTCTCCCGTGAACAATGATAAAGCCTACAGACATGTGCCAGCAGCCTTCAGGGGAGGGGGATGCAAAGCCGTGCATGTGGGTGTGCACGTGTGTGTGCCTGCTTGCGCGTGTAGGCACAGGTGTGGGCAGAGAGTAGTTAAGACGTGGTGCTAGCGAGGTACGTGCTGTAGGCAGTGCCACCTTCCAGTGATTTGCTTTCTCTCTGCTCATTCAGCAGTGTCTCATAAACACCCTATTTCCCTTCTCATTGGCTTTCTATTTATCCCGTACTTTCTGCTGCAAATGCTTATTGTGTTCAGGCAGATGACTGTCTCGGCATGCACACTGCCTTGTAACACAGGGTCTGCGAACAAGAATTCTGCCTTGAAGTGAAAAAGCAGTGGGGACAGGGAAGATAAGGACGTTATACAGAGACAACACAGAAAATAAATCTGTGTGTGAATCTATAATTTTCCAAGAAAAGCTACAATATATGTAACACTGCACTTTTGCTGAGTAAATTGTGGTTAATAGCAAAGTGCATCTACGCATCTCTCAAAGGCAGAAACATCTTAAATACACTCTTATTTCAAGAGCTTATCATAGGTGCAGAGTAGTCAGTTAAACTTTTGTGGAGCTGCAAGGGTAACTTACCCATTGGGGAATGATAAATTCATGCTAATATTACATTTTGGGTCCCATTTTCAAGTGAGTAGTGTGGTCTTAAGAAAGCACCTTGTTCTATTTTTTTAGCTATAATGAATCACAGATTTTACTTCTCCAAAATATCCTGGCTCCCTTTTCTCCTTGTATGGAATAATCAAGGTCATTTCTTGGTAACAGGATCTGCATTTCATATCTCTTATGCATCTATCAATGTGCCCAGCTCAGTGACTTCTACACAGTAGATGCACAGTATGTGTGTCACTCGTAGTAAGGACACTCGTCTCCTTGGGAAAAATCGAATGCAAGATCAGTTACTACTCCTTGGCTGTGAGCAGCTGGGGCAGTAGATGGGGCAGCGGACAGAACACACAGCCAGGTACCAGGAGGTCCTAGAGGAATCTGCATTATGTGGTCCCTCCCCAGGCTCAAAAGAAGGATGGTTAGGAACACCTAAAACTAAGATTCTTCACGAGACTGCTTGCTCATTTTTTCACGGCTCAGCTAAATGTCACCTCCTTTTAGAAGGTGGCCGGGAGACTTTAACTAACATAGGGTCCCTGTCCTTCTTTCTCTTCCCAGTTAGTTACTACTCTCATCACACTTGCTTAAAACTTGGTAGAATTTATACTTATTTTATTTTTTAAGTCATTTTCTGGCTGTCTTTCCTTCTAGACTGTAGGCACCGTGAGGTCAGGGAACGAGCCTTTTTTCCATGTCCCAAACATGAGTAGAGACTCGATGTTTATTAAGTGAATACAGTGAAATCCTTCTCTTTCTCCTTTCTCTTCCTTAATCCAGGAATGAGAACTGTTCCTCGGAGCACTGAGCAGCCGCTTAAGTTGCCACCTTTCGTCTCCATGCTCAGCACAAGCTTCCCAGGCTGCACATCCCGGGAATCGCATCTCAGAGAGTTGAGGAGTCTCTCTGCAGCGGAAATGCTCTTTCCATGTAAAATGCCCCTGTGCTCTCTCTGCTGCTCAGCAGCAGTTGAGAAGCAAGTCACTTGTGCAAACTCTGAAAGACTATTGATAAAAGAAAAAGGATGACATTTGCTGCTGGCAGTTTTACTCAAAGGTACGTGCCTGAGAGTCAGAGAAAGACAGGAGCCGTGGGAAGTACGAGAGATCTCTGAAGAGAATGTTGGAAAGGGACATTCACTGGGTAGGGGCACTTTTCCGCTATGCCTGGCAAGAAAGGGCAGCTCAGAGACTGAAAGGAGAGTGAATGGGCAAGGCCAAGTGAGAGACTGCAGCAGACGGACTCTCATCTCTCCTGTGTCACGACCTTGAGCCCTATCGGAGCTTCTGTGTGAGTTACAGTCCAGTGGTGAATAGAACGAAGGCCAGGAATCACTGCTAACACTTGCAATGATGATTTAATGAAGGAGTCAAACAGGATGTGGATGGATAAATCTGATTAAGCGTATGTCTAGTTTGACAACAGATACATAAAAGTACATAAATAAAATATTTCTAGGAAGGATATTGGTTAGAGGAAGAGAAGAAAATTGTCCGATATTTTGTTGTATTTCAGCTGAGATTTCATGGAAAAATTCACGCAAGGTATCAGCTGACTCCCAATCAGCGTTCTAACGCAGCCATTTACAGCGCTTCATGCTGCTTCACTGCCCGGGTAATTACTCTTCATCAACCTAAAATTCCACAGCACTTTCCGCTGGAAAAGCGAGTCTTCATTTCCCGGTGTTGGAAGCCAACTACATGATGTTACTGACCCAGGTCTGCCGTCATCTTCCACTTGAGGGCAGGTGCAAATGCAAGAGAGTCCTCTACATTATTTACAGTTGTTTTCATGAATATTTAAAAATGGTAGTTAGCCATATGGATGGACACATGGAGATACAGATATAAACAGATGGAGAGGTAGGAGGATGTATTACAAACGGGTAAGTAAATGAATGTGTCTTGTGTACCAAGAATAACTTCATTTATTGCATTCGTTCATTAATTCAGCAGATATGGAAAGTATGATGATGATGATGATGATGATGATGATTATTCTTTTTAACTTCAAATAGGCAATTTATCAATCAGGGTAGAGAGAAGTCCCTTGGAGTGATCTAGACTAAGGAGGTGATTATAGGGAGCTGACGATGAGATTGTAGGAGAGGGTTAAATTGTCTTCGACTGTTGCTTTTGCATATGGTGCTGGGGCCTAAAGTCCACAGGTCAGGGAGTCAGGAAGGAAAGACGAAAATGAAGCTCTAGAGAGAAAGGACAAACAGGAGCCATGAGATGGCCTAGAACCCATGATGATCAGCTGGACCCAGTGAGGCAATTTCTCACTGCCTTTAAGCTCTTGGTTTTGACGACGTGGGTTACTTACCCAAGAAGGTGCCCTTCTACATGAATCTGAACACATCCCTGACCCAGCAACTGGAGAAGCTGAAGCAGTCTGCTGGAGGCTGCACACCTGGCGATCAACTCCTCCTGCCCGCCAGGTGAGCCAACAGACCTGTAACAACATGAAGTTCTGTGTATTAACTTCGACAGCACCGGAACCTACACCCACCTTCTGAACATTAAAATGGCTCGCAGAAATGTCTTTGGTGGCTCGTTCTATCCCAGAACCATACTTTGAGAATTCTGGTAAATGGAACGGTGACATCCAAAGTAAAACCCAGGTGAAAGAGGGATGGGGGAGGGCTTGCGAAATAACTCTGGGTGAGTGTTGAGGCCCTGACTCCTATTTGTCTCAGCCAGGAATACCTATTTTTTTTAATATATATATTTTACGTGAGCCAGTAAATCTTTTTCTTTTCTGCCAAAGCCAACTCGATTTGAATTTCTTCTACTTGAAACATGAAGAGATCTGATCAATGCATATACCACATGGTAAGCTGAAGTTCCTACGTGTGGGATGTAACTGGAGGGAGGTAATTCAATTATGAAAATCAGCGTCTAATATCTTTACATGCTCAACACAATGAGTTAACGAACAAAGGGCAGGTTCAAAAATGAGAAACATGGTGTGTATGTGTGGAAAGCACAAGGTGATTGGTATTGACTTTTTCCCAGAAAATTCCATTTGCGTGAAAAGAGCCTCTAGATGAGTTGGGCTTGGTTGTAGCTCCAAAATAGACTTCATGGCACAGTTCTCCTGTCACTTGCTGTCATCACAGTGATTACAGAAGCTTCCAACTTCCAAGGACCAAAGCATGTTTGTCCAGCTTACATATTTGTTTCCCTTTGACTGCTCAGCAGAGTGCCTAGCATCATTGTGGACTAATAATTATGAGAAATCAAGGTAAAACTAGTCTAAGTAGATAATTCAGAACTTGAAGTCACTTCCTCCTGCGCTCTCGGTTCGGAGATTCCAGTTCTCTACAGTGCTGGGGTGGAGGGTGGGAGGGTGGGAAATGAAGTCCCAGCAGTTACTGACTTCTTATATTTATTTCCCTCAGTTTAATTTCTTGATTCTTACATGCCAGTGTTTTGCCAGGATTTTTACGTTCCCTAAGGAAAGCGTCTGGAGACACTCTCTAGTGGTTCTGACCACTTGTGTTTCACTCAGTAATTTGTTAGAGAAAAGAAAGATCTCTCAACATACTCTCTTGAAAGGCTTAATGGGAAAAAAAATTCTCACCCCCCCCCCTTCCAGTTTTGCTGGCTAGGGAGAATATTTAATTACCTTGCAATCTTGTCTCTAGGAAAGAGAAAGCGAGAGGCTTTGAACAGGGAGATCAGTGAAGAGATGTTAATAGAAGGTGCAGACCAATTGCATGTGGTTGGAAAGGCAGTTGTTCCAGAGTCCAGGGCCAAAAGGGCTTTTCTCAGAGGGCTGCAAGAAGGCTGCCTTGCACGTAAAGGAGCCAAGGGAAAACATAACCATTTTCAGCTACACCACATATCTGGCTTTTTACTATGACTTCTCTTGTGTGGTTGCTGAAATTAACTTCCTCTAATATCTCAGATGCATATATGGAAGACTTGATTTATGGTGGCTTAAGTAAGTTGAGGCTGTTTTCTTTAAATAACCAGAAGTCTGTTTGAAAGGGGTCGTGGTCATTTGTTTAGAAGCACACCATTTTCGGGACTGGCACTCCTGTGATGTTCTGTACATTTTTCTCACTGTTGGTTCATTAAGATTGCAAGATAGTTGCTGCAACTCCAAAACTTATGTTCCTGTCAGGAAAGAAGCGGGGTGGGGGAACCACAGCAAATGCATTCATTTGCATTGGTTATTCAGAGCAAACACCTTCCCAGAACACCGGGCAGATTTCATTTACATGTCAATGGAGAGATTCTGCCACAGGTCTACCCGCGCTGCAGGGGAGGCTGTGGCTCTCCGGTTCTCCCCTAAGGGAAGGAGGGGTGAACAGACACTGGGTGGGAAACCAATGTTTTGGGCTACATTTGCCTAAATGGTTTTGAGTGCTTTGAAAGCAGGAACTAAGTTCTATGCTTCGTTCACAGTATCTTTCACTTTTAAAAGTTTTTCATATCCTCATTTCCCGTCTCTGATCATAACTGTAAGAGAATTGGTCTGTGGCATCTGATGACATTTAAATTCAAAACGATTCAGCATTAGACATAAAAGCACTTACACATATGATGATTTAACGTTTTAAACTGACAATCAGGTTAACATAGACATTGCCCAGCACAGGATTATTAGTCAAGTAAGCTGGGAAAACTAAAAGAAACAAACAAACAGTAACAAGAACACAAGGCACAGATTTTTGCAAAACTTGAGAAAAAATATTTCATCAGCATCCAGGCAGAGAAAACAACTCTTACCTTATGAAGGAAAATAAATCTATTTGTATGAACAATTTTAAACACAATGGAAGAATACCAAGAAATTTTTGAGAGGGTAAAAAGTGCTAAGTTCTATACATACTCTTTTTCTTGACACTGAGAAATATAGAAATATAAGCTTACGTGTGTGTGTTTAAAAACATAAAAGAAGCTAGCACTAGAATCAAAATGTGCTATGCAGTTTTCAAGTTAGAAGAAATAAAGAAGAACAAAAATTTAAGCAATAGTAAGAAGATAGCAAACTTCTAAAAAAGCAAAGAAACAGAAAGTACAACATAGGTTTAATTTGGACTTCCCACCCCACTTAGCTGTTTCGGTCAAGAACATCTGGTAAACTTGGATACAGTAGAAAAAAAAATCATCTATATGCATGAGCTCTGTGAAGCTATCAGCCCTTGTGGGTGCAAGAGATGAGAAAAATAGAGCGAATGAGGCAATATTCTGTAAACCACTTTTCTCCTGAGGGTCTTTTCTAATTCTTCAGGGCAAAAGGATGGCGAAATAGTCAGAGGGTCACAGCCAAGTGATTCATATTTACCCATCTTACAGAACAGGAGAGACAATCACTGGGGGAGTTGGGGCCACCAAGGAACACAGGATTTGAGAGGCCAAGGGTCCAGAGGAAATAGAGGTGCAGAGAAACTAGAAAAACACTGGTGGTTCTCCCTCAGGAGGCATTATCTGAATTCCAAGCTATGCAGGGTAGATGTTAAGAGCCCAAAGAGAAAGCCACTGAAAGGCAGAGCTGAGTTTCCAGCAGTCCCACTGTACTGAGGAGGCAAAACTAGAGTCTAGGGCCGGCCAAGAATAGAGGCCCTAGTCAACATCCTAGTCTGCCGATCAGAACCTTGAAAAGCAGCATCCAAGGAGCATGCATGCATGCATGAACCAAAGGTAGGCTGAGACTTTCACAGCAGCCACAATCAGCGCCTGGTTAGAGCAGGGTGATGTGTTTCCATTCATGCCTAGAGCAGAATACTGTAAACCCACTCTGGACAAATATGCAGTGTCAAGAACTCGATAAAAATTTAACAAGCACACTAAGAATATATAAATATATCTATATCCTGTACATATATATCTACATATACTGTACATATAACTCTCTCTCTATATATATTATATATGAATCCCCTATGACCCATCCATTTCACTTAGGTCTTGTACATTGAAAGAGATATATGATAATGTTTATACAAGTATTATTTATAATAAGCCCAAACTGGGAAAAAAAAAACCTAAAATGGTTGTAGAATAAATAAATACATTTTGTGATAGTCAGAAAAGTAAACACTATACAGCAATGAAACTACAAATTTGCTTCTTGCAATACCATGGAGGATTTTCACAAAAAGAAAATGAACTTAAAGAGCCAGATCCAAAGATTACAAAGGATTTTTTTTATACAAACCCCTAAAACAGAAACACGAATTGCTATAGACTGAAAAGTTGTGCTTTCCTAAAGATCACCTGTTGAGAGCTAAGCCCCAGTGTAATGTGATGGTGTTTGGAGGTGGACCTTGGGGAGGTGATTAGGACATGAGGGTGGAGCCCTCATGAATGGGACTGTGCCCTCATAAAAGAGACCACACACCCACTTCCACCATGTGAGGACACAGCAAAAAGATGGCTAGGAACCCGGAGGTGGATCCTCACCAGACACGGAACCTGCTGACACCTTGATGGTGGAACACCCAGCCTTCGGAGCTGTGAGAAATAAATTTCTGTTGTTCATAGGCCACCCAGTCTATGGCATTCCATTATAGCTCATATTAATCTGTGGTGACAGCAGTCTGAACGGTGATGTTCAGGGGAACGAATGACTGGGATGGGGCATGACAGGGGTTCTATTAAGTTCTACATCTTAATCTGTGTGGTCATTAAGTTACACGGGTATATTCACTTTGAAATATGTCATTTAATTTTGCACTGATGATTTGTAAAATTTTCTATAGTCTTTTCATTAATAGATTACAGTTTACAAAAAAATTGCACCTATATATTATAAAAAGAAATGGAAACAGGTTGAATCCTTGTAAATGAAAGCCAAAACACATTGGTTTTGGTTTAAAAAACTCAATTTACACTTTTGTGAGTGCCAGCATCAAATCAAAATAACGAAGAAGGATAATAATGAGATGGGGAAATAGTAGGGAAATGCCTATGTGTAGGCATTACTTCTACACAGCAGAAAGAGTCATCCTGATATTAAAATAAAATCATACAAAAAGCATATACCTACAAAATGAAATTATTTAATATAAAGGACAAATCACAATAAAGATGTACTCGTCATGGATCTGTGTTCCGAATTCACTAACCCCAAGGTTTATGAGAAAAAAACCTTAAAATACAACCAGCAAGATGAAAAAGAATATTAGTCAGTCTTGGACTGACATATATTGTCATATTTTTTACAGCTCAATTAGAGCAAAATAACATAGTATTAGAAAAATATGATTAATGTATTAAACCAAATAGATGATGTCAAAATGTGCCCCTTATATAAAAAAAGCATTTGTAACATTGTTCCAATACATTTACAAACAAAAGATTACAGTTACAATTACAAATTTTCTATTCACAATGTAATAAAACCAGAAATTTATTACCAAGTGATAAAGAAACTAATCTAATCATTTGGAAATAAAAACAAAAACCTCTGCTAAATAATCTTTGCATCAAAAGCTTAATCAAAGCTGTCTGACAAGTTATTAAAATTAACTACAATGAGACTTTATGTATCATAGTAATCTCATTATAGCTGTTTAGTCACTCCTAGGCATAGCTGAAACTTTAAAAAGAGCAAAATTCATTTACTTAATTATATTTTTCATTAAATAAGAAATAGTAAAACTAAATGAAATAAATATTCAACCCCAGAAACTAGAAAAGTTGCAGCAAAATAAACCTTATAAATAAATTAAAAAGTATTATATTAGAAAATGGAAAAGAATTTAAATGCATCAGAAAACTTTTAAAATTAAAAACCAATAATATGGATGCAAATATATCATCTATTAATGGAAGCCAAGAAGAAGAAAATATAAGTGTGCAATGTGATGAAGACCAAAAGGCATAAAAATAACAAGTTTATGCTGTACAGCACAGGGAACTACATTCAGTATCTTATAGTAGCCTATAATGAAAAAGAATATGAAAACGAATATATGTATATATATGTACGACTGAACTATTATGCTGTACATCAGAAATTGACACAGCATTGTAAACTGACTATACTTCAATTAAAAAAATAAAACCTGATATTTCAGTTTGCCTTAAAAAAATTTATAGTTTTCTAAGAGATTGCCTGCCTTCATTCTCCGAATGAAGAATTGTGAATACTCATCTTAGCTTCCTTCAGTCTGATCAAAATGTGCTACATGTAGGGGAGTTTTTCTTTCCAATACAAGGAGGTCAATCCCATCCAATTTACAGTGCTGCTGCAGATTTTTCTCCCTTTTGTAATGTTAATAGTTTTACCAAAGACTTTTTTTCCCACTTGTTACTGTTTTTACTGTTGCAAAGCATTTTACCCCTTCTCTTTTGTTAGGAAACTAGAAACGCAAGGGGCAATGACAATGTGAAGTCAACATGCTACTTTACTGTTATAACAGGGTCACCTTATTAGTCTGACATTTGCCTTGTACAATACAGGACTTTCTAAGATGTACCTGGAGTATTGGCTTAATCTGGAGACCGGTCCAATTCTTCGCCCAAAGGTCCCTATCTTATTACTGACCACATCCTGGAGAGCAAGGATCCAAACGCCTCATGAGGTAAGGATAAAACTACCAATGAGCAATTTATTCAAATTTTGAGCTTTGAGCAGAACCACCTATATATATATAAAATAAGTATTTTTTTAACCGGGTTTTATTGAGAGATAATTGACACACAGCACTGCATAAGTTTAAGGTGTACAACATAATGATCTGACTTACATACATCACGAAATGATGACCACAGTAAGTTTAGTGAATGTCTATCATCTCATATAGAGACAACATTAAAGAAATAGAAAAAAAAAAGTTTTCCTTTTGGTGAGAACTCAGGATTTATTCTCAAAAACTTTCATATATAATGTACAGCTGTGATGATGATCTTTATCATGTTGTAAATTACTTCCCTAGTACTTATCTATCTTGTAACTGAACGTGTGTACCTTTTGACCACCATCATGTAATCCCCCTTCCCCTGAGCCCCCATCCCCATCTCTGGTGGCCACAAATCTTACCCCTTTTTCTACGAGTTTATTTGTTCTAGAAGTATAATTGGCCTACAACACTGTATTAGTTCCTAGCACGCAACATGATGACTGGGTATTTCTATACATCCCAAACGATCACCATAAGTCTAGCTGTCATCTGTTACCATACAAAGAGATGATATAGTTATTGACTATATTCCCCGAACAGAATCACAGGTACAGAAAACCAACAGGTAGCTGCCAGAGGGGAGGAGGGTGGGAGGAGGAGAGAAGCAGGTGAGGCAGATGCAGAGGTACAAATTTTCAGTTACAAAATAAATGAGCCACGGGTATATGTGTATATCCCTTTAACACACCTGGTCCTTGCCTATTGGTAATCAGAGCTTTACTAGCATCTTGGCAACTGAACGATCTGATAAGCACCTCCACTTGCGGAGGGAGGATGGGGAGAAAGAACACTGCTTCCAGCTACTCACTTGTTTTCTTTCGGATGAGTGTGGCCTGAGGCAGAAAGGGTTACACTTCGGCTAAATAAGAAATGCACATCTTACCTTAGTGTCAAGAGACTCCAAGAGCAAGAATGAAACACTGGTCCTGGCATGGTTAAAGATGCGGCTGTGGATTTTCCTTTGCTCCTGCTGATGATTTATAGGATGTGCATAATCAGCTAGATTTGGCTAACATATGTAAATGGCTCCTAATGATTGCTTAAGTAACAAGGATTCTGCTATGAAAGCACTGTATAAAAGCAAATTTCCTCTGAATAGAGTGCCTTGAGAACAATATTTTTCTGAGCCTTGATATGGAGTAGTGAGTTAAGCCCACTGTATTTTTATATATCTCTGGGAAAAACAATTAGTTCTTTTCAGTAAATGAAAAGGCATCTACAAAGAAAATTCTTTAGAAAATAGTTCATCAACCAAAGCCTAAGGGAATTGAAGGGAAAACAACTGTTGTCGAAACATTTTTTTTTCTGCCTCCAATTAGAAAAACAATATATTTAACCTCTGGTCTTTACCGTTGGGTGAGATCATTGGTTTGCTTCTCAATTCTATTCCCCAAAGATTTTCTGGGACACCGAGTGCTGAAATTATGAAGATGAATGAAAACCCTGAAGTTTGTCAGAGACAGATCTATAAGCATGTGTAATTCATCTTGTGGTTTCTTCTACTGAGACTTTATTGCAGGGGTTTAAAAATATCAGTGAGAGTTCTGGCATGTGGAGTCATCAACCAGAAATAACTTTGCATCAAATCCCCAAATGGTCTTTCTGATTGGCAGGCATGCACAGGCTGAGAAGTAGCATTTCCTCTTTCTTAGACTTGTTCTGCCCTTTATATAAAGAAGGCAGCAGTTCTAACTAAAATTCTTGAAAGTAATAGATCTTAATGTGGATTCGATTCCATATTGGTGGCAGACCCCT
Source organism: Vicugna pacos (assembly GCF_048564905.1). Lineage (NCBI taxonomy): Eukaryota > Metazoa > Chordata > Mammalia > Artiodactyla > Camelidae > Vicugna > Vicugna pacos. The sequence continues at coordinate 46,833,648 of NC_133001.1, forward strand.
GCACTATAGATAACAGGTAAGTTATAAAGGACTTCCTGGCTGTCTACAGCAGCTAAACTTAAATTATAAAACTTTAGGACTAAATGAAACTTTAGGAATTTTCCCATTCATTATTAATTCTGTCATTTTGCAAGAAAGAAAAACACCCACAAAACCTAAGATTTAAGAAATTTAGCTGTTTTGACTAAGACCACAAGGCTAAATAAAACCTTTAGAATTCTTGACTCACAAAAGTTACCTGTCTTGTGTATCAATATTTTTATCAAGCTCAAGATGATTATCTTACTAATTAAAAACATCACAATGCTTTGCTTGATCTTAAGAAAGATATTGTCTGAATTTTCAGAAGTGGGTAGAAGATGTACTGTGGAAGTATGTGATGGTCAGATCTTGCTGACTGCTTTGAGATAGAAAGAGTAAGATGGCAGTGACCATTCGTGAATGACATGAGGACAAAACATCAGGTTACACTAAATCTGTTTTCTCATTCCCCAGATAAATGCAGTTGAAGTGTTAGAAAAAATGTTTATTTTCATTATATTTTCTCTGATGGTATTACAAAATGCTAGCCAGAGTACATACGTGATTAAACAAGAAGCCCAAGGCAGGTTCACTTAACTTGTCAGCTTCTTGTCAGCCTGGAAGGAACTTCCAGGGGTCTCACTCACGATTCCTCCCTTGGACCTATTGGGTTCAATACTCTCAGCCACTAACTGACAAAAAACTGGAATATGGGCTTAGCAAATGGAATCCTTGGTAAAGTTGGAAGAGAGCACTTAGTGTTGTCGATGGCAAAATCAGAGTTAAAAATTATCTTTAAATATGTAATATTTTAAGCCAATAAAATAAAACCTGACACTTACAAATGCATAAAGTTCCATATTTAGGATCAAAAATCCATTTGCATCAGTAGAGAATGCGAGAGACCATAGATGTCTCACAGTTTTATTTTTAAAACAGGCTCGATATGAGCCTGTGATCTCATGTAGCTAATATATTCTAACACTGAATTTGCATAAATTCATAGATAAAGCTGACTGAGTCATAAGGAGTCTGAAGGTTAACCCTGCATTGGGAGTTTTGCAGTTCAGATATCACATTTTTAGAGGACTGTCGGTCCATTAAAAAGCATGGAGCAGAGAGGGACAGAGGCAGGCAGATACCGGTAGCTAGAAGATGTCAGAGTCCGGAGACCCATATGAACAAATTACAGTTGAAAGAAACCCAGACATTCATCAAAACTTCCTTCACATATTAAGTACTGATCACTCTATAAGATCATGGAAGTATAGAGCCTTACTGCTGCCCTGGAAAAACTCGCAACTGCATGAGGGAGAAAGAGGTAAATAATTCCAGTGTTCTGTATTGGAATGGAATAGTGTACAGGGCACTGAGATAGCACAGAGAGAGGAATGGTTCCTCATGGGGAGAGGAGCAGACCAGGGTGTCAGGATGGTTTCAAATGGGGAATATTTAGCTTGAAAAGAAGGCTAAGGGAAAGAACTGTTGGAATCCGCCTGACAGTGGGTCTATGTGATAGCTTTAGCCATCCTACAAATAGGCTATGATCGTTTCACTTCTGTATCTTTGCTCATTCCACTGTTCCTCCTGTAATGTCCCCTCCCATAAATTTTATTGACACTTCATGGCTTTGTTACAAACCAGTCTCTTCCATCTTACCAGCCCACAGGGCTAGGTCTGAGCTGACCCCGAGGGCAGGCATTTCCATCACACATACTTGGTGCATCATTTGTTACATCATCCAACGCTTCCATCATCACCAATTCGCCTGATCTTGTATTATATACCCTTTAGAGCAGGAATGAAGTATCTTTTCCCGTCCTTGACCATGCTTTGTACCAAAGCTGAACAAACCTAGATTCAATAAACACTTTGTAGAAAGTCAGTTAGCCTGCTTTCTTTAATAAAGAACAATTCTAGGCCTCCGACTAGCGAGCTGACTTCCCAAGTCCCTTCCTTTGTGCATCACTTCTCTGTCTAAGAAAGCAGAATTCCTTCCTCTGGTATGAACTTCCACCGGAAGGAGAGGAGTGAGAAGGCACTGCACATTTCTGACGGGTCCAGTCTGGTGAGGCTGTCAGATTAGACAAGGCTACCTGTCCCCGAAGGTGATCCGGAATCTAGAACAATCTCTGATCTGTTGTCCCAGGTGTAGTGATATTTAATCCATAAAGTTTTGAGCCACAAGGAAAACTGATGGCTTTATGTCTTGTGTCCTAAGACTTGCCAATGTATCTTGCTTTTAATCTTTCTTATTTTATTTTTTTCAATCCATTACAAAATTATTAAAAACCTCAGGCACGGGCAGTGGTTCTTTGGGCTCATTTGTGCATATCCTGGTGGCTTGTTTGCTTCTGAAAACCAGTCTTTTCTGTCGAACATGCCTTCATCTTGTTACAAAACAGAGCTCATGAATTCGGCCCTGCCCAGGGAACAATCAGCATGCTGGTGATTGCTTTGAAAGCAGTATAATACTAATGCAGGATCTCATTAGAACCCCTTTCCTGGGAGCTGGGGGTTTCTTCCCAATCCAAATGGAGACTGTGGTGTTCATTATGTGTTCAGAAGAGCTGCTTCTCTGTACCATCAGATGGCCTCAGGAAAGAAAATCTTTTGACCTTTGTAATTGCTACAGTGTTCTGTAGGGTTCTTTCTCCACTTGAACAGAGCAATAAATATTGCAGAGCCGTACTTTTTTTCCCTCCTAAAATGCAATTAAAATAGAAGGAAAAAAGTCTTCCGAGGGCATTTCAGTGGTGCCATAGCATCCAACCTCTGGGAGGGGCAATAGTTGTGGGATTGTGCTGCAGGTAGCAAGACTCCGGGTCCATTTGGGACAACTTCCAGCAACCGGCTCGGGGCCTCCGGTTGCAGAATCAGTTCACCCAGGGTTTTCAGCTCCTGGTTTTGTACTCATTACGGCTGTCTTGTCAGGGTAGGTATGTGATCAGTTTCTGGACTGCAGGCTAAGCCCAATAAATTGCTGAACTCGGCTCAAAAAGCTAATTACCAAGTCTGGTTCATGTGGTGCAGGAGAAAAAGGACGGAAACTAAAAATTAATGTGCAGACAAGCAGTTTTTTTAAAAAAAATTAACTTCAAAAATACAAATATTCCACTGCTACTACTTGGGCCGGAGCAGAGTTGCAATTTTACCTCCGAGTTCCTGCCCCTTTACCACTTGCCAACCTGCTTCCTTTTTCTGTTCTCTTACAGGTACGTGTGGGGCTGCGCTCTGACACCTGTCAGGGCATCCTGACAGGTCAAGGGCAATGCACAAGGCGTGAGTGGTCTTTCCAGACACATTAAAGATGTCCACATTCAAGGTAAATACGATGTGGGGTTTTTGTAGAAATACATATTGGGCTCCAGTTCACAAGTTTTCCTGAAGGGCCACCGTTTTTATGAAGGTAATTCCTTGGTGCATTTCAAGAAAAAAGCATTTTTTTTCAGACTGGCAATATAAAAATAACTGCTGGCGTGTTCACAGCCGGCTGCCTGGAACTTTGGAAGCTGTGAAGGAGGCAGTGGGACCATCAGCACAGCTGTTCTGCCCTGGGGGCAGTTTAGGAGGCTGAACCATCCCCCTCCCACTCAACTCTTTTCCACTGGGTCTTGGGTGCGGCAGAGTAGAGTGAGCAAGTGGACTCTCATCTTCTTTTTGTTTCCATCTCCTTCATCCTTACAAATATGGTTCCTTTCAACAGATACGGTTAAACAATCTTAGCTTTCTTGTGCCGGATTTAAAAATCTGCTAAGAAAGCAGATTTAAATCAAAGGGACTGTAGAGTGTAAACTCTGTCTTTTCAGTCTTGATCCCTATTGTGCCTGGCACAGTGCCTGGCATCAAGAACTAGGACTGGCACGTAGTCTTTGTTGGAATAAGAGAGAAAAGGAAAGAAGTGGAAACATGACCGGTTCATTTACAAGTTCTCGATCTGTTTAAAGAAACACAATGCTCAAAGATTAGCAAGTAAATACGGTAATGCTTTCACAAAAGGATATGCAAAGTGCTTCAGGATCACCGTGGATGGAGTGCCTGCAGGGCATAGCTTTGTTTCAACAACTTTTGAAGCAATAGTCTGAGAGGTTTCGTACTCTGGATCTGTTGTTTCGCGTTTCCCAAAAGCTACCCTGTTCCTTCTCTCTCCAGCTAAACACAAGTATCATTTCCAGAGTCCTTACCGGGACTCGGGTGCCGTGGCAGGTGCTCCAACTCGTTGGGTGGAATCCTTGCAACAGTTCAGTCATGTAAATATACTCCAGGGAAACACAGTTATATCGATTTGAAAGACCTAATAATCGAGGCTCAGGAAATGTAGGTCACTTCTCAAATGCATAGTATCTGTAAGGGGCAAATTAAGGCTTCAAATCTAATTATGTCTTAAACACTAAGCCTGTTATCCATCCACACTACCATGCCATAGGACTGGAGAATAAGAGAAATAAAATCCTGTTTTCTCTGCTTAGAAGAAAAAAGTGTCTACATTTAATCTCCCCTAATTCTTCAAGCGTTGTATGTTCATTTCTTAGGTGCTTTTCTTATCAATACCTCACAATGATCTTTATTAGCTTTATTGAAAATTAGGAATAAAGGAAAGCCTAGAAAATCCCCGTAACAAGTCAACACTACCTCCGCGCGGGTCCTCCAGTTTATCCTGGAAAAAACTTTGCAGTTGGCTAATGGTTACAACATCCACAAAATAACTTCTTTCTCTTTCCTCATTAAACTAAGGGGAAAAAAAAAATCAACTGATGCACTGCATCTTTGTTGACTGGTGGCTCATTACAGAGGCTAATAAGAGAAAATACATTCTCATATACTGATCATTGGAGCTCAGAGAATTTGAGGAGAGCCACCTGCTGAGTAAGTACCCATTTCTGCTTCTGACTTTGTATGTATTAGTCTGGTCAATTTCCCCAAGCTGGCCTGATTAGGAAAGTTTTATTAAAACAAATGGAGATGAGACAAAGTTAGCAGAGAAAAACAGAAGCTGTGCCTGAACCACTCACACCATCTTTGCCCTCGGCCAGATGTGGCAGAGCCTGTAGTTCCTTCATCAGAACCTAAGGCTTTTCCTTCTTGCACACAGCTATGCTCATCCCCGCCTCCTCTGCAACCAGCTGCCATCTTCCATGTTCCACCCAAATGAGGAAAATGAGGTATGCTGCTTTCAGATCCCAGCAACAAACTACCATCGCGTGCACATGCACAATTTTTCTCTATCTCTTCCTCTCTTTCTTTAACTTTCTCTTTCTCTCTCCCATCTGCCTCCTAAACTTTTTTGGTTCAGGTGACTTATAAACCACGTATCAAATGTAACAGACCTGTTGTAGACTGGATTCCTGAATTACTGCATGGACATCACTGCTTCCTTTGCCGAACTGTCACTGATTAGATTTGAGCAAGAAGCAAATTTCTATGTATGAAGCTCCTCAAATCTCAAGGATTGTCTGTTACAATCTGTTATGAACTAAATGTCTGTGTCCCCAACCCAAAAATTTATACAATGAAACCCTACACTCCTCCTCTCATATAAGAAGGGACGGCATTAGGAGGCGGGGCCTTTTGGATATGATTGGATGAGGTCAAGAGGGGGGAGCCCTCGTGAATGGGATTAGTGCTCTTATAAGAGACAAGAGCACATGCTTGCCCCGCTCTGCTCTCCGAAGTCTACAGTCCGGAAAAGAACTCATCAGAACTTGACCATGCTGGGACTCCAGTCTCAGATTTGTGGCCTCCAAAACTGTGAGAAAAACAGTTTTCGTTGTGAATAAACCACCTTGTCTATGATATCTTTGTTATAGTAGCCCAGCTGATTAAGAGCGTAGATCTTACTAATTTCACCAATATATATCCCTTAATAGATTTACCTGTTTATATGATATGTTTTTGTTCTTTTAAGAAAAAGACTTAGAAAAAAAAAATCACGTCACTTTTTAACATATTCGCATTGAAATTTAGAAATGAATCAATCATTATGTCTATCAATCTCTATGTCTATTTAACTTTATAGATATAGATGTAAATATAGACATAGAATAGGCATAGATGTAGGTGTAGACATAGCTACACAGATGTACACATAGATTCAACTGTAGATAAAAATATAGATGTGTTCCCTTACAAAGATAAATTGACATCTATACACACGTTTAGCACAAAGCTCAACACATACTATGTTTCAGTGAAGGTTTTGTGAACTTGAAACTTGAGGTGAAAACAATCAAATTGAACACAGTTGCCTGGAAATTTTACTTGTGATTTATTTACTATCACACCAATAAGAACTTCAAGACACAATTTAATTTATAAACAAAGGAACACAAAAAGAAACTAAGGGAAAGAGGAAGAAGGTCACTTTATAGTTATATGTGTGAAATTCTCCATGAAAGGTTTATGCTGAAGATCTAAGTATCAATCTCTCAGGTGCAAGTTGGATCAATCAAAAAGGGAAATTCAAAATTTGAGAAGAAGTATCATGGTAGATTTTAAGCCCCTTGTAGAAAATAAGCCCCTCAAGAGTCAGACTATGTTCAACTTAACAAAGCGTTTTGAGGGATGACCATGAATAAGTCACTCTGCAAAACTGAAACAGGAATAATGCCTAGCAGGTAAAGGAGGGCTTCCCCAGCAAGGAGAGGACAGACTTAGGGAAGATGATTTCAGTGCTGTGTAGTAAGTATGGTCGAGGTGCACATAGGATACAATGGAAATTTGGAGAGATCACAGAAAGATTATGAGGGGAGATGACAACAGAGAAGATTCTTGAAAGTCAGGAAGGTTTGGGTGAGCATCAGCTGGAAGCAGACAAGCGTAGGAAGACAGCAGACGGGGCATATTTCTCTACAGACTCATTCTGCTCAAAACCCCTTCCATGTCAGAAAGGTCGTATGTACAACATTTTTTTATGATTGCTATTTGGAAGAAATCTATTAAAAGGCTGCAAATATGGAAAGTGCCTCAAATCAGATCAAGGATGAGGAACTCTTGGATGTTGAAAAAGGAGATCATATCACATTTACAGGGAAATAAAGTAGAAAATTACAAAACATGCAGAAAAACAAGGGCTGTTGAAGTAGAGATAGTGAGTGGAGTAGACCACGCTTGGAGCTGCAAATAAGGCAGGGGGGAGAGTCATATAATCAATTCACCTGCAACAAATTCGGGATAAAGTCCATTCCAGGTTGGTTCCATGGCTCCACTACACCATCGGGGACCCTCAGGCCCTTCTTGTATTCCTCATCAGCTAATATTTTCTGTTGTCAAGGTTGTATAAAGTTTCTTATAGCTCTAAACACTATTTCCTGACATAGGAAATATGCAGGACAAAGGAGTGCAGGGGAAGAAAGATTTTCTTCTTGTTTATTTCTTTTCTCTTGTAACGGAAGGAGAAAAATCTTTCCCGGAGACCAAGGCACACATAAGAACCCTTCAGTTCTTATGCTCTCTGCAGGCAGATTTGGTTACATGTTCTCTTCTTGACTAAGCACAGACAAAAACAATAAAGCCTGCTATGATAAGATAAATGAACCATCATTCAAACTCTGGGGCTGGACACATAGTAGCTCCCCCCGAAAGAAGGTCCTGGTAGTTAAGAAACAGTTATCCACTCTGATGAGTGGATAACTAAATGTGCCAAGCACAGGGAACGCAAATCAGGTCACAAGGCATAAGGAGCTGGAAACGACCTGGAAATAATGTTCAAGAAGACTGTTATTAGAACTGTATGGAAATAACTAGGTCTGTGTATCCCTTCCACCTCTCCAGCTTGAGTTTCACAGTGTTCATTACCTGCCTTGTAAACAGCTAAAGCAGAGGAGAATATGCGAAATCAGGCTGGTGGGGGACAGAGGGCTTCCTAATCCAAGAAGTACAAGGACCCTAAACCCCAGATTACAAATTGTCAGCAAATCCCACACATCAGCACATCCTTCCCCTCCGACACACTGAGAAAGCAAACTCCTGTAGACAGAGCATCCATTCACAAGGAAGCAATCTGAGACTCTCAAAAAATATGGTTAAGAAACCGTCAGTGAGAGGCACCCAACTAAACCCAATGAGCTGAAAAACAGACTGAAAAGTGTAAGCAAAGGATAAACACAAATTAAGCAAATCTGATATTTTCAGAGAACTTCAAACAATTAGCACATTCATAAAATAAGAAGAGGCTGCTAAAATAAAAAGAACCAATTAGAGATCTTGAAAAATAAAAGTAAAGTCACAACTGCAAGGGCAAAGATAAATTTAAAATAAGAGGCTAAATCCTCTCTGTTGAAAATAAAGACATAGACTCCCTTCCTCTCTTTTCTTAGATCATTTACTTTGGAAAACGTGTAATTCCAAGTTCTTTTTCAGTCTCTGTGAAATGTATGAAGATCTTTTAAAAAGCTAAATAAAACTCTTGCCCACTTTACAACCCAGGAATATCTTCATCAAGGCCTGAGGGCCACGTCTTTGAAATGTAACCATTCGAAAGGAGAGCAAGCACTGTAACTCCCAGGTTCTGTGGGAGGATGGAAGCCCAGCTTAGGCTCCCGCCACGCTGTAAAATTACCTTCTGTGATAAAAATATGAGGTTTCCTTTCTTCTCCCCTTTGGATAAAGCCAATTAGCCAACACAGATGGTCACGCCAACTACCAAGTAAATTTAAGATGACTTGCGCGTGACAAATGATGCTGCAAGTCCTCTTACTTGCAGACTAGTTATTACTTATCTTGAGAACATGGGTGTAATGGGCTGTGTCTGTTACATGAAAAGGTGAGATTTCTTTCTGTGTTTGCCAACTCTTAGAAGGTTACCGGTGATGCACATCACATTCTTGGTTTAATGCTTATTTAATAATAAAAACATTTTTTTCTTTCTCTTCTACTCTGGTCAAGAGTTTCTCTTGGGTGTTAGGAAGGTTTGCTTTAAATCATATTTCCCCAGTATAAGTAAGGAACAAATACAGAGTTGGAAAAATGAGCCAAAAATCCTGCCAGAAGGCAGTGTATTAATCAACTATATGACAGAAAGTTTAAGTGACATAGAAGATAGGTCCAGAGTTCCATTAGATAGTTAATAGGATTTCCAGAAAAGAAAGAATATAATTGAGGTGAGATATAATACAAAAAAAAAAAAAAAAGGAAAATTGACTTTTCTACATTGTAGGGAAGGCATTAGCTTTTACATTGAAAAGAAACCAACAAACAAAACAGAGTTTCAAGGAAGACAAAGAGAAAAGGAAAAAAAAAAAGATGACATTTCAACATACCGAAGGGAAGTGAAATTTTAGAACTTCAATAAAATGTTAAAGCCAAAAACATGGTCAGAGGAAAAAGAATACATATTCAAACTAAAAAGATAAAACAAATCATTATTAGCATCATAGACGTTGGAAGATAGTTGTCTCTGTAAAGGTTTGACAGAAAATTATCTCAAACCTAAAACTGTATACCTATACAAGTAGCACTTAGGAAAGACCTAAGCTCAGATATTTTCACGTGGCCATGGTCATGAAAATGTTTTATGTATGCATGCTCTTGGTTATATATTCCATCAAAATTAAAAATAAATCCAAGAATTAGAAAATATGGGATATAAGACTAAAGACATTAGTAACACAGTAAAGCTCGGTGACCTATAATACAAAACAAAAAAAACAAAAAAAACCCTTAAAATCAAATACCAAACGTAGGAAGCGACCAAGGAAGAAAAAGTCAGGTAAGTATAAGCATGTGAAGTCTTCTGTCTTATCGAGGGGACAATGCAACTAAAATTTAATCCTGGATATTAATAAAAAATAAAAGGTTGAAAATGCATGTTAAAATGTTTATGATAACCACTAGAGGGATAATTAGCATGTACAACTGTTATGCTGCCAGTAGGAGAAAATTTTAAAAATTAACCCCTGTTCATCTAAAATAAGACAGAGAAGAGGAAAGAAATTAACAACAAAACAAAACAGAGAAAAGTCAAATAACAAATACAAGATGGTAAAAGTAAACTGCATTCACCATAAATTTAAATAGATAAATTCCTTATTAAACAAATAGCATCCAATCAACTAACAAAATACTATGTTCTAATAACAAGAATGAGACCTAAGATATGATTTAGCAGTGAGCACGTGGAAATGGACAAGCAGGTTGTGTGTGTGTGTGTGTGTGTGTGTGTGTGCATACACACCAGGAAGAGACTAACAGTTAGAAAAAATGTATAGAAATTTTACTATAAAAATTAAAATTCAACATGAAAAGTAATGAACAGAACAAATCGTTTAAATTCATCCAAGGATGATAAAACTGAATAAACAAACCTCTATTTAAAATATTGGAAAGTTGTCAATAACATGTCTCTAAAGTATCACTAAGCATACTTTTACTGCTGTGTTCTGCCACATTTTTTGGAAATAGTTTATACTTATGTATTAAAATTTCTCCAGATCCTCATTCCACTCACCCAGTTAATTACTGAGTACTATATTGATGGAAAGTTTCCCAACAAAACTTAAAAGATCAGCAAAACTGTGATATAAAAACAAAATAAGACAGCACCAAAAGTTAAAAACTGTAAGTTAATATCCCTGAAAAAGATAGATGAAAAAATATTAAATAAAATACTACTAGGTAGAATTTAGGTGGAAAATCAAAGCATAAAATACAAAAAGCACAAAGAATTCTGCATTTGAGACCAAGTGGATTCAACCCAGTAATGTAAGCACGGGTCAATACTAGTATAAAATCAAGAATAAACTAGGGTGTGGCTGGCGGTACAGCGGACAGATGGAAAACAAGAGAAAGTGCGTGGATCAGGAAGCAACAAGCCTAGGATGATCACAGGGAAAACGTGAAATCCAGAGCATAGAGATCTGCCCTTCGGTAGGCAGCTCCCCCTCTGAGATTACAAGGCAAGAAATAACTGTGGCGAGAGCACAGGTAAGTTTCAAGTCTGAAGCCAAAAAGCTGGAAGTGGAGGGTGATCATGCAAAATCTGCCCACTTTCCCCCCAAAATTAAAAAGAAAATCTGTGTTGCAAATTCTGCGACTGAGGTTTGAGTAGCGGGTTCCAAGTAGAATGACAAATGGTTAAAGTTGTTAAGGGAAACGGAAAAGGGATGCTGACAGATGTGAAGTGAAAGGATGGTCAGTATCACTGAGATTACAGATGAAACTGGGGGGATTCATTCACACGATTACTACTGTTATTAATCAGGGGCGATGCAAAAATTGCTATTTTTAAAGCTACCTGTAGTTCATGTGACTGACATTATTGTGAAATAGAAGGGAAAGCAGAATTATTCTTTAGCTTCATTCTCCTTTTGTTTAGGAAAAATATTTTAATGCGCTCATTGGATTTGCTAAAGCCTGGCGGTAAAAGGACCTGAGGCTGAGACAAAGAGGAGAAAAAATGGTCTCAACAATAAATTAGCTTCAAGGTAGGACGCTGTAGATTTGGGGGAGTTCATACAGAGAACCCTGGAATATGGCAAGAAGGACTCAGGAGGGAGCTGTGATCTGAGGGAGGGCCATGTTCTAGAACACCCTATGTCCCACGTCATAGAAATTCCTGTCGAGGTCCCTGCGAAGAGGAAGGGATGGTGAAATTTAGGAGCTGTCATACATAATACCTATTTTTAAGATTTTCTTTCTGCATTCCGATTCCCTTATGTTATCCTCACACCTTAGAAATTAAACGTAACAACCTTCATTAGTGATGTCTTGGAAGTAAATTCTCCTATACCTCTCTGAGTCCTAGGGGATGAAGTGGACCAGAAAAAGTTCAGAAACCACCAGAGGTGATTAGGAGAGAAAGGAGAGCCTAAGGTAAGATTAAAAGGTTGCAGGAAGTACTCTGGATTCGTTAGCTCCCCATCAAGGAAGCACAGAAATCTTAAGGGGATCCATGATAATTATAATAATTTAATAATTTCTGGTCATGCAGAATGGGAGATTCAATATTTAAACAAAGTTTCAGAGAAAAAGGGGATGCCAGAAGGTTGGAAACCTTGAAAGCTTTCAAGTTGTCTTTAGCAGGAACGATACCAAAACATGGCATGACTTCCTTGGGTCCAAAGAACACATGTATTGTGTGGCTGACCATCCACGGAATCACGCACGTGGGAGATTAAGGAAAGGGCAACAGTTAATGAAGTTTCAACTGAATGTACGTTTTGGGACACTAAGTCGTGTCACCTCATAGCAAAGAGCGGGGAAGGAGGTGCTCCAACACCACCTGCGTAAACCCCTCCTTGGATACACAGTGGCTATTGCCTTACCTGAGAAAAGAACAATTTAATTATTTTCCCCAGTGCTGACTTCCTTGAAAGCTGTGTCTGGGAACCCAAACTATCAATTATACTACGGACACAGGCATCTCTATGCGTTTTCCTTAGAATGAGACTTGGGTCTCTGCAGAGTCCCAGGGTTGATTGATTCTAAGTCTTGCCTATACTTAGAAGCCTCGATCTCTAGCTTAAGAATGTGAGTTAAGTAGGGATTTTATAGAAATGCTTTTTTTGGCTTTAGGAAATAAAACATAAGAGACCCCCTGCCTCTTACAGTCTTCTGTAAATCTCCATCTCTAATTGTTCCCCTCCTTCAAAGCAAATTCCCATACACTTCATGCTGTATCAGTAAAGCCTCCAACAGGCATGTATCTAATTACCTCCACCATCCAGGAGCAGTTCAGAATGAAATGATCAGCAGTATTTGTTGTCACGTTGTCTCCGAGAGATGACAGTTTATATCAAGTCACTCGGTGTCAAAAATCCGAGGGTGTGCCAAGGTGGAAATGTTAATTCCTCGGTTCCCAAAGGTGCAGGAACTTCCCTGCTCCACAGGTGACTTAAATACATTTGCTGCTTGGAGAGAGGGATCTGGCCTACTCAGACAGCCAGGGTCTTTCTCACACGGCCACCCACCAGCTGACAGCGCAGCAGTGCACTTGCCCGAAGCTGTTTGCTGTGATTGTTCAGAGCCTCCTCCCTCGCTCCCTACCTGCTCTCTCTCTCTCCTATCCAGTCTCTGCCAACTCAGAGCTCCTGGCTCCACTCTTCAGTCCTGATACACTCCTGGCCTCTGGGCTTTCGGTCTACTTAGCATCCGAGGGGCAAACTTCCCTATCAAACTCCAGCCTGAACCTGGCGCAGCCCATTCCTCCTACCCTACCTGGACTGCCGCATTCTCAGAAATCAAACTCTGGCTCTAGCAGTCTGTGTCGGGCCTTGGCCACATCCCCTAAGTCCCTGCAGGGGACCTGGGATGAAATTCAGGGTCATCCTTAACACAGGCAAAAATAAGGCAAGACAAAACAACCTGCCACAACACGAGCTGGGGAGTTACTCTCTTTCTGCCGTTCAGTACATCACTGTGACCCACTCTCAGGGAATGCAGGAGAACTACAGCCACCTTCTCCACTTAGAACTCCAGTCTCTGTCCTCTGGCGTGTCAGTGCTAGCTATACAAAGAAAATTAATCACTCCACCTGACCATCTCCCCTCCAACTTTGATTTCATATTTCCCATGCCATTTGGCAATTCCCTAATCCTGCTGTTCGTCCCATACCACCAAAACAGAAAGGGACATTGATAAAAACAAAGTGATCTACCAAGATAAGATAAGGAGAGAGGAATGATGCCCTTTGCACTTGCACCCTTTTGAACTTTCGGAGACGAGGGGAGGGGATATGAAATGCACAATGCCTGGCAACACTTACTCCTCCAATCTCCCCCTCACTCATTTTCAGAAGTCAATTTCAAGTCAGGAAATCATCACAGATGAGATCTACCGTGTCTAAGCAGGTGCCCGCAATCTGTAGGCGACAACGTAGGGACTTCCAGATGACATTTCAGAGGGTGACATCAGCAATCAGCATATTAGGTATGCAATCTGACTATAGAAATCAGTGTTTGAAATTCAGCACGTTGCAGGTGTCTTCGTCTGTTCGGGCTGCAATGCCGGAGTGCCATAAACTGCGTGTCCAACAAACGACAGAAATGTATCTCCCACAGCTCTGAAGGCTGGAAGTCCAAGATGAAAGTGCCAGCAGATTGACTGTTTAGTGAGGGCTCACTTCCTGGTTCACAGACGGCTTTCTTTTCAATCACTTGGAGGACGGGGAAAGGGTGCGCCGTGGGATCTCTTTTGTAAGGACACTGATCCTACCCCTGAGGGCACCACCTTCAGGACCTAGTCACCTCCCAAGGTCTGCGCCTTCAGGTATCATTACAGTGAGGATTAGGTTTCAAAACACGAAATTTAGGGGCTGGGGGACACAAACATCCACAGCATAGCAGCAGAGGAGCCATCCTTGAGATCAGTTAATTCCTTTTTAATGGAGAGGGGTGCTCCTCTGTTACATAAGCTTTCAGTCCTTTCATATCACTCATACCAAGACACATATATTATGAGTGCTTAACAGATCATTGCTCCTTGCAGGGACTGAGCTGCATTTCCTGGCTGCTAATGCTTAGGCTATTTCTTCATTCTGGATTTTTTTTTCCCAGCCCCTTTGCCTCCTTCTACCTTACCACACGGCACAAGTCAGTTTTCCCACCACCTATCAGTGAGTCGCCAGAAAATCGTCCCATGATCCATCTCTGAAGTTGGCCAGTAGGAGTTAACACTCCCTGCTTACCCCTCACCTCACTTCCCAGATAACTCAGCTTGGTCAGTATGGAGAGAGGCTTGAGGCAACGTGAGTGCCCCGTCACTCAGAGGTCGTGACATTCCTGACACGTGGTATAAGACGAGGATTTTTTCCTTCTGGCTTAAAATGATAAACAATACAAAAGCCAAAGAACAAGTTGGAAAAATAATACAGGGCATATTTTTCCTTCAGAGTGCACTTGATTTTTTCTAAAATGTACCGGGTAGCCTAAATCTGTGGTTTGCATGTGCTCAGCATTCTGAATTCATTGCTGTGGAAAATGGAGCTGAAATGACACAAGCAAAACACAGTTAGAGACAGCTTTTGCCACGTGCCTTTGGGCCACCCTCAGTGCCAACTGAATCACTTAGAAAACGTCTTATTGTCTGCTTCCTAAATCCGGTCATCTAAAAGTAATAGGGTATTGTCTTTTGCCCTTTGTGTTGTGAGGTTATCTAATTTCCATTCCCAGATGCACGTCACACTTGCTCTTTTTTTGTCTTTTAAAATAAATCTGTTGCCCAAAGCTAAATATACAGTACTTTGAACATGACAATGAGGCTATTTTTAATTTGTCCTTTCTTTTTAATTATGCTGTTGGTGTTAGTTTGTAGGTGCAATTTGCAACATTCTTGCTGCCACCTAGAGGCAACCCTGAGCACCACCTGTGATGGGGTGGAGGGGTAGGTGTAGAACTGTTCATCTTGAATTAGAGGTTTGCTGCATTTCTAGCCCATTATTTGCCAGCATGGATATAAATGTGTTGAAAATATTTTTTTAAACAATACCTACATCTTTATTTATTTCATGAAAATAAAAATATCTGCAAGATTCTCATAAAATCCATAAATAGGACCATCTCTGTAAACATAAAGAATTCACATGGGACAATACAGGAGCAATCCAACACAAATGTGTTCCTAATCGTTTCCATAAGTAATAAAATCAGCATGTTTATGAAAAACCTAAATACATAATTGATCAAAGCAATTTTCACAGTTAAAATTTATTAGCTATGGAAATAGCTGATGTGAAAAGGAAGGTTAAGAGGAAAAAAAATCTAAGGAAGTCTTTTAAAAAGTAATTCTCTCTCATCTTGACAACTATTACTAACTGCACTGAGCTAATTCTGAAATAACAGCCCAGAAAAGAAAAGCAGAAATGGAAATGGAGCTGCTCTTAGAAACCATTTAACACCAAAAAAGAGAGGGAGGAAAGAATTTTTTAAAAAATATGGCAATAGAATCCCATAACCCTCTGAATCTTAGACCTAGCACCTGTGGGACCAAGGGAATGTTCTTTCTTTGGGAAGCTGGCCTCAAAGGAGAGATGCACTCACTTGAAGAATATGTCAGTGGTCTCTAAATAACTCCTTATGGATCAACCATTGATTTTCTTAAATCTTCTATTTCCTGTTGCAGTATACATACCTCTTAGAGTAAAAGTCACTACTCGTAATGTGATAAGGAGCCGTGTGCCATTTTCAGTCTTTAAGAATTGCATCCCCTGGCCCTAAACCCCCAGAATTTTGAAACTCTTTCCCACAGTACATAATGACATTTGAGAGTGGGAGAGGGAACCTGTATTTCTGTGTATAATCCAAATTTTCAGTTTGTTTATTGAATAAACTAGCATTCATTAGGTGCCTACTGTGTTCCAGGACATGTGCTTGATACGAAGGACTAGAAGTAAATATGACATAGCCTTTACTTTTAGAAGAATACTTCCTCAGAGGGGTGACAGACGCAAAGGATACAACGCAATGTGATAAGGGCTGTGACAGAGGGAGGTACGGCACACTGGCGGTGCAAAGGACAGCGGTTACCTCTCCGCTGGGAAGAGCCCTGGAAGGCAAAGGGATAGGGAGAAAGGATAAACATACCAGGAAGAAGGGAGAACATTGTTTTAGCCATTTCCTAAGGTTCTTCCCTTCCTCTCCTTTTGTTTCTTGCAAACAAGAGATTTTTTTTTAAATGAAATAAAAAATAAAGTATCTTAGTAACAAAGTCTTGACAATATGAACAGGGACCCAGGGCTTGGAACTTTAATTGCCACGTGGAAGACTGTCATTAATAATTCATCGTTCATGCCCTCTCCAGCCCTACCACTTAAAAGGCAATACTCCAGAAAGGCACAGCCCGCCAAACCTTCCCCACCATCACACTTTTCCCACACAAAAGCAAGACTAAAAGAGACTTGATCAGCACCACAGGACTGTGAGGTGAACGTTACCTGAATGGACATCACCATCGTGTGAGTGCTCACATTTTTGCCAAACTACTAGATTCAGGTTTTTATCCCCAATTTGTATTTTTTCCCTCAGACTATATAATTTTAAAATTTTATCAGTGTTGAAATTAATTATAAACTATTATTATTTGTAACATTTCAGTTTGGGGAAACTAAACTACTTTCACCTTATAAATAAACTAGAACTAAGGAAAAAAATTTTATTTCAACAATCATGTTCTCAGAAATTTCTGCATACTTAAAACTATATGAGATGCTGTACTGTATCTCTGGATATACTTCTTCTCCATAAGGAGTGTTCAAGTTTATAGAGAGAAAAGAAAAAAATATTAGAGAACTATACATAAAAGCAGATAGGTTTGGCACTGGGGAATTTTGAAATTGATGAATCTCATCATTAACATATTTGAATTCCCTGTTTGTACCATTTCCCAATTTCCTCAAATTATTTTCTCTCTCTTCATGATGCGTGATAATCTTCAGACTACCAATTAAAAAGGGCTGGTCAAAACTCTCAGTCTTTCTCACTGTGAGTGAGGGGATGAGTCAACACAGTGGAAGGTTTCATACGCTGTGCTTTCTAGCAGTATGTGAGTTTCAACTGAACCAACCAGAGAAAACACTGTTTACACCAAGGGAATAACTGCTCCTCATGGGACTTGAAACATCATAGGCGACCACCCATAAAGAAGGAGACCTCTGGAAATCCTGAAATCACTGGGGCATTGTCTTGCTGGCTACTCCGTATGCGTATAATGCCTGTCTGAAAGCATAGGGTAAAAATGGTACATTTTACAATGTAGATTATAAAGCAAAGAAGATCAGGGAACAAACATATCAGTGAATCCGCAAATAGTTTGGAAAAGCTTCCTGCAAAAAAAAAGATCTGAATAATTCTTTAAGAAGGGATATGATTTGGACAAACAAAGAGGAAGGAAGAGCTGGGAAGAGAAAGGACATCCAGGTAGAGGAACAACAAACATAGTGAGCACCGCGGATACGGGGGACAACTTGCTTTTCAAGAGTAATTTAAATTAAAACATATTAAGTTTCCCAGTAGCTTTTGTTAGATCTAGATGACTTTCAGACTCCTCAATGTAGATTTACTGCTTTTCTGAGAAAAAACGCAAAGGAAATTAAGCAAATGTTTTCCCGTATTAAAAATCTACCCAATGTACAAAACAGACAGAAACGCTTATGATATTTGATCATTTTCATGATTATCTACAAATACAGCATTTGATATACTGTAATAAAGTTTAAGAACTTGACTTGCTTTTGAATTATTAAAGTCTAATCCCAAAGCAGGATTTTAATTAAGAATGAGAATTGGAGAGTGTTTGGAATCAATTCTGGTGACTTCCTCCACAGACAACAGAAACAGCTTTGCAATATTTTGACCTTTTCCTAAAATCCCCCAGGCCCACTGATTTCTGACTGAGATCAGTCTACTTCAGATGTTGAGAATTCCTAACCAAGCATATTTCATTAAAAATGATATTCATATTTGAAAGAACATAAAATATCAAATATGCAAAAGTTTTGGTCTTCTTCTAGCATGTCAAGTCAGAAGTTTATTTTCACACTTTTTAAACTTTCTGTAAGTATTCAAGGCTATGAATTTTCCTCTGAGTTAAGATTTAACTCTGTCCCATTGTTTATTAAATTATTGCTTTATGGACATTCTGAAATCTAAGAGTTTTTGTTTCTGTCTAAGCCAAGAGCATTTGAGATAGATTTTGATTAACTACAGGTGTTTTTTATATCTTGTTATCGTGTCTAATTTTATTGCACTAGAATCACAAAGATGTATTATTTTCTACATTATTTCTCATGTTTGGATGTATAGAGGCCTTCTTTATAGTCTAGAAAAATTGTTTTAAATGTCACATGGGTATGTGCTACGTTTTTAAGGTAAAGAGTTCTATATATATATTTACTTGCTTAAGTTGTTAAGGAATACCATATCCTTAAATGTGTTTTTGTCCATTTGCCCAATCTAGGTCTGAGAGCAGTGAATAGAAGTCTCTGATTATTTTAAACGCTATTTTGGTATCTCCCATAATTTCTGATGAAAGTTTCTGCTATACAATTTGGTGCACGGGTGTTCATAACTGTTATATCTGTGCTGTGAATTATATCATGTCACACTTTAAACTGTTTTTCCTTGGGTCAGAAAATGTGGTTTGACCTGAATTCTACCTCACCTGAAGTTAAGACCAAGCAAGACCTCTCTTTGTGTTTTCACGATCTGGTGTATCTTTATAGCTTTTATCTACTAACCTTTTTTTTGTTCTTGTTGTTTGCGTTTTGTTCTTTCGAGTCACCCTGTTTTAAGTGTGTCATACAAATTTAGTTTTTCTTTGTAATTCTACGTATAGGTCCTTTTCCTTTGAACAAGTGAAGTTAGCTCATTTATAATATTCATTAATATGACACGTTTTCTTTTACTTTCATATTAATTTCGTGTTTCCCTATTTGTGTTTATTCGTGAAGTGTGTTTTCTTTGTATTTTATATAGTTCTGCTGATATTTATAAGGGTTATAGTATTTTAGATGATAAAGATTGCTTAACTTTAGGATATATTTTTATGTAATAGTTTTGCCCTTCTTTTTATACAGAACCTTCTCTTAATTAAAATACTAGGAGAAACAACATCTCTTAATTAAACTATTAAGAAAATTTGACCTTGGGTCAAATTTATTTATAGTTTTTAAATTTGAAGAAAAGTTTGGTTGCACTTAAATATCTTGGCCCACTTCTTCTGGGATATATTTTAAGTGTTGCTTCATTGTTTCCTGGTATTAAATATTACCATCAAGAAATCTGTTGAAAATCTTATTTTATTTCCCTTAAAATAATAGTGACCATTAATTTTTGTCCAAACTACATTTTAAGAGTGAAAGAGGCCACTATTTATATTGATTGATGTTTATGAAACTACAGACAAACTGGAATTATCCCAAGGTAGCTGGGCCATATGGTCTCCCCACCTGCACATGGCATAAACTTTTAGTTCGGATGCCTCAAATAGCCTTTTTTTTTCATCATATGACCTATGATATTCTTTATATTACCCTCCTTACATTTGTCATCCCTCTAAATAAAGATCTTTTTCTTTCATTCATTTTCACCTAAATGATGTTTCTCTTGACAATTCTTAATTTTTTTCTTTGTGACTTTTCCATTATATTTCAGAAACATTTTTCTTGAATTATACTTTTAAATATATATGTTTTGTTTCTTTTTTCTCTAGTTTTCTTCATTCTCCTGTACTCTATAGCCATCATTTTCCCCTCTACTTTCTCTATTTCTCACTCATGTTCTTTCATTTTTAGTGTGTCTATATTGTTCATGAGGTAAACCGCTAAACCATGGTTCTCAATCAGTCATGTTTCCAGACATCCCCACACTTTTATAGAATCCCTTCTATACCGATTTTGACTTCCCTTGTGACTTGCTTTGGCCGACAGGACATGAGCAAATGTGGTAAATGTAGGGGCTTCAGAAACACTTGCACGTAGGAGCCTGCCCTTTTGAAATGATACCATCCCCACGTAAAAAAGCCTAGTTTAAAGTTCTTGGGAATGAAAGACCACACACAGAGAAAGGCTCAGCCATCTCAGCGTAGCATAGCTCCCAGCCAATTCAACAGCTAAATTCAGCCATAGGAGAGAAACCAGTATAAGTGTGCTATTGGGCACACCCAACCCCCAGCATCATGAGCAACATTAGCTCATTGTTTTAAGTCACAGAATCGCAGGGTTGTTGTTAGGCATCATTAGATAACTGACAGAGAAATTGTTGCCTAGAAATGCAGTGTGGCTGTAACAAAACCCAAAACACGTGGCATTGGCTTTGGAACTGGGCAGCAGATGGAGGCTTGAGAAGTGGGAGGAGTCTGTTGGCAAGGGCTGAAGGAATGGCAAAGAAATTGTTGGCAGAGGCTTGAAAATGAGTTGAGGCAATCATTAGTGTGGGGAAGATGGCAGCCCATATTTCATAATAGCAAAACAGTTGGCAAACCTGTCAAGTGCTGGTACACAGAGGACAGAATTGTACCTGATGAACTAGTGGCTCTGACTAAGGCGCTTTCCCGGCAGGATGTTTAAAGTGCCAACTGGCTTCTTTTGGGTGCATATGGTAAGGCATAGGAAGAGAGAAGCTAAGGAGAGAGCTGTTCAGTTTGCAAGAGGAATTTAGACATGAAGAAGAGGCAGAACCTTCTGGGCTGGAAAATAAAACGACTTCACATTTCCAGACTTTCTAGTTGGCAGAACAGTCTCAGTATGATACATGGCCTTGGGGTAAAGAACAGATCAAGAATATTGATGTAAAGCCCCTTTACAGCCCTCAGAACAATTTAAAATGACCCTCAGCAGACACTCTCAGCTAAGCAGAAGAGCTTCTAGGACTTTCAGAAACACTATTCCACAGGATCCTGAAACATACAACTCGAGTGAGTTCTGACTTACAGGAGTTATGGCTGTGAGCCCGAGGCACGGAGTGAATGCCAGCCACATTTCACAGGAAAACATTAGAATGCTTAAGGTAGTTGTATCAGTCTGGACTAAAAACAGAGACAGTTTAAAATGAAAAGAGGACTCTGGGCCACTTTCTACATACAGAAAACACATTGATAAAGCTACTCATTTATTTCTTAGAAAAAAAAAGAAATCTCTATGACATCTGAGCTGGGAGCACACAGGACAGAGACAAGAATCATGTGCCAACAATGGATTAGAAAGCCACTCCAGGGAGCAGGAGGAAATCTTAATCAAGGAATATTCCTTGCCCCCCAGTAAGAGTTCCTGACAACATACGCTAAGCTGGACTTCAGAACTGTGGTGGACTATTGACCACAATAAACTTCCAGTTCTTTTCCTTTTCAAGTGACAGTGTCTACTGTGGTTACATGGTTCCTGTCTCATCATTCTGTGTTGGTTCTAGGGGGGAAGGTAGGTAATCTGTGTTTCTGGATCGACAAGAGCTACATCCAAAGAGCTATACCTGAGGATTATTTCCTGTATCCAGACCTAATGCACAAAATCACAGCCTTTGAGCCTGAATGGACTTCAACATAACTCACCAGGGCCAGATAGCAGATGGTGGTATACTGTTACATCAATGGCCCTCAGCGAACCACACCTCCCTCTAGTCCCCTATTTAGACTCCTCTCTCCTTGACTCTGAGCTTGGCCATGTGATTTTTGTTTTTGTTTTGTTTTGATTTGTCATTGGGACACCAGGAAATACAACACAAGCAGGGGATTAAAAAATACTTGCAGAAGTAAGCCAGAAAGAGAAAGAAAAATACCATATGAGATCGCTCATATGTGGAATCTAAAAAAACGAAAAACAAAAAACAAAAACAAACAAAGCATAAATACAGAACAGAAATAGACTCAGAGACATAGAATACAGACTTGTGGTTGCCAAGGGGGTAGGGGGGTGGGAAGAGATAGACTGGGATTTCAAAATTATAGAATAGATAAACAAGATTATACTGTATAGCACAGGGAAATATATACAAGATCTTACGGTAGCTCATAGAGAAAGGAATGTGACAATGAATATATATATGTTCATGTATAATTGAAAAATTGTGCTCTACACTGGAATTTGACACAACATTGTGAAATGATTATAAATCAATAAAAAAAGTTAAAAAAAAAAAGTACTTGCATATTTGGACTTTAACTTTTTAAATGTTGCCATTCCCATTTCAAGAAGCCTGGAATCACCGATGGTGAAAAAACCACAGAGAGAGGAGATCAATTTGACCAGCCAATCTCTTGGTCCCAGCCCCTAGACAACACATCAGCTGAATGCACCTACGTGAGGAGCCCAGTCAAGACCCGCAAAAGAACTGCTCAGCCAACCCACCAAGTTGCAGGAAGAAAATACATAATCATTATTCCAGATCCCTAAGATTTGAGATGGTTTATCATATGATAATAGATTACAGAATTCCTCACTCTATTTTCTTTCTCCCTTTGACTCCTTGAAATGTTCTTCATTTCTTAAACAGTTTATCTTTTTCTGTTTTTTTCCCCCATATTCTTCCAGTATTAATTTTATCTCCTGTTATTTAGCCTTCCTTTCCCTGAGTTCTTTATTTCTGCTAAGTAACTTCCTTCATAGCAACTTGTTCTTATATTTTTAAATTCTGATTGGAATACCAAATAAGTTTCTTTTTGCTTACATTTTGCTCTTAAGTTTTTGTTTTGTTTTGTTTTTATGGGGAAGCTTGTATTGCTATTTTGCACATTTTTTGCTATAGCATATTTGTATAGCTGTAAAACTACTACATTTAATTTGAAATACCACCAAGCAAGATTTTCACGGAACTAGGTATTTTTAAGAGATGAGGAATAATGCAGGGAAGGGAAAGTTCACCCATACTGGCTTCTGTAACAATAAACCATTTTTTAAAGGTGCCTCAATTTAGTTACCTCTTCTTTGCAACTTAAAATCTAGCTTTCTTAGGATTTCTACCATCAGTCCCATGAGTTATTCTTGTTGGCTTCAACATCAGTTGTAGCTATCAAAGGACATAGCCTTTGAATTTTAAGTGAGCCACTCACGTATAGTACGCCGACATTATTCTGGTGGTGTTGCATGAGATATTCCACTTTCTACAGCGCTTAAACCTAGCTTGTTTGATCTAAGCCCTTCTCATAGCAGTTTCCACTTTGGGTGGGGTCTTCTTTAAGAAGTGATTCATTTCTGGAAATTTCTGAACTCTACCCTCAAAATACCTTCTCTATTCTTTCTTTTCTTCCATTGCTCTACCGTCTCTCCTTCCCACAAGAGTCATATGCTCTGGTTCTGCTGGTCCGGGTGCTTTTAAAAGAACTTAACAGTAACTTGGAGTTTACAAGTTTTATAGAAAACTTTAATTTCACTGAATGTGAGAGTTTTGTTTTTGCTTATTTTCATTTTCTATGCATTTGTAGAACTTTCAAGAGAATTGAGAAATGAAGAACTAAGTTACTATCATGATCTTATTAGAAGTCCTCTGCTCATGCTTTTATTTTCGGCATTAAAATTAAACTCAGCATTACAAACATTCTTTGATAACTACTGTGTTTCAAGGTTTGTGCTAAGCTTTGCGTCAGGTACCAAAATAATGCCCAATCAAAGCAACCAGGATCTGAAAGTCTAGGACTAATTTTATATATATATATGTATATATAAAAGTGGAACTTTATATATATATATAAAATAACAAATAAGCACAATGCTAGTTAGTTGAAGGATTCCTAACACTCAGGTATCCATAAACCAGTTAAAATAAGTTTATTTGATTTAGTTAATCTAATTTTGAACTTTTTTTTTAATAAGAAAAGACTTCTTTCCACTTAAAGTTTTGCTAATACCAAGTATGCCTTAAGTTAGGAAGATTGTGCATTTCTCATCTTTATCAGAGTCTCAGTGTGTTGGGATGTACAGCTGATGGTAGTTTTCACAAGGCAGGTTTTCAGTAGGGGACATATGGAGCTTATAAACCTGAAACCTACTTTACTTTCTTTTACTCAAAAGAGAGAACAGACAGTTAACATGTTTTACATGAGCTCAAACCTGGATTTTAAGGGCTTGAAATTTACTGAAACTCAAATTGCCCCAACACAAAAGTTTTGTTTTGAAATATTTTATAAGATTTCTTATCACATGGCCAGGCTAAACACATGAATAATGATGTTTATTGAAACCATGTGCCTTAGAAATTATGGGATTGATGTGCACTGTGGTGAGAATGAAGAAAGCTGAGTCAGCCCTATCACTGTTCACAATCAGGGACATCCCTGTAAGACGGGGTAGCTGGTAATGCAGGATTGACAGCCAAACTGCCCGTTAGCAATACCCAACTGGACAAAACTGTGGTTGGTTCTGAAGTAGCAAGTTTCTAGTTTTCATCCATCAAGAGAGACCATTTTGAAAACTGCATGGGTTGTTGAGAACTTTGAATTATGGAAATATTCCTTGCCAACCAAACTTCCACTAGTAGAAAAGTTGCACTACTTTGGGCACGTATGGAACAACTTTGATTAGCCCTGTAGCACTAATGTATTGGTGAATAAAGGGGATACATAATTCACCTTGGCTCACTGCTTCCTACATGGGTGTTCAGGGTCTGTAAAATCTGCTATAATCCTGGAAGAATTAGGGCCTAAGGCCAAGAAATTTGATTCTCTTTATGAGAGTCAGATCCTTAAATTATTACCTGTAACAAAGGTTTTGTCAAAAAAAAAAAGGTAAAAATCTAATATTGTTACTTTCTCATACAAAATTTTATGGTTTTTTTAGAAAAGAAATTTAGAGTACTTCATTGAATTTTTAGGAAAAATTTTTCCCTTTTTTTTGAGCGTGAAGTGATAGCCCATCCTCAGAACACTTACCAGGGAAAGATTTATTCATAGAATCCTTGGAAGATATTTTTCACCACACGAATAGAGTAAATCTTTCGAATCAAGGCCTTGGATTAACTATTTAAAATGGCACTAAAATTCTGTGAGCAATGTTGGATAAACTGCCATTTTAGAAGAAGAGGCTGGATGCAAACAACCTTGCAAACTTTCCAATATTGGAGGAAAAATTTCTGAAGACTAGAATCTCCAGTAACTGAGCATGCCAACATTTCTGTAGTCAAAAATCTGCACAAATATTTTGTGATTTTTAATGTCAACTCTGCTCAGAAAGCTTTGAATTCCCTTTTTTATTATCAGGTATTGCAAAGTTTTACAGTATTAATATTTGCAAAATACTTACCTCTCTTGCATTTAACTCTTCAGATTTTGGGGAAATTATTTTGTTATAGTACACAGGGGGAGAATCTGATTAATTTTCTTTCATAGAACTAGTTTCCTTTCACAGAGTAAATGTTCTCCATTCCACATGTTAGTGCATTGCTTTCTCTTTGTCTTCAGATGCTTCTTTTAAAAAATCTCATGTTGAGTTATTATATGGTAAGGAAATGTCTATTAAATATTTTTATGTGGGAGGAGGAAAGGAAAAAAGGATGAAAGGGAAGAAGAGAAAAAGGAAGGAAGAAAGAGAAGGAGGAAGATGAGGAACTTCATGAGGAACTTCAAGCATTGTGTTAAGTACTTTTACATAAACTATATGTATTTTATTCATAATTAACTCAATAGCTTATGAAGTTTTATGAACATGTTTTACAGATTAGGATAATGAAGTTCAGAGATGTTAGGAGCCAATATTTTATGCAGATAAATGTAGAGACTTGACCAATAATGATAATGAAAATCTGAACCAAAATGGCAGGAAATTGGGTATAATCTGATCACGTATGTATTTCCTGACTTTTAAAATGCACATTGAAATTCTATGGAAACAAAGATTAAATATGAGCTTCTATTTACTCGAGTGTGAAACACAGTGACAAATCCATCGCTAACATTATATTAAACTATTGCAACTTAGCACTTACTCATCCTGGCCCTTGTTGCCACCCTCCCTTGTGTTATGGCTGCATCTCTCACAGAAAGACCAGGTCTAGACATACCCATTGCAGCTAAAAGTTCATTTACTCCCAATATGTCACATTCTGGGGATTAGATCAAAGAGTTGTCATTTGTTTTTTTGATGCTATGATATTCCAATCTTTCAAATAAATACAGTCATGGTGATGGCAAAATTTAAAGTAAATCAAAGTGGTATTTTAGAAGTAGTGTGATTTTATTGGAAATAAAGTAAAATGTGTTGTTGAAAAATTTTGTTGTTGAAAACCCCTTCTGAATTAAACCTTTCATATTTCTCCATTTGGGTCCTCATTTAGTGTCAGCCCTAATCTTTCCCCCAAACTGCTATAGTCCTCACAGACCGATTCAAACAGGCCTCCTGTGAAGTGTTTCCCAAATCTGTTCAGCGGAGTTTGGCAGTCCGCTCACAGTGCTGCATTCGTCCGTTATTACCCCACTCCGCACAATGGAGAGTGTCTAGGTATCAGCTTTCATCATTAGACCTCGGGTACCTCGAGCCAGTGGCTGCTGCTTTCATCTCGACACCTCTCATCTAAGCACAGAGCCTCGTCCAGTGTCAGAACTCAGTAAGTGTTTCTATTACATTTGTTTTATGATAAAAGCCATGCATGTTTATTGGGAAAGAAAAATAACTTTAGAAAGTAATGATAAACAAAATGATAAACATATGATAAAAGTAAATATAGAACTATTACTAATATTTTAATGTGTTTTACTCTTTCATGGATATCGTATCAAAATATCAGCTTATACTATATGTTCTGCTTAATATATTTTTTAAACAATCGTACTTTTGAAAATGTGAACTATGACACCATTTCAGTATGAAAATATTTCTGTAAACTCTGAAAATATTTCACCTGATAATTATTCAACAACAGAATTATTTGTATTTGCACTATGGGCATTTCAAATACATTCAAAAACAGAGACGGTAGTATAATAAGTCCCTAAGTACCTACCACCTAATTCAATAATTATTAACATTTGGTAAATTATGTTTTATTATATCCCTGTCCACTTTCGCAGTCCCCACATTGGGCTATTTTAAAGGAGATGCCAGGCATCATATTGTTTCATTAGTAAATACTTCAATACAGATGTATTTCTAAAAGTTAAACATTGCTTTTAAAAGTCACACTGTCATATCACCCAAAATTATTTTAAATAATTCTTAAAATGATCAAATATGTACTCAGTGTACGAACTTCCCTGTTTGTCTCATCAATGGTTGTTTTATAGTTAGTTTGTTGAATCGGTGTCCAAGGTCTTCAGATTGAATTTCGTTGATTTGTTTCTTATATCTCTTATAATCATCTCATCTCATTTTATTTTCTCCTTGTCATCATTTTATAACAGCTTTTCAAAGCCTTCCTCATATTCCATGTTATGGATATAACACAATTCATTCCAACAGTTCTCTACTATTGAGCATTTAGCTTACTTTCAGTTTTTCTCCTATTAAACACTGTTCCAATGAATATGCATATAGACAAATCTTTGAGCATACCTAGAATTATCCTATTAGGATTAATTCTTAGAAGTGGAATGCCTCATGGGTGTTTTTTTTTTTTAAGCTTTTGATACAGCTTGTCAAATTAGTCTTCAAAATGATTGAGCTAATTTACACTCCTACCAGCAGTATGAGCCTCTCTGTGCCCCCACACCCTCATCAACACTGCATAATATCTTTATTTTAAATATTTGCCAATTTGATAGACCAGAAAGATATCTTGCTGTTTTAATTTGCATTTTTTGGATTAATAGTAAGAGAGAGTGCCCTGAATCATTGAATCCTTGTTCAGTGCTTACTGTGGCCATAAAACCACTTCCTGATAAATCCACAAAGAAGATGTACGTTTTAAGGGCAAGGTCCTTTAAACACAGATTTTTATTACTAGACTTAAGCAGAAATTCTGGCCCTGGTGAGTCTATGAATTGCCAGAATTTATTTTGTTCTTAGTCTTGAGGTAAGTTTAAATGCTTTTTAAAATGTAGCATTTCCCTTATTCATTCTCACTAGAATGGTTACGCTCTGCAATCAGGCTGCAGCCCCAGACCCACCGTACTGCCTCAGGCACGCGGTTGCAAAAGTGCGTGGGCCTTAAAGGTCCTTTAAACTCTCTGTCACTCCCACAAAATAAACCCCCTTATACCATGGCCAAATTGTTACCGTGGCATATTTCTGTGCAGCATCAGTGTTCCTTCTTCCCTGGGGTAGAATTTCTAGGAAGTGCGGGTGAGGCAGGGTGGTGTCCTTGGGGTAGGAAAGAACTGAGTTCCCTAGAATTTTGGTGTGCAGCCAAAGTGAAGTTAAGCTTTTTTTTTTTTTCCTATGTAATTTTTGGTCATTAGAGTATATATTTTGTGAATCACCTGTTCATTTTCCTTGCCAATCAATGAATGATGAACAAATGAAAGAATGAGTGATCACATTTTGGGTATAACCATTCAACTAGTTACAAATCAGCCAAATTGCACTGTCTTTTTCTCCATATTTCATTTTCTTGTCAACTTTTATTGCAGGAACTATCCAGTCTGGTGGCCATCTATTTTAAAGCAGGCTTTTATGTCTAACTCCTTTCTCAGAATTCTTCAAAGGAACTTAAATAGTCAGGGTCTTATGTCTATGTAGCCTTTAAATGAGGCCAGTCAAGATCCCACTGGTCTGAAAAGCAATGGATCAAAGATCACAGAATTATTGATCCTGGGTTTGCTTCCTTCAATGTTGTGCAAAGAAGAGGGTCCCTCCTTTCTGAGAACAACCAAACCATGTGCCCTGCATTTTTATTCTAGTCCTTCCTCTCATCCAGGCCCTTCCTCCACCAGTCATGTTAGGTCATCAATCTCACTCAGAGAAGAACTGTGGTAACAAAATCCTTTATCTCATCTTTCCACAACTGACTTGAATATGAAATCATTTTTTGGTCCTTGCAGTGCTTAACTTAACCACAGGAGTAATGCTCTGTAGAAAATGTAGGCTTGAAAACTTACAATGGGCTGGCAATTAATGTATTTGCAAACTCACTATGCATTGTCAACCTATTTAAATAGATAAACATATTAGGTAGGTAGGTAGGTAGATAGATAGATAGATAGATAGATAGATAGATAGATAGATAGATAGAAAGAAAGATAGGATTTTCTATGGCCTATAGAACAATATTTCCTAAGTGGTGCTCCATAAAACTCTTAGATTATTAATCAGTATGCTCAGAATTTTTTTTTTGCAGTCAAATACATTTGAGAAATACTTCTTGCATTCGTTCCACTTAAGATTCATAATACATATGAATATTAGCATATCAACCCTTGGAGAAATTTTGCATTAAGAAACCTTACCTACCTCATTTAACCAAAAGTTTGCAGATTTATTTGACCATGGAATTAAGGTTTTCTGGGTTTGTTTTGTTTTGTAATGGAGCACCCATTAACATTTCCCACGGAATTGTTCGGAAAGCACTGTGACAGAACAGAGTCGAAGGCATCTGAATGGCATTACAGGAAATGCTCTAGACACAACATAGCTTTTTGGTTATCCTTCCTTACCTCCCTATTGCTCTCTCCCAACAGCTCCACCTCCAGTCCAGGTACACTAACTTCATTTATACCAAAAGTCTTACACCTCCTTGAACAGAAAGTGCTTTAAAATACTCGCAAGTCTTTTCACGTGCTGTTCTTTCTAAAATATACTTCCTCAATGTCACCTGCAAGTCTCTATCTCTAAAATACTCTTCTTTGATGTCACCTGCAAATTCCCAGACATTCCTTAACACACACCCCATATAGTAGCTAATCAGCAAGTTTTCAAGTTTTATACTCTTTACATATTGGCTACCGTAGAATTTTATTTCTTCCTTTATAACATCCTATCCACACTGTATTAACTATACATCTGTCTGTTTCCCTTTTTAGATTGTTTTCCCCTAGAGGTCAAGGACCATATCTTATCCATTATTTTATATCTACTGACCACAGTGTCTGGCACATAGAAGGCATTCCATGTCCACTTTATAAGTTAATTCATTCGCTTATCCAACAAAGTTATTATTTTAAGCTGTAAAGAGTATATCATGCATCCTATTCTGACTGCATCTTGTTGAAATATTTTAAGACTCCGCTGTGTCGTCTTAACAAAATGTTTTGATTATTCCCCGTTGAAATGATGAAAAGTCTGTTTGTCCGAATGTCTGGGCCATTCTGTTAATTTGGCTGTTATTGGAGCCATGGAACCATGAACTCTCAGAAGGTCCATTTAAGTCATCTAGTTCTGCCACTTTTGTTTCTTTATTGTGGAGCCTTGTTATAGCTTTTCTTTTTTGTCTTTTAAAGAAAATCTAAAATGCAAGTCTTATTGTGCATTTTTTGCATTCATAGAAGTACATAAAATGTCTATAAAAACAAACTGCCAACAGTCATAAATTCATGAGCCTCAAGGTCTCGTAAGGATGGTTGGTGCCTTCTACGGATTGCTCTCTGTCTTCATGGAGGGCAGGAGTGAGCTCCTTTGTGGGCAGTAAGTACAGGTTTGTGTAGGGGATGCTATCAGAAATTGCTCTAGCATCCGCGGACATTTCTATTTCCTCTGTCCTTCTTACATGATTTCTTAAAGTTTCCAGTGTTATCATTCACCTGACATCATGATGACACACAGAAGGCACAAATGGCTATTGCATGTCCATCAATGGTGAAGAAAATCATGCAGTGTGCTGTCTTGTAGTCGCCCTGTTATTAAGGGCTAGTATCTCTAACAAGTCACAAGCAAATCAGAAGTCTCTGACCATTTGAAAAATGTGTTACTTAATTATCACTATCACCTCAGACCTCAACTCAGATAGATGTGCAGAGAGTCCGATCCAGAAACTTGCTCCTGTGTTCAGTGGTAGGCACTCCACTGGAAGAAATAAAACATCTATTCTGTGATTAATCTGCACTATGTCTGGCTAGAAATCAGCAACAAGAAGCAACAAGAATTTCATGAAGTTAGAGAAACCGACACTCTGGAAGGTTATTGGGCAGCACGCCAGATGTATAATTCCAATTTGACTGCTTAACTTAGAACAATCCTAACAGCCAATCCTCATTGTCGATTTATATCCATTCACTAATTTATCTACTACTTCATTTAATCAATTATGCATTAAAGTAGATGTTAAACGTTTATTATGGACATGATGGTATATAAGATTATAAATGTAGTCTTCAACCTTTAGAGACTTGATGTTTTACACGGGTCAAAGGCACACATATTTGCAATTTACTGTAAAGAAAGCAATTGCCTTAAGAGACATTTTCAAAGACAGAAACAGCATCCAGCTTAGAAGAACTTGAATGGAATTGCTCTGCTGAGTATATACGTAAAATAAAAAAACTGGCAAGTTGTATATTTACGCCATCCAATATGGTAGCCACTAGCCACAGGCGTTATTAAGCACTTAAATGTGACTACTCTTGATACACGCTGCACATGTACAATATACATCTAATTTTGGAGACTTAGTGTGAAAAAATTATGTAAAACATGTCATTTATAAATTTATCTTGCTTTCTTGTTAAAATGATAACATTTGGGATATATTGGATTAGCTAATACATTACTAAAATTAATCTCAGTTATTTCTCCTTAGTTTTTTTCATGTGGCTATCAGAAAAATTAAAATGACAGATGCATCTTGCATTACGTTTTTACTGGACATCAGCGGTAGAGACAATATGTGTGTGTGTACCCGATAGTTTTGCTGGTCCAGATCGTCAGAGAAGTGGCAGGTTCCTGAAGTAACTAACGGCAGCATCAGGGGCTTCCCAGTTCAACAGGGAAATTGCCTGATTGTGGCAGAATAATCAGCTCCCTGGTGGTTCTTTTCTATCGTGTAACTTCAAGAGTCAATCCTAGAATGAATGTCCTTCTAGCTTTGTCAATAATTGTATAAACCATTTAAGAATCTACAATAACTCTGCTTCTTCTTAAATTAGCTTTAGTTGATTCTGTTCCCTGCCCTTGAGCACTTCCCAACATGGGGTGGGTGGAATGGGTGTAGGGGGTTAACATTAAATCCATGAGTTAAAAGTGTGCACACATACACGTCACTCGTTAACATCTGCATCTCTGTTGTCTCTCACAGGTACAGATGCACAGGAGGAGAGTGTTTAATAACTGTTGAATGCATTTATATAAAGTAAAAAATACAATGGAACAAATGACTAGAAGTCCTGCACGTCATCATTTTCAACACAACACAATCCCTTTATCATCCAACATTCAATCAATGTTATAATAAACTCCGAAGAATTACAAAAATCACACTGTTTTCTACAATGTGCATGTCAGCATTTTTTCCTTAATAAGTGGGTCATCAGCTGGGCTTTGTGTGTTCTTCCTTATATCAGAAGTGTGTCCTTGTCTCTCTTTCCATCATAAAGACCACAAACATTGCTTTTGACATGACAGAACTAATTCAAACCTTTCAGAAACTGCAGCAGAGTTATAGGTGAGGACGTGCCCCTGATCCGTCCACCCAAGGGCTTGGGACCTCGGTGCACCATTAGGTTCACGGCTTGGCATCTTACCAAGAAAATCAAGAAATGTTCTACAAATACTCTAAAAAGTTCACAGCAAGGGCAGAGCAAGCTAAGTTTGGTTATGCTGAAGCATCTGGAAGGTGGGACAGAGGTCAAATGCACTGAGGATTGAGCCGGCCCTGCTCTGCCCATTAGCCGAAATCCACAGAAGTCACAACTGCCACGGGTCCCTGAGTGCCGCAGGTCGGAGAAACCACCAGACCATGCCATAGAATTCTAAACAAACAATTAAGGGTTTTCCAGTTTAATTTTCCCAGATAATTAGCTCTAGAGGATGCCTTTGAATTTTCTATCCTTTTCCAGTATGCAAATTTTTAGCTTTCTCAATCAGTGGTGATCATACCAATAACTACCCCGTGCAAAGCCAAGCGACACACTTCTATAGCTATTTGCAGTCTCAGTCTGACCACTATTTGCATAACTCTTTTCCACTTTAAGCCATTATTCCAATTTTAGTGTCATTGTCCAACTCTCCACATGCACACCACCTATTATCATTGAAGCTGAAAGGGTGATCTGAAGAATTGCAAAAATATCAATATGCAGATTTTTTTTTTTTTGCTTCTAAAAAATATGACCTTATAAAGTGGAAGAGAAACAGAGAGTACCTGGAAGAGGATATGATGTTAAGTAGGAGCTTTTTGGCGAGAGTGAGTATGCATGGTGCATGTGCATTGTTGTATTTTAAGATCAGAGATAAAAGAGCTAGTAAGATAGATAAAAAGGATGCAAAAGAGAGAATAACAGCGTTTGACCACACGGGTTCCTATTTTCACCAAAGGTAACGCTATTATAAGATTCTGTTCTAATACGGAGAAATAGAACTTTATGAAATGGACTTTTTAAAAAGCCATTTCTACCTTCAGATACCGAATTCAGCCCTCAGGCATGATTAATGCTCCAGTGGACCTGACCCAAAGTGAAATCATTACAGCTTATGCAGTGTGTGCCTTCGAATGGTTCATTCCTACAGGACACTGAGGAATAAAGAGAACTGTATAAATACAATGGTCAACCCCAAAGAGAAATCAGAAAGTTTAAAACTCCTCTTTGGCTCCCAGGTGGAGGCCATCCATAGATCCCAGCACTGAGGTCAATGAATCTGAGTCTTGTTAATGCAGAGCAATGCTTCTCTCTGATCCCAGGGATCTAGCCCCTACCTAGATCCGGTGATGTATGGGAAAGCACTTCCACGTTAGTAACAACTGCAAAGGCAGAACAGCTATGCCAGTAAAACCCTCAAAGCCCTCCCACCTTACCCTCATGAATCACCCTGAAATGCTGGACAGTGTGAGGCTTACATTTGTTTCAGAGCAGATTTTGATGACATAATATTTTCTTCTATTTTTTTCTTGGCCCCTCAAACCATAATTTGTGTCCCTCTGTCGTGCAGCATGGGATATTCTTCTCTGAACTCCAAAAAGCTGTATACTAGGAAAACCTCCAGATCATTTTCAACGTCTACCCAACAAGGAGCACCCCACCCAACCCCTAATGGCTCCATATTTTCTTCCTTTGTAAACCAAACTCCCATCCATCAATGCAGTGGCTTAAGACTGATATTAAGGGGAAAGCAGTGTTTTGAAATCTCTGTAGAGTATGGCTGAGTTTTAAGGAAATTGGCTCCATCACTAGGCGTTCTCAGAGACTTGAACCTTTTTGATTATCAATGCTGTAAAAGGGATTCCATTCCTTGGTGAGAGGTTGGACCAGACCCCTAAGCTCCCTTCAATCTCTGAAATTGGAAGTTATGAGTAACCTGTGGAAAACTCAACTCTCCCAGTGTTACACGTGCTTTTCAAACGAAGGTTGAGGTGATGAATACCGAGTTAGGTGCCAGGGGCCCATCCCCAGCTCAGAAACGGTTGGAGGCAAGACAAATCATGCTTCTACTGCTGTTTCCACACCTGACTTAACACAAGCCCCAGGAAGACAATAATATATCATCTTTTTTCTCAGTCAGGGTCAGATAAAGTCTATAAAGTTCAACAAAAAGCCAGTGTGATCCTCATTTCTCTCTCCTCAATGTACTGCCCAAGTCTCTGGGATTTTGACTCAATTACAATGTAATTTAGGGTCAGGAGAAGAAGAGAACAGGACTGTTGTTGATTCTGAAATTGCAGTAAGTTGTTTTCCGAGACGTTAGCAATGGTGGACAGTGAGGTCATGTGGGCTTTAACATTTCTACCTCCCAGCTTTTACTTGTTAGTTGAATTTGCTCTGTGGTGGTAGCAACAGTTGTGGCAGCTGTGGGCGAATCGCAGCTGCCAACCGCCCAGCTGAAGGAATCGGGGACCGGGGCTGGGATAATAAAGTCAGTGCTTAACAGCTGTGGGCACAGCAGATGTTCTTAAGATGGACTAGGAGGAAGAAGGAGAGCTCTGATAGGGAAGTGGCTAAAAAATGAATAAGCCTTTACATAATACAGCTAATAAGATTTCCTCCTTCAGAAAACATGTGATTTGCTCTCCTTTCCCGGCCAAGCTACTTGAGATGCCATATCCACTATTATCCAAGGCCGTTTCCTTAACAAATAAGACGGGAAATGACATATCCTACAGTCTGGCTCAAGATCGGTCCACCCAGTGTTACAAACAATTTCTTACGTTTCCTGAGCCTAATTATTTCCTGTGGAGATACAATGAGGAACAGCTTTCAAAACAAGCTCGGCCTGAACTCGGGCCTGGACAGAGCGTGCTCCGGGGTGGGGGTTCTCCAACACGATTCGAAATAAAAATAATCTTCCATGGGCCTATCATAAGAATGCATTTTGGGTCATGTGGTTTAGGATTTGGAGATTTAGGATTTAGGTCAAAGGCCTAGAAGGCCCAGTGGACATTGACTCCCACCCCATGTTTTGTCCTTATCAGTAAAATTCTCCATAATAAGATAATAGTAAGTCTGTGAGTTTGTTTCTGTTTTGTAAATAAGTTCATTTGTGTCTTTCTTTTTTTCAATTCCACGTATAAGTGATATCATATGATATTTGTCTTTCTCTGACTTGTGGTTACCAGGAAAGAAAGGGGGAGGGAGGGATAAATTGGGAGTTTGGGAGTGGCAGATACAAACTACTGTGTACAGAATAGATAAACAACAAGGTCCTACCGTATAGCACAGGGACTGATATTCAACAGCTTGTAGTAACCTGTAAAGAAAAAGAATATGAAAAATAATATATGTATGTATAACTGAATCACTATGCTGTACACCAGAAACAAATGCAACATTGTAAATCAACTATACCTCGATAAAAACATTTTAAAAGATACTAGTAAGGATGTAGAACATTTAAGGTTGTCTAGGGTGCTCCCAAAAAGCGACCAGGGAAGCCAGAGAAGGGGGTATTGTCAGACAATTGGTATGGTAATAGTAAACTGAAAAAACACGTGAAGATTTGTAAGTGTTTTATTCAATTTGCTTTATTCAAGATTTTTATAAAGAGTTCTGGTGGAAACCTCACTGAAAAAAGTCATTTGGTGTCAGATGCATGAATAATACCAGTGTTTACAAATATCCTGTATATGGTCAGTAAACATCACTCTATTGAGTGAGTTTAGCAGAAACGAAGACAACCTGTTTCTTTGGTGAACAGATCCCCATTATGTGTGCAGCAGGCTGGTGCATCTGGGATGTTGGCTTCCCTTCTGACAGACACCTCTAGAATGATGTCCTTATGGTCTACATTGTGACCTTATCTCTCCTTTCTCCCACCTCCAATGTGATCAGCCTGCTTTACTCACATAACCACGTATCAAGGAACAGAGCAAGGGCAAGTGCAGAGGGGACCATCTCTGGAAGGTAGGATTGGCAAGAGGTAGTACACTTGCATATGGACAAAAAATGGCAAGTTTTTCATGAAAAATCTGCATGAATCTGTAGAATTATTTCTTCCTAATATGGATTGAGAATCACAAAACATCGGAGGATTTTCAGAGTGACAGAAAATTAGGTTGCTTGAATTTTGGTTAAGATTCTCAAACAGAATGGATATATTATGGTGGATTCACAGGGTGGTAAATGGCTTATTTCGCACCTTCCAATGACCATTAACTCTATACTCTATCTCTACAGGGTATACCTTCCTGAGATCCAAGACCTCTAACAGCTTACCAATACTACAACAATATTAGGAGAAAAAAAGATCACTTATTTACTTAAAACAAGTTGAAGAAATGTTCTCTGTTGTCATATTTCCTCCAAAGCAAAAGTTGGCATTATTATTTTTTTTTCTCTTGGATTTAGAGGCATTTAGAATTAAACTCAAAATTGCTTTCAGGAAACACAAGCTTGAATTCAAAGACACTGCCTCTAATTCTGTTAAACGCGACCTTGTGAGCATCTGCGAACTTCCGCAAACAACTGTACCTAAAATCTCCCAAATCCAGTGTGCTTCTTCAGAGATAAAGGACACTCCACA
Organism: Vicugna pacos; assembly: GCF_048564905.1. NCBI lineage: Eukaryota > Metazoa > Chordata > Mammalia > Artiodactyla > Camelidae > Vicugna > Vicugna pacos. The sequence continues at coordinate 46,871,053 of NC_133001.1, forward strand.
TCCTATAATCCTAGGAAAACACTTAAGAGCGAAAGGGCATCACCCAAAGCTAGGCTGGCCATGGTTGGATTGTCCCCCTAAATTAGTATTCACAAGGGTCCCTCTGACAAATGGAGTTATTATCCACAGATGCTAAAAACATAAATCAGGAGGGTGCCATCAATAATGTTGTATTCTCTTTGTCCGCAATGTGTTTACAGATCTCGCTTTGAACAGCACATAAACACTTAGAGCATATTGTGGGAAACATGCCACTCATCTTATTAGCTTTCTCTGGCTCCAAGCTCTGACGCTGATCATCCCCTGACAGTGTTTGCCAACAACAAAAGCAGCCTATTGATCACAATGCTTCTCCCTTTGGCAGCCTCTCTGCCCACGATTACCTTGCATCACTTGCCTTAAGTCAAATGTCACAGAACAACTTACAAGGGATGTATCTATCTAGTAGAGCAAAATGTATTACTATGAGTTTAATTGGAGGAAAATCCTTTGGTATTATGAATTGTTTACAATTTAAAATGTTATTTCTTGGCATTAATGAACAGTCCAAATCAGAGCTTACTTTGTAAGCTCCAAATCCATAACATTGTGCTCATTTGCAATTTATTTTCTGAATAGTTTGCAGAATCTCAAATATCTTGGAAGCTGACCCATCAATCATTCTCAGTCACTTTATGTATGAACAGTTTTCTCTGCTGGCATTTTCTTTCTAGAACAGAGTATCTCTATTGAAATTTCCTGGTAATTTTTCATCTGTAACATAGTCTTCATTTGTCTTTCTACTTTGATTCTAGATAGATGCTATGAAAGGATACATTCTCATTTTTTGTTGTTGTTTTGCTTTGTTTAAATTGAAAAGAGCACTTCACAGATTGAGAATTTGGGATATAACCTGGATGGATATACATCCTCTGTGTGAAAAATTGAAATGCTTTTGTGGGGTTATTTTCCAGGGGGGAAAAAAACAGCTGCATCAGAATGCCAGAGGGAACAGGTGCTCACATGTAAATGCAGTCATTTCACAACTGGTCTTTTCAACACTTTATCGTCTACACCTTGTTACCTATAATTTGTAAGGTGTGTATTAGACCCTCCAGAGGGACTGGCTATCTACCTTGATCTAATCAGGAGCGATGCTACCTCACTGAAGCATATCCTGTGCTTTGGCTGTTAATGTGCACCCTCAAGACAGAGTCTGTTGACATACATTGTGAAGGATGCAGGTCCTCAGCTCTCTTTACCTAGTTATCTGGTCCTTGTTTCTGTCCTTGGATAAACATTGAATCGTCAACTGCTCTACCTCTTCTACTTTTGCTGACTTGGCTCTACTACTTAGGTTAATGTTCAATCCAATTACCTACTATTTGAATTCCCTGCCTGACTTTTCCACCTTTCCTTCCAGTCTCTGACCTCTAAGATTCACAATTTTTCTTCTTTTAAATTGAAAAAAATTTTTTAAATGTATCAAGGTAACATTGGCTTATAACATTATGTAAGTTTTATGTGCAAAACATTATATTTCAACTTTGTATACATTGAAGTGTGCTCAACATCAAAAGTTTAGTTTCCAACCATAATTGTACGGTAGAACCCCTTTACCTTTTCACCCACCAACACGCCCCCGATCCCCTCTGGTAACCTTGACATTGTTCTCTGTATCTATGTGTTTGTTTTCATTGGGTTTGGTTTGTTAACTTATTTTGCTTATTTGTTTTCATATTCTACATTTGAGTGAAATCATACAGCTTTTGTCTTTCTATATATGATTTATTTCACTTAAGCATAATACTCTCAAGGTTCATCCATGATGTTGCAAATGGTTAAGTTTTCGTTTTTATGGCTGAGTAATATTCCATTGTGTGTCTGTGTGTGTGTATCTCACATCTTTTTTAATCTATTCCTCCATGGATGGGCACTTAGGTTGTTTCCATATCTCTGCTATTGTAAATAACGCTGTGATGAACATAGGGGGGATATATCTTTTCAAATTAGTGTTTTCATATTCTTTGGATAAATATCCAGAAGTGGAATAGCTGGGTGGTAGTTCTAGTCTTTATTTTTTGGAGACTCTCCATACTGTTTTTGGTAGCAGCAAATTCACACTCTCAGCACTCTCTGGGGGGCTTCTTTCCTCCACATCCTCACTAAGACTTATTAATTCTCACCCTTCTGATAATAGCCATTCTAACAGGCATAAGGTGATAGCTCATTGTGGTTTTGATTTGCATTTCACTAATATCCAGTGATGTTTAACTTCTTTTCATGTGCCTGTTGGCCATTTTTAGGTCTTCTTTGGAAAAATGTCTACTCATTCATCTTCTCTGCCTTTTAATCAGGTTGTTTGTTTTATTGCTGAGTTGTATATGTTATTTATATATTTTGGATATAAACTCTTTTATCAGAAAGGTGTTTTGAAAATATCTTCTCCATTTAGTAGCTTGTCTTTCAGTTTTGTTGATGGTTTCCTTTGCTGTGCAGAAGCTTTTTAGTTTGATGTAGTTTTATTTATTTTTGCTTGTGTTCCTCTTGTTCAAGGAGACATGCCCAGAAAGATAGTGCTTAGAACTGATGTCATAGAGTGTACTGCTATGTTTTCTTCTAGGAGTTTTGTGGTTTCAGGTCTTATCTTCAAGTCTTTCATTTATATTGAGTTGATTTTTGTATATGGTAGGAGATAGTGGTCTAGTTTCATTCTTTTGCATGTGATTGTCCAGGTTTCCCAATACAACCTCTTCTCAATCTTATCTGTAGGACCTAAGAAATTGTATGCTTAGCCAACTAATGGCATCCATTGGACAACTATGTGCCACAGCCACCCATCCACCCCCAGGTAATGCTATCTCTAGGAAAAAATGCATTTAATAGTATCAGACCAAGAGATTTTCAAGCATGGGCTTTGATGACTGAGAACAGGAATGAAAGAGCCTGTATTCCTATGTGGCATGTTTAACTAAAAGGCAAAGTCACCCCAAAGTCATAAATATGGCTGAAGTGGAAAGCTTATGGAAGAAATTACTGCATAATCTGCTGAGTACAAACTGATGGAAACACTTCTTTAAACAAGGATCTCTTGAACTCTCCTGGAAGCTACTGAAACTTCACCCTTTAAACACAAAATAAGTGCACTGGTGTCATTCAAGAAAAGGCATATTTTTCTAAGTCTCTGTGTCAGTCATTAAGTACCTATTATGTGCTTGACTATTGTCCTCCATTTTCTCATACTCACTGCTCATATTTTTTTTTTTTTGATTTTGAACATTTTAAGCAACTTCCCATTAATTTCTCATGGAACTGTCTTCTTTGAGCTCCTTCTCTTCCAAGAAATCCTTTGTAAACTATCACATGTCAGCCAGTTTGAATATGAGTAATTTCTCAGCTGGCTTATATGACATGTCTGGTGTGGGCTCCTGAACCACTATGTTTATGTCAGCTTTTCCTGCCAAAGCCTGGGTCTCTACAGTTCATTGAGTGAATCACTCATTCATTTATTTATTCATTCAGAAAATAATTGAGAGATAAGTATGAGCAGGACCATATACCTGGTCTCTTTTAGTCAGTAACAAAAAATAATCAAGGCTAGCGTAATCCCTAGTATTATCATGGATCTTTTTTCTTTGTCTTTTGCAAACAGTAATGAGTTAAGCAGCCAGGACTTTAGACCCTGAGGATGGAACAGGATCAAGAGTCTAGCTCCAACCGTGAAAATAATGCACGCTACACTGGCCCCTGCAAAACTCGGCTTCTTCATCTACCTCTTTTCTTTTCCTAAGGCTATTCAGTGGATAATTGAAATAATTGCAGAGATACACATTGAAAAGCTCTTTGTAAATCCTGGGTATTATTGTCGCTATAATTAGGCCATGCACGATATATGGAAATCTTGATGAGAGTACTGCTTTTTCAAAAGCTAATTAGCTTGCACAACGGTATGTTTCCTAGATGTGTTTTCAGAGAATTGTTTTATATTTTCTTTTTGCTCCTGTCCCCAGAGCTAATGAACTGAAGTGTCCTCAGAAGAAAAAAAACACTCAGAACCCTGGAGAGTGAAAGACACTGATGAGACTGATGAGGGAACATTTCTCTGAGGCAGCTTGGGGTAAGTTTGTAATCCCTGAGCTGGGGCAAATGGTGACCGGCGACCGTGCTGCAGGAAGCTGCCAGCTCTCCCGTGATTATGTCAGAGGCAGAGAACTGCCATACCCTGTGGTTTCATCTGCAGAGTGACAGTGGGAATCTTCGCTGACCAACAAACCCTTCTCATTCCGCTCAAGTGACTTGAAGTCTCACTGACCTTCCAAGGACTCTGCACCCACATAGCATTCACACGATTTAAGTTACTATTTGTTTAATATATCTGTCTCCTCCACTAGACCAGACTCTCATTTTATAATCTCTATGCCCAGTTGGAAAAAGGAATAGGAACATATGTCACTTGTTCTTAAGTTACTGGTCATTGAACTTTCTGGATCTCAGACCCTATGAGTCTATTAAATTCCTCCCAAATGAAATCCCCAGATATACAAGAGTTTTTCATGTATACATGTATATATAAAGTTTCAGGAAATTTAAGGACTCCTTCCACTCCTCAAAACACAAGCACTTACTCCAGAAAAATCCTTGCATTATTTCTGCTCCCCTCCCCCCAAATCCTCTTGAGATTCTGGCATGAGCTGACCAGTGAAGGCAACCATGGTTCTGCATCTGAGTTTTGGTAAGGTACAGCAAAGTCCAGCTGTTAAGCCCTTTGGAAAGTGATCAGCAGTGTCTTCAGACAGTAGACAGCCACTTCTGAAACTCACAAGAGAAGAACACGTGCGCTGCTCCATCACACAGGGCCACCACATGAACCCCTCAGATGTATGCAGACAAATGCTGAGAGGGCAAAGACTAGAATTCTTAACTCAGTTAAAATCATTTCTACAGGAAATTCTCTTTCGTGGTTTGAATCCCTGTTTGGCCACGGCCACTAGCAAAGCACCTGTCATAGAATTCTCCACGATACATGTGGAATGCTTCTCAACTGATAGTGAGGGTGGGGGATAACGTCACAATTACTCAGGAGGCTTTTATTAAAGCACACACACTCCACTTCCCTCTCCCAGAAGGCGGACACATGCAAGGAACAGGGGCTACTGGATTGAAAGACATGACTTCCTGCGGCTGAGGAATCCAGTGCCACTTCTCCAGATGGATAAGCATTTATAACTGAAATAATTTCATGAATTTAAAAAGAAATTTATTGAGAATGTAATATATGCAAGGCATTATGCTAAGCTCTTTATTTGTATTATCATGTTTAATAGTCAAAATAATCCTATAACAATAGATACAACGATTTCTGTAGTTTGCAAATGAGGAAATAGAGGCATAAAGTTCCCCCAGTGAGTGGCAAACCCAGACCTTCTGACTCCAGAGAGTGTGTTTGGAATCCCCTTACTACTTGCTTCCTTGGATAATTATGACATCTCTACCCCCATCCTCAGTCAGGCAAAAACCACTACGATAAGACTCTAGCCGGGAAGGCAGCAATGCATTCAACCGTCTCCATGAAGCAGCCCCGTCTTCTGAATCCCCCAATTATCTTTCACCCTCCCTATCCCCTCTGCCATTTCCCCTAACTTTGCCCATGATGAGAAAACACAGATCCTCATTAAAGTCCATCTCTCCATCCTATTGGCACAAATTAAAACTAGCAGTGGCCCGTGCAGTGAACTCAGTGGGATCCCAGCTAATCATTTTTGTAAATTGAAAGATAGATTTTTTTTTTCTTCATAGGCACCATCTGTACCTTCAGGACATTCTTGTTAACACTTTCTCTCCTGGGCCATGCTTCTCCATTGAAAAGAACTGGAAGCAGAGGTCTCCGTGTTCCCCATTTATCTGACCTCCAAGATTTTTCCAAAGGGCTTCAGGCAGCCAGCAACTTCTTTGGCCATTATAGCAAAGTGGTGAAGCCTGTAAGGGATGTGCTACTATTTCCATATTATGGATGAGACCACAGAGGCTCCGGGACTTGCCAGTGACATGCCCATTCACTGAGGAAATGCTGTAGGGTGCTCACTATGTAACAGGCATTATTCTAAGTTCTTCAGATACCATAGTCGGCGAAACAGTGAAAACTCTCTGATGGCATGGAGAATACATTCTAGCGAAAAACAGGCAAATAGTTACGCCACACTTAACATTCGTCAGGCACTGTTCTAAGATTATACACAGTAGGAGCTTGCGTGTTTGCTCAACAGCCTTAAGAGGCAGTTACTGCCATCATCTGTGCTCGACAGTTGAGGAAATCAGGAAGCAGAAAAGTTCAGCACCTTTTCCAGGTCACAGGGCTAATAAGAAGCAGAGCTGGCCCTCCAGCCCAGGAGTCTGGCGCCAGACTTTATGTTTACAACCACCGGTGGAGAGCCATCCAGGACATGCCCTGTGGCCCAGAGTGCATTCAGAGAGCTGTTCAGTCCAAGCAAGCATATGCAGGTTCTCTGTCTGAAGTCTCTCTCTGCAGCCAAGGACATCACTGCTCAATCCTGAGTGCTAAAGAATTCACCTGTCCAGAAGCAACCCCTAGTTGAAGAGGGATGTGATTGAATGTACCCCTGCCCCTTGGCCAGACAGTGCAGAATTGCATTCTAGGGGTTTCTCAGAGGAGCCTCTGGGAGACTGAGCCCTCAGGGGAAACCTGCTCCTTAGCATGCTCTTTACTGCTGTTCCTCCCTTCCCTGTTATCTCCACCCCTCCCTCACCCATGTTTCCTGAGATCTAAGCATCTGCTTTTGAGGGAACACTATCTAAGACAGTGTGGGAGAGATTCTTGGTTAAGGACACTGCCATCTCTTCTGGAAAAACAAGGAAAGAAGTCCTTGCGAGTAGCACGCATTCACTTTTTGTTTAACTTGTGTCCTTATTACATACTGACTCTGGCTGATTAAACAGCCAAATGTCAATCTAGTTGCTGGTGGCACTGGGCTTGGTGTTGTCAGCAAGCAGTGAAAGAAATGTCAGCCCCAGGGTCTGTCCGGGGGAGGTTTACAATCTGCAGGGAGCCAAGGGTGACTCCTGTGATGCAATCAGACAATAAAAGAAGACAGTGCATAATCAGGTATGAGTCTGAGAGACAGCTGTTCTGCCTGCTTGAAGACTTGAGAGACAGTGGGGAGGGGCAGAGGCACTAAATAATGCAGGTGCCTCCAGATGTGCCATGATGGGTTTCCAGTGTCCTGTGGTTCACAAGATGTAAATTGCCTCTGCTCTTTGGTTTCCATCAACCCAGCCACAGCAAGTCAAGCTCTGCATAAAAGAGCATGGGATCCCGGGAGAAGATTAATGAGACACAAGTAAGAGTTTCATGTACACTGGGGCTCAAACCCTCCTCCCCCATGAGGTGGCTGGAGCTCTGGCAGGAAGTATTTCCCTCAAGACAGCTTCAAGGGGCAGGGCCACGCACCATACACAGGCAGCTCAGGGCAGAGCTGAACCTGGGCAAATCCTGAACTTTGCTCATCCCCCATTTCCCAGTAAAGTTGCATGGGATGTGAATTGGGTCTTTGACAAGTTGTTGCAAGTGGGATTTATACTGAAAACACAGCAACGAACACGTGGGAAAATATGCATTCAATTTAAGTCCCACGGGCCAAGAATTGTCATGATTCTGGCTCTGTGGGTAAAAGGAATGCACAGGGCCAGCTATCCAAGCCTGACTCTGATGCCTGAGGTTTTAGGTTAGTTTTAATCTGAGCGCATCAAGTAATCTCTAGTAAGATTCAGGTGCAGAGTGAAGTGCTTCACACTAGTCTCCTAATCCTGACAACAAATTCATCAGATAATACTATATCCATTTCTGCAGTGAGGAAACTGATGCTCAGAGTGGTTACACAGCTTAGGAGAGCCGATCAAGATTTCAGACAGTCTCACTCTAGAGCCTTTGGTCCTAAACACGTTTCTGTCCATATTCAGCAAATATGTAACACTGGACATTTTTGAACGTCTAGGTTTTAGTCACTGTAGGTAGGTGTGTTTCATGTAAAGTGCAAGCTATGCATATGTGTATTCGCCTGTTTATCATAATTAATACATTTGGCTAAAAAAAAGTCACTTTCTCATTGAGGAACTAGCATACTAGTGCTTTTCAAATGCCTTGTCCAGTGTACGAGATAAGGGTCCAATGTATGAGATAAGGTTGGCCTGCTTCATGTTTGAGATGTGAAAGAATGAAAGGTTTAGAGTTATGCAGTCCTTTCTTTCCCGGAGCCTTCCCATTTTCACTAACTGTAATACATTGCTCTTATTCAAAGAAATAATATCCATGAGCAAAAGTGTTTGAGCTTCCTCTGTTGCATTTCTTATGTGATCGCAACAGTGTAGCTCAGGCAGCATTTCCATGTAGCTATTGAACAAGAAAAAGGGGACAATGTTTTGTAAAATTAATGAAGCTTTATTTGTGGGTTCAATAAGTTTTCTTTTCTGCTACAGACATCTCTTATAAGTATGTCCATTTATTTGGGACTACCTTTTTAAAAGTCATTTCACATAGATTTTTCTGTAGCAGTTATGTAAAGTTGGCAGGGCATTATAATGTCCATTTACAGCAGAGAAAATTGAGAGTCAAAGGATTCACAATTTTCCTGAACACTATTCAGTCAATAATGGGATCAGGACTCTACTCCGAAATGCATGTGAGTGTCAGTCAGACACACATTTGCTGAGCACTCACAATGTACCAGACAATGTGTACAGATGCATGAGTTATGGACTTCACACCCAAATTACAGAGAAAAGCACATAAAGAACAATTTTCCAGAGTCACGGGTATCATAATAGAGATGCAAATACAATATGCTAAGAATATGGACAAGGGAGAGAGCAACTACATTTAGGGGTGGGAAATCAGACACATTTCCTCAGGGCTATTTTAGTTAGCCCTGGAAAGGAAGAGAGTTTGGACAGGTAGAGAAACTTGGGAGAAAGGCTTCTCTGCAGAGAATAGCACACAAGGACGGTAAAGACGTTTGGAAGGCTGTGCGTACCGGAGGATGGCTGGAGTCCAGAGTCCAAGTCTTCCTGGTGAGAAGTAAAGTGGAAGCGGGGAGGCAAAAAGGTTCCTAGCATCCCTTAAAGGCACGCCGAAGAGTGTGGTCTCCACTTGACAGGAAGTGGAGAGGGATCACAGTTTCCAAGTGAAGTAGAAATAGTAACTTTTGTGACTCGAGTAGGGAAGGAACTGGAACATGTTGATGGGGATGTCATGGGGGACTGAGAAAGCATCTGTCTCTGGGGATTATCCTTTGACCCTCCCATTCCCCAGGTGAGGACAGTTGCTTTTCCTCTGTGATCAACAGAACCTTCTCATGTGCTCGTAACACCACTTAGTATATTGTACTTAACTTTGCCTGGATCTGTACCTGTCTCAATTTGTCTTCCCGCTTCCTCTACCCCACAAAAATCAGACTGAACAACTGGAGACAGTAACTGCCATTTTGATGTAGTTAATCTTTATAACCAAGCACTCAGCATATTGACTGGCTCACAGTAAGTGCTCAACTAAAAGTGTATTGGGTTTCATTGAATGGAATCGGTAGGAAAGGAGACAAGGACAGAAGAAAATATCGATGTCCTTCAGGCAAAGTGAAAGTAGTTAAGAAATTTCATGTCTGATGATCATTATTTTCTCAGTGTGATAGGAAGCAAAGTCATGTATTGTGATGGGGAGAAACATAAATTATGTTGATTTCTTTAGGAAATCAGTAAAGGTTTGGACTTTTAAATTGCGGAGGAAAAAAGTCTAAAGTAGAAATAGGGTGGGACAGAGAAGGTATTTAAAATTGCAATTCATGTCTAGATGAGAACAGAAAGCATTGTTGTAGAATAGAACATTTAGGGTTGGTTGTAGGACTTGCTGCCACAGAAGAAAGATGGTTTAATGACCTCAGATTGGGAATCTACCACACGCTTGAGGATGAAGAAGAAATGAGGATGCTGGAGAAAGAGTGAAATATCATGGATGGACAAGGCAGAAAGGCAAAGGAACGTGGAGTGAGATACTCCACTGGGAACCCGCAAGTGATTGACTCTAAAAAATGAAGGGGGTAAAAACCAAGTTCAGTAGCTAAAGCAGAAAGATAGACTTCTAAGACAATTCTAAAGGTAGGAACATGGGAGTCAAATAGACCTCAGTTCTAAGTCCAGCTCCACCACCACATATTAGCTGTGACCTGGCTTGAATTTACTCACCACTTAGAAACTTGATTTTCACACTAGAAAATAGGTATTGTCCCCTGGTTTGGAAACTGAGAAGTTTGCTGCTCTTTCAGCCCAGAGCTGAGAATCAAAGTATCCCACAGACTAAGCTTAGAGAACCACCAGAAGTTGAGATCAGCCGCTCCAGGCAAGAGGTGCTCCTAAAGGAGCTGAAGAGCACGGCAACTCCAGCGCTCAGTGATGCTAGAAGGAAGGCGACCCACATTCTGGTGGGGAGAGGTGACCATGCCCTCCCATAGACACCCTCTGCTTCCCCATCAGATCTTCTCTCCACCATTCTCACCCCATTCTAGACCCTGAAATTGTGACTTCTGTGAATTCCAACAGCAGGGCCTCTTGCCCTCTGACTTTTAGGTGGTTTCAGCCAACAGGAAACCAAAGGGCAACAAAGAGAGAGGTCAAGGTACTTATCCCCTGGTTGGTTTCCTGTTACATCATGAATTGCTAGCAACAATATTTCTAAAGACCAGAGTTCCTGCCAGGCAAAGCCTCTCGTAGTGACAACTCTCTTTACCCATCCTTGCGGGGTAAGAAAACTCTAATGAACAATGTTTAATCTTTCTTTTCTGATCAGTTGAGTACCTTGCATATTTTAAAAGGTATCATTCCTCACTGCTTGAGGTACAAAAACCATAGAAAAGTTCATAGAAATTTAACTGACATGCTCAATATGTGTGTGAGGTGTGTGTGTCTGCATGTTGTAGTGCTGTGTTGAACTAAATCGTGAATTTTCGCTGGATTTTTGCTGAAACTTTCTCTTCATCTTAAGAAGGAAATATAGCTAAAAACAAAAGTTAAACCACTAAATTGAAACAGGTTTCCTTATTTTCAAGTTAACTGAAGTTGACTAAAATACATCTGCTGAAAAAGCAAAATAAGACATTTCTCATGAAAGTTTTGCCGAACAAAAAGTACAGGATTTACAAATAATGCCTAGGAAAAAAAAAAACAACCTGTAGGACCTGGAGAATATGAAGTATTAAGTTTTCCTGGATTCTGGGACACACTTTAGAGAAAAGGAAAAATCCTCTTGCTCGTGAGCTACTGTGGATACCACTGTGTGTACCTTACAGTAAGATCAGCACTGCAGATGGAGCCAGCTCTACCTGACGCCACCTTTGTTCAAAGTGCACCTGGGGAAACTGGGCCCAGCCAGCCCTTTGCAGCTCACCTCACAGAGGTCATGATGTGTGGTGCTGGGAGACACATAGAAAACCTAAAAATAAAATCTGCCACCTTTGAGTATTCCTGCCTATTCACTTTCACACAGGTTAGTTTCTCACTGCTCTCTGCTTACTCAGGATGACGATGCCAGAGCAGTCATTAGTTAGTTATTAATAGAAAGCATTTTTAAAATTCATTACAAGTATCAAATATTCATCAGATCTACACAGAAAGCCAGGTTCCTCCCTGAGAGTAGACCATGGCTCCGTTAGAGTTTGCTCAAATTTTCTTGGAAAGACTGTATATACAAATTATGATTATTTTTATTAAAACAATCTGATGATAATATTTTCCTAATTACGTACCATATTTATGTGAAAGAGACAGCCTTAGATGATCTCTAAGGGCTCAAGTCCACCCCTACCCAACCACACACACAAATCACATCAAAGAGCGGGTGACGCATTTTTATAGCAAATGACCATCCCAGTGCTTTTAACGAACCAGGTTTCAGGACTTCCTGAGAGAGAGGTTCAAAACCAGAATCGGATTCATGGAGCTGTGGAGGGAAATACAGCCAAAACACAAAGATGAAGACTGCTCCAGAGTCAGGGGCAGTGCTGGGGCAACTTCAAACCCAGAATTAATAGAATCAAAGAGGGGGTTTCAGAAGATCAGGGTCCTTAAGCTGATGATCTGGAGAAGTCCACAGAACAGCTGAGCCCAGTGGCCCTTGCTGGCATGGGTGCGGCAGAGCGAAGCGGAGGAATGTTCATCTCTACTGAGCCAAGTGCAACGGCGCTGCAGGAGCAGGGCATGGCCCTGGTAGCTCCCAATCTCCAGAGAGATGCTGGCACACCCAGGATTTGAGTAACTTCAGCTCTTCACCTTTGGCAAGTCCCTCCTTCCCATGGAATTACTGAAGGCAGACTAGGTTGCACGAAGTCATTATTCACTCCATGGCAAAGTGAGAATCATAAAAGCAAAGGTGAGAAAGCCACCAAGATTGCCATACATGTGACAAACGGCATCACCTAAATTCACCAGCAGTTTAATGCCCGAAGTAATGAGTGAGACAGAGAGAAGCTGTATTTCCTACCTTGTAAGAGTAAACATTTTATTAAAGAAAAACTTTCAGGGAATCGTTCTTGTTTGAATAGTTAAAAAATAAAAAGTACACATACCAGAACCTCCATGTTGATACACCTTGATACTAAGCAAGCATTAAATCCTATTAAAATGAAGATTTGCATCAATAGTTCACGTTAGTTATTGTGGTGTAATGTAACAATGCGTTCCCTTGTATTTTGACTCTGTAAGTTGGCTGATTACTTATTCTCCATAAACTATTTTGTAGATACTAGAAACTGTACACACAAGAAATGTTCACAAGCAAAGCATTTGGCCCAAAGATTAGGGAAGTCAACCTTTATTTTAAAGGTTGGATCAATTTTTAAAGGACAAAATGAATCAATGGAAATCATATAAATAACATCACACTTCCAAACAAGTTTTTTTTTTCATTTTAATGGTCATTGACATCACTGCTACAGATTGTGCAAATTTGAGTATTTTTAGTCACGCACATAATACAACACAGAATAACTAAAAATTGGTAATGTTTTGGCGATCTGTTGCTCTAAGTGTACAAATTGAAAGCAATATTCACTGGCTGAGTTTTGAGAATCCCTGACACTCAAATGGGATGGATGTTGGGGTACACTGTATATGACTGTCAAAATCAGAGTCACAGCACGCAGGCTGAGCAGAATACATATAGATGGGAAGAAAATTACTTCCTGGGAAGATAAAGCCAAGGGATTCTCCTGGACTCTTTTAATTCTGAATAAAAGGGGAAACAGATGGAAAGTCTGGCAGTAGCATTAAAAGACAATGGAGAAGAGAGCTAAAAATTCCAGCTAGAGACAACAGGGACTAGAACAAGAAAACATCAGCAAATAATTGGAAAAAAATACAAATCAAAGTACAAATTCAAAGGGCAAACAGAATTTTTAGAAAAGATCATATGTAGATAATTCAATGTCTGAAAATGATGGTTTAGAGAAAGACATGCCAAACAAAGAATAAGGTGGCAAAAGATGGTATGATAGAGTTAAAATAAGATTAAATGGGTAAGAAAGGCTGTAAACCAGACAAAGTGAAACATACAAATTGATCCACCCCAAAAGCTATATATGCTATTCTAAAATAATTTTCACATGGCTATATGGCTTTGAAATATTTCAAACAAATCTCATAAAAAAATACAAGAAAAAATTGAAAAATCCATAACTGTTGTGGGAGAATTTAATGCCATCTCCCTATATTGGACAAAACAAATAGATAAATAAAAGTAAACAAGGGTATCAAGGATTAAATAGAACAATAGCCTTGCAAATCAAAGGTTCTACCAAGCAAAATAAACCACTCTACCCTGCAAATAGAAATAGATAAATAAATAAATATTCTTTCAAATGCACATGAAATATACACCCACACGTGATGGTTGTGAAAAGGAGCTCAATAAATTACAACCGTATTCTCTTAACTATAATACAGCAAAAAAGGAGAAATTAAACATAAATTAGACTACCCATAGAATCTATTAACTTGCAAAGTTTTGCACTGTCTTCTAAACAACTATTAGGTTGCAAAGGCAATCTAAACGGCAGTCTGTCTGGGAAGGGAGAGCTTGACAACAGTATTTACAAAGCATCTTATGTAAGAAGGAGAAAAATCCCAGTCCATATTAGAGAACGAATCTGGAGACACTGGTGTGGCTTATGGAAAGCTAAATCCCTTTCACGCTAACCTTCCATCAGACCACCTCCAAAAAACTCCACAAAAACAAAACCAAAACAAACAAACAAACAAAACACAGTAATAAAGTAATCTGTAGTGACCAGCTTCGGAGGAAGGTACATTCCCATGTACTAGTGATGGGACTTTGCATAGGTAAATATTCTTAAAGGGCCATTTTTTCAGTATCTATAATGATTTAAAAGGTGCATACTTTTCAACTAGGAATAGACTTACCATATGACCCAGGAATCCCGCTCCTGGGCATATATCCAGAAGGAACCCTACTTCAAAATGACGCCTGCACCCCAATGTTCATAGCAGCACTATTTACAATAGCCAAGACATGGAAACAGCCTAAATGTCCATCAACAGATGACTGGATAAAGAAGATGTGGTGTATTTATACAATGGAATACTACTCAGCCATAAAAACCAACAACATAATGCCATTTGCAGCAATATGGATGCTCCTGGAGAATGTCATTCTAAATGAAGTAAGCCAGAAAGAGAAAGAAAAATACCATATGAGAACACTCATATGTGGTATCTAAAAAAAAAAAAAAACCACAAAGCATAAATACAAAACAGAAATAGACTCATAGACATAGAATACAAACTTGTGGTTACCAAGGGGATGGAGGATGGGAAGGGATAGATGGGATTTCAAAATTGTAGAATAGATAAACAAGATTACACGGTATAGCACAGGGAAATATACACAAGATATTACGGTAGCTCACAAACAAAAAAATGTGACAAAGAATATATATATGTTCATGTATAACTGAAAAATTGTGCTCTACACTGCAATTTGACACAACATTGTAAAATGATTATAAATCACTAAAAAATGTTAAAAAAAATGTGCATACTTTTTGATCTAACAATACTACTGCCAGAAAACTAACCTAAAGCAATGCTCACAAGTACAAACATTACATAGTTTGGAACAATCTTTGCAGCATGAGTTGCACTAGAAAATAATAAGAAACAACTGTAATTCACTAGGGAATTCGCTGTACAAGTGACCTGTCACCCTTATGAGCTATGAGGCGGCTGTTGTCCTATTTTGTTTATTTGCTACTTATTTAAGAATGAAGTATAACTACACCTTCCAACATGGCAGTAAATCCAAGACATATTATTAAGTGACAATGTACAAGGTACATAATAATGCAGGTAATGTGAGCTCATTTACTTTGAAAAGTTGTGTATTTGTATTTGCAGACATATATATACATATATATGAAAAAAATATGATGAAGTTACGATAGACATGTTTAAAGGCATACAAAAAACCCAGGACAGTATAAAGTGAAATCTTAAAATCTGTACTTCATGGCATGGGTAGAATTAAAGGGAGTCTTAGGGGGAAATTTCATCTCTTGATTCTGAATATTTAAGCAGTGCCTGGATCTTAAAAAGTGAAAATATATTCACATATTATTTCTGAACAAAAATTAAAAAAATGATCACACTATTTGGAAAATTTAGGAAATATAAAATAATTAAAAAAAAGAACAAAGTCACTCAAAATTCTACAGAATACGCCCATAGAAACCATACTGTCCCTTACACAGGCTGTCCTATTTGAAACTGTCCAGGCCCATCTCATGGTCTGTCCTGTTTGCGTAGAGTCACCCTCCTGTGTCGTGCCTTATGTCAGAGCCCTGGACAGTGACAACCGCTGCTCAGAATAATCAGGGTAATAGTCCCCAGGAGCACCGGGCATGGAAGAAACACCCAGTTTCTTCATTAGACTCCACTTAATAAAGTACAGAAGTGGATTAAGACATTTTGAAAGACTTTCTCTATGAAAGTTGATATGTACAGATTACAGTATTAGTATCCTCCTATGCTCAAAAAAAATCTTCAAAAATACCATTCAATTCTCTCCACTCCTGCATCAAACTTCTTCTTTCCTAAGTTTTACACTTAATAAATGGTTTGGCCAATTAAGTATTGATTCTCTTTCATTCAATAATGAATCTTCTGTTCTTCACATTCCACATTCAATCAAACTGCCTGTCTACCCTTTGGAAATCTGGCTCGAGTTGATCCTTTTCTCACCACCTGGGCTGCACTCCCAGTCCAAGCCATGCTCCTCTCCCTGAAGACGTCAGCCACCATCTCCCTACTCCCACTTTCCCCACCACAGCCTTCTCTTCACAAAGAACACACTGCTATGTTTTCAAATATTTAAAAATATAAATTATATAAGTTACTTCCTGGTCACAAATACATCTGCTCAGACAAGTAAAAATAAAAATCCATACTCCTTGCTACGACCTGCATGATTAAGTCCCTGCCTTACCCTCCCTTGTTTTCTCAGTTCTGTCCAAACAAAGTCATCTGGCTGTCCCTTCCTGAAACAGGCTTACTGTCCCTTAAGGCCTTGGTTCTTGCTGTTCTGCTGGGGAAGATGAGTTACCCTGACCGCCCTGTCTAGGAGGGCAGCCGCACCAGTGCCCCCGCCCTTAGTTTTCCTCACAGCACATCACAGCCGATAGTAAGTCTATACCATGTGCTGAGTGCCGGTCTCCCTAACACGTAGGCTCCATCACATCAGGGACTTTATCTTGGTCACTCCTGCATCTCTTGTGTCAAACAGTGCCAGGCATGTATAACGTAATCCTGGCACGTGAAAACACGTATGCGTGGACAATTAAGACAGCAGAGCAGATGTGAGGGACTTGGTTAGGATGGGGTGGGCTGGGGCCATGGTCATGGTGGTGGAGACAGAGAGAAGCAGTCAAATGCAAGAGATATTTTGGAGGTAAAATCATCAGATCTGCTGACAGACTAGAGAGAGAATTTGAGGAAAGGAAAGGTGTCAAGAATTGGTTATGAAAACTGGATAGATCACCGTGCCACTGGCTGAGACGGAGAACACTGAAACGTGCCCAGGTGAGGATGTGAGAGACACAGGGAGTCGAGGTTCCCGAGAAGTTCGGTTTGGCACATACTGTGTGGGAGGGGACGCTGAAAACCACTTTCTGTCCCAGAGAGAAGCGCGTGCTCGGCTCAGGCTTGTTTTTCTGAGATCATCTCATTAAACTTCCTGGTGGGGGGCCTAGTATGACAAAGTCCACTCGAGCCTGTCTTTTCATCAGTCAGCTGTGTTGCTGTCACCTTCTACCTCGAGGTGGACACTTGGGAATCCTTCACTGGAATACGATAAAAGGTAACTCAGGTGTGACCTGGCTGCTGCCATGCGATTCAGGAAGTCGTATTCTGTTGCCCCAGTTTGAGAGTTTTTTTCTTTACTAGACCCGTTTAAAGTTTTATGTTTATTTAAAACTCTGCCTACCTTTATTTCTGTCGTCCCATTTCATGCCTTCCAGGTGGGCATGTTGTGTTCTGGTTTTGCTACGCTTCTCCTTCCTCTGCCTTTCGCCACCTGGGCTATTTTAAAAAAAAAAAATTAACCTTTTATGGGAATTTGGGATGCAGACAATCTTACTGTAATTCCCCGAGTGACGACTTTCAGATTAAAAAAACCCAGCTGAACCTACTTTATATAATTATCAAAATCAAGAATAAAACAATAACTCTGGGTCTCCTTCTAGGGAGGGTTAGGGGCTCAGTGTGTGGCATTTCATTTCTCCACTCATCATGATCCACCCTCGCTATCTAGTCCCCTTGAGCGAGAAATGCTGAGGGCATCTCTGTGCCCTCCCTTCGTATGTGTTTCCCACCAACGTCTTCAATGAATTACCAACTCCTGCCCATACTCCTTCCTACTGACCCCTAAAATCTATCCTGTTGTCTCCTGTAACTACTTATCTCCCACTAGTCCACGTCCTTATTATTTTTTGTCTGTTTGTTTCAGTTTCATTTTTTTTTTCTGGTTTCCTCTCTAGAAAACTCTATTATTCACCAGCCAGCTATCTGCCCTCAGACCTATTTTCATACACATTTATTTCTGCTCTCTCCATATTCATTCCTGTGACCTTTTACTTTACATTCTGATTTTCATTATACAACACTGATTTAATTTTGTGCAGAAGAACTTCTGTAATTTATCATCTCCTATGAGGATTTTAATTCTGCTTCCCCACCCCGCCCCCAGTGTCTGTTAGCTTTTTTTTTTTTTTAATTGTATCTCCATATTGCACGCTGCTTAAGAACACTTGCTCTGGAGATAGTCTTGTTAGTTTGGTGGTAAAGAGTTCAGGTGTGTGTAATGTCTTGCAAAGAATTTACTCTTCAGTTAATCTCATCTGTAAAATGAAATTTATAATAATATTGACCTCATGGAGTTATTGTGAGGATTAAATGTAACAAAATACAGAAAGTACTCAGAGTTGGGCACATTATAATGTTGCGGGAAGGAACATGCGTTCCCCACTGCTAATGTCTCCTTCCAGGTAGAGAAGCTCTTAACAGAGGAATGCTTCCATCCCTGCACTCCCACCCTCCTTTCCTCCCATCACATTACCTAAAGGATTGCTATGGGAGAGAGTCCCAGCCTCCTTTTCTCTCTTCCTTTTGCAATCTCCTGCCTACTTGAGAACAGCAGCATGGGTTCTTGCTTGCTACCAGCTAAACGTTAAAGTTTTTAATAAATGTGTTATTTTAGTTTCCTTACTGTTTTTTTCTTTTAATTGATTGGTTCAAACTCAGGTGGAAAAGAAGAGTGTTCTTCATTGGGCTGCCTTAAATTCCCAATATCTGGCTCATTAGGCTGGGGATCTTGATTAAAAAAAAATACTTGGAATGAATTATGGGAGATCAAGATAACATCTGAAGTTTGAGACTTATGACAAGGCCAAAGGGTTGGCTGTCAGTCTGGAAGGCCCTATACTAGGCAATGGCCACATGGGATTTTTTCATTTGTTATGATAATTATATATTTAATGCTTCTAAGAGGAAACTATGAATGCTTCTAAACTCTACAAGAGTTTGATGTTTCTAAGAGTGAACTGAGAGTTCCAAGATTAGAAGAAACTATTGTTTCATTTGAACATAACTCTACTGCCTATTCCATGTTCAAATATTTGTCATCTTTATTGTGTTGTTGACAGTTCTTGCTGACATTTGAATAACAATGACTAAAGACGGTATCTCTTACAGCATTCATTGCTTTCTTGTTTCTTGGACCCACCTAACTTAGAGAATTTCTCTGAGCTGGAGCTAATCATGGATGCTTTACACCTTGCTGACTTGCTGGGGAATAGCTTAACCAATGGAGAATGCCAGATGTTTGATGGAAAAGCCTCTGTAAAGTTGGTTTGCATGTAGCTAAACAATTTAGAAGGTTTAAGAAAAAAAAAGTAGTAGGATGTGATTTTAAGCTTTTCTTCTTTTTTGTTGTTGCAATTCACAACTATAAAATGTATTTTTTCAAAGTGTAAAAATCAATGACCTTTAGCACAGTCACAAAGTTGTGCAGTCATTACTGCCATCTAATTTGAGAGTATCTCCATCACGCCAAAAACAGACCCCGTGGTGGTTAGCAGTCCCCTCTACCCCGAGCCCTGGCAACAACTGATCAACTTTCTACCCCTATGCGGTTGGCTCTTCTGGACACTTAATATAAATGGAATCATCTAATAAGTGGCCTTTTGTGTCTGGCTTCTTTCACTTAGTTTTAATATTTTTAAGGTTCATCCATGTTACAGCATAAATCAGCATTTCATTTTTTTTATGGCTGAATAATATTCAAGTGTGTAGCTATACCACATATTGTCCATCGATTCATCAACTGATGGACATTTGGGGGGATTTTAACCTTGTTGGTCACTGTAGCTTTTTGTCTGCAGGCAAATGACTATTTCTGCAGAAGTAAAGCTGTATATACCGGGCACTAAGCACGGCAGGACTGTCCTCAGCAAACCTGAGCAGGATGCATAGGCTCGGGAAAGTCACAGGCACCCGGGAGGACATGAGGGCCAGCCAAGTGCTGAGAAGGCTGTCAGGACACTGGCCACACGAGGCACACCGAACCACCCTCAGCAGACACCGGAGGTCTCCTGCAGCCCCATGGGCCTTGAGACGCTTGACCCTGGACTACGTAAGTGCAATGGATCTGGCATTACAGCCTCATTTTCACACATTTGCTAGAGTTGATGAAAATAATAAAAACTGCTGCTTTTAAACGACAAGGCACCTGAGTTTTTCACGTGCTTCTGGACACTAGCAAGGTTCTGGATGAACATTGTTACAGTCGGAACTAGGTTGAGAGCACCAAACCAGCTGCCAAATTCCATTCTGCACCCAGGGCCAAGGAAAGAGCCTTAGGGGAAACTTTTTGTCATTATTCCTAAGGTTCAAAAGTCATGCCCAATGGCTTGGTGATAAATTGGATCTGGGCTGGTTTAATGCACATGAGGGAGTTCCCCAGGAGACAACTCCTGTTTTCGCAAACCAAACAAATATATACCAAGGGGCAGTGGAAAGAGAGTGGCACAGGATTTTCAAAATTTAATTTCTTGTTCAGAACTTGATATTGAAAAGAATTATATTCAAATTTGGAGTATATCTACATAAGCACTTATTTTATTATTTACTTATTCATGTATTCTTCAGAGGCATTTTGGCGCCTTCCAAGGACAAAAATTTATATATTTTCCACCAGCAAACCCAGGAGAATACCTAAGAAGGTGTGCATGATATTGGATGAGTGGCTTCATGACAGTATGACTATGGCTTTCCCAACAGCTGACCTCCTCTCACAAGAGAGATGGTTACACCCCTGGTTGTCTGCAGGCTTCGTGGGTGTTAGTGGAGAAACCTATCCTTCTGACACAGGCTTCCTTCCGTGCAGAGGACCACCCATAATTGTAACTGGCAACTTCAGTGACTCCTCTCCAACGGGAGGAGGCACTTACCTTACTTAGGGGTTAGGAATAAGGCACTTGGCACGGCCATGCTAACGCTCTTCTTTTTGGAAGCCGCCTGCTTGAAAAGACCACCTGTTCTTGATTATTCTCTACCATGCAATGATCTCAGGGGTAACAGGCCTCCCTGGATCCTGTGCTGTTGGCTAGGGAAGTCTGCCTAATTCTGAGACTCAGAATTATTAGTATTTGTATACCCTTGTCTGTAAAAGGAAGCGACACTCTCCATTATCAGATTTATCTGTAAGAAAGGTGGTATTTTGGCATTCTTTCTAGCTGTCTGTCTATCTGTGTATCTGTCTGTCTGTCTGTCTATCTATCTATCTATTATCTATCTATCATCTACTATCTAATTTAACAATTGTTTCCAACTTGGGTGGAGAGGAAGGGTGTTATTTGTTGGATCATCTTGAACTCTTGATAATAATCAAAACAGACAGTGAGCATCGTTCTGGGTATCAGTCTTGCTGTTGCTGTCATTGCTGGCGTTGTCATCATCATCATTGCTGTCTCAGCTGGATCCCTCCATCTCAGTCTGTTTCCTTTTCACTTTAGCAGGTTTGGTTCTTACAAAGTCATGCTTAGGTTTCAGAAAATCCTTGTACATTTCCTATATATTCCCATATATTAATTTCAAGAATAATAGTTTACAGAATGTTTTTTTCTTGTTTTTACAGTAATCTATACCAATGATACTCTTTTTCTTCTGAGTCCTCATGGTGTTATTTTCAATTGGACTGTGTGTATATATACAACGCGTGTGTGTGTGTGTGTGTGTATACATATGTATAAGTAGAACGGTTGTTGCCAGGGGTTGGGGGGAGGCGTTTATAGAGGTTGCTGTTTAATGCATATAGAGTTTCAGTTTTGTAAGATGAAAGGAGTTCTGGAGATGGATGGTGGTGATGGTTAAACAATATGAATGTACTTAATACCACTGAACTGTACACTTAACAATGGTTACGATGTTAAATTTTTATAGTACAAGTATTTTACCATGATATATAGTGTGCATATGTATGTATGGGATATATATATGTATGTGATAATCATGCAATATTTGTCTTCCTGTGTCTGGCTTATTTCACATAGCATCATGTCCTCCAGACCTACCCATGTTGTTGCAAATGGCAAGACTTTTCTTTATCCATTCATCTGTTGATGGACACTAAGGTTGTTTCCATATCTTGGCTATTGTGATCAATGCTGCAATGAACATGGGAGTGCAGGTATCTCTTTGATGTAGTGATTTTATTTCCATTGGATAGATACTCACAAGTAGAATCACTTGATAATATGGTAATTCTATGTTCAGTTTTTTGAGGACCCTTCATACTGTTTTCCATAATGGCTACATCAATTCATACTCCAATGAACAAGGCACAAGGGTTCTCTTTTCTCTATATTCTTGCTAACACTTGTTATCTTTTGACTCTTTGACAACAGCCATCCTAATGGATGTGATGTGATATCTCATTGTGGTTTCGATTTGAATTTTCTTGATGGTTAGTAATGTTGAACATCTTTGAATATACCTGTTGGCCATCTGCATGTTTTCTTTGGAAAAATATCTATTTAGGTATCCAATCTGTTTTTTAATTGATTTATTTGTTTTTGTTACTAATTGGAAGAATTTCTTACATAGTTTGGATGTTAACACCTTGTTGAATACGTAGTCTACAAATATTTTCTCCCAGATTGCCTTTGCATTTTATTGATTGGTTCCTGTGCTCTGTAGGAACTTACTAGTTTGATACAGTTCCACTTGTTTATTTTTGCTTTTGTTGCATTTGCTTCTGATGCCAGTACAAAAACTCATTGCCATTAACAACGTCAAGTAGATTTTCCCCTGTTTTCTTCTAGGAGTTTCGTGGTTCAGTTGTCACTTCTAAATCTTTAATCCATTTTGAGTTGATTTTTGTGTATGGTGCAAGAAAGGAGTCCAGTTTCATTCTTCTATATGTAGATATTTAATTTTTAATTTTTAAGAATCTGAAGCAAATATGGCAACATGTTAAAATAAGTTAATTCTAAGCAATGTATACATGGATATTGCCTATATTACTCTCTGTATCTTCTTTCTCCACAAGAAGACCTTGCTTTCTTGATCTTGCATAAAGTTAAGATAATTCCTAACATATATACAATGTGAACAGAATGATGAAATTAAGGCAAGTAAAGGGAAAGGTATAGAAACGCTATTGAAGATCTCGGAGATAAAGTAAAAGGAGGCAGCACACTGTGTATTGCCCTTGATTACATGCGAAGGGATGAATCCAAGAAGCTGGAGGAGTGGGACTTCCACTGTAAGGGGTGGAACTGAGGAAAAAGAAGGTAACAGACAAAGGGAGGCAAACAGCTTTGGCTTATTCGGGACGATAGGTTTCCCATTCAGTGGTTTCTATTTTCTCTATCAACCTGGAACCAGTTTGACTAAGGAGACTGAGACTAGCAACAGAACATGGAGATCACGGTCGTTAGAGAGCTGAGAGAACAGATCAAGTTGGAAACTGCAGTGTGTGAAATGGAAGAGAGGGCTCCACGGACACACAAAGCAAGACGGCTCTACAGTATTACTGCAGACAGCCCTCCACTGCTGGTGGTCCCAGGTGCAATCTGCCAAGCTGTTATCAGCAGCTCAGGTATGGATAGAGAACCACACAGTTCTAGAGTTAGTTGGATTCGACCACAGTGAGATTTCTGTCAGGTGTGTATGATAAAGATAATCACAAGTCCGTTTTGCATGTTGTCAAGAGAGTGGCTAAAGTAAAAGAACAGAAATTCTAATCTGGATGGAGAGGAAATCAAGAATATAAGGGCATGACAGAAAGGCAATAGTAATACGGGAAAGTATAAATTTAAAAAGATTCTCACAATCCCTTAACCAAATAATAACCACTATTAGCACATTGGTGTATTTCTTCTGAGTCCTTTAAAAATATATACAAATGTATATGTGTGTGTATATATATATATATATATATATATGGAGAGAGAGACATAAATATATGTATATGTATGTGTGTATATATTTACAAACATTTATATTTGTGTATATGCACATATTCACACACATACATGTACATACATGCCACATACATATTTATTTCATAAGCAAAAAAACGGTATTACACCATGGTTAGTGCTTTATGCCTCCTTAAGTATGTATGACTCTCTAAGTCAAAAATACTCATCTAGCATCGATTTAATGGATAAATAATAGTCTTTTTTTGAAAAATAATACAATCAACTTAACGTATTCTCCATTGTATGGCATTGATATTGTTAACAATCATTTGCTATCATAAATACTGTTGTAATAATTAATTTTGAGATTCTTTCATATAGCTTAATTACTTTCTTAGAATGAGTCCCTAGATGTAGATTGTGTCAAAGGGTTAGTACATTTCAAGTAAAGACTGTACTCCAGGAAGTTTTACTAACATATGGTCTCACCCAGTGTATGGCACGAAAAGGTCTATTTCTTTGCACCCACATCTGTCTATATTTACATCTCTCTCTATATTTTTCTATATTTATAAATTTGATAAATGGTCTTTGAAACTTTTTCCCTAGCACTCTCTAGGAAAGAAGGTTCTATAACACCACCAAGTATAAGAGGTGCAACCCACAAGTGACTTTTTAAAATAATTCTTTACTGACTGTAAGAGGCAGATATCACACAGATACAATGAGCCCTGAACTCACACTAAATTCAGTTCCATGAATTCCAGTCTTATTGCACATCCTGAGACTGGACACAGAAAAGAACAATCAGTTCAAATTTCCTCCCTTCGTTCAATTCTTTATTTTTGAGAATGATACAACATTCTTTCTGCCACCCAGGTCAGTCACTTTATAGTTATTCTCCGTCCTGCCTGTCAACATCCAGCCAATTTTCCTGAGCACACAAGCCATTCATCTAGCAATGATCGATTGGGCTGGCCACGCAACAAGCTCTGTGCAAGGTTTGGGAAACAAAGAGATGCTCACTTATACAACATGCAGATTTCTCTCCCTTCGATATTCCTATAGCATTTATTATCCACACCATTCTTTGCACCTTAAAACACACAAGCTGTGGTAGGCAGATTAGGGTTCCCAGGAAGCAGACTCTGAGATGGAGACTTGTGTGCAGGTGGCTTATCCAGGGGGCTCTTAGGAACAACAAATGTAACCAAGAGAGGGAAGCATGATTGGGTACAAGGAAACGCTGACCTGTGGTGTGCTGCAACACAGGCTACAGCTAGTCCCACAGAGAGCTCTGTAGCCAGGGCGGCCCTTCAGTGACATCTGCAATTCAGACAAGGGGGTTAGGTCTCTGCACATCCCCATCCACCAGTCACGGGATGAAAATGAGTAACCTTCGGCAGGTAACTACCTCCAGCCGAGGGCAGGTCCTGGGGAACACTCAGCTGTGAGCAATCAAAGGACAGTGCTCTCGAGGAATGAGCAGCTTGGTTGTATAGAAGCAGAATCTGGGAGGCATGCTACATCCACTACACAGCCCAAACTAACCTGCGTTACTGAGCTGGGCTCTAGTTCTTCTATTTATATCAAGAGCTTGCCTATATATTAATTAGTGTTATATTTCCAAATAGATTTCCCTAGAGATCAGGGAAGGTCTATGAAACTTTTTTCTGTTCACCCACAGACCAGGCATAATACTTTATAAGTATTAAGTGCTTAATAATACCTGCTGTTTAAGTTTACTAAATCCTACCCCTTGCTTGTATAAAAAACACTCCGTGTCCCTGTGTTACCTTTCTCACTTACAGCCACCATCTTAGTCTAAGCGTTCATCATTTGTTGCCTGGACACTTGCTTAAATTTTATAAGCAATTCTTACATTCTAGCTTTTCGATAAATCTCTCAGGTTTAACGGGAAGATGGTAGATTTTATCCTTACGGTTAATCAGCATGGGTATGGAACTTCAAACACAGTTATCTTAGAGTGGGCCCATGTATCTTTCCCTTTTTATATAACCTGCATATTTCTTGGGCTTGGATTTATGCATCTGATAATTGGAACTGTCTGCCTAACTATCTCTGCTTAGCACCCAAATCCAAGCGTGTGGATGGTGAGCTGAATAGTTTACATGATTCGTCACATGAAGTCTCAGGGTAAAGGCTTGGAGACTGGATGCAACTGCAGCAGCCGGCATTTGAGGCAGCAGCCGTGCAAGGATTCTGGCCCAACTCATCACACGTTACGGCCTGCAGAACCCAGGCCTACTGCTTTCCCTAAATGTTCTTCTCAGTGGAATTACAGCTCTTCTTCAGCAACAGAACCCCAGATTCTGCTCCTCAGTTCATCTTTTCTCTCCAAGAACCAGAAGATGCAGAGCATCTATTGATAGGAAAGATGAAACTGCAAAGTCAGGTGTATGTGCCGCCATTCAGGGAAGCACACAATTCAGGGTACATGTGGAATCCAATGATTTGAATCTACTTGTAGAATTCCCAAATTGTGTGCATTTCCCCCGCTTCAAGTACGTCTGTTTGTGGACACGCAGCGTATGAAATTTCCATCCTCTGTTTCACCAAAGAACATAGTTAAATTCATATTCTTTCCCTGTTTCTGTTTTTGTCTTTCTCTTGTTGGATCTCCCTCCCTCCCTCCATTCTCTCCATTCTAACTGGTTAGACACCACTTTGTGAGTGCCTGTTAGGAGCCAGAATCACACCAATTGCTTTACATCCAACGTCTCAATGCCCGTCCTTGACAAGTAAAAGAACTAACAGTATGGAATAGTCCATACTGTTTCCCATGCTCCGTGTTGTCTGTCCACAAACACCTGGAGGGGAAGTTTCTGAATCCTGGGATCAAAAGTAGATAAACAAAACCTGTGCCAAGTCTTCTTGGTGTTCTACAGACCTGCTTTGCATCTACCACTCCAGCATCTGCCAGCTCCGCAAGGGAAGAGCTAGTTAAGAGCATCGTCTTAGGGTGGCAGGTAGGGACAGGGAAGCCCAGTCAGGAGCAAAGCAGGGCTTGGTTAAGTAACAGTGTGGGGCTTGAATGGCACCATCCACGCGTTCCGTTACAGATATCTGTCTCAGATGATGCTGACTTTTCCAAAGTATCACAAGTGTGAGACTGCTGGTCCACAGAGTTCCAGGAAATGGGATGACTGGATCAATAAACATAGGCATGAGGTGGGATGAAATACATGTTAAGAAATATATACTGTATCAATTTAGCACAGACAGTAACATATTCCGTAGACCTTCTTGCACAATGGAGTGACACATCGCTGCGTTATTAATGCTTTGGAAAAATTTATTTATTCTATGCCATTAGTGTATTTTAACAAACATTGCTTTGGGACAGTATGCCTGCCAATTTATGTTTATGAGGCTGTCAACATAATTTACATGCAGACAAAAATATGATACAATATTGCCAATGCAGAATCAGCTTGTCAAATGATATTGTCACCAAGAAATGAAACAGTACCCCAGCTGAGGACCTGAGCATATTCATCACTGCTGGCTGCACGGAATTTGAGGTGACACGCTGAAATACATTTAATGCCTTTTTTTCATGCATCAAATGAATAAAAAGTGAATGAATGAGGTACTTCTGACTGCCATGTACCGTGCAAAAGCAAATAGATTTCTTGTTTCCCAAGGAAAAAAATAAGAATAAAAATAATACATGGGTTTTGCTGAAATAGTTGGAGAATTATATTTATTATTCGTCTGGAAAACTGAGGATGCTGCAAAAATTACAAACAGTCCTAAGCGTTCAGCAGCAGTGATGCAGTGATTGTACACCACAGCGGAAGGAGACCGTGTCGATTTAAAGTTCCTGATCTACCCAGGATGAAGGGCAGGGGCAATGTGGAACAGTAGTAGTTATTTGGCCCAGGAAGTTATGGTAAACACTATAAGAAGTTTTAACAAGGTGTTTGTTTTATACGTGAAAAATCAGAATTGTGGACTTGCTTTTTCTGCCCTTTTGAAAACTCCAACCCCAATGTCATAGTTTCTGGACACTGAGGTTCCAGACCTGGTTTGATCTGAACGTCTCTGCGCTTCAGGAATATGTATGTAAATACTTTAGTCAAAGGTTTTGTAATTCTTCCTGTGCTGCTGGCTTGTGAGTTTAAAGGATTTCACTGGCCTGTGAACGCCCGAACTTGTCCCCAGAAAGGACAACGAGGCTGAGGGCAGAGTTTTGCCAGAGTGGAAGGAAGGGCTCCTAGGAGCTGCCTGCACCCCCTGATGAAGGGCCCTGTGACCCGGAGGCCGTGCCTTGCTCTGGGCCGCGACCAAGCGTGCCTGTGGCTGGCCTGCCGCTGTCCACTGGGCGTCGGGGGAGGTAGCTCCCTTGTTCCCGCAGTGGCCCCTCTGTCTTACAGGGATTCCTAAAACGAGTGAACGTGGCCCCAGTAAATGTCTCTGTGGTTATAACATCCATGCTCAGACCTCCTGTTCTCAAGGAAAGAAAAAAATACATCCTGGTCAGGAACTAACAGAAAGCAGCCCCTGTTCACAGTCCACAGGCTGTTGGGTCGGCAGCACGTCGAGGACGCCGAGTCCTCTGCTGAGAACAGTTTTCCACGCTGCAGCGTGGGCCTAACAACCCGAGACGGCGGAGGGCTTGGCGCGGCAGCGGCAGCGGGAGCGCACGCGGATCGGCGGTGTGCGGCGCTGGCCCCGCCCGGCGCGCCCGGATCCGATCCTTATGTCTGCGCCGCTCCTCCGGGTCCTCGTACGTGAAACCCACAGCTTGGTTGTGGGAATTAAGTGGAAACTGTGGAACCGCAGGAACTGCCTGATATTCAGCCATTTCTGATGTACAGAAATACATCCATCACAGGGCTCAGCAGCCACAATCCCCGGCTTGTAGTAAGTGATGACTGGATGTTGAATGAAATGTAACACGTTAGAAGTTGAAGAAACTATGCAAACAAGGTGAAATGTGACTGTTTTTACTACTGGCAGCACTACTAACCACCTCTGTTCTTACTATGACTACCCTAACCATGACTCTCCATCAGCGGTATCCGAAATGTAGTCTGCGAAATACCACATTCCACGTACCTCAGTGCCACAAAAACCACGTACTGAAACACGAGACAGTCTGTCTTAAGATGGATTTAAATTTCTGTGACAAACATACAGAACTTTGGCTACTTATCTTCACGTTCCGTGAAAACATCAATCCAATCAGAAAGATGTTGCCTGAAACTGACCTCTAACGCAAGCCCCTGAAAACTAGGCTTAAGCTACTGTCTCCAATTAGGGAGCACAGAAGTCGCCACTTCCCACCTTATACCCTCATTGGCAGTGTTGTCAGAACAGCAGCTGGCTTCCGCAATTCAAACCAGAACGTCAGGGAATGTCCGAAGGAATAGCTGCGCAGAAGAAATGATGACCTCAGGATGTGCGTGGCCAGCACACCAAGAGGGCCGAAGGGACAGACCTAGCTTCTGAAAGCTCCCAAGCCCAGACGCAATACAATTCATTAGTAAATGGGGAGAGCAAAGGGCAAGACATGAAGCAGAAAAGTAACGTAAGAAAGAGATACTGAGACAGCAGATACGCCGAGAAAGGGGCAATGATGTAACAGAAAACACTGCTGTAGGTAAACAGAGTGAAGCATCATTAAGAGTAGCCCACACTTGCTGGAGCTGAGTGAGGTAAAAATGTCTGCATTAGGCACCAATTAGAGTGAGTTATATGACACTTTTTATCTGGCCAGAAAAATTTCTTCCTGACTCCAGCTGGTGATCAGATGGTACCTTGGACAATGAAGATGAATGGCTCTTGCCATTTTGATGGCCACATCGGAAATGATCATTGCTACCCTTATGAAAGAGTTAAATTCATTTTAAATAAATTATATTAAAGAAATGCACTTTGATACTAACTTGTAGCCAAATGTAAATGGATTAGTTTGGGGTAAAAAAGGCAGAATATAAAATAAACAAACAAAAAATCTCTTGTTTCTAAGTCCCTGCCAGTACGAAAGATTAAAGACATGTGTCATCCTTGTTTAATTGCATGGAGTGATATGCATTTTGGTCAAAAACACTACTGAATTTGACAAATGATTAAATCTGGAATTTTCTAGCTGAAAATGCAAAAGGATTCTGATGATGTACTCCAAACATATTTGCACCTGAATCAGAATATTTATAGGCTCTGAAAAGACCGTTGATATGGGGAATCAGATATAAGTTGAGTTGCAGTAATTTTAGTGTCAGATACTAATCAAAGAGCCAAATAAACTACCTAAAATAATCTGGGCTTTTTAAAGCCAAGCAAATATGTCAAGACTGAAAATGCCTCTGAGTGAAAGAACTTTTATCCACCCTGACTATATCAGTCAGTGTGCCCAGATTATGGCCTCCTGCCCCATCCAGGGCTCTGGGCTTCAGGCTCTAGCACAGAAAGTGGTGTCTCAAACCACACCCCGACTCTATAGATGTCATCTACAGATGACACGGATAAATGTGCTTCTACAAGGTGGCATTGTACTATTGATGGGTGGCTCACATGACAGTTTCATTTGGTACACAGACCAATATAGTTTATCTATATAGGTATTTTATACATCAAATCCATTCTATAAAGTTCTTTTTAGATAAATTTATGTAAGTAAAAAAAATACACTGAGAAGGACAAATATTAAATTTATAGCATGTGTGTGAGGATGCAAGGTGTGTCAAATTGTGACATTGGTCCTTAAATGACTGAAATTTGTTTGCAAAACACTAGCTTAGATGAAGGCATAGGTGGCTGTGGGCCCAGTTTCCAGATGGTGCAAAGCTAAGAGGGATGGAGTCACTGTCTGATGAGAGAAACTTAATGGGGAATAATGAACCGAAACTAAAAACAATAATAGCAGAAACATAAAGCTTTATATTTTAGGTGCAAAACAACATCAGAGCAAGCATAAGAAATGTGGAACCTCATTTCACTGCAATTTATGCAAAAACAACTTGTTTTATTAATAATATAGAAGTCTTGCGCTTGTCTTTGGCTTTGCAGTGTGTCAGCTGCATTCACATATCTTTTCCCTTTCAGATCTAGATGAGCACAGCTCAGAATGGGTCAAGACTTCCTCAAAGTCTAATTTAATTTGGGATGTAAACAGAAGAATGTAATGGAGGAGGAAGGCAATAATAATTATGTTCCAGAAAGGGAGCGAGAAAAAGAAAATCAAACCCTTTCATTTCAATCATGTGTTTCGATATTGTAGTTAAGATGAAATGAAACGTTTTCAGTCTCCGACTCTTTCACAACGTGGAGTTTTGTTCTTTCCTCCACTTCTGTTCCCCGTGTAAATGACCTGGGAATTCATAACAACTTTACTCTTAATCATTAATTGGCCAATACTTTTTTTAAATTTACATTCTGTTTTATAACTAAAGTCACAAAAATTTTATTCTCACTTTTAAAATGTTCTCTCTTCTACCTTTTTATGTCACAGCATCTACATTCTTGACTTTTTGCTTCTTCCTTTATCTATCAGAAGACTGTATCTTCACAAGCCTCCGTGTGTGTGTGTGTGTGTGTGAGTGTGTGCACTGAGTGTACTCGGCCAGTAGAGGATCTGAAAATTTTTATAGCTGAAAATGTTTTCCTATTGCTTTTCTACAGAAAGAAAAGAGAAAAACAAGGAAGCTGGGTAAGATATCCTCAAACCACAAAAATGTTCCTTCAAAATTCTATAGATTTTCATCTACTACCTTCTGACAGTTGTTATTACAGAGCCAAAAATTGAGGCTACCCTGAAACTGGTTTCCCTTTATAGCTCCATATTTCTAGTTCTGCTTTTTCCTCTTACTGAATGCTTATGAGTTACAGTGTCTATCTCTATTCATTGCAATTCAAATTTTTGTTATGATATGTCCAAGTATTTTCTTTAACTGATCGTGCCTGCAATACTGTAAGATACTTCAGTCTATGGGTAGGTCTTTATTCAGGAGAAAAAAAAATGTACGTATGATTTGTTTTCCCCTGTGATATTTTTGGTTATTGATTATTCCCATCTTGTGTTGTTATTCTCTGTCCACCGTATTTATCATACATTTATTATTCTAATTTTTATTCATTTATTATTTTGCACTTTGGGACCATTTGAATTTGTTATCTACGTCACAGATTAATCGTTGCAGCATCTTACCTACTTCTTACAGCCTCACCACCCTCTTGTGTTCTTGGTCCCCTTGGGATTCTTCCTCATCTTGTCCCTCTTTTCATCTCATTTTGCAGCTTTTCCAAAGCATCATTCTACTCTTTCTCTCCTAACCGTTTTTTGTTCTTATTTTATAAAGTATAATCTTTCACTCTAAGAAGGATGTCTAACAGTGCCCTGGAGTTTTCTCCTGGAACTTAGAACACATCATTTTTGGAAATCTTCCTCTGGTCTCTCCTTAGTCTGTGGTATTTCTTCATTGGTCACATGAAGACTTTCCCCCAACCTCCACCATTCCTCCTCTTCTCATCCTTGAGCCAGGCAAGATTAATTCATAAATTCACAGTCATTATTTGTTAGTGGACAGAGGGTGTAGCTTGTCTCTTTTCACCAAAGTTTATCCCTTCTAATTTTCTATCAAGGAACCTTTGCAGTCGTGGTTAAAAAAAGAAAACAAACAAACAAACAACAAACAAACAAACAACTTAGGAATCAACTTGGATACGTCTTCCCTCATGCTTGCTATATTCTGGCTCATTAGCAAGTCCTGCGAGTTTAACCATGTCACCAGTATATTCACTTCTCCACTCCTGTGCTGCCATATTCCTGGCCCAAGTGTCTGTGATCTCCGGCTGGGCAGTTTAGATGGTCTCCTAACTGGTTTTCCTAAATCTAAGTTTCTCTTGCCTAGAGTGACAATGCCAATAAACTTGTGACTTCCCAGGTGAAAATTCTTCAGTGACTTCCTATTGCTCGCCCTTAGGATGAACAATCAATTAACCTCAGATTGCCGACCAGACTCTGCATATCCTGGCACTTGCTCAGCTCACCAGACTCACCCAGTATCCTCTCTAGCTGAGATTTCCTTTCAGGTTCTTAAACAGCCTTTTCCCTTCGGTCACAGGATCTTCGCATTTGCTGTTTCTTCTACAGAAAGGCTCCTGGTCACCACCCCATACAAAGCATCTGCCTAATGCTTACACAAATCTTAGTCTTCCAGCTCAAATTGCATTCTTTGAGGAAACCTTCCCAGACATTTTGGTTGATAATCAGTGCCCCTGTTACATATTCCAAGATTATCATCTCATTTTCCTTTATAGAACACTTCACAGTGTATAGACTGTACCTCTGCCATTTTTTGACTATCAGTTTCTTCCACCTAATGGCCCCATGATGTAGTAGTAACTGTGTCTGTTTTGCTTAACATTTGTTAAATGAATAATTGAATCTCTGTGCCTCTTCTCAGATCCACGGTTGGAAAGCAAGTTGAAGAACCTAAGTCCTAATTCAATCCAACATTTCAAGCAGGCTTTCAGCTAATCCCTTCAAGCTGTACTGAAGAGGCATCTTGTGCATGAGGAAAACTACAATTCCCAGCATGCACTAGAAATAGGGTTTTGGCCTTGCCCACAAGAGCTGATGTTAAGGACTCCACCTCTTTTGGGAATGCTGGCTCTATCGGCTTATTGCCCCAAACCCCCCAATCAATTTAGGATCCAGTTAGGTTCTGGTTATTTGGGACTTACATCAAATGCCACCTCCCTGATATTGATAAATTAGTCTCTTCAACTCACAACATCATATTTTCCTGTTTTATTTTCTTCTTCATAATTAACATAATTTATTGATTTCTTATTATTTGTCTGACTCTCCACAGACTTCCTGAGCACAGAGACCTCACCTGTCTTGTTTCCACTATATGCAATCACATAGGACAGTTGGATAGGATTGGGTTAAAATGAGAAGCCATCTCTTCACTGTCAACAAAGGCTGCTTGATTCAGAGCTGCCTAGTGACTTCTTTGCTCCAGGGGCACCAATACCACCAATGAGAAGACCTTTTCCAGTGTAGTCATACCACCCTCCTCGGGTCATAGGCCCAGTTTAGACCATGTCCATGAGATCCTGTCCTCAGCATAAGGAGGAGCTGCTGTGATCTGCTTACATACTCTTTCTTGCCAGGTCCCAGAGGAGCTGGAAGACCAGAAGGGGAGGGGACAGCAGGCCAGGGAGAACCTGGACGACATGCTGTGGGAAGGAACTGTGGCCACCGGCACTGGCGCTCTCCAGAGGTCTTCCCATAAATATCTTTGGGAAAGAAGTTTTGAAGCGAAGGAAGGAAGGTGTTGTAGGTGGGAGACTTGGGGGAAGAAATAGAATGATCCTGTGCTCAGAAACAGCACTTCAGTGGCCATTACCCCTTCCTCCTATGACCAGAGCTGCTTCTTCCCATGTTTAGAGCCTTGGCACCTTGAGTTCATGTCTCATGTGACTTAGAATGAGCGGCACCAGTACAGACAGAGGCCTTGCCTTTCAGATGTGACTGCTCCAGGGCCAGCTGCTCACAGAAACCCTGAGTCGTAAACACAATCTCAGAGCAGGAGGGACCTGGCAGAGATGGAACGTAAGCTCAGGCAGCAGGTGGGGGCCTGATAAACACTCTTCTTCCTCGTGTGAACTGGGACTCTCACTTATGGACAATGGTTTTCTGCTTCACTGATCCCAAGCGATGGTTTTGGTTTCAGAGCAGAATTATGAGAAATTCCATATTGAGATCCTTGTAGGGAGCATAGCATAGCCTTCCTCCATTGTCCTAGACACAAGTTGGCACTTTTCCTTCTTTCTTTTCCACCCCCTTTTTTCTTACTTCTATTACTTTTGGCACTTTTTGGTAGAAAGATTGTTCTGTCCAAAGAGATGTGAAATGTTCTGGATGTATTGCACTGAGGGTATGTGCAGCACAAATCAACTTGCCTTGAGCCTCCCTGATATATAGCCAGTATTTTAATGTTCCCATTTATCCTGATCTGTAATACATCTTCATAGTGTTGGCTTAATCACAAATGACAAGGGTGGAAAATGTAATAAAGACAGGGCCACATTAATCCACTTTGTATGAAAATGTAGAAAGGTAATCCAATTTTGAACTGCTTGCTCTTAAAAAAATATAAAAGTTTGGAAGATTTCTGCGTCTTAGTTGGGGAGATGGCAGTCAATCCTAAAGAGCAATATTTCAGGATAATGAGGCCCCGGCACCTTGAGTGTGTGCACAGCAGTAGAGGGCCCAGGCTGAGAAATGAAGCCAGAGGCTCCAGGAACCGCGCTGCCTGATAATCTACTGGAAGCCTCTTTGTCAGGAGATAAACATGCAGACGGCATCCACAGAGAGATGAGCCAGGGATGCTGTTGTACCTCCCCCTGCACAGCCCCTACGGCTGGTCCATATGAAAGATAATTCTGACTCTGCTCCCTAAAGACAAGCCAGAGTTCATTCTGTGAAAAAAATCTGTAGAAGGGAGGGGAGATGGATGTAGCTGGAGTGCATGTTCCAAGGAGGAGAGTTAGGATGGAAGGGAAACTGCTTACGATGATGTCATATTTGTCCTAAACCGTAATTGATGTTATTCTGATAATTATGCATGTCTGTACTTGTGGGGTGGTGCTCATTGCATGCCTGGACTTAGCTGTGTCTTTAGTGCTCACCCCTGACAGAAGCACAAGGGGGACACGTGAACTTTGGACTTAAAAAGGCATAGAAATTTAATCTCATCTTCTGTACGCTCCATGATATTGGGCAGTGGTTTAACCCCTCTGAACTTCAGCTTCCTTATCAGTAAAACATAGGTTGTACTGCTTACCTCACAGGATTGTTAAAAATACAGAAGCCAGTAATTTTCACTCCTATGTATCTCTTCAAGAGAAATGAGAACAAAACCTGTACCTTAATATGCATGGAAGCATTATTCATAATAGTCAAAGATGGAAACAACCCAAATATCCATCAACTGATGGACGACTAAACAAAATGTGGTACATCCATACGGTGGAATATTATTCCTCCATGAAAAGGAATGAGGCATTAACAAGTGCTACACATGCCTGAACCTTAACAACGTGATGCTAAGTAAAGGAGGCTAGTAGCCAAAGACAATATATCCTGTTATATAATTCCTTGCATGTGAAATACCCAGAAAATGGTACTATAAAGACACAGACAGTAGATTACTGGTTGCTCAGGGCTGGTGAGGTGGGGAGTAGCTGAAGAGTCCAGAATTCCTTTTTGAAGAGATGAAACATTGAGTCTAAAATTGACTGTGGCAATGGTTGCACCTATCTGTTAATATATCTGAAACCAGTGAATTAGGCATGTAGAAGAGGTAAAATATATGGTATGTGAGTTACATCTCAATAAAGCTATTAAAGAAATACAGAGATAATATATGAAAAGGCTCCTATTCTAAAGTAGGCATGTGGTAAGAACTAAATAAATAGTAACTAGTATTATTATTCACCATCATCTCTACCCTAGTATATAGACAACTTACATAGTGTTAATTGTAGAGAACGTCCGGAGTACACCATGCTTACTTTGCTTTTCACCTTTTGCAGACCTAACCAAAATGGTCCTCATCTGGAAATTAACAAGAAATTGGTAATAACTTACTCAACCTCAAAATCACAAGCCTCGGCTCAGCCTTCCCTCCATGACCTCACCCCTGAGGCAGCCTCCTCCATAGCCCACAGCCCTGTCTTGGGGCAATGGGCTCAATGTCCTTACCTGGGGTGGCCCAGCGCCCTGTGAATGAGCCTGACTGAGTAAGTCAAATCAGCCCTGAGCAGGAACCCAGGCAGTTGGTAAAGAGCCTTCTTCACAGAACACAGCCCCAGGGAGTAGATCTCATCACCCCAGGGACATCACTACATCTGGGCAGACGCACGGCCCAAGAGCTACAGAAGTGACTAGAGCAGAGGACGTGACCTCAGCTCCATGCACAACTCTAACTTCTAGTCAACCACTAGTGCCCCACTGTAGTGGGTGGGTATTGTGACAACTTGGCTAACTGAAAACTACACTTCCCTGCAGGATGCTGGGTTCTTGGGGGCCACAAGAGACATTTTCCACAAGATTCAGAGGGCCAACGTGAAGCAGAAGCCATATTCTTTACAATGATAGCTTCTCTGAATTGGTTCTGGGTTGTCTGGAATTGATCCTCTGGCCTGAAGAGAAAGGTAAATGTGTTACTGACCCTACCTACAATGCTAAAGGAGACCTGGTTTAGTCCTACTAGGTCATGCCATGCATTGACACAACAATTACTTACTTAATCACCCATTTACACCTTTAATTAGGGACCCGTAGAAAGTCGTCAAGGGTTTGCTGTCAGAGAACACTGTAGGGAAAATAAGGTGCATGATACGGTTGATTGGTTAGGTCTCAGTGCACCAGAGGAACTGGAGAAATAAAATGCTGAGTTTGGGGCTTTAAATTCCCAGCTCAAGGTCTGTGTGTGACAGACACCTCTGAAGGTGACCTCAGTGTATTGTGCCCTTGTATGGTCTTCTTCCATTGAGTCCTGGTGGGAGCTGTGACTTACTTCCAGCCCACAGAACCCAGAAAATGCACAGGTCCCTTCCTAATGCAATTACGCTATGTTACACAAGACCCCCTCACAGCAGCCTGGAGGGAGCCCCTTCCGCAGGCTTTAAAGAATCAAGCCAGCATGAGCTCTACAGCTGAAAGGAAATGGATTCTGCAGCACACACGTGAGCTTGGAGGAGGACCTGCACCTCAGCTGAGACACCAGTTCCAACTGAAGCCCTGACGGCAGCTTTGTGCGACCCTAAACCAGGGCCTCGGCTAAGCCACACCTGGAATCCTGACCTGCGGGATCTGGGAGATATAATAAAATGGAGGTTGTTTCAGGCTGCTAAGTTTGTGGCAATTTGTTACGTAGCAACAGAAAACTCCTACAGCAAGGGACCTGGAAGCTTCTTTGGCTGTCTTAAGGAAAACATTTGATATTCTAGAGCCACAGGCTCAGGAGTTCTGAAAACCAAACCCAAAGTTTAATCCGGCAGATGGTTGAATCATAATTAAAATTGATCTCTCAATTTTGCCAGCTCTCATATTAAACTTAAGGCATTGAATGGAAATAAGAAGGGTTCTGAAAATTGGGATGACACACGAGGTGATTTCAGTGAAGCTGGTGACCACTAATTCCTACAGTTTGCCAAGTGCCCTGAGGAGGCTAGTCTCCCCTTGCTTAATGCACTTACGATGCATCCCCTGTAATACAGCTGCCTTAATAATGCCATTTGCAGCAACATGGATGGACCTAGGGATTATCGTACTAAGTGAAGTAAGTCAGACGGAGAAAGACAAGTATCATATGATATCACTTGTATGTGGATCCTAAAATAAAACGACACAAATGAACTTACTTACAAAGCAGACCCACAGACAAAGAAAACAAACTTACGGTTACCAAAAGGGGAAAGTAGCGGGAGAGAGAATTGGGAGTTTGAGATTAGTAGATACAAATTATTATATACAGAATAGATAAACAAGGTCCTACTGTGCAGCACAGGGAACTATATTCAATAACTTGTAATAACCTATAATGAAAAAGAATATTTATATATATATATGTTTGTTTAACTGAATCACTATGCTGTACACCAGAAACTAACACAACATTGTAAGTCAACTATAATTCAATTTAAAAAAAAAGGGCTGCTGACTGTCCCAAGGACATATCCTCACCACCTTTTATTACTTCTTCATCAATAATCAGATTCAAGTCCTAGCAGGTGACTCACAGATTGTGAGGTACAAACTATGACCAGTGAAGAGGGGTAACACACACCCAAATAATTGCATGATTTTTACAATTTACATCAATCAAATCCATGTGTGGGAGAATGGATCTTAAGACTGTTGAGTAAGAATGGAAGGGATCTAATATTGGATTGAGTCAAATTTATTGATAGGGGCTTACTAAAGAGATTCTGGATTCACTGTTAACTCTGGAGTGTCTGGAGTGATCCTACCAGCTCGCTCAGTTGTTTGACTGAAATTCGGACTCAGAAGTGACCTATATTAAGTGAAGCTGAAGCTTCAAAATTCCCTGACATTATAAAAGATACATTCATTTGCTTGGGGAAATGAGAATGTTAGAGTGGATTTTTCATGTAGCACCCTACCCTGTTAATATGTCCTCCAGAGGACACACCCTTCACCAAGGCTATGACAAATATATTGGTTAGGACAGCCCCAGCATCCTTGAAGAACCCACTGGCATTTACTTTCTGTATATCAGAATTGACAGCAGGAACCCCTGCCATTGAACTGGGCTCCCTGAATTCACTGGGAGTGATGGGATTCGAGAATTGCAAGAGCCAAGTGAGGGCACTTAATCGTCAAAATCAAAGTAGAAGAGGTTACCATAATAAGCCGCGGAGCCAAAGCAGTGATCAGGTTTTGGTGTTCGTTGGTTGATGATGGTGTCTTCAGAACTGAAACGTAGGCAGACTATTTTGAAGTCTTACTTGATTTGTATTAGCAAGGATCTCTGGGTCTAAGGAACAGAAGTCTGACTTGAATCACCACAAAAAAAAATTAGTCCTGGCCTGTCAATCAATCCCCAGTTTTGACTTAATTTATCGAAACAGAGCCTCCTGACTGAAGGGGAAGCTGAGAGCCCTTGAGGGGTGATGCTGCCATATTGCCAATGTTTACACTGTAAATCTTCCTCCTGGCCTTTCCCAAAGGCGCCTATGGCTTAGCTATTCACCAGGTGATAATCCACTGGGGAAGGGAAACTAATCACAGTTTTCAGGGATTACTGACACTGCTATGAACTGACTTGAATTCCCAGAGACCCATATTACCACCTTGGTCTTCTAGTGAGAAAAGGGGCTTACGAAGGTAGGATAAATAATGGAACTTCGTTGGGTTCTGACTCACAGTGGACCCAAGGAGCCACTAATTACACTCTGTGTTTATTTTCCCTGTTTCAACATACATAATTGACACAAGCATATTCAGCATCTGGTAGAATCTCCACATACAGCCGGATGTGTAGGATGTGGGCTATTATTACAGGAAAAGTAAAGTGGAAAACATTCTAACTGCTTCCTTCTATCAAACATAGTAAACCAAATGCAATACAAAACTCCTTGAGAGATTGTAGACATTAGTGGTACCCATCAAAGATTGAAAGATACAGGGGCGGGGGGGGTGGTCCTTCCATATTCCTACTCAATTTGCCTAAGCAAAAGATCAGCTGATCTAAGGAAATGACAGTGGGTTATTAAAAACTTAATCACATGATGACTTCACCTGAATATATGTATTCATTGTTGGAGCAAAACAACACATGCCCTGGAAACTGATATGCATCAATTGATCTGATGAATATTTTTTTCTCTATACTTTTAGTAAAGACCATCAAAAAAAAGTTGACTTTGGGCTGGCAAGACCAGCAATATACCTTCACTGCTTCACCCAGGACGAACTTTCCAGCCCTATGACACAGTCTAGACCATAGGGTCTTTACGAGCCTTTCCTTTCTACAGTGCATCATGCAGATCTATTATGTTACCACATGGAGCAGGTAAGATGGTGGGAGTGAGTGGTAGTTGTTTCTGACCTCAGACCAGGTGGCTCTTTTACTTAGCTTCTGACATTAGTTAAATATGTTCTCACGTTACAAAGAATTAGTAGTTTCAAAGCTTTGGGCCAAGTTACAACCTGAATGAGACATTTCCTTTATACAGAAAAATGAAGATATTGACAGCTCTCTCTTCAGAGTAGTTGAGAGAATTAAATAGGGCAGTGAATATATAGTGTCTAATACATAGTAATCTCTAAGTAAATGTTAATTGTTTTGGAGAAGAATCACACAAAAGATGGTTATAATATGTTAAATGAAAAAAACACTAAAATTTGAAAAAAATTATATATATATATATATAAACTTGTCTCAGTGATGGGTTTAGTGGTAATTTATGTAATTTTTTTCAATGATCTGTACTTTCTACCATGAACAAGGTTGATTTTAAAAGTTTTGTTTTACCTGATGACATCACACTGATTGGACGTGGTGATCAGAAGTAGCAACTTCTGCAGACACTTTGGAAGGCACATGTATACCAGAGGGTAGGAGAAACATCTCCTGGAAATTCAAGTGACTGACAACTCAGTGAATCTCAGGGCCCACTGATCTAGGGTATATCAGAGGACAAGTTGCTGCATCTTGCCCCTCTTACCAATAAGAGGCACAATGTTTACCAGGTGTCTTTTGATTTCAGAGGTGATATATATTCCAGTTAAGTATGCTTCTCTATTTCACTTGCCAAGTACCCTAAAAAGCTTCTAGAACATAAGCCCAGAGCAAGGTGAGGCTCTGCAACAAGCCAAGAGAGCTGTCCTATCACGTTGGCCACGAGAGCTGGTAGATCTAGGGCTGGCAGTGTCCGTGGCAGGTAAGAATGTTGTTAAGCAGTCTTTGTCAGACCTCTGTATGCAAATCTTACCACACACTCAGTGAAATTGCTCGCCTCCCTGGAACTTATACCAGAGGTCTGGGTGTGGTCTTTTCCTTCCAGACAAATCTTTGGTAATCTCTTTACTGAAATATAGCCTTCATTAAAAAAGAGTCCAAATCATAAATATTGAGTTTGGTGAAACTTTAAATCCTGGTTAAAGGGAAAAAACACATCACAGAACCTCAAAGATACTGTTGGAGTGCCACCTGCACCTACTATACCAGTGACAGCATCCTTATCTAAATACCACATTTCATATGTTTGCAAATAGAGCTGTACGTTATGTACTCTTTTGTGGCTGGCCTCTTTGGTTCAACAATATTTCAGGAGACTTGTCCACATCACTGCACGTAGCAGTGGTTCATGCATCCTCGTTGCTGTTTAACATTCCGTTGTGTGAACTTCCTGCTGATCCTTAAACCAACCTACCAGGTTTTATAGATTAGTGCCTAACGTAGATTTAAACGCAAAGACCAGACCTCAGACTCAAATGACTCAGTTTATTTGAGGAGATATGAGGAAATGTGGGGGAAGGAGGTAATATTAGAAATTCACTCTGGACCATCCTTGACACAAAACTGCAATGATTCTCACTGACATGGGGGTGTAATCATTTCAACAGAGATTTCCACTGTCTGCTGAATATAGACCATTGAACACACCAGACTGAAAGTGAACTTCAATACAAACCAGCCAAATTCATAACGACCTGGGAGCTTCTATGGGTCCTGACCAAGCAGCTGAGATGCCCAGGTTACTAGCAAACAGCGAAACATGGAACCACCAGATCAAGGGAGTGATGGGTAAGAAAAACTGGGACTACAGCTGTGGACCCCAACTTCTGGAATTGGGAGAACTGAGAAGCCATGTCAACCATTACTTTATGCAATAAATTTCCACAGCTTTCTACCAGAAACACTTCTTGTCCTCTCACCCTGTCTCCTATAATCTTTATGCCGATTGTGTCACTTCTTGGTAATGAAGACTACGCGGCAATCTATGCCTCAGTTTCCTCATCTTTAAAATGAGGCTAATACGTACAGTTTTGTTGAAGGGGTTAAGTAAATCAGTGTATACACAGCGACTGGAGTTGTAAGTACCCACTAAAGAAAAGCCATTTGAATCTTTAGACACCTCTTCTGGCAGCCATTGTCCAGTTAATATGCAAGTATTATGTTGACAAATATCAATGAAATCATAAGCTCCTGAGTTTTTATTTGATGATTAATTTGTGCACACAGACTTAAGCGTTGGTCTTCCTTTATCCCACAGAAATTACAAGAGACACTGAGATGTCATCTCTGCCATTGTCTGTGTCCTGAGGGACCTGCCCGGAGCCCTTCTCACTCTGAGTTACCAAGTACTTGGTCTGGCAGATGCATGGTCCACTGAGCATGGCAAGGGTCACCTCAGTCCTGGTTTCTTTATGAAATTTCAATCTCTGAAGACTGTAAGGACCTTACAGGACATGTGGCCCAACATCACCCCTGGCTAGAGACTATGGCATCCTTGACAGAGGTCTCTCACCTCCTGTTTGAACACTATCAGTGACAGAAAGCACTGTGCCTTACCAGGCAGCCTGCTCTGTTGTTGGGCTGCCCTGATTGCCACCTGTTTCCTTCTTACATTAAATTGAAATAGTGTCTCCACGTACCTTTTATCCAGTAGCCCTACTTCTGCCTTCCGGAGGCAGTTTACACCCTCTTCCACATGACAGCCCTGCAGAAAGATGTCCTTTCCCTGTAGAGGTACATCACCAAAAAGGTGACTGGCAAGTGATTTTCAATCCAGGGGAGTTACATAGTGTTTTTTGAACGTCAAGAGCAAATTCATGTGTGTGTGTGTGTGTGTATGTCTGCGTGTGTGTTGAATTTTTACGTATATGAGGTAGGGTGCTCACCAATAAGGTCCACCAAAAACTTTGATTTATATGACTACAGTCTGACAAGGAAATAGTCCAAAATTCAAATTCATCAACATTTTGAATCCGTGTTGCAAGAGGGTCTGGATTTGGTGATAGTTTTGGAGAAATGGGAAAAAAGTGTTCAAGAATATGAGCTATGATGTCAGACGGAGTGAAAACTTTTGCTTTTTGTTACTCTATAATACCTGTGTCACCCTGAGAGAGAGAAATTTATCTTCCTTCAGTTTCCTTATCTATGAATTGTTTTTGAAAGGATTTAATGGGAAAATTATAAAAATTTTAGTTCATAGTAGACACTCATTCATTAAAAATAAATTATACAACAATACTCATTTTGATTACTGCAATTCTGGAATGCCCATGACCTCATTTTAGTACAATAACCTGAAATCCATTTTTCCTCCCAAAAGTCAGTGACTTATCCAAAGCCACATGAGTAGCAAGCATCAGGGTAAGAAGTCAAGTGTAAAGCATCCGACTTTAACTTCTAGGCTTTCGTTACCTGGTCCAAGCTTGCTTAAATAAGCAGGCGAGGACTTCAGCAAAAACCGAGACCCGTTCTTCCAAATAGTCACCACAGGAGATAATACATATTTTCCAAGGATGTTGTCTTTGCTCAGAATATGTCTGAACTCTTCTTTAGAATGAACTTCAGAGCCAGCTGATTTTTTTTTTAATTCTCAGTAGCAGCAGATTATATATTTTATTGCCAAAAAATAAAATTCACCCTCATTCAAAAGTCACTCAGAGTCAACTCTGACGAGTAGGCTGGGTGACGAAGCCGGGCGTTAGTTTTACGCTACACATGGCGATGTTCTCATGAACCTGAGCCCAGCTTCCTTGTGTGATTTGTCACGAGTCTCCATGAGC
Organism: Vicugna pacos; assembly: GCF_048564905.1. NCBI lineage: Eukaryota > Metazoa > Chordata > Mammalia > Artiodactyla > Camelidae > Vicugna > Vicugna pacos. The sequence continues at coordinate 46,915,393 of NC_133001.1, forward strand.
AGCTCCCCAAGAGGAGTTTCCATCAGGTTTTGCATTTTTCTTACTGATTATGCTTTACATCTCCAAGGAAATTCTTTCATGAAAGAGAATGTTTATCTAAAGACATAAGTTCTCACTTAGTTTTAAAAGTATAAGTACGCCCCATTAACTCACTAAAGACATGAATTCAGTGCAAAATGTGCTAAAGACATTACAATAAATCCTAAGGCTATAGAGACAGAGTCCCGTACCACAAGGGATTGAAAATGCAGCCCGTGAAAGCAACAAGGACATCATGTAGATGGGTTTGGAATTATTTTATGCACAGGGTGTTATGAGAACACCAAGGAAAGAGTTTAGTTAGATTCAGAAACAAAGTCGGTAGCCTTTGTTGGAGATGATGACGACTTAGTGATTTCGGATGGACCTCCAGGAGTTAGCCAAGCAGCCAGGGAGGAGAAAGGGATTCTAGACAGGTGGACAGAACGAACAGAAGTCAGACACATGAAACAGAATGCAGCATTCAAGCAACTATAAGATTATAGCTCTGGTTAGAGTTGGGGAGTATTTATAGGGGTGTGCTGCGAAACGTTAGCAGAACCCGACAGAAGCAGTATCACAAAAGCTTGTATTTGAAATATTGAGACGTTTAGCTTTTAACCTTGGAAAGGTAAGCAGGAGTATAAAAGCTCAGGTCTACAGGTTAAAAAAAAATTACTCCGTCAATAACACGGGGGGATTGGAGACAAAACCGGGAAGGCTGTACCAGAAATTCAGTCAAGATGTCTGAAGGTCTGGATGGAGGCGACGATGAGCATGATGAAGGGGTATGGATTTTAGGTAGGACTGATGGAGCAATCAATTAACAGGACTTGTTAACCAAAGGGAAGTGGCAGGTAAAGGAAAGGAAGGAGAGAAAAGGCATTTTTATAATAATTTGGCTCACTGAGGGCCCTTCCATTTTTGCAAAGTCTTAAACATTATCAGAGAGGATATCTAGGAGCCAAAGTCTGGAAGAGTTAAACACACACACAAAACTCTGCATAATGAGTACATTTCATTATTTTTAGTCAATTGCAGGGCCATCACATAGAACATAAGTGATGCATGAGGCCAGAAATAATTTTAGACCTCTGTGTTTGGCATTTATTTAAGGTTATTATCAAGAGATAATAGACTATGTGCTCCTTATAATAGAGCTGTATTTTTTTTTTGAAATTAAAGTAGCGAGTAGTGAAACGCCTCATGCATGGCAATGATATTTAGTGCCTTCTTTTAGTTTATTTCTGAGATATGGGGTCCAAGGTGATTTTTAAAAGAGTCCTTGGGGACTGCTGTGAGTTTTCCATTGATTTCGTGTGCACAGAGGCTTTAGGTGTGCTCTTACTGGTGCCTATTGTTAACCAGTTTTAAAGGGGGAAGCATTTACTGGGGGGAAAAAAAGCCATGAGATGAATATCAGGCCAAGAGAAAAACAGAAACCACCAAAGACCTATGCTTTGCCACCTCTACAACTACCTCACTGCAGAGAGAAGCAGCAGGCAGAAAGGCAAAAACCCCTATCTTAAAAAATGTCTTTCTTCTGAAACGTTCACGCTGCTTCCTCAAATCTCCCCGGCAAAATAAATAAATAAAAAATAAAAAGAATTATCTCCTTTTCAGTGAAAGATTATTCATAGAGAGAAAAGCCCGAGGAGTGTCGGGCAGTGATCTAGGGGCACATTTGGTTAGGGCGGGAGGTGAGAACACACTAGGGTACCGCCACCGAGTGCAGAGGGAAGAAGTAGCGTCACAGAAGAGTTGCCTCCCCCTAAATCTAAGGCTTGGTCTCACAGAAGGACCCCAAGGACTAAGGACTGAGAGAGAGACCCAAGCCAAGTAGTTCTCCTCTCTAAGCAAGTCAGATTGGCATGGCTTTAGCCATCCTTGCCCCGAACGAACTCAGAATCCGGTGCGAGTCCTGTCCTAACTCTAACCCATCACAATACAAGGTGAATAGGGCTCAAGATCATGAAACCAGGGCAGGTAACACGTGGACGGAGCGAGGAGAAGACAGCCAGCACAGGCTTCCTGGGAGAGACAACACGTGCACGGGATCCTGAAGGACACACGTGTTTCACAGCAGAGGGAGAGCAGTGTTCCCCTCAAGTGGACATCGTGCTGAGATAAGTGCAAAGGGCATGTGCTTCTACCTGCAGTAAGGACATCACCCTCAGTGTCAGTGATCAGTGTCAGCCCCGTGTGCTGTAACTTGAGTAGACGGCACCGTGACCTTGGCACGCCTGAAAACATCTCTCCATCTGCTACAGGGTGTCACTGAATTTAGCCTTAGAGAGTTAAAGGGACACTTACCAAATCATACCAGTCTGAGGCCTCCCAGAGAATGAGATTATCAAAGGGCATGAAAAGGGAGAAGCATTTTGGGGACCCAGAGTACTTATGTTTTTAGAGCAGATGTGGATTGAAAAGTAAATCTGCCAAGGGACAAGCAGAGGTAATTTACACACTCTGGGTTAAATCTCAGTTCTTCTTAATCCCTTTTTGAGCCCCCCTGTTTTCTCTTTCCCTTACTTCCTACCTCAACACTAAGGTACCAAGATTTGGTCTAAAACTTACCCCCTTTAGCATCCCCTGAAAATCGAAGAAACACTGTACCACAATTTGGAAACAGAATGAACACCTTACAACATAATGATTATAACATTATGATGCAAAGAGCCAGGGTTGATCTTGAGACAGAAGGATTTCTTCCTTACTGTGGGCCCTCTTAAAACCCTAAAACAAAAACGAAATCCAGGCATGCAGGATGTAGGGGTTTCATTATATGAACTCTTTTGGGGGACAGAGATCATCCAAATCCATGTGTTTTAAAGAGAGGAGAAGGCCGTGTGCTCGGAGGGCCAAGGTGCGGGAGTGTGGGTCTCTGCTCCTTTGCGATGTGGGGCAAGGCTCAGATTGTTGCATCTCAGCCTCTCCAAGCAGGACCACGCTGTGGTTTCCCTGCTGGCTCCTAACTCTGTTGTGTGAGGGTCTGCGGCGTGGTTCCACCCTGATTCTCTGAAAACATAGGATAAATATGGCACATATTTCTGAAGCACTCATTTAACTTGAATAGCAGAGGGAAATAATCTAAATACAGTTTTAAAATTGTAGCTAATATTTATTGAGCACTTAATAACTGCTTAGCACTGTCTCAAGTGCTTTATATAGATTAACCAATTTATTTGCTCATGTCAGCAATGAGATAGAAACAACTGTCATCTTCGTTTTAAAAGTGAGAAAACTAATATATAGAAAAGCTGAGTAATTGGCCCAAAGCTGTACAACATCAGGTTCTAGACCCTGGTCCTCACACGCAGCCATGGGCTGACAGCCAGCAACCATCAAAAAACCACGTGGAACTGAACTCTGCCAACACCTGAATGAGCAAGAAACCAGATTCTCCCCTAGAGCCTCCGGAAAGGAATGCAAGCCCACTGACATCTTCATTATATCCCAGTGAGATCTGTGTCAGATTCCTGACATCCAGAACTGGGAGATAATAAATCTGTGTTGTTTTAAGCCACTAAGTTTGGGGTAATTTGATATGACAATAGAAAACTCATACACATGAGAAGTGGGAAGTGTTTGCAGGGCAGCAGGGACTTCAGTTTTTCACAAGAAATTTTGAAGAAATATTTGATGCTTTAAATTGTGTTCATGTGTAGCCTGAATAATTTTTTAAATTACAAAGTAAATATACAATATTTTGAAGTTATCAAACCCACCGTCAGAAATTTATAACTCAGATTTAAAAACCTTAGGATAGGTTGAAGAAGACGTGACAACAAGCATGAAGAGAGAGCTAGGATTATCTTATTGGAAATAATTATAAATGGGTAGAAATCATATTTGGTTGTAATTATAGATCTATGTTTCAGTTTTGTTTAATTTGTGATACATATTATATTTATGTTACATATTATGTTTTATAAATACGTACGCTATTTTAGTTTGAGTTTCGCTATTTTTAAATAAGCTTTGTGGGAAGCTCTGTTTCTAGGAAATCATACTCAAGAAAGAAGTACCTATGAGGAATTCAATAAGATCTGGGGCTCTGGCTTTACAAAAGCACCTGTTGCTTTTTTGCCTTCTGATGATTCCCTGCCTTAAAATGCCTTAAAATGATTCCACTGCCTTAAAACGAAATGTTTCACTTTTCTAAAATAGCCAAACAAACATAAATAGGATTAAAAGAACAGGAAAATGAAAGGGAAATTGATGTGATAAAGGGGGAAAACAAAGCGGGATGAGCGAAAGAATTAAGACAAATCCTGGGAGATCCCAATGGCTTTTGGAGACAGAGTGTGTAAGAAAGACCCAGAAAAAAATCAACAGAGAAGAGACAGTTGGAGGCAGGGGTTGGTGTAGTGGATTCAACACAGAGGAAGGTGAGCGCATGAAGACCCAGTCACTCAGCAAACCTTTACTGACATTGGCAGTGAGCTAAGAACTCTGCCAGGCACTAAAGATGAAGAGGAAATAAACAGACGTCAAAGCAAATGAGAGAAACCAGGAAAAGAATGAACATTTGAGAACACAATTTCAGTTTTACCACTCACAGCCAGCAAAGCACAGCTAATTAATGACATCAGAAAGAACATTAGTATCTTCCTTGGTTTGGTAACTGGGAAGAAAGAGGTCGTCAGGGACACTGAATCCTTCAGTCCAACTGTTCATCCAACTGTGTGCTCAGCAGGTGTGTCTAGAGACGGACTCCGTGGACAGATTACTCATTAGTATCAGAAATTGGGAGGGGGAATGGCTCAAAGCATTCCCTCTGGCCCTGAGGGACGCTAAGAGTCAACAAAGGGGCTCAGTGAACACAGAGGCCATGGGCCCTTCTGCCTTCACTGGAGGGTTTTAACATCCACAGAGGTGGTGCCACCACCTAGAGTGGTCACCCACAAAAATGAGGGCGTGTGGCCTTGAGCTCACACAGGAGCACGGAGTGAAATCTGCTCTGATGAAATGTACGCGGCTTTGAAGAATTTGCTTTGCAATTTGAATAAGTTTCATGTTTTTTTAAGTTTTTTTTTTTTTGGTAATATTTCATGTAAAGGCAGATTAGTAGTGAAAGGCACATGTTTCTCTTGGCTCTTTTATGTTGTCTTGTAAATGCTGGGTCTTCAGAAGTTGCATAATTTTTGTCTCTGCTCTGGAGGCCTGCTGTTTCCTTAATTGATGTGGTAGCATTTGACTGGCTTTATTTTCATCGTCACATAATCATTATTTTCCGTATCTCAGTTGTTGCTCCATTTCATTAGCTTTTTCAGAAAATCACTCCCTATTTATCTATTTATAGGTTCTGAATGCGTGTAGTCTTTGTCCAAAACCAGTATGATCTCCTTTATCTTCTTGCTTTTGATCTTTAATTTTCCTTTGTTCGGAATCAATCATTTTTCCCCTCGATACTCCTTTTGATATTCCCTTTTTCTAGCTGCTGCCACAGTAATTGGACTTTTCTTGAATTTGTACTTTATTTAAAATCTTTTGCTTATAGGTGGTCCATTTGGGGGCCAGTAGTAGTTCACAGGTCCTCAACAGCTCGTCATGTGCCCCACATTCTCGGCCCCTCCAGTCCCATTTCTAGCCCCTTCCTTCACCAAAATCAATTTCCTAAAAGGCTTCTGAATCTCTTTCTTCCCACCAAGTAGCTTTTCTTCCCTTTTGTTGAGTTTTTCTATTTTTGTTTGCCTATCATTTCCTTTTAACCACAGAATCACCATAATTTATAATCCTGGTCCTTTCATTACATGTCAACTTACCTTTCACATTTTCATATGAACTCCTAGCACCATTATTTACTTACGAATCTAAACTTTTTAGATTTTCTATCAACTGGTATGGAAAGATGGCCTTTCATAGTGCCAAGTACTCATTGGTTTAATGTAATTGTTATCTTGTAAGATCATTAGATCCATTTTAGCTGATTGATTGCTTTGGCATCTCTTATCCTCAGACTTAAGCCAGGAGGAAACTGGGAAGCAGAGTTCAATATCTCTCTGTGGAATGAATGAATGAATGGAAACCCGTGTGTATCGGCTCGCGGGAGCAGTGCTGAGTATCTCACCATCTCATTCTGTGTTGCTTTCAGTGATGTACATTTAGATCCAGTCAAGCAAGGTAAGGCTGTGAATCTCCTGTTTCTCTGATTTCAAGATTTCACTAACTGTTTATGAAACCTTTTATCTAGTTAACTCAGCTGCTTGCTATTAAGATGTGTTATCTTTTTGGCTCAGAAATAGAAGTCCCAGTGTAAAGAAATAAAGAGGCCTGGTGCTCTCTGCTACTGAAGCCCTGCTTGATTGTCCCTGGCTTAAGCTTCCTGGGGCTAAATTATCTAAAACACATCTTGTTTTAACATTGTGAAATGTAAATTCTAAGCAATCAGGGGGCACTTGCCTGGGCCGAAGAAGGCAGTGGTTCTGGGGGATGGTAAGTGGAAGAAACAGGTGGAACATTCTCCCATCCCTTCACCACTGATGATAATTTGCCCCCAAGCTCTAATATTCCTCACTAGCATTCCCTGGGTGCCATCAGCACACACGTCCCTCTGTTTGATTTTACCATGGGCTGCTGCTGGGGCTACATTGGCCAGTGGCCCAGAATCCTTCCCTACCTGAAGCAATGTAGACCCTCAGTGCTTCCTGCTTTCATGTCATCGTGGCTGTCCCAGACTTGGTTCTTGACCACCTGCATAACATGTACCCTCTCTCAGTTTCCTGTATTTGCTGTTTCTGGTGTTCACCTATCAGTTCACGAAAATGATTATAGCTGCCATGCTGCTCGATCAATCCTCCGAGGTGGTGTCGCTTCAACTCCTTCCAGCCTCCATCAATTATGCCAAAACTGCCACATGATACCAAGCCCACCTCATTCAGGGACACCACCATCGCTGCCTTCTGTCCTCAAGGAGGACACAGTGATATCCAGAGCAGTGCCACCAGCTCCATCACTCCCAGAGTCACTGGCACACAGCTGCCTCCGCAGGCACGTGGCACTTCCGCTGCAACAGGTGCTGAGCACGGCCACTCCGCCCCGGGTGCCACCGCCTCAGAGACCTCTGCTCTATGCACTGAAGCCTCCGTGTACTCAAAGCAGGCTGTGTCTCCTGGAACTCATACTGCATTTCAGCTCATTCCACATCCCACGCTGGACCAGGCTGGAAAAGGCCTCGTTACACTGGAACCAGAACAGGCCTCCTCACCACACACAGCCCTGCAGCGATTTCAGTGGAACTGTTTTCCTTCGTTCAGTTCTTTTATTCCTTGTTTTTGTTTTTAACCTCTACTTCCCAGGGTTCCACCTAAGAGCCCTGGGGTTAGGGGTTATGGAAGAGGTGGAAGCCAAGAGCTTGATAAGTCACACTCTCACAGTTGCCCCCTGCCCTGGTCCTCCACCCAATGTCCTTGGAACGTCCGCGTGTATTCAGTGCTCTTATCATAAATTGTGTTATCTTCCCAGAGAACTCCTGGGTTATTTGTACAACTAGACCTCTTTGGCCCTGCCTCATGGGCTTGTCAGGCTGTTTGAATCCTAGGGGGAACAGAGACTAGGTTCAGTGTGAGAGCCCTCCCTTCCTTGACTCACACTACACAGTGACATTAGCATGTCTAATCCTTTCCATCTTTATTTCCCATAATCTCTCTTATTTACCTACAGCTCTGCAGGTTACAGGTATTTTCACACCAATCACCTCATTGGTTTTATTATAACCCCATGAGGCGCACAGCACAGGTATTATTATAACTGTTTTCATCCTGAACCAGCTGAGACCCACGGCTGACCCTTGCCCAAGGCCGTATGATGAGTGAATTACATGATTTGAACTGAGCTCAGCTGTGCTAGTTCTTGTGACTTCCCTATGACACCAATCCTCCAAATCCCTGAGTTATGGTTAGTGATAAAGTTTGGATGAGAATAATCTATTTTCAGCCATAAGCACAACCCATTAAGGAGTTTGCAACATTAGAGTTTGGAAAATATGACTTACTTGTAAATTAAGCTGGAAATCTGTAAGACAGTGTTTTCCTGAAGAGAATTCCCTCATAGCTAATAAACACGGCACAATTTGAGTTAACATCTGGGAAAACAAAACAAGTAACCAATTGATTAATTTAATTCCTGTATAGACTCTGACCCAAAGGGATGGCCCTGCCTGCCAGGTATGAAGGAAGTGTTTCAATTCAATTCGCCAGGCACGGACCCAGGCTGCCTCTTTCCCAGGCCCTGCGCTAAGGTGCAAGGAGGGATTGCAAAGATGATTACAAACTGGACCTTAATATCAAAGGGTTCACCGTCTGCCGGAGAAAATGAAACGCTGACACAAATAACCACGAGACAGGTTGAATGTGATAAGAAACAGAGAAAAAGCCGTGGTAATCTAGGGGAGTGAGAAATACGAGTGACAAAAACATTCTTTAAGATGTAAATAGCTTTCCTTTGCTGCAGAATAGGAACAAGGATCAAATCCAGTTTATAAATCGTATATACAGGAGACGGAAGGTGACCTGAGCACCCCACCCCAGATACGTGGTCTTCTGTTGTCGGTACAGTCGGCGTGGGTTTTCCGCTTAACATCAGCGTTCAGAGAGAATGCTGTATTGTTCTCAGTCGGGGGCAGACTTTAGAATCTCGCTGAAAATTAGGCCACTCAGCTGTGTGGGTGATCTGACTCAGTCCAGTCCCTTCTGTCACAATTGATGTTTTCTAGTTACATTAGGAGCCTTAAATGTCCACAGGGCAGATTCCCATTTCAACAAGGTGTGTACAACCCGCTAATGACGATCTCAAATGAGAGAGTCGTGTGCATCCATACAAATTGAGATCACACCTCCATCCTTGGAATATAGTTGTGATTACATTAAAGACACATGACAAGTCTGTCGCCTCTCATTTCCTTTCTCGTGTGCGTGAGCTGTGTTGGATCGCTTTATCTCCTATTAAATTGCTAGCGTTTCCTCTGGACTCAGATACGCCTTCTCTAGGACAAAACCGCAGCACACCCAGCAGTTCCAGGGAGGAAGTGAAAAGGAAGCCACGTCCACGTACGCTAGTGTGTGTGTGTGTGTGGGCTAACAAGCACACGCGTGCTTTTCCCAATTCCAAAATGCGGATTGTGGGCATTAGCCTGGGGCTTGCTTTCAATTTTCTTCTGAAAAGATACAGCCTGGTTGGCGGATACCCACTGCATCTCACATTCCCTTCTCTCTGAAAGCGGCCAGGCACACCCTCTTTCCACTTTGCATGCAGAGATGTCGCAATGGTGACCAAGAGCACTCAGGGCTTTGCTGGGGTGGGGGGCGGTTCCTGGATTAGTGATCAAACAAAGGATACAGGGAACCACTCTCTGCATGACCATGTAAGGCTTTTTCTGGGAAAAAAGCCCATTATATTCTCACATCTATTTACTTTAAATATGGAGCCTTTTCTTTTTTCTATTACCCCATTTTTTTCATTCTATTTGTCCTTACAATTCCTGAGGAGACATGACTAATCTTATTGCTCTCACTTTATAGGAGAGAAATAAAGAACCAGAGATGTTTCTAAAAGGGGAGAGGGGCCACGTAACACAGAAGCTTAGCAGTGGAACCAAAGTCCAGGTTGCCACACGTGTAGTTCTGTGATCGCTCCTCTGGTTCTATAAGCCCGTGGATGCTGACTAGCAGGGTGCTAGGTGATGGGGATACCCAGAGAGTGAGACACGGGCTCTTCCCTGGAAATCTCAGGCCATATATGGCATTGCCCTTCATAGAGCAGAAAAAGCATTGGCCTGGGAATTGGGAATCTGAGTTCCACTCTGGACTCTGTCCCTGACAACCATGATTACCTTGAGTAAGTACTTTAATATCTCTGAGCAATAACAGGCCAGCCTCTGCCTATCCCTTGGTAATTGTGAGAGTCAAAGAAAGAAACTCATAGAATGAGTTTGGGAAGCAGAAACTGCTCTGAAAAGTGTACATCTATAGTGATTTAGGGCTGTCAGAAATACAAATATGGGTGAAACAAGGAATACACAGGCTTAGAAAGGATCCCACTAGTGTACATGACTTGAAGAGTGAATTAGTCCATCCCAGGCAGTGGTTTCTAAAACCCTTGTGTGAGCTGATGCCTGGGATGAGTAAGGGCTTAAAAAAAAAAATCATCCAAATGCATACACTGGAAATATCCCAGGGAAACAGGGAATGAATTCACACTCCTAACAGGGTTCTCCATGGCTCACATTCAGAGATTCAGGCCAGGAAATTTGTTCCCTGTCAGGTTGCCCCAGTGGTCAGTGTGCTTTCTACCTAAGGCAACGCTTCCGTCACACCTGCTCTGGACAGCCTCTGCCCCTCCCTAATTCCCTCTGCCCGCTTCTCTCTTCCTGCCAAAGCAGCCCACAGAGACTCAGGTCATCCCTAAGGTTTCCATGTTAATCCCTTTCTCGAAGAGAAGTCATCATAGGAGTTTGACAAATGCTAAATCACTGGGCTACTACCATATCTTCCCACACGTTTGCAGGTATTTCTTTAAAACAATCATCTGCTCCACAGTTTATATATTAAGTTCTGGATTTCAAAATGCTTTATAAATTGCTAAACTTTGTTTTTTAAAGTTTCACTTACTGTTGGCAAAGCTATGGACATCCTGTGATTTCTACTTTCTGCAAAACCATAACCTGCTTTTCTGAGCCAGATCGCACCGTCACTCCCGAGTGGACCAGTCACCAATCCGTCTACCACGTTTGACCCCAAGCCCGCGAGCACCAGGCTCTGTCAGCCTCACTGGGTGTCCTCCGCGCCTGCATCTGAGAGACCCACGAGCGGCCCTGTGGAATGAAAAACGAACTTTACATTTCACTCTTCCACCTGGCTCTTAAGACCATCACAAATGGCCATTGGTTATAGTTACTGGGAAACAGAATCTAAAATATTTAAAGCAATTGATTTCTTTTTCCTGTGTAAACAACTTCAGAGATAAGCTAAGGGTTAGCATATTATCTTTACGTTTCCCTTCACCTGCACTGGGGAGAGAAGGGAGGGGTGTTTGGGAAGATGCAGCCATAATCTTTCCCAGCCGAAATACCTAATTACACTCAGGTCTTGAATCCCTAAGTTAGCATATTTTGCCCATTCATTGCTCAATAAATATTAATTGGTGGAGATGGGTTATAATTTAGCATGTGTATAATGTATAATTTCCCTGTAACCTATAATTATCTTAAATGTTCAAATGAGGGAATTGATTGGATTGAAAAGAAAATAACTTATTTAACTTTAAAAAGGTTGTTATGATCTAACTCTTTGCAGAATTACCCACCTTCAGACATCACTTACACGGGCAAACTACTAGATGCCACGTTCCGTCCCAAGGAAGACAAGACAGCAGTTGACTCTGAGCTCAGCTTTATGTGTGCTCTCAAGTTCTCTGTGTATTAGAAATATTCTGTGATATCGGCCCACTTTCCATGAGAACTGCCTCCTCCACACACAGGAACAAGCCCCCCGCACCCCCCTCCATAGTGCACACTTGTTTTATTTGACCTTATCTTCTTGGTCATGAATGACTGGACCAAGGAGGGGTAGACTCTTTTTTTTTTCTATGTAAAAATTGTGTTTGTTATTACTATTTACCAACGAGAAGACATAATTTATTTACACCAGCAGCCAGAGGGGCAAGGTGAATACACAGTGTTAGTTAGCGCTTGGGAGCAGACTCTTGACTTAAGCCAAACCCCTCACATTATTTCGCCTAGGAATGTGGAATTAGAATTTGACTCAACCAGTGCTTTCCCCATGTGTGTGTGTGTGTAGGGGGAGTTGAGAGGATAGAACTGAGAGGTTGCTGGGCAGTTATCTTCTGCCCAATATGGAGAGAGAGAGTGAGAACGAGAGAAAACCAGTCTCAGAGAGAGGAAGAATGAGGAAGGGAAGACGAGCAGAGAGGGAGACAGAGGACCGGGAAGGAAGGAGTCCCCACCACCTGAGTCTGCAGGGGCTTTCCATCCCCTTCTCCCATGCCCTTGAAAGGCCAGCTGCTCTATGTCCCCAAGGTACACCAGCATCCTGGCAACAAGTCCGCTTTCATCCCACTCACGTCTTTCTTAAATTAGTTCTAACTGATTTCTGTTGCTTGCCATCAAAAGAATCCCCTCCAGGACCCCTGAAGACACTCATTCAAACAAAGGCGAGCAATGCCTCTGCCCTTCACCGTATTTTCCCCATGGAGAATTTGCAGTCCTCGCTGACTGCCTACATGCCAAACTCAGTGTTTCGATGAATAAGCATAAATCATTATGTCTAATTTTGTTAATCCCTACTGGTGGGGATGAGAATAAAACACGGTCTTCATTCTCAGACAGCCAAGTGCTGCTCTGGTCAAGAGCGCAGGAGGAACTGAGTGAGAGCTGCCTGCAGACGCATAGCCTTGATTCAGCGCTGGGAGGGGTGATAAAGAGTGTGATCAGCAGGGAAGAGAAAGCCCCCCTTCCAGCTCATCCCCACACATACGCCCGCACAGACTTCAGCGCACACATATACACACACGTGAGCACAGTGGGAAAGAGAGGGCAGCTCAGAAGCCAAAGCAGTGCTCTCTCCCTGACATCCTCATTCTCCACCTCTCTGGAGTCTTCCAGAAGCCGCAGGAAGCATTCAACCCAACCAGCCCTCCCATGGAGCTTGTAATCAGAATTGCCATTCAGATCCATCTTCCAGGACTCCTTGCTTTGCGGTTCTATTATTGTTTCATGAAACTTTAAAACTTTCCACCTTTCCTTCATTGTAGTCAACTTTAAATAAATTCAGAGTGTCACTTGTTAAAATAAATGACATTTAAACAACCTCAGCATGGTAACTCATTCCTCATTATCATAGAGAGCTCTTCTGAAAGGTCTACAGTACATTATCTCTACGAAATGGATTTTACCTTCAATATTAACCTCATTGCTCAGAGAGGACAGGTGCTAAGCACTCTGCTGAGAGGTGGCATAGAAATGCATAGGTAGATTGATAGAATCGAGCAAGTGATGATGAACTAAAACAAAAGCAGGGAAAAGGTTTAGGTTAAATATCAGGTAGCAAAGCTGAGCTGTGAGAGCACTGCAGCGACTGAGCAAGCGCCATGGAAGCCTGAAGAACATTTTTATCATTTTAGCTACGCGGAGCTCACTCGACCCGCGCTTCTGGCGAGAGAAGCCGCCTGTGGGGTGCGGCTGCTAACTACGAGCACCCCAGACAAGCCCGGGGCACCTGGTTCTCTAGTGCCCTCGTTCTACAGTTTGGACAACTGGGGCCCAGAGCAGGCACTGCCCTGCTCCAGGGTGCATGGCGACTATCGTAACGAGAGCTCAGGTTGGCAAGCTCACTGCCACATCGTTCCTGCGCACCATGCCGTTCTCACAGCTCTTTTGCTCCTCCGCTTCCTGACCCCCACCCTCCAGGCTTTTCTTTCATCCTCCTTTAGAGCATGGAAGCAACCGATCCGAATGCCACTGCCCAGCCTGCCACTGTGTTTTCTGCACATGCATTATTTCCTGCACCATCCACACCCAGGAAAAAAGATTTGTCCTTAACAACCCAAGGAACTAAGGGGTCCTCCGCTCTGTTGGTGGCATTCAGAGCCATGATCCACGAGTCAGGTCACGGCCACTACACGGGCACATCCATTCCCACCAGAGGCTGCCAGTCTCTGAACCAGGAGTCCCACAGGCACGGCTGCCTCCTCGCCCACCACCTCTCTCTGAATCCAAGAAGTCAGTCTCTAAGGATCTCATGAGGAGTAGCGTCTCCCACACTCTGGTCAGGTGCTGTGAGCTTGGAAAAGCTAAGCAAAACCTTCATAGCACCTGTGCTGTGTGCCCAGCTCTGAACGTGGGCTGGCTGAGGAGAAGACTGAAAGAGAACGCAGCCTTTATTTACAGCCTAGGAATAGATGGGTAAGGAGGCAGGTTTGACATGCATGAGGCAAAGAAAGAATGTATGACAGTACCCATGGGCTGTTTAATCCACTGCAAAAATGAAAAGAAGTCAGTGTGGGCTTGGGTCAGAAGACAGCAGGCAAGAGCACTGGATATGGCTAGGTGTTACTTTTGTAACCCACAAAACAAGTCTGTATTTTTAAAAGAAAGTAAGAACACAGAAATGAGAGTTCAGGGACAAGAGTTAGGGTCCCAGCCCATAACTTATCATGCGACCTGGGACTCACTCTCCCTTCCCAGATGTCCTCACTTGCATGACAATGACACCTGGGCCCCCTTTTGGGGACCCACCGCTACCTCTCTGCAGCCCCTCCCCTGTGGTGTCATGTTGAACAAGAAGTGAATTCCCTGAACGCTGCCATCTGCGTTCTCAAAATTTCCCTGGGGCCACAGTGACTCCTGGGTCTTATAAATTTTCTCTCCAATTAAAAACATTGTCATAAGGTCCAAAAACAGTGCAAAGTTTATCTTTAGAACTCACACTAGTAAGTGTTTAAAATAACTATTTATTGGCATTAATGAAAATATTTGAGGTGCTCTTAGAAAGTTCTAGTTGTGAAATATCAATAAAATAATTGCCTCATTCCAAACAGTGTACGGTTCTAATTAATTCTGCATAAGACATTTTTCCAGCTTCAAAGATTGCTTTACTTGTATTGCATAACAAAATAATGGTATAATTAGGAATAAATTTGTCACTTTTATAAGTAATTCCTTTTTATTATGTGTTTGGAAGCAAAGCACAAGCATGATTAAAGCCCCCTTTAAAAGGTTTTATTAATTATTATGATTATTATGGATAATAAGCGTCCACAAGCAGCAGAATGTACCCCGGGCAAGATGCACAAAGCCACAAAACATGGCAGGAACAGGGACGGATGCCGGATTCAGGTTTCTTTATCCTCTGTGGCTCAAGTCTCACTGTCTGTCTCATCCCTTGTGCGAGGCAAGGGAGTCCAGCGGGGAGAAGATTTCACCTTTAGCCTCCTGCCTCTGCTCAGCACCCTCCCCACGGGGCAACCCGGTAAGTAGGCCCCTTTGTCCTGATCACCCTCTTGCCTTTACTTACTTCCCCTTCAACACTCCCAGTGCTGCCGAAGCTCAGTCAGTCCTCAAGATTCAGCTCGGAGAGTCACCTGCCAGGGAGCCTCCTCTGGCTGCCCCTCCGGACTGGGGGCCCCTCCTGAATGACAGATCCCGTTCTGTTCACTTGGTGTTGAGCAACTCGAGGGTAAGGACAGCTTCTTGTTTTTGCTTTTGTTTTTCTTATGTCCTCAACACAAAGCCAGTTGTAATAGTCATTCAAGAACACTTAGATGGGTCAATTAAAAACAGAATAAATGAATAATAAAAGCCCATTAACATGTGTTGCCTAAAAGCCACTGATTGGACTCTCCCAGTGCACGTGGGTGCCAGGAGCCTGGCATCCAGTCTGCTGTCCTGACCAGTAAGTGGGGTAGCTGCCACCTAGAACTGCTCCCTCCGTAATGCACCGCCGGCACTCGGGAATCCACACTTGAACCTACAACAAGCCTCACCGGCATCTTCTCATGAACTAAACATGAGGCCACAGATCCACAGATCACTGTAGCTGCAAGTGCCCTCAGAGAACACTTTCTTCAAGTCTCTAATTTTATATACACGAACAAAGACTCAGGTAAGGGTGGAGCTCACTCAACATCACACTAGCCGGGGGACAGGGGCCCAGGGTTTCTGACTCCTGGACAGGAGCTCTTGACTGTGAATTGCCAGCTTGTGTCCTTCTTCTGGAGACCAAGGAGGCCACTGGGCCCAGCTGCCCCCAGCGTGGGGGATGAGGAAGGAAGCCCACCTGTACCACATCTTCCGTTTCCAGTCTGTTCTTTGTGTTCACAAACATTTCACAGGCACTACTGGGGTCATAACATCGTGGTTGTCAGTCCACTTCATTTTCCAAAGCCACTTCCCTGCCTCCTTGGCTTTTCTCGCAACTTTCACTGGCCTCATCCTCACTCCCACCTCCGGCTAAAAGGCAGCCGTATCTCCCGAAGAGGGTGTCATCCCACAGATGACAATCCCCATGGAAACGACATAAAAATGAACATGAAGCAGAAGCCATATGTCTTATTTTAGGTCTACAGCCTGGTTTTCTAAACTTGTTCTGTCTGACTTCCTTTAACCCAGCCCTCATTTCTACAAATGCCTGTCCAGGGGCACATTTGGAATACAGGTCAGCCCTGAAAAAGAGCTTAGGCTGAGCTATGTGAAGACAGACTTAATCTCTTCTGGTCAAAAACCAAGGCTAAACTGGAAAATCCTTCCCCATGACTCCAAGAACCACATCTAAAAGAAGTGAGGTTGTTCCACGAATCCCCTGGCCAGAGCAAACTGGGGATGTGGTGGCCCATGCAGAGGAGCAGGCAAGAGCCGTCCTCCGCATCCCGCCTGGTCTCACAGCATCCTCGGGAGTCCTGTGGAGGCCTCGAGCATGACAACCGTAAGCAAACATGCTCTCTTTCAGGTGTTCTTTGTAAGTCCTTTCCAAGTTCCCTTCTCTAAGGATTTCTGCAAATAAATCATCCAAAGGACCCATCACATTCTGAAAGAAAGCCAGTAAGGGCTTCTCTCTGGGCGACACCAGGGTTCTGGGTGTGACTCATGTGACCGAGAACTTACCAAGGACTCCTTGGGCCGGGGTAAGCTGAGCGAGTCTAATCTATGCATGAGGTGGAACAGAACTGGGAGCAGAGAAGGCCTCTTGGTTGGATGGGGCAGACTGGTGGTGGGATGTCAACCCAGACCTGGATGGGCAGACGGGACACAGTGGTCCTGGCTCCGAGTGGACATCCCAGAGAGGAGGCTACTTGGAGTACCAATTGGAGTGGCACCCCACAAGGAGGTGGGAAGGAGAACAGAGCAGGGGTAGCCATGGAGGAAGAAGCTAATGCCGGCCTCCAGCAAAATCACGTGCCATCTACCACGTTCTCCATTTTTTGTTCTCTGCTGCTACCTGCAAGGTTTCCCAGGCACTTGGTTATGTCTTGCAAGTGTTTAGCCCGAGGCACCCTGAGCATCTCCCTTGCCCAGCAAAGTGGGAAAGGGAAGAAGACAGGAGGTTCGAGGAAGGGGCCAGAGCCCGGTCCTGTCCTGAGGACACACCTTCCTCATTTCATTCAGCACATGGAAGAGAGCTTTCCTGAACAGAACTTGTGCTTCCCTTTGTCCCTTCACTGAGCCCCTCTATCTGAAAGAAAATAAAATCACAAAATTTCCATTTCGGTGACCAACCTTAACGTGAGGCTCTGCACTTTACACACTTGGTCAAACTGAGCCCTCTGCAGGGATGACGGGTGGGCTGCAAGGGCCGACTATCCCTGCCGTCTCCTTGGAGCATGGCACCATCACTTCCAATTCCCAGACACAACTCAGGTCCCACCTCTCTGTGTGCCTCGCCTGGTTTCTCCAAGCCTGTCCTGATCATCCGTCTAAACACCTATGATGCATATTACAGGAACCTATGTAGTAATTTCTCCTTTGCTCTATTTTCTTCTTTTCTGACCTGCATCTGGACTATGAGTTCTGCAAGGAGTAGAGGATGTGGCTTCCGTTTCTCTTTTATTCTTCACAGAGCCAAGGGGATGAAAGCCATCTGTGCATTCATGGATTCCATTATCCCACAAGCACTGACCAAGCACCCAGTCTAGGCTAGGACTTATTCTAGGCACTAGGCTTTCAGAGATGAATCAAACATGGCTCCTGACTTTGGGAACACTCAGTCTAGTGAGTGAGTCAGCCATGTGGGCATGGGATGACGGTGCAGGTGGTAAACATGCTACAAAAGTGCAAAGCAGAGGGAGTTGTATGAGAACACAGAGGAGAGGACAGACTAGGAGGGAGAGGCGCTGGGACCGTGTGCCAAAGCTGCTCAATAAATATTTGTTGATTAATTAGGGGAGGAGTACACTTCTTTAGGGATTACGGGGACAAAATGTCCTCATTAGCTGATGATGAGAGAAATGCTTTCCTTATAGTTAGGAAGCTCGTGGGAGTTGGCAAGTGATAATCTGTGTATTAATGATAACAAAGGAAAGAAACACTGGCAGAAGCAGAAAGCTCGCAGGCACCTTGAGCATCAGATAAGCCCATTACATTTCTGGGCCTGCAGTGCCCCGTCCTGCCCATGGGACCACCTCCTGCCTGTCTTTCTCCCCTGGGCAGGGAGATGCCCACACTTGGAGAGAGCCACGTCCTAATAACGCAGCCCCAGGAACCTCCGCGGGCTCAGACCTGCAGCTGACAGGCCGACAGATGTGCGGGTCTTCCTTCAGGACCCGGGCCAGGCAAGGGGCGGGAGCCTCTGTGTGGCCTGGACTTCGGCTGCACAGTTTATATATTCTGCAGCATATGCTGGCTCAGCGTATTAAGGCAGCTCCAATCTTCCCTTTTCATTTTACTTTTCCCTTAACTCTCGTAAGTTGCCTTTCGCGGTGATCTTGCCCTGATGGTTTATAAGGGAAGCAGCTGTGACTTTTCATCCTTTGAACTCTTGAGCCAAATGGCTTAACACTACCCCCTAGTCATCCTCTCCCCTGGATCGGACGACTGGCAACGTGGTGACTAGCAAAGAGCATCTTCTGCAAGGCTGGCAATGTGTTTATTCTTGTACCTCACTTCACACCATCGTGGTGCCTGTATGTCCTCAATCTGTCCATAAATCACTGTCGAGGTGTAAGAAAACACTGACAGTAAGCCAGCGAAACTGCTCTGCTCAGGTGGGAGAAGAGATCTAATCGCACGTATAATACGAGGAGAAATTACACCCCCTTTCAGATGATATTCCATCACTTATAATGGGCTTTTGTTCTTGGTCAACTTCACAATTTTTATGACTACCCATCTTTTTCGGCATTGACAATTGTAACCCAGGCCTTGCAGCTGTCCATATATTAAATAGTAAGAGAGAGAAGTAGGTCCTGTCCAGCAATCAATCAGAGGAGAGGATTTATATTTTTTCATGCTAAAACAACAGCAGGGGTAAAGAAAAATTTTACATTAAAACTCACAGTATTGAAGCAATTAATTTCTATGTGGATCAATGGTCTATCTCTGCCCGTGGAAAGAAAATTTTAAAATCATTATTTAAAGCTAAAAGTGGAGTCACAGTGTGTCAATAATCCTTCCATCTCTGGGATTTCAAGGTTCAAGAGCAACATATCCAGTTCCTCAAAGTTTATATGTGGTCTGAACACTGGAACTCACTGTGCTATTTCATTTGTCATTCTAAACTTTGCCCTCTGGAGGTCCAAGGACCTCATGAAAATGTGTCTTTTAGGGTTTGAGCTCTTGTCTCAAAAATCCCACCTGGATGGGGAACTCAAAGGAAGGGAAGTTAATTCAAAGAACTCAAAATATCAGGACATGACAAGGCCGGAACAGCTGCAGAGCTTTTATTTCACCTGGAGTCTCTGTTGGAGCTGAACTTTAATCTTGAACAGAAAGTTTGGAAATTGGCTACGATACTGATATTAAGAGGAAAGCCAAGTACAGACTGGAATGTTGAAAACACTGGGAAAACAAACTTTACTGACAGAACTGAAAACATGAATTAAGAGAAAGAGAGCAATTCACAAAGTACAATGTCAGCCCGACAGTGAAGGCTGGCTAGTCTCTCCCCTTCGGGCCTGGTCTTCTAGTTCTTGTCCAGACCAACGGGCCTCCTGGGAGCTGGGAGCTGGTGCTACTGCCCCCGGGCTCCGAGACACACTCACGCCGCATCGGGTCATGGAGCTGGCCCCGGCACTCCTGAGGAGAAGCAAATGCACCAACCTCCAAATGCATTTGGCCAAGAAAACCAATTGCAGAAGAGGTGATATGATCTGTGTTAGGCTCACAAGATTTTAGAACTCAGTTTTACTGTCTTTGGAAAGAGAATTTAGGGGGACGTATGTATACTGTGGACCTAGATAACGGAAGGGAATGCCAGAATCTTGGTTTCGAACAGCCCCACTAAGTAGGGATCATGACCACGACAAGAAGTTGGTATCTGACTTCCCCAGTGCGACACCGTCTGAAACGTGTTTCTCCTGCTCCACGCAGGACTGCCTCTGTGCTTAGGTGAGTTCTCCACAGGCAGGATGGAGCAGAAGGCCACAAGATTCAGAAATGCAGGTCAAAACTGTGATGTCACAAAACGGCGCAGCCCTGCTGCAAACATGCTTGACCTTGGCATATGGCGTAGTGTTCTGGGAACAAAGAAAGGGCAATTTTGCTTGCTGTTTGCTCAAAGGTGGTAAAGGACTCTGGGGGAAAATTACACTTGGGAAAAGTATTTTCTTCATCTGAGAAGCTCTTTAATATCTAACCAGCTTTTCCTCGACCCTGTTAGGCAGCTGCATACATACGACTTCTCATTGTGAAGCTGCTCACCTGTCCACAGACTAAAGTCAACTGGACTCAGAAATGCCAGAATTGAGGCTCAGCATTGAAAAGGTCTGGATCAGAGATTCCGGGCAGAAAGTAGAATGGTGTCTAGGAATTCTTATCTCTCCAGACTTTCATTGCTGTATAGAATGATAATCTCAGCTGAAGTGCTTTGACCACTCGCTCCCCCACCCTCCTCCGCCACGGAATGTTCGGCAATGTTTGGAGACAGATTTGGTTGTTACAATTGATGGGTTCCTACTGGTATCTACAGGGTAGAGGCCAGGGCTGCTGCTAAACACTCTACAATGCACAAGGCAGGCCCCCACTGTCAAGAATTATCCATCCCAAAATATCACTAGTGTCAAAGTTGAGAAACCTTGCCCTGGAATCACTGCACAGTTAAAACGATTTTCTGGCTGTACCTGGGACAGGTGACACTCTTCTCAGCACGATCTACCCAAAGCGGCAGGCGTCCATACCCTTCTCAGGCCTCTCCCTCACTGAAACATCACCCTCATGGCACTGGTCCCTATTCCACCCTGTCACATGGGCTTGGCCAACGTATTTATTCTACGCATGCTCCTCTTCCCAGAATGTCCTACTGTATGGGAGAACAGAGACCAGGGATTGCCTTTAAAATAGTAAGGTTGTTGGTTCGAACTTGGCACATATTTTAGCCTTGGCCTTCCTCTCTGAAGCCTGCAGATAATTTACAGACAGATTCTACTGGTAATACCCTCTCTGGCCTCCTCCTGATTATTCCGGATGTCTTATCCTTAGAATTAAATGTGCTTCATCCATGGAACACTTTCTGTCAACTTGGCACAAATCATTAGTCTTTTATGTTCTAAGAAGTTCCACGTCGATATTCCACCTTTGGGACATGTTTCATAGCCCAACTCTGTGGGGAAGCCTTCCCCCGCTGCTCTTGGTCACACTTCTCTCCATTTTCTGGGCGATGGGGCATTGAATGTGGAATGCCTCCACACCGTCACCTTGTGTTAAGTGGTTACTGATACTAACAATCTTGTCTCAGCAATGAATGGCCATGAAGGACACTGGGTATCTACAGAAAAGAGCAAGACATCGCCCTGCATCATCACCATCATCACCACCACCATCATCATCATCATCATTTGCTCCGGGGCTTATTATGGGCCAGGAACTGTGAGAAGCATTTTACGTGCACCACCTCAACTTTGCAAGGAACATATTCTTATTCCCACTTTTCAGACGGGTAAACTGAGCTCAGAGAATTTAAATAAATTGCTCAGGATCACCAGCTTTAAAATTCCAGACATTCAATCTGAACTTAGATCTGCGGGAATCTAATAACCTGTGATCCTAACTAGTCCATTGCATGGCCTCCCCCAAGGTGTTCACAGCCACCGCTTAGGACGCACAGTACACTCATTTGGAAGGAGCAAAGCCTCCACCAGCCAGCCAGGCTAATGAGCTTGTTGGTGACAAAGCATCAACAGGCTCCAGGCGGGCGTCCCTCTGATGACTTTAATGCACCTTTTCTGAAACCAGCCTTCAGGACCCTGCAAACACGTGGCTCAGCGCGGCACGGTCTTATGAATAATAATGAAATCCAATCAGGAACAGAGCCCTTAGATTTTAATTGAGCTATCCTTTAAAGGACTGCTTCTCTCCGTGTCAAGGTCATGTTCTCCTAGCTAAGGCAGTTACTTTATGTGTGCAGCAGAGATAATAGGCACGGGAGACACATCGAGGACAAGTGGCATACGGCATGAAAGAAAGGAGGAAACATACGAAAAGCAATCATTGAAGTATACACTGTAGACCTTCCCATTGATAATTGGTTTAAATTATTAAAGCACATAAGAGGTTATTAACTAGAGAGAGTATAAATTACTTTTTTTTTTTGCTGAGCATGACTTTTCAAAGTCTCCCAAACTTCCACTTAAAAAAAAAAAGCTTTAAATGTAAAGTCATTACAAAAAAAAAATCTTTTAAAATTATCTCCAGAGTGGATGGATGAGGCGAGAGCAGATGCTTCATGAATTTGAGATCACGTTACCTGCCATGAGAATATAAAATGGGAAATGGCATTTAAATAATACTAGTATCGCTCAGGGGGCGCCTGGCATTGGCCATGTCCCGAGAGTCACAGCTGCAGGCCCCTGGAACTGGGAGCATCCTTGAGGGGTCGGGACAGGTAGCTGAAAGCACACACGTAGAGCCCCTGGGAAACTCTGGGATGAGCAGCTCTCAGAGCACGGCTGCCATAGCTCGGGTGGACACATCTGCGGTGACCACCACGGGGAGGGATCCAAGACCCGATCTTGCTATGTCCGCCAAGGTGCGGGAGCAGTGGAGGGGAGTAGCTGAGCCCAGCCAGAGCGAAATGAGTGACACACATCCTCCTTCTCGCGCTGGAGATGCTGACTTACATCCCTGTTCCCCAAGCCCTCCCGGACTTCTCTGCAAATGGGTCTGATGGCTGTCCTTATCTAAGGCTGCTCCACTCTTCTGGGGCTCGGAATTAGCACTTTTAGGATGTACTGTTCTGGCAAGAGACCCTATATCTAGTAAGGCCAATTATCTCCTCGGATTCTTAGTTCTATCTTTATTCATTAACTCCCATTTCCTCTCTCAGAAGTGAGCTCATGTGGGCTGCTTGCCTTTTCTTTGAATGACTTTTCCTCCTTGTGGCCTAAATCCAGGATCCTGTTGCTCGCACTCCCTCCAGGCCTCCCCTTTTACCTTTGTGGCTTCCTCACCTCCACCTCCTGCTCATCAGCGGTGCCTTCGCTGAAAGAATGAAAATGAGGAGCAATAATGCTCTCTCCTGCCACCCAGCCCAGGCCGAGCGCTGCTCTGTCTGGGTCGTCAGGATGACAGATATGCTACGATTACACAGCCATCTCTTTAAAGACGGCCATGATGTATCATTACGTGAGGTGAGAGGCTCTGAAACCGTATGAACCCCCCTCCCCAAAACACACACACGTTGGAGAGGACACTCCCACCAACCATCAACCTTTTTCAGAACTTCTTTCCTTTTTGTAACTGTTCCTCCTCCAAGTCCAACCTTACTCTTACAGATGCCAACTCCTTTGTTCAAGATCAGACTCCAGCCAATAGGACCAATAAGAACTTTGCCCAGAATAAGAATTCTTTTCAAACCAGAAACAGCAAAGCCTGTTTCATTCCGGAGTCAGAATTTCCCCCACCTGTAAGAAGCTGTACTATAGAGGGAAATAATGATCCCAGCAGCCCGAGAGAAGGATGGTGAGTCAGGGTGATGGAGAATGGAAGCGCTAATGGAATTTGAGACTTGGGTTCCAATTATTCTCCCGGCCGTCTTAAACTGGACTATTAGCCTCTCCTTTGACTATGCGACCTTACCAGATGTCCTTCCAGTAAATTCACTTCTTATATAAGTTCAGTTTAGCCCATTTACTATTGCTTGTATCCAAAGGACTCCTGAATAACACAGAAATATATTCTTGACTGCTATACACCAATATATTACCAGCACTCATCTCTGGATTTTTTTTTCCTTTTACTTATCCGCATTTACCCCTGCATTATAATGAACCTGAAATCTTTGTATAATATTTTGATCATAAAGATTTGGTCAGATGATTTATCTGATTAAAAGAGAAACACTTACCAAAAGAATGGCAAACGTAATTGAGGAGGAAATCACTAGATAGGAGGTGGCTCCCACAACTGGATCAAGATCACATGCTTGTCCTGCAAATACTTATCAAGTGTCCAGTACTTTATCCGATACCAAAGTCTGGACACTGTGAATGCAGAGCTCATGGCAAGGGATAGAGATGTATCAATCATCATCAAATAAAGGTGAAGCTATAACTATGGTGTGTGCTATGGAGAGAGGCTACTCAGAAATAAGGTGACACGGCCAAGTTAGAAAGTCATGAATGCTTCCTGGAGAAAAATGTCACTTAAGCTGAGTCCTGAAAGATAACTGAGAAAGAGAAAAGAAGAAAGAACAGGGACTCCCATCAAAGGCTCCTTGTCAGGAGGGAGCACAGGGCATTTGAGACACTGAGAGAAAGCACCTGAAGTGCAAGGAGAACTTTGTAGGGCAACGTGTATAAAAATCACAGCGGATGGTAAAGTACCACTGAACTAGTTATCACCCTGAGGATTGATGGGTTGAAGGGAGGAAGTGGCCACTGGAACTCAGAAAAAGAGTGCTGTGCAGAGGAAAGTATCTGATGAGAGCCGAGGCATTACGACAAATGCTGAAGACAGCCTGTGATGACCGTGCAGGGTGAGGAGGGGGCTGGGCAAATGCAAACTCTCACCGCACGCTCCTTTCTTCCCCCAGACCTCTGACCTATGATCCTCATTGGCTCAGCTCAACCAAAGCCAGAAGGAACAAGGGCTCTTTGAAGAGGCACGAACATGTTAGTCTCCTAGGGCACAAAGCAGAGAAGGATGGAGCATCTATCTACAAAGGAAAACAAAAGAAGATCCAGCTCATGGACTCATAGAAACCATAAAACAAATCTAATAAGTAGACATTTACTAAATATACACTGTTCAGGGAGTGGCACCAGGAATCTTAGGAAACCTTGAAGGAAGCACCAATTTGTATTGGAAGTATAGGAGCTCAGAATTGAAAAGGAGGAAGGCTGTATGGGCATTGAAAACATTAAATAAAAATGCAAGTATAAATCACAGGACAAGAGAGCAACATAGGGTATCACTCGGCAGTACTTGAGCAGTTAGCAGGGATGTGCACAGTTAAAATGTACTGCTGGCCATCAGAAGTGAGGGACTCTAGCCTGCAATGACCATGCAAGGCTTCTTAAAAGAAGAGCCATGCATGATTTGAGCCTTGCAGGGTAAAAGATTCTGATAAGTAAAAAGCAAGGGGACAGGTACAGTATGGTGAACCAGGAGATGACTGACAGCAAAATGGCAGAAGAGAAGAAAAGCAAAATTATATTTGAGAAATTTGACTTTCTGGTTATTACAAAGACCACATCAACAAGCAGAGATCAGCTGGGCCGGAAATGTTGGTTTATTTATTGATTTGCTTCTTGATTTCTCTCAGATTGAGCATCTACTGTGTGTTAGGCACTGCTCTTTTTTTTTTATTTTTTTTTATTTTTTTTTAACATTTTTATTGATTCATAATCATTTTACAGTGTTGTGTCAAATTCCAGTGTTCAGTACAATTTTTCATACATGGACATATACACTCATTGTCACATTTTTTTCTCTGTGATTTATCATAACATTTTGTGTATATTTCCCTGTGCTATACAGTGTAATCTTGTTTATCTGTTCTACAATTTTGAACGCTGAGGCTGTGGCAATGAACATGATGGACAAGGACCCTGCAAATGTAGAGATTATATGCTAGTGAGGCAAGCGGAATAAAAATAAACATACTCATTAGTCATCAGATGGCCTCAGGTCTTACGGAGGGAATTAGTATCAGCTTATGTACTAGAGAATGACTAAATGGTTCCTGTAGGGGATGTTTAAGGAAAACCTCAGTGAGGAGTTCTTTGAGCTCAACTGAGACCTAAATAACTAAAATTATTCTTGTTCTATATCATGATCAAGTGAAAGAGCATTTCAGGCATGGAGATAAATGATACCCAAGGCCTAAAGAAGATACTTGGATAATGTGTTTGAGGAAACAAATGAAGAGCATCGTGATGCTCAGCACACCAGGTGCTGAGGCTGGCTTCTATCAGTGAGTGAGAGACAACTGTTGCATTTTCAGGAATCTTGTGAGCCAGCTGACGTCACTTTGGTAGCTTACAACTGGCCACGGTGGGAGTATTTACACCAGAGAAATTGGCAAACACTATAAAACAAGGCTTCCTTTTAGTTCCCAGCCCCTCCCCTCGATCAGAGAGCCTGTTCTTAAACATCTGCCAGCACAGCACAGCCTGGACATGAGAGGAAGCTGGGGAGGTAACTGGGGACCTAGCATCAAAGGCTTTATGAGCCAGGAGTTTTGATTTAATTCTAAACGTGATGGGAAGCCATCAGAGGGTCCTACGTAGGACATGGACATAACCTGATTTGCATTTTTCAAAGATACTTCTGGCTCTGTTGTAGAAAACTCTACGTGGATTTAAAAGAAAGGGGTGGGGAATAGGAAAATCAGTTGGGTAGGTACTGGATTAGTCTGGGTGAGAAGAGACAATGGTTTCTGACTAGCTTGTAGTAATGAAAATAAGGAAAAATTTTAAATGTGAGACCTGATACAGAGGTAAAGTGTATAGTTTTTATTCATGGAATTGAGGAAAAGAGAGGAATCAAGCAATTTTGGAGTTTTTGCTTGAGAAAATAGGTATATGGTGGTACCACAAACTGAAAGGTTACGTAACAGGAGAGGTGGAGTGGGAATTACGAAAGTGACACTCCCCTGGCTAGTCTGAGACTTCTATATGACATCCTTCTGTAATTGCCAAACAGAGAGTAGGACAGTCATGCTTGGATTGCTGGGGAGATACAGGAACCGGAGACTCGTTGGCGCGTAGGCAGTATTTAAAACCAAAGTATGGGTTCGATGGCCAAAGAAAGAGAAAAGCAGAGGGAGAGCAGGGGAGGAGGAGCCAGCACAGAAGACTGAGGACTGACACATCAGCTCGGAAGAACACCAGGAGTCTGGTGCCAGGATGCCGAGAGAAGACGAACTCCGAGTCACGGAGCTCGTTCTATTGAACATTATTGGAGATGAAGTAAGATAAGAAGAGAGAAGTCACTTGGACTGGTGACAGAGGGGTGGCTAACACTTCTTACAGTGGCAGTGTTAATGAAGTAGGGAGGATGGTATGGATTCTCCTTAGAATAAAGTCAAGAAAGGGTGTTCAGTGAAGAAGCAGAAGTGATGATGGAGGGGTGTCAGCAGTAATAGCTGGAGGAGGATGTGAGGTCAAAAGAGGTTTTTTTCTTCTCATTTTATTTTTTAGGTAGGAATAATTAGAATATGTTTATATACTAACAGGAACGATCCTAGAGAAAGGAAAACCTCAGTGAACTGGGGAGGAGAGAACTGCAGAAGCCACGTCCTTGAAACAGCAAGAAAGAACAGGAACTAGGGCACAAGAGGAGGGGTTTTCAATTCAACCAGCATTTATTAAAGGCTCCCGATATGCCAGTTTCATTGCACAGGTTTCTGATATTGCACCTGGAGTATTTTCCAACACTTATGTCCCCTATTAGATTCAAGATGCTTAAGGACTGAGTCCCTGTTTTGTTCTTGTTTCAAGTGCCAGCCCAAATTCAGGCACACGGTAAGAGTTAATACATATTTGCTCAATATGTGTTGGACGAGATTAAGAAGGTTTAACCTAAACTATCACCATTAGCAGTCATTTGAACGTTTTGATTTAATCATAGACAGCACTGAGGAGACGGATATAACCAGCAAAAAATAGACAACTTCAATTACAGAATTTTTTTCTGGCTTTAAATTTGACTTGGATTGACAGAGAAAAAGGTTGGGGCCAGATGGATGTGGGAGTCGGGGAAGAGATAGCTGCTTCTAGAAGTCACCGAAGAGAAAGACAGTTCCTTCACGCAGAAGCCAGTTTATAATTCTTGACAAAAACATGTACAATGGTACATGTGACCCCAGTGTTCCTACTCTTAGTACAGAGTGTCAACTTTTTCGTGTACTGTCTTAGTGGTCTTAGTGCGTCGTCTCTATAATCTTAATCTCCTGGACCTCCCCGAAAGCATATCCCCTTCTCCCAGGGCATGTGCCCCTGAGGCCAGGGAGATCAATGCCAAGCGTTTCTCCTAATCCCAGCCCCACCCCGTCACCAGTACATCACGTTCTGTCTTTCCTCATGTGCCCTCTCCTCTGTAATATTTTATTATCCAAATTCTTTTCATCTTTCAACATACAATTCAAGTCCGAATGACTCCAAGACTCCTTCTCCAAGGGAAAGAAAGACATCTATCCATTTGCTTAAATTCTGTAGTATTTAGTGAATCAATTATGCAGCAGTTCTGAAATAACACCTGATTGATCTGGTTTTGCACGAGCGTGTGCATACATTCCTGAGTGAATGCAGGTGTGTGGAAGAGATTTCTATGAGAATTTGACCTGTCAGCAGATGACAGCTCTCCATCAGACAAGAACTGGGCTCCAGCCTCTCCTCTGCTCCTCTGCTCTCAACAGCCCAGAGAGCAAGGTCAAGGACTGAGTGTTCTTGGGAAATTCAGCAGTAAGTGCGGATGGAACATTTTTAATAGTCTGCATCATGCAAGTGCTACAACACCATATCCCCCGGGTAGCAGGTTATTGACTCTGTTCGTTTTGTTTCAAAAACAATACATAAAAGGTACAAACTTCCAGTTATGAAATAAGTGAGTCATGACAATGTACTGTACGGTGACTAAAGTTAATGACAGTGTATTGCATATTTGAAAGTTGCAAGAGATTAAATCTTAAAAATTCTCATCACAGAAGCAATATATATAGTAGCATATTTTCTATTTTTGAGAGCTATTTTAAAAAAATATATGTTTTAGAAAAGTTACAGTTATTCAACCAGTGTGATCATGACATCACATCTTGAATATGAGCCAAGCCTGCTTGAAAGAAAGAGGCAAAACAAGGGGATGTTAAGTGGGAAACTCACAAATCGGCTTCAGAAGATCTGGAACATTCTTAAATCTGCCCAGAGCCATGGGATCTTGGGAGACTCACCTCCCTTCTCCAGGCCCTGGGTTTCTAAAACAAACGGTTTTGAATAAATGATCCCCAAGGTCCTTCCAGCTCTGACAGCCCGCACCTCCGGGGCTGTGAATGAGATCTGAGCTTCATCGCCACCCTTTGATCAACATCGCGGACCATGCTCTTTCCTGACATGCTGTGCTTCCTGGAACATAATTGAAATAATGTGGGTGTCATATCTCTTTTGATTCCCCAAACGTGAACTGGAGTCATCAACTCTCCTCATTTAACCTTTCAACAAATAGCTCTGTGTGTTTCAGCTGGGGGCAGTAGAAATAATTACAATAAAACGTCTTCATGTAAAGAGGAACAGATAATATTCAAGCCACTAAATTAGAAAATGTCCATGTGCCCAGATGGCACCCAGAAATCATTCTCCCATTAGCGACTGGCTTTCAGCTAGCAAAAATGGAAATCAATTTACCAAACGCCGCGGCCACGCTAGAAGCAGAGCTGCCCTAATATCCCCTCCGTGTTGTCTGCCTTGTGGGGTTCCACCAGGCTAGCAGCTGGCGGCACCCCAAATCGCAGGCTGAGCCGGGCTTTGTTGTCAGCGAGGGCAGATGCCCTCTGGCAATGCTCTCCGGCGCCTGCCTTGGCAGCAGAACCGGCTGCCTCTTCCTATTTGTCTCCGTGCTCCTATCGGCGTAATGGGGGTATTTGTTTTACTAAAGGGTTTGCTTCACTCACTTGGTATTAGACTTAGGGATCAGACATGAAATAATTATTCAGCCTACAGCAGCTTTTTTCTGGTGCTGCCATTTCTAAACGAGCAGTCAGTTCCTGCAGGGATCTGTGTTACAGGAGAAAAACCACTCGTAGCCTGACTGGCATTCTGCAGAGATGGAGAGAGGCCTATTAGACCCTTTATCTGCTGTTACCCTGAAAAATAAAAGGATTTTCCAGCTTTTCCCTGAATCTTGGCATTCCAGGATTCAAGCAGACGGTTCTGCCATTGGTATCCGTGAAACTCAGCCTGCATCTCGCACCTCTACTGGTGGTGACCTTCACCTGTGATCCCCCCAAACTCACAGAGTCTGTCTTAATCGTATCTGTGTATTGGATGAGTCAGGACCTGCACATCAAGAAGGCCTGGACCATTGCCTTTGGAAGACCTCGATGTCAGTGTCACGTGCTCAATTCCAGGCTCCTGTTCTCTCATTTCTGGTTCTAGGAATTGATCAGAAGGATGAGGATTCAAAACTCTTCCACACAAAATTAAATTCATTCTGTTTTGTTGTTACTGTCGTTGCCAAGGATGCCACGGAGTGTATTTTCTGCCCATTTCTGAAAACTTTCTGAAAAGTTCCTGTGCGCTTGCCAGCCCAGAGTCTCACGACTGGGCTTTACTTCATCCAGTCCAGATGACTCACTCAGAGTATTTAGTATCTGAAGATGTGGATAACCATGGATAAGCACCTCCAATCATTCCTCAAATATTTAATGAGTAATCATATGCTGGGTTCTGTGGATAAATGGTATTTGCCTTCCTAGATATCATAGTCCAGCAAGAAAGACAGAAAATTGAACAGACACAATTACTGTAAAATACACCAGGTGCTGCGAAGGGCTTGGTACTGAGTGAAGCTGGTCATTCATTCCGACTGAGCGAGTCAGCCCCAGCATGACTTTTTTGACATATTCCAAGCTATACCTTAGCCTCACGTTGGTGTCTTCTTTTTCGGTGTTTCTATTAAGTCAACATCATTTTGAATGTAATATATACTTTTTTTAAAACATTTTTATTGAGTTATAATCATTTTACAATGTTCTGTCAAATTCCAGTGTAGAGCACAATTTTTCAGTTATACATGAACATACACATATTCATTGTCACATTTTTTTCTCTGTAAGCTACCACAAGATCTTGTATATATTTCCCTGTTCTATACAGAATAATCTTGTTTATCTATTCTACATTTTGAAATCCCAGTCTAATATATATATTTTTATGTGTGCACGTATATATATATATATATATATATATATATATATATATACACACACACATACACACATAGACACCCCTACACACCTACATAACTACACACTCACACAAACACTATAAGGTTTGTAAATGAAGCAAAGGACAAAATCTCCACTCTTAAGGAATTTATAGTCTATATATGAAATAAAGTATACAGAAAACACAAATATGATATTAAGGTCTAGGTAAATAGAGTCAAAGGAGTAGAATGCATCTTAAAACCTCGTTTATCCATAACTACACATCAGATAAATCCAGGAAGGCTTCACTGAGAAGGGCCATAAACTCAGTCTGTCATTAAGTATCTCCTGTTCACCTACCATGTTTCGGGCCTCAGGGATGTACAGAACGAGACGGGGGGCCTGCACTCCAGGACAAAATTAAGTCCCAAGGAGACACAGAGAGAGGTGTAATTTTTTCACAGTGCAGCCTCCATAGATATTTCAGATTCAACTCTTTGCTTTCCACTTACTGGAAATATGATTTTGGGCAAGTTTCTCATCTGTAAAACGGGGATAATTGATAGTATTTATCTCATAGGGTTATTTTTTGGCTTAAATGAGATAATATGGTTAAATCTCTTGGTACAGTTATTGACTTACATTGCATGTCAGTAAATGTCACTATTCTTTCGCTCAATGATACTATTATCGAATACTATTCTTTTGTTTAAGTGAATTTAATTTAATCTCTTCATCTTCTTTTAGGGCAGGAAAACTATAGTCACCTGCAAGACAATGGAATCGAGAAGCACATACAAATTTTTCTAGCCAGTGAATATTGCTGCCAAGAGATATTGAGCCTTGTAACTGAATTCCTGTAATGACCAAGGAAGTGAAAGCATCTCAGAAATAGATTTGATTGACTTAAATGCTTAATTTTCTCTCCTACGTCAATGTGCAGCACATGGCATGAATTAAGACGGTCCTGAGCCCAAAGACACAGAAATAAGGAAAGTGGAACGTAGCTTATGACTGAGCCATTTGCCCCAATGCTTTCAGTCATCCCGACTCATTGCCAAGGCTGAGGTCTCTATTCCTTACTCCTACAAATGCGTCATTTTCTACTGCAATGTTCACACTCAGTAATTGAGGAGCTCTTCAGCTTTTGTCAAAATTTTGCCATAAAGTATCTCCTAGGTTTTTGGAAGCGTTGAACACTTACAAAATTCTTCCTGCAAACTGTTATATATTTGGAGATTCACAATGCTGTTAATATTAAGGGGCAGGGGTCACTAGTTCATTCTGAGGATCTCCACACAGGGTTACATCAAATACAGAGATGGCAGAATTCACCTCGGCAAGCTGCTTTAACTAAAACATTCATGAACGGGTAGACTCAGCTGAACTCAACTCAGCTCTGTGGAGGGAGAGACTCGGAAGCAGAGGCCGGATTAAAACTACTGAAGCGGGGAAAGTGGGGAGCAGCTCCGGAGGTGAAGGCAGGAGCTTGAAGTTCACTGGGGTCTGTGTTTAGCCCAGGCTAAACTAGATGTAGAGGTGGAGAAAAGTCCTTCGGGGAACATTCCCAGAGGGCGCTCTCCTCCTTGCTTTTCCCAAAGGAAGCCTCCTGGAAACCCGTGGCTGAAAAGTTTCCTTTCTGTGAGAAGTATAAATCACGGTCATAATGCTGTTTCCAGCAATAAATGAACACAAGACATGCGATGGACTCAGGTCAAGTCTGTCCACAGCATGACTCTGGGGCTTGTTGGAAAATCAGTGGCCACAAGCTCTGTTTCATTAGAGGAAAAGCATGGGGATCACCTTTCTCCATCAGCGCCTGGACCAGAGCAGCCTCACTCTGGGCGGGCTAGTTGCAGGCGTCTGAAGCAGGACAACGGCAGCAAAGAGGCTGCTGTCCCCAGGGTTGAGCGCCATCTAAGTCCAAGCCCGGGAGCCTGCACACCCCCAATCCAGGAATGAAAACTCCAGTTGTCCAGGCTCCCGCCCTGATGGGATTTGTGTTCTCTGGCAATCAGATAAGGAACAGGCAGGCCACACCACAAGTAGCTGCATTTTAATTTTCTAAAGAGAAAAAGAAAATGCTTCCCGTGGTGGGGGCAGACACAGGCACAGAGGCAGGATGGTGTATTTAGGAGCAAAGAGTCTGGAGTCAGTCTGTCTGGGTTCAAATCCCAGTCTCAGCATTTACTACCCGCGTGACCTCAAGAAGATCTAATCTCTCTATGCCTCAGTTTCATCTGCAAAATGGAGGTGATAACAGCCGCAGTTCTACCGGGTTATTGCGGGGAAGAAACGCTGACATGTGGCAGGCACGCAGAATAGTATCTGACACTTAACAAAGGCTATCATTACTGTCGAGAACTGCTTGTATTTCTTTCCCTAACTCGGACCGAGGAGAACGAGAGCTAGGTCCTCTCATGCAGGCCTTTGGATAATAACGCCCTCATTGTGACATCCTTGTGGAAACATAGCTTTATAGGAGCAGCTGCTTTCTCAATGTTTGCTTGCTCATTCCAGACCCACATCACAGGGACGTGCATGGAAACCGAGGAGATCAGCTACATGTATTACCAACAGAAACCCACGTCCCTGGAACCCACCCGCCCCTTCCCCGGAGCACTGTTGACAGAAGCCTAAGGACAGTCGGCCCACTGGCTTCTCAGCCCTGCAGGGGCCACCCCTCAGGCCTCCCATGGCTGCAGCAGGGCCGGCAGCATTTCTGACAAGCCTACACCTGGGACCTGATCGGTGTGTAACTTAGCCTGGGGTCTCCCAAGAGGGAAGGACGTGTTCCTCCCATAACCTACCAGTTCTCCGAAGAAAAATACTCCATCTATAGAAAACAATTGGCAAGCCCCCTGAGGCCCTCTCTCTAGAGTTTCAGAAACAAGAGCACAGGGTTTCCTGCAAGACAGAAAGATTCCTGCATCCAGACACGGAGAAAAGCTCAGGCTGCTCAGACCTCTGGTCTGCGACAGGGGACTTATGTCTTCCCCGCGAGAACCCAGGAGTCACCAGCAACTTCTCCAGCTCGGCCGAGATCCATCATTTCCTTCTGCTGCACCTGCTTCCTTTCCCCAAACTGCACTTTTAATAATGGTTTAAATACCTTCGACCCAATTAACTAGGATACCTGAAGGGAACTGTGGCACTGGCTCACCTTAAAAACCAAAGGTGTCATTTTCTGAGCATTTTTTTTACCGTATCACGTGCAGTAGAAAATACACTAGTTTGGAAGTCAGAAAATTAGCGTTAGGTGTGGCTGCCTCTGCTGTAACTTGCTGTGTGCCTTTTGGCACTTCCTTCAAATCTGGGATAAATGAGTCGTCTCTTGAGGGAGATGAAGATAAATAACGCAGCTGCTTCGCAGCACCATGGCTCTCTGATCAAGCGAGGCTGTGATGACCTCCACTAACGCGGAAAGCAATGAGACATATTACCAGAGAATCTGAAGCTTTCAAAACTGTGCCTAAGCTATTTCACAGCTGGAGTCATTGGTTGACAAGTTAACTCTATGACAAATCTGTGATATTTGACGATTGAAGACAATTACTGGTAAAATAAACTATACAATTACCAAAAGACAAGAAAAAGGAAGGCCAGCAACATAGCCATAGACTTTAAAGTGTCTACTTTTGTTATGTGAGATGTATCAAAATTATTTTTCCATTGGCCTCTGTCATAAGGTAATAACTAAATTATGAAAAAAAAACTTAAGGAGTTTTTATGACAAACTGAACAATGGAAATGCGAACTTCTGAACATTTTAACTTTATTGCCATTTCTGAATCTTCCCTAAGAAAGAATTGCTTCCACCTTTCCCTAGAAATAATCATATATCCTGAACCTTCTTTCATTGACTAGCATGGACTGGTCGATTTGTGATGTTAGATTTACTGAAATTTTCCATTGGCAGACAAGTGTCAAACTCCAAACAGAATATAAGGCTGGATAATAGAGTGGTCCCAGCTTTATTAACACAGTATATTTGACTTTGAATTACCACGTGTCTGCAGAAAAGGGAAGCCCACAAGTGGAAAACTTCAAGTGCATCCAAGGAGGAATCATACATCACCATTCCCTTTCATGAATCATCACTCAGTGGATTTTGTACATTACCGTCAACTATATACCATGTATTATTTTAAAACAGGTCATTTGAATCTTTGCAGTTACGTATCACCAACATCTAAATTTAGATGTGCGCAATCTAGAGCTGCGTGATTGTGTGACAATGGGCGATTATGAAACAGATTCATGGTTTAAATTTTATTCTTTGCACTCAACACTTCATTGGGAAAAGAGGAAATCTTAGTTCTCAAGCAAGGAGTATGTACTAGCTGAATGATGGATGGAATGCTGCCATCTCTTGGTAGTCTAGCACAGAGGAAAACAGTTTTCAGAAAAGTGATTTTGCATTTTTATTGGCTAAAGGCAATACAGTTAAGAAGCATAATTCTACTCTTCTGGTGTCAGAACTATCTATAATTGTTGTTATTATTTTTAGCATTTAATGCTTACAGTGCATATTGAAGCTATTCCCTGACAATACCACCATATTAAAAAGAATCCATCACATGGTTTCACTGGCTTAGCTTTCAGGAAGGAAAGTCTAAATTAGGTTGGCCCAGCATCTCCACTCACACCTCTGCTGTTCTGGATCTGTGTTGAGTATGCCGCACTCAGTAAAGGTCACAAGCTATGCATGACTCCTTTGAGTTCTGTGAATCACCTAAATGTTATCTCTTCCAACATACCTATCAGATAGAAAGCCAAGAAAATGGCTGGCCCCTCTTTTGGCTTTTGGTAGAATGAGAAAGCCAGGATCCAGAGAACTGTGACTCTGCCACATACTGGTCCTACAACTCTGGCGAAGCAATCGTATCTCCTCAGTGTTCTCATCTGTAAAAGTGGAGACAGCACCCTCTAGTCTACCTACCTCACCACCTTATTACGAGGATCAAATAGAATTGCAGATGTGAAAATGTTCTGCAAGCAGCAAAGCGCTGTACTTAGTTCAAGGATGATCAGAGGCAGAATGACACTGTTGTTCGTCAGAGGAGACTTATTACTAAATCTAAATAACTTGTATTTGGCTTTGTTCACAATTGATCACTATTCTTCTCAGAGTTGAGCATCTGATGATACCAATAAAGCAACATAAACAAGCTGGCAGACTTCCTGAGGTGGCATTGTCATTTGTACGTTGTCACGTCAGGCAAGGTTATCAAAGTGTCATGTCAATTCAAGGCCCAACAGTATAATTTCAGTCACCCAAAGGCATAGCATATTCGGGATAGCCGGGGAAATCGTCCTACCTCCTCACCATTTTGTTACATCCGCAGTATACCTTCCACAGCAGGTGTCAATCTATTGGAGGTACTTGTTCACATTTTGTCTTTTCCCAAGACTGGGATCCTCACTGGTTTGCTAACAGGTGCCTCAGCAGGGCTTAACCCTGTACCTGGGGCTGCATTTGTTCCATAAATGTGTACTTGATTGTTAGGTTGAAGTGAGGTAAGTAGTGTTGACCAATCACCATATTGTAGGTGCCAAAG
Organism: Vicugna pacos; assembly: GCF_048564905.1. Taxonomy (NCBI): domain Eukaryota; kingdom Metazoa; phylum Chordata; class Mammalia; order Artiodactyla; family Camelidae; genus Vicugna; species Vicugna pacos. The sequence continues at coordinate 46,952,000 of NC_133001.1, forward strand.
AGTGAAGAAATATGAGTTAAAGTAAATTCTAAGTGCAGTCTACGCATTAGGAAAAAATGTACCCATTTGTGGAAGAAGTGCAATTTTTAAAAGAGAAACTAAACTGAGAATGTCACAAAGCGGTATGTTGTTTATATTTTTCTAAAGTCTGAAAATAGTTTTGATGTGAAATAGATAAAGTATGTTTATTTGAGAACAATAGGTGAGTTGAGGGGACAGAAAAGATTCGGTGCTTCATATAAGCCAATAAAATGGAAAGTTGCTACCAGTGCAGCCCTTGGAATCTTGGATTGCACCAGTGAAAGTATAATGTTTATAACAAGTTTAATAGGTTCACTCTAATCTGTATATGCACACATCTAAAGTGTTATATTAAGTTATGAGCTATTCATTTGAAAGATCATGTCAAACCTTCCAGCAAATGGCAACTAACATAAGATTCTGGGAAAAAAGTGGCAAGTAGAAACAAAGAAAAAGAAATTGAGTAAGGGCACAGAAGAGAAAAGAGAACTTTCAAGAGATATGTTGATTATATTCAAATTTTAGAAAACTTCCCTGTGAAAGATGTTGAAAGTTGATGCATAAGTACAGAAAATAAGAATTAATGTCCTTGGAAAGAAATTACCAGGAAACATCTTCTCAGTCTACGACAAACAGGACAAGAGCAACCAGAACTTTCTACTAGGACTCTGAAATGGTGCAGCGAGCTGTCCAAGGTGACGGTGAGCTTCTTGCCCCAGGTGTATTTCAGGACAAGACAGAGGAGGTTGGGGGCCACCAGCAGGATTTTGACAGAAGATTCCATCATGGGGTGAAGTTTCCCCCCACGCAAAATAATACATTTCCACCATTTTAAAATAAATATACACTACGAATATAGTATTTTTCAATTATATACCGTACAGACTTTTTGAATAGCACGTGGAGGATTTGCTATTAAAAACTGTGATTTGAGAAGGAAGCGAAGAAATCCGAATTCTCAGCAGCGAAATAATGAAGCCAATTTGCAAAATTTGGCAGAATCCCTAGCTATGCGTCACAGATAACTGCTGCAGGGTCCACATTTACGGACTAGCTCTACGGTGCCACATTTACCTAGGTTCCATCTGTACTCTGTACGTAGGGAGGTCGCCTTACATATAATCACTAAATGCAGTCCTTCGCCAAGGTGAGTTTGTCTTGTATTTAGATAAAATGATTATAAGTGTTTGCTTTTGAGATTGTAACATCCTCCGCACCAGCTCTCCTGCCTAGTTCATAATTAACCTGTCAACCCACCCTGCAGTAGTAAGTGTGATAGACAGGGAATATATTAGGAAGGAACTTTTGTGTGATGTGCTTTCAAGCCCTCTTTTATCCTTCAACTATCTTTCCTTTTAATTAGCACTTGGGTAACAGCATACCATAATGAATTACCATATTACTGTTATCAATAAAAATTATTTTGGGTCTAAAGTAGTCATTAAGATGAAATGTGTAAGACCTGTTCCGGATAGTTTTGTAGGAAGATCGCAGTTGGAAATCAAGTCTCTATTTTGTATATTAATTTTAAAAGATTCAGAAGATTCTGAGATTTGTATATACATATTTACTAAATATAAAGATGTGAATATATGGACGATAAAGGGAGGGGAATAAATGTAGGCATCTGGAGAGAATACAGCACTGATATATTAAAGACGACATTTTTGTTAATGTTGGCATACTGAGCAAACACTCTTATCTCTGCCACCTCTCTAAAAACCTAACTAAAACAGCAGCAAGAGGACTGTTTGCATCCCAAATACAAAAGAAATGGGAGAAAAAGATGGAAATAACCAAATGCTGCCAGCCAAAAAGCAGAATGAGTGAATCGAACTTATCAGATGTAGGCATACTGAACATTCAGCTGGGAGTAGAGAAAACAGAGGCAAAACCCACTTACACCCCAGAACAACATCTCCCATAAGCTTAAGAATGGCCAATATCAGCTATCCAGAGTGGTGAAAATGAAGGAGGGACAAAGAAGAAAAATATTAGGTAGAAGATTGTTTAAGAAGGTAGATTAGAGATCCCCTTCTCCTCTTGGATCAGCTGGTCAACTTTCCACCCACACCACGCTGGTAGATTGGAGGTGGAAGTGTCAGCCCTGGAGAGGGTAAAAGACTAAACACGGTTGAGAGCAGAAATGTGATACAGTACTCTTCTCCCACAAGACTCTGAGATAGCAGTCCAGGCAGAAAGTCTGCAGTCCAAGAGAAAAAACATGAAGCTCCCAGTGAAAAATCTAACCAGTTCCACTGATCATAAACCCCCCCAACATACACACTTGGTCAGCATCTAACCAGGCTTTCTGTGCCATCCTCTTAAATGAGCAGCTAGTAAAAATTATCACAAGAAATTCAGGGAGAATGCCATGCAGAAGACAAAGAGCAAAACAAAGAGTAAAAATATCTTGGAGGAAACAAGGAATCAACTGGGAGAGGAAAATCTTAAAAAATAACTACTCTAAAGATACCTCTAGTAAAATAAAAGAAAATATTATACCCCCCAGACAGCAATAGAGTGTTAATACCAAGAAGAGAACCAGAGGACAAGGAATATCTGGGAATAAATACAAGAAGGCAAAAAATTTAAAGCTGAATAAATGGATTGGACCATACAGTCGTGCATAGTCATAATTATCTCTCAGAAAATGGAAAAGAATCAATAGACACACTTTGAGACATGCAATGTCACAGAAGATTTGCCTTCAGGAAAATGCTCGAAGAGGTATTACACCAAAATAAAGAAGTAAACCAGGAAATGAAAAGACATGAGATGCAGGAATCAAGGCAGATAAAGGAAATCCCCAACGTGATAATGGAAGGAGATGCCAGAATAAAACTGCATAGCAGTCCTAGAGACAAGTCAGTTCAGACTGGAGCAAGCCAGAAGGGACCAAAAAAAAAAAAATTTCTTCAAGAAGATGAAAATGACTGAGTATGTGATGTTTTTAACATATTGAGATTTATACAAAATAGATAAGAATTTAGGGGTGAATTAGTGGTAAGACAATGGAACACTGAACATACAAAAGATAAGACTATTTTTAATTCCTGGGAAATGAAGACGTTTTGCAAGATGGAAAAGTAGTCATGATATAATGCATGGCTTAATTGTGAATAACTTTGACAGTCATAATGATGCAACATCTTGATGCTGCTCTAAACAAAATTATGTCATAATTATGGTGGTAGAATGGGGGATGAGAAAACATGTGGAAAGTGAGCAGCAAAAAATCCCCCAAAATCTAGTATTTTCTCTTCCATAGTGAGAAGTCAATAGATAATGCTTTGAATGAAAAAATCAAGACGTGCTGATGTAAGTGCAGTATTAAGAAACATGAAGGTATATTAAAGGAAAGCAAAATATTGGAAAGTTCCCATTTTCTAGAGGAGCGATTAAATGGAGCTGGTAAGACAATCTTTTTTTTTTTTTTTTCATAATTTGTCTTGTAGAATGTGCATCTTTAAATTATGTGCTATGGGGTGGGGGGAGAAAAAGCATTTCATGTCTATAACGTTCAGACTCATAGTTACACGTTCTCTTTTTAGAAGCCTGAAGCTAGCCTCAGGGACAGAAGGACCTTGTTAGAAGATGCCAGTGAAGATAACGTCTTCTTATTGAGCTATTTTGAGGACACAAAGCCTGCGGGGAAGACCAAAAGTAGCCAGAGGAAGTAGCAGAATTAAGAAGGAATGCTTAAATCTCACTCCTTATTTTTGCAGAATGAAAAACGTTCTCATTTTCTCCTCCCCATGAGAGAAAGGCACGGGAACACTTTCTGCTTTCTTCTGTGACCTCTGAAATCGTCAGGAGAAGTCACTGAGTGCATCAGGCTCAGTTACTGCCGGGGAAGCTGCTTCTTTCTGCAGGGATGGCCTTCAGGACATAGGTGTCCTCTGTTGGTCCAGGGGGATGCATTCTGGGCAGTGTCTGTCCCTGACTCTGCAGATGGACGGAGGCTAGCAGTTTGGGGGGTATGCTTAATTCCAGAGAAGGGATATATTATATGGGGTAGTTATTGAACAAAATTAATACATATTCTCCAATTTACATTTATCAGTAATAAAATTGATGTTTTAACTCCATGTGTATCATTCCTATATCTTATTTCTCAACTGGCTTCAAACTCAGCAGAAAAATACATAGTGCATTTTACTGAATCACCCTCAAAACCTAATAGTCATTATCACCTTCTTGAATATTGAGAGCTGCTTGACAAGTAGTAACACAGCATCATGGATGCTGTGAGACGCTGCCCAGGGCTCCTTTCAGAAGTGAAGACTTAGTCCATAGCTCCTGGGAGTGCTGCTAACAGCCTTCTTAATGAATTGCCTCACTAAGGAGAGTTGCCTTGGCCAAAGTCAAAGAAATAATGAAATGTCACTTCATACTTGTTTGAATGACTATTATCAAAAAGAACAAATAACAAGTGTTGGTGAAGATGTGGGGAGAAAAGGGAACCCCTATGGACTGTTGGTGTGAATATAAATTGGTATAGCCAATACAGAGAATGGTATGGTAGTTTGTCAAAAAATTAAAAGTAGAACTACCATATGATCCAGCAATTCCACCTCTAGATATTTATCTGAAGAAAACAAAAGCGCTAGTTTGAAAAGATATATGCATCCATTCTTTGTTGCAGCATGATTTACAACAGCCAAGATATGGAAGCAACATGAGTGTCCATCCATAGATGATTAGATACAGAGGATGTGATATATCTATATATCTGTATCTGTCTGTCTATCTATCTATTTAGATAGACAAATAGAATGGAATATTACTCAGCCACAAAAAAGAATGACATCTTGCCATTTGTGAGTGTGAATGGACTTAGAGGGTAGTACGCTAAATGAAATGTCAGATAGAATAAGATAAATACCATATGAATTCACTTATATATAGAATCTAATAAACAATACAATGAAGAAACATAACAAAGTAGAAACAGGCTCATAGGTACAGGGAACAAACTGGTGGTTGCCATATGGAAGGGGATGGGGAGATTGGTGAAATAGGTGAAGGGAATTAAGAGCTACAAAGTTCCAGGTATAAAAGAAGCAAGTAATGGGCATGTATGCTTTATATATATATATATATATATATATATATATATATATATATATAAATGTGCTTTATATATATGTATATGTATATGTGTGTATATATATGTATATGTATATATATATGTATATGTAATATGTATATATATGCTTTAGCTACCCACTATATGACTCCCTTTTTTCCTTCTCAGATTCCAACTTCTTCCTATCTGCTGTTAATACTCTTTATGTTACAGTTGGGTAAATAGATTCCTGGAAGGGACGTGACCAGTCAGTAGACTCATGAGCCGGCTGGATAAGCATTACCTACTTTTTGAGCCTGTCACTGTGTAGAATAGCAGTATCCTATAAAAAGATAATGTGAGCTACAGCTAGTATTTTAGATTTTCTAGTAGCCACACTAAAATATGAAAAGAAATAGGTGGACTAATTTTAACAATTTATTTGACAGATCTAGGTATCCGAAATACTGCCATTTTAACATGCAAATTATTAGTAATAGTAATATGACATTCATACCCTTTTTTCCTACTAAATCTTTGAAATCTGGTATGTATTTTACACTTACAGATATGTACATGTGGACCAGCCATATTTCAAGTGCTGAATGGCACATGTGGTTAGTGGCTGCTGTACTGGAAAGTGCAGGATAGAGTCCAGACTAAGAACATGACCAAGCATTTTGCTAACACAGATCTGCCGATGACAGGAGATCCCCTGCCTGTGCTAAACACACGGGTAATGCAAACTTCCCAGTAACTACACAATGTTGACTTCTCTGTCCCAGCAGCCAAGCCTAAGTTCATCATTGTCCCAAACCGACCTTGGCTCTCTAGCTTCATTAAAGTTCTTCATGAACCCAGTACCGTAACCTGCAGCCTAAAATAACCTAGTTCAATACACAGTCGCCAAAGAGAAAATAACAAACCAGTCAGCCATACAGAACAGGGCCAGACATCCCATTTCAATCTTGAGTTTAGCCTCTTAGAAGTTCTGACTCAGAAGTTGCCAGAATCCTATTTACTGCCTTAGAAGAGCAATTGAGGTGGTGCTTCCTTCCCCAGAACCCACTGTGATTATTTAACCTCCCATGCCACTTCTCAAACAACTGCCAAAGCCTACAAGGAGAACTCAGATGGCCTCCAGGCTTCAGAATTTCATGCAGGGAGAGCAGCGAACGTTCCTCCCTGCAATCGTTACTCTGTTTGCAGAAAATGAACAAAACTCCAGAATAAACAAAGCTCCCAGGCTCCTTCTTTTCACACTTCCTGAGTGTTAACAATTTCACGTGTGTGCATGTGCATTTGAGTATGAGTACATCCGTCTAAATGTATGAGGTCAAATATATGAGCATGTTTGTCTAATGTGTGTTTTGCCTTGTACGATCTGTCCCTCTCATGGGGCCCAGAGAGGAGCTAAACGTATTCGTCTTGTATGCATGTCTTGCAATTGCAGAAGTACTATTTTTACTCTGCCAGGTTTAACATAAACTATAGAAATGTGGATACATAGACTGATGACTTACTTTTCCAGTATTATTAGGAAATTACCCACTTCATATAAATGACTTTTCCATATATTTAAGTGAAGTCTGATATGTTCTGTTTCATGGCACGATGTCATGGGGCTTTACAGCAACCCTATAAAGTACCCCCACTTCACGAATGGGGAAAGTAAGACCAGGAAGGTGAAACCAATCTGAACGTGGACCTGCCACTTAGGTGCTGTATTAACACAGACTTTAACCACCATACTGCTTTGTCCACATGCTAAAACCCACGCTGGTCCACTGTTTCCAATGATGCCTCCTAAGAAGCTTAGTTTTACTAACAACGCTGTCTTCTCTGTTCTGAAGGTCGTGTCGTATCTCACCAAAAGGCAAAAGGGCACAGGATTTGTGAGAACTTATTTGCTTCTTAGAAATCTGTTTAACTAATTTCAACTGCTTTGTGTGGGTGGGGTGGCTGGACAAGCGAGGCATTTCTTTACGACTTATTCAGAGTGAGAAATGGGGCTAAAGCTTAGTGTGCTGATTCTTAAATCAGAGGTTAATCACCTTCCTCGTGAAGTGAGTTAACTGAAGGCAAATAAGTAGCTCAGTTCAAGTAATTTAGCAAATATGTTCTGGATTATCATTAGTCTCAAGACATTATGTAAATATCTATCTATCATGACATATACATATATGAGTGTCTCGTCCTTTGAATATGTATATATTCTTTTGAATACAAAGATGACAAGAATTCTACTGTGGCATTCTTAGCCCTGTCAGAAAGTTCCAGGTGCTTTGCTTAGCCAGACTTTCATATCTCACCACATTCCCCTTATAACCAATAGTACAGCTTTGGACCAGGGGTAAAGGCAGTAGTTATAGCTCATGATAGCTATGGAGAATTAGATGTTGTGTTCAAGGAAAACAACCTGAACATATACTTAAACAAAACCGTGATTCTGACTTTATTCTTACTATGGATGCTACATGTACCTTGAGTATATATTGTCATAAATAATCAGAGATATCAGAAAAACTAAGGAAGAAAACTGTTCTTTAGATTTAAAAGGATGTATATATTTAATCAATCAAAAAGCACTGATGAATCTCTTGCAGTATACAAGGTCTTCTACATCAACTGGTATGAGGAATTGGGAACATGGTCTTCGTGTATAATGAGGAACTGAAGTTAGAAAAGCAAGAATTGAGATACTTATTTCAAGTTTTCTGCAACATCTGTGATAGGATCACCATCATCCCCTGGGGTCAGGATCTCCTTACCCTTGATGATGGAGGCACTGCCCAGAGCCCTGGCCAGGAAGCAAAGCTGAAGCGGGAGCCACAGCCCTGAAGGCCCCCACACTAGCCCACAGGCCTGAGGGGCAGGATACTGTGACCGAAAACAGAGCCCACCTGACTTTACCTTTATGTAAGTGGATCACTGACTTCTCACTGTCTTTAAAATTAACACATGTAAGAAGTTTACCCCCCCCCCCACACCCATAATCCATATATACCCACACAGATTTAAACTCTGGTCAGTGATCTGCTAAAACCACTCTTTTCTCAAGTTCATTCCAAGTGCATTACTTCCTGCACAGTGTGGATTAAGAACAGCCATCATTTATTGTGGGTTAGCTGACTTTTCTTTTTTTGGTGTCTAATTACACAAAATTTGGTCTATTTCCCTTCGCCTTGAATCTTAGCTGGTCCTGTGATTCCTTTGACCAACGAGAAGCAGCAGAAGTGACACTATAGTTTCCCAGGCCAGGGCTTAAAGAGACCTTCAAATTTCACTTTCTCCTAGTTGGAATTCTGCTCTTGTATCCCAGCCACCACGCTGTGTGGAGCTGATTCACACAGAGAGGCCACCAGGAGGGGAAGCAAGGAGCTTTGGCCCAGCTGAGCTCTACCTGACAGCCAGCACCAACCGCCAGCCATATGACTGAGCCATCTTGCACGTTAGCCTCCCGCTTCCAGAAAACCAGCCCCTCCCAATACCACACTGAGCAGAACTGCCCAGCTGAAACCAGTCACACACAGACTTGTGAGAGATTATACATCGTCATTGTTTGGGGCAGTTAAGATTTGTGAGTGGTGCAATAAATAACTGAAGAACTCCCCATCTCTACTCAGCTTTTATCCTCCATCGAGACCCTTACTATTCTCAGTGTTTTGGAAACACACTCCCAAGCATCTGGCACATAATAAAAGCTCAACGAATATTAGCTGAGTGTATATCTCTGTGTGTCTGCATACAGTCCACCTTGATGTACATCCCAAGAAAGCTGCTTTAGAAAAGTAACTGGGAATCGCGTGTCTTCAGTGTTTTTGCATCACTCAGGGGACATCACAACTCTTCCTTGGCCACCACCACACTGATTTAGAAGAATTTAGAAGGGCAACACGACTGACCACATCTGTACACGTGCCTGCTGCTCACGTCCCTCCCTGATGTCCCATCAGCTCTCTCCAGGCTCCACGCCAAAAGATGCAGCTGAGCCCACTACGGCTTTCCCATCGTCAGGGCTAGGAAAGAACATTTACTTTCCTGAAACTAGGTTGTCTCTTTGACCTAAACTCCAAAATCCAAATAGGAAAAGACTCCGATAATGAGGCTGTATTGTCAAAAGATTAGAAAACATTTCAGAGGCTTGTTCAAGGTACAGATCATTCCAACGATAATCAGAGATTAAGATACTTCATTCATGCGATTTTTTTTCTTTTCTATTTTTATAGGCCTTAGGTCTTTCCTATACATGTTAAAACCACAGGCACCTTCTTTTTGATTTCCCAAAATACTGACCACCTAGGGGGTCTTTTAATGATCTGCTTAAACAATGTATCTCACATTTGGAAAGTTCCTTATAATTTTGAAAGTACTTTTAAAATAGCACCTCCTTTGTTTCCATTTCTCTATGAATACAATCTTGCTTTGGGTCTTTTAAGGTTTGCCTTCTGAGGAGGGTGACTGTGCAAGGACTATTGATCTAGCAGTAGACGTCTGCCTGCTCCTCTCAGATGTTTCTCAGCCCATTGTCTTTTTCCAGACATTTGTGCAGGCAGGAAATATACAGATGTATTTGATTCCGGGATTTGTAGTAGCTAATCACTCTCTAACAATTATTTTGAAAAAGCAGTGGCACCACGGATGCTTTACAATTATGGAAATCCACAAGAGGGGAAGTTACTGCCTTCATTTTCTTCAGCTGTGGAAGCACAAGGGGTTGGAGTGGAGCTGAGTGTCAGGTGAGCGACCTGATTACAACAGCATTAAACAACTCCACAGGCTCTTGTTTCATCTGAGATACAGGAAGTGCAAACTCCCCCTGTGGTGTCTCTTCCATGTTTGAGAAATACTGTAGGCCCTTTGTGTCCACGGGTTCCACCTCCACTGCGCATGCAGAACCCGCAGATACGGAGGGTTGATTGCACCTTATAGCACTTGAGCATCGGCCGATTTGGGTATCCATGGGGGCTCCTGGAACCAATCCCCTATGGGTACCAAGCGATGACTGTACTACCATCATTATGGAGTTAAATCCCTCGGAACCTAGGTGCCTCATTTAACTGCACAACGGCATTTTCCTCACTCCTTGCCCCCAACATCACTCTCCTATAAGCCCTTCCATGCTCTGTTTCTGGCCACTCACTTTTCTTTTTTTTTTTAACCATAAAATACCACTTTCCACCTTCACCCTCAAGAAGACAACTACAGTGAGTAAAAACAGAGGAAAAAATGAAAGAATAAATCACAGAGCAAAGCTCTGGAGAAAAACTACATTGCGTCACAGTGCATTCTTTCCAGGTTAAAGCCCTGACTTCATACACCAACTCCGACACTTGGTACATTGTTTAAACCACCTCATTTCTCAGCTTCTGCATCCACACACTGGAATAGTAATAGTCTTTAATGCATAGAGTTGTTGGGCCATAACACGTATAACGTGTTGAGCACAAAATGTTCAACAAATTTTTATAATCCATCTAACGTTCCACAGATACTGCTTAGCCACTGGCATGGGCTGACTGTGGGTTGGGCATTGACCAGGGAAGCACGGCACACACACTGGAGGTATTAAGTAGCAGGGAAGTAACAGGAACCCCAGGGAAGGGCACAGTGAGTGGGAATGTGTGTGGTCAGAGCAGGCTTCTTACAGTAGGCAGCAGACTTTGAAGAAAGGGCCGAGTTTTGCTAAGTGGCAGAGGGAAAGAGAAATAATCAATGAGAGCAGAGTTGCGTGAGCGCGGCTCTAGACGAAAGGTCACACTTTGAACAAAGATCTGGATGTGTTCAGCGTGTGTAGAGACAATGCACTGACCAGCCTCATATACTACCCACCCCCCTCTTGTGCTTCAGTGCATCACTGCACTCTCAACTTCAGTACCCAGACAAGGTACAAGTAAAACCAAGTGGTCAAGGACACAAAGAAGCCAGTGTTTTAAAAGTAACAGGACACAAAGTAACGGAGTAGGAAAGCATGCAATGAGTCAGCTCCGTTCAAACATGGAGCTGCACAGCAGAGGACACGGTTACCTGAGTGTGGGCATTGCTACCATCAGGTAGAGGGTCTTGGACATAAATGAGAAGGATTCTCTTGTGATGTGCACAAATAAGCATGAGAACTGTGCATCCTTATCCAGTATAAGGATCCTTTTCTTGTTCATTCTTGTTTGGATCCTTTTCTTGTTCATTTCCGTTGCCTTTATTGCCCCTAATATACTTGATGATTGCTTTTACATTGAATTCCGGGTGGGAGAAATTAGAATGGAATTAAAAATTAGATGAAATCATAGGTTTCACAGCTATGTATTAACAAGGGTTGTTGTATTACAAATAAGCTCTCACTGTGTTCAAAGGCCAAGCCAGTCTGAGAACAGAGTGAATGTTATCTTTTCATTCCAAGAAGATTCCAATGGCCAGCATCCCTAATACGTTGCACGCACGTGTGCCCGCTTCAACTAAAGCCCAGCAAAGATTTAACAACCAAAAGCAAGGCAGTCTTCACCAGAGCATCAAGCACATGATGCAACAGTAATAAATGAAACATTTTAAGGCTAGGGAGAAAAGAATACTTTTGACGATGGACAAATCAATTTAAATTTATTTTTAAGTCATTTTGGCTGGATGGTGTTTATCAAGAGACTATGGATGAAAGAAGATTGGGTGTTGAAGAAAAGAAAGGGTTCCTTGAAGCCAATGGACTCAAGACACATTTTCCTCAATACTATTTTGGACTTTATTTCCCCCATAAGCTTTCAAATTTCAATCACTACCCCACTGAGTCTGGGGAGAAATTGATAAAGAAAATAATATAGCAGACAATCACAAGTGAATTGAATTTGAGCACAATTGAGATGAACTGCAGTGTTTAAAAATAGAATCATTTCGAAAATAGGCTTAAGGGAGAGCATTTTTCTCTTATGTGTTGCTTAAATGTTTGTGACCAGAAAAAAGGGAAGGAATTAGAAGGGTGGGCAGATGGGAGAGGGGACAGTTGTACACTGACTTGGCTAAATATTTATTTAATTTCTCTCGGCTTTTTTATTTTTCGGACACTTCTTCAAACTACTTGAGCAGCATTAGAAAAGGAAATTGTTAAAATAAAATGATGTTGCCTATAATCACAAGTGAATTGAATTTTTCCACATGGGCTGTGGTGCGTAAAAGCCTTTTCTTTCTAAGATTTTATATACATATATATATATATATATATATATATATGTATATATATACACACACACACATACTTATATTTATATTTATATATATAAAATCACTGAAGTTTTGAAGAAGGAAAAAAGAGAATCACCAACTCATAAACTCTTAGAATAGACTCTTAGAACTGATAGGGGCCTTAGAAATTATCTTACCAGTTCCCAAATTGGGCTGTACCATCAGGATCCTCAAAAGAACTTAATATTATTTCCTTTTCCTTTTCCTACTCAAGATCTACTGAATCAGACTCCCTGAGGCTGAGGCTCTAGAATGGGTTGTTTAAAAGCTCTTCAAAAAAAACTTCGAAGAAGCCAGGCTGCTGTCCCCCGATTCAGTGCATCTCTTATGGTTTATAGTAGAGGAATCCAAGTCTCAGAGCAGAGAATTCACACAGACGTGAAGTGACAAAGCAAACAACTGAACCCAGCATTTCTGAATCCTGGTGCCCTGTACTTTCCACTGCTCCAAAAAGAGAGGACTGAACATCAATAACTGTCCTTAGAGTAATCTGGATGAGAAGAAATCTCCCTAGGAAAGTGTGGACGTCCTCAGCTGACATGACGTAGGATTCCCAGATCATAGAGACAGGACCAGGTGAGAAGTGCTTGGCCATTTTCAAGGCTGAAAACTGAGGAAATCAGCACCGCTTTAGCTGGAAGTTGTAATGCTGTTTTGGTCTCTTGGAGGATAGGTTCATTGGACAATAATCGTTTTTCTAAAATTATTGGACAATAGAATTAACAGACTACAGTCCTGAAACGAGCACAAGCCAAATGATACGAAGATACAGGTGCCAGGCCTTACACAGAAGGCTAATGCAAGGCTCATGTCAGGAAAACCCTACTGCTGTAAAATATCTAGAGAACAAACCAAATCAACATTTCCTGAAGCAGCTCTTTCTAATTTAGGAAGCTGCTCGTGCCAATAACAGATTCTTAGAATTTGGAGGGACCTTACGATTCATTTGTCCAAACTTTCACGACGTCAGGAATCTAGTCCACAACACCCCTGTTGGGCGGTGGGAGAGACGCTGCTAGGACATGGTCAGTGATGTAAAAATCGCTCCTTTTTTGTTTAATGGTAACCTATTCGGCCGTCTCATCTTTTATTGCTAGAAAAAAAGTTCCACCTATTAATAAAAAGTTTTCTTCTAAACTTTTCTGTTCCTTCTGGAGGGCTCTATTTTTTTTTTCTTGACAAATCTGTTTCTTGTGCCAAATAGCAACTCCTAAAATATTCGCAGAAAGCTATCAAGTGACCCCCTTCTGGGCCCCTCCTCAAACAAACAGAATCACATCTGCTGATCTGTCGTGTTCTACAGCGGGCTGCCTGTGGTTTCTATTGCTAATGTATGGTTCACCGTATCACAGCTGAGCGCGTGGGGCTGCCCTCACCCACTAGACTGTGATCTCCTTGAGAATGGACACTGCGATGTATTTGTGCATCCCTGTCTATTCTCCAACAGAATGTGTGACACAGAACAGGTATTTAAATGTCTTTGGTAATTAAAACACACCTCATCCTGCCATCAAGTCACCTCTTCTTTGGGATAAATACCCTACATTTCTTGAACCTCAAGATTTCTTGAGACGAGCATTGTTCTGTTCATCATTATACCCTAATACTCATCACCGAATGCTCAGTTAATACTGTTGCATTAATTTGGCAGTGTGTTCCAGGGCCTTCAGAAATCGTACTGTTGTCCTCTGGATGCAATGCACTTTAAAGGAGCTTTAAAAAAAATCAGTGCCACCCTAAATGGGGTCTTGGTACACAGTGAGATTACTGCTTGCCCTGAGCTGTTATGTAGCTCAGACTTACATCTGGTTTTCCAAATAGCCTTCTTATGCTTTTGGTTCAGGTTGACCTTAAAGTTACTGAAATCTGAAAGCCCTTTCTTGCAAATATTAACAGTGATATTTGCCCAGTCTTGAACAACAGTTATTAATTTTACCTAAAATAAAAGGTACATCTGAAGGTGTATATAAGGTAACATAAGGCTATATTAAGACCTAACCATCTGACACGGCATAGTGGTTGGCTACTCAAGTTCAAATCCTGGCTCCACCACTTACTAGCTATGTGACCTTGGATGCATCACTTTTCTGAACATCAGTTTCCTTACCTATTAATTGGGCATTGTTGTAGTATCTACTTTGTAGCTTTCTTTTTAATTTGCAAAATATATATTTGACAAGGGCTTTTGCACAGAATATATTTTTAAAAAATTCTTATAACCCAATAATGAAAGTCAACTGAATACAATAAGTGAAATACTGTTTATAGACTCTTGATAGGTGGACGTAATGCACTACATGACAGGAGCTGATGTAAACAGGCCTTTAGTGCCCTTGTGGAAGGTGTGGGGGGAGGGAAGCATTCTACAGTCTTAAAATTAAGTCTCAGTTTTTTAGCAGGCCTACCCCTCAGGACGATGAATTTCACAACTATTTTTTCAGTTTTTATTTTCTCTCCCCTTAGTGGGAACAGGATGGCTAGAGTGGGTTGGAGTTTCCCTCCCTCCAGGTCAGTTAGGCTCTGATAACACTCTTGCAGGTTAGGCTCCAGTAACAGTTTCCTCTGAGCGCAGACCTTGATAAGAACAGAATGTTCTGGCACTTTTCACAATGGAGGATTTTTCTCTGATATTCACTGTGAGGGCCTAATAGAGCTCCTGGAAGTAACACTCACGAAAGTGTGGGAGCCCCCACTAAGACTGAACCTCTCTGGAGATTTGAGCTCTCAGAGTTGTCCACACTCAGCCTCCAGCAATTGGTCAAAGACAGTTCAGCTCTCCCTGACCCAGCACTGGTTCTCGTGGGGTTCTGCCCTGGGAAGCTGTGATTCTTTATATTGGCCTGTTGGTCTCTCCAGTTCGATCTGGGGGACAGTGGTTTACCCTGTGACCTCCCTTCTCTTACGGACCTAAGAAGAGTTGTTGAATTTTCAGTTTGTTCTGCTTTTTTATTTTTTTAATTGAAGTATAGTCAGTTTATAATGTTATGTCAATTTCTGGTGTACAGCATACTGTCTCAGTCATACATGAACATACATACATTCCTTTTCATATTCTTTATCATTTTCATTATAAGTTCCTACAGGATATTGAATATAGTTCCCTGTGCTATACAGTATAAAGTTGTTTACCTATTTTATATATAGTAGTTAGTATCTGCAAATCTCGAACTCCTAATCTATCTCTTCCCCCTCCCCTGGTAACCGTACATTTGTTTTTTATGTCTGTGAGTCTGTTTCTGATTTATAAATAAGTTCCTTTCTGTCTTTTTTTTTTAGACTCCACATATAAGTGATACAATATGATATTTTTCTTTCTCTTTCTGGCTTCCTTCACTTATTATGATCTCCAGTTTTTTACATACTTGTTAGGATGAAGTGGTGATTTCCATGTTTCTTACATGCTGGACAGGAAGCTGGAAGTCCCTTCATAGCTTTTTTAATACATAGTACATAGCACTTTCTGAGATAGTAACTGTACAGTTCTGTCTTCTATGTCTAGCAGATAGCAGATGTTAAATAAAAGCTTATTATGATTTATATGTTTGAACCTATCAGTCTAGCTTGGCAGGATTATTTGAACCCTGTCTATCAAACAGCTTATTAAATTGACCCTCTAACGTGAGCCAAATGAAAATGCAATTCGTCTGCCTCCAGTGTTTTCAGACATGGCATTGATTAAAAAGACATAGAGATAGGAGATCTGATCCAAGTTATCTTAGCCATATTGATCCACCCTTTTTGGGGATACATTTACTTAGTCGCTTGTATAAATGAATCTGCAGCATAAACCATAAAGCTCTATTCTCTTCTTCCCCTCAAATTTAATCTCAATGTATCAACGAATGTAACATTGTGAGAGGCACTGTTCTTGTCCTACCACCAGACAACATGAAATATAGCCTCTATTTTGGGTTGATGTAGGAAGGAAAAGTAGCTCTCTTGTAATCAGTAGAGGGACTACCTATAAGTTCAGATCAGAAAAGCCATCTGCTCACCATTGCTGCTCTGCTACAGCAAGACAAGGCTCGGGGCAGGACGCTGCACACCCAGTAAACTTCACATCTCATGATCAGGCTTATTTATACACTAGAAGCAGTGACAGGGTTTTTATCCTAGTTCCAGAATGTCTGTGTCAGTCCCTACAAAATCTGAGCATAACTCTTGATTCTCTAAGAACGCTGTGAGCAACATGAGGGCAAGCACTGTATATCCCGTTAACATCCCTCCCACTCTGCCCCCTTTAAGGAAAGAAAAATGACAATAAGAGACCGTCCCCAGAGTCTTGTGAGATCTAAGCAGGAACTGGCCTTTGGAGCCTACTGATGTTTGCAGGCCTTCCCCCACCTCACTTTTAGGTCCACCAACCCAGAATGTGAGTGAGAAACTGAAAAGACAGAATCTTCACACCAAGAGAAAATATGAGATATTGTTTAATGGGCCACATTCTTAAGCTTCCTGCCGATGCTACATTACTAAGAAGACAGTACAGTGAACACACCACACACACACACACACACACACAGGTGTTATTATCGGTCATTACTTGTATCCTCATTTGAAAACAAACAAGTCTGCTCACAGCTTCCAGACCCTTGAATCCTGTTTTCAGAGCAATCTACATTCCTGTGTCTCCTGCTCACACCTCTCCTGATACAAACAACTGCATGGAGAGGGTGGCCTTATAATTCGTTGCAAAAAGATGAACAGGATTATGTTATGCACAGTTTCCAATTTCTGCCAATCACTTAACTGCACTGCAGCCTACATACCTCCTGTTGCTCCTATTTATTCAGAAAAATAAAATAAATTCAAAGCCAAAAGTTAATCAGGGGCCCCAGGCCTGAGCCTGGAAAGAGCTGCCTCCTCTTGCCCTGGAGTTTCCAGGGTGAGTAGCCTGGTGGAGGTCAGCAGGAAAATAGGGTGGTTTTGCCTGCCAGTTTTATAACAAGATTATTTCCTAAATTGCAGGCAAGATTCTACATACCAAGACAGCATTTTTGTATACAGAATTATACTTTTACCTTATGTTGAAGTTTACGTATGATTTTGAAATCTGTATATACCACATACACGAAAGAATAGACTTTTTTAAGCAAAGGGACAGAGTTACTCCTCAGGTGACAAAGTCTGAAATCCCTGGCCATAAAAGAGAGGAAGAAAGAAAGAAATGTATGGATACTTAATAGAACTGGTTGATTTTAAACACTGAATGAATTTCTTAAAACTCTGTTCAAACAACTGTATCTTCTCAACACTTAATTGGATAAAAACAGTCTTAGTGCAAAGAACTAACCAACACCGCATCAGTGGCAATGGCCAGAAAACGGCCAGGAGATAAGAACTGGAGTCAGAATATCAGCCATTATTCTGTCAACTAACGTTTGTTGAAAGCTTGCCATGCGCCAGGTGCTGGGATGAACATTAAGTTTTCCTAGAGACAAGGTACTGAAGCAAGGCAGAAATTGTTAAGAACAAGTTAATTTTAGATTTTGAGAGCTCTGTGTTCAGGGGTCAGTTCTAAGCAAGCAGAGAAGCTCACGATGAGAGAAGCTGAGTCAGAAACCGCAGGAAACATTCACATGGTGAACATTCTTAATTCACCTCAATGACCAAAGAGGGAAGAAAGGAAATTATCGTGACCTCAAAACCATTGCTTTACAGGAATTACCCGGATACTTGTAAGTTACAGCATTTCCAACTGTTTCCTGTGCTAGATAAGCTACACGGCAGTGATAGTTTTCCTCATCTCTCTGTGACCCTTCAATGTTTTTACCAAGAAATAATTGATTGTTTAACAAATAAATGGATATATATGCACACACATATTAATGGGGACGTATGTATATGTACACATGTGTAGTGTATATACATATGAATGTATGTATGTTGTGTATATATGCATATAAGGGTGTATGTATATATGTGTGTATTATATATTACCTATATATGTGTATGCATGTGTGTGTGTATATGTGTGTGTGTGTGTGTGTGTGTGTGTGTGTGTGTGTGTGTGTGTGTGTGTATACTGGGTTAGCAAATATTTTGGTTTGTTTTTAAATGCATTAGTATAGGTCACAACAGTTATTCAAGCAGATGAAAATAAAGCCGAAAATTACTGAAAAATAAAATTCATTTCATTCCTCTTTTTCAGTTATAATAATCTCGAAAATTACTGAAAAATAAAATTCATTTCATTCCTCTTTTTCAGTTATAATAATCTATAATTACCTAAATATCCATAATTACTTATTGTATTATTACCTATAATTATATATAGCTTAAAAAATAAAAGCTATGCCATATAGGCATTTTCCTTCTAAGACTGTCCCGAATGGTTAAACAATTCCAGGAAAGCCAAGGAAAGCAAAGCAGAGGGCTGCAGTTGCTCGCAGAAACGCTGCTTCGGAGGTATGG
Source organism: Vicugna pacos (assembly GCF_048564905.1). Taxonomy (NCBI): domain Eukaryota; kingdom Metazoa; phylum Chordata; class Mammalia; order Artiodactyla; family Camelidae; genus Vicugna; species Vicugna pacos. The sequence goes on from NC_133001.1 coordinate 46,970,733, forward strand.
AGTGTGGAGGGGCCGGGGGAGCTGGGACAGCTGGGGGCAGGTAACAAGCACCAGGGCAGAATCCAAGTGAGAATGTCTGCTTGCTGTGGCTCAGATCCTTCTCCACAGCTGGACTTGGCCAAGAAAAATGCAGAGAAGGTGACAGAGCTCATCTCCAAGGAACCGAGCTTAGATGACAGTTATTCCCCAACGCGGGGTCCAGTTCACAGCAACACGCAGCTGTCCGTCTGCGTGCTCGCGCTCCAGGTGTGGCATCTGGAACCAGTAGCCATGCTGGTGTCACACATCTTTTCAGCTGCTTTGTGTTGAAGGCTGTGCCCTACTGCTTGCCTGGCATTGTGGCCCAGACAGCACTTGTCCCTACAGCCTGCCTGAGGAGCCAGGGGCAGCTCCCGAGCTCCTGTGTTAGGAAAAACCTGCCCTCAGGCTTCCACGCTGCCCAAGGGGAGAGAAGCCCAAGACTGCAGTCTCACCAGCCTCCTTCTTCTTTAACATGTGCCAAGAAAGCCAAAAACAATGAAATTAAATGCTGTTGATTTCCCTCAGAATGGCACATGAGTAGCAATTGTTAATGAAAAAGGCAAAGAAATCTAATTCCATTATCTACTTTTCTAGTTGAAGACAATAGTTTTCTTTTTTTTCCCTCACATTGTTTGGATAACAAATGCTCTAATGCAATATTACTTCCACACCCCCAAAACAAGCGAAAGGTAAAACAAAGAACACAAAATCAAGATGTAAGCTGTGGAGAAACTCTGGGATGAAAAACGTGTTGGGAAAAGACATCGGATAAATCAGGAGCGAGCATCCCTGAGGGGCTGTCCTGACTTGGTTGTTTCAGTCGTGGTAATGGTGGTCTCCACACCGCACTGCTGCACAGGGTGGACGGTTGGGTCTGCTCAGGAGCCTTTTCTCCCTACTGAAGAGGAGACCACGGATTTTTTGATAAGACTCACGAAAATCCCAGTTCTCATGAAATCACTCAATGCTGCAAAAGTCAAACCCATATTTTAACCTGGAGAATAATCAAAAGGACTTACTTTTTCGGATTCTGATCCTATAAAGAGAAAGACAGCAAAGGCAGAGAGACACAGAGCAAGAGAGCAGGGTGTGCTGTGGTACAGAACGGGGAGGTGTGGAATAGCGTGACATAGTGAGCTGTGATCCTAGCGAATCTTTTATGGGAACATTTCCACATCATCCCCAAATACACATAATTGAAACATGCACTGTTTATAGATACGCACCTTTATACACCTTGAGCTACCCATTTGCCCGTTATTATTGTGCACAGTCCTCACCCCCATCATTTAGTCCTTCGGTATGGAATGAAACCAATAGGTTTGTATCAATTTCTTTCCAAAATTTGTGCTTTAGCTGTGACCAAAAAATCCACTGACAGAGAGAGTCTCTTCTAATTGAACTTAATAGTGCAGAAAGGAAGGAACATAGAGGAAAACACTGTGAGGGTAGAAACTCAAAGCAATTTCAAATTTGCTTCCTTGATAAGTGACAGTGTAGACACCCCTAAACATCCGCACACATCCTCATCCCCTGACCTCTTACTGGACATCAATGTAATGACATGGGACCCACTTGGAAATAGGATTAATCAACAAGATCTTTATTATATTATTATGACATATCCTTGCTATCTGAATAGGGATGCTGAGACTAATAGAATTTGGACCAAAGCCAGAAAAAATTTCAACAGAAAACCTAGAGACCCATGAATTTTCAATTAATTGTTGGCTAGGGTAGTGTTGCCATTTATAGGCTTCACCTGGTGTGGTCAGGAGAACAGAAAAGACAACGTGATCCATTGTGCCAGGCTGATGTAAGATGTAAGACGTCATTTCACCTCAAACACGGTGTGAGATGCTTTCCCTCTGTCCACACCAATCAGCTAGTCCTGCATTTGCAAGGTCAAATCCCCAAACACTTCTGCGTGTAGCTCTGAAACCATTCGTGGCTTAAATAGCAGAATGGGGATTCTTTATTTTTTATGAATATGAATTGTTACTTTAAAATTAAAAAAAAATAATAGTAATGATAATATGGAAATATTAGAAACTTCAATATAGGTATTAAAAAAGAGTTGACATATATCAGTGGTCTAAGAATGGGTGAAAAGAAGAAAGTTCTAGGAGACCTCAGGACCAATCACCATTAGGACACTCAGAAAAGGAACTGAGTTTGTAGAGTTTCTGATCCAACTTGAGTCAACAATGTGATGTGACTGTCAAAAAAACTTCTTTAGATAGATTAACAGAAAATATTGTCCAGATCTATGAAGGTGGTGGGCCAGCCCTCTTATGTACCAGAGTGATGTATTCAATTCTGAAAACTAGAATAGAAAAAAAAAATGACAGCCTGTCTTGAGATGCTGGATTAAAATAGTTAAGGGTCGAGAATTGCATGATTTAGTGCACAATTAAAAGCAGAGAAGACATTTAGCTGGGGGAAGAAGAGTTGGAGAGTCAATGGAAATTATATTTAGATGTTTGAAAGTTATCTGGTAGAGTAGGAGGTAGGTATATTGCATGGTTCTAAGAGGCCAAAGTCCAGGCGACAGACATTGAGGAATGTGAGCTCTTTACTCCATAAAAGGGGTCACTTCGCTCCTTCTGGGGAGGCCATCAACTCCCTCCCACAAGCAGTGCTCAAGTGGAGACCAAGTACCCACCGGGAGAGGAGACAGCGTCAGATGGAGTGAGCCTAAAGGCCCCTCCGACACAGCAGCCCCCGCCCCGTCCTCCGCTTCTCACTCAAGGCCGTCAGAGAGGGCAGCTCTTCTCCGGGAACTTTCATCCCTGGTCCATTTCCTTTCCACTTTCTGAAACTGCTGCTTTCAGCACAGGGTGCAGCCGCACACCATCTTCTCCCGCGTTCTTGCTCCCTGAGGAACGTGTTCCAGTTTGGGTAATTACATTCTGCCAGCCTAAATTATCCCTACAGTTTACATTGAGTAAGGCATTTTTCTTTAATATCTATCCTAAATTGTTGCACAGTGTTTCTGTGTACCAGTAAATGCTACATACATGCCAAGGTAATAGTCAGAACCTTGGAAACAGCCCACCCTATTTATAGGAGAACAAGGAAAGATTAAAGCTAATTAAAATTTACTTCGATTATTCATACTCCTGCATGTTTGGGCCTTTATGCTGGCAGTTAAGTGAAAGAGGCTTCATATAACCTGCACTTCTTTTTCTGGGTTTTGTGCATTTTTTCAGCTCCCATTGTTTTCCAACGCCTGCTTCACCCAACGAGCACCTCAAAATAAGCTGGTGAGTGGGAGGAAAGAGTGATGGGTCGATAATATAAAGGTGCAGTGAAGACGCTGAGGTCTGGCCTGGAAACACTCATCCTGGAGGGAATTTTTAAACACGGCTCTGCAAATTCTATCATGGTTATGCCTGCTCCAGTCACAGGCTATATCCCTTTGATATTTTCCCCCTTTTACTTGTCTGCCTCCTTATTAAGAGTATTTATTCTCGTTGCTTTCATTGCTGACCTTGGGAGTTTATTGCAAATATTATTTCTCTTGTTTGCTTGATCTCCGTCTCACTCTCTCTCATGCACACACACACACTCTCTGGTCTCTGACCTCATTTCTTTCACGGTCTCAGTATCTCTAGATAGCGTGTTTTCCATCTATGTATCATTTTTCCATCGATGTTTTGCATTAGGCAAGAGGCACATTTGTGTACACAGAAGCTTATTCGGAGATTGCGAGCATCAGTGAACAGTCAGCATATGCTGGTACTTACTAAGGTACGTGATAGCTAATTGATTAACTATCAATTAACTCAGAGGTGCAGGAGAGCAGGAGCTGGGTCTGCTTATCCTTGTCTTTCAAGAGTTAACACAAGGTCTAAAATAAACGATGCCCAGGAAATGTTATTTGAACTGATAAAAACTGAATGGAAGACGTGAACTGTGTGAGTGAGACTCCAAGCTTCAATATCCCAAAGGCCCCCTGGCATCTGCCCCATGTCCAGGAGCTCTTTCCTCTGATTCCCAAGTTCACTTTTCCTCCTTCAAGACAGAGCTTTACTTCTGTCCTTCTCTCTTCCCCGAAGAAGAGAAGCCTCTCTCATAAGAGAATGCTTTGTCCCTTTGAGATTTGGGTCTTTTTCCTCTGCCATTTATTGCTGGGTCAAGATGTGCTTTTATTTATTCATGTGTTTATCCTTTCATCTGCCAAATACTTACGGGAATGCACTATATTCCCAGAACTGTGCAATTTCCAGGAGGACAGAGATAAGAGCTGCACTCATGAAACATACAGTGTAGCGAAGAAGACAAATAGTAACCAAATACTTATACAAAAACAGTATTTAATTTCCATTCTAAGCATGAAGAGTCCAGAACGGGAAAAGAGTGTAATAGAACAAAATCCCATAGTCATGACTTGAGGCGAACGGGCGTCTGCAAGCAATCTTGGGATGTTTGGAGGGGAACCGCTGTATCAAACCCCACCTGCACTCCACAGCCCTCTTCCATCCTCGGCTGGACAGCGAGAAGCAGAGAGCAGAAAGTCATATTCTGTGTGTCAGGGAACTTCAGTTCTAGCCTGGACCCTGCCACAGACTCTGCGGTGGTCGTAGGAAACTTCCTTCCTTTCTAGGCCTCAGAGTCTCAAAAAGTGAGGAGGGCAGGATGGCATCGTGCCCACTGTGGTCCTTCAGGCTCTGACATTTCATGCTTCTCCAGGCAGATGCCCTAACTTACGGTGAACAGCAGGCAGGTACGATTGGGCTGCCATTTAGGCCTGAAGTCACTAATTAGGCAAGGAACTCTACATACGTTTTACTTCATCTGAACTTTACGTAATTTTTGCTTTACAGTTTACTCTTTTCCTCCACACAATTTCCCTATCTATTCTGAACTGATTCACAAATGGCTGCAAGAATTTGGGGGCTTACGTTGGCTGTTTTGCAATTCAGACAAGTGATTAGAATATTCCCAGCACATACACTTAATCAAAACAAGCCCAATTAAGCTCACTACTCCAGATTCCACCTCATTAGCTTTCTGTTCCTAAAATATAACAGATGTCATTGCTGCAGGCCCGGAGGTACAGACACATTTTTCAGCTAAGCACTTACAATGCAACCTAAGTTAGAGGAAGATTTAATTATTACCTTCATTGTCCCGGCTTCCCGTGGAAGCTCATTTTTCACTTAATAGCAAGCTCTTTCTACCTAGTTGCCCACTGCCACCAAAATAATGTCTTTCTCCTCAAAGAGCGAGTTCATAAAACAAGTTCTTCCCATCCTCTCCTTTTTTGCCCAGTAAATTGATTTTGGTGGCTCCTGAATTTATCTGACCCCGAACTTTTTATTAAGTGGATGGAAAGGGGAAGAGCAGAATAGAGTGATCCCTTCTCCTCGCTTGGTCACACGGGGGCTGGCGTATTGGCTACTCCGGTGCCCACACTCAGAGCGGTGCCCAGCTCCGTTTCTTCCCGCTGCACTCTGCACAGTGTTGTACCACCTCACTGAGTTTGCACTGCAAGTCCTTTTCTCCATTTTCTCCTTCTCAAGGCCATCAGCTCTTCCCTGCCCGGGCCCCTAACCTATCTTGCTCCGTAGCCCCAGCTCCAAGCACACGCTGGCATATACTGGGTGCTTGTTTTTAAGAATGGAAGGAAAATAAATCAAAGAAGGAACTGGGTCAAATTCTGCTCAGCGCAACAATAGAAACAAAAATGCTTTATGTGAGAGCGAGAGTTGATAGCTGATTCTTAGGAGTGAAGTAACCAGTGATTATTTGTCCAACAACCAGATAGCGGTGAATCTCCGTCTTATACAGCAGCCACTGAGTCTATCAATTTTCTAATCAATGTCAGCACTAGGCCATTTTTTTTTATTATATATACTCTTAGTTATTGTGGAAATGCCACGTTTTGCGACATTCAGGGAAGTAATAAGCATTCCAGCATAGCCCACATCCACGCAGCCCCCAGGTCTACTCTCACGGCCCACAAGAAGTACATCGCGCCCAACTTCCTAGTCGTGGTGAATCTGGCACCTTCCATGTTTCAGAACTGGGTTTCATCTGTGGCTGTGTCTCTTTTTACTTCTCCCCTCATTTTGTGTTTCTAGATAAGTACTTATTCTCTGAAGAGGCCCTATATTGTTTTCTTTCTGGAAACAGTACACAATAAGAAAGACTCCAATATAGCCACACCCCATGGATGCAGATGACTGTGGGCTTAGAACTTACAATCTAGTGGGGAGTTAACCAGATGCATACCAGACAAACACACACAGTGACATCACACACACACACAAAGATTTGTGATTTTAAAAACTGACAAGAACGTATACATCCAAATGAGCCTCTTTCTCTTTAACAGAGTCTCCTTGACCAAAAATGTTGACCTCGCTCAGAACACTCCAGAGCCTCCCTTATAAATTTTCTAAAAAGTCATGTATGAGTTACCTCAGGCTACTGTGACAATAGACTGCAGATTGGGTGGCTTAAACAACAGGAATTTTTGTCACGATTTTGGAGGCTGGAAGTCCAAGATCAAGGTGCCACCCAGTTCAGTTCCTGGTGAGGCCTGCTTCCTGCCCCCTTTTCAACGTGTTCTCACATGGCCCCTTTGTGTGTGCAAAGAGAGAGGGCCACTGAGCTCCTGAGTGTCTTCTTAGAAAGGCACTAATCCCACTGGACCAGGGCCTCAGCCTTAGGACTTCATTTAACCTTTATTCCCTCCACAAAGGCCTTAGCTCCAAAAGTCACCCACCAGGGACTAGGGCTCAACGTAGGAATATTTTTGAGGGACAAAACCTTCAGTCCATAGCAGGCTGGTTTAAGAAAAGTAATACAAAATTTCAACTGGATTGCCTTGAAACATTGTGTTTCAAGAAGAGAAAACATTGCTTGCTCTCTTTAGTTACCCTTATTCATCTGACTTACTTGCCTGACTTAGCTTCAAATAATCTTTGGCACTTTCTAATATTGAAATTCATCAACATGGACAAAATTATCACCAGGGAAGAAAGCTGAAGAACGTATCACAGAGTCTGAAGACAACGTTCAAGGAGGAATTCAGTATTTATTTGGGAAGAGGGTAATACTGATGCAATTAGTGCACAGGCATCCAGGTTAACGATTGCATCGTAGGGAGAAGCGTTTAATGGGACTGAAAATGTGTGGTATGTTTACAGAGGCAACCAGTGGCCTGTGTGTACAGTTACACCTCCTAGTCATAACACATCCACAACAAACCCGTAATTAAATAGCAGCACGTCATATAACAGGTAGCAGGGCACGATGAAGTTAAATACTAGTGCCATTATTTTTAAATTCCTTGAAAGTAGGACAGTATTTGTCTTGTTCATAACTTTATCTCCAGGGCCTAGAATAAAGCTGAGCAAAGGGTAGGCACTTAATAAATGCTTATTGAATTGAATTGATAGGTAATTCTCGGAAAGGCCAACTAATTGGGTTCTGTTAAACCTGAAGCCTCTTTAATATAAAGCAAGGATTGTAAAACTAGCTCCCTCGGGTTAAATCTGGCCTGTTTTTGTATGGCCTGTGAGCTAAGAATAATTTTTACATTTTTTAAAAGGTTGGGGAAAAAAATCAGAAGAAGAATAAAATTCTGTATCACTTATATAAAATTCAAATTTTAGTGTGCTTTACTGGAACATAGTGTCAAGATAATGATTCTTATTAACAAGTCTAGATTTAGTAAAGAGAGATTTTATTCAACAGGATTACTGCCGGGCAGGGGAGTGGGGGACTACTGCAATATGGAAAGGGGAACTTTTGCAATAGAATAAAGGCTCTGAACATAAAATCACCATCTCAAGGGTTAGGAGAAAAGGGATTTTCTCTTCTAGAAGGGGATGAACAGGTTAGAAAGAACTGAGTGTGGGGAAGTGGTTTAAAAGGGTGATGTGATGGGACCGCAGATGGAACAGCAGACTATTTCCTGCTGAGGCCAGCCTGTTTTCTCGGGGCAGCCCTTAAGGAGGGACTGTTGCTGGCTCAGGCTGACGGCAGCCTGAAGTTCAGAGACCCGAGGGAAGGTGAGAATCTTAACCAAAGTTTTGTTTAAAACCACTTTGCTCCCATTCATCAGTGAGGACAAAACAGTTCAGCTAATTATTTATGAGGCAAAAAATAGAAATCTGGAGGCTTTGTGGCTGGCTCTGTCACCGGCAAACACGGGGCATCCCTGAGTCTTACCTAAATTGCAGGGGAAGGTGGTTCTTTGCAGCAAGCCATTTCCTAGAAGATGGCAGGGTGAGGGGTTTCCTAACCTTTCTGTTTTCCAGGATCCCAGGGCTCGGGTAAAATTCACCCTTGTCGGTAGCCATGCCCATCCATTCTGTATTGTCTGTGGCTGCTTCTGCGCTGCAAGGCACAGAGCCCTATGGTCCTCAAAGCTATTTACTACTGCCATGTTACAGAACAAGTTTACTGACTCCTATATAAAGGAATTGTGGGCGGAGCGGGGGAGGAATTCTGGTTCAACTGGTAATAATTGGGAGTGATGTAATACACTAAAATAAAAGTAGCTTAGCAAACTCAACCTCCCAGACTCCAGTGAGGTCTCCAGGAAGACATTCCCTTCTGACTCCTGCCTCAGGAAGTAGCCTCCTCCCGGTGCCCATGACACCCTCCCGTGCCTGCCTCCTGGCATTCACTCACTGTGTTGTTAATGCCTGTCTCCTCCCCAGGTACTAAATTCCTTGAAAGAATAAGGTTTTGCCTTCTTCGAATTCTTAACACCTAGAATAGCACCTGGAAATCAGGAGCATGAAGAAAACAACACAGGAACAAACAAACTTTGATATTCAAGTCATTACTAACAACCTATTGCCAAAGACAAGTCTGGCTCCAGGGAGAAGGGAGGAGCAACCTTTAATCACACCGTGCATATGCAAACAGCTCCTGTTGGAGCGCTCGGAAACACTTTGTTCTCTTTAGTAGGTTAAATATGCCTCTCCACAAACGTGTTAACATCCTTCCTTTGCTTAGCAAATCCTCTTTTCATGATCTGTTCAAAGGTAAACTTCCTCCCCAGGTTGGGTTATCATCGCCTCCGTATCTGCGTGCATGTGTTAAGCTCATCTCTCCCATTTTAAAAAGAAATTACCCTCCAGCCCCTATACTCACCTCAAATATCAACTAACTTTTCTCTTCACTTCCATAGCCAAATATCTTTAACAAGTCATTGACATCGTCCCTTCGAAAACTTATTTGTACCTTTAGTGACTTTCTGGATACCAAGTCTCCTTTGCCAGCTCTCAAAGGCTGATGTTTCTCCAAGCTTCCAGGTGGGTTCTTTTCTAACGCTATGCAGTCTTCTTGAACAAGCTCACGTCCATGACTGAAAGGACTATCTAAGGCTCATGGTAGACAAATCAGCGCTTCCAGATCTTACGAGCGTCTGTGAGTTCAGGGACTACAACCACACCTCGCCTCTTAGACACCTTTACTTGAATGGTCCAAAGACACTTAAAACTTAACGCCTCTGCAACAGAACTGAAGCCCTCTTCCCCAGGCCCCAGGTTCTGCATCTTGGATCTCCTGTCTCAGTTAATACCACCATTGTCTCCCATGGATTATCCAGAATGTCCCTCATAGAATTAGGCACCAAGCCTATTGACTTTACCTCCTAAATGGTCCCCAAATAGCTTCACATCTCACCATCCTCCCTGCCTCCATAGTGCTTCTCATAACAATATCTGTACCTGGTTTTAATCCCTGTAACAATCTCTTAACCCGTTTCCCAGCCGTCTGTATTACCCACTGTAGAACACCTTTTCCTTCATTCTACAATGCAAATTTGATCAAGGTGCACATCAGCTTAAAAATACTTTAGGATAAGTCCAAACTCCTTCATATGATTTTAAAGAACCTTCGAGACTCCTGTCTTGCTTTTCCCCCCACTCTGCACCCTGTCACACACGCTAGCCTCCAAAAGCCCCCACACAAAAGAACTCTGTTTTTCGAGTATGTCTTTCTCTAGCCTCTAATCCTTTTTTACGGGATGTTTTATCCTTTCAGGGTCCCTTTTCCCTACCCAGATCTTCCCTTTGTTCCCCTCAATATGGATTCGTCATCCATCTCCCAGCTTAGAGATCCATTTCTCTAAGAAGTTTTCTGTGTGGCTTCTGCCCCACCACCATGTCTGCTGGGGGGCCTTTCCATCTCTCTCAGAACCCTGTGTTTCTCCTCCCACAGCACATATCACATTGTGCTTTAATTGCCTATATCCTCATCCAAGTCACACATAATTGGCATGTTTGCTGAAATCAGAACACATGTTTGGAATTGTCTGTCATGTATTCCTAAAACTATTACACCACCTGGCGCATAGTTGGTATTCAGTAAGTAAGTGTAAAATAAATGGAAAAATGACATCTTCTTTTCTGTGCTTCAGTGGAAATTGGGGGGAAAAAACCCTCCCTTTTGCCTCATTCAAAATAACTGGCACTGATTATTCTATAAGCGATCCGTTTTTAGGCCCACAGCTATTGAAATAACCTGAAAAAACTAAAAAGCCTGTGGGGCATGAAAGAAGATTCTACCCAGAGAGTCACTGTTGTTTGGCTATTGTCACTGTTCGTGTTGTTTTCTAGATTAGCCCCGTTTCTTTGATTGACTTTGGTAATTGGGGATAAGGTCTTAAATGACAATGCAAGATGTTCATAAATGCTAAGTGAAGTGTAAGGATGCTTCAGAACTGCTCCATGGAAGTAACTGCCTCCCTCCTCCTGCACCTCTCCACTCTCTGCTTTTTGAAGCCCACCTTGAAATGTGTTAACTTGCCTCTGCTTCCCTCTCTTCAGAACCCACATGCACACCAGAAGCATTTCATCCACTGCCGGCAAATCTCTAGAAAACTGGAACAGAACTTTTAAGAAGATACAAATCATCGTAGGTTTGGCATCCCCCACATCATCCATTTCAGCTGATTTGCTATTAGCATCTGTGACGAGGCTTGGAGGTGGCTGCCAAACCCTGAATGTCACTGAGATGGAATTTAGCTGGTGGGGCTGAAGCCAGGCTCATTACTGTTCAGATTGTGAAGCTCCATGATTGTCCTCTCTCGCTAAGCGTGCCTCCGGTTGAGCACAAAAAGCATAGATTGCTTTGCAAAATCCATCTTAATTAATCATAAATAGTGCCTGATGGGAAGATTGCCGCTTTCATCTTAGTTAAATAAAACACAATCACCAAATCCTTTTCTTGCTCCAGGTTTTCACAGGATTGTGCAGGTTGCCTCCTTACATGTTTGAGATGCTAAGAGGTCTAATCGCATCAGTGTGTTACTGATAGCCTCATTAGGCTGTGCCATCAAGAGCTGTTCCCGGCCCCTTCTCCACCGGCAGAGCCAAGTCCCAGTGAGTTAAATGGGGACACTGGAATGGCAAAACAATTCCACTCCTTCCCAGCAGCTAATTAAGAAGGAGGGTAAAGCACCGTGTTAAAGACTTCAGTGAGTTTGCCTCGCAGCTCTTCAAGGGTGACCTTGTAGCAAACGGAGAAAGTACCGAAGAGAGTCACTGTTGCGTGGTGAATGATCATCAGGAAAGTTCAAACGCTACCGAATGGGTGGCTAAGTGTGCGTGCTTTCTTCTCTGCCCCTCCAAACCCACAAAATTTCCTTTCTGTACAAATACAGAAAGCAAATAATGAAGAACTTAACAATCTACTTAAATGGACAATATATAGTCAGCCTCTTGCACCAATAATATAAATGCTACATATTGGGGCATAAAGACGGCAGTTTGCCATGGGGCACCCATGGAATATACTGGGCCTGTGTGTCTGCATAATGAGTGGGGTAACTGCCCTTCTTTCTTGCCAGCCTCTATTTACAGAGCTAAAAAAAAAAAGTTAAAAATTCAATTTCCCATCTTCTCTTGCAGCTTCAGGCGAGGACCTCTGATGCAGTGCTGATCAATGAAATGTAAGGAGAAATCTGCTAATACCACTCTGTCTTCCATCTTCTTCCTGCCTGAAATGAGGAAAAGTGGCAGTCGTTGGGACCAGCAAGACAAAAGCTACACGCTGAGGACAGGAAGGCAGGAAGAAAGAAGGAGGCTGATTCTTGATGCCATCTGGACTAGCCTTACAAACCCTGGATTTCCTATGCCCAGATCTTTTAGTACATAGCATAAATAGTAAATAGCTTTGAGGACCATAGGGCTCCTGTGTGTTTAAGTTACTATTCATTTAGTCATCTGTTTCATATAGCAGAATCCAATCCTTTCTGATGAAGAATACAAATGACTTATTATTACTTCCTGCCTTTTTTCTAAGACCTTCATATGTTGTTTACTTCATGGGTTCAAACTGTATATCTGAGTATTGACAGAACAGTACCATGTAAAGAGATCAGATCTAATTCATCTTTTCCTTTGAAAATACATGCGTTCTTAACATTCAGGAATTAATGTCCTGAACACTTCATCCAATTCTCAAATTCACAAATCCCATTTGTACCACTCAGAGTCCAGTCAGGAAAACAAAAACTACCCTATGTACTTCAACAGAGGGAATTTAACAGAGGGGATTTAATATGAGGAAAGAAGAGCCATCACTGAGGTAACCAAGAGATCAGCAGGGAGACCACTCCCAAAGCTGGAGGGACAAGAGAGAAGTAAGCAGAACTTAAGAGCCCAGAGGAGAGCCTCAAAGAGTTGGTCAGATCTTGAAAAGGAGACACTTCCTGGCACGTGAACACATTTAGGATCACACAGGATCCCAATGGAGTTTGCGTGCAGGCCTCTGAGGAGGGAGGAGGTGGCCCTGCCAGGTCCTGCTGCTCTGGTCCTTCTATTGGGGCGTGATGAGGCTTCTTCCAGGAGTGCTGCAAGATGCTGGGCCTACGGCTGCAGCTGGGCTAACCTGCACTGCCTGAAGAGCTGCTGCTGCGGGGGTCATGCTGATAGAGCCATGAGCACACAGGAAAAAGAAAATGCCTTCTCCCCTCCTTCTCCCTTCCACTCTGCCCCCGCAGCCTCCTGTCGGCCAGACCTAACAGGAAGCAGCTGGAGAGAGTCTGGGAAATGTAGTTCACAACGTTCCAGCCCCAGCATCACATCCCAGAACAGAGTATAAGGGGGTAGATGAGCAATTGTGACACTATAGATGAAGAACTGGCACAGCAGAAAATGCAGTGAAGAATGACTGAAGCACCAAAGCGATCCCACAGTGACAGTATTAACACAAAACGAAAGCCATTTCTGAAAATATTAGGTTATTCCTCCATAAAAACAAACTTCTACTTTTCTGGTCAAAAATTGCCAATAATTTAAACATTTACTAATGTTATTCTTCTCTTTCTTTTTTTCAAAATTAATGCATGGTCATTGTAGGAAGATTAATAATGGAAAATAAAAGCTACCTTCAATTTTATTATTTATATTTCTGACATAAATACTGTCAAAAAGTCCATATCTTTAATAAACATAGATAAAATTTATTACAACCCACCAAGCACCATTTTAAGTGCTTTGCATATAGCATATCTTTTAATCCTCAAAACAACTCTATGAGTTAGATATGAATATTATCCACATTTTGCAGATGACAAAACTGAAGCCCAGATAGGTTGAGACCATCCAAGATCATAAAGCTAGTAAGGAGTGGAACTGAGATTCAGATCTAGGCAATCAATCTCTAGAAATTGTATGCTTAACCATTACCCTGTATTACTCCTTTCCCTATATTGTCTTGGGTGATTTAAATTCCCCTTTTGCCACCACATATAATAAATATTTCTTTTACTTAGTAACATACAAGGTGGAAGTATCATTATCCTTATTTCCTTAGGCTTAAATCTTAGACATGAAATTATAAAGTCAAAGGATTTGCCATATTTCAAAATTTGGAAAAATATCTAGTTATTCTTGAAGGTTATAATTAGTTTTAATCTCAAAAGTATATTGTGAGAGTTCTGTTGCCAAGTCTTATCAAAACAATAATTTAGCTTTTTCACTCTTTGGTAGTTTATGTTTCTCTATTGTATGTCCATTATGCATTTCACAAATACCCTAAATTTGTCCTCATGGGTCTCATACTTTTTCTCATTAACTCCTGGGCAACTCCTTCAAGTTGATCTTCTAATTCATTGATTTGTTTTTCTACAGAATCAGTGCTGCCATTCACAGGTTTCTTTCCAGTTTTAAATTCAGCAGCCATATTTTCAACTTCCAATTAATCATTCCTAACCTCCGATTGTTTCATAATTATAAGTTCATTTCCAACCAAAAGTCAGCAGAAGGAAGGAAATAATGAAGATCATGGAGGAAAGATAAATTCATTTCCTAAGAGGTACAAAAACATTTCACATCAGGTTTAGAATACGAATTAGACATTTTCTCAGAATTTTTTTCCTGTCTCTTATTAGGAATTATTTACAAGGATGTATGTGCTCATACTTTCTTATTATGAACTGAAAAATTATTATGTATGTCTGGTAATTTTCTAGTTACTTCTTCCCATGGACTAAGAAACAAATGTGTCCAGTTATGATGGGTCTGTTTGAAATCATGGGTGCTTCTATTCAAGGATTTCCAGCAAAGATAAATGGAAAAGAAAGAATTTTTAATTTAGTATAGCTTTTCTTTGCCCTATTACAATTCTATAGCCTTTAGAAATAACAAGACCCCTCAATCATCGGCCAGCAAATACTTCACAAAAGAACCAAGAACAGTCTTTTGCACCGTGAAAGAATAAGAAATGTATATTTTGGTCTCTGCCCCTGGTCCCTAACAGAGAGTTCCTTTAGGAACTTACAGGGTTTTAACCCCTGTAAACAGGGGTGTTAGGAGAATCTTTTGTTCCAACATTTAATCTTTGGCCCCAGTTCCTAACACAGAGTTCCTAAATCTTTGGAATTTCCTGGGTGACAGCGCTGTCTTTTGCTCTAATGAGGTGACTCTTGGTGAGCTTCTGGATAAGGGTTGGATCACCAGAAAGACCAAGCTATAATTAGAAGTCTGCAATTTTCAGCCCCATCTCCCATTCTCCAGAGAAGGGAAAGGGGCTGGAAAAGAGGTTAATAATCAATCATGCTTACATGATGAAGACTCCATAAAAATCCTAATAGTATGGGGTTCAGGGAGCTTCTGGGTTGGTGATCACATGTACATGCCAAGAGGTTTGCACACCCTGACTCCAGGGGGACAGAAGGGCCTGCTCTTGGGACCCTGTCAGACCTTGCTCTTTATATCTTCATCTGGCTATCATTTGTATCCTTTATCATAGCCTATTATATTATATTATATTATATTATATTATATTATATTACATTATATTATATTATGGGTAGCCTTGTGAGGTGAAGGGGATAAAAATGAAAATGCCATTCTAAAGTATGCTGATGAGACTGAGATTAAAAGCCATGTGATGTCCATCAGAGAAGTCAAACTTAATTGTCAGGAAGCAGTAGAGAATACTGTTTTCAAAACACCAAGAAAAGTTTAAGTCATCTTGGCTCTTTGCAAGTGCTAAGTGAAGTCTGTATCTATCTTGGGTATTCTTGGATATTCTTGCTCAAGGAAACAGACATGTGCAACAGGTCTCCACTGGTAATTTTCCAAGGCAAGTTCACTTGTTTAAACATGGAATTATCAATGTGTCCTAAAAGTTCCTACTTAGATCCTTCATGTCCTCCCCTTGCCACTGAAGAATGGCTTTACCAGTCATTACTAGTAGCTGCAACAAGTCAATGTGTGATTATTTAGAAAGTATCATAAAACAAATTCCCTTAAAAGAAGGAAGGCAATGAAAAAAAGAGGAAGAATCTTTGAGGATTTAGGTTAAGGGGTCATCATGATGATATCCTGTAAGTTAAATAAAAGAATCCTTTCTTATCTCACAAACTAGTCCATCTTCTCAACAAACACAAGACACATTTGTCACTAGAACTGTAGCACAAATTAAATAATAATAATGAGCTTCATAACTGTTGGAGATCTGCCCAACACTAAAGATGCAAAAGATGGAAGAGAACTGTGATAATGAATAAGAACATAAGGATAAAGGATAAACTTCAGCAAACAAAAAGCTTAAACTGGGAAAGTCACCTCATGCTGTCAATATTAAAAATGGGCCCATCATGGAGTCTGCCAATGTGCAAATACAGTTGTTCATCAAACCTGCCAAGTCAAATAAGAGCTAAAATGATGGTCAGATGATGGGTACAAATCCATCCCCATCACCCACCTGGATGTCTATGAAAAGTGACTTGAAAGAATGTCTAATTCACATATGCCAATAAAAGATTACTAACAGGGCTGATGCAAATTAAAGTGCATTCTCAACTTGAAGACCAGACAGGAAGTATCCTTTTTTTCTATTCTTCAGTTTAGATCTCAGCACAACTTTTACAATCCTCTGAGGGCAGTGATCCAAGCAGTTGCATTACCACGTTTATGAGACTTAGCCCATTCTCTGAACAGATCTGGCTCTGAATGTGCCCTCAGGTACATTAAAGTTAACACTCAGAGTGGTGAGAGATGGGAAAAGGAGCAACAAATGGGCAAGACAGGGTTTTGCTGGATTAATGTGACTATGTTAGAGTCAGGAACAAAATCATATAAACTTAGAATGTAAACTCTATCTACCCGTCTTCTGTCATGGAAATCCATCCAGTATTGGGCCAGTTGGAAAGCATATCATATATTAAGTTGAATTTCAGCGTGGGTCATGACTTCTCAAATTGGGATCATATTGGTCACCTCCTTTGAAAGTAATCAGTTGGTTGGCTGGGTTTACACGGAGGAATCCAGGGTACGTAAGCCCCCTTAGCTAGTATTCTAAGTCAAAATGTTACTTTGGATCTAAACACGACATTTCAATCAGTCAGAAGCAATTATTATCCATTTACCCAAGACCTTGTGGTCAAAGAAATATAAGGAAGCTCTTGGGGGGATCACAATCTAATTGATAAAATAAGAAAATAATAACTTTTAGAAAAAACAGCAAAAGCAGGCCATTATAATTCAGTTATTAGCTATGTGTTAGAGACTGCACATCGTCTCAGAGTTTAGGAAAGGTGATTGCAGCATTAGGCTAGCACAACCAGAGAAACCTGAATTGCAGTGGTAAGATCTGAATGAAGCCTTGATCAATAGGACTTGATTAAGTAGAAGGAGAGAATATTTTAGGCAAAAGAAATAACACTAGCAGAGGCAAGGTGAGAAGAAGAGGGAGAATCATTCATTTTTTTAAATTTTTTTACTTTACACTGAATAAGCACTTCCTTGCCTCTTGACTTTTCTGCATTGTTTTAACAACTATCTGAGAACTAGTTAAATGATGAATGGCCCCAGAAAAAAAAAGGTGGAGCATATAAATGAGTGATAGAATATTTAAAAAAAGAGAAAATCATCAGGAGGCGTAACCATAAAAGGAAAATTAAATTGCTGGGACTACATAATGGATTCAAATTTTCAATCACAAACTGATATATGCAAAATTGTAACTTATTTTTCTATAGTCAAATATAATTTCTATCATTACGCTCCCATTTCTGCTCAGTAGCAGAAAACTGATATCAAGTTGCTTTCAGGTAAATTTCTTCCCATTCAGGCACTTCTCAGTCAATTCAGGTTTATAATGTAGCCGTATTCAGATTTTTAAAATCACTCTCAGATTTTATTCTCTCTCTCCCTTTCCCCGTATTGACTCAGATCTCTAGGAAACTTAAACAACTGCCATTACAAAAGTAATAATGGAGGGGGGAAAGAAAAGAGGAGTTCTATTCCATAGTTTCTTTATGGTTACATCATAGGCTGACCTTCTGTGAGATTTACGTGGTCTTATGTGGTCACACTGACGCCCACTGAGGTGACCAGTCATCCAGCCAAGGGTTTGGCTTGATGGTCTCTGTTCCTGTTACTTTACAGGTGTCCTAGGTCCTGCCTAGGATAATTTGTAGACCCTGTATGGTTATTTGGACTCTTCCTTGTTCATATTCTCAGGTTTTCCATGCTGTTTCAGTCCTCCCTCAGCCCTTCTACACTTTTCCCATGGGCATTGGGAGGGGCAGCCTCTCTGCCGGCCCATCCTGAAGCCCAAGAAGGCTTTGAGTTGCCAAAATACACACACTTTGCTCCTAACAAACCACTGAGCATCTCTTTTCTAGAATTTCTGCATTACATCCAAGAGACACATCAGCTATCACTTGCCTATCACCAGAAGTCTGGGCTGGATAGGCACAGCTCTGCTACACACTGATCCTGCTCGTATTTGTCCACCCCATCCTCTTGCCCAAAATCCCCAGGGCAGGTACAAACTATGCCAGAGAGCCAATAAATGCCCTCTCCCCTTCTTTACTCCTTTCTGTGATTGGAAGACTTTTGATTGACTTTATTCCAGAAGCTGGGTAGGAGAAGGAATTCAGACCTACCATATCTACACTCATTTTCAATTTTTGTTGCTTTATATCTAGGAATACCTCACGAAATTAAACACAAGGAATATGACATATTTATTATTTCTTCTTGGGATAGTTCAAAATTGAAAGTGTTATCAGCTCCTAAAATGAATGGTGAGAAAAGTATAACACACATGAAGATTATAACTCACCAGTCAGTCTACCATATGTAGGACTTTAAATATCAAAAAGCAAAATAATAAATTGAAATGTAATGGTAACTTAAGACTCAGACAAGCTTTGAATATGATTTCTATTACTTTGGGAAAGGAATTCCATTCATTTGCTTACTCATTCACACTCATTCATTTATTCATTTAAAAATATTCATCAAACACCTGTGAGCGGCAAAGGTCCTGGATACACCAGCAGGCAAGCTTCTTGCTCTTGTTAAATGAACATTTAATGGAGAAAAAGTAAACAAATAATTCCTAACAGAGGTTCCATGAGGAATTAGGGCATTGGGATTTAAAACTCCGGATGTGGGGGATATTTTAGATTCGTGGTTAGAATAAGATTTTTTTCTCTTTAGCGTCTAATGAAGTCTGGACTTTTCGACCAAATAATGCTTGAGAAAGCTGTCTGTTTACTGCCTTACTGAGCTAGAAATACAGCTAACGAGAGTAGGCCCCACTGGCCTTCCTCCTCCTGAAATGGAACTCGGAAATGCTTGAAAACAAGGAGTGTTCCAGACTTGTTGTCGTGTGCTTTTGTGAGACTTTAATTGCTTTTGAATGCATATGAATGTCAATTCAAACCAGGCTAAATATGTCTTCTTGGAGACACAGCATTTTGTCTTTCTTTCAACTTCTTTTGTTTACTTGAATCAGCTTTGTAGTTTAACAGATGTTTTTGGAGGAAATGGAGACATAAGCTTTTATAATGCTGAAAATTAAATGAGAAACAATACTCTTCACCTTCCCCCAAAACGCGCAACCCTGCAAAACTGGCAACCCACCTGCACGGCAGGGAATTTTCACTTTTAGAGGGTACACCTTACTAAAATGAAAGACATTTTTTTGTGTATCTGGAGTTCATTACATATTGTTCACTTCTTTGGGGAGATACATAATTGAATGTGTAAGTGATTATCCCTTTAGCCTTGGGGAAGGATAGTGTTTCCTAGATTCATAAAATTTTCTCCCTTTAATTAAAAATAAAATTACCATAGGAATAGGAATGCCTAGATTTTCTGGGCCAACCCTGCCTTCTGTTCTACCACATAAGCAAACTCCTTTCCCAAACTCAACAAACCTGCACACACACTCTCTCCATGCTTCTGCCGCCTTTTCTTATATGATGCTGCTCCCTTTAATTGTGGTGCCTTCTTCTTACCCAGATCCAACAATGAACATTTCTTGTGTGCTTCCCCCTCACTTGTGCCCTTGCTTCTCCAACACGATTCTAAGGTCCTCAGTGGAAGGTAACAGAATACAAATAGCACTAGCTTTGGAATCAAACAAACCTGTCCTAATTTTAACTCTGTAACTTTCTACATATGTGATCTTGGACCAGTCAATTAACCTCCCCTAACCTCAGTATTCAATTCTGTTAAATTTCCTTCTATCTCTCAGAAAGGCTCTGCTTGTAAGTTTCATTTTTGGACAGATCTGTTGTCTTTCGTGTGATTGCTGCAGGAGCTCTAGGCTCTACATGCTCACCACTTCAAGTATATCAGACAGGACAGAATGTCCTACCGAACAACAAAGATTCAAAGTAACTCATAATGTTTATGTCACATTTCCAGAGCTGAACATATTACATGAGCCAGAGGAACACTATGTGTTGATTTGTTCCTTCGTGTTCTCCACAGTTAGATCTGGGCGTTCTGTGAATTCCATCAGAAGCACATGTACTGAGCACAGAGGAAAGAGTGGTCTGTTGTGGACATTTTTTCAAACAATTGGATACAAAAATTAGTGCATAAAGAAGTCAATTTGGTGAGTTGCAACCAAAAAGGCTTTTTGTTTTTGTTTTTATTTTTAGTAGATGGAACAGAAGGGGGCCGCACAGAAGAGAAAAATATGAAGAGAAGAGAAGAAAAACATCGGAGGATACCACAAGTGATAAAAGTAAGTATCACTTTATAAAAATTTTATTTCATATTGAACAGTGTCTACTAGGTTGCAAGGTTAAATACATTCTTATGGTAAGGAATATTCAAAGAATATGAAAATCAGTGTCCTAGTGGAAAATTCAAATATGATTATCAAAGGAGATATGGATGCTAAACAAGCAAAAATCTATGAAAATTTACTACATCAAGGAAGATTATAATTGTGGGTACTCAACTGATATTTACTGAATATCTTTAGGATATATTTTGATTGATAAGCCTCTTGTCACTGAACAGAGTTTAATCATATCCCCTAGAAGGAGAGATTTACACCTCCATAGGGTAGAATTTCTGAAGGCGTTGTCAAGATACTCGAGTTAATGTTTAACTGATTCAGGTTCTTGAATGCCCTGGGCTGAGACTGGCATAAGGAGATATTCCAAAACCAAAACCAGGTGACTCTGGCAAATGTGGAGACAGGTAGGAGTGGGGAGATTTATTGAATAAGCACCACCTGAGTTAACACCATCTCTCTCCCCAGGTTATACACTCTCCTGCCTCTAGTAATCCACTGTTAGCATGAACCCAAGCCAGGCACTGCCCTCAGGTTTTACATGCTCCAACTATTTTCATAATAGAGGTCTATAAAATAAAAAATAACTCAAAAGCAGCAAAATTTACTCTGATGGAAGAGGTAAGAAAGATGAGGGAAGAGACGGAGGTAGGGAGGAAGGAAGAAAGATGGAAAGAATGAAGTATTTGGTAAGTTTTTCCAGATCATACACACCTAGAATAAGAAAATGACTTTTGGAATAAATTAATATGACAACATTAAGGACATAGCTGGAATTTTCACATTACATGAAGACCCACAAACACAGCCCAAATGAAAAAGCATAAAAGCCAACATTAGCCACAATAGCTTTGTAAAATGTAGTAAAAATGTAGCTATAGAGAAGAATAAACTCAATCACAGCATACATTTTAATTCTGGAGTCATTAGTAAATATTGGGTATCTTTGCATGTGTGTGTGTGTGTGTGTGTGTGTGTGTGTGTGTAAAGAGTGCCAAAAATAACTGAATCTCAAGCATACTGCAGAAGACGAGTTGCACCATGTAACTAGGTTATGAATGATCTCTCCTCGCTCACCCCCTCCTCTCAGCAGAGAATACAGTGATAGGAATCCTGGTACAATGAATTGCTTTGTGGATAAACTGGGGCAGAATTTCAGCCCACCTGAATTCTTTAACCAACTTTATCTACATCACAATCCCTTTCATTCATACAATATTTAATGAATTTTACTTAATTTGATCATATAAAGTCATAGACTATCAGACCTGGAAAGCATCCTAGAAAACACCCTATTAAGTCCATGTATTTTATAAATAAGAAAACTAAGGCCCCGAGCAGTTCAGTAAAATCGGTCAATATCAAAGCAATTAACGTTAGAGCCAGAAGCAGCATTTGGGGTGACACAATGGCTAACGTGTGTCTGCTACTCCTTCTCTGCTGAAAAGGGTAGTGCAGGCGGCGATATTCATGGGGTGATATGATTTCCTCGAGGGGAGGATGCTGAAATATGACTTGAGATTGGTCCAGTGGACAGTATGGTCCAGCAGCATCCGCAGCAACAATAATCGAAAGGAACAAATAGCCCACAAAGCAATTGTCAGGAAGAAAACTTTGAACAAGTTTTGATCAACGTATTGAATCTCACAACCACTGACCAGACAATTATGAGCGTATCTTTTGTTAGGACTGAACAACTATTAATCACTGATTCAGGAGTTTGTCCTCTAGTGAGGAGAGAAAGAAACCTGGTCCCTCACCAGGCACCAAAATGACTTTCTTTGCCTCTTAATTGCATTTGAGTTTTGAGGCTTGATAAAGAAAACGATAGTCCTCAAAAATGTTAAATTATAAATAAAGCCATGGAAGTTGCACTCCTCATTCAATTTACAGAAAATTGCATCCATATGATGTGTTTATTTTTCATCATGAAACATATACCAGAAAGCTACCTTGTCTGATTAATGATTTCAAGATTTATGATCTTAAAATCTTGAGTATCTGGTCTGATGTCCTAAGTAAGGCATATGTAGTAATCAGCAAAGGTACAAACTTTCAGTTAGGAGATAAATGTAAGTCCTGGGATATACTGTAACGCGTAATGACTACAGTTAACAATACTGTACTGTATATGCAAAAGTTGCTAAGAGACCTTAAAAGTTCTCATCAGAAGAAAAGTAAATTTGTAACTATATGTGGTGATGTATGGTAACTAACTTTATCATTGTAATAATTTTGCAGTATATACACATATCAAATCATTGTGTTGTACACATAAAACTAACATTACGTTACATGTCAATTAGATCTTAAGAAAAGCAAAAAGAGGCATAACTCAATATTACTGAAACTCGTCTTTGCCCTTCCAGGGAGATGGGAGATACAAGTTAGAGCTAGAGAGAGAAACAGATATATACCAACACCAGGCAAGTTCCACAAATTTTATAAAAGTGACCCCACCAATGAAAATGGCAGAGGGTAATCAGAAAGCTTACTATACAGCAGCCAGATTAATTTGTTAAGAAGGATTCATTGTTCTGTGGAAAAGGAAGCAGGCATCAAAAATTCAAAGAATTGTCACTGAAAGTATTCTTTTTCTTCCAATTTTTTCTTCTTTTCAAGTTGGAAACCCAATAGTATTAAATATTTAAGGATGACATTTCTCCTAGACATTCAAGCAACCACATTTCATGAACACAATGAAAAAGAATAATTCTTAGAAATATAAATAGATGGTCATTTTTTTTTTGGTCTCTGTTGGTGGTGTTAAAATTATTCAAGACACAATAACTTTTCGCTGAATGTCTCTCTTCACATCTGGGAAGTCTTTCAAACGCTAAACGCACATCTAAACGCTCCCCTGGAGCAGCATGGCACGCTTCCTCTGAAAAAGCCCGTCAGCATTATCCTATCTTCTTGCTTCAGTGAGGCCCTGTGAAAGAGACCTCAAAGAACTCACAAGGATACGGCCCTTTTTCATTGGTTGTTTATGGTTTCAAACTCTAGGCATAACCCAAACCCAGAGACGTATTTGCTTCAATTTTTGTTTGAGGACAGAGTCAAACATTCCAGTGGCCCTATTAGAAATCACGTGCCTTTTGTCCCTGAGTCTGCATGCTGTTTAAACTAACATGACATGCATGGACTCTCCACAGGTATCCACCCCTCCTTCAGAGTGTACTAGTTTCTACTATGTTGAAGTTCCAGTCTGGACATTTTGCAGGCAACATATAGATATAACGCATGACCTTGGCCCTCCTGTTGCTTAGAGCATAGCTCAACATTCAAGGTAAGTATATTTGAATGTATACTGTATATTGATATGTATATTGATATGGAAGAGCTCATCCTTCTAGTATCTACTGGGCACTGTAAGAAATTAGTGTTATAAACATTCAAAATAAGGAAATCCAGATACAAAAAGGAGGTAGTGGGGGCAAGAAGACGAGGAGTTTTAAGCTGTATCATTAAAGTTAGAAATGCTGTCTCTCTCCTCTGGATACTTTATGAGACTTACTGAATGTGCCTGCTTATAGTACCTGGATTCTTTATGGCATTTACTGAATATACCTGCTTATAGACTGTAAGCACCCAGATCTACATCTCCCTTCCCTTAACATACGTATGTGTGTGTATATGTGTGTATATATATATATATATACACACACACACACACACCCTCAGGCTTATATTAAAGGTTTATATTGAAAATAATGTTAATCATGCTTATAAATCCTAAATCAAATAAATTATAAAGTCCCAGCATTCAGCTGTGTTTCATTGCTATTTCAGACCTTATCAGCCCCTGAACATTTGGACAACCCGATTTCGATAGGATTATGTGATTTTCACATACTGAGCTCTAAACAAATACTGTTCACTACAACAAATATTTATTATTGAGCTCCTACATATGTGAGATACAACAATATATAAAACATTTCCCCTTACTAAGAGACCTTACTCAAGGAGAAAACGGAGAACTCCACTGTGGTGCCCTACGATAGAAGTACGAAGGCAGTGTTAGGAGAGCACAGAGGAGGGTCACTAAGTCCATGTCACGAGAGGAATAAAGCTGGATGGATAAGACAGCAGGAAGGATGGGGGACCTCTGAGGGAAAGAACAGCATTAGCAAAGCCACCGTGTTCCCTAAACGAATAAGTAAACTAATGTGTGAGTGATGCATGAATGAATGAACAGAACTCTGAAGGGGAAGGATAATCCATACGGGGAACATACCATGAGAACAGATATTACAGAGACAAATTCAATGAGGGCAGAAGCCTTGGCTTGAGAAGCTTTGGGAGAAAATGCAGAGGACTTTATTGAGGCAAACGGGGTAGAGTTCTGACTCTCTGACTAGAAGCCTGTTTCTGAAATAGGGCTGATTCTTCCTTCTTATTCTTAACCTATCTGGCCACTGTAGTTTCAGGGCTGGGGAGTCCGGGACTGACCAAGCCCTACTCTGTCAAGGCCAGGTCCATTAACCTACAGGGTGTTTAGAGCTGTGGCTAAACAATGAGAAAATATATAATGGTCCTCGACCACAGCAATGTCATCAGCATAGGTTTGAACGCAAACAAATGCACACACATGGGTACCTTTCTTTCCCACACACACACATATTTGCTTGTCTTAGGGCGGCTGTGGACTAAGGGAGTGAACTTCAGAGCAGAGGGTACTCATGCCAGAAGATCTAGAGAATTTGGCCTCTTTTCCTCACATTTTCTATGAGGCCAAGAGTGTAGAGACTTAGATCAGGGACATCCAAGTGGACCCTAAATCCCATCTAGCTAGGGTATCATAATAATTACACCTCTAGGGATAATGTGGGTAGCAGTTTGCCATGGAAACTACAATGCAGTTGATTGTACATCACTGCACAGTGGCCAGAGTAGAGAATTCAGAGTCTGACTACGAGGGTTTGGATCCTCATTCAGCCTCTTATCAGCTAGGATTTTGGAGCATGTTGCCTAACCAATTTGAGCTACTCTTTACTCATCTGATGAAGGTCACCAATTGCCTCTTGAATGATGAATTCAAGACTCTGTGCTCTCTCCCAGTGGTTGTTCCCTGAATGCTTCCTCTCCCCTCTCTAGCTTCTCTTGAATCACACTGGGCTTGTTGCCTGGTTTTCTCCCCCCACCACTCTTTCTTTCCCTTGCTCTATTTTTTTCTGTCCACTCTTTATGTGTTTGTATAACCTGGGGCTGTAACCTTCCTATCTCTTCCGTCTCCCTGGGGGACTTCATTGTCTTTGATGACTCTACTCCACTTATGAGAAAGTGTTTCCGACACCTTTTGCCTCTGTATACTCCAGACTCGTATATCTGACTGCCTACAGGACATCATCATAATCATAACTGACATAAAGCAGAGCAGAGCTGATCTTTAGTTCCACTCTTCTTCTAGGTGTCATCGGAGCAAGTAAGCAATTAGGAGCAAAAGCTAGTTCAGTGATGCTGGGTTCACATGTCACATCTGGTAAATACAGCGGATTGAAAGAAAAGGAATCATGAAACAAACAAACAAACAAACAAAAAATCCAACAGAGGAGATAAGAAAATCCAAGCATAATAACTGTGATGGAGGAAGCACTTCAGAGTATGTTTAAATCCATGAAACCCCACCATATTTAAAAGTTGCCTGGTCATCTCTGAAAAATGCACCGGAACCTAGTAAAAACTGGCAAATTAAGGAAAGAACCATATATTTCACCTATTTTTTCCCAAAAGGAATTTACCTCAAAGTAAACAAGTGCTTAATGAAGTAAACTTTCTATCTCTCTAGGAAATATTCTAGTTATTGAATAAAGAAAGATGAAAGACTTAGAACATCACTAAATCACATATATGGTACCATAACAAAACAACGGGTTAACGTGTTGATTATCAATGGTTGCTAACATCACAAAAATAAAGAGAAGTAGGTATGGTAAAACCCCTAATGAAAACAAACAATTCTACTTCTGAAGTACTCTTGCTTAAAGATCAGAATTTGAATCTGGTCAACTCTCTAATTTCAATTCATAGGTAATAAAAAGAACAGAGGAAATGCAAGCAACAATTTCTGTGGTAAATATGACAGGAAAATATAATCTGGTTTCTTCAACAAATGAATAGCAAAGGGAGAAAAAGATATCAAACGGAAATTTTAAAATGGATCTAAGGGTTATATCAACCAAAGTCAACGTATGTTCTTTATTTAGAATCTGATCACATAAACTAAAAATGATAGAAGCTAGCTAGCTAGATGATGATGCTGGTGATGATGACAGAGCAAGATTTGAGAAAATTTCAGTACGTGCTATCTGGAAATTTCCTAATATTAAGAAATTATTAGTAATTTTATATGCATGAAAATTGTATTGAGGTTTTTAAAAAGTATTTATTGTCTTTTACAAAGTCATACTCAAGTATTTACAAATGAAATGATGCGATGTCTGAGATTTATTTCAAAAGAATCAGGGATGAGGGGGGAATGAATGAGGCACAGATGAATGGTTAACTGTTGACACTAGCAATGGATATACAGAGTTTTATTAAACTATTCTCCCTGCTTTTTTGTATATGTTTGCAATTTTCCGTAATGAGATTTTTAAAAAGTATTTGGAATAGTTCGATTGAGTAAAGGTTCAGACGCATCTGGAGGCTTGTTATAAAATCACTCTTAGGTTAGGAATCAGTTCTAGGGTGTGAGCATCTCTGACATTAACGATGGCTACAGGTTAAGTGGGGAACATAGGTACAGAGTATTATATGGGTCTTATGGTGCACTATGAGCCATTAAAGAGAAAGGAGAAATACTGCCAAAGAGTAACTGAGAAGTCTCCGATCCCCTCAAGTCAATTACACTTTATTAAACATTCTTGCCTCATTAGAATCACCTCAGGTACTGATTAAAAATACAAATTCTAGAATCCAATCAAGATCCAATGGGGAAGGAGCTGGAAAGCTATAGGTGTAACTAGCTCTCCAAGTGTTCACCATCGCAATGTAGGAATCAAAGTGGTTAATTTCAAGGTCCAATACGATATTCAATTGGTAATGACTTGTAAGCAGTTGGAAGTTGGAGGCAGTTGGACTAACATTTGATGAACAAAGAGGAATACAGGTTTGGGAATCATTTTCATAGATTTTCAAAAATAATTCAGTAAAGGCACTCTCCAAAGGCGGTGGGGTGTGGTGTGTGTGTGTGGTGGGGGTGGGATGCGTGTAATGACAGAACCTCCAGTAGTTAAAGGCACTCCTGACAATTTTGGGTGCCAATCACTCATCTCTTGCCCATCACATCCCACCTGAGAACACAGACAAGCAGGTCTAAAGCATCAGTTGTTTTGATGGCTATGAATGAAAGAATGCAATTTGGACCTGATGTCCAAATGGAGGTTCCTACTCTTTCTCTAGTGGGATTGAAGTTAATACACTTCAGGTAAAGAACACCTGATAATTGTGCCTGCTCATCTGACCCTTCAAGAAGTTGCCTGGCCTAATGCTTTTACCATTGAGGAGGTATGGGTTAAAGCACTGGCCCTTCTAATTGATCAGGGAGTTAGGTATCCAGAGACAGAAACAGAGAATCAGTCCTGTTTCTATAGTTTTTCTGGCATCATGTGCCCACTTGATGACAGAATGGCACTATGAATGTCAGGTTCTGCTCTAGGAAAGAATTAGTAAGTTATAGAAAGAGAACACAAATGTGCCTTCCAACACACATCACTCTACCCACAGGTCATGGCAGGATTGAAAAAGTAACATTATTTGCTACTGGAACTATTTGCATACGTCTCTCTATCCTTCATCGATGTTTATTCAGTTTCTATAAAATGACATTAACAAATTCTTAGCATAATAAAGAACAGAAATGAATTTTTCAGGTTTATTCTGGTTACTTTCTAAGAGTAAGGAAAGCTACACAAAGGTGATAATTTTATTGAAAAAGAGCATCCATTAACGCTTTTGTTTTCCATTTCTTGCTGATTGAGATAATATATGTTATGTGCTCCAAGATGGCCTGACAAATAAGCTGCTGATAAACAGCTTTGTTTGTTGTTGTTGTTGTTGAATCAAACTTGTTAAGGGATACAGCATTTGTGATAGAGTGTTATAGGTAAATTCATTTACTTCATTAAACCTATGAATTATAATATTTATTATGATTTAAAATGCTAAATCTGCCCTGCAGACTCCAAAAAATATACAGACATAGGTACGGGTCCTACATGGTTTTCAACATACTTTGTTTTACTAGTAAACAGTACAAAGTGCCAAGGTTTGAAATTTAATAAAGAGTTTAAATCTGAGCCCCACCATTTACAACCTGTGTTGCCTTAAGCTGGTTTCTTGACTCTCTGATTCTGTAAGATAATAGTTCCCTTGGCTGTGAATGAGGGATGATCATATTACATCTTTCAAAGCATTGTTGGAAGAGTAAATGGAATCACATTAGTAAAGTGTGATTAAAATACAAAGCTCATATAGTGTTTTAGCATTTTGAAATGCTCATATAGTATTTTTAGCACTTTACAGTGCTCTTAAATATATTGTATTTTCATTTTATACATTTTTAAATATCATGACTAAAGTAGGACAGAAAATTTTATTTACATTTTCCAACCATGAAGACCAATATTCAGTAAGTCACTTACTTGTGTTAGTTTTCCATTGCTGTGTAATTATTTTGCCACACAGTGGCTTAAAACAACTCACATTTGTTTTTTTGCAGCTTTTATGGGTCATGTGTCTGAACATAGTTTAATCTGTGTCCCTTGCTGGGGGTATCACCTGGCTGCAATAAAGCTGTCATCCAAGATGGCAGCCTCATGTGAGGTTCAACTGGGATAGAACCTACTTTCAAGTCCATTCAAGTGTTGGAAGAATTCAGTTCCTGGTGGTTGTGGGATTGAGGATTTCAGTTTCCTACTGGCTGTTGGTTAGAGGCCTCCCTCAGCTCTCATAGGCCAATCACAGTTCCTCACCATGTGTAGTTCCTCCGTAAGGCCGCTTGCTTCCTCAAGGTCAGCAAGGGAGAGAAAGACACTCCATTAGGACGAGCACGGCAATGTTATGCAGTGTAATTATGTAACCTCTTACATCTCATCACTTTGCTGAATTTTATTGATTAAAAGCAAGTCATGGACATGTCTACATTCTAGAGAAAAAGATCACACAGGATTGTGGACGTTAGGAGGTAGAGATTATAGGGCCACCTTAACAGCCTGTCTGCCACATTTACCCAAAGGCATATTTAAGGGGCACAACGAGAATTATAAGCCAGTACTTCCAGTTCACATTTTATGGTTTTTCCATTTATACATTCAATAAATTTTCAGGAAATGTTTAATGAGTATCTACTTTGCACAAAGCATTATTCCATGTAAATGTAAATGTATTGTAAGGGCTGCTGTAGTGAAAATTTATCCTCAAAGAACAGAGAATATAGGATGTGCCAAAATAATTATTCCACAATGATAAGAATGTGGAGAAAAGGAAAAATGAGTTACGACTGACATACTTAGGAAGGCAAAAACTAGAAAAGTAGTTACACTGAATGAAGAAAAATATTTGGTTTGTAGAAATAGAGAAGGTGCTGGGAAGAAGTATAACTTTCAGTAAAAAAGTAAAAAGTTTCAACTTTGTTTAATAAGCAACACATAATAATTTTTTTTTCTTTTCAGTATTTGTTTTTGAAGAAAAGTCATATGTTCTATGCGAGGCTCTAGTTATTCTGAAAATAATGCTGCTGAAAATATACTGGAACCAAATCACAGTTAACTTGGCCACAATTGTCACTTCCTGTTCAAAGACATTTTCTAAATATGAAAAGAGAACTTGGTAAATGTTGGTTGTTTTAGTACTCTGTGACGCGCCACATAAAAAACTCCATGATAAACACTGGCAATGATACAACAGTTATTTCCCCTTCATGTCTAAGAGCAAGAACATCTTAAGCTGTTATATGTTAAGCCTTATCAGTGGAGGTATAAAATTGAAAGGTTTTAAGCTGGGGAAAGAACAATGATTTAAGGGTTTGGATGAATTGCACAGGCCTGTAAAATGGTATTAAATCAGTTCTGAAAAGATTTGAAGAGGACACAACACCCTGAAAGTGTGTTACACTTTGGTATCATTAACCAATGACTGGACAACAGAGAAGAGGAAAAATGTGAGATGGAATATCAGAATCACACAAGACACTTAAAGTCTTAAGAGGCAGGTGAACCATGATAGTTGACAATGGAGCTGTTGCTCCTCGTCATACTGATACTGATCACGGTAAGAAAGTGTGCTTTCAAAGCAGAACTCCCAGAGCCAGGGACTGACAGAAGAACTCAGAAACAACATTTTGTTTCTGTGTCTTGATCAACTCAAGAATAGTGCGGCCATGTATAACTGAGACCACGTGGGAAATCAGACTGCAAGTCTGAATGCTAGACTATCAGTAAGGGAGAAGGCAAGGACGGTATTTGACAAAATGAATTAAACAATTTTTATTTTAACCTCTATGTCCAATGTCCTCATGCGGCCCCATCGACAGTGTTACTGACATTCAATATGGCTGCTTCCAACACTTGCATAATACATTTTTCTGTCAGGAAACATTTTAGCCAAAGATGATGACTAGTCTGTTTTAAACCTTTTCCTTCTATCCCCGCTAAAGATGACTGGTGAATATGGGCACAATGACAAGGGCTGATTTTCCCTGATGATCTGGTATTGATGCTTCTTCTGTTCCAAATACTTTCCATGTTTCATTACTTAAACTTATGAGAATCCTGTGAGTTTATGTGAATTTATTTTCTGAGAGGAAACTGAGATCTAGAGAGGTTAAACAACTTCTGTAAGCTCACAGAGCAAATAAGGATGGAGCCAGAATTGAGACTCAGCCATGGGGCCTAAGGGCCCACACTCCTCTCCACCACATTCCAAGGACAGCTGCCAACAACGCCACTAAAAACCCTTACTTGTTAGCAGCTGGAGAACAAGGGGCCACATGTTAAGATTCCCAATAGATTAGAGGCCAGCATTATTTTTGAGTCATTGAGTTTCAGGTCCAGAAACTCTACATTTGACTTATTAAAATATCCGAGCCACCCAGTTCAAAGACTGCAGCTGTCTGTGTTACCTGAGCGCCTCTGCATTTCTATTCTTGGCTGATTCTCAAAGCTAGATGTCCGGGGAGCAAAAACTGCAGAAGTTGGGAAAAGGATGCCATCACCCTGCCCTGCTGACATCTGAGGTTTTTGACTTAAAAGCAGTAATAGATGCACATTTTAAAGGAGGGAGTTGATATTATTGGTTTTGTTTTTAGAACGCCATATGAGGAACGCAAACCAACACGTCATGTGGTTGAGAGGAGAACCGTCAAATGCTAATTAGTCCAAAAATGGGTGCCTAGCATCCCAGGGTGACTCCTTATGTCCTGACCTTTTCCCACTAATAGAGACTTACATGATCATCAATCAGTCAGAGGCTCATTTCCCATAGATTCCCATAAGTACCTGGAGCTAAAATGACACTTTAGTTAACTACAGAGCACCTAAAATGTTGCTCCTTTGAGTAGACATCTACTTTATAAGAGCTGATGCCTACCTCTGGGATGGCTAGATCACACGAAGGGAAGTCAAAACCAGGCCAGATATGAGCCAGAGCAGGTATCCGTAAGTCAAAGCAGTTGCAGCCAGGTAAGAATGTGGTCAAGTTAAGAGAATGCATAGAGTTCCTGAGGTGAAAAGGATGCTGGTTAGAAGAGGCAGCAGGTGCTGGGGGCACTCTAGTTCAGGTAAGCAAATCTCAAGGTATAGAGATGTTATAGACTAAAGCTTCTCAAAATTTGATGTGCATAAGAATTATCTGGAGATTTTGTTGAGATGCAGATTTGGTTCAGTAGGCTCGGAGTGGGGCCTGGGATTCTGCATTCCTAATAACTTCCCAGAGATGCCCATGCTTCTGGTCTCTAGATCACGCTTTGAGCAACAAAGCTGCAGCACAAACAGGAAGGTGGGTCTTTGTGGCACTGGGCAGGAGAAAATGGAAGGCATGCTAATTTCCTAGCAGTAATAAAAAGGGCAAATCCCCAGCTAACTTTTGAAGGGAACACAATCATAGGATATTATCCTCAAAACCGAAGTGTATATTCAGCTGGTTGTATCCACCCAATTGCTGGTTATTAAAGAGCTTTTATGCTGGACCCAGTCCTTGTGCAGCAGAGTCAACCCTCCACCCTCTGTAGAGGATATGTGGAGAATGGCATGAACAGGGGTTCCAGCGCTACAGGACACGCATTCAAGTGGAGTTTCCATTACCTACTTGCCATTTTGCCTTGGTCAAAGTTTCCTTTCCTATGAATCACTCTTTTTTCAGTTGTAAATCTGGTAAAATACTACCTCTTCTGCCATATTAATCAAAGAAGGCTAATCACTTTAAGAAACAAGTCCTAAGATTTAATGGCTTAACATAGTAAAATTTCATTTCTTATCTGCATAACAGTTCAATAACGGTGTCTGGTAGGTGGCTTTTGACACTGCAATTTAGGAGTTCAGATCCTTCAACCTAGTGACTCCTTTCTTCTCTATATGCTCAGAGTTATTTCATTTCAGCCCGAGGACAGGGAAAGCATATGGAGAAGCATGCAGGGGAAGGTTATTAGCCGTTATGAAGTGGCACATGTAAATTCTACATGGGTTTTACTGACTAGAACTTCGTCACTTGGCCCCATTTCACTTCTGGGGAGACTGAAAAATGTAGTCTATCTTTGTGGTCAGGAAAAAGAGGAGGTAAGTTTGGTGAATGTCTATCCATCCTATGCTTTCTCAACCAGAGAATTAATGCCCTGTGACACCCACGATGTGTCATGAATTAACTTCTATGTATGCAGAATGGAGCTTTCTATGTACTCTCCTTGGAAAAGTTGAGAAAAGTATCATTCAGATGATTTTCTGCAGTGCTTGGCCAATCTTTGCTATACCTGCGTACCACTGAAGGTGGCTAGAAGATCAAATGAGAAAATATATGTAAATACTCTTAAGCTGCTATAGGAATGAAAGCTGCTACAG
Organism: Vicugna pacos; assembly: GCF_048564905.1. NCBI lineage: Eukaryota > Metazoa > Chordata > Mammalia > Artiodactyla > Camelidae > Vicugna > Vicugna pacos. Next base: position 47,004,341 of record NC_133001.1, read on the forward strand.
AAGAGGAAAATAAACGAATTCAGACTAGGAGCAGGGGAATTAGAAGTAACAGTGGTAGGAGAGGCACCAGGCACCATGCAACAGAGTTTCCGTCTTCAACATTTCTTTTGTAATGCTTTAAACTTCCTGATCTACCCGATGACCTCTTAATCCCTCTAGAAGTCTCCCGCTCGCATCACTTTCTCCATAAAGCTTTATCGAACCTTTCCCTCAAGCCCAATATGTTGCTAATTCTTCTATGAACACCAAGCAACATAATGCATTCCTCACTTGGCATCTTGCATGTGTGCAGTTATTTATTTATACAATTGCCTCCCACCAGGAACAGAAGTCACTTTGTGTTCCTTCCTCTTTGCTTGGCACATATTAGGCATTTAATTCACGTGTTCCAAAAAGATTTAGATTTTTTTTTTTCTTTTTCAGAGCAGAGAGCCCTGTTGTCTGGACTAACTAGAGGCTCCACAGCATGTTTGGATCCTCTGAGTTTCCAGGGCACGGTCTCCAGGAGCTACATCGTATTTCTTATCCTGATACAGTTCATTTGTTGGTGCCATCCTTAAACTGGTCCTTGAACATCCTTAAACTGGACCCAGAAAAAAAACTAATCCATGGGATTTGGGTCCCTGTAACTGTCAAGCATAGTGATGCTGATTTCAGAAACTGGATTAAGCTGGTGCAAATTATCCTTGGGGGCTAAGAAGTTTTTCTCAGTGCTCCCCAATTTATAATTCATGGAGCAATAAATTTGAGTGCATGATGGCTTGGACATGATGGAGGAGTACATTCTTCCATCACCGCTTCTTGTCTGAGGAAACAATTTTGTTTCCCAGAGTGGTTTGGAGCTGTAGTTTGTGTCTCTAGAAAGGCTCTGTTGAAACGATGAAGACAGAGGACTGCTTTCTCTATCACTCACTGCTGAGTGAAAGAGACGAGAATCTGTCTTGCAAACCACCTTTCTCAATTCAATTACACAGAGAATCAAATAAATGTGTGCTTTATCTACTTGATCTTATGAATTCTATGCAAGCCTAACCCAGTGGTTGGCTGTGACAAGCCATCAGATATCTCTTCTTAATTTTATATTTCCCCATTTCACAGCTGCTTGATAAATGATCATATCTGACAGCTTTTAATCCATGTAAGAGTGATCATTGGCGATGAGGGCTTTGGAAGAATTGTATGTAGACTGTCCTTCTCCTTTGCATTCCTCTACCTGTTTTTTAATCACCAGATATGCCACACACTGACAGAGTCTTTCATTACACGCTCTGTTCAGGGCTTCAGTACTTTTTACTGCTGGTACATGATAAACAGTAAAGATGTGCCCCTCTACTACAAAAACAGATTTATTAATAAATAGCTGACACTTTGTACTTTTGCAGAATATCAAAGCAATTAGTGACAACAGGAGAATGATTTTCAATACCTACGGAGCAAAATATCACATTGATTCAAGCTCAAAGCTTTCTCTAAATAACAGCTAAGGCACTGTCTACTGCATTTGGTCAATTCTTTTAAATAACAGGTGGTAAAGAAGGAAATATATCAGTAAAACTGCTTTGAATGCTTTTCCCCTTGGTTTGACTGGATATATTTGCCAATATAGAATAACTAGCAGACTAATGGCATCAAAAATAATTTTGGCTTCTTTTTTATCTAAGTTTGTATATGTATTTTATTAACATATATGCCTCACTAATAACGTTCGTCATCTTTGGATTTCATGTAAAACTGAGATATTCATTTGACTTAAAAGCCAAGGGTTCATTGTGGGAGAAAATGGAACATTTAGATCATGAAATCTTGGATTCACAAAGTCATAGGACTATGAACCAGAAGAAATTCAAAGAGAGAGACCAGGCTAGCTTCTTCCCTGGGGAAATATGATGTTATTCCTACTCCCAACCTCTCCTAAAGCCCGCAATATTACAGATGACACATTGAAGCCAGTGAAGAGAACCTGATTATCCAGTAAATAAAAATTTGTGACGGATCAAGAATTCTGCCCTCCCCAGTCCTCAGTGCTTTCCCCCAGGGAGTTTGCCTCCATTCATTCATTCATTCAGTGCCTACTAAGCTCTGGGCACTATTCTAGGCACTGGGGAGGGAGCAGAGAATAAACATAGACAACATTCCTGTCTTCATGGCCCTTTTCTTACACTCTAAGAGGAAGATCATAAATAAATAAGTAAAGAAATGGTATTTTAGGAAATGATAAATGCTTTGTAGAAAAGTAGGGCAAGCAGATCGGAGTACATGGAGGGATGGGGAAATGCACTGCTAAGTTTTGAATGTGATGGTCAAGGAAAACCTTGACCTGATAAAGCAATGAATGAGTAAGGAGCTAAAGGAAGGAAGGATGGGAATCTTGGGGCTCTCTGCCCAGTGACTCCAAGGTAGAAGCACACTTACCCTGCTAGCATGTGTGCAAGCTGTGTGCTTATTTCCCCCAGATTTATTTTATCACGTTCTACCCCTTTCTACTTCTTCACTGAGATTGTCTTTTCTTGTTTCTGCCGGAGACTAAGATAGCTCCACAAATCATCCCCTGCTTCCGCCATGGCCCCCGAATCTTGGAGCTGTGCCATTTTCAAGTCACTGCCTCCGCTTCTATTCCAGCCTCTCAGCATAATTGTCAGACTCTCCCTTTTCTGTGCCTGGTTCATCTCGGGACACTTCACAGCTCCTCAGCTCAGGGGAGTCAGACAGACATATTCCCTCCTGTCACATTCAACACCTGAGGCTTTTGAATTTGAACCAACTCTGTCCCCTGGATTTTAGCTCCATCTTATGCCTAATCATCCTTTGAGAGAACAATGAGGTGAAAGGGCTATAGAACACAGGTTACAAAGTGGGTCTGCACCTTAAATTGAATCACAAGTCAAACAGGCCTCTATATTTGCCAATTACTGGGCACCCACCCTGTGCTGGGCTTCATGCTAGATGCTGGGGATTCTGAGATGCCCCTGTCCTCAAAGTGCTCACAACTGACTGTTCTCTGCCATAAGCAATCACCATGTTTCTGAAGGCAGTATGGGGGGCTGCCCACCACCCAGCGCCAGTCAAGTCCTTCCACATGTGAGTATTGGGGGGTGGGGGAATCCTGTGCATGTGTATATGTTTTAATGTGGCCAGCACTGGGCTAGGCGCTAAACGAAGGAATGAAAAGTAAAATGCATGATTTCCCCTAAGGAACTGGCTGCTTAGTTGGTATAACAAATTATAAAAACTACCTGGAGTGTAATATAGCAATGTACCATGAAAACTGTACCTCAAAATCACAGTAAGGGTACTATAAAATGAAAATTACGGATTCTTGTCCTCCAGCCATCTCCCAACATTACCCTTGCCTATTCTAAGGTCAAGCAAATACACGTAAGGGATCAGGAACATTACTGCTCACAAGGATTCAGACATCCTGTTTCATTGTTGTTTAAGAAATAAATTCTATTTTTGGAAGTATCCCTCTTTATAAATCCAGACTCTAATTATAGATTTTTTTAGGGTAGGAAGGAGTTCATTAGCCAATTTTCATTTCTACTAACAATCTCAGCATTTTGCCTATATTTGTGTCTCTTTTAATCCTATATGCTCACTATTTGGAAAATGTCTGCTGCCAGACTTTTTGCTATTTTTAAAAAATCTTTTCCAAAATATTTCGCCTCTGACTAGCTTTCCTATTTGAGACTCTTTCTCTGCCTCTTACATTAGTCTCGTGTAAGGGAGGCTGTCCCCGTCCATCTTATTTCTTCCACCACCCTGCGCACTCCTCTTAGTATTCCATCCATGTAAACCGCTCCACCAAGCTTCCATCCTGTTAAGTTTAAGGTAAATATGTAGAATAATATATTCAGGTATTAGCTTTCCTGGTTGAAAAGCTCTAATGAAAAGGAATACCTGTGCCAAAGCAGGAACATTAAAGTTAGAAATGGAGGCACAGCCGTGCCTATGTGGTGGGCCCAATTTTGCTCAAAAAGATGGGATCCGAATAGGAGCAGTTTCCAGGAGTCATCATTTATTTGCAGGCTCACTAGCAAATGTATTATTTATTTATCCTCACCACAAATTATTCTCTCTGATGTGATTTTGAACACCTTGGGCAATATTAAGCCTGAATTCTTATCTGCTAAAACCCAGGATTCTGTGTGCATGGCCATTATTAGCTTGTCCCTGAAGCAGCAGATACAGTGTAGGATCTTCAGGGGACCAGATCTTTCTAATGATCATTCCATGCAAATCCCAGCAATTGGCCTCGGATGACAAGTCAGATCCTAGAGCAGATGATAGTAAGTTTCCTTTAGAATGTGGGAAAATCCTGATTCCCCTTGTTCGTGATGCCGCGTGAACAGACGCTGCAGCTCACGGGAGGAGCCAGTGCGGGCTCTGCACCCCTGCTTATGGGAAAGGGTAATCCAGTTATTGTTTGAGTGCCTGAAAATCACTCACTGTTAACTAAGTGGGTAGGTTAGCACCCTTCTATATACACCTTTCTGCATCTTTTTAAAAAAGGTCAGCTTTCCCCAATTTTCCTTCATTAGATACATTTCAAAGTTTCAGCAAAGTCAATGGAAGTTTGTTCATATTCTGGCCCCGTGACCCCACATCCCTGCATCGCCCAAGCGTGGGTGTGAGGCCTGTTTATGTGTTTATGAACCACGTCCTCTCCGCTTCAAGTGTCCCTGCCTACATCACCGGTTCCTAAGAAGGAGCCAAGTACCCCTTGACTTTTGAGGCAGGTAGGGCAGCTGCTAACTTGGCAGGTCATGCATTCTGCTGGGGCACTGTCCGTCCTCGCTGCCTTCCACAGTTTCCTCTCTCACTGCACTTTAATCTTGTGGGCTAGGGAGGCTGACAGTTAACCAAATGGTGAATTTGGGTGACACAAAGGAGGAAGGAGGGGTGCAGGTATGTGCTTGCCTGCCTCTACATATCTTCTATTAATTAGGTTGAGGAATTTTAACTGAGAATGTACTCTCTGCCATGCACTGTGCTAAGCTCCACGAGTAGCTTCAAAAAGCTTGGAATCTGTTACAGAAATATGCCTGTGAGCATGCCACACAAGCTCACCCATGCCTGCTGTTACCCCAGGTGCTAAACCTCTCTTCAAAATCTCACTTTTTATCCACTTCATCATAATTACCACTCCCTTTTACATCCTCCCATATCTCCTAAACTGTGGTGCTTCAAATTTGATATAGTATGCCTCCAGATGGCTAACAAATGTAACATAAGATCTGTTTGTTTAGATTCTACTATTCACCTAAGCAGCAGCATTAAGTACCTAGTGGGATTTGGGGGAAATTAAAAGGAGCCCAGGTACTAGTCCTTTGTTCCAGATGTTCATAGCTGGTTGTGGGGACAAAGAGATGCGCATGAAATGTGGGCTAAACGTGAACACAGTGTAATAATAGAGGTGAGTCTCACATGAGGCCAGACAAGGTAGAACAGGTGTGTGTGCTGGAGAGGCAGACGAGGCTGCAGGTGGATTTGGAAACTGAAATGTTCCTTGAAGAAATGTGCAGAACAGAGGAGAGGGTGTAAACTTTACTGCCTCAAATAACATTAGACCCTAGTGTGGTGGTATTTGTTGTTGTTTAATGAGATATACTGAATGTATCCTCCCATGATTTCTCACATCTACCTCAAAATACGTTATATATAACATGATATCAACATTCGGGATATTTTAAAATGATAGTTTTATCTCCTAACTTGTAGCCCTTTCTCTTGGCATATTTTGAGGTTTTGTATTTGGGCTAACAGGTAAGACCACTGAGCATACTTGATTCGGGCACATCTCGTGATCTCAAAGGGAGAAGCCTTCATTAACTTAACAAGCATTAGCTTAGAATCTACACTTTATCTAAGACTGTGGTAGGTGCTATTAGACACCTACCAAACGAGGAGTCCTTGAGGCTGAGTTCAGCACTGGGTCTTGTAGTGACTAGTGTTATCACTTTAAAAAGATCATTTAAACCTCCTCAGCCTCAGTCTTCTTGCCTATAAAACAGGGACTATTAGATTGGCCTTGCCTTCACAATAAGGTTACTATAAACATTAAGATATATCACAGATATAAAAAAGGCTTATAATTATTGAAGTGCTCTCATAAATTTTTCAGATTTTAAAACCTACTTCCATGAGAGTAGGAAAAACTTTATTACCATAATGGATAAACTCTTCAGTTGGAATACACACACACACACACATATTGTATATGTATACATATACATTCAGTTTTTTATATATTCAGCTATATTCACAACTTTCTCTATATATAATATACATTATATATATATATGATGTGTATATATATATATGAATGAAATGACTAGGAATCAATTCTAAGTTTAAATTTAATTAATATGCCAAAGCAATGACAGTTTCTGGAATTGCTAACAGATATGCAAGTACCAGAATGAAATGTGTGGGGAGAACGATGCCCAGAATCCTTCCTGGCAGAGATACAAATCCATTCAGGTCTTGAAGGAAGGGAAGGGAGATGGCTTACCGCATCAAGCTGGGAATACATCCTACTTGAACCTTGAGTCACTGGACTATGGTTTTGTGTCCTCAACCTAGTGTCCTAGTGCCTTTTCATAAGATCTATTTTTCAACCTCCCTTTGGAAAGAGAAGTCAGCAGCCTTCTACAAGGCATCAGTTTCATGTGTTCAAGATGGCTATATTCTTAGATAAACAGGGAGGAAAAAAAGGCTTCCTACAGAGTGATTTTATAAGGGCAGAGTCACCTTAGTTGTAGACTTAAGATTTAACTATCTGAAGTGAATTCATTATAACTCTACTCACTTAGAAATAAAATGTCATTTCTCATGACCCAATAAATGGAGTGTAATTACTGAAAGTACATAAATGATAGAACTGAAATTTTTCTCCTCCTGATCATGCTTATGACAAGAAGCAATTTCACATATCTCAATAACTGATAACTGGGGAGAAACATTCCAAAACAGACCAAACATTTTAGAAAGAATGTTGACAATAAAGATCACATTAAATAATCAGTCTTTTGAGAGATCTTGGCTTTTGGACAACTGCTAAAATCCTAATGTGAGTTTCACTGCCCCTTAGGAAACATTTAACTCACTTTGAAACTTATTTGAAGAGACAGAAACCTGGGAATATGACTTAAAATGCCTAGGTTGGCCCCTTGCCTTCTAAGCTGAGCTTTGACCCTTTTAAACTTTACCAGTGGCTTTCTATAGTTCCTTCCTTTCAGGAATTTCAATCCTCTGTGGTGAAAAGATTATAAACAAACAATCCTCTGATGGCTTCTAATGAAAACATTTATAAAAGTCTTCATCTGACAGTCGAGTGAAGTCAAGTACACCATTCTGTGCTTATCCAGGAGCCACCAAGTCACTTCTTTATCTCCTTCAGCTTTGGACTATTGGATGCTCAATTTGTAAGCAATTATTAGAAAAATAAGATTATTCTGTGAAGTGCTTCTCCCAGAGAAAATCTTCCTAAATGACTTCTTATTCTTAAAATGATGCCAATTCCTTGCCTAAAACTGTATGCACCACTCAATGATATATGATTAGAAATTATGAGGCCAATTTTCCAAAGGTGTGTCTTCATTTGCATCAGCAAAAAAAAGAGTACTTATAATTGTCCATGCAAATCAAGGACTTTCATATGCAAATGCTTATATGTGGATGTAATTATGCTGCTCCAATACATGGATTGTGGTTTAATCTGTTATACAAATAAGTGTGTAAATATGCATTTGTATTTTTAGTTAGAAAAAAATAGTATCCATATGTGTAACTATTGATAGGGACAGAAATGAAACAGCCAGCAAGGGTCACCTGTTATATTCCAGGTGAAATTATTTTCATAGCCAACACATTACGAACAGAACTGCTTCTTTCTTCTCACCCTCATGCCCTGTTGCAGATTCTTGATCACTGAAGCCAGACTTCATCTGTTATTATGATCAGTTGACTCTGTATAAGATAGTTACCCTCACTGTGCATTTTTGTTACCAATGAGTCTACCCATCATCCAGCCTTCCAGATATGCTTGAACTCCATTGTTGAGTCAGATTCCTAGAAGATGCCTCAACCTCATGTAAATCAGACTATGCAACTGATGCTGGGGAAGGGCTGTTACTTGTTCTACTTAACAGAGGCCCAGTTCTAGTCCAACTGGGATGCATGTTATACAAAAGTTTACCAAAAGCTGCCTCATCTGCCATGTACTTTTGAGAAAAGGTACCCTGGAGGAGGAGGGGAAGAGTTTTAAAAGGGATGATCTTTTGTTCTAGAAATCTAAGCCATTCAGCCAATACAAAACTAAAGACTCGTGTATTACAATAACTAACCACTCTCACTTCAGGGGACCTTTTTCTTTACACAATGAAGCAGTACAAAGAGACAGATCTATTTACTGGAGAAGACGCCAGCACTAATTGACAAGGTGGCTCATTTCAGTTTGACCCAGAGAGGATATTTCACTGGCTGGGTAAATTATGTAGAGTTGTCAAACAGGGAACATTTCTCCTACTTCCCCTTATTCTCCCAACGGACAGTGAAAACTAATGACTGGAACAGATTTGCCTCATTTGACTACAGATCATATCCTATTTCATACAAAATCTGAAAAAGAGAAAGATTTACAAGTAACAACTAGTGATCCTTCTTACTAAAAAACGTGATGATGTAAGCTGTGACAATATTTTCAATCTGAAAGTGTAGCTCATGGTCTGAATAATTATATTTATCCTGCTTTCAGGGGCAAGAAGAAGCTAGGATGATGTGACCTAGATGAAAGATATTAAAATTACTAGAATCTTTAAATGGTTTAATGGGGACAGCAAGACAGAGTATTGAAATAGCAGACATCATTAGAGCAGTCACAACATAAGAGGAGAAAAATGGCTAATTCTAGTGAAGTTTCTAAGAACACCACTGGTCCGTGGGTTACATAAGAGATTCTGGGGCTTCACAGAACTATCTGGAAGAAGTGAGAGGAAGGATTGGTGGATGTACAATTTTTTTTCGTAATTATTACTGAAATGGTATTCTTGTCTCCATACTGGTGTAGCCTAAACTCTGTGAATTATGGTAAGAGCAATATTGCCAATTTCTACCCAGTCTGTACACTCAAACTTTCTAAAGTACTTCCATGGATAAAGCAACATTATTAATTTCTCTGAAATCTAAACTGATCATTGGACACTCAGACCTGGTTCTATTTCAACCAAATTTAACCCTGCACAACAGGACAAAGGGTTGTAATTGGTTATCGCTGGAAGAGCTACAGGATTTCATGAAACTCAATAAATATAAAAATTCATTACAAATATTGGGGTAAAAAAGAGCAAAAACATCATTGAAAAAATGTTATTGGACTCAAAACTTTCATTGTTGTAATCTTATCCCTGAGGCAGCAGGATCAGTCTATTATCTCATAAATCTGGGCTGGAAGCTACAGACCCCAGTATTCATGGTAAAGAGAGAGAGTTAGAATAAAATAAAGATCAGATGGTAAATGAAATGCATGTGTTTGTCCTTTCAAAGTGGCATGCTGGATAAACAGAAATACAATGTTGAATCAGATATCGTTCTGCATAGACGTGTACATTTTTCATCACAGTGAGAGACATTTGTACTATGGTATGTTGCAGGTGATAGAAACAAAACAGAAGGAGATTCCTGGCTTCCCTATAGTGTGATATGCTTGCTCTCCATGAAATGAGGGAAAACCATTGGCTCTACTTTACTAATTCAAGATGGGGAAATTATATAATTGCAAAAATACAGAGCAAAGTTAATCCCCAGTGTCTACAGAATCCTCTTCTTCTTAAGGACAGCTATGGAGATAAAAATGTATCATCTATTCTTGTCATTTAAGGAGATGCATTCAGATAATTTCCCAAGATTGTTCTTAATGGAACTATATGAATATCAGTCAAAAATATCACAAAATCCAATGTTAATCCCTTGTCTGATACAAGTTAAAAGAGAGTTTGATCTTGCATGCTGCCAACCAGCCCCCAGCCCTGCATTGTGCTCTCCCTCTGATTTCCATCACAGACAATTTTATCTCTCAGAAGAGCCTGAAGTATAATCACATTGTAATACAACAGGGGCTGCGTGTGCTTGTAAGCAAATACTTCTCTTTGGGAAAAACCTCTCTTGGTCTTATACCCTACTGGGACTGGCAGGCCCACCAGCTCCTGCCACTCAGCACAAATACATCTTAGCATCAAGCAGTTAATAGATACTGACACATGAAGCGTTTTGCCTTAATAGATCTGTATTTATATCTAGCTTGTTTCAAGTTCAATTTGCAAGGGAACCTTATCTTGGTTGCTATCAAATATGCTACTTACCCTGCCATTTCCACCTGACAGCACCTGATGGTACAGATCTCATTTCAATGAAACCCACAGCTGTCTTTCCCACTTGCTCCTGCCTTCTGGGCTATCACATTATCATGTCCGCACTTATACTGTTTTCTGTTCCCTTCCCCTCGTCTCCCTGGCCAACCTGATTTATCTTCAATGCTCAGCTTAAAAGTCACCTCCTCTGCCAACCCTTCCTTGGTCTCACGACCCTTGTGCAATTGACCACGCATCCTCTCTTGGAGCACTGCCTTGAACACATTTCAAACACAGCACCTGTGACACATTTTACGTTTATTTATTTATGACCTTGTCTCTCTCCAATTACTACTTAAGATCTTTGAAGACAGGAATTGGGCTACGTCTATGTTTGTATTCCTAGCACAAAGTACTATGCCTGCACGTAAGTGCTCAGCATATGCATCTTCATGGAATCTTTGCAAAAATAAGTTATATTTTTGCTTATATTAGAATTTCGTTTCAAAATAATCTCCTAAACCAAAATCTTTTCACATTAACAACCATTTTCTTCTGTACCTTTTCTATCTTCATTTTTGTATTACATTTTCATAATATGTGTTCTCAAAGTTTTTCAAAGTCCTTAACTGGCTCCAAATAGCACAATCAACCTAGCAGGGCAATATGGTGAACTCTGTAATCATTTATTTAGTCCCAAGACCAAATACTTCTAACCTTGTAGTAAAAGTCACTCGTCACTTGTCCAAAAAGTACAGTTTATCACTCCTGTCACTCTACCAATTATCTGAACATTTGTGTGAAGTGAGTATGAATGAGCACATGATCTAATTTCCCCTCCTCTTCCCTTTGTACGTTAAGTCAGCGAACAACTGAGAGCCTACTGTGTTACATACACCACACTGGGCACTAGAGATTAGAACACCAATACAACAGAGTCCCTGTCCTAAAGGAGCTCATTTTCCAGAAAATGAATATTATCACAAAATTATTATGTTAGGTATGATAAGAGCAGCCCCTATTCTAAAGGATCTCCTTGTCTATAAAAGGAGTTTATTGACACAAAACCCATTATGATATCTATGATAAGAGTTATGATGAAGATAAACATAGAAACCAAAGGGCAAGGAACAAGGGGACTTCAGGGGCGCCTTCCAATTATAATCCCCTGTAGAGTTCTTAGAATGATATCTGTGTGAACAGCAGTAACCATTTCCTTTGGTTCTTCAATCCACTTTTCAGTTGACACCAAAAGATCTCTTATGTTCACTAAAACGCTAATGGACCGATCCAAATGATAAAATAAACAAGAGTCCTCTGTTCTACTGGATATCAAGGCATTTTCTCCACCTTATTTGAGTCTATGGGGTTTCTTAGACCACGCCATTTTAGTTAATCTAAATATCACATTATTTTCATTAGTTGTGCCATTGGATTGATAGTGAATCCAGATACCCTACTCAATTTAATTTCGTTGTCAGATTGGACTGCTAATGGAGCAGTTCAGCTGAATGTGTGATGATCAGCCACAACATGAATGGTGATTTGTCCAGTGTTTGTCTCGGGAAGTCTAGCAATAAATACATTATCACTATACTAGTAGCATCCAAAGTTATAAAGCTGATTACTCTCTTAGTCAATGCTGGTGATGAGTCTTGGGTCAGGTCCATCATTTGGCCATTTAGGATAAGACTTGCATCTGGGGGAATCTTCCCCAAGTGCACTTATCCTAGGGGAAAAAAACAAATGCAGCAGCCATTGAAAATGTGTGTGTGAGTGAGTGCTTGTGGCGTGTATGGATGGGTTCAAGTACAAGAAGAGATATTTGGAGTCTAACAAACACCAGAGGTTTGAAGAGTTTGGAAAGAGAGCAGAATCATGCCGTATGGTGGTATAAATGAACCACTGACAGTGCTTGCATTTTATGTTCTCTCTAAAGCTTGAAATGTGGGAAGGATAACTATGGTTAAATGGCTATGCAGACAATTTTAGTGACAGCTTCTGAAAATGGTAACTCAGCTTCTGTTCTATGCTTTCTTGCATCTCTTAAGCATTTTTGTTTCGGGGGGAAAAAGATCTATAAAATTTAAACTGTCAGTAGGGTAAGCTAAAGCCAAGTGTAACCATTTTAGTTCATCTATTTGAACTTTCATGAGGCCAATTATTTATTTCAATACTCTTTCTTTTTCAGAGACATAACATAGCATATTAAAGTGGTTTGGCTGGGCTTGAGCTCCTGGTATAAAATAGGAGATTTGGGTATTCAATAAACATTCTGAGTTAGTAATCTTTCTCCCACCAATAACTAGCACTGGGAGTTGAAGTCAAAACGGAAATGCTACTTAATCACTAACCACAATTCCCTTACTTTGAATAACAGCTGGAGTCTGTCTTAAGCAACATGAGGTCTATAGATGTGTCTAGAAACTGTCAGAAATTGGCATGTATATACAACTTGTTCCACTTTATCTCTTGGGACCATAAGTCTTGTTAGTTAATCGTTCTCAGTTGAAGATCAATTATCTCCAGATTATGTCTCTTGTACGCTCTCATAAAAAACACACCAAAGCCATTAACTTACATTTGGGAATCCCTGAGCTGCATGAGATAGTGCTCCTTTTCTTATTCCCTTAGTTAATTTATTAATTCAATAAAATTTAAGAGTCCACTACAAGCCAGAAACTGTGTTAGGCACTAAGAAAACAAAAATGTATAAAATTCTAGCATGATGAAGTGAGGAGGTCAGTAAGTTTCCTCCACAATAAGCAACTACGAAGGTGTACAGAAGTGTCAAAACAACCTTAACACTCTGGAAATTGACCAAAAGCATAGAAAAAACAAATATTTATTTATGAAGATGATAAAAATACAAACAGAAACAATGAGAATCTGTGATGTTGTTCCCCAGAACTGATCCTTTTCCTAGTTCTCCAGTGTGATAGTTCAACCAGTTTGGAGCAGACCAGGAAAACCAGCAGCCTCATGGCCACTGCAGAGGGTGTGGTGATCACTTGATTTGGAGTGGTGTTGCTATGGGCTCACAAACTAGCTGGGGGTGTTAAAAGAGATTTCTACAAGACGAGGTGGTTTTGTAAGCCTTGATAATTTCTCCACATATCCTGGACGAACATAAGGCTGTGTGCGGGTGCACTATAGCCTAGAGTGGGTGCAAGCCACTAAAATATCCCTAGTGGCTGGAAACTAAATGCATGACCAGAGGAGACATGACAGGAATCATCATAAAATTAAAGCAGCAGAGAATTGAAATCAGTCTAAACTATGCATGTAGCCCCCTCTCCACACATAGATTCATGGATCCATCAGAAAAAAAAAGAAGACATTGGTTTGAGATATTTGAGCACAGTCTCTTAAATCTCTGTCTCTGAAAACACAGGCCAACACCTTGAAATCTGAACTTGAGACTAAAAAAAAAAAAATACTAATCAGATATATTAATGACTATACACTGCAGAGGAGAGAGAGTTCACTGATTTAGTCCAAGTGATTTATGTTTATTAACATAAAAGTAAACAAAAACAACAATCCTAAGGGGATGGATGGATCAGAACTCAGAGTTACTATACCATAGCATCTAAAATGTATAGTATTCAACTAAATATTATAACATGTGCAAAGAAAAAGAAAGCATGATCCATACTCAAGAACTAAAAAACAAAACAAAAAACACAACAACTTATAATACATAATGTTTCTGAGTATTCCCAGATGTTGGATGCAGTAAAGGTGTTCAAGTAACTATGATACATTTGTTCAAAGAACAACAGGAAGTCATGTTTAAAGAATTAAAGGAAAGCATGTCAACAAATCAACAAATGGAGAATCTCAATAACAGAGAAATGGAAATTATTACAAAAATGAAAGTTCTCAAGTTGAAAATAACTGAAATTTAAAACCTACTAGAGGAGCTTAATGCAATATTTGATATGGCATAAGAAAGAATCACTAAACCTAAATATACATCAATAGAAATAATCCAATCTGAAGAACTGACTGAAAAAAGATGAAAATTGAACACAGTCTCAGAGATATATAGGATAATAGGAAGCAAACCAACAGATGTGTAATGGGAGTCACAAAAGGAGCACAGAGATTGGGTAAAAAAAATTGACACAATAATAACAAAAATATCCCACATTTGATGAAAATCATTAGTCTACAAATCTGAGAAGCTCAACAAAGTTCAAGTAAAATAAACACAAAAAGAATCATACCTAGACATGCCATATTCAAATTACTGAAAGACAAAGACAAAGAGAAATTTTGAAAGCAGCAAGAGTAAAACAAGTCATCACATACAGATGAACAATGAAAGAATAAACAGCTGACTTCTCCAAACCAATGGAGTTCAGAAGACATTAGAATGATATATTCAAAGTGCTGAAAGGGAAAAAATATACCTTTATTATATTGGAGGTATTTCAGGTTTTGTTTGAAAACAAGACAATATTGCAATAAAGTAAGTCACACAGTTTTCTTAGTTTCCCAGTGCACATAAAAGGTATACTATACTATACTACAGTCTATTAAGTGTGCAATAGATTACACCAAGAAGTACATATCTTAATTAAAAAACACTTTATTGCCAAAAAATGATACCCACCATTTGAGCCTTCAGCGAATTATCTTTTTGTGAGTGGGGAGTCTTGCCTCCATGTTGGTAACTGCTGACTGGTCAGGGTGGTGCTTGCTGAAGGCTGGGATGGCTGTGGCAATTTCTTAAAATAAGACAACATTGAAGTTTGCCACACCACAAACTTTTCCTTGACTTTTCCTTTCACAAATGATTTCTCTATAGCGTGCGGTATTTGAGAGCATTTTATCCACAGTAGAACTTCTTTCAAAATTGGGTTCAATCATCTCAGAGCCTGTCACTGCTTTTTCAACTAAGATTATGTAATATTCTAAATTCTTTGTTGTCATTTCAACAATCTTCATAGACTCTTCACCTGGAATAGAGTCCATCTCAAGAAAACACTTTCTTTGCTCATCCATAAGAAACAACTCCTCATCTGTTCAAGTTTTATCATGAGATTACAGCAATTCAGTCACATTTTCAGGCTCCACTTCTAATTCTAGGTCTTTTCGCTATTTCCAATATTTCTGCAGTTACTTGCTCCACTGAAGTCTTAAACCCCTCAAAGTCATTCATGAGGGTTGGAGTCAACTTCTTCCAAACTCCGAAAAATGTTGACATTTTGACTTCTTCCCATGAATCATGAATGTTCTTATGTTCTTAATGGCATCTAGAATGGTGAATCCTTTCCAAAAAGCTTTCAATTTACTTCACCCAGATCCATCAGAGGAACTATAATCGATGGCAGCTATAGCTTTATAAAACGCATTTCTTAAATAATAAGACCTGAAAGTTGAAATTACTCCTTGATCCATGGGCTACATAATGGATGTTGTGTTGACAGGCGTGAAAACAACATTAATTTCTCACATCTCCATCAGATCTCTTGGGTGACCAGGTGCATTGTCAATAAACATTAATATTTCAAAAGGAACCTTCTTTTTCTAAGCAATAGGTCTCAACAGTGGGCTTAGAATATTCAGTAAACCATGCTGCAAATAGATGTACTGTCATCTAAGCTTTGTTGCTCCATTTATAGAGCACAGGCAGAGTATATTTAGCGTAAGTCTTAAAGCCACTAGGGTTTTTAGAACGGTAAATGAGCAGTGGCTTTGATTAAAGTCACCAGCTGCATTAGGCTCTAACAAGAGAGTCAGGGGCTCTCCTGTAGCTTTGAAGCCAGGCATCGATTTCTGTCTTTAAAGGTCCTAGATGATATCTTCTTCCAGTTTAGGGTTGTTTCATCTACATTGAAAACCTGTTGTTTATTGCAGCCCCCTTCGTTAATTATCCGAGCCAGATCTTCTGGATAACCTGCTGCAACTTCTGCATCAGCACTTGATGCTTCGCTTTACATTTTATGTTATCAAAACGGCTTCTTTCCTTAAACCTTATAAATCAATCTCTGCTAGCTTCAGACTCTTCTTCTGCGTCTTCCTCACATCTCTCAGCCTTTACAGAATGGAGGAGAGTTAGAGTCTTGTTCTGGATTAGCCTTCGGCTTAAGGGAATGTTGTGGCTGGTTTGATCTATCCAGACCACTAAAACTTTATTCATGTCAGCAACAAAGCTGCTTCTTTTCATTCATGGGTTCACTGGGGTAGCGCTTTTTGCTTTTTTAAAAGAAGTCCTTTTAAGAACTTTTTCTTTGCATTCACAACTTGGCTAACTGGAGCAAGAGGACTAGCATTTGGCCTGTCTTGGCTTTTGACATGCCTTCCTCACTAAGTTTAATTATTTCTAGCTTTTAATTTAAATACAACTCTTCCTTTCACTTGAACACTTAAGAGCCATTGAAGGGTTACTAAGTGACCTAATTTCAATAATATTGTGCCTCAGGGAACAGAGGCCTGAAAAGAGGGAGTGAGACAGGGAAATGACTGGTCAGTGGAGCAGTCAGAACATACACAATATTTACTGATTATATTCTTCATCTTATATTAGTGTGGTTCGTGGCTCCCAAAGCAGTTATAATAGTAACATCATGACCACTGATCACAGATCATCATAACAAGTGTAATCATAATGAGCAAGTTGGAAATGTGAGAATTACTAAAACGTGACATAGAGATGAAGTGAGAAATTGCTGTTGGAGAAACAGCACCAACAGGCTTGCTCAGAATAGGACTGCCACAAACCTCCAATCTGTAAAAACACAGTATCTCCAAAGTGCTAAAAAGCGAAGCCCAATAAAACGAATTACGCCTGTAAATCAAGCAAGCATTCTAATATGCAGGAAAGTTATCATTCAAATATGAAGCCAAAATAAATATATTCACAGATACACAGAGACTGAGAAAATCCATTTCTAGCATACTTAAATCACCAAAAAGACAAAAAGAAATCTTTCAGGCTGAAAGGAAGTGACACTTGAGGGTAGCTCAAATCCAAAAGAAGAAATAAAGAGCACTGGAAATGGTAAATGCTTTGCTCTATAAATTTATATTTTATCATTTTTTTCTCTTAAATTTTTAAAATACAAAAGATGGAATAAAAGTAAAAACAAGTTTTTGTGTTTATAATATATAGATATAACATAAAAATATTCGCACAAAGAGGGATGAAAGGAGATATACTGGAGAAGAGAGTCTGCATTTTACTGCAATTAAGTTAGCATTATTTTGAAGTAGCTTGGGATATATTCAAAATATACCTTGTAATTCTGAGAGCAATTGCTAAGAAAATAACTAAAGATAGGCAGTAAAAAAATTAATATAGGAATTAAGACGACAGTTGTAAAGTATTGACTTTAAAAAAGATAGTAAAGAAAGGGGAAACAAAAAAAGACCAATGATAAACAAATATCAAAACTGTAGAAGTAAAGCCAAACATATTACATTAAATGTGAAAAGTCTACACAACCCCATTCAAGTATCATGGAAGTCAGACTGGGTAGAAAAGCAAACCCGCTAACTGCTGTCTACAAGAGATGCATATTAGATTCAAAGACATAAATATGTTGAAAATAAAATAATGGAAAAATTAAACAAATAACATGTAACGGTGACCATTAAAAAAGCTAGAGTGATTATATTCATATTACATATAACGGACTTTCAGACAAGAATTTTTACAAAGATGGACATTTCATAACAATAGAAACATCATTAGAGATTATATTAAAATTATAAATACATGTACACCTATCAATAAAGCCCAAAAATACATGAAGCAAAAACTGGCAGAATTGAAAGAGGAAATAGACAATTTAACAACAATAGTTAGAGATTTCAATGGCCTACTCTCAAAAATTGTTAAAACAAAAAGCTAGAAAGAAATTAGCATTGGCATAATGACTAAAATGACACTATCAAACAACTTGCTCCAACCCACATCAACAGGACACCTCAACCAAAGTCTGCAAAATGCACTCTTTTCAAGTACACATAAAACATTCTCCAACTTGCTGAGCCATAAAACAATTCCCCAAAAGTTGAAAAGATTGAAAATATATGAAGCATAATCTCTGACCTCTTGAAGTTAAATTGTTAATCTACAACGGAAACAAATCTGAGACAGCTCCAATATACAGACATTAAACAACACACTTTAAATAACCCATGTCAAAGGAGAAATCATAAAACAATGTGAACTACTGGAACTATGAAAACACATTATATTTATGGAATACAGCTGAAGTCTTAGAGGTTCTGAAACTTTAAATGCCTTTATCAGAAAAGAAAAAAGTCTCAGATCAATCACCTATGCTTCCACGTTGTCAAGTTACAAAAAGAAGAGCAAAATAAACTCAAAGCAAGAATAAGCAAGAAAGTACTAAATATTAAGAGTAAATCACTGACAATGTTAAGAAAACAGGAACACAATAGAGAAAATCACAAAACCAAAAGCTGATTTAAAAAAAAAAACAATAAAATTGATAAACCCTTAGGTAGGCTGACAAGAAAATAAAACAAAAGTAACAAATTGCCAAAATCAGTGATGAAAAATGGTTTATTAAAAAAAACCTTATTAAGAGGTTTATAAGGAAATATTAGCTTAACTAAATGCCAATAAATTAGACAAATCAGAATATATGGGTAAATTCTTAGAAAGATACACATGATCAAAATTCACTCAGAAAAAAAGCAGAAATAGAATGGAATAAACCTATAAAATTTAAGGAAATTGAAATAGTAATTTAAAATATTCTCACAGAGAAAATTTTAGGCATGGGGGGGTTTCACTGACGAATTATACCAAAGGTTTAAAGAAGAAAAGATACCATTTCTTCACAAGCTCTTCCAGAAAATATACTGAAAAGGAGTACTTCCAAAGTCATTATTCATGGCCTGTGTTACCATGACAACATAAACTTACAAAGACATCCAGAAAAGAAACTACAGACCAATAGCCATCATGAATAGAGATGTATGTATCTTTAACAAAATATTAGCACACTGAATTCAGCAGTATTTAGTAAGGATTATACATCATGGCCAAGTGGAACTTATAGCAGGAATGCAAAGTTGGCTAAATATATGAAAATCAATTACTGTAATGTGCTGAAAGAAAGGACAAAACCGACACGATAATCCCAAAGGATGCAAAGAGCTTGTGAAAAAAAAGTCAACACCCTTTCATAATAATATTTCACTACAAAATAGGAATAGTGGTATTGTCCTTAAAATCCAAAAAAAAAAAAATCAAAAAAAAAACTTTCATCTAACATTATACTTAATGGTGAAAAACTAAATGCTTTCCCCCAAAGGTGAGGAAAAAGGCAAAGATGTTCTGCTCTGCTCTCTTCATTTGTATTTAACATTGTACTGGCGACTTTAGCCAATACATTAAGGCAAGAGGAAGGAGGGGTGGGTGGAGGGGAACAGGGAGAAGAAATTAAGGGAATTCAAATCTGAGAAGATCAAACAGTCTTTATTTGCAGATGACATAATCCATATGTAAAGGATCCTACTCTCACACACAAAAAAGAGTCCTTCTCTCACACACAAAACAACTTACCAGAATGAATAAATGAGTTTAGCAAGGTCATGAGATACAAGATTAATACCTAAAATCAACTGAATTTTAACTAGCAATGAGCAATCAGAAAATAAAATCAAGAAAACAATTCCACTCAGAATAGCATCAAAATAATAATTAACATTGGAAAAGGTTTAAAACACGATGTACAAGATTTTATGTTGAATACCATAAAACACTGCTGGAACAAATTAAATTTAAATAAATGAAGACACATGCCATGTTCATGGATTGAAATATTTTCTCCAAATTGATCTATACATTTAATTAAATCTTTGTCAAAATTCCTGCAAGATTTTTTCATAGAAAACAGCAAGCTACATTTAAAATGAAAAGATTTAGAAGAGCCAAAACAATTTTTCAAAAGAACAACAAATTTGAAGGGCTTAAATTACCATATTTGAAAATTTACTATAAAGCAACAGTAAAGGAGACAGTGTGTTATTGGCGTAAGGATAAGCACATAGATCAATGAAACTAACTGAGAGTCCAAAAATAAATTCTTATGTTTATGGTCAATTTTTTTGACAAAGGCATTTCAATAAACAAATGATATTGACTGGTATAATTAGACAGCCACATGCAAAAGAATGAATTTAGGTGCTTACCAAAAATGCACTTGGTATCAATCACTAACCTAAATATAAGTGCTGAAACTATTAAAACTTTTCAAAGACAACATAAGAGTGAAATTTCAAGATTTTGGATTAGGCAAAGAGTTATTAGATACAAAGCCAAAGGCTAGATATATTTTTAAATATATGTATAGGTAAAATAGTAATTTATAATGTGCAATATTATATATTGTTAATTTATTATAGAAATGATCATAATTTATGATTATATAGTATTATATAATTCATTCTTTTATTATTTAAAATAAATGATATACTTCATTAAAATGAGAAATATTAATACTTCAAAAGACACCATTAAGTAAATGAAATGACAAGGCACAGACTGAGAGAAAATATTCGGAAGTTATATATCTGATAAAGGACTTCCATCCATAATACATATTGTATAACATACTGTATAATGTACAATTTAATAATAGCATAATATTTTATAGCATAATAGTATATGACAACTCAAAAATAAGAAAAGTGACCTATAATTGATAAAAACTTATACTGCATATTCCAAATAACACATTCAAAGGGCTAATAAGCACATGAAAATTTGCTACACATTTGTTAGGAAATAAGTTAAACCTACAATGAAATACCACTACATACCTAGAAGAATGATTGTAATCAAATAGTCTGATCATACTAAGTTTTGGAAAAGTTGTAGAGAAACTGAAACCCTCACACAGTGCTGTAGAAACATAAAGTGGTTATAGCCAATTTGGAAATCAGTTTGGCAATTTCTTAAAAAATGAAACATAAACTTACCATATGACCCAGCAATTCCACTCATAGTAATGTACCATAGAGAAAGGAAAACATGCCCACACAATAATTTTATACCCAAATGTTCATAGAAGCATTTTTCTATAATGGTCAAAAACTAAGCAATCCAAGTATCCATCAAATGTTAAGTGGGTAATATAATAAAATATGATACATATCCACAACTATTTAGTAATATAAAGCAATGAAATACTGATACATGTTGCAACATGTATAAACCTTAAAAGCATTGCACTAAATGAAAAAAGCCAGACAACAAAGAGTACAAATTGTAGGATTTCATTTATATGAAATGTCTAAAACAGGTAACTTTATAGATACAGAAAGCAGATCGATGGTTGTCTGACAGGGGTACCCTTTGCAGTGGAGAATGACTGCAAATGAGCTCACGGGGAATTTTTAGAGTCGTAAAGGATCACAGTGACAGTTGCACATCTCCATAAATTCAATAAATATCATTGATTTGTATACTTATAAAAAGTGAGTAAGAATCAGTCAGTTTCTGCTCTCAAACGTCACCTATTAACCCTTTTGATGGATGCAGAATGAAGTACTCAGGTATGGTCTTACACAAAGGCAAAGAGCTAGGTTTTTAAAAGAAAACGGTAACACTAAAATTTAAATCCAGTATTGAAAATGACAAATTGGCATGTGCAAATCCAGTCAATATTATTTGAAGCCATGCAAATAAGACTTTTATAGATGCCCCAAAATATTTAAGTGACATGCTACTCCTTTCTGAAAGGACATAAGGTAATAGATGGTACCAACATTTTGAAGCTAGGTTAGCTCACTTCAGCATCCTTCATTGAGACTGAATTAATGGCAAGGACTGTGTACGTTCTAAAGATTCGAACAAGACAAAGTTCAGCTTCCTTTACAAGTCCTGGCCTACTAAATACTCCTTGTGGACCTCGGGCAAAACACTTGACTCCCCTGAGTACCAGCTCCCCTCTCTGTAAAATAGGGATGCAATGAGAAAACATATATGAACTGTATGGAATGCACACAGAAAATGTTTCGTGCTAACTACATTTCTGAAATAAGTGGTAAGTGGCTGTGGTTTTAATAACTGTGGGTTTTTCAGGGAGTTGCAACTAAATGCTGGCTTCATTACAGGGATTTGGAGAAAGTAACAGATGTTCTTTGAACAGAAACCTGCTGAGATAAGCCATCCAAAGTGTCCAACCAGGTAAATGAGATGAGTCATGATTGACATTATTTCTTACCTGTGGAGTTCCACTGTTGGTTTCCAAATTTGGAGCTTTGTTTCTGAAAAGAAGCACAACAGAATGTCAAGGAGCTGTTCCTCTCAAAGCCATAAAGCTGTCTAGGCTTCCTGGAAGCTCATGAGAGCCAGAGCTCCCAGGCTGGGAATCAGAAAAGCAGGGAGGAACTGCAGTGAGTGTCGAAGTGAAAGATTCCAGGAAGGGGAGACGGCCAGATGCCTGGCAATGCAGTCAAGGCACAATGCAAAATCCTGAGGACACACTAGTGCTCAATGAAACCCAGCTGACCAAATATGTCTGAAGCTTAAGTTATGCCTAAAACTATTCCAGGACCTAGAGCTATAGAGTCAAAAATAAGACCTGGTCCCTCCCTTTAAGAAGTTCACAGATATGTAGGAGAGATAGATGTTAACAAATAATAATAAATGTGAGAAATGCAACAATTGGAATAGATACCGGGAAAGAACAGTCGATCACTTCAGGTTAAGCCACCCAATTTTACAAATTCTAGCAATTGAAAGGATTTTTATGCATCGAGGAAAATTGCAATATAACAAACCCTAAAAGCTGATTTAACAATTGGGTTTCCAGAGAACACTTCTTTTTGTGCTATTAGTCAGGATTTGGGGGCTGAAAGTGCTAGAAATACAAAACCAAATTAGTTTCAACAAAATAGGCAAGCTTTGAGAAAGGTAGGGGGTAGGTATCTCTGGGCTTCAGAGATAACCAGATGACTGTGTGGTCTCAAATACCACCCAGGATTTCTTTCTATGTCCCCTTCTCTCTGTATGTCAGTTTCTTTCTCTCCAATCCGCTGCTTCTGTGCAACCAAAACCATGACTACTGTGACCTCCAAAATTTATGTTTCAAGTTCTCCATGGAGAGAAGGTCTGACACTTGCACTTTCTAAATTGATTCAAAAATCTAGAGAAGCATGATTCTAACATGGGCGGAGTTACCATCCTTGTGGCTAGAAATGTGAGAAATGTGGAGCCTTCACACCAGAATTACATGATTCATATGGAAGAAGAGAATTTCTTAAAAGGAGGAAGGTACATTTCTCAGAAGAAGGGGCAGCTGTGTACAAGCAGAAAAAGTAACCCTTTTTCACTGCATTGTTTTGCTTTAAATTCCAATCCATCCTTTTTCACATTTCTTGAATCTTGCCCCTGACCCCATCCCCTGTTCAATCCTGTGACAAATCTCCCGTCTCTACCCACCCCATACGGACCTGTTTTAAAAGTCAGGCTTTGTAAGGACTAGGCAACATGACTTCTAGATGCTGTGCACCTCTGGGAATGGGAATATTAATTAAGAAAGAGATCACAAAAGACAGAATTACTCCTGGAGAGGGAATCCAAGGAGCCAATACTGAAGGAGCTAGTGAAACATGGAGGAAATGGAGTATAATGACGCATCCAGTAATTAAAGAGGCATTTTACGTGATCTAGAGAACACAAAACCCTCTTGACAGATATTCTGAGTAATCAACTTTCTTTACCAAGTATAAGCTCTGAGTGCTTCCGATAATACATTACATTTAATCATTTTTCCCTGTTACACATAATGGCACATTAAACACAAATAAAGAATAGTAGTGATTATCTTCCCAATGAAATATGGAGTAAAAACCATTTCTGCAATCCCAATGACTTGTTTGTCTTTAATAAGACAAGTGCATGTGGATGCATGTGTGTTGAGGAGGGGCAACAGGCAATGTCAATCAATTGTATTCATAAACACAGCTTAGAGGCAGACCCTGCATAATTTAGACTCTCCCCTGGCTTGCTGCTCCTGCAAGCAGGCATGCTTATGTTGCATTACCATTTTGATTGAATGAACAGGGTCAATAATGTCACTTTTTCTCATCCAAGGAAAGAAAATTATTCTGAATCCAATCATCAATCAATGGATGTAATCAGTCTGCTTAAAACACCTTGGATTCTCTATTTCTAGGAACACAATTGTAAAAGACATAGTTTGGGCTGACTCGTTAATTCTACTGCATCACAACTAAAATGTTAAAAGGCCACCTAGAATTCAACATGTGCTCTGCTATTAACAAGATTATGGCAAGGGATTCATTTGAGAAGTTAGAGTCTGCACTCTGAGACCTCTAGTATCTGCATTCATCTGCATATAATTGTTTATCCATTACTTTGCCATACCATACAGCTACACTATTTTTCTATAATTTCTGGAGGTTAATGGCTTTTTTTCCCCCTCTAAATTCAAACTCAACACAAACTGACACTAAAGTCAAGAAAATGTGCTTTCCAGAGTGCTGTAACAACAGTTGGCAGTCTGTACATTGTGAAAAATGTATTTGATCAAGGAACTTTTGCTAGCAGCATGCCAATGGATCCACACTGATTTCCTTGAGAAATAAAGAAATTAATCCTCATCTTCCATTTAGGGAGAGAAAACAGACTGAGACATCTTGCACCGTACAGATCTCTGACTTAGCCTTCACTCAACCTTTTGTGCAAGTAAATATAATTGCTGAGCAAAAGAGAGGAACAAAAGAGCAGATTTTCAATCTCTCCCTGAATGGCCAGAATAATCAGCAGGCAGCTGGAGATGAGTGGGTTTCAATTGTAGCTATCATGTTCATGAATCCTCTGACGAGGCACAAGTGTCGGGAGACCTGGGCAGTGCGGCATGATTAAACAATGTGGCTAGGCCAACTCACCCGACACTATCTGGATGTCTGCTCCTGGTACAAACATCAGCTACTTCCTCTCCTTTCTTTCAGTCATTGTGTATGTGCTTTTTGTTTCTTAAATAGTAATAGAGAAATAGTATTTCCAAAAATGTTTCAACTGAGTACCTCAATGTTGGGAAAAAACAGATACATATTAAAAGTTATTTTTAAACATACTGAGGCGGAAGTACAGAAAGGCAAAACTGAGATGCCAAAAATGTTGCAAGTCATTGGTGAGCTAGGACTGGAGTCACAGAATGGTCTAGGGACATCTGCTAACATGAGAAGGCCTAAATTCAGCTTTTAAAAAATTGTTTTAATTGTGATTAAAATACAAATAACACAAAATATGACCTTTTAACTATTTTTAAGTATACACTTCAGTGGCACTAGTTACATTCACGCTGTTGTACAACCATAATCACTATCT
This sequence comes from Vicugna pacos, assembly GCF_048564905.1. Classification (NCBI taxonomy): domain Eukaryota; kingdom Metazoa; phylum Chordata; class Mammalia; order Artiodactyla; family Camelidae; genus Vicugna; species Vicugna pacos. The sequence continues at coordinate 47,030,039 of NC_133001.1, forward strand.
ACTTGCAAATCTTTTCTATCACCCTAAACAGAAACTCTTACTCATTAAGCAATGACTCCCCATTACCTGCTCCTCCAGCTTCTACTTTTTGTTTCTATGAATTTGCCTATTCTAGATACTTCATGTAAGTGGAATTGTACAATATTTGTCCCTTTGTGACTGACCTATTGTTATCCTTAGCATATTGTTTTCAAGGTTCATCCATGTTGTAACGTGTGTCAGAACTTCATTTTTTTTAAAGTTAAATAATATTCCATATGTATAAATGTGCCACATTTTGTTTATCTATTAATGTGTTGATGGGTATTGGGCTGTTTCCATCTTGTAACTATTGTGAATAATGCTCCCATGAATGCTGGTGTACAAACATCTGCTCCAGTCTCTGTTCTCAATTTTTTTTTTTGTATATACATCTACAATAGATCCAGAGTTTTAATGGGCCACATCAAATTAAGAGAAAGTAGGCATGGTGTGGAGAACCAGTATCTGGAAGGAGCTTGGACTAGGGAGTCCCTAATAAATCTGAGACCACCAAGGAGCAATACCCTTGATAAGTGAAACGGAAACCATAAAACTCCTCCTGCAGAAAGCTTGCTTCACAGAACTTGGTTGTGAATGTATAGAATAGAGAGAAAAAGAAAAAGTAATTCAGAGAATTCCTAAACCAGAGCCCTGGGTCACGTGGGTATGCGGCTGCAATTCACACTATCTATGTGGATTGAAAAACCTTAAGCCAAATGGTCTTGACTTGACTGGGCTCTGAGTAATTAACAAAAACAAACACAGACTTCCTTTGTTAACTATAACTTTTCAAGAAATGTGAGCCAACAATAAGAAATCATTAAATAAGTGTAATTCACATACAAATAAAGTCAGCAGAAAAAACGTAAACTATAAAATCAACCCCAAATAGCTCCAGATGTTAGAAGTATCCAGTATTTTCCAGGTCACCTAAAGTGTATAATTGAAGGAATGATCTAAAAAGGAAGCAGAGAGAAATGAAGAAAGAAAAAGTATAAAATTGAGGTGAAGATAGAGAGGACACAGAATAATAAGGGTCAATATATCAAATGAGAAAACAAGGAAAGAATACCAAAAAAATGTGAGTAGCAATACTTAGAGATTTCGTAGTTAAGAATTTTCTGGAGTAGATTAAAGACAACGATCCTTAAATTCTAGACAATCAACAAATCCCAAACAGAATAAAGAACAAGAGATCAATATCAAATTAAGCCAGCCGAAATGGAATTAATGAAGTTGTAGAACCTTTAAATAGATAAAGGATAAAAATGAAAAACATATTTGCTTTTAGAAAAATGACAAGTAGATTGACAGCCAACTTTTAAGCACCAAAAACTGGAAGCCAGAGTTGCTGTGAGAAAATAACCTTCAATATTAGACTTATATAACAGAAATAATACCCCAAAACAAAAAGCAAAGTAGATACTTTCAAACAAATAAAAACTGACAGAGGTCACAGACAACAGACCTTTACTAACAGAATAAGTAAAGGAGAAGACAAAGGGAGAAACAACGTGATTCCAGAAGAAAGATCTAAGATGCAAGAAAGAATTGTGAAGAATGAATGCCATGTATTATACATATATACAAATGATCATTTTCTTTATAAAATAATGACTTCTAAGTAATCAAAATAGAACTAATGTCTTGAACAATAATTGTATGTAAAAAGCACACAAATAAAAGTTTACAAATTGTAAGTGCTTTGTTTCATTTGGGAGAAAAAGTTTAACATTAAATTCGTGTAGTCAAATATGCATGCTTTGACTGGGACACTGCTGTACACCAGAAATTGACATATATATATATATATATATATATATATATATATGCATGCTAAAATTTCTAGGGTGACTGTGGTAGGCAGAATAATGGCCTTCCAAAGATGTCCGTATTTTAATACCAGGAACCTGTAAATGTGTTTCATATCAAAGGGGAATGATGCAGCATATGGAATTAAAGTTGTTAACTAGCTGATCTTGATGCAGGAGATTATCCTGGATTATCCAGGTGGCACACTGTAATCACAAGCATCCTTCAAAGTGGAAGAGGTAGAAAGACTAGCTGGTGTTAGCACGATGCAAGGTAGGGAAGGCTACTAGACGTTTCTGTCTCTAGATTTAAGTGGCCCGTGAGCCAAGGAATGAAGGCTACCTCTAGAAGCCAGAAGAGGCAAGAAAAAAGATTATCTCCCTACAAAAGGGAACACAGGCCTGTGATGCTTGATTTTAGCCCGGTGAGACTTATTTCAGACTTGGGACCTCCAGAACTTTAAGATAATAAATTTGTATTGTTTTAAGCCACTGTTTGTGGTAATTGGTTATATCAGCAGTAGAGAACTAATACAGAGAACATTTGAAAAATGTAAAGAGTGTATTTATCTCAAACTTGTAAAATTTACAAAAAATATATAATACAATACAAAATATACAGGGAAAATAATACAATGCAATTTTCTATGACATATACTATAAAATAGACACAGAAAAAAAGAATAAAATCAGAAGGAAAATAAATTAATCTTTAAAAAGTTATGAAATGAGAGACAGAGAAGAGAAGAGAAATAGCAAAAGCAAGACAAAGTGAGACCCCAAAATAACATGGCAGATATAAATCCACATACACGAAACCTATACTCAGTGTTTATGTAAGAGACAAATTTCATCAAACTGGACTTGAAAAAATCCATATATATATGTTGTTTTCAGGAGACACACTGAAAATTAAAGTGCTTTGGATAAACTAAATTGATGAACCTCTGGCAAAACTGATCGTGAAACAAAAGGAAAGAAGACACACAAATAACTAATATCAGGATTGAAATGACAGATGTAACAAGAGAGATTTTAAAAGCTAAGAGCCTGTTATGAAATCTGTGTGCCAAAGAAATTGGAAATTTAGGTTCAGTGGAGGCATTCTAAAGAAAATACAAATTACAAAAATTTCCTAAGAGGAAATTTAAATCTGAATGGTTCCTTAAACATTAACAAAATTCAATCAAGTAAATAAAAATTTCCCGTTTTGTGGGGAAACCATTAGGCTTCCATGGTCTTAGAGAAAAGTTCTAATAAGATTTCAAAAAAGCTGATAAGAATAAGAAAGATACTCTTGTGCTTTTACACATTTTTAAAGAACACAAAAAGACTGCTACCCAGCTTTTTTATGAGGGTAGTAAAATTTTGACATCAAAACCAGAAAAGGACAACGCAAGAAAGAAAATCTACAAGTTGATCTCATTTATGTAATAGATGCAAATTTCTAACTATCTACCAAATTCAGTAATGGATTTAAAAATGTAACACATCATTATTGAATTGGGAGTATGCAGGAATATAATTTTTTTAAACAAATGCAATTACCACATAGTCACATTAAAGAAAAAACCCATATATGATTATCTCAATTGCAGAAAATATATTCAAAAAATTCAACACCCAGTATTTATTTAAAAAAACCAAACTGTTAGCAAATGATAAATAAAAGAAAACTTTCATATCCTGATTATCTTAAAACCTTTGAATAGACATAATTTTTAACAGTGAAATATTGAAGCATTCCTTTTTTTAAAAAATGGGAGAAAAACAAGGAGAAAATACCCACTACTGCCTTTTCTTTTCAACAGACAACTTTTTCAACTTTGTAGTAAGACAATAAGAAACTAGAAGTATAAGGATTGGAGAAGAGAAAAAAATATATCATCATTGCTGATCATACAGCTGCTTATATAGAAACCCGAAAGTATCTATCGATAAACTATCAGCATTAATGAAAGAAAGCATTCATTAATTATGTTTCTGGACACAAGATAAATATGTAAAAATCAATGCACCAGCAATACACACCAACAATAAACAAAAATGTACATTTTAAAACGATCCCCTTTTAAAATTGCAACAATAAATATGAAGTACATAGGAATAAATCCAACAAAAGATTATGAATTATTTATGTACAAATTTATAAAAGTTAACTTAGAAATTATAAAAATTTATGTAAATAAGGAAAAATGACATATTCATGAATAGAAGGAATTAAATAGTGCAAAGATTCTGTCCAAACTGATCTATAGCATCATTGAAATTCTAATCAAATGCTCAACAGAGACCCAGAAACAAAATAGATGCACATATGAAAAGAGGATATATGAAGGAGCTGGCATTGCCATTCAATTGGGACAGAATGGATTTTTCAGTTAATGTCATTGGGAAAATTGTATTTCCACATTTAAAAAAGTGAATCCCTACTTTTAAGCATATCCTGATAAATTAGAAACTTAAATGTAAATTCTAAAATCTTGAACTATTTAGCAGAAAATCACTGAAAATATCTTTACAACTTTAGAATGGTGAGAATCCATCAAATAATACATAAAAATATTAGGCCTAAAGCAAAAGATAAATAAAAAAATAGATTTGACTACATTAAAGTTAGTAACCTGGTGAATGTGAATTAAATCCACACAAGATGCCATTTCACATCTTTCTCAACATCTTCATATTCAACCTGGTCCACTTGTTCCCTCTTATCACTTATTACTGCAGGAGAAGAGTTCCTGGGTCACAGGATATGCACACACTGGCACCTTCTAGCTACACCTGGCCTCAAGAGTGGAGGGTAGAGCAAGAAGGAAGTTGCTCAGTGTTACGGAGAAATGCCATACTGTTTGTAGAGCAGTTTCATTCACATTGCATTCACATTGGCTTACATGCATGAGTATTTGCTTTGCTCAGATCCTCACTAAGGCTGGGTATTTTCTAACTATTAAACACCTGGAAGGTGAGGCATCACCAGTTATCAGTCCTTAAAAGAAGGGAGTCAAATCTGTCTCCCATCACCACTTTCCCCTACATGTCATCCTCACACTCCTCTCAGCCCAATCCATCTCTTTTAGCTAATCAGTGCATGTTTACCCTCTTCTCTTGCCTTGAAAAATTTACTGTCAGGAATGAGTATGTTTTCAGACCTCTGTGCCACTGGGATTTGTGAGTCTCAATGATGTTGAGACCTTCTTCAAAAAAGCCACTTGCCCATAGCAGAGGGAAAGGTAGCCAGTTCTCTGCTTGAGGCACAACTCGCTATTCTGAACCCAGGTACAAAGAGCAGGAGAGCTTAAAGAGGCTTTGTCTCCATTACTTTAAGCAATCACCGTTTAGTTGAATCAGAGTTGCCATCGTACAGTTTAGTTTCATACAACACAGAGAGAGAAAATTCTCCTAGATTCCAGCAACAGGTCAACTGTCAGTCTGGGTTCTTGGTGTTTCCAAGAGTAATTTATCTTTGCTGGCATCTGCCTAGGGATTTCAGTGTAAAATCAAGAGAGGCAGAGTGAGTGTTACCGGGAGCTACAGCCATAGTCTGCATACTCACTCTTGAAAGCAAACTGTCAACTCACAGAGATGGCTCCTGGGCCATACAGATTTATTCTAGTCCTAAAACCCATTTTGAGGAAGAGCAGAGCCTCAGGGCCACCTGCCAGCCTCCTCCTTTCTTATTACTCTTGCCAACCACATGACATTAGTTACGTGGCCTTGTCACAAGGCCACAGACGCCCCTGATTCTCTTGGTCTTCACACTCTAAAGAACTTTAAATGTTTGGCAGACATTGATAAACAGAGCACCCTGCTCTGTTTTCTTCATCAGATGAATACTAAAACCCTTGTCAAGGTGACAGAGCTATTAAGTGTCTATTCACACAGCAATCAGAAATTGGAGCATCAATCAGTAATCATAAAGTCAGGGGCATTTTCTCACAAAGTCAGGGATTCGGAGGGCTTTCATAAGCTAATCAGCAGGCATCAAATAGACAATCAATCTAATTAGCTGTTCACATTCGGATGGCAATCAAAGCAACACAGTGTGCTTCATTAGTAATGATATTGAGAACTGTGATCTGTGCAGTATTCAGCTAGGAAACGAATATCCCTTTTTTGTAAATAGGTAAGGAGGATGCAGCTATACTATGTGCATCATGTGCCAATTCAAAGATGCAGGCACCGGATACCCAACCGATGCCTACTGTTCCTCTTCTGCTGGCCTAAAAGTAAAGGAGGGGGGAGAGTATTTATCTGGAAGTCTGACAACAGTGCATCAGTAAATGGAGTGACATGACCCACCTTAGAGGAAAAATGAGGTGGAGGGAGGTGAAGGGGATGTCACTAATTATCAAAATTTACTGTTTTTTCATGACAATGTCATTGTTTACCTCTAAGTTCAATCCCTCTTACTTTGAGATCCCACGACTGTTCTACTATGTACACCTTCTTAGGATAAAGCGAGCGCTAAAGCACTCCACGGTAGGCATCTTGAGAATCATCTTTCCTGAGCACTCCGCCCCTTCCACAGTAAGCAAAGCCAGAGAGCTGCTGGCCATGTTGGTGGCAAAGGCCTTCTGAGACAGAGGCTGAGTCCTTCCTCCTAACTCTGAATGAAAACTGTGTATCACATATTTTGCCAGAAGATCTGAAGGTTATTAAAGGGATAGACACAGTCTCTGTTCTCCAGGGGCTCATCTTACCTTTGGGCAACACTAACCAAAAAAAAAAAAAAAAAAAAAAAAACCCCACAAATTAAAAAAAAACAGTATGTTGTTAATGTCTAACTGCCGTGTTACAAACCTGCGTATTTTAGAATCTGAGAATTGAACAGAAGGAAGAACACTGATATATCGAATATCAGAAGAGCCTTCTGGAAAGAGCTAGAGGCCAGAAGCTGGTTGCTTTCAAACTGGCGTATATGTAAACTGCTAGTGTTTCAAGAGAATTGATAGTCGTTTTTGGTGAAGGTTAGAATATGTTTCAGAAATCTGGCACAAAATGGTCACATAATGGAACTTAAAACACACACACACAGACTCCTACACATTTTGCTCAGTTTAGCACACCATCACTCTCCATAAATCTCCATGGTCAATACATGTTTATGAGTGAGCAATGTTAACAATATTCAGACACCAGGTCATAACATGCACCCAGCTGGACTGTAAGTAAATTTCATAAAGGGAAAGTTGCCTGCCCACACGTCTTGACGCATCTACATCAGAGTTGGCGGTGGAGGAGGGTCTGCAGTTAAACACCCCTGTACTTCCTGGCTCCACAGTCACTTGTCTATAAAGCCCCTGTCCCTGTTCCAGCTCTCCTGGAGGCCTCTCCACTTCTAACCTCATTCACACGTCCAGTTTCTACTTTCTAACCTCTACCTTCTAACCCAGACCTACAATGCTTTCTTACACATATTCATTTACATTTTTGAATCCCTCTATTAGACTAAAAACACTTTTAGAGCAAACAGTGTATCTGATTCAACTTTGTGTCCACTAACATGTCTGATGAATAAATTAACAATTTTTTTCCAGTTAGTTTTGGTTTATGTGAAAACTTGTGTTCTCTGGAAGGAAAGTCATTAAAGGGATTTATCAAGAACACCTAGCGCCCAGAAGGCTGTGTGAGATATAAAACCTCACGTCTCTTGTCTCCAAGGAATTTCTGTGCCTATGTGTGACAGATCACTCATGGAGTCACACCGCAGGGTGTTTAATATGAGGGTTTGAGAGAACAAGCATTCAAAGAACGAAAAATCTGGTTTATGATAAAAAAAAAATCCTAAGAGGTATTCAAGGAGCTTGTTATGTTGAAAGAAAAATTTAAAAGGCAGGGAAATAAATGAGGACATGGTATCTTAAGGGAGAGAGCAGGAACAGGTCTTCCTTTATACAAAGAAGAACACCAGAGTCAGAAAATGCATAGTAATTCCATTGAAGATATTCAAGCTCCTACACTCCAAGATAAAATTTTTCAGATAAAAAGTGCCACAAACGAACCAGGAAGCAAAATCCCAGAGAGTAAAGTAATCTGTGAGTTTCATTTGTTTTCTTCCTTTTTGATGTCTTCTGCACCGAGCACTTGATCGTACAAAGCCTGGGCCGCGCTGCCCCTGACGGCGGCGCTGAGCAGCAGGAAGCAGCCCGAGCCCGGAGCCCGCGGGCGCCCCCAGCGGCAGGCGCTGGAGGAGGTGCTGCAGGCTCTGCGTCTGGTTTGGCTTTGCCCTTGCAACACGCCCTGAGACGAGGCACAGTTCTCTGCTGCGCGGTGCGGGAAACCTGGATGCTCCGCGGAGAGAGGTCTGTTGGGGCGTAGTTGCCCCGGCAGACACGGAAGTGCTGTGGCGAGGGCCGTTCTGTCTGGTGCGCACTAGTTTGCTAGGGCTGCCGTGACAAAGTATCGCAGACTGGGGGGCTTAAACAACAGAAAGGTGCTTTTTCACAGTTCTGGAAGCTAGAAATCCAAGATCAAGGTTTTGGAAGTGCTGGTTTCTTCCCAGGCCTCTCTTCTTGGCTTGCAGATGGCCAGATTCTGTGTCCTCACGTGGCCTTTCCTCTCTGCCTGGACACTCCTGGTGTCTCTGTCTGAATCTCCTCTTCTTAGAAGGACATCAGTCATATTAGACTAAGGCCCACCCTAACAACCCCATTTTAACGTAATTACCTCTTTAAAGGTAATTAAACTTCAAATACAGTCGCATTCTGAGGCACTAGAGGTTAAGAATTCAACATTTGAGGTGAGGTAGGGCTAAATCAGGAGTTTGAGATTGACAGATACACACTAATATATATAAAATAGGTAAACAACAAGGACCTACTGTATCCAGTACGTTGTAATAACCTGCAATGGAGAAGAAAAACCCATACACACCTTGCTGTACACCCGAAACTAACACAACATTGTAAGTCAACTATACTTCAATTTAAAAAAAGGGAAAAGTTTAAAAAAATTTCGACATTTTAATTTGGGGATACAAAATTCAGTCTGTAACAGGGAGGAGTACCTGCCGCTCAGTCTCCACCTGCAAAACTTGTATATAAAGTACCCACCCTATTCTTCTCAGAGATACATTATTTCATTGATCCAATAATAAGAAAAAAATTGCAAATATTTTAAGAGGGCTTACTATTGCCAGGGATAATTCTAAGCACCCTATATGGGTTACTTACTTCATAATTACAACAATTTTTTGAAGGGGGTATGGTTATTGGTCTCATTTTATTTGGGTATTCCAAAGTAGTTTTTTTTAATGTTGCCTACTTTTTAAAACAGTTTTTTGAGGTATAATTGATATAAAATAAACCATCCAAAGTTAGAGTGTATAATTTTGTAAGTTTTGAAGTATGTTCTCACTTGTGAATTCATCATGCAGTGAAACGTTTCTTCCTGCCCCTTGGTAACCCTTTCCTCCTGCCCCTTCCCACAGTCCACCCACCTCATCTCCAGGCAACCATGGCTCACTTTCTGTCACTATAGAGTTGCTTGCATTTCATAGCATTTTATATGGATGAAATTTATGGTATCTATTCTTTTCTAACTTCTCTCCCTCAACATCATTACTTTTAGAGTCATCCATATTGTCAGGTGTATTAATAGTTTATTCCTTTTATTACTGAGTCATTACAACCAGTACCACCATCTTCCCACCAGAACGTAACAGACTGACAATGCTCTCATCTTGGTTTTGAGAAACCATCCTTTATCTTGTTTGAAAACCCTTCTATGTTATCTTCATGTTTTACCTCATTGTCCCTTAGAAATTCCAAAGAGTTATTCCTTTTCCCAATAATAACACCACAAATCAAAAACTGTTAGATCCACTCCTACCAGTAAATGTAGTAACCAGGAATCAAGAGAGCTTACAATATTACTAGGGGAAAAGCGTGTTTTCAGTTTTCAAATACCATGTATGAGCTGTGGAGCTAAAGGACTTGGTGTAAGCTTTTTATATCTACACATTCTTATTAATGACATAAAATCCTCTTCCTCTTCCCCAACTCTGTTTAAAATCACTGTACTTTCTCTTTCTGTCTGTAGTGTAATTTAACCTCCTACTTGAATACAGAACATAATTCAATTGAGAGGTGTGTTTATACCACACGAAACACAATAAAGCATGATGAAGTATTTCTTAAATCGTTTGCAAATGAATGGCTGCAATAGTCCCAGGGTGCTCTCTGCTCTCCAGCAAACTAAAAGCAACTGTGGCTATTTATTAATATAGGGATCCCAAATGCCTTTCTGAGACATTTAAAAGCTGGATGATATGAGCACGACCTAATGGAAAATTCACACAGAGAGATATTGCATGGAAGATGTGACCTGAGACTGGGTCAGAATTTTTGGTGGAGAATAACAGAGGCTAACTGCTACCTAATGTCATGATAACAGCCAGATAAAGTGAGAAGAAATGACCCAGGACCCTCAGAGAGGGCCAATGTCATGGCCAAAATTTAGAGCCAAGAATAATACCCAGGTCTCCTGACTCCAAAGTCTACGCTGCACGGAGGGTGGGACCAAGAGAGAAATCAACGAAACCGAGCATCTGCTCTCTGGGCTCGGCTGCAATTAGGAGGCAACCAGGGCTCGGTCTTTTGTTATACGGAACTATCGTTCTGCCACAGTAACTCTCTTAGTACTTCAAGTATTACATTATATTTTCCCCTTAGTTGCTATTTTCATTTTTAATCAAAATACTTTTTTTCAATTATTTCATTTTTTTAATGCAAAGTTATTCATATTTCTGATAATGGTAAATTATTGTTTCAAGACTTCCAGGTAAGTAATTCTTTAAACATCATCTTAAATGCAGGAAAGGGCCGAAAAGAGAATAAGAAACTATCAGGCCTAAGTGTAGCGGAAACAGCAACCCTGGGTGGCAATCATGAGTCACAGCTCTGGGCTCCATCCACCAGCTCCGTGAACACCCTTTCCACCTCCTTAGCAAATTAAGGGTAAAGATAATTTTAAAGTCTCATATGGCACAGGAGAAAGTATTTGACAAAATTCAGTACCCATTCATAATAAAAATAAAGTCTCTTAGCAAGCCAGGTAAAGAAGGGAACTTGTAAATCTATTAAAAATAATGTCTATACACAAAAATTGCAGCAAGATCAGAAACAAAAGAGGGACTTACTGTCTCCCATCTTCTACTCCATATAGTAATAGAGATTCTGACCAAGAAGTCAAGAAATCAAGAAACAGAAATGTCATCCAGAAGGAAAGGAAAGGAGGGAACAAGTCCATTATGATTCACAGATGATTTGATTTTATTAAAATTCCTAAGTGCGTTTAGCAAGATTTCTATATATGAAGTCAATACACAAAAATCATTTTCCTCCAATAAATGAACAGTAATTAAAAGTAATCAGAATATTATATATAATATTACTCAAAGTATAAAATAGCAAATAATAATGATATGACCAATGTGCAGGATTTCTACAAATCAAATGAAACTTTACTGGCATGCATTAATAAGAGCTAAATAGGGAAGATACATGTTGACAGGCTGGGAGATTCCATAATTAAGGCTGTCAGTTCTTTCCAAATAAATCTACAGATTCAACGTACTGCCATTTAAAATCCAAGAAATTTGTCCAAGTTCATAACTTGACAAGTCAGTTGTACAACTTCTACGGAAATGCAAAGACATAGCCAAGATTCACTTAAAGAAGAACAAAGAGGGAAGGTCTGCTTTCCAGATGTCATATTGTATTATAAAACTCTGATAATGAGAAAAGGCAAATTGACAAATGGTAAAGAGACCTATCTGTGTGCGAACACTTGATTTATACAGGGCCAAACTGCTGAGCTGTAGGGCAGGCACAGATTTTCGACAAATGTTTCTGGGGTAACTGAATAATCCATAAGGAAAATAAAATAAAATTAGAACCTGCTTTATACCATGTAAAAGATACGAACTTCAGGTAGATTATAAACCTAAATAAATGTGAAAGGAAAAACAATAAGACTTCTTGAAGCCAGCAGAAAAGAATATCTTTATAAATTTGGATATAAATTGATTTCCTAAATAAAACAAGAATGTGGTAACTATAAATAACGATGTATACCAATATGCCAAAGGTAAAATAATCTATTCTTTAAAAGATACCATAAAAAAGAGAAAACAAACCAGATACTATACTTGTCACACATTTCAACAAAAGACTGTTATTCAAAATACATAAAGATTTCCTACAAAGACAAGACAGACAGGCAAGGGTGCTGAGAAGACACTTCATTAGAGAGGAAAGCTAAGTGGCCAATAAACACAGGACATCGTGTTCAACCTCATTAACCATCAAAGAAATGCAACTTAAAGCTAAAATGTGGCACCACTTTATATGCAGTAGATCAGCTAAACTGTGAACTGCTGATAATGCCAAGTGTTGGTGGTGACAGGAGCGAATGGAACTCATACACAGCTGATGGGGACGTCAATGGTTTCAATCAATTTGACAAACTGATGGTATCTCTACGGCTAAGCCTGTGTATCCCCTGTGATCCTGTAATTCTATTCCTAAGTATATAACGAACAAAGTTAAGTATATATGTTCACAAAAAAAAACACGGAACAATTTTATAGCAGCATTATTTGCCAGAGCCAAAAACCAGAACACATAGAAAATGTACTGTTTTCATTAAAAGAGCACCAAACAGCAATGAAAATGAAAGAGCCATAGCTACACAGAATCAGCATGTATAAATCTCATAATCATAACGTTAAATGGAGGAATAAAGACAGAAAATGATATGCACAGTACAGTTGCATTTATCTAAAACTCAAAAACAGACTATACTGTTCAGTGACGTAGGCGTCTATAGTAAAGAAAAGGTCATTCTTACCCTAAATGAGGGGGAGGAGGGAATACTGACTGTGAAGGGGCATGAGGGCTTCAGGGGAGATGACATTGCTCTTTTTCTTCACTGACATAGTATTTATGAGAGAGTATACTCTATGATGTGTTTGTATGATACTAAACGTTTTTCTAAACTTTTAAAAGTCCTCTTTAATCCCCATCAACAACTACTTTTGACACTTTATATATTGAATTTAACTGCCACACAACTTGCTTTTGGCTATCTCCTTTCAAAAATCTGAATCATCTGATGTTCTGCACGATGTGTCTTGCAACTCACGTTGGTATGATACTTATTTCTGTGCATTCCTGGGTGAAAATGCTCATTAATCTTCATGTTTCATTCATTTATGTAATTAAATTTCACCCAATGGGATGCAAACTTTTGTTCATATTACATGGAGCATAATGACTCTTTTGATCTGCATTCTCTGGCACTTTAGCTTTATATATATATTTTTTGAAGTATAGTCTGGTGGTTTATCTTATTTCATTTTTAGTTCAGGAAATGATATATTTCTGAATCTTTTGATTTGTTCCAATTGTTTGACTTCTTCCTCAGAAGTAATGATGGTGTTTATCTTAGATCTTGGATCACTCCTTTCTCTTCCATCTTCTCTCATATTATTGTCATTTACTCATAAATTTCCATCTAATCTATCTAATCTAATAGAACTTTTCTAATGTATATTCCACATGATCACGTCCGTTTCCATCAGTTCTTTTCTTTACTGCCTCCATCGTGAATTTTGCTTCTGCCATCATCCTTTTAATTTCCTCATAATCATCCTTTCTCTCCCACCTTTTTAAAAAAATCTCATTGTCATTTGCTGTCCATATGTTGCTTCCTTATTGTCTTCAAATATGGAGTAAATATGCTGAGTTTTGATGCATTTGATTTAAACATTTCAAACTATTTTCCTTTTGTTTCTTTGAATAAATGATCCTTAGAAGTGAGTCCTTCTCAGTCTTCAGGATGGCCTTTCCTTCCTGGGCCATACAGTACATTTTCATGGGCTCCATGTTGGTTTCCTCCTGCGTCCTCATCCCTGGGTGAGGAAACATCTTCCTAGGTTTCACATTCACTAAAAATCACAACATGCGAAGTTTCCCTCACTATTGCATTGCTGGATGTCCAACTGACATCAGGACTTTTCCTAACCCTGCTGGTTTGGAATACGTATATTATGCTACATACTGATTCAATATATAGCAAACCGAAATTCCCCAGATGCACTGCTATCAGTGTTTTTCCTAACTTCATCCTGTATATAGTGCTTTTGTTCGAGGTTCATGACTCCAAAATTCAGCATGCCACCATGAGCCCTCGCTTTCTCCACATACTTCATGCAGTTGTATTTTGATGATTTCAGTTTTTCACTAAATGCTGTCAGAGAAGCAATACAGGTGCGGGTTGGGGATGGAGTTGGGATATGGGGGGAAAGTGGGAAGTGAGAGAGGATAGCTTCCTAGCTCTCTCAAAAAAACAAACAAAAAGCTGCCATGCAGTAGAGAGTTTTCTGGTGAGTAGAGAACTTGCGTTTCTAATCAGGAAGACAAAGAATGCATGAAGGAGGGAGGGATTTTCTAACCACGTTGGAATGGGCAGATTTCTCAAGAGCCTGGAAAATGAACCATCAATTACACTTTTCAACCTAGTTCAATCAACCTAATAGTAGAAATTCCTTCTAGATTTGGCAATAGGTTTACTGTCAGTCTTAATTTATCCTGTTGTGAGTTAGTAGTAATGTCGATAGAAACCAGAAGTCTCCTGCCTTATATATTGTTTTTCAATAAAATGTTCCTTTTTAAAAATATCAGCTACTCTTACAGGAAGTGACATTCCAGGAATATGGTGGACTTAGTCAACAAAGAGTTTGGCACACACACACACACACAGTAAAATTCTGGTTTGATAACATATATTTTATAATGTAATTTATATTTGAGCTTGAAGGAAAGAAAGGGAAATTCCTAAGTATCATTAAAAAAAAAAAAAAGGAAACTTAAAGCAAGCATGGTAAATAAGAAGTCAAAACTACAGTGACCCAAGTAATATCATATAGTATAATGGACTAATGGATGTAGGAGCTTCAGGGCTCGGCTTCAGAACCCACATAAGGAGAGGATAGGTGATATTTCACACGTGTGAAGTAGGATGCGAAAACCAAAAAACCTCAGTGACAGTGAGAATAGAAAGAGTACACCCACCAGCCTAGACACTAAAAAGAGAAAACGTGTCTCAGGAAGAGTGTGTGAAAATACAAAGAACAAAAAAACAACAGACAAACCAAAAAATACTTTTACAAGATCTGTGATTAAAAGGCTAACTTTTTGTTAGGTTACATAACCTGTGTTAGGTAAAGTTGCAAAGCCTAAGTTTTTTCTACCAATATGAAATTCATATCTCCAGAGTGATCAATAAATCAAAAAGTTGGTTCTAGACCTATAAAGCCCCTGGATAACCTGGAAGTTAAAACAGAAACAAATAAACTTAAAAACACTCACAGCAATATGTCTATAACCAAGGGTTTATGGGACCAGTTACCCTGGGAATAAAACAGTGCATATAAACATAAGATTACAGTTAAAAAGAAACACAAGAGGAAATGATCATAAGGGAAATACTGACAAACAGGTATATTCAATCCCAAATAACTTGAGACAGTAGAAAAATTAGACTCCAAGAATAGTATATTCAGAGTGAACACAGAGACAAAAGAAAAAAAGAGAAAATATAAGAAAAAAACCTATATTTTCTAGAGCGTTACGAAAAAGAACCAGTAGCTCTGAAAGTAAAATTTAAATGTAATGTCTAGGAATGCAGCTCATACATAATGTTTTCCAGAGAGATTAAACATTCAATGGATAAGCAGAGCTAAAAACTGAAATAGGGAAGTAGAAGTACCCCACACTGGTTAAAATATGGAAAATATTTAAGAAAGCTTAAGATATATGGATGATAGAAGGAGACAGCCACTCTATACTTAATGAATGCTTTACCAGGAGGTTAGAGAGAACATTGAAAAATCAATAGTTAGTATAATAATATCCTAGAATTTTCCAGAATTGGTGAAAGGTATAAATCCTCTGTACCACAGCATGGCATACTTTTAAAAAAATCCATACCTATATACATTGCCACAAAATTGCAAAACTCCAAACACAAGCAGAGAATTTTAGGAGCAACCAAAGAGGAAAGGTAGAATATTTATAAAGAATTGACAATTAGACCTTCCGTTAGCAAAAACAGAGATCAAAAGAAAATGACTTCATATTAGCAAAACACTATGGGAATAAAATTCTCAGATTAATTATCATTCAAGAGGGAACAATGGAGACATTCCAGACAGACTAACAATTCATAGAACCTTACAGAAAGAAACAATAAAGGATGTACTTCAGTAAGAATGAAACTGAATCCAGAAGGAAGAATTTGATACACATCTCTCCATATTTTCCTTCCCATTCATATGTTGATATATATACTGGTATCAAACAATATAGGCAGAGTACTTAATGCATAATAAGCATTCAATTAATGTAAAGTTATTAGAAGAAATATTTGTAAATTGTGTTTTTAATCTTTACTTCCAGGACATATAAAAATACAGGGGGTTTGCATATTGATCTTGGTGCTGGCCACACTGTTAAACTTTCTTATGATTTCTAATAACTTACCTGCAGATCCTGATAAACTTTTCTGAACATGAATTGATATATCTTCAGAATTAAAGGAATATGGTTACTAAAGATGGAGTTCTCTAGGACTGATTTCAAGGTTTCTGGATTGATTCAATAAATAGCACCTATGTTGAAGGTGGAAATTCAAGAGTAATTCTAAAGGGAGTCACTGAACATTTTCCCAAAATATCTTCATTCTCTGTGCTTTTTAGTTTCCTCTTCTGAATAGGGATATGATCATTTTGTCTACCACATGGATTTGCAATTCTCTCTAGCCCTTTCATTGTCATCAGAGTGCCTAAAATTTAAATTTATTAAGCATCATATGGTACCAAGAACAGCACCAACCCCTTATCAAACAGACCATTTGAGGAGAGCCATCAGGAGGACTCTGCAATTCAAGTGTCAGTCATGAGGGCCATGATTCAAGTTAAGACTTTATCAGCAATCTTTGCAAATAGGTTGATCTTTCCTCATTTGTTTACTATGCTCCTTTGTAGGATGTGCCTATGACTGCAGTTAGCAAGCAACCCTTAGCCCTATCATAGACAGCAAAGCAAAATGACCATTAGGATGGATCCTAAGGAGTCAATATCATTTCTACCAGACTAAGATTTCACCCTTACACCTGTTCCATTTCAAACATGCAGCCTCTAAAGGACTGCACATGGACAGGTATGGCTAAATTCAATTATTCATGAATATTCAGCTCATTTCTCTCTCTTTTTCTTCTAGGTCATCTTTCAACTTCATTTCCTGTAGGATGGAAGTCAGGGAGCTGGAATAAAGTTCCAAAAGCATCCTAGGTTTCTTTATGAATTGAGATCAGAAGGATTGCAAGGATAATTCACTGTCCCTTCCCCACACCATCCATGAGACCCCTGGGCCCCACATTTCCTTGGGTAAAATCCTGAGGCCTAAACAGGGTGATCCCCACTGGCTTCCACTCACATTGCCGGCTGCCTCCATGACAGGACCTTTTCAGAAAACTTCACCCTTAGGCCAGGTCTGAGCCTCTGTTTTCCAGACAGATGGAACCCACAGAAACTATATTTCTCCCATCTGTTTCCTGCAGGACGAGTGCCCCAGCACAGGGGCAGGTCTCTGTGCCATTTCTATTTTGCAGCAGGGGGCTCTGACAGGCTTCTGGCTTTGTGTTTTCCATTTTAATGGTTTTCGCCATGGCACTGGAAATAGGAAGAGGCTTGAGGAAAGTAGGTGACATAAGTGAAATTCTTTATCTTTTTATGCTCGAGACCCTTTCAAATTGTCAACTGGGACACATTTCCCAGAGGGAGCTGTCCACCAGCCAGTGGAAGATGAATCAACCAACTAATTAGCCTCAGCCATGAAGGTATTCCCTCCTGGTGCCCCCCTCCCCGTCTCACCAGGATTTTTAGACGTCTTTTATCACTGTCTTTCATTGTCTGAAAACCCTATAGTGCCTGTAGCCGGCGCCCCACAGGTAACAATTGTATAGATACCAGCAGTCCTTTCCAGAAATGATATCTTATTTCCTTAACGCTACTCCAGGTAGGGTGTGGTCAAACCAACTCAGCTTCCCTGTGCCTATGTTGCCAAGTTGGTATAATAACACTTCCCATTTACGTAATGATTTGCTTCTCTGGAAATCCTTTTCACCTCTGTGTTTTAATTCTCAAAACAGGCATGCAAAGCAAGTCATATTCTAATTTTAAAGGAGAGGAAACTGAAGCATATAAATTTCAGTGACCCAGCCACAGGTCCTCACCAAGTTGAACAGTAGGAGCACTACACTCCATGACCCCTTTTGTTCATTCGATGCTATTTTCACTGTAACACGCTGTCTCTCTGTCTACTGGTTGATTTGGCTGACAAACCCCAGACCCTGGATGAGTGATGTGGACCAAAAAGCACATTACTGACAGGCATGCATCTGTCTCTGACTAAGCTCAGCAGAGCAGATGCTGATTTGCTGGAGACAGTGAGAGTGTCATTAAGGAAACAAGATTTCACATCTGGAGCCACCAGAGGATCATATATAACCACAGACAATATAATTGTTCATTGTGGGGTACCAGCAACAGGGGCTGTGGGCTTTTCAGACAACAAAAGTCAGTGATAAAAGACGTCTAAAAAATGCTTCGAGTTGATCTTAACAGATGGGAAACACAAAGTCAGAGGTGACCCGGGAGGGCACGGGGACGGCAAAATGTGCAAAGGAAAACCATCCCGTCCTAGAGGTGGGTCTGCTCGGCTACTTCTCCCAGAGTGTTATCCGCAGGGCCTGCTGTGG
Organism: Vicugna pacos; assembly: GCF_048564905.1. Lineage (NCBI taxonomy): Eukaryota > Metazoa > Chordata > Mammalia > Artiodactyla > Camelidae > Vicugna > Vicugna pacos. The sequence continues at coordinate 47,048,698 of NC_133001.1, forward strand.
GGCTGAAGGGAACAGCAGGAGGTGTCCATCACCCGCCGGGGCGCTCCCACCCGGCGCTCCACCTGCCGTGCAGCGCTCCCTGCTGGGCCTGCAGCCACAGGAAGCAGCGCCTGAGGACGTCACACCGTGAAAACATCTGGCCTCGGGGACTGCTCGCCTGTGTTCTGCCCAGCACACCTAGCAGTTCAGTGATTGTTCCCTCCTTCAATTATGTCACATAAATACTTCCATAAAAGTGAGTTTGCAGTGGAAAATCATCTTCTCATCTTGTAGCTTTGTGTTAAAATTGTTACTTAGCACCATCATGAATTGGGGTCTCAAAATACCAGTCTAAGCATCTTAGTTCTCTTCAGGGATAGATGTTTTGGAGAGGGAATTTTTGGAGGCCAGGACACCTCTCGCCTGCCGACAGCCTGTTGAAGCCTCCCTGCTCTTGGAGAGTGTGCTGAATGGCTCCACGATGGCTACGGCAGAGAAGGGAATCTGAAAACCGCACAGACTGAAGCTGCCCACAGGACTGGCTGGCCCCACCTCCGAGGTTTTCTCCACCTCCCTGAGGGGGCTGTGGTTATTCTGCCCACGCTCTTCTCTGCCCTCTAGTGGTCATTTCCTCTCCTGCCTGCTTTCCTTGCACCGTTGGCTGATCCTACATGGGTCACGAGCCTGGATAGAAACACATGTCCTCCTGTAGCCTCTGCTGCTAAAACTCCTAGAAAGAGACAGACTAGCCTCCTTGCAGACCCAAAACTTGACATTGCCACTGCTTTGAAACTTCTCACCATTTTAAATCCTCTGTTAAATGGTAGGTTTTACAAGGCACCTTGAACAGTGTTTTATAAGGCACTTTGTAGGCACTGCCATTAAAGTTAATTGTTTGAGCTGCCATTAAAAGGGATGCCTCTGAAACAAAAGTCCTTCTCATCATCTCTTTTCTCAGAGGAGCTTATCATCTGTAGGCTCAGCATTTGCCTTAGAACCAGGGCTCACACTGCAGCCAGTGCCTCCTTCCTTCCTGCAGCAAAGTTACTCTGTTCAGCACAGCATCTGATGTGCATTCCTGGCCCACTGAGGTTTTCACATACATATGCTGTCCCAGATTCACACGAAGGGCCTGAAACTAGATTTAGATGGGAATTTTTCTTCGAGACTGTTTTCTCTCATCATTATTGACAGCAAGATGCACTGTGATTTGGGGGGTTGGATGGCTTCCAAGTCCTTTACACCAACCAATTTCTGGGATTCTTTTGGAAGTCATTGTTTTATTTTGTGCCTCTTAATCACTCTGAGAAGTCGGTCCCTTTCAGAAACCAGGAAGCTCTTGAGTTGAAGACGCAGAGGGCGTGCTTCCAGGGAGGGACAGGGAATGGTCTGACAGAAGGCTTAGGTGCTCCAGGGTGGGGGGTGGGGAGCAGGAGATAAGTGGCCAAGGGACACTAGGTGAGGAAGAAAACTCAGGGCAACCAAGAGCAAAGTCTTGACGTCAAGACTGCACTGGCCAGTTCTGCCTGCTAGGCCTTTGATTAGTAGCTTAATATTTGTTTTCTTCTAGGTCCACCTTCTCAAAACAAAAACAAAAACAAAAACAAAAACCAAACCTTAGTTCTCAGGTTGACCTTTGGCACTCAGAAGTGGCATTGCTTCCAGAATACACATTCTGGTTTAATGGCTGCTGTGTGTGACCTCAGATGTCTCACTCAACCTTCTCAACGCAGTGTTTCATTAAGTGTTGCTGAGAGACCGCCTGTATCAGATCTTTGCTAAAACGCAGATTCCTGGGTCCTGCCACAAACCTACTGAGTCAGAATCTTCAAAGGCAGGGCTCGGGGAATCTGCATTTGTTGTAAAATTCCCTAGGTAATTCTTAGACACGATGAAATGGGCAAACTGCTCACCTAGCTCATAAGGATGCTGCCACTTACGGTGCCTAAATGATTTCAAAGCACTGGGTTCAACTGAGACATCAGAGGAAGCACCATCTTGCCGTTTTACTAAAAGCCCTTCTTCCCAGGTGAACTTTGTCGGAACAACCTTGAAATGCCAACGTGAAAAACGAAAATGCCATTAGGCCCCACTTAGTAACTGCAGAGTTACTGGGTAGTTTTATAGGTTTTTTTTTTTTCAAGCCATTGGGTACAAATTATATTTTCTACTGTGTCAGCGTTCTTCTAATTCAAGTTTCCACTGGTAATCTGTTTTGCTGTGAATACTGGGTAAACTTCATGCCCAGCAGCGAAAATTTTTGGATGCAACAACTCATTTACTGAATTCTCAGACATTCATCGAGGAATGGAAGCATGATTTTGTAGAATTGAATTTTAGAGCTCTTACGCAACTGAAAATTATATGGACCAATTTCCTCATTTTAAATTAGCAGCATTAACATGACTTTTCTCTTCCCTTCCCCATCCCTATCCCCAACTCATCATCGCTTGCCTAATTCTAAACACCCTTCAGCTCCAATGCCACATCCTTAGCCTTGCCGGATCTGCTCTTTCCCACTTCTGTGCTGCCTCAGCACTTTGTCTCAACCTTTTAAAGCATGCAGCGCGTCTGTCTGATATTAGTTTCATATATATATATATTTATAGTGAATCCTTGAAAACAGAAACTGTAGCTTGTTCAGCCCTGTAACTTGTAGGCAGTGCAGGGTCCTCAGTAAGTATTTGATCAATTTTAGTTGGAAAACTTAGCGCAGGGCTTGCTGGCAGGTAGGGGCGGCACTGATATTCCTATTATTACTATTAATTGCAGACATCTATTTAGTTCTTGCCATGCACATTTCTAAGCGCTTTACAGAGGCATCAGCAGAACAAATAACTTGCCCTTAATTATCGGACTGGAAAGGGAGAGTGCCATGATTTGAACAGGAAAATCTGAATGCAGAGACTCTTACGACTCTTATTCTGCATTGCTGCTCATATTGGCACATAAGCCACTCCTTCTACAGCCCCCTTTTCATGCTGTGCACACGATCATGGTCAAAGATGGGAAACTTAAGACCCCAAGCACTCACTGCCCAAGGAACTGCCTTCTGTTACAAGTTAGAGTGACTGAATTTCACAACATGGCCACAGAACCATGCAATGTCAAGAACAGGACCAGAATGGATACGTGTTTAACGTCTTTATACATTTCTCATGACATGAGTATATGAAGCTTGAGATACATGAAATCAGCCCATCGATAGTTGTTAAAGGAATAAAAATTACATGAATAGTCATTGTGCCACTCCCGTAACTAATTTGGAAGGAAAAGGCTATGAGAGAACCGTATGGGAATGCTTAATTAAGTCTTTCTGGGGATATGACCAAGAAAATGTGCCTGAAGAGGACAGGAAACCAATGCAAAAAGTAGGCATGTGTTTGTCATCTATATAAATCTATATACTTTCTAGTCACGATCTCAGCTGTATTGACTTGGTTTTCAGCTACCAGTGGCCTCTTCTCTAACCTCCATCTGAGTTGTTACCCAGTTTTGTTGCTTCTTGTCCTCCAGTCTATTAAATCCATTTCACCACCAAGTAAGTGGTGGTTGGTAAATTAATCCAGCTGATCAGAAACCCGAGATCACCCGCTTTCTCAGTGACCTTCCATCAAGCTAAATCGCACATCTACCTGCTTGCTTCCAATATCTCCACCTCACCCAGACAGACGCTGTCATTTCAGGGTTCCTTGACTCCGTGCCTCAGCACAACTCAGCCTACCTGGTGATTAAATGCCACCATTGTTCTTGTTCAGCCCTTACAGCAACCTGTGTGAAATCTTACAAGCCCTGTGGTATCATTATCTAAACACTCCCACTTCCATATTCCTTATTATGAAATATCACAGTATTGGTGATTTTGAAGACAGTATAACTGTCTGTGTGCCTGTCTGTCCCACTTCTAGTGTAAGCTCCTAGAAATCAGGAGCAATATCTTTTTTTTAAAAAGCTAGTCTCCCCGCAGAGTACTGAACACAGTACCTTGCTTATAGAACTTGTTTAATAAAGGTATGTCTAATTTAACAGAAAACATAGAATAGAGATCCTTGATGTGAATACTCAGTGTTTACTTCTACTTCTGGTAGGTTTATGGGTTTTTTTTTTTTATGGTTTTGCTATAGATTTTTTAAAAAGCCCACAGTCCTTCATTGCCCCTGTGCCCATGCTCTTTGTGATGTCTTATAATGAGATGGTGCAGCTCCTTTCATCAAGAAATGGAGTTTATTTCCTCTCCATTTGATTCTGGGCTATCTTTATAGCTTGCTTTGACATCAGAATTTAGTGCAGATGATGGTGTACCAGTTGTGAACTAACCCTCCCAAGGCCTTGTCCGCTCTGCTTGCTGTTTTGGAACCCTGGAACCAGCATGAGGACAAGTCTGGGTTAGGCTGCTGGAGGACTGGAGACATTGGTCCCTGTCATCCTGTTGCCCCACCCGACAGCCAACCCACCTCCGAAGGCCTGCTGCCTGGCTGACCTGCAGCTGCTGGCAGACACAGGAGAGGGCCAAGATGCAACAAAACTGCCCAGCTGAATCAAGCCTAAATTATAAACTAGCTAAATGGTTGCTGTTTAAAACCACTAAATTATGCAGTGACTTGTTACACATTAGTCAGCTAACTGATACAAGTTCTAAGTGTTCTTATCTGATGATGTTAATTGCCTTTTGCAGTAAACAAGAACCTACAGCCGAGTCCTCAGGGGCCCCAGATGCAGGCTGGACCCCACCCTGGCTCTTTATCAGCCCTCTGGTGTTGGGTGTCAGATTACCGGCGCTCCTCCCTGCTTTGGCTTTGGCTGTTACTCTCCAGGTTTGCTCAAACTTGAGACTTTTAATCTCATGTTAATAAATATGTGTCTGTTCAAGCAATTTGTTTGGGTATAATTATGCCAGTCTCCTAGGAAATTACTGCCACCTAAGTTATTACAGATTCACCTTGGAGACACTGTATCTGGCTGGTTCTTGTTCAGTCAAGTGCTCCCTCGCCAGAGACCAATACATAATGCTCTAAAGCTCTCTCTGCTTAAATTCCTCTGCCTTTTTGGCATGACTCTTGCCAGTAACAACCAGCATAAAACACAGCTCTGGAGAACGAAAAGGAGCTGGTATGTCCAGAAGCATGCTGCAGTAAGAGGCTGTGAAACTTAAAAAGACAGCATTAGTTTGAATTCAAGTTTTTGTTTTTCTTTTCTTCTTACTGTCTTGAGAAAATGAAGTTGTTTTTACTTCTATGGAATAGCCTGCCTTACAGAAGAACCAACAGAAATTTCAATGTCCTGATATTAGACATCTTTGATCCCCAGGTATGCTGTGGACATTCCTTCACTGGAAAGTCTATTTCTATTGAGGCCTTCATAGAATAATGATCTGTGGCCATAATAAAGTGGATAACTTACCAAAAAAGACCCCTGTGCCTTCAAGCAATGGCAGTCCGAAGCCAGAGTATTGGTAGATGTCCACCCTAGATGCAAGTGATAAAAGGAAATATTGCTTGTAGAGAATTTAAAAACAATAATAAAATGGACAAAAAAAAAATCAGTGTGCTTGTGTTATTATCATGAGCCAGCATTTCTAAACACTGCAAGTGATAAGATACTGCTTTCTGCTGGGATTCCATCACTCTGACCTTAGCGCGCCCCACCTTCCGATGCATGCTCTTCTCTTCAGAGGAACTCTTTAAGGAGGCTGCATGCCTAACCTCGTGATCTGGCAAACTTAGACCACTCGAGGAACCTCCCTACAGGAGCTGCCTTCAGTCATTCTTCTCAATGAACAGCCTCAACAAGAAGAAATACATATTCGTTGAGGCTGGAAACAGCTGAAAGCCAGATTATTCTCTGCTACCCCAGCAGGTAGTCAGCAGGGATTGTGAGGGTTCTTGGCCCTCCCACGAGTGGAAAAGCAAAGACAGGGAACACACCCACCCAAAGTTCCTCATTCCAAATCCAAAACTACATGTGTAATGACACAAGGAATCTCAGCAGAGAGACAGGATATTCTAAAGACAAAAGGAATTAAGTATGTCAAGTGGAAATGAAAAAAGATACAATATTAGAAATTAAGAACCCATTAATGACATTAACAATAGAGTGACACAACAGAAAAGAATTAAAGAACTATAATATTGGAACATGTAAGTAACCCAAACTAAAATACAAACAATAGTAGAAAAAATTGAACAGAACTTCTCTTTAGAACAGTATTGAATGGCCTAACATACGAATAATTGGAGTCCTGGAAGGAGACATTGCATAGGTCTGCAGAAATATTTGAAGAGCTACTGGCTGAGAATTTTCAAAATTTTTTTAAAACACCGAATCATAAATTAAAGAAACTCATTGAAACTTAAGCAGGATAAATTAAAATAAAAACAGAGCAATGCATACCATCATCACACTTCCAAAAACAAAAGATAAGAAAAAAATCATTAAAAGCATCAGAGGAAAGATTATACAAAAGAGAAACTGGTATTAAAAAATAAATAAAAACAAAAACAAAAACAAAACAAAAAACCCCCAAACAACTAGCTTGTCACCCAAAACAATGGAGGCCAGAAAGTCAAAGAAACAGCACCTGTAAAAGGTTTAAAGAAAAAATTCTGTCAATCTAAAATTTTATCCTAAAAAAAAGGAAGGCAAAATAATGACATTTTAGAAAGAAAAACAAAGTTGACATAATTTGATTTCAATAGATCTGCACTACAAGAACAACTGGGAGAATTTTTCAGGCTGAAAGGAAATGATAATGGATGGAAACCCAGATGAGCAAAAGGCATGATGCAACTTGAATAAGATTTGTATATTAGATAACAATATTCTATCAATTTTTTTTTTGGTTTGGTATGTATGGTATTGTGGTTGTATTAAGATTTTAATATTTGGGAATTTGGAGTGCATTCTTTGTATTGTTTTTATAATTCTTTGTAAGTCTGATAAAATTTCAAATTTTAAAGTTAAAAAACAGATTAAAAGAAGGAATAAGGTTGGCACTTGATTTCAAAATTCACTAGAAAGCTACAGTAATCAGACTCTGATATTAATGTCTTATAGATAGATTACATCTATAAGTGATATAGAGCAATAAAAGTGAAACAGAGAGTCCAGAAGGAGGCATCTACATACATGTTAGGTTAATTTATGTTCAAGGTGTGAAGATAATTCAACAGGGAAAGGATCGTTTTTTGAATAAATGGTATCAGAACAACTGGATCTCTGTATGGAAAAGAAATTAGCTAAAACCTTTCCCTCACACCCTACATAAAGGTCTATTTGAAATGGATCATAACCCAAAATTTAAAAGAGAAAACTATGAAACTTCTAGCAGTTTACAAACTCATTGAAAGGAATAATTATTATATAGGACACCAAAAGCATAAACCTTAAAATAATTCATAAGTTGGATTTTATCAAAATAAAAACTTTTTGCTTATTGAAAGAAACAGGTAAGGAAATGTAAAAGCAAGCCCAGACTGAATGAAATACTATATATGAAAGTATCTAAATGCCTGTGGCAAAAAACTTACATCCAAACTATATAAAACACTGCTACAAATCAGCAATAAAAACATAATGCAATAAAAATTTGAGCAAAATATTTGAACAGACACTTCATAAATAAATGATGTGCAAAAGGCCAATAAACACATGAAGAGATAATCAATGTCATTAATCATCAGAGAAATGCAAATTTTTAAAAAACTAAAAAAATTATTTCACAATCACTAGAATAGCTAAAATTAAAAAACAAAACACTGAAAATACCAAATGTTGATGAAGATTTGGAGCAACTGGAGCTCTTGTACTAGTCAGAATATAAAATCATTCATCATCTTTGAAGAACTGTTTGGCAGTATCTGCAGACGTATACACATACCCTATAACCCAGTAATTATACTTCCAGATATTTACCCGGAGAAATGAAAATACATGCCCACAGAAGACCTGTGACAGCCTTATTCATAATAGTCAAAAACTACAGATGGGTCAAAAGTTCCTTAACAAGAATATTGATAAATTTTGGTATATTCATACAATGGAGTACTACTCAGCAACAGAAAGGAACAAACTAACACATCAACATGAGTGAATTTCAAAAACATTATGTTGAGAGAGAGAAGTCAATCACAAAAGGCACATGCCACATATGTAGATGAAATCAAAGAATAGGCAACACTAAAATGATGGCAATCAGGACATTGGGAGATTCTGGATTGGAAAGAAGAAGAGAGCTTTCTTGGATGAAGATGATATTCTGTATCTTATTTTGAGTACTGGTTACTTGGGGATATGTGAATGTCAAAAGTATTCAAATTGAACAGTTTAGATCAATGCATTTTATTGTATGCAAATCATATCTCCAAAAATAGAAGAGAGGGGGGAGGGAGGAAGAGAGGGAGAGATGAGAAGAAGGGAAAGCTGGAGGGAGAGGGGAAGAAAGGGAGGGCAGGATGGTGAAAACAGACCGCATGCTCATATTGGAACCCAAATGAGACAAATTAATTAAAAACAGACTTTTCAAAATTCATGGTAGCGGTATTAGGTTTTTCAAAGAACAAATATTGTTACATAGTTTTCAAGTTAACTCACCATTACATTGACAAGGAAATTAACAATTCAACTGTCAAATCTGCTCTCTTCCTGTGTGGATACAGTACAATGCATAGAAGCTGATTTTTTTTTTAATGCTGAAGTCTTAAAAATCAGATTGCCAGCTGAATTTCATTCCAAAATGAGTCATTATTTCCAGGTTTGAGATTGTACACAGGAGGGCCAGTGCCATCTCTCTCAGATACCCAGTAGACAACAGAGCTTCTTTCTGCCCCCAGCAGAACATGAATTCAAAAGTCCTATTAAGAAGTTTCTGGAAACCTAGCCTAAAAATTAAAATTTCAGCCTCAGCAGCCTCTTCTCTCTCATCCTTCCCCCTCTTAAGGAAAAAAAAAAAATCGACAGCGAGGACCTTGTGCTCTTTAGAGAGGTTCCACTTTTGAAAGTAAACACCAGGTTTAATTACTTGCAGGTCATCTATTTTAGCTTCATCATTCATCCTTTAGCAGAAGATATGGCGAAACAAAGAGAAGATTTGCTTGAAAAGATCACATGGATTAGTATATGAAAGTAATGTGAAGGTGTACTTCATGTACATAAGCAGCCACTTATTTCTCCAAGCGGCTTTTTTTTTAAATTTAACTTTTCTGAAAATGACCATGATCAGTTTTTGATAATTAGATCTGGCGATTCAAGCATTTCTGTCATTTTTCTCTAAATTTGTTTATTCCTTTTTTCCGTCTCCCAAGAAGAGGGAGCAGGAAACTGTTTTTTGGGGGTAAAGGTCAAGTGAATGACATTGCATTGATTTATTTATTTTTGGTCTGTTTGGAGAGATGGTGTCAATTAAGAGTCCTTTCTCTCCTCACTTCTTCCCTGGGGTGACAGCTAAATTCCAGGGGATTTTTCCAGTGTCCAGAAATCAGCAGGGAGATGAACTCTCATCTGAGACTATCCCATGAACTCAGCTGGTATCCCCTGAGATACAATTTGTCTCATCTGTCTTTGGCTGTAGACATGTCTAGTTCTCGGCGATTGGCATGTCTTCAAATGTGTTTTCTGAGCCAGACTCTTCCTGCCTCTGCACTCACTATCCACAGTCCCATCTTTGGCTCTGTCCCTCACCCAGTTTCTAAGCCCCTTTAGGTCACCAGATCTGTCCCTCAGCTAACTTCTGCCCCAGCTCAGGGGTGAACATGACTGGTTTGGCTGTGCTGCACTTTTTTTTTTTTTTCATTTTTCTCTGAGGGAGAAGGAGGATCTTCTGAGCTGTGTAAGCCCTGTGCCTTGAGGATGGGTAAAGTAATGTAGTGTAAAAATAGGATAGAGATTTAAAGTTGGGCTCTCAGAGATACAATCACTGTGATTATAGGATTTAGCACATGAAGATTATTGACTGAACTCAGAAGTGCCAAATGTGTGACCTTTCAAATATTATTTATTCATGCAACACATGTTAATTGGACGTGTACTATGTGACAGACACCATTCTAGAAACTAGGGCCACAGAGAACAATGATGAGACAGACATAATCTCTGTCCTCTTGAAACTCACCAACTAGAAGCAAAGCCAAAGAGTGGACAGGTAATTTCAGGTTTTGCACTGATTTGGGGAAGAGCACATGAAATGGGCCGTAACTCTTAGGGGAAAGAGGAACATTCAACAGTGTCCTCCCCTGGTTTTTATAAATTAATCATTATTTTTACACTGTAGGCACTGAGACTCTTAGATTTGAAACTCAGAAGGCCGACCCTATAGCAAAGAAAGGGTGATCCTAATTACAATATAAGTGTCAATAAGACTTTAATTCATGAATTTGCTAATGGTGATCCCTGCTGTTCAAAAACAAATATAAATGTGATTTTCTCTCTGCTCGATTGCCCTCTGTTCCGCCTTTCCACTGAGCTTTCTCAGCAGCATCTACCTGTGACACTCACTCACTGAAGAAAGAGCTGACAGCAGTGAGAAGTTGGACTAATCTTCTCATCTTTCCTCAGCCAGGCACAGTAGCCCTCCTGGTTCAGACTTAACCAGTGCCCAGACAAGAGCAGCAGCAGATCAAAATGCTGCAGCTCCAAAGGAACAGCAACCCTCGCCCCCTTTGAGATGGCAGTCTGCCTCCTCAGCATAGGGTCAAGGTTATTTTCCCATAGTAAGACCAAGACAACTCCTTTTTGGTGCTCACACTATTCACAGCTGCCGTTGACATCCCGTGGTGTCTGCTTCAGAGGTCAGGCTGCAACTTTCGATTCACACCATTTGATTAAAAAAATCAGAGATGTGTTGCCCTTGGAAATAGGCTGCAGTAAAAATAGATCAAAATACCCAGTGTCTCCAGGAAAGCTCTGGTTATTGTCTCTTTATCCAATTTCTTTAAATTTGTAAAGGCAGGAAGAGCTCTAGGTCTCTGAAGAAATTGTACAGCTAAGAGTAAATTTAATAATATAAACTTTTCTCCTGCACAATGATAGTGACTCACAAAAATCTGAACTCACTAAGCATTTAGGGTTGTGACATCCTGGGGAAAAGCAAGAAGTTGGAACTCATATTTATCTTTCCATAATTAGACTTTGCTCTAGCTGTCACAAGGAACATCTCGGTGCTCTGAGACACCAACAGCATTCAAATTTAGAGTGATGCTAAAAATGAAGGCAGATTCCACTTCCAAGCAAGCTGATCAGTTTGGAGAAATATCCCAAAAGAAGGCATGTCATTCAGAGTGTTGTTTAAACTCAATGGTTTCTTTGGAGTTACTTCCACCTCTCAGGCAAACCCATCAACTTGAAAGAGACACAGGCTGCACATTAAACATCTCCAAAGACCTTTTTGGAGAGAGAGATTAATGTGAGTGGTCATTAAAAGCTGTGTCAGGGCCTCGTAAACACAGGCACCGTGCAGAGTTTACAGAGCAATCCATCAATCAGCAACTATCCTTGAGGGCCTGTTCCAAAGGCAGTGGGAGCCACAGAAGGTCCTTGACCAGATGACTGGCATATGGAAAAGGCCGTCTGTCTTATGGAGATGATCGGTTGGCAATGAGGGCAGCTGGAGGGGAAAGCCAGTTAGAAGACGGTACGATGGGTTGGAGCATTTTGAGACTAACCGAGGCAGCTAACAGTGGATGTGGAATGCATGACTGTTAGAGGCCTTGAAAACAGAAAGAACAACTGGATTAGTGTTAAATGAAACACAGGGGCCCGAACAGGTGGAGGTAGGTCTGGAATCCAGACAACCATGTCCTGGAAATAAGGGAGCCAGTGCAAGCATCAGAGGTAGAAAAACCAGAACTTAAAGGAGCCTTGGGGGCAAGATGATGCAGAGGTTTGGGTCATGTCAGAGCAACCTAAGGATCAGGAGTCTTTAGTAGGAGCCTTCAATAATGAGTTACAGCTGGGGGGCACAGAGACCACATATTGACTACCCTACCCCACTCCCCCAGTCCACACCTCTCACCGCCCATTGAATTGCTCTCCCCTTAGTAACCACAGGTCTCAAAGCAGCTTCTGCAGGCCTTACTCTCATTGTTGGCTGCAATCTCCTGTGCTGAATTTAAGGCAGGGCAGAGGAAGTCGGCTGTGCACAGAGCCATCCCTATCTACATACCCCAGGCCCTCCCAAGGGAGGAAAAGCACAAAGTGTTTTGGAAATGTAAACACATTAATGGAACAGTCATCTATCAAGGCCACAAGAAGTACTGTGGATCCATGAAGGCACAATTAGCAGCTCCAGAGATGACTGCCCCAGCAACACAACATAGAGAGACATTTACAAAGACACAGGGACATGGGAAGAAAATAAATCAGGGAGGCAAAGAGCAAACTTTAACCTTTCATAGCGGAGCTCTTTTCCTACAGAGTTGGGCAGAGCAGATCAGAAAGGTGCTTCAGTTAATTCTGTATGCTGTGAGGGTCCATGTTATCCTCTGTGCTGTGTGACATTATCTTTCATTATGCTTATTCTCTCTATGTTTAGTCACTGCTATTGTTTAATCTAACAGATGTTTATTGAATGCTTTGCATTCAACAATGCTCTGCCATGTGCCAAGTGGAGCTGGGTAAGGGCGGAGGGTGAATGAAGGGAAGTGAGAGGACAGTATAAAGGAGGAGGCAGGGTGCTCAGGAGGGAAGCTCGGTTCAAGGTTCCAGGTTGAACCCTTGATGTCAGAGTTTGAAAGAATTCAATTCTTAAAGTCCAGCACAGCAATCAAAAGGGTGACAGAAACAAATGATGGTTGGAGGCAGCAGAGCAAGCTATATGGAGAAGTCCCACCGGAAGGTACTGCAGAATCGAGTAGATGGACATGTCCTGAAGGCCCTCAAAGACGAGGAAGAGTTCTCAGACCATGCACTGCGGATCACAGGGAACAAAGCCCTCTCACGGAGGACAAGGGAATGGACTGGGGCAGACAACGACCCCAGGGCCACCCAGAGCTCACCTAGGACCTTAGCAAAGCCCCCTGGGCCTCAATCTTCCCAGAGGTCCAAGAGAGGAGCTGAGCTGTCCCTCCAGGCTAGCCCTGCCTTTTATCACTCTGTTTTGCAGCAAAACAGGGATCTGCTCTTCCTGACAACATTCTTAGTGACATTCGTTCTCTACTCCCAAAGGACAGTTTTCATTTCATTTTGTCATAAAGCATCTTTTTTCTGATAAGTGAAAATATCATATGATTTTCCATCTACTCCAGGTCCTACCTGAGCTCACCCATAAGCAAAATCATAAATTAAACCTACCCTAAAACTTGCTTCCATTGTCCTTCAAAAAGAGAATCATTGCTAGAGTGAGTGATCTGTATGCATCCATCACTTCACAATGCTAACTTCCTCGGTGATCCCTCGGGAAAGAGGAAGCAGAGGAAATAAGGCGAAGGCTGATTCCTTAGGAGAAAGCCAGAGCATCTTAAATCAGAGATGACCTACCTTTGCAATATGTCATTTCTGAATTTGTTTGCACATATTAGGAGAGGACAGATTTTCCTGATGTTATGTCATCATGGACCTGATCATATAAACCTTAGAAATAAAACAAATATAGTTCAGTGATTCAAAGGGCTCTTTGACTCTCTAAAACCCAACTGGTGGGGTTCAATATTTTCTCTAGGCTAGGTCCTTCTACTGTTACTCTGATCTGTCAAAAGCAGTTACTTCTCTGTGAGACCACTTCAAGGACAGAGATCACATCTGCATGGCCTCTGTGTTGACAGTGCCTAGCACAGTAGGTGGCACTGAGCAGGCACCCGGTAAATACCCATGTAGGTACCCAATGAACAGGCAAATGAATAAATGCGGCAAGTGGGTAATGTCCTAGTTTAATAGGTCACCAACAGCTACTTTAGAAATTCAACAACATGTGCTTCCTCTGCTAAAGAACTCATCTGTGTGCCTCACAATTATTTCTAAATGGTGTGTGTGTAATAGTAAGAGCCATGATTTGAGCCTCACAGCATGCCAGATTATGGGCTGTTAGCTCACTTAATTCGCACAACAACCCTGTCGACAGCATCATTATCTTCATTTTATAGAGGAGGTAACAGACACTAGAGGAAGGAACATAACTTGCTCAAGGTTATTTCCTGAGCCTGATTTTGAAACTCCAGACCCATCAAACTCCAAATCTTGTGCTCTAAACTACTATGATATATGCCTCCCCAGGGGTAGCTTAACAGAATAGGTCAATGTCCCAGCACATGTTACCTCACAGAGGATTTTATGTTGATGAATCAGAGTAGCCAGTCAAAATGTCACCAATCCAGCATACAGTTCAAAGTCTCCAACGACTTGCTAGGTGACCAGTATAAAATGCTTACTTTTTGGATTTTAGGTTCCTTGTTTGCAAATAATGGGTATTAAACTCGGAAATCTCTTTCCAGAATATATTTTGACTCTAACAGGCCATGTGTTTTAACATAATTTTTTCCCTCTACCAGCTTTTTCTCAACGGCTGCATCTCCTGTCACCATTCCTTGAAGAAAATGTAGACACGCTTTCCGGTTTCAAAAAAGAAGACAACAGTAAAAACTCTGGGCTAAGCAGAGTACGAAAATGAATAGGAAAGGATTGTTAACTGAGTTTGACGTTGGAGGTGACATTGCTAATTTCTACTGCCTCTTCTGTCTTTATGAAATGCACAGAATGACAGAATATCTGTCAAGGAGTGGCAGAATTCCCTGTCTTATCACAGATCTGTGCAAATTTAAAAGCTATGCAGAAGGTCAGTGAAAAAGAGGAAAAAGGAAGGGTAATGTATGCCAGGTAATAATTAGAGCCAAAAAAGAAGTTTTAGTGTGTTTCTATGATATAAAAGGAAGGAGTCAGGACTATGAAATAAATATTCATCTAGAAAACAAGATGCAACCTCATTCTCTGGCTTAACAGGAATCTGGAAAATAATAGTAAATCAGTCAATAGCACTGAAATTTAGGCAATTTAGTTGATGGGCTACTATCATCAGTCTTCTCCTCTGTGCAAAGTACTGTATTGGGCAATTCTAGGAAAAACAGGGGAAGTGTCAGCTGCATCCTGTCCTTTGGAAGCTCACAATATCATAGGTAAAATAATATCAAGACATGAAATTAACAAAAAAGAATTATTAAAGTGCACGGTATGGGACGCCTAGACCCAGCACTGGACCTGAAAAAAGTAAATAATCAAACAATAAGTATTGACTGGGATTGAATTGAAATGGAATACACTGTAATACCAACCTTGAGTGGTTAAAGATCAGAGGATGAGCTGGTCCAGAGAGTTTCACAGAGACGATAAAATCACTTCAGGCTTTCAAGGGCAGGCAAGATTATATATCAGTTGATCTTTAACATATTTAGACAAATATCTCCTAGGACTTACGGCTTTTTAAAAACCATGGTTGATAAAACTTAGAAATGTTCACCTTCCACTCAACATCCAAATTGTATATGACTCGAGACAGTTCAAGTACAAAATTCTGTGAGCATTTTTGGTCTCTGAGAGTTGGGTGGCAAGATGCAGAGGCAGATCTCCAAGTCGTCTTTCAGTTAGAAAGCTTTTGATACAGATTCTTTGTGGCTGCTCACTAAAGAGTTGCCCCTGAATGAAGGAATGAGTGAATGATTCCTTGAAAGGACAGTACTACAGAGAGTTACATAGCAGCTGATGGACAAGGCTGGGGCTAGTTTAGATCCTTGGGATGACCCCTCCCACCTGTGACCTTCCCCTGCAGCACAGGTCCAGCCAGAACTGCCTGTTCAGCAGTGACTCCCACCCCTTGGAAGTGATGGAGCCCCTTCTATGAAACACGCAGATCAACCCTTCAATAGCAAGACTGAGTCCTTGCAATTTTCAGTGGAATAAAATCAAGCCCCTGATCTTATCTAGGAAGTGGGCTCCAAAATATTCCCCTTACTCTATCTACATCACTTACTGTATTTGTAAAATGGGAATAACAGAGCTGTAGGAAGAAACAATTATTACAAGTGATTACAAAGAACTTTGCAATATGAAGTGCTTGTTAAAATTGAGAAGTACTCCATGTACCCTTCACAGTTGCCCCCAGAGTATGCAAACCCCATTTGTAGAAATATCATAAGCCTGCCTAGACAGCGAGTATTTTGAAGCGTATGCTTCATCGTTTAAATCTGTCATCTTGCAAAGCAGCTCATTATTTCAGAAATATGAGCATTTTAAAGTTGCCGCTGCAGTTCTCAATCACAAGTTTTCATTGCTTTTATTTAAAACAAGCCACCTTGAAATCTGTCTCCAAATCCAGGTCTTTGCATACAGGTCCAAAACAACAGTTTTGTGTGAGCACATGTGTGTACCTTTCAAATGTGATGTCTAGGGGATGTCTTTTTTAATTATCCCTGTTAGGATGGTCTTTCCCCTTTAGAATCCCCATCTGGTTGAACAGTAAGGGAGAGAATTCATTTTCTCCTGTGCACTTCGCTGATATGAGCTTTAGTGGGAAGTTAACTTAGCTAATTTGTCTGCTTTGCATAATCATTATAATCACCTACTAAGTACTACCAGCAAGTAAGTGCTAATATGCTGCAAGAACATCGCAGGCACTTTTTATAAATTCTCCTTTTAGTCCAAGGAATGTATTTTTGCTTCTTTCCCTACCACAGGGAAACAAAGGGATTGAGAGAAAGTGAAGTTCAGGTAAAACCCCGAGTAAAAATAAACTCAGATTTCCCTGTGAGGGGGCAGCAGCAAGTACAAGGGAAGAGATGACAACATAGAGAAAACAGACTGAATATGGTGGAGAAGGCAGTGTTCCCTACGGTTAAGTGTCCGGGCTCTGGAATCAGACTGCCTGGGTATGACACCTGCCTCTAGAACTTATCATGTAGGTTTGGGAATGTTACTTAATTTCCCTGGTTCCCAGTTTCCTCAGCTGTAATGGAGGACACAATAGTTCATACTTCAAATTTATGTTGTGAGGATCAAATGCAACCATAGGTATGGAGTACTTAGGAAAGTGCTTGACTTAAATGTGCTCAAACAGGTTTCCCCAGTATGGATGGGACATATTTGGAGGGACTCCTGGAGGCAGGCACAGGGCGCCCCCCTTTCAGGAGGAAGTGACACGCAGAACATTAAGCCACGTGCACCCACCTGTGCCCCCCACCCGCATGGAAGGCAGTGGGAGAAGGCCTGGTGGTCAGGTGTCCAGCTTTGCTACTTGCATTATGTCTTACGTTAGTCCAGACACCACGCCAGTTGCCTTACACTGAGACTTAATCCTGGGAACATAAAAACGGGAAGATAGTAACGCTTACCACAGATTTGTTGTAGGGATCAGTGGCGAGGAGGCGTGTGAACGTGCTTTGCGCACTGAGAAACCAGCAGCCACAGACCTGGTGGCGCTGGTGCTCAATGCATATGGCTGTGTCTGTCTCACTCCGTGATATACCTAGTTTCAGGTAACCCGCACCTGCGTTGACAACAAAGTACAAGTTTTTACGGCTAATATGCCTGAGTATTCACTGCAAGCTTTCCTCCAAGGGCAGAGCGTGACACTGGGTGTGTGAGCCTTGCCCCCAGAAGCCCCTGCCTGCTGTGTTCCCTACAGAGGCCTGACGTGAGGAAGAGAGACCTCGGGAGACCCTGTCCTTGCTTGTGCCAGCTCGATGGAAGGTGTCAGAATGAGTCCCGAGCTACGGTGGGGGGGTGAACGTGTAATGTGAAACGAGCAGAGGCATCGGAATTCAGAATATTCATAAAGAGCGGTGCTCCTGTTTGCCATTCACTGATCGCCTCGTACGGTGTCCTCCCTGGAGTGGCTGCACCTGGCTGCCCCAGAGATATGTGTTCCAATACTGTGGATGAGGAAAGGGCTAACCCACCATTTTATTCAAATGATATTTATGAAGTGTCTGCCATTTGCAAGGGGCTATGCAAGACAGCAGGGATATACCTGTGAGCAAAACCACAAGATGCCTTGCCTCTTATTCATTTAGCAAAGATGTTGTGATTATCGACTGTGTTCGGACACTGATCTTGGCACTAAAAACGACAGCAGTGAAGGTAACACAGTCCCTGCCCCGTGCTTCTTGGAGATTGCATTTCAGTGGGAGAAATGGGTTGCAGACTGATTGTATAATTGAGTATTTCATTACAGTTACCGTACACACCATCAAAGAACAGTAGAGAACTCCATGAGCGCATTTCACAGAGGACCTGACCTGGACTGAACAGTCAGGAAGAGCTGCTTGGAGAAGACGAAGTTTCATCTGAGATCTAAAGGCTGAAGAGGCGAGCGTCGGGGGAAAGAAGGGGAGGGGAGGGAACCGTTCAGGAAACTAAACTATGTGGAAAGGTCATTCACTTTCCAAGACCTGCAAGAAGGCCAGTGTGGCTGGAGTGTGGAGAATGAGGGGCGGAGGGATGAGATGTAAGGCTGGAATGACAAAGCGGGGCTGAACTATTCGGGCCACCTAAGGCCACGGGAGGGGATTCTGAAATTGATGCCGTGGAAATGGGAAACAGCTAAGGATTTTACAAGGTAACTTGCATAATAAAATCTGATTTAAAAGCTTCTCCATATATGTTATGGGGAATTGATTGGTAGGGAAAACACCAGATGTGGGAGTCATGGGGAATTATTACAACAGTCCCAGCTAGAGACACTGTTAGGTAAGACGAGGCAGTGGCTGTTGGCATGGGGACAAGAGGAGAAGGGAGGATATTTGAGAGATATTTAAGCGCTAGGCTCTTTGACTTATTTTCTGAACGGGTGCATTAAAAAGACAATGATGTCAAGGATGACAACACATCTGGTTTGTGCACCTGGGTGCTCAGTGATGTACCATTTACTGAAATAAGGAACCGTGGAAGAGATCCTGTGATTGGAAATGATGAGCTTACTTCTTCTTGCAGATTTAGGTATTTGTGGACTCCCATGGGGAGATGTCCAACAGATGACCTGGAACTCAGAGGTACAGAAAGAGGGAAATTAAGATTTAGGGGTGTAATGGGTGGAACTGTGTCCTCCCAAAAGATGCGTTGAAGTCCTGACCCCCAGCACCTCAGAATGTGACCATAAGTCAGAATGTGACCATGCTGGGTCATGGCGGATGTGATTAGGATGAGGTCATACTGGAGCAGGGTGGCCTCCTAGTCCAAAACCACCATGCCCTTATGAGAAGAGGAAAAGACAGAGACACAGATACACTAGGGGAGAGCACTGTGTGATGGTGGAGCAGAGATTAAAGTGTTGCAGCTGCAGGGCCTGAGGCCTCCAGGGGCTGAGAGAGGCAGAGAAGGGTCCTCCACTAGAGGCTGGAGCGGGCAGCACAGCCTGATAGACATCCTGATGTCAGACTTCTAGCCTCCAGAACTGCGAAAGAATAAGCTGCTGACGTGTTATCCACCTGTTTGTGGCACTTTGTGACAGCAGCCCCAAGAAACTAAGACAAAGAGTCATTGGCCACTGATGGTCAGTAAAACCACAGCTGTGGCAAGATCACCAACAGAAATAGCTTGGGGTAGAGAGGGAGGGTCCACATCCAAGAAACGGCTCTTAAGGTAGAAGAGGAGACAGAAAAGATGCACAGGTTCCCAAAAGATGTTTGTGGTGTCTGGCAAACAAAGTGACAAAGAGTTAAACTCAGAGGGTCAGCTAAGTGGTCCCCAAACCTCTGAGCAGCACAGGCAACAGACAGATGAAGATGACATGGGGGGTCCCCTTCCTGAACTTCACATGGAGGGGTCCACACATGAGGGGTCCACTTCCTGAACCTCAAGCCAGAGAGGTCAAGCATTCTTACTTTCAACCATGAAGAGAACTCGATTTTAGCAGAAAACTAAAATAAAGAATGTACGTATCAAAGTTTAATACCCAAAGTTAATTGGAGGATTAAAATTCTCATCTCACTAGTTACACAAAAATATGAATTACTTTCATCAGTCATAATATTGAGACTTTCAGCAGGTTGAGTAGAGGTTATCAACTCTGTCTCAAAATAGAGTTACCAGCAATGTTTTTTGTTTGTTTGTTTGTTTTTTAAATACCAATTCCTGGAGCCTACTTCCAGAGAATTCTGGTTATTTTGTCTTAAGTAGGGTCCAGGTATCAGTGTTTTTAAAACCTTCCAAGAAGATTCTCATTGTAGTTGAGGCCGAGGTCCATGGGGAGCCAGGGCCCAGGTACTCGGCCTCCTCCTCTGTTTCACATCAGTGGATTAGCGCTAATTTGCATACTAACAATGTGCTCTTACCCCTTTTTCTTTTCTTTTTTAACAGTAAAACTAAGCTACATATGTACATGCTTGCATACTTGTATGCCTGTCTATTTAGGTGGTTAGGTCTGCTTTTAGGTGTATACTGTACAGGTTTATTTTTTTATTGATTTATTTAGCAAACACTGATTATCTATAAGGTTCCTGGTATTAGGCAAAACATTGAAAATAAGACTTAGACCCTCACTCTGTGAAGCTCAGTCTGAGGTGGAAAAGGGATGAGAGCAGGCTGCAACAACGTGCTACAGTAAGTCTCTAATCAAGGATCAGCACAGGATGCTACGGAAATGTGGAGGTTCTACTTCTGCCAAGAGGGTCAAGGAAAGCATAATAGATTAACAGCTTAGATTAGTATTGCTTTAATCCAGTGCTAGGTAAGTGAGCACAAAGAGAAGGACTTTCCAAGCAGACGAAATGCGCTGCACAAAACTGCAGGTGTGTAAGTGCAGCCTGTTACAGATCCGCCTAGTGCTCACATCACAGTTGGTGCATAGCAAGCGCTCAGTACGCGTTATCCATCGCTGCCAGAGAGCCCACGTAGGAGACGAGGCTAGATAAGAGATGGAAAGGCTGTCATGGAAGGCCTCGTGCGCCACGACAGAGCTTGGCTTTCATTTTCCAGACCAGTGCTCAGTCCGCCATAACAAAGTACCACAGACTGGGTGGCTTAAATGACGGGGATTTAGTTCTCATGGTTCTGGAGACTGGGGAGTCCAGCGTCAAGGTGTCAACTGATACGATTTCCCAACAAGGACTCTTCCTGGCTCATAGATGACCACCTTCTCACTGTGTTTTCACGTGGTGAAGAGAGCGAGCTGAGAGCAACCTTTCTCTTCTTACAAGGACATGAATCCCATCATAGGGGCCCCACCTTCATAATATCATTAAATCTAAATGCCTCCCTTCCAAATACCATCACATTGTGGGGTTAGGACTTCATTCAACATATGAATTTTGAGGGAACACAAACATTCAATCCATAACAAGTACATAAACAAATCACCTGGGAATTTTGTTAAAACACGCATTATGCTCCAGTAGGTCTGGGGTGAGGCCTAAGATTCTGCATTTTAAGCTCGTAGGTGATGCCAAAGCTGCTGGTCTAAGGATCATTCTTTAAGTCACAAAGTTCAGGACCATGGCAGGGAGGAGATGGTACAAGCAGATTCAGACTTTTTTTTTTTAACCTTTTCTAAGCAAGAAATTGAAACATACAGAAACTAAGAGAGGATAACAATTTAAGTCCGTAATTTAAAATTTCTGCCATATTTACTTTAATCTGTATTTTTTTCTGTAATACTTAAATGTAAATTCTAGTCATGATATTTTAGCAGTAAATACTCAGTATGCATCTTCAAAGATGAGGACATTTCCTGCCTAACCACAATACCATCGCCACTTCTAACAAAACTGACAATATTGCTAAGTCTCATCAAGTAGCATGGCTGAATCTGTGTCTTAGGAAGGTAATTCCGGTATCTGTGCGAAGTGATATTTCACCCCTACTTTTATGAGAAGGCATATATGAGTGCACACATGTATGTGTGGGAATATGTGTACATGCACCCATCTACACATATGTTCACGTGTGCACAGATGTGTTATCTGTGCTGGTGTGTGTTTGTGTTTGCAGATGCTTAAGTAGACAGAGAAGAACTCTTTTAACACCAGTGATTGCCCCATCTCCCTGGCTCTCAGGAGGCAGCGGCTTGCTCTGCGGCTGCTCGGGGTGACCTGGCTGCTGCTTTTCTGCATGGTGGGAGGCCAAGTCATGTCTGGAACCCCAAGCGGTCCATTACCAGATGTCACAACTTCTGTGTGCCCAGAGCGTCTTAACCTCAGCAGGAAAGGAAATATGACAAGACAAAAACGTGTCAAATACATGAGGATTTGAAAATCAGGGAAGCATCTGGAAGCCAGCTAGTTCATGCTGAGCAAGCCATTTGCACGAGACGAGGTTGTTGAAGGGGGGGTTTGCAGGTGAGTAATACGGGTGAGACTGGCCTTGAGCTGCTCTTTCCTCAAGGCTCCATGAAGGCCCCAGGGTCCAGGACGAAAAGACCTGCGAGTGAGGTGTTCAATGTGTCTGTTATCAAGAGACCTCTCTCGTAGGTGGAAGGGCTTGGTGTATCTTTCTTCTCTCCATGCCTCCCCTAGGCTGCTTGACAGAGTCATATCTTACTGAAGTCACAGCCATGGGGACAGAGATGTTGGAGGCTTTGCAGAGAAGAATTATACCAGAAGTAATGAGCAGTTGAAAGTGAGCTGATCTACCATACCCAGGGAACACCGACTCTCCCCATGAGTGCCCAGGGGATAACTTCCTGTCTTCTCCAGAAATTGTTAGAAGTGGCCACAGTCCTATAGAACCAATCCAGGAGTGATTTATTGCTTTAATAATATTGGAATGAGACTAATTCTGACTGAGGGGAAACCATGTCTAAAAGCCAATCAGCAGCGTGTCGCGGGCAGTGCGAGCAGGGGGCCCGGGGCTGTGCTGCCGGGACGTCTCTCTGCCTTCTCTTAACTGCTCACTACCAACAAAACCAATGCCACCAGCACCTCCTGTGCTCCCCACACACTGGCAAAGCCAAACACGTAATTAAATTCAGGCTTGCAAATCAAACAGATGCAGGTTCAAGTCTCAGCTCTGCTGCTTCCAGGTGAGGGCTTCGGCAAACCACTTCACCTCTCCAAACCTCCTTTGCCTCTTTGTATAAGTGGAATGACAGCATTGATGGAAAAAATAACTGAGTTATCATTTATTCTTTGGGTTATGATAATTACTATTTGAAATTGAACTAAAGCTCACAGAGGACCCTGTCTGTATCTAACATACTTCTGTATACCCATAAAACACGGTAATCAACCTGATAAGAGTTTAGCACATGCTGGTTGATGTGTTGACATGTTTACAAAATTTTCAGTTTATTTGCAAGTTCACTAATTCAGTGAACAAATGATGTCATGTGCTTACCATGTGTAAGCACACTGGGGAAACAATCCGAGGGAAAGCCTTACGGGGAATTTCGAATCTTTGGCTCTTTCAACCAGAGCATTTCTTCCTTTACCTATCCTATTATGTATTAGACGTAGCAGGTATGTTTTGTTTGAAAAATAATGTTCCTAAAACATGAGCCAGGGGATGAGGGAAGAGGTGGCAACTTGATTATCTGACTATTGCACCTGCTTTATGTAGCTCTGGGTCATGTGACAATCACATAAGGCTTAGCTCCCACCTGTTGGGCAGGTCAGCTAAGGTACCTCAATTTAGCCCTATGATTAACGGGTTGCCATGATGTCCTGAACACTTTTTAACATAAAGTCTCCCCTCAACAACTGCCCCAGATATACTGAAGGTCCCATACCCCTCCCTTACGTCCCATGTGTGAGGACTGTCCCACCGAGCTCTGGGCAGCAAGTGACTACAAGGCAATGGTGCTGAGAGCATCCCCATGGTAGGGCCTGTGGATAAGGGACCCACTGGAAGAGCAGGGAAGAGACAGTGTGATCTGGCACTTATCAGCAACCACACTGCTCACCTCTGTACAATCTAGACAATGAAGAGCCCACAAAAGGACCTAGTTTGATTTTTCTCCATGAAGCACTTCACTGTCTCCGTGTGGTTGTTTTTATAAATCTGTACTCCCTACTCACCTCTCTTCAGTGCCCGCCACCCTCCAACCCCCGGAGCTGGGAGGAAGGTGATCACTTTAGTACGTCTTCTGAGTTTGAACTTGTTAATAAGGATCATGCAGGACATCCTGGCATAGATGAGATTTTTCTCCCAGGGCTACTGCTGATCAGTTTATTTGGCACAAAATGTGGGCATTATTAAAAGGGCTACACAGGAAATAATTGTATCCAGGGGGAACTGCACATACTTTCAGTTTAGCCATGACCTAACACAGAAATTGGCCTGTTCTATCATTATAATAGCCAACGATCTTGACTCCTTACTGAAAATGGATTTCAAATCTGGACATATGGTTATACCTTTTTTAAAGTTTTACTCTCACAAGTTAAAAAAAAAAAAACTCAAGATACTCTAAAAACTGTATGTAACCCTTGAAATTATTCCTGGGAGCAGCCTGCTGTGATGTTGGCAGGGAGGATGAAGTGGGGATGTGCTGGAAAGGCTATTCTCTGCAGAAACTCCGTGCTGGATCCCCTTCCACTATCAGTGTAATGCCCAGACTTGGGCCCTAAAATGTTTTACTCCCCAGTCATGGAATAAAAAGCGCTGGATTAGCTTTCACTCTTATATATAATTGCATCTGCTGCCATGTGACTGCTGAAGTCGGAGCAAGAACATGATGAGACCGAGAGCATATGTGACCCACAGACGTATGGATTAGCCATTTAGAATTTGGTGAGCATGTCATATTAGAATGGCAATTTTCGGGGGCCACCCACTGGCCTCTGGATAAAGAGAATTTGAATTGAATTTTAAACCTCACTTGTAACCTGAGGTAAGACATTCACAGTAAAAACAGACACTTCTTAAGACAGTGAATATATATCTAAAATTGAAAACTAGAAATACACTTAATGGCAACCGTAAGAGTCACCACTAATGTCAGAGACAATGCAAGATTGTCCACTGTTTCCATACTGATGTTTAAACAAGGGCAAGCCAATGCAATTAGGGGGAAAAAAAGACAGCAGGGAAGGTATAAGATTGAAATCAAGAAATATTTCTATTATCTTGTGGATGACAGGCAGATGCTATTTTTCAGAACTCAAGACAGTCTAGATAAAAACCATTAAAACCAAAAGGACATGCTAAAATATATATAATTAATATTTTTTTAAGTTTTCTTACATATAAAATCAGAAGACATAACAGAAGAAAGGATTCAACTTATAATGCCACTCCCCAAAATGGGATAGTTTAAAATTAACTTGAGAAATTCACAGGATCCATATGAAGCTAAATGTAAACTGCTGAGTAACATGAAACAAGACTTAGCTGCATGCCATGTTCTAACACGATAAAAAGACTCAATAATGAAAAAATACATAAATTTCCCCCAAATGAATATACAGCTTGCACATGGTCCAAATTAAAATAGTAATGGGATGTTTTTAGTAGCATGACAAATAATGCTGAAGATTTTTTAGAAGAATATATATATATATATATAAAATATTATCCCAGAAAATTCTGAGAAAGCATAGTAATGAAAGGACTGAAGTCCAACTACAGATTAAAACATATTATGAAATTATCATGATTAAAACAATTTTGTCCTATTTTACATACTGGAGCAAATTTATGAGAAATTACATTACATGTAGTTAATGCTTTGGAAAAAGATAAAAAGAAAAAGCTTTATAGCACCTAATTCCTTATATCAATCAAAAAATAAACCAATACAATCCTAGAAGAGGGCACATGTATAATTACTGTAACCCTAGAGTCTTAAAAATATTTCTAAGCAGGATAAAGACACTGAGAAGCCTTGGAAGAAAATGCTGATAACTATTAATACTTTAAAAAATGTATAAATTCTCTATGGAAAAATATGATTCAAAAAATGAACTGAACAAATTCATATACATTAACAAAGAAGAGAACCCCTTTAACATACGAAGAGCTTCATAACAAGCAATGAAGAATGTAAGACAACAGAAAGATCGGGAAATTACATACATATTCATAGGAAGAGAGAGACAGATGGCCAAGAAGAAATGGAAAAAGAGTAGTCAAGTCCACTCACAATTAAAGCCACACACATCAAAACAAGATACCATTTCTCACTAATTTGATAAAAGTCTATTATTTAAAGTGACGATCAGTTCTGGCAAAGAGATATACACACGTTCTCATAGAGAGTTCCTGAGTGTGTATGCTGTTTCATTTTTATAAAAATTTTTGAAGAACTTTTTAGCAATATATATGTCAATTTTAGGAGAAATTTTCTTTGTCTCAGAAATTTCAGTCCTTGAAATACATTATAAATATATTTTAAGGTAAAAATATCTCTGAGCAATCTAAATGCTCATTAATTATGTGCTGGTTAAATTGTGTGACATGTATAGCAGAAGGACATGCAATAGTAAAGAAGGAGGATACTCACGTATGTCAGAATGGGACAAGATCACCCAGACGTATTAAAAGAGTGTTGGGAAGAGCGGTGATCACATGACTCCTACGTATGGGAATTTTGTGGTGGGTGGAATTTGGTAGTGGAGTGGGTGTGTGTCTGTGTGTACAGATGTGTGTGTAAAATTTTTAAAACTACACAAGAAACTTACCCATAATTACCTTTGGATAAGGGAGCTCAAGTTAGGGAGGCAACAAGGCCTTTACTTCTTATTTTGTACCATTCTCTGTCTGTGGCGTATTGTTTCCTTTTAAACAAGGTATAAAGTAAAAGTGTTGGCCCTAAAAATAGGGCGTGTTTTGTTTTCTCACCTATTTTTATGGAAATAAATTTGTTTTATTATTTTTTTCTGAAAATAAAAGGCAATGTCGAAGTATCTGTCAGAAATACACAGAAAAATTAATACATATAAAATAAAGGTAGAGAGAATACAGTTAAAATCCACCTATTATCCTCTCACCACTTAGAGCCCCTCCGAAAAGGTTACAGCATATCTTTCCTTCATGTGCCAAGTGTATGGAGCTGTATTATTTGTCAATGGGATCATATCATAGTTGCTGTTTTGGGGGGCTTTTTATATTTGACTTATCATAAGCATATATCTATTTCCAATGTGGATTCTTTGAATCACTTTCAATGCCTACACAGGACTACAGTGTAATGGCTGTTCCATAATTTTTAATTTTTTAAATTATGGAACCCATTGTATTAGTCAAGGTTCTCCAGAGAAACAAAACAGGCTGGCATACCCCCAAATATACTTGATGCTGTCTCTATTATGTATTCTGAAATTGGGAAATTCCATGAGGTTGTGTCTATATTCCTTTCCATGTTTACTGAAACACAACATTCTCTCACAATTTTAAGCTCCAGATCTTTTCCATGCCATGGTCTTTCTCTCCCCTCACTGTTTCTGTTCTCCTAGTTCATAACCTTCGGGATAAATTCAGTCTACTTGTTTCCATCTGTGTCCTTTTCTTCTGATTTCCTGGAGAATTTCTCACATTCGCTCTTCTAATTCACCAGTTTGATCTGATACAGTGTCCAATTTGCTGTTCACTTGTTCCACTGAGGTTTTTAATTTGACAAGTCTGATTCTCATTTCCATACACTCCTCCGTGGTCCTCATGACTTTTTCCCTCAACGTCATCATGCTTGCACAGAATCTTTGGTCTCGCTGAGAACACACATTTTCTATTTCTTGCAGGAATATATTTCAGCTGGAGGCCACTGTTCTAGTTTTCAAGGGTGACTTGTTTTTTGTTTGTTTTGTTTCATTTCATTTTTAAACCTGTAGTATTTGTTGACAGGCCTTGGGTTTTTTTTCCTCCTGTTTTCTCTTTTTTAGAAGGAGAGAATCTAGTGTATCCATTACCAGTTTTTAGCCAAATAGGGAATGGGTTGCCTTCTGTCAGAAATTTGTGTCCCTGCTCCAGAAAAATTAGAGAGGAAAACCATATGTAAAATTAAATTATAACCTTCCAGTGCAGCTCGGGCAGCCTCCGCAGATCAGTGGTGACAGCTGGGCCTGAAGGAGCTCTGACTCCCTGTGAAGTGCTGTGTCTCCAGACAGAGGGAAGTCACCCCAGTAAGGCACAGACGCCAGCATTTCTAGGCTTCTGCAGGGTATGGACCTCAATGCCAGAGACAAAACCTGGAGCCACCCCTTCGCCACTGGTTACAAATGGTCTGGAAGTCAGCAGATACAAGAGGCAGATGTGCAACCCTGTCTTCCAGCTCTCACCCACCTCAGAGAGAGGGTGAAGCAGGTTCTGCTCTCATCACCCCGTTTCTTCCGTGATACACTTTCATACCCAGAGAGGAGCCACACGCTCATCCTCTAAACTCCTTTACTGTGTTTATTTTAATTGGCAGAAATTCCTTGAAATTCCTGCCTACATGTAGTTGATACCTTTTCCATGTTTCCATAGCTGGTGAAAGATTTTTTATAATTTGTATTTTCTATTGGTTATTTCAAAGGGGAGAGGGAGATATGTCATCATGTCTTGAACATGAATGATTCCCCTCCATTAATTCTCCATTTTCTCTTCTCTCTCATTTCATGGCCATCAGAAATAGAACAGCTATAATTATCTTCATTCCCTCCCTCTGCCCTTTATTTATTGGCATCACTTGAAAAATCTTTTGCCTTGGTGGAAGAATTGTCATTTTTTACCTTTATTGAAAACACCCTGGAGATTTTCCTCAAATAACTGATTAAACTATAGTTAAAATAAGTTACCACTTGATTTATTTCTCACTGTTTTGATGCACCTAAATTACCTCTTAGTTCAAATTCATCTTTAGTATTTTAGTATCTTTTAGTAATTGCATCCACATTTGATGAAATGTGGAAGAATCTTATATTTATTAGGTTGTAAATTATTATGCAGTGTGCAATTCTGATTAGCAAAGTGCACCATAGTGTTTTTATGGATTACTAAGGGGGAGAATGTATGGTATTACCCAAGAGAGATGAGATGAAAATTTTAGTTCACAAAAATAATGGAAACAAATGGCTTGAATGTCATATATGTTAAACTGCAAAAAGAATTATTGCTAACATCCCTCTGCCACCTGGCTCCTGAGACTACTTGAGGGGTACTTTAGTATTTTTTCCCATAATATGTAATTTATAGCTGATTAAACCACCCGTACCCTTTTTCCATTAGCTTCATGGAATGTATATTCGTTTAAATATATTTTATATATATTTGGCTATGAATACAAATATATACACAAAAGAATATCAAAATAATGTTCCTAAGCATGGCTTAGTATGATCTGGGCTTGGTGAGTTGGAAATGGGGTTAGGAATATTGCTACGAGTTCAGCAGGACAGTAACCAAGTTATAAGATAATTATTCCTCTTCAATGGCTCTCACCATGACAACTCAGTTCTGAAACTCAACTATTATTCAGCTCAAATTATTGTCAAAGTTTAAAGCTTGAATTTTATTGACCTCCTTCTGATGTCTATGACATCTAATCATCTGGGTATATGAAACCAGATTGTTAACAGCAAGAGCAGCTCAAAAGATTCTTTACTGTACACACCTGGACAGTTCCTTTGTTAAGCCCAAGTGATGATTCAGTCTCTGGTCTCTGTTATACATGTATAACCACCTTGGGGCAGAAATTGAACGTGGCATTCCCATCTCCCTGACTATCAAGCTACAAATCTCTCACAGCCCTGAAATCCCAGTTTGTCTTATAGTCAAATATAGGTTATCTTGTGACTTAAATTGCAAATCTCTGTTCAATTCTTACAAAAAAAAAAGCGCACACAAAAGAAATAGAGAAAAGAAAGAAAAAAGAACAAAAAGATTAAGAACAAAGAAATGTACAGAAGGAGTCATTAGACTTTAGTGCCAATAATTCTGATAAATTTGCCGCTGGCTTAAGACTATGTGGGCAAGTATGCTACCAATTCGATCCATTGGCTGATTTTGATCTAGCCCTAGAATTAAAACAAAGAAAAGTATTGTTTTCAAATGGTAAGTCCAAAAGAAGTATTGCTCCTCACTCCCAAATCCGGTCAGTAGCAGTTAGATAGTATATTAGTTTTCTAGTCTTGTCATTACATACCACAAACTGGACAGCTTCAACAACAGAGATGTATTTTCTCACAGTTCTGAGGCCACAAGTTCCAGATCAAGGTGTTGGCAGGTTTGGCTTATTCTCTCTGGGCTTGCAGAAGGTCTCCTTCTTGCTGTGTGCTCACATGGCTGTCCCCTCAGTCTGACACCAGCCATACTGGACCAGGGCCCACCTGATCCAATCTGAGCTCATTTTATCTTAATTACCTGTCTAAAGGCCCTATCTCCAAATACAGTCATATTCTGAGTTACTGGTGGTTAGGATATATGAATTTTGAGAGGACATAATTCAGCCCATAAGACCTAAGGAACCAGAAATAATTTTAGGGCATTTGTTTTGTAACTATCATTATAGCTGAAAAGGGCTTAATTTCCAGAATATATAAATAGTTCATACAACTTAATAAGAAAAAAAAACCCAATCTAGAAATGGGCAGAAGATCTAAACAATTAATTCTCCCATGAAGACATACAAATGGCCAATAGGCACATGAAAATATGCTCAATATCACTAATTATCAGAGAAATGCAAATCAAAACTACAATGAGGTTATCACCTCACACCAGTCAGAATGGCCACCATTCAAAAGTCCACAAACGATAAATGCTGGAGAGGGTGTGGAGAAAAGGGAACCTTCCTACATTTTTGGTGGGAATCTAGTCTGGTGTAGCTGTTATGGAAAACAGTATGGGTATTTCTCAAAAGACTAAAAATAGACTTATCATATGATCCAGCAATCCCACTCCTGGGCATATATCCAGAGGGAACCTTAATTCAAAAAGATACATGCACCCCAATATTCATAGCAGCACTATTTTCAACAGCCAATACATGGAAACAACCTAAATGTCCACCAGCAGATAACTGGATAAAGAAGTTGTGGTATATTTATACAATGGAATACTACTCAGCCATAAAAAATAACAAAATAATGCCATTTGCAGCAATATGGATGGACCTGGAGATTGTCATTCTAAGTGAAGTAAGCCAGAAGAAGAAATACCATGTATTATCACTTACATGTGGAATCTAAAAAGAAAAAAAGACAAGCTTATTTACAAAACAGAAACAGGCTTACAGATGTAGAAAACAAACTAATGGTTACCAGTGGTGGAAGAGGGTAGGAAAGGATAAACTGAGAGTTCAAGATTTGCAAAATATTGATATATATAAAATAGATAAACAAGTTCATACTGTGTAGCACAGGGAATTATATTCAATATCTTATAGTAACTTATGATGAAAAAGGATATATGTATGTAAAAAAAAAAGTGAATACTATTGGCCATGAAAAATACATAGACTGCATCTTTAATAAACTTACAGACTCACTGGTGAACTCAGGCCGACATATGAGAAAAAATTAATAATTAGAGAATGTCCAAAGGAGAGGTGAGGGCTCTGGAGTCACTCAGATTCTCCCAGGTAAGGTAATACATTGTCTCTGCCCACAGAGATCTTACCATCTAGAAAGAGGCATTAGAGCCACAGAAAACCAATTACAACTAAGCCTGCCAATTACTCTCAGTATTTGAGCAAAATGTTGTCGAAACACAGAGCAGGGAGGTGCTATTTCTTCTGAGTTGTTGAGGGAAGAAGGGTTAGGAGAGTTTTGCTAAGGAGGTGATGGGGTGAGTGACCACTAGGTAAGAGAAAGCCAAATCAGCTCCCGTTTGGGGAGTAGCATGGAGACAGTGATCCGACTGAGTGCGGGGCATGTTCAGTGTGTGATCATGAGTAAAGCTGTCAGTGTTTAGGGCTTTGGGGATGTAGGTCGAGAGATTAGAAGTGCGGAGCCTGGCATTAAACAAAAATTTGATCGTGGAATCACAGGCAGAGGGCTGGATACTGGCGCAATGGAAGCTATGGGCAAGAATGAAGCAAATGTCAAAAACTGCAGGACTGAGAACAGAACTTTGGGGAACATTCCTATTTAGAAGTCAAGCAGAGGAAGAGAGAAGCCAGCGAAGGGGATTCATCAAAGGGACGGAGTAGAGGCAGGCGCGCAGAGCACAGCAGATGCAAAAGGAAATTAGAGACAAGGAGAGCAATCACCTGAGAAACAACTGCAGTGCTTGTTTAGCTGCCCAATGCTTCAAAAAGATCAAACAGGTTCCAGACCAAGCGGGACGTCAGCTCTGGGAACTAGGAGGTTACAGGTGATCATGCAGGCTGGGTTTGAAGGAACAACCAGGCTAGAAGCCAGACTGTAGAGGATTAAGGAGCAAATGGTCCCTGAAGACACGGAGGTAGCAGGGCCAAGTCTTGTAAAATAGCTGCACTGAAAGGAAAAGCATGAATGTCCAGCCGGAGGTGGAGGGCAGCGAAGCAAGAAGAGGGGATAAGGAGCAGGATTTGATGATCTCCAATAGACCAGGTTCTGTGCAAGTAATTTTAAATGTCACCTCTTTTAGTCCTCTCGACAGCACCCTATTTGACCACGAGGAAACCAAAGCTTGGAGTGGTGACCAAGTTTGAATAATTAGTAAACAGACAAACTGAGACTCAATTCTAAGCTGCAGTTGCCAGTGTTTTGTTTCTGTCCATATCGGTGCGGTTTCTAGTAAAGGGAAGAAAAGAATAATTAAATTATTTGGAATCAAAACCTTCTGAGATCCTTAATATATTACCTAACAGAACAGCTGTGAGGGGAGCTTAGGAGAAAGAAATGTCCTGACAATTCGGGGGAATTCCTCTATCAAGTTTAGCGTGTGACCTTGTGTGTGTGAAAGTCTCCAGGAATCTGACACTACAACCTCATAAGCGATGTGACATGCAGGGCCCAGAACAGGCCCACCATCAGGGCTAGGGGCCCCTGGGCTCCTGGTGGGACCTGGATGCCCTGAGGCTACAGAACCTTCCAGTGACTCCCTGACGGTGGATTAGGGGTTGGTGGAGCAGAACCACATTCTCTATGGACTCCACTCACTTCACCTGTTGTCTGGAGCAGGGTAATGGGCCTGGACTCTCAGCCAGACTGCCTGGGTTTGAGTCTTGGTTCTGCCACTTATCAGCTGTGTGACGTGTGCCATTGAGCAGAGGATTTAACTTCACTGTACCTCTGTTTTCTTATCTAATGGGGCTAATTGTATGTAATAAGATTGTTATGATCATTAAATCTCTTAAATGTTTATAAAGCGCTAGTGCATTTGTTCAATAAATAAATCTGAGGCTGGTAATTATTCAACCAACTTCTGTACTTATGACTTGGATAATATAAGGAATAAGAATATACTTTTTGACCATTTGCAAATTTTTTTCACACACATCCCATTAAATTCCTACAGAATTTTGTTAGCCCCAGGCTTAGATAAGGAAACTGAGGCCAAAGAAGTCAGCTGACATGACTTTAGAGCAAGCCAAGCAAATCTCTGGGGGAAGCTGGGCTGAGAGTCCTCCTGCTTCCTCTTTCAGAGTTTGTTGGCTCAAATGGACTGCTTCAAAATCTCCCTGCTGCTTCCTGCTAAGCTGGTGGTGCCTGACTATTATATCTAACCCATTGGATGGTAGATCCTCAAAGTATATATGCTTTGAAGCAGTGTGGTGGGCAGAATTATGGCTCCCCCTCAGATATGCCCACATCCTAATCCCAGAACCCATGACTATGGTGAATACGTTACCTTACGTGGCAAAAGGACTATGTAGAGGTAAATTAGCTAAGGACCGTGGCATGGGAGGTATTTGGCCAACACAAACCCACACGGGGTACACCCCAAGTGAATTCTGGCACTGACCACCCGGCGTTAGTGCAGACCCCACAAGTCAAAGAGCACGCCACAACAAGGCTTCCCCTGTTTCAAAGCTGCACAAGCTCCCTCAGGTTCCATAATTTGCTCGAATGACTCACAGAACTCAGGACAGCACTCTACTTATAATGACAGTTTTTATTATTAAGCCCACTTTGGACTTCTGACCTGCAGAACTGTAAAATAAAAAATTTGTGTTCCTTCCAGACTCTAGGTTTGTGGTAATTTGTGACCGCAGCAAAAGGACGCCAACGCGGGCGGCATGACGACGCGGTGCTCAGGAGCACAGGCACCAAGGCTGCACTGCCTAGGCCTGACTTCCGACTGCCCCCCCTCAACTGTGTGGCCTTTTTTCTCCTCCCGTCTCCATCGTATTATGCCGAGTGGTTACGATGACGGAGATTTTAGGCAGAGAATGCTTAGAACAGTAACTGAAACTTAGTAGGCAGTCACTGCTACTCAGTGTATAATGTTTCAAGTGTATGAAACTACTCAAACAAAAACACTAACAAAATTATCCAACTCTCCGTGGGAAATCTGGTCCTGACCAACGTCCTCCCCGCCTTGTGGCCGCCTCAAGAGCCATCCTTCTGGAATCTTGATGCGTGGTTACGTTAAAATCAATCAGTTCCCTCCCCTTCCATTCCCTTCCCTTCCTTTCCTTCTTCCTTTCTCTGCCTCAAAAGGATTCAGGCAAATCACCACGAGCACCCTGGGCCGTGGAACCCTCGGCTTGGCCGCTCAGAGGTGACCCATGCATGTGCTTCCCTTGTCCTGCACTCTGCTCCGCACTGATCTGGGCTGGGGCCCAGCGATGGCAGAGGTGGCTCTATGCCCTGTCCTCTGGGGGTGCTGAGCCTTTAAGCCGCTGCCAGCCTGGCCAGACTCTCCAGTAGCTGAGTTCTGCTGGGCTCAGCCATCTCTTGGGGCTGCACACCCACTCGAGTAGAGACGAGTCACCACTATCCTGGTGACTTCAGATGAAATTGAGCTTGGGGAAGCTCTACAATTCTGGAGAACAGGGTGCCTTAAAGCTCACCTTGGCCAACCATCTCATTTTACAGATAAAGAATATGAAAACTTTAGAGGACAACTGACTTGTCTTAAGTCACTAAAATTTATTTTGGTCTAATTCAAACATAGGCATTAGTTTAATTGTCATTTTACCGCCTGCCTCAGGTTTCAGCATGGCAGGAAAGCACCACTAAACCTCCTGAAGGGTTGTTCTAATCAACAGTCTTTAGACTCTGGCCTCACGCTATTGGCCTATGGAGGCAGCAGGGCAGGGACTGATCCTAGACGGCCAAGCTAATGTCTCATTCTGGTCCTCAGGCCACGAATGGTTCAGAGTGATGGGCAGCCAGCTCCACAGGAACACAGCTGGGCGTGTGTTACAGTGAGGGACATGACATTTCACTGTAGAGCTTAAGCAGCGGAGAGTGAGTTCCAACTACGTACAAAAGAATAAATAAAAATTTTGGTTCCTAAATTTGATTTTGATTATGGGATTCATTTCAGGGACAGCTGCTGCATGAGTGCTTGGCATGGCTTAGCAGTAGGAAGCAGTAAGGCAGCACACGGTTCTCAGCCTCTGCCCCGGGGAGGAGCACGCCTCTCTCCCGCTAAAGCTCTGACCGATAGGTAAGCGCGAGGTCAGTAGGACAGGTCTGCCGGGACTGTAGAGAAGACCAGGCCACTCACAAGACTGTCTCTGCCAGTCACCCTGATGGGAAAACTGAGGCATGCAGAGATCAGCTGTGTAACAACCTTCCTCACCAACCCGCTTTGCCTTCCATCGACGGCAGGATAAAGTCAAGACATCATGCTAGCGTTACGAGCTGTAGACTTCTCCACTGGTTTTTCCACTTCCTCTTTCGGCATTTCCTCTGTGTACCTTCCCCTCAGCTATCCTAAATGCATGGCCACTGCGGAACCTCAGCTCACCAGAACTTTCAACTTTCCTGGGCTTTCGGCCACGCTGACATAACATCCCAGAACAGCCTCCAAAGACCACATCCCCTTTGCTCATCCACCTCATACAGACCCACTCATCCTCCGTGAACCAGCTCAAATGTCACCTCCCCTTGAAGCCCTCCCTAACCTCTGAGGCAGTCAGTGTCCCCCTCTACCAAAGAGCAGAGAATATACTTTCTTTTTTGCCTTTTTAATCCCAGTTCCAAGCACAGGGTAGGTTCCTGATCCATGTTTACTGAATGGATAAATGAGCAGTAGACACTAACATTCACTGAATGACCGACCACGGCGACACTCTCTGCTAAGTGCTGTGCCCACATTCTCTCCATCACCACACGGCCACCATACCTGGGTCATTCTATGTGCACGAGGCAGGCCTGAGCCAGCAAAGCCTCGCTGCTTTTCTGGCACTGCTTTCCCAGGAGCACCAAAGAATGAGGAAGATGATGTAACATCACTGCCCCATTCTGAGAACCCGCAAGATCTCCCTGAGGGTCCAAGTGCATGTATTAGATTGTTGTGACCTCCTCAAGTCGCCTCATTTCCCTGAGGTGTGCCTTTTATCAGCGAAAATGCATCCTTACACCACCAGAGCAGGCGAACCGCAGCTCCCGCCTCCCTCCCCGCCCTCTGCAGAGGCCCTTGGTTGGTTGTGGCCTGGCGCGCCCCCCAGGCTGCAGCCTGACTCCTGGCTTCAACAACCAGCATTTCACCCTCAATGGTTCTCCAGGCTTCATCCGCAATCATTCGCCCACAGTCGTCTGGCTTTCCCTGCCCTCCTTGAGGCTTTGCATCTGTCTCTTTTCAGTTTGTCTGCCGCTTCGCTCACCTACTTAGAAGTCAAAAGTTCATAATTTCACTTATTGGGAGAATGAATAGCCCACATGGAGGCACACGTAAACATTCTAAAATACCCAAATAAGATGCCCAGCATACACATGACCTGAAAGACATTTCTAGAACGTGTTACCATCTTTCTGAAAGCTGAAGTAAAAGCAAAGCCTAGCCAGAGACTAGAGCGAGGCAGCAAAGTTCTGACCTTACCTAACTCATGACTCCAGCTGCTCATGGCCTCGCCAGTTGTGCTATATATACTCTTATGCACGTTCGAGAAATTCACAGAGCCTCAGAATCACTGCTCTGAAATCTCCACCATCATTTTAAGTAGGACATTAAGAGATTTCATGTTGCTTAAACACTCTAATGGAAGGAATCTTGAATGACACTATTTAAATCAGCAGAAAACTGCCCTGATTTCCATTTCCAACAGCCACAGGCTTGAAGAAGGATGAGGAGACAGGCAGCCAAGGTCCCCTCAGAGTGATTGACAACTGTGGCTGCATCTGAGGACAGCCAGGCACTGCAGGCAGACACGGGGTGCCCGACCTCATTGATTTTTGTAACAGGTCACTCCCACCCAAGCTCATTGTTCTTTCTCCTAGGAACACACAGGCCCAGGGGCAAAGGGAGGTCTGTATCATGTTTCAATAAGCACTACCTGAATCCATATAAGCATATGATTCTATCTAAAACTCAATAATTCACTGAACTGGCATCCTTTTAGCATCTCTGCAGTCAATGCCTCTCAGAGAACAGCGCTACAATTGAACTAGAAAATTAGAGCTTTTAGCTGGACTCCCTGGAGGTGCATATGTAAAACAGAATAATAAATGATTGTCATTTCAGTTCAGAACATAGAATTAATCAAGGCAAAAGAGGGAGTCTGAAGTCCTGTGGGAAGAGCCACCACGGGTCACTGGTCACCATCATTTGCCAGCAACGAGATGAGCAATGGAAGAGCCTGTCTCCTTTGTAACCAGGACTGTGTGGAGTATCCGTGGCTGCATGTAACCTTTAGAGAAACTACCAATAGGAAAATTATTTCCCAGTGCATTTTTTTTTCTGCTAAAAAATTCAAAAGCCTAGCCTCAGGCAGTAGAAACACAATCAGGCCACAAACATGATGAACATACTTGTCGCTCCTTCCAGGCAGGGAAGGGGACAAGAAAGGCACCCCAGAGCCCTCAGGGAGGCATGATGAGCAAGGCAGAGGCTGTGAGAGCTTCCAGAAGCCTCTCTTTGACCAGATCACTTAGATCGCTGAAGGAGCATCAGTCCAGACTGCTTTAGACGGAGAAAACCTAATGGCCAGCTGCAACAGGAATGGCCAAGCATTTTGAGAGCTAGTTGGAACATATGTCTATGAGCACGTCAGCTCAGGGGCCTGGGATCTCTGGTGCAAAAGCTACTCAAAGTGCGGTCCTCAGCATCCGCATGTAGAATCTCAGGCTCCAGCTTAGACCTACTGAATCAGAGTCTTCATTTCAACACGATCATCAAGCAGCTCCCATTCGGTGAATGATGGTTTAGCGCTGGTTTAGAGCACTGTTCACAGTTTTCCTGGTATCTGCCTAGATGAGTCCTTATCAAGGCAGGAGAAAGATGTGTTTCTGCCCAAATAATAAGTATGTATTGCAAAGATAGGTCTGTTCTCCTTGGCTTTCTGTTTGGCCATTAATGCATATACGCACAGTGCTGTGACCCACAGGTTAGTGTCCTAGAGAAGAGGTGACCCCTACTCCCTAGTCCATTAAGAACGGTGTCCTAGAAAAGGGACCTGACCTGCAACTCAGTATAAAAGGCAGGTGGGGAACAGTCTTTACAGGGAGACTCCTAGGTGGGAACATTTGGAGTATCCTCTGGGAAGTGGCTGTGTCTGCAAGAAGGACACCCACAGTGGATGTAGGCAGAAAGTTCTCCCAGGGGAGCACTGGGAAGAAGAGAAACATATTTCTAACCTTGGGCCTCTTCTGCCTTTCCCCTGCTCTCAGGCCCTAGTTCTGTCCCCACCCACAGCCCTCCCTGTCCCCAGATCCCACCGTCACCTCCCAGGCCCCTCCTCCAGATCCTGTGCCTTCTCACAGACCGAAGCTCCCTCCAGCCCCACCTTCTCTGTCTGCTCATCTGCTACCCCACCTAGGCTCTAAAACCTCCTTCATTTCTCAAAGCCCATCACAGCCTCTACACCCTCTCCTGAGGGACAGCACTCCTAAGGCAGGGAAAGGATGTGGGGAAGGCCTATCTAAAACCAAAGAACATCTCCCAGAGGCTCCCCAAGTCTCCCCCGAGCTTCCCCACGTCACCACCAACCACCCCCATCCTTGAGCTTGGAAATGCTACTGAAGCTGAACTGAAGGAAAGGCTGCAAAGAAGGTGGGGGAGCTTAAGTGGGCTCTGTCTGCAAGCCCAGACCTCAAGCGAAGAGGGTCCCAGGGAAGAAGAGGGTGCCCCTGCCCAGTAAACAGACTTTTTCTGGCATCCA
Organism: Vicugna pacos; assembly: GCF_048564905.1. NCBI lineage: Eukaryota > Metazoa > Chordata > Mammalia > Artiodactyla > Camelidae > Vicugna > Vicugna pacos. The sequence continues at coordinate 47,087,693 of NC_133001.1, forward strand.
CCCACAAAGAGGCTTCCTGACCCTTTTTAAAGAAACATTTGCATTGTTATAGACTCGGGCCTGGCAGGAGGAAGGGCCGCAGGGGTATCATTATAGAACTGAATGTAACCAAATACACTACCACTCTTCTGAAGCCTCGGTGCTTGGAACAACATTTGGGATCAGATACAGTGGGGTCTGAGTCCCACCTTCCCACTCTGTGAGTTTTGTGAGTTCAGGCAAGTTGCTGAACTTCACTTTGCCCTTAACGCCTCCTCTGTAAAATGGAGAACGGTAGCAGTGATCTCATAAGGTTACTTTTTGATGAACAAAATAACAATATATAGTCTCTGGCATTTCAGAAAGTAGTATTTTTTATTTCATTAATTATATCAAAAAGAGAATGTCTCCAAATGTATTTCCTGCACATTGGAAGTTGTTTCCTAACTTCATATGGATTTCAGATATCTAAAGGCTAAGATTTGAACCAGAAGATTTATTGGTTGAATGGTAGGGATAAAGAATGACAATGACTTCAGACTTGGAAAACAGATTAAGATAACTTTTTATCAATGTAAATTTTGATAAAAATAGGAACGTCAGAAGAATAAACTGGTTGAGGAAGAAGAGGAGACAGAAGCAGAAGCATTTGTGACACTGTGTTTCGTAAAATGCCTCTAGCACAGTAAGAACCAAAGGAAATCCAATATTAACATCATGAAATGGCAACAGCATCATTAATCTTCCTTTCTTTGCATGTCTATTATCAAAGCTAGGCATCTTGCTTATAGGCAATAAGTCATTAAAGCATTTGCTGATTTCAACTCCTTGGTACTAAGTGTAGTTCTTGGATAATGCAAGCATAATTTTTAAAATGCAAACATATGCAAACATTAACCCTAAATTCATTAAAATGGAATCTACCTGCTTATATCAGCACCCTTGGGAATCAAATCCTACTCTTAACATTTAGATAAATCATCTCCCAGTTAACAGTATTTATCAGCATTTAGACTTAAGTCATAGTCAATAATACATAGGCTGAAATATTTACAAATAAATGTATGATTTGCAATAAATGATTAAGAGTCAGATCTAAAAATAAAGCATTGTATTTGTGCATTCATGAAATGAATAAAATGTGATAGCTGAAAAGTATATTTTGGAAAGTGTGTATATGTCAAAAACAACCCAAAGTTCAAACATCATTCTTTATTGAGTTCAATTCAACATCAAGAAATGCCACTCCTAGAGAGTCTAATTTTGGGGAGTTTTCACCTGAGGGGAAACAGGGTCAGCCTGAAAAGAAGCTCAGATGCATTTTCCACTGTAGTGTTCGCTGTTGCCAACATGACAGCAACATGTTAGAATTTAAGAAGAGGAATAGCAGAGAAAGAGCATGAGCACAAACGCATCTAAGGGTTGCTTCAAACCAACACTATTTCACCAGCAGCTGCTCTCTCTAGGGACACAAGGAGACAGACAGGTGTTCTCAACCTGGGCCCCGAAAGAAAAGCACTAACAGTGGAGTTCGCTGCCTTACACTCCTGTGTTCACACCTGCCTATCTTCAGGGGCTGAGTGCCTCCTGAGGGAGGGACTCCTTCTCTTGTTAAGAACCCTGTACTTTATGTATGAAAATCAACACCTTCCAAAGGAGCTCTTACCTATACGTGTGATGCCCCAGGCTGCAATGTGCACTGTTAGACGGGAGAAAAGGGACTGAAGAGGACTTCTGGGAGACTCGTAGCAACCCATTTAGAATATGCCAACCACAAATATTCACCAAACACTGTGTCTAAAATGAAGCTCTGAGCTGAGGGGAGACAAGGAATCAGAGAGCACCCACTGCCCACGGGGAACGCGCAAACCAGTAGCTGATGGACTTTCTCCCTTTAAATTCGTATGATCAAAGAGAATTTCTAAGTATTTCTTCAAGTGGGCTGAGTAACTGTATCTTTGTCCACATGTAGTAGAGACCATTCCATTAGCCACCTTTGCGAGAAAAACAATGTTAATAGTCATGGCTTATTAAGCCTCTGCCATCTCAGTTCCTGGAAAGGATTACTGTGATGTCATGCAAATTCAGTTCTGGTACTTAGGGGTCTGAGGGAGTTTCTGGCAGGTGAGATGTATGTTAATTGGATTTCAGGTGACATGAATGGGAAAACCTGAAAGAAGTTCCTTATTTCTTCCAAGGACAGGACAAAAGGTCCAGACTCACTTCTAAGACGCTTCAGCCATCCCTGAGCAAAGCAAAATCTTCTCCAAAGATTATTTGTGCTAGGCATCCTTCCAGGGGCAGGAGACAGCTATTGATGAAGGCTCCCATGGTTGCTATGCACAAAAGACCCTCTCGCTCAGAACACCGCTGCCATAGATACATGGGACAAAACCTCTGCCTTCAAGGAGCTATATATATATCCCATTGGTTTTACTTCTCTGGAGAACCCTGATGGACACACAACAGACACATGATGTGCCCAGACAAGAAGAGGAAACCCATGTGACAGACGTCCAGACAGTGGTGGGATATGGAGCTTTAAGGGAGGTTGTCACAGTTATGAAGAACCTTGTAAAACACACTCAGTAATTGGGATTTTACCCTAGAAGTGAACAGGGGCCAGTGAAGGTTTTTAGGCAACGACCGCCAAGCCTATTAGAAGAAGTCTCTGGTCACAGACATAAAAAATAAACATGGTTACCAGGGGGAAAGGGGGTATAAAGGAATGAACTGGGGTTCGATATTTGCAGATACTAACTACTACATACAAAATAGATAAACAAGTTTCTTCTGTAGAGCCCAGGGAATGTATTCAATATCTTGTAGTAACCGATAATGAAAAAGCACATGAAAATGAATATATGTATGTATATGTATGACTGAAACATTATGCTATATAATAGAAATTGACACAACATTGTAAACTGACTATATTTCAAAAAAAGAAAAAAGAAAAAGAAAAACTCTCTGGGAGCCTCCAGATAGAGGATGGATGGGTTGGGGCAGAATTGGTGGCTACGGAAGAATGGCCTCATAGACACTATGTCTATCAGTCTGGGCCCCAGGATTTAGCCCTTGCTGTCACTCCTTTGTGTCTGTTTCACTCAGTAGCTTCTTCACCTCGTTTTTGCAGCGTGTGCTAGGTGAGGCATATGAGCAAGCCAGGTGGTGCTGGCCACCAGAGTTTCAGGCCATCCACCCCTACAAAGGGCCTCAGTGAGAGACCCGTGAACACAGGTGCTTTGCCTGTCGCCTGCCCCCCCCCCCGCCCAGGCCCATCAGTGTTGCAATTGTTACCATCCTGAGTGACACCCTTGGAAATTCATCACCATGTCACATTTGGCAGCTGAATCAACGGGCACCTTTTATTTATTCATGAGCTGAGCACTGGGGAGCAGTGAAGCTCCATCTCCAGATCTATAGGGCTGTTGATTTTCAGAGAGCAGCCTATTTATTCAAAACCATCCTCAGCTGCGTGAGACCTTTACACATTTGTAAGTAGATAGACTGGGATTGTTCATGCTTCCCGTGCAGACGCCCATTCATTGCCTTCCCTAAAGGCTGTGGGCAGCTCCACAAGTGAGAAGGTTCCAGCCAGTCGGAAGGGCAACATTCATCACCAGGTGATTTGTTTATTGCCTTTCACCTAAAGGACTCCCAGCTGCATCGTAGAAGACTCACTAACCTGCCAGAAAAATGTGGCCACCTTCCTGCTTGTGCTCGGGAGACAGTCCCCTAGCAGGGAGCACCAGGGGCTGGGTAGGGAGGGAATTCAATACCTGCCTCTGAAACAGTATCACAGAGGGCCACTCAGCTTGGCTGCACCCAGAGTGCACAAAATCTCAAGTGCCTCCTCTTGACTCCCCAAAACTTAACAAGCCTCCAGGACGTCTTTCCTCACTCTGAGGCTCTTAAAAGGGGGTGGGGCCAAGCTAATTGGATTTGGGCACATGAAATACTAAGAATGGAGCTTAAAATCAGACTCTGAAGTAGAGGGATATTCAAAACACTTTTGGCCTGTGTTTTTCTTCACTTTATCTCTTTGGGGAGGGTGTTTATAGTTCTCTTAAGGATTAGGTAATCTTGTAAAAATCTGAACCATTTTTTCAGACAAATCCAGGCTGCAAGGAATGACTGAAATGGGTTGCTTAAAGAAAATCTGCCTGACCGTAGAGAAGGCGAAAATGTGACCGAGTGACAGACGTGTCCTCCAAAGATTTGGATGCCTTCTGTTTCATCAGCAGCTTAGGGGCCCACCTCCATTGGCTCCTCCATCACTGAGAAGAGAGGCAGGGGATCTAGAGCATAGCGTGGGCTTTAAATTGGAAACATTTTTGCAGAGTTCTAGCCTGTGATTAACAATTTGAACCTCTGCTCTTGTCCAGCAATCAGCAAACCATGACTCAGGTCTTTCAACGGAGCACAAGGTGGAGGCAGAGCGCCCAGAACCCTGTGTGACCCTGAGCACATGGTAAAACAGCAGTCAGGCCCAATATTTTTCAAAGAGAAGAGAAATGTGGGGCAGCATGGAGATGTGCAAACTCTGCCTCTTGCTCTCCAAAGCCCAAGATTCACAGCCAGCGTTTCCGTCCAAGACTTCCTTGTGGGAGGGCTATTGGCTGTTTGGCGTGCTTGTTTTGTTTGAATGACCTTTTCTATACTGTTTGTTAGTGTGAACTAAAAGCAGCACATGAGTGATGCTGGGAGACGGTTGACAAGCATTATGCTGCCTTTCAGTACTTTGTCTTGGAGACGTCATCCTCTCCTCTGCTCTAACCTTCACTGCCCACTATTGATCTTTTCCCAGACACCATCTCTGCTTTGACCACGAGCCCAGAGAAAGAAAAGCATAGTTGATACACACACCCGCTCTGCCTGGGAGGAAGAGGGACCCTGTCCTTCCTCAGCCACTTGCCCCTCTACACAATAAGCTACTTCTATGGCACTTATTTATAAGTGCCTGCGGTCAGAGGTTGTCACATAAATTTAAGTGTACAGGTGCCGCAATCTGCATACCCGTTTTAAGACCGCGCAAAAATCTGCCAAAGCACAATATATTTTGAAGATGGGTCACGAATAATGCAAATGTTAAGGTACTTTTTATAAGCATAATTAACTCAAGGACCCACTATAAAGAGCACGTGAGACATAGACATTGAAGGGTTTTTTTTTAATAACAGAAAGAAATGGAAATGAATTATCATAAAGTTTCCACATTGTGACATTCTCAGAGAATAGTTAACTTTACTTAAAGTAGCTTATGACCCCTACAAGATAAGGCCAAATGAGTTAATTCAGTAAGAAAATAGTTTCAGAAAGAATAAGCTGCCATTCCATCTTAGAACTGTTACTGTTCCTAAAAATAAGCAGGAGGCAGTGTGATTTAGAGGACAAAGCACTTTGAGTTGAGGCACTTTCATCCTCACCAAGCCCTGGGTCCACCTGACCTTAGCCACTGGCCGTAGTTTATTCATCTGATACTGAGGGACTTGTGCCCCGAGGTTCTTTGACGAGCAGAGCATTAGGAAAAGAAATTTTCAATAGGGTAAACCCTAAGGAATGGACAGCAGCGGCTAGAGGAGACACGTGCATAAGACCCATGTCTCGGAAGTTGTTGCTGAAAACTAGAAGGCTCTGACTTGACTTTAGTTGGTAGCACTGGTCATATTGGGAGCTGTGCTCCAGAACAACAAGGGGTAGAAGTCTGAGTATGGCCGGAGATGGCCCAGACACACGGAGGCTCTACCTGACAAGAGTAAGTAGCTGAGTCTTGTCACCCCCTTGGTAATCACTGTAACTGCTACGAGTTGCTCTCGGAGGATGGCTAAAATGTAAGCAAAAGGGAAAATTTAGTGGCTCTTTTACTGGATGTTCACTAAGCATCTGTGTTGTGCTCTACATAGGAGGATACTGAGGTGAACAAGATACCACCCAACCCTTGAGTTATCCCCGTCTACGAAGATGACACACGTGCAAGTAATTACACAGAGACAGTAAAGTATGACAGCATCACCTGGATGGAACTTGAAGAGACTGGTGGAAAACAAGTATGGAAAGAGTCTGAGGATAGATGACATTGGTACGGGTTGATGAGTTAGAGTCTGATTTTGTGTAAAGCAGGGAAAGTGAATATTTTAAATACAGAATTAGAGCTCTGTGTTTATGTACAATTGCTCTGACAGTGTCCACAATGGCTTGATGTAAGGAGCGGGTATTTGACAGAAGCAGAATTGGTAAGAGATCTATGGCTAATACAGTAGACCAGGAAAAGATGGTGAACGGTGGGGTGAGAGTGAGAAAGGAGAAAGGAGACGGGCTCCAGAATCTCTAAGAAGAAGTTCTGCAAGAACTTGGTGGGCAGGTGATCTCTAAAGGAAACATTCAATTACAGCTATGTTTCCAGCACATAAAAGTGATTTGGGATATTCAGGAAGAGGTATGTAGGGAAATGGATCAAGGGGATGAAACTCAGGAAGATGGCCTATTTTGAAGATCAGGATTTTGGAGCCCTCAGCCCATGGGCGTTGCTTGAAACTTCAGAAGATCAAACAGCACACAGTACACAGCTTTGCCAATGGCAAGTCCTAAGGGCCAAAGCTGGGAAAGCAGTTCCAGGGGCTCAATCCCTATTCTTCCCTTCCCCATATTTTGGGAAAACTAAAAGAACATAGGCCCCCATTCCTCTCAAAGATAGCCACATCCTAATCCCCATGGCAAAGGGAAATTTACATTGCAGGTGGAATTAAGGTTCCTAATCAGCTGACCTTAAAATAGGAAGATTATCCTCAATTATTTGAGTGAGCCTAATGGAATCCCAGAGGTCCTTGTAAGTGGAAGACAGAGACAGAAGACAAGGTCAGAATCAGAGAGGTGGCAGTGTAAGGACTCAGCCCAACCTCGATGGCTTTGAAGAGGGAGGCAGGAGACAGGAGCCAAGAAATGCAAGTGGTCTCCAGAAGCTAGAAAAGGCAACAAAGGATTCTCTTTTAGAGCCTCCAGAAGAAACTCAGCCCTACCAACATCATAGCCCAGTGAGACTCACTTAGGATTGCTGACCTCCAGAACTGTAACTCCCCCTCACCTTTTGTTCTAGGTGTTGCCTCCTTCCCACATCTCTTTCTTTCTCTACCTTCAGTGTTCCCTTCCCCAGGACAAGTCCCTGGAAGCAGCTGCCAAGACAGCACCATGTGAGAGCAGCAGGCCCTTGCCTGGGAAGGACTCGACTGCACCTCCTGAGAGCCAGCCTTGGCAGAGGATCCTGCTGAGCATGTGCAGCCTGGCCATGAACGTGCCCAGGCTGCAGGTGCTGTCAGGATCAACACCTGTGAGGGAGTGAAGTGAGCAGGACTGACCAGAAGGCTGAGATTCTGTCACAAAGGCCTCAGACAATCACCTTGGAGCTCAGGAGCTGAGACGGCCCTGCAGAGTTGTCTCAAATTGCAACAAAAGCACCAGGCATTTTAAACTCTTTATCAACCAACCATTGGATGTGGGCTACTCCTCAAAAACGTGACGAGGTGAGGCAGCTCTCTTCAGCTGAGAGTAATGGTGAGCAGGGCGTGAGACTCAGCTGGCAGCCACCAACATCCCCACGGCTGGGAGACTGAGGGCTTCAGTCCTACAAGGGGGTATCTGAGTGGGACATTAAGTAGCCAACATTTCCTCCACCATCAGGGCTGCCCCAGTTCCCCTCCACCCACCACCTCCACCTTCAGGGCTCAACCTAGACACCACCATCCCACTGCACCCCTTCCTGAGCCACAGGGCTCCTCCCTTCCTTAAAGACCCTCTATGGGCACTGCACTCCCCTCATTTGGAACTTTATGTGACTTGCTGCCAATGCAATTTGCTGGCCAGTATCCTTCTCGCACCTGCATCAGCTCAGAAGGCCCTAAAGGATTTCATTTGCTTCTTTAACACTGACCCTTTCCCTGTCTTTATCTGCTCAATCCTCAGCCCTCCTCAACCACAACACCCACACACACACACACACATACACACAAGGCAATGTATCTGCTAGCCCTTATAGTGTAAAACAAGCCACATCAGTGTAGGCTTGTTAGATATTTGACTGATGCACACAAAAGAGAAATGGTGGTCGTGGTGGATTTAATCCCCAAATAAGGGGAATGAGCTGGGGGGGGTGCAGTGCACATTTCTGGGGTGTGTGATAAAATTTTCCTGCCTCTAGTGCCCGGACTCTAGGAAAGCTGCCGCTGCTGCTTCTGCCCGAGCACAGAAATCTCTACCTGGTTTTGCTGCAGAATGATCATACCACCACTAGATGAGCAGCAAACTCTAAAACCAGCCAGCACCAGAACCAGAGCAGTTCAGATGTGGGGCTCCCAAGTTTGCCCCCTCCACTTCTCAGCCACGTGCCTTCCAGCTAAATTGCCTCTTAGTTATGTGTGACATAAACTTCCAGGTTCCTGGTTCCCTGTTTAATAATCAGACAAATAATGGTCTTAATTGCTTGTAAAAGACCAAGAAGATTTTAGAAGGAAAAGCTAATGAAATAGGAAGAGTTCTGGATTGCCCGATCAGGATAAAGACCCCCACTGGCTTGTAGCAGGTGACTTCTGATTTTTTGCTGTATCTTTCTTACCTTTTCATTTTGTTGGTTACAGCTGTGGGGGTGACAGAACACAGAAATACCACTTAGTGAGCTGTTATTGGTCTGAAACTGTCTTATTGCTTTGTGGAAAGAAATTGCAGGAAGAATTTTTAGATATTGATATCTGTTTGTGAGAGAAAAGTACAGTCATTCATAGCGGGGTTTTGACAGGTCAATTTTGGAGAGAGATTCACCCACCTGGAATCTGCGCTTTCTTATCTTCAAATGTCTGGCTTTGCCCAGATTCACAAGATGGGCTCTGGAATCTTTGACCATCTTCTCTCCCAGCCCAGCCCTGCCCGAAATTTGAGGAAAATATTTCCATTTGCTTTAGATCAGTGTAATCACTCATTCTCCAATTGATTTCATTTGTAAATGGGAACCTCGCTGATTGTGTTATTCTGCGTTATTAAACATTGTCTGTTTCCAGATGGTCTACAGAGCAGGTCTGAGCTGAGAGAGCGTGTCGTTGGGCTGGGTTAATCTATCACTGGGGGCACATGTTCTGCAGGTTCACTTTCAATAACTGGTCTGTGTTTTTCCAAATGGATTTACATTTTTATGTTCGACTGATGACTTCTCTAGAGACACATACCATGAACGTCTGGCTCACTATTATTACATGTACAAGTCATAAAGCTATGTAATAAGACTCATAAAAACATGCAAATAGTCCTTTTCCAGGGAGAAAAGGAACATGATTAGCCCTAAAATCAGAAGCTTTGCAAAGCTGATTGCTCTGCTGGGAAATGACAGAAAGGAAGATAGAACTTCCCCTGGGATGTCCATTCCTAGATAAATGATAAGGCAGACAGAGAGACAGACCCCAAAACTACAGAATTTTGTGTGGCTGGGAAGCCACCTCTAGTGGTCAGGAGAAAACGGGTCCTGGACTGTCCTGCCGAGGCTAGAACATGCTCTCCCTGCTCCCCACCACGGACCCCGAAGGCAGCCCCCTCATTCACACTCTCCACCTCTAGGAACTCAATCTGGAGGCCCACCTCTCCATTTCAAATTCTTTTTTCTCTCCTCCCATCCACAGTGGCCCCTCTCTACTGGAGCCTTCTGACTTATCATACTCAGCTCTTGATTTTATATTCAGCCTGTGCTTTCTCTTCTCTGGGAGGGTCCACGACTATTTCCTCAAAAAATTTTCAAGCTCTTCCAGGATGTATAGACTTCTTCGTCATTCACCATCCCACCCACAGGCCCTGCATTTGCGAGAGCTCATGCAGTAGCTGCTCCAGTCAGTAGACCCTCAATGAAAGCTGCACGCATTAGCTGTTCAAAGCCTGTTCACAATGGATTCTCTGCGTCCCTTCATGCTACCTTCAATCCATTCTTCATACTGCAGACACAGTGAATTTTTTAATGCAAAGCTGATCACATCAACTCCCAGTTTAATAACCCACCTGACAAAGCCCTCCTGAGTCCTGCTGAGTCTAACTCCTGCTCCTCCCCGGCTCACCTTCTCTCTCTCTGTCACAGCTCTCCCTGCTCCACACACACACAGCTGCTTTCACTCCTTGCACGCCAGGATTCCTCCTGCTTCAGACAACTTAGTCAGGCTGTTCCTTCTGTCTACAGGGCTGTTCCCCTGTCTATCAACAGTTAACATCTACTAAGTGATCTACTCATCATTGAATTCTCAATGATTAAATACCCTTCTCTCTGGAGTTCTTCCCTGATCCTGTAAACCACCTGAAACCTTTCTATTCTGCATTCACACAGCACCTGATACTTCTCCTCTGTAGTAGTTTGCATAGTTATAAGCCATTTATGTATGGGACTAATTTCTATTGACCTCTGGGTCAATGACAGGGACTTTACATCATTTATCACTGCAGCCTAGAGCCCAGCATAGATTCTGGAATGCAACAGGCCCTCAATAAATACTCCTTAATAAATAAAAACCCCAATATGTGATACATTTTAATTTGCCCCTCCATCCCAGGTCTTCTTCTGGCCCAGGCACCTTAAGTCTTTGGTAAAATGTTGACCACAGGTACTTCAACACAACGTCACACCTACAACCACCAAGCCCCACAGCTGCCCCCGGGATGCCCAGATCACTCTCGGTATCTGGTCCTTATAACCTCCCTCAGCTACGTAACCAGACAACAAGGAAGCCAGAAGACCTAAAGGGGCGTGGGGGGCAGTGCATGGGAGAGTCTTGACACTGCTAAGAGATACTGTCTTCTGGAAATGTCCTCTCTGGCTGGCTGCACTGCTACCACATTCCCCTGGGCTTCCTCTTCCCCTTCTGATCTCTCCAGCTTCTTTCACAGGCCCATTGACCGAGGTCTGTCTTTGAAATGTGAATGATCTATTCTCAGACCTACTCTTAGGGCTCTCTCTTGTCACTTTGAGCCTCGGGCCTATATATGTCCAGCCACCTCCAGCAGCTCTCCTACAGACACCTCAGTTCATGTCAAAGTAAACACTTCCTTTTCATTTTCCACTCACAAACAAAGTAAGATAGAATAAAAACCCTTCTCCCCACGCTGGGTTCCCCATTTCAGGGAATGAAATCACTTTGGGTTCTTTGTGAGTCAAGGTACCCAACTTTGAGTCATCCTCGACCATGTCTCAATCCCTGCAACCAACTCGTCACCAAGTCCTACTGGTATCGCCTCTTACATGTCTCTCAAATCTGCTGGGTTCCCTGCCATGCCCACTGCTGCTACCCAGTTCGGCAGCAGCATCTTTCACCTGGACAACTGAGACAGCTTCCTGCCCAGTCACTCTGCCCCCTGTAATTGCTTTAAGTATGAACCAATTTCCACATCGCAGCCAGAGTGATATTTCTAAAATAAAAATCTGATCATGCCACTTCCCTGACCAACCCATCACTGACTCTCCACTGCTTTCCACATTAAATCCTGTATCACAGCACGGCATTCTCCTTCCCCTTCCTCAGATGCTGTGCTCCAGCCATCCTGAACCCCTCCCTTCCTCAGCCTGACTTAGTTTTACATGCATTCCTCCCTCTGCCTGTGCATTCCTACTTGATCTTCAGGTTAACATAGATAACTACCTTTTCTGTAAAGACATCCTGATTCTGCCTGGATTAGGGTCGCCATCCTCCTCTGTGCTCTCACAGCAACCAGCCACCTGCATTAACCCCATGCTTACTCCAGGGGTACTCACTATTTTAATTTCTACTTGTGATCTTCTGCTCTCATACCCTCCCCTTTGTGCTGCTAATTATTAAGAGTCCATGTTGCTCTGGGTTTACACCAAAGGCAAAAATCCCTTTGCTCAAAAATCTACAACCTTAAACTCATCAAGATAAAGAGGGCAAGCAAAACTGATAATAGGTAAAAGGGCAAATTAAAATGGTTTCTGTGCATTAATGCTTATTTAGATTTAGAAGATACCAGTGCAGACCTATTTCACACGGACAGAGAGGCAAATGATAAATTGTGGGTAAGACTCTGAAATGGAGACAGATGTTAACACAACACCCAAGGCATGTTATGTGATGCTCAGTGCTGCTAGACTGTGGCCAGAGACTCTGTCTGCCTTGCTCACCACTGCAACCCAGTGAAATAGTTGTTGAAAAAAATGGATTTTAATTGTAAAAGCCACATATAATTGGTAAAAATCAAACTGATGACTCCATTGAGTTTGAAATATCTTTTTCCTCAATACCACATTGATTATGTATATCTTCTGAAACAAGCGATTTATGGATGAAGGATGAACAGACTTAGCTAGGGCACCTCTCACAAGGTCAACCATGTGTCTGGGTGGAGCACTGGGGGAGTATGGAGCTGAATAAGGAATGGCTATAGAGTGACAAACCAACAGGGAGCTAGATGGCTCCTCCCTGCAGGACCTTCACAAGTCTTTCTTTCCTGCAACTTGATTTCCTTTCCTGTGAATCTGGGATAGTCATACTTACCTTGTGAGGCTGACATGAAAGGTGAAGGAAATAACATTTTTGAAATCGCATTTCTCTCAACAGATGCTCATAAATATTAGCTTTATTATTTATTTTATAAAACATGACTCCTTTCGTTGGCGAGCTCAGCAGTTGGCAGGAGAGATAAGCACATACCTACATAAACCGAAACGTAATTCGGGTGGGATCCGAGCCTCCAGGGCAGAGGAGCAGGCACCTCCCCAGAGGGGCTGTGCTGAGATTCGGAAGCAGTGTGCAGCACTGCGGTGGCGCCAACCACCTCCCGGGGTGTCCTTTCTCCTGTCTGTCCCAGGCTGGGCTGATGAGCTGCCCTCTGCTGCTGCTTCCAATTTCTTAGGTGGGAAGTATAAAATATTCCATGTGAAACCAACAGAAGCCTTTCTAATATCTCCATTTTTATTATATTAGTGAGTCTCCCTTTGAAATATAATTTTGTCTACAGCAATAAGGCCAAACTAAGAAGTCACATCATTAAATAAGATTTGGTGCTCTGACTCTTCAGGTGATTTCTTTTGAAGTTTATCTCCTTAGCAATCTATCTTTTCTCCTACTCCCTCCCCACAACGCATCCCTCCCCCCAGCTTCCCCTCCTGGGCCAGATGCCTGGCCTTGAGAAAAATATGAAGCACCCTCTGCACCCCAGACTCCATCTGCCTCGTCTTCTCTGTTAGGAAAGCACCAGGCAGAAGAGAGAGCTTGTGCAAAAGCCACAGCCCCCCTCCAGCAGGACCAGCACTCTGCAGCCCTGCCTTCTCTGATTCTTTAGACTGAAATGTGCCCCCCATATCACAAATACCACCCCTTCCTGGCCTCCAGCTACCCAAGTCCACACCCCACCTTTGCTTAATGGATCTCTATTCATCTTTCAAGACAGAACTTGTCACCTGTTCTAAGAAACTGTCCCGAATTCCTTCTGGGAGATGTTATTCATTTTGGCCAGTCTTTACCAGCCTATGGGTACAAACTAGTGATATTCACAGCAATGTCTAATATTTTGTTTCCTCACACCACCACCTACATGATGTAAAAATCCGGCCTCCTGCCAAGTATTCCCACCAAGACTTTCCAGATGTTCCCCACGCAGTATCTCACAGCGCCTCATATATGCTCTTGGGTAAGTCTACCCTAGAGGGAATTTCATCTCCACCTTTACCTTGGACAGCATTTCCATTGTTTCCATCAAGCTCCAGGGCATTTCCCCTGAGAGCTGTGGTCCCCCAGGGTCACATGTTGCTCCTGCGGACCCTACAGCCTCTGTCCTGCTCTGGAGACACTGCAATCTCCACCAGCACTTGTTCACTCCCCTCCTGTCCCACGTACCTCTGTTGATGGATTTGAACAATGTTCCCAGAGTACACTCCCAAGAGCAGTGTTCTTCAGAACGCCAAATGTGCGCCACAGATTTTTTTTTTTTAACTGCTGGATTCCCTAATGAAATAAATCGAGGGAATCTAAATTGTTGTTTTTCACTGTGTGGGCCTCTTAGACCAGCAGTAGCAGCATTACTTGATAGCTTCTTAAAAATGCATAAACTCAGCCCCAACCCAGACCCAAATTTTAACAAAATCCCCAGGTGAATCACACACACACTAAAGTCTGAGAAGCACTGCTCTAAATTAAACAAAATTAAACATGTTTCTTTATGAAAATCCCTCAGAGCCTTTAATATGCTTGTATGGATTATAAACTAAAAGAGGCACATAAAGCATGCACGGGTAGGGTTTCGCGCTACATACTTTGAAAATTCACATATTGGAACTTTACTGTGCCCAGCTATCCTGTGGTCTGAGACTGCCTGGGAGACATGATCTCTCACTCTGTTGGTTACTTCTGTTAGTAGTGTGCTGGTAAATATTCACTAACCATCTTTCCACGGGACAAAATAACCTTATTTTCTTGTCAATGTCCATGGTGTAAATATTCCTGCCATGGGCAATTTCAAGATATGGGCAGTCAGCTCTTAAGACCTAGTAGGAGTGGCTTGAGGACTCTGTTATTTAGGGACAGTCTGGCTGTGCTGCTTGCAACACGATGATTTATCTCGTCTGTTTATACTTCTGTCCTCCACTCATCCTTTAGTGACAGATGCCAGACTATACTCAGAATTATCCTTCCTACCATGACTAAGATTTTCATAGTAGGGCAACCTCACTGTGCCATTTCCTCACTCAGCCCTTCTCCCAGAATGAGTTCTTCCATGAAGTTCCTTATTCTCCCAATAGATTTCTGGAGTACCAAGCCCACCACATCTGTCAAGTTTGACTAAGGCTGAGAGACACACACACAGAGTTGGAGCTCCCCCAGCACCACCTTGGGGTTCATGACAGCACAGCTTTGGTACATAGTGTTCCAAGTTCCTTCAGGGTAGAGACTATATGAATCCACTTTATATCCTTGGTGTCCAGAAACTGGCACATGGTAGGTGCTTAAAAATGTTAATAAATGCAAGACCGCAGGTTCATGGTATAACCTGAACTCTTACCCTCCCTAATCCTAAAGCTCACTCCCTACACACACAGTGTTGCTGCTCTAGGCCACTATGGCCAATTAAAGAAAGCAGAGGTGGTGCTTCCTCACTCCTGGCTACCTGAAGACTACCCAAGACTTTCCCAGCAGGTTGTGTGGGGAGTCAAGCACAGCCGTGGGATACATATAATAAAAATGGAAAAGTTCATTTCCCTTTTCATCACTACCCACTTGGAAAAGTCTTCTGATTCTAGCTGGCTTGATTTCTTTTTCTTCTGAAACATTTAGCATCTCCCTCTCTGTGGGCTTTTTAAGTTGCCTTCACTGCAAAGTCTGCGTATAAAGCATTGTTCCAGGACAGAGAACCAAGCAGACGGAGGAAAATTAAACAGGGAAAAGCTCTGAAGGGCTGGGATAGCTCCTATGAGGCAAATGGTCTGTTTCCCAGCAGAGCTTCGTAAACTCAGTAAAGCTAGAGTGTTTCAGGGATCTGAGATCAACCACAGAGACCGAAGAATGCTGGCCTATCTAGGAGGGCCACAGAAAGGCCAGCTCCCTGCAGTGAGAGCACTGGACCTCAGCAGCTGCCTCAGCACCAGGACTCCTGCGCTGCCTTCTGCATCTCCCGGAGGGCTCGGGCTTACAGACGGAGCACTGAGCTAAGCCTCAGTTATGTACCTACATAAGAATCTGCATATCAAGAACTTCCACCAGATCCAGAAAATGATTAGATGGAGAGGGGCTGGGGATCCTTGGCCACAATACTGTGTCATCAGAGATCAAGGGGGTGGTTTACCCTGTGGGTTTTTTCTTACATCCTCTCAGCCATGCCTCCTCAACTTTGTGGGCCATAAGGGGTCCACTCTTAATTGCCATTACAGCTATCATTCAACACATATTTGCTGAGCACGTGCCATGGGCCAGACCCCCCAAGCTACACTGAGATAAGTAAGAGTCAGACTCATCCCATAGAGAGCTAGAGTGGGAAGTGGCATGGCCAGGTTAGCACACGAAGTCACAGGGTGGGGATAAAAATGTAGACTTCTGGACTCCCAACCCAGGGTTCTTTCTTCACAGATTGCTCTTGGGATGTGCCCCTTGTATAACTGGTCATGTTTATTAGTTCTCTTTGCATGTACATCATTTTGGATCTTCCATAGCCTCTCCTAACAGCCCAAATAGATGTAATTCAACTTACAAAGTATATCTGCTAATTCCAGACTTTTATGAAACTAAAACTGGAATTATGTCACCACCTTCTTTTTTACAAGAAGGGAAACTTTCATTCATTCACTCAACAAATACATATTAAGTACCTACCATGTGCCCAGTATTATCCTAGGTACTTGGGAACAGTAGTGGGGAAGAAAAATGAATCTCTGTCTCTTGGTGTTTATACTGTAACAAGTATAGATAGAAACAAACAATACACTTAATTTAAAAGAAGAGTGCACATAATGTCAGAAGGGGATAAGCACTACGGTTTTACTTTTGTCATCTGCCCACCTCATCCAATCATCCAGCAATCTGCTTTCAAAGGAACTTTGAAAAATGCAAATCTCACCACAGCACTCCTCTGATTCAAATCCTTCAGTTGTTCCCATCATGTTCAGGATAAAACTCGTGACTCTGACTCCTGCTTAACACTTCATTAGAAGACACAGAGCATCATGGTGCTCTTCTCTAAGGAAGGCACTTTTCTCCCCCTCCTGACAGGATTTATATGATTCTGTTTAATATTAGAGCTTAAGAACTATAAAAACATTGATCAAGGAAATCAAAGATGACTTAAAGAATGGAAAGATATCCCATGCTCTTGGTATTGGAAGAATTAATATTGTTTAAATGGCCATGTTACCCAAAGCACTCTACAGATTTAATGTGATCCCTGTCAAATTACCTAGGACATTTCTCACAGAAGTAAAACAAACAAATAACCCTAAAATTTATATGGAATCACAAAAGACCCAGAACTGCCAAAGCAATCCTGAGGAAAAAGAACAAAACTGCAGGAATAAACATCCCAGACTTCAGACAATACTACAAAGCTAGCGTAATCAAAACAGCATCATATTGGCAGAAAAAGAGACATGGATCAATGAAACAGAATAGAAAGCCCAGAAATAAACCCACACACCTGTGGTCATTTAATCTTCAACGAAGGAGACAAGAATATACAAGGGAGAAAAGACGGTCTCTTTGGCAAGTGGTGTTGGGAAAACTGGACAGCTGCACATAAACCAATGAAGTTAGAGCACTCCCTCATACCATATACAAAAATCAACTCAAAATGGATTAAAGACTTAGATAAAGGACAGGACACCATTAAACCCCTAGAAGAGAACACAGGCAAAACATTCTCGACATAAATCATAGCAATGTTTTCCTAGGTCAGTCTCCCAAGGCAATAGAAATAAAAGCAAAAATAAGCAAATGGGACCTAATTAAACATAAGCTTTTGCATAGAAAAGGAAACTATAAACAAAACAAAAAACAGTCCACAAAGACAAAAAGACTGGGAGAAGATATTTGCAAACAATACAACTCACAATGAATTAATTTCCAGGATATATAAACAGCTCGTACAACTCAACAACAACAACAACAAAAAAACAGCCCAATCCAAAAATGGGCAGAAGACCTAAAACCTAAACAGACATTTCTCCAATAAGACATACAGATGGCCAATCGGCACATGAAAAATGCTCGATATCACTAATTATCAGAGAAATGCAAATCAAAACTACAATGAGGTATCACCTCAACACCGGTCAGAATGGCCGTCATTCAAAAATCCAAAAATGACAAATGCTGGAGAGGCTGTGGAGAAAAGGGAACCTTCTTACAGTGTTGGTGGGAATGTAATTTGGAATAGCCCCTATGGAGGACAGTACGGAGATCCTTAAAATACTACAGATAAAATTACCATACATCACAGCCATCCTACTCCTGGGCATATTATCTGGAGAAAACTAATTTAAAAAGATACATCCACCCCAATGTTCATAGCACCACTATTACAATAGCCAAGACATGGGAACAACCTAAATGTCCATTGACAGATGATTGGATAAAGAAGTTGTTGTAGAATTATACGATGGAATACTACTTAGCCATAAAAAAGAATGAAATAATGCCATCTGCAGCAATGTGGAGAGACCTAGAGATTATCATACTAGATGAAGTCAGACAGAAAGACAAGTATCATATGATATCACTTATATGTGGAATCTAAAAAAAAGACATAAATGAACTTAATTACAAAACCAAAACAGGCTTATAAACTTAGAAAACCAATTTATGGTTACCAAAGGAAAAAGGGAGGAGGGATAAATTAGGAGTTTAGGGTTTGCAATACTAACCACTATATATAAAATAGGTATACAACTAAATACACAACAAGGTCTTACTATACAGCACACGGAACTACACTCAGTATCTTGTAATAACCTAGAATGAAAAAGAATATATGTATATATAACTGAGTCACTATGTTGTACACCAGAAACTAACACAACATTAGAAATCAGCTACATTTCAATTAAAAAAAAATAGCTTGCCACCTTAAGGAATATTCTTTAAGGGGATTATAGCAATGGGCATAAAAAAATGCCCTGAACATTCTTATTGCATCGAATATGTATTTGCTACATATGTACTACATAATAATCATCAGTATAATGATATTTCCTATACCAAGCTCAATACTTTAAAAAGTATTCTCGCAGGTCAGATTAGCTGGGAAGCAGACTCTGAGACAGAGATTGGCATACAGGAAATATATTAGGCAGTGCTCTCAGGACCAGTTATGTGGGGGAAGGAAAGGAAGCAGCTGTGGAGAAAGGGAAAATTTGGCTGTAATGCAATCACAACAAAAGCCACATCTGGCCCCACAGGGAAATCTGAAGCCAAATCTTTCAGAACTGCCCCAGTCAGGGTGAGACGGTTGGCCTTTATGCCCCTGCAATGACCAGTCCTTGGAGGCACCCCCTAAGGGAAGGGGGATCTCCACAGTAGAGGATTCCCGGAGAGGGCTGACAGCTGAAGGCTGGAAGCTGTGGGGAATAAATCCTCAGTCCTGAGCAACAGAATTCTGCGTTTACTACAGATTCCTTCATGTAGGTTCTGAGATCAGCTCCCTCCAGGATTCTTGGGGGCTATTTTTCCTGGAGTAAACTTACAAAAGGAATGACAGTGGGACAAATTAGAGCCTTTGTTGCTTCCGCTGGTCTCCAGGTGCTATGAATCGTCCCCCTCCCTTGCTACATAATCTAGAAGCCCTTTGCCCTCAGCTAGCACTCTGCTATCTGGGTGGCATGACTCAGACCCTCCTCCCTAAGGGGTATGAGCTTCAGGTCATCATGCCTCTCTTAGGACATGGCTGCTATACAGTATTTGTACACAAATATACATTTACTATTAAAATTAGGCAAAGGAGGGCAAAGTAGACCCAAATGCAAAACACATTTTCCCTTGTCCTCTGTGTAACAGCAGCCCTGCCTCCTCCTGATTCATCAAGTTCAAGCACCCCTGGCATCATAGTAACTCCTCTCCTTGCCGCTGTCTCCTGGCACAGGGAGCAAAAAATGCCTGGGCAGCAGCTGAAGCTCGACGTTCAATGGAACCCTTGTTCAGTCCCCCAGTGCAAGCTTGTCTCCTTTGGGAATCAGGATCTCTAAATCTACAGAGCCCAGAGTTGTGGGCACAAGAAGCACTAATTCCCCCGAATAGTTTTCTGGAATTGATGGGCCTTTCCTTCTCCTCCCTCTTGGTTCCCAGACCCTTGTGTTTTCCCTACTGGAGACACAGCACCGATTTGCCACTCTGACTAGAGTTTTACCCATGTTCCTTCTGAACACCATGCCCTAGACTCTACGATATGGTGATCTTATCACATTACTATTAGTGAACCTACTTCTCTAAATTCTCCAACTCCCAGCCATCGTCTTTAGAGAGAGCTACCACTGAGTTCTGGGAGACGCTGGTCCCCTTTTTTCTAGTACATCTCTTACTGCTTTGAGAAGTGGAGCATCCTCTGGGTCCTCCCACTAAATATAACCAGCTGGTGAGTTCTCCAGCTTTACATGGTACATTGTATTCTAGCATGCTCTAGACTTTTGATCCACCATCTGCACAACACTTCTGGCATTCTTGCCAACTTAAGTCATCACTTTCTCCATGCTTCTAAGAGCTATCCTAAGAGCCAACATGTTAGCACCATCTCCTGGGGGTCTCTCCAATTTGTTAAACCTTGTATCACAGAAGAGTGTGTCTATACCAAGAAGTTCTCCCTCATCCAACTTTATGTTCCATCCCCCTGATTCAGCACCTTCAGAATCCACTCCCATATGTATGTTACTTTCCTGGTTCCTCTGGGTGTATAATGCATCTTACATTTGGTATAATCTCCATAGTCCCTCTGAACTTCCTTGGCCAGTTTTACCAGACTTTGGAAGCAAATAGTAGATGAAGTCTGCCTCCAAAACGGGGAGGGTCAGCAACCTGGGGGGAGAGGGCTCTTTTCAGCCAAGGGCAATGCCTGGAAAAAGCTAACAGCTGGGGGCTGTCAAACAGCAGAACTCCCATCCCTCGGAGAATTAAGTTCTTCCATGGTGAAGGGGCTAGTTCTCAGGGGCACAATCCAATACCACCGCAAGTGCTCTCCCAGCGTTCTCCTCTATGCCTGGATATAAGACGTCCTGGAGAGTGAGACCTGCCCCAGGAGGTTAATTCTCGGCAGCAAGAGATCTAACATGTATAAACCTTCTCTAAGGAGAAATTTTGTTATCAGATTATTACAACAGGAAGAGACTTTAGGCTCCATCCTTGTATCATGATGAAGGAGCTAATGCTTGGAGGTCAGATGACTTGCCCAAAACTCACAGATGGTTGTGGCTGAGACTAGACTGTGGATTAATCATCCATCCTGCTCTAGAGATCTCCTCCCAGCAGCTCTCATCTTCAGTGTGTCCTTCTGTACCCTCCATGTAATTTCAGAGTGATGACATCTTGAGACAAAGACTCCTGGGGTCCCAAATCTCCACACAGTAAACTGCTTACACCAGTGGTGAGGAGGGATTAACTTACCCATCAGCATGCTTCTCACCAATGGCCCGAGTACTGCATGCAAGTCTGACAGCCCAACCAACTGTGTCAATGCTGGACCCTGGTAGCAAGGTGCTGGCTAACTGTCTTGCAAGGACAAGCTTTCCAGCAAAAGTAGGAAGGAACTTGACCCTCTCCAATCTCCTCACTTGATAGGGGCAAAGGATTTGTCCTAAATCACACTGTGAGAGCTGAGGACAAAATGAGAGCTGGAAAAGGTAAAGTTCTTTCCTCCAGGAATTAACTAATTGCTGGAGGCAACACATCAAATGTCTGTAATGGGAAACTAGGAACATAAGAGTAGAGATGACACACTGAAGCACACCTGCAGGTAGAACCCAAATGCTGTTTCCTGCCAGCTAAGAGCCCGCTGCCGGGCAGATTAACAGCTGCTGATGGTGTCCTACAAGATGGGAAGTGCTTCCCACTGACTCTGTGCCAAGGGGTGTGTGTACGTGCATGCATGCGTGCATGCACGCACGCAAGTGTGCAACCATCAGCTGCCCAGAGCTGTTCTCTTCCCTGGGTCACTAGTCTCATTCTCTCATATATAAGCCAGCCCCCAGTAGCCATCCACAGCAAAGTCCAGACTCCTTTACTTCATGTTTCCCAAGAACAGAAGGCTCCTTCAGGGTGACCTTGCAGGTTTGGATTATCACACTTTAGGAACAAGTATGACACACTTGTAGGAAACATGAGTACACAGACGGAGCTTGCTCAGGTGTGGGTCCCCGGGATGCGGGAAGATCTGAAACCAAGATCGTGATGGAGACCTGGGTCTAGGGTGGGTCAAGGGTGCTGGTTTCAGTTCTCTGAGGAGTAGCTATGGAGACCCTTACATGTCTCCAAAGGGCATGAGCTGGAGTTCCAGGCAGGCAGCTCTCAGAGCTTCCTAACATGTGGCTTCCTGATGCCTAGAGCTATTTAGTTACACTGAATGCCATAATCTGTTCTTGGAAGTAAGAAGTGAGTTTCTCAGCCCTTCAGATGTTCAGCAAACCAAATGTCAGTAACATTATCAGTGGGGTTTCTAAATTGGGAGGGAATTTTCAAGAGGTGGAGGCTAAGGTGCCTGCCAAAGAGATTCCTTAGTGCTGGCTGACTTGGTGAAGAAGCAGAGGTCAGATAAATAATACAAGCCTCTTCAGACTCCCGCTATTATCAACAGAATATTCTTCTCGATCTCTGACCTGTGACTGGCATCCACCTGGGCAGCATTGAGCTGACACTCAGTCGTCTACACCCCTGCTTACAAACCCCAGGAATCATGACTTCAACCCCATCAAAACGTTGTGGCAGTGCCCCTGGCTATCAACTTCCCTTCTTATGACCCAGAAAGTACCCCCAGAGTCACCAACATTTCTCCAACTTTAGATGTGTTCATTTGTCAATTTAACATGAATTTCAATGGCCACTATGTTCTCCCCTCTCTCACACAATACCCTGCGACTTGAGCTAATAAAACAGAGAATTCAGAGGCCATATTTCAAGAGAATAATACATCCAGGCTTCTGCTGACAGTGTTCATTTTAAGCACTAGATGTTTATGAAGAAAAGAGCTGATCACTTGGGAATATTCCAGAGTCTAATGACCCCCTGTTAGGCAGTCTCAGGGGGAAAGTGGATTCAACCAAGAACTCAAGCCACTCTTACTCCCACTTGTCACTTGCTGGGAAATTACCTTACAGGGAGAAAAAAAAAAAAGATCCGTTACTCCTAAACATTAAGGTAAATCAAACAAAAAACTCATTAATTAAAGCACTGGGGAAAGATATGTTGCTGGTAGTTTGAAAACTAGGTTTATGAGGGAGGGATAAAGGGAGACAGGTGACCTAAATCAGAGTCTGCAGACAGCTAAATCCCCAGTGCCTACAGATGGCTCACTCCACAGCCAGTGCTGTGGTGTTGAGAGCTGAGCTAAGCTCCTCCGTGGAACTGCTGCCTAGGCATTTGTTTTGCTTGGCCAGGTAGGCTGCAGGGGCCTTAAACTGACACGAGCCCCTCATGCAAGCATACGCCCTAGAGAGCAGCCACAGAGGCACAAGTAAATGGACGTGCCCTACGGGCATTCCCCAATAGCCCTGTGATCTACAGTCCCCCTGCCTCTTGGCCCGGCTTGTTTGCTTCATGCAACCCCATGGGACTCACCAAAAGCTCACCTTTTTGGTTTGAATTGATCAATCCAGCCCTAGCTCAGGAATCCCAAAGCACTCCGTCCACAGACCCTCATAAGGGCACGTGCCCCAGGCCCTGCTTCTCTGCCCGCCCGCACTCTGCCCTCATCTCCCCGCGTGGGGCCGCTCAGTGTGCTGGCTACTTCCTCCAGGACTCGGGAGGAATCAACCTCTCTATTCCATGTTGTCTTTCAGTCTGTTGTTGAACTGTTGCTCACCATCCAGTACCTTGTGCTCCACTTAACTAACGTTAATTTAACTGAGTCATAACCCTTGGGTAAGGGGCTGGAAGCAAGTCACCTGCAGCTCAGGGTTCCTGGGCCCAGAAGACAAGAAGCGTCTACCACTCAGCCCAGCCCCCAGTTTTACAGAAATATGGCTGCTTCTTAGAGTCATAAAGCACTATGTGAAGGACCCTAAGAAGCTGAGAGCAAGTCCCTCATTTGACAAATAAGGAAACCGCTTCGAGTGGGATGACATCTTGCCAGCATTCCTACGGGAGTAATTGGCAGAACACGACTGGATCCCATTCTATCAGACCCGAGGTCAGCATGTTTAATCCATCATACCACAGCATCTCTCTAAGTGCCGCTCTGGGTAAAGCTGACAATTTAGACAGCATTCTAAGGTAACACCACAATTACCTGTATCTGTCACCCTTGTACCTCCCTTTCCTTGACCCTTTCCCACAAACAGGATCTGCTCTGCCTTCCAGCAGCTTCCATGTTCCCTGCAGCCCTGCCCAGGCCAACTCTTCCATGGGGGGCTGGCCATTACCCCTCTCCAGTCTTCACCCAAATATATTTCTTGAAGGGGATAGACCTAACCAGGTGATTCTAATAAATCTCACTAAGGTAGGAGCTTTTCTGAGCTTAAACTTCCCCCAAACTTGTTAACACAAATGTATCTCTGTAGGTGAAACACAGAGCGACTGTGGAGCAGGGGCACTTGGGACTTGTTGGACTTGGGGACAACTGGCCCTTGCCAGTCCCCACACTACTCCCCAGTCGCAGGGGTGTGACCTTTCAGATTTCTCTTCCACCGTGCAGAGCATCACTGCCAAGACTAGCGCCACCAAACAAGAACTGTGACTAAGAAAGGGGCCCTTGGAAGCCAGCGTCTGCCATCCCCATCACTGCCTGGGTGGAGCCAGGAGCCAAGGAGAAGGAGCAATCGACTCTCCCTCCACAGCAGTCATGTCTAGAAAAGAAAAAATGTCATTACTGCCCGTGAGGGAGCATAATGACCCAAATTATGGCCTGCCAGATGAGACAGCACCTGCCCCAGGGAGGCCACTGCAGCAAGCACAGCTCACAGAGCAGGTGGGAAAGAGAAATGTGCTCCCGGACAGCCCGGGGGAGCGGGGACGTGGGCTTCAGACTCCAGCTGCAGGCTCCTGCTCTCACACTCCAAGGCTGTGCAAAGTCCCCCGGGCCTCCTGTGGGTGGCATCAGGGCAACTGGGGCTGGGCCAGGGAGGGATCAGAAGCAGTCACACACACAGGCTACCCTTCAAACAAGGCCAGGGAACCAGTAACCAACCTCTCGACCAGAATCCTTAAAGACTCCTTTTTTTTAAATAGATTTTAATTTTGTGGAATTTTTATGAAGGATAAAATCATATAAAATCCCTGCTGCCCCAAGTGATGACGGGTGGATACGGTTAAAATCGCACTCACACTGGGGTCAGATGGGGATGAGTCCCAGACCCAGTTTTATTACTGGGAAGACTCAGGCAGCGTATTTCCCTCTCTGGGCCTCATCTGGGCCTCTCTTAATATGACTTCATACAATGACTCTGAGGACTGGGCCTTCATTCATTCAAACAGAACATATTGAGCATCCATTCTATGCTGGCGCATACTCCAGCAAGTAAGTACTGGTAATAGTCATAATGAGAATAGTAGCTGTTATCGCAGCTGAAGAAACTGTAGAAGAGTAGTGGGAATACGCACTTATTAAGCGTCACACACAGCTGCAGGAACTTTCCATTACTAGCTCCTCTCAGGCCCCGACACCCCTGTGAAAGAAAGCAGGCTGCTATCCATAGTTGAATAAATCCACAAACCAATAGGCATCATCACCACCTTCAAATAACTTACATCCTATGGGAATAAGAGATAATAAGCAGATCACTATAAAATTACAACACAATACACCAGGCCAGAATTTAGAAAACAGCACGCAAGACACCAGTTAGCTCAAGAGGTCACGAAGGACCCTGAAGCCAGGGCTGAGAAATGAGAAAGCACCACGCAGGAGAGAAGCAGGGAACAAAGCACGGAGACACCCAGCACACCGTCCAACACAGAGCGGTTGTTTAATACATGCTAGTCCCCCCTCCCTTATTAACTCCCTGCTATAGAAGCTTGGCATGAATATCCACTAACATGTTTACAATCATCATGTAAACCACCCACATTCCTAAGAATGAATGAAGGGATGAAAACCAGAGTAGACTTTACCTTTGAGCCAGAGAGCCTGCATGAACATGTAAGACCAAAGGTGACTGCAGCCTCGGTGAAACTAGGCAATATCCTGTCTCTCACCCAAAGTGAAGGACCCTCAAGAAAGCCCGATCTGACATCATGACAGGAAAGCACATGGAATGTGATGGCATCTACCGTCCATGAGACACTTGAGAATAATAAACCAATGAACATGGCTGATGACAGTCCTTTAAGACATTTAGACATTTGTTCTACGACCAGTTAGGGATCTTGACTCCTTTTAACAATTTGGATGGATGGATGGATGGATGGATAGACGGATGGACAGATGAATGGCCGATCTCTGTGACATCTCTCAATGACTTATTCCAATCATCACCGTTCTATTAAGGAACAACCAATTTATCCTCACAGTAGCTGGGCTTAGAGTTTAATAAATACATTTCCTAGCACTCCGACAGGGGACCTATTAGGCTAGTAATGGAAGCTGCACTTTCAGAGCAGCTATTTGTGGCAAAATGTCTGTTCAATACATTTTGAAGCTCCCTGATAATCCATCTAGTGCATCTTCTATATTCTGTGGAGACCCCGGGAAACACTTCAGGAGACAAGGAAAAAGCTAAGATGGTTACAAGTCACATCAAGGGCGGAGCCACTTTTATAGATTTTATATGTTGGGGTTATGCCTAAGAATTTATTTGAACTAAGTTATTTATTGCTAAATCATGGATCCAATATAAGTTAATATGGAGATTCATCTTTTTAATGTAGATCTGTGGGAAGTGGGTGACAATTAATCTATAATTAAGGGAACTCTGAAAAGCTTGGTTGTTTTATGGATTTCATAATAAATTGACAATATTTTTGGTAAGTACATGAACAGTTTTAGAATACCTTAAAAACAAGCCAGTAATTTAAAATATTTCCCCTGTAATCTTGTTTGTACATTGGGACCAACTCACTTTGAATTCTATAAGAATTTCTCTTCTCTTTAATAAAATAAAGAGGTTTATGAGGAAAAGACCTACAACTGTTAGAGAACAACCAGCTCAATGTGAGCTGTCTGCCTGATATATGAACTGGAAAATTATATGGGTCATGGGCTGAATTAATAGAGGTATATATTTCAAGTTAAAGGAGGAGAGGTCACTATGCCAGTAGTTACATTTTTAAATAATATTAGTAACCTAGAACATTCCCAACAAAAATAATCAAAATATTAAAGAATATAAAAACTGCAACATATAAGAAAATGGTGATGGATCTAGAAATGTGGGGTCTATAAAGGAGAAGATTTGGAGAGAAACGTGATGACTGTCTTTATATATTCAAATTTGTTCTTTGCCTGAAGTAAGTAGCCCCAGGAA
Source organism: Vicugna pacos (assembly GCF_048564905.1). Classification (NCBI taxonomy): domain Eukaryota; kingdom Metazoa; phylum Chordata; class Mammalia; order Artiodactyla; family Camelidae; genus Vicugna; species Vicugna pacos. The sequence goes on from NC_133001.1 coordinate 47,114,778, forward strand.
CAAGGGGTGGAAATGAGAAGGAATAAACCTTCAGATCTAAAAGATCTTTTCAGTAAGGGAATCAAGTGGGCTTCCACTGGCAAAATAATCTGGGCAAGAGACAGCAAAGAGAATTTTAGGCACAATGCAGATAATCATGGCAATGGGTAAAGGCTGAACTACCAACATGCCACTGTGAGTTCACTGTTGGGTTTGCTCATAAGAATCTTTCAGAGAGTTTGTTTAAAAAATAGGGAATCTAAGTGGGGCCAAGCAATGTGGACCCTCATGCTAAGGTGAGGGTGCATGATCAGACAAGAACTAGCTGAGACCAAGCAGAGAGAGGAGGTATTGGCACAGAGAGGGTGATGAGGTGTGGAGGTGGAGACAGCCCAATGTCAGAGTCTAAGCGGGGCAAAGAGGATCCCTGAGCAGGGGAACCAGCGGCAGCGGCATCCCCGTGTGGGGTGTCAGAGCCAGAGCCCCAGCAAGGCGAGGAGCAGAGCAGGAGGTAATAATGGCATTTGTTGTTAGAGCCCAAACAGGCTGAGGAAAGCTTCTGCACAGCTTGGCAAGGGGTATGAGAGCCCGGCTGGGTGAGAAAGGTGTCTGTCCAGGGCAGAAGGGCAGCGACAGCAGCTCAGCACGAACCGTAGGAGCACAATACGAAGGGCATCGATGCAGAAGAAAGGCAATGGTAGCAGCCTGGTATGAGGGGCGGAAGCCCCAGAGAGGCAGGAGGAGCTTCTGGAGTGAGGCGAGGGATGGAAGAATGGTGCTAGTGACAGGGTATTGGTTGCAACATGGGAGAATTTTTCAAATATATAAGTATATGAAGTCTTCTCATAGTTGGGGAAAGAAATTACAAATATGGGGAAAAAAATATATATATTAACCCAGAAGTGGAGTTTGAGGTATGAATTCATGGTTTTCAGTATATAGATATATTGAATCAGACAGATAGATACATTAGTGTACATGTGTGTATATACATGCATATACTCCCTAGCTCTACCCACTGAGAACTGGCAGCAGTGACACCCAAAAACATTGAACACACCTAGCACTGAGATTCTGGTACCTAAACACCATCCTCCACTGAAAGAAACCACAACCCCTTGGAGAAACAGCTGAGTTTAGGGCTGGGGCAGAGAAAGTACAAGACAACACTGAAGCATCCTTTTGTGCTAGAAAATAATGAGATGCAGAATGAATAATAAGAACATATCAAAAGGGCCCCAGAGCCAGCTCAAAGGGGCTCCTTCTGCTCAAACCCGAGACAATATAAGTATCAAAATAAATAAAAATAGTAACAAACTATAACCCAATCAATAAAATAGAAATTCATGAGACCATCCTGATATAGGTTAATAAAGGGAGAGAAGAGAAAGTTTTTTGTTGCAATGGAATGCCAACTGATAAATATAGAAGGAATGGTGGGGTTTGAAAATCACCATACAGCAACCATACAGCATTAATTAATTCAGCCAAGAAATATCAATGGACACAAAAACTAATATGCAAAAGTCTGATGAGCTTTGAGATAGCTCCAAAGTACCTCTCCTCAAAATATTTATTGATATAAAGGGAAGAAGAATAATTTTACAGGGGAAAAACCTGGCAGCCATGACCTTAGTCAGAGACCACGGTTAATATCACCAGTAGTAAGGCAAACTGAAATCATATGCCATCCGATAAAATGCGATGAGAAGAACACAGCATCCCTTATGTGACATTTCTGAGGGTAAAAATGAGTAAAGTGAATCTAATCATGGAGAAACTTCAGACAAATCCATACTGAGGGACATTCTACAAATTGGCCTGTGTCGAGGCCATTAAAGTTATGGAAAGCCTAAAGAGCTGTTCCAGATGGAAGGAGACTAAAAGAGTTGACAATTAAACGTGACTCATCATCCTGGATTGGATGCTTTTCCCATAAAGGACCTTACAGTAAGAATTAGCAATGCTCAAGTGGTGTCAGATGGTTAGGTATTAGTAATAAATCAGTGTTAATGTCCTCATTTTGATGACTGTATTGTTACAGAGAAGAATGTCATCAATTGAAGGAAATATACACTGAAGTTTCCCAGGATTGATGGGGCTGTATGTCAGCAATTTATTCTCAAATAACCCCACATGTGTACCAGGGGAAGAGTGCTTTTAATATTTTTGAAGCTATTTTGTAACTTTGAAATTATTTCAAAACTAATAAACAGAAATTCCTGGACTCATAACAGACTTACCAAAGAATGTGAGTTTATGGAAGTGAGGCACATGGAAGTGTGTGTTCAGAGGGTAATTTACTGCCAGGTTTGGAAACCACTGAACTAGATCAGTGCTTATCAAACTTCAGTGTGTATACAAATCACCTGGGGACCTTGTAAAACTCAGACTCTAACGCAGTTGTTTCGAAGCAGGATCTGAGGCCATGCATTTCTAACAATCTCCCAGGTGATGCCACTGCTGCTGGACCACGGGCTGAACTTTGACTGGAGAACCAGATGATCTCTGCGAGCATATTGCACCTGGCAATCTGTGGGAACAGGATTCTTCTTCCAGCCCTCAAAGAATCTGTGGCAGCAGAATTCATAAATTTGAATGCACTTTCATGAGCAGCCTGTAAGATAAACTGGCGATGCACTTCACATTTGTGGACGATCCTGCATGATCTAGCAAAAGAAGAATCTTGCCCCCAGAGAACATTCTGTCAGGCTCTGGGCATGTTTCAGAATTTAACAAGAAGCTTTATTTTTTTGCCAACATGACCAAAACCTAGGCAATGATACTTCATCAGAAGTCTAGAGATGCGGTGAAAAAATATGAAAAGGCTTTGCTAATAATAAAAAAAAAGTGCAATAATGTCCCACTATCTCTCTTACATCAAAATCTGCTTGCAATTGAAACTGAATTTAACTTAAAAACATTTTTTTTCCCTCAGAGCAAGAGAGAAAAAAGACCTAGGAGTCCATGCCAAAGGTGATTGTCTTAGGTACCTGATGAATCTTTACTTCTTCCTCATACCTACATCAAATCCTAACAAACTGACTCCTTTACCATCTTTGTGTGGAATAATAATTATTATTAAGTGTCAGCATGTGTCTAGCCATGGACTAGGCCTATTAATTGGATTTCATCTTTTTCATATTTTTTTTATTTTAAAAAATAGGCAACTTCTTTTATGACCTCCCTGAGTATTATGCCAAGGTCATAATTTTATACTTTTTCTACTTAAAGCTGTGCCCATAAGACAACATACAGTAACATTTATGTGTATTTCAAAGACTTAGTTACATGTTATCATACTGTACCTATCCTTGTGCAACTGTTGTTCTCACTCAAAATTAAGGTTTTGAGCCTCTAAAGACAGGCAGACAGATGGAGTATTCCATTCTAAGAACATGCTACCTTTGATTTATAGGCCATTCATTTGCCTTCAGTTCTTCACTACTCAAGCAATGATATAGTAAGCATCTTTATGTATGCTCCTACTTCACATGTGCAAGAACTTCTTTGGGTACGTAGCCAGAAGCCAAACTGTGAGTTCACAAGGTGTGTGTGTTGTCAAATGCACTAGAAAATGTCAACTGTCTCTCCAGAGTGGTTTTACCACGTATGCTCCCCTGGTAGTGCAAGGAGGTCCTCCTACCCCCACATACACACCAACACTTGGATTGTCACTTTTTAAAAAATCTTTGCTCATTATTTAAAAAGGTACTTTGTTGTTTTAATTTATATTTATCTGACTACCAGCCAGATTATTCAGTCTTTCCTTATTCAGCTTTCCTCTTTCATGCATCACCTGTTTTTATCCTTTGCCCATATTTATTAGGTTGTTTGTCTTTTACTTAGTGACTTGTAGTTTTTTTAATACATTCTAAATGGTCAATTACATGTGTGACCAACATCTTCTCCTAACCTGTCATTTCACAATGACACTATTCGTGGCATCTTTGGTCATGTAGAAGTTATCAATTTTGAGTCAAATATATCAATATTTCTCTCTGTAACTTGTGTATGTGAAGTTTTGCTTAAGAAATCATTTTCATCCCCCAAGGTCACTGAGATGTTCATATAAAATTCCTCTAAGAATTTTAAAGTCATCTTTTACAGATTACTTGAATTTTACTTTGTTTAAAAGAGACAGAAATCTAGTTTATTTTTATTATAATGTGGAAAGCCAATTGTTCCAACCCCAGATCATTCCCCACTGATTTGTAAGTGCTCGTCTGTCATCTACCAAATCCCTTAGCAGTTTCAGTCTTTTTCTGGACTCTCCATTCTGTTCCAGTCATCTATTTGCTTTTCCTTGTGCCAATAGGACACTGTTTTAATTACCATAGCTTTATAAAGAGTTAATACTTGGTAGTGCAAGTCCCAGCAACAAGATCTTTATCAGTCTGTTTGCACATAATTTCAAGTTTTTTTTAACTTCCTCTGTTACCTAATGCATCATTAATTTTAATGAATGTTCTGTGTCTTGATAAGAATGCATATTCTCTAGGTTTGTCTATTGTATCTGTGAAATCAAGCTTGGTATTCATGTTATTCTGAATTTCCTAAATCTGCTCTAAATTTTTATTTCCTTTATGTGATTGAAAGTGACGTTGATAAGTCCCTGTAACTGTTGTCTATTTACTTCTCAGGGATATTCCTTTCTAGTGATGAAGTGCCCTCCTTACCATCATTACTGCTTTCTACTTGAAATTCTTTTTTCTCAAAAGTAACATTTTTCTTTACTTTTTAAGCATTTTTGTTCTGTCAAATCAATCAAATTTTTCCTATTCTTATGCCACTCTTTAAATCCTACTGGCTTGAAAGTTATTCTTCGTACTTCTATCCAAAGTTTCTCCACTGTTTCGAAAACTCATCAAAACGTCATTCACTGTCATTACCTTTTCTAGTTAACATGCATGTATTAAATCATCAACATGTACCCAGCTGAATGTAAATGTCTCAGAACCCTCTCCCTCTCTCCCCTGCTCACCACCAGTCTTTACTGCCCTACCACAGAATGGATGCATTCTGTTCTATTTCTGCCCCTAGTTGGAGGGCCAGAGGTTAAGAACCCAGGACCACAGGTATCTCACCTTCTTCCCTACTACAGCAGCTTGACAGATGTGAGGCAGGAAATCCAGATGAAAGCATCTATTTGACATGTCCAGACTCTCCATGATATGGGTAGATGCAAAGTCTGTTCTTGAAGGAAAATACCAGAAGGTACAATTTGTAACTCCCTATCTAACCCACATTCTCAAATTCAGATTTATGATGAGTAAGATTGTCATTTTAATCTCTCTCTCTCCAATTCTCCCATCTATTTTTTAAATTGGTTCTAAATTCAGACAAAGAAAAACAAAGTATAATGATATACTAAGCCTCACCTCTGACCTCTGACCTGGGTAAAGTAACATAGATATCAAAGTTCTGTCTGTTAACTAGTAGCTCCATAACACAGGACACATTTCCTAACGAGGGAGCTGGAACTCCAAGATCCACTTTGGATGAGATTGAAACCAAAAGAGACGTTAAAGGAAACAGAACAGACTAGGGTGACATCAAAAGATGCCTTCACTTTGTCTCTGGCATTGGAGTTTGATGCTGAGAAACCCAGCTCTACACATCCCAAGGTTCTCAGAAAAGTAATTGCTTGATGCTTAATTCAAATTAAATTCTTTCCGTTTTGTGGGTGGGGAGGAGAGCTGATGATTTCTTCCTGGAGGTGCCCCTGACTCACTGGGACAGCACAATAGCAATGGTTCTTGCCCCACTGATGGGGGTGCAAAACACATGGTGGGGTATTGGTCCCCACAGCAGGGGAGCTCTGTTGTGCTGTCACTAACACCGTGGTCTTTCCAGCCAAGACAGTGGAAACAAAAGTAAGATAACCAGCCATTCTTGGGTCAGGACCATGCCAACCAGCTTCTAGCCCCCAGACAGCTTGACTCTGGCCTCAACTCTGCAGGAGCTCTCCATAATTCCCCACTCACCCCACAGGCATTGAGGCAGGAGGTGGCATGGGCCAACTTCAGAGAGAGCTAACGTTTGAGAAATGGCAAAGGGTGACAGGAAGCTGGACAGGCACAGGAAGGCAAAGCAGCACAAAGGATGCTCCGCGACCCCTGAGTTGACATTTCCGTCTGGAGTAGACATTTTGAATAAGGAAGGATTCGATAATTAGCTTGACAATATATTTAGAAACCTTCTATTTTTATGTGCTCAGAATAGCACACTATTATTGATTACATTATAAACAGTCAAATTGCATAATCTTCCTAGCTCCTGCCAATCTGTGTTGTTTAAGTTTGAACAAATCGTGTCCACTACAGAAAGTCTTAGGTAAAGAGAAAATTCGTTGTCAAGGAGTGTATTCAAATATTTTTAAAATGCAGAAAGCACCTGCATAATTTCCTTCTGTAGCTAGTATTCTTAGCCAGTATTTGTAAGAACTTATGCATGATACACATTTTAGAATTGACAGTAGTAATAGAGCAGGTTTGTATTTGATTTCACTTGCTTATTTCAAAGAGTCCTGTACACCCTTATTAATGTGCTACAGCATTTTAAGCAAAATGGTGCAACAGAGAAGGCAGGATGGGCTTTCCCATGTCCTCCCCAAAGGGATCCTCAGTCTAGACCAGAGGAGCATTGGGAACTAGAGGGGAGGGAAACTGAGCAAAGCCCAAGTGTGAGGTGAGCCAATTTTACGTGAAATGGCTGTGTGGAGAGTCCCATCAGCTCCCTTGCAAATGGACAAGTCATAAACCTGCCTAATGACTTGGAAACTCAAAATTGCCCCTTTCATTTTAAGGAATTTTTAATGTTGTCCTCTCCAATGGGCACCATTAACAAAGAAACCCTCCACGCCTGCTTTCCCTGGTAAGCAAGTGTGTTTTCAGTAAGACCAGAGGGGAAAAGAACTCTCTGTGGGGAAAGATGTGTACGGAGAGAGGAGCACTTGCTAATTTCTCCAACCCACCCGGTCCACTGAGGTGGAGAGACTGCAGGGTGTGCAAACCACAGAGAATGTAGAATTTATCTCAGCTGTGATCGCATCTTCCAACCATTTTAATCTCTCTCTTTTTTGACATTGTATAATAATACTTTCTTCGAGGAATGTTCTTTAATCTTATAATTTGAAAACAAATTCTATTTCAGCTGTCCTTCCAGTAGGCGACCTTTAATGGTTTTACTATAGGTAAAACTCTGTCATTACGTTCTGCCTCCCCGCTCAGCTTTCTGGATATTGGATTGCTCAGATGCTGCAGTTTTTGTCAGTGATAATATTGCCCTTTCAAAAATTTCTCTGTAAGCAGCCTGAAAGGATTCATTCGGAGCAGTGGTTTCATTAATTTATTTAAATGCATTTCTCAAACAAAGCAGGTTAGTTGTTTCTAAATGTCAGGGTCCAGGAGCAGATTTGAAAATATTCTGCAAAATACAATTGTCCAGGCTTTCTGAGAAAAAGCAAGCAGGCACTTGTGAAGGCAGCAAACACAAGTGGCTGCGTGCTGCTCCCAGAGGCCCCAGCGGTCCAGCTCAAGATCAGCAGCATTCGCTCCAGCCTCCGGGCAGAGAACCGTGCTTACAAAGTGGTTTTTGCTGCGGATGATATTTAGCGCTAATCTTTTAAATACGAATTGCCCCTTCCCTTAAAGACCTTGTTTGGAGGCAGGTTGTTTGAGCTTAGTAAAGTGACTGGGCCCATTGGATAGGCACCGGGATGAAGGGACTCCTGTGTGCTCAGCTGGGTGAACTGGGGCCTAGGGGGCATCAAGTTGGAGAAAACAGAGGGCTCTGGACCAGGCAGGGGAAAATGAAATAACATGTGCTGAAAACCTGCGTGAAATGTGAACAGGCAGTTCAAAAGTATTGGTTGGTATATGTCATTTTAGGAAGAGTAAAATGTATCTTCTTCCAACATAGCTCTTATCCCTGGATTTTAAATCACCCAGATGTTTTAGCTTTTTTTCACTCCCTGGCTAAAAAAGGGATGACTCCCCATTGTCTACTGAATAATATCTAATCTTCTTAGCATGACATTCAGGACCCTCCACAAGCTGGCATCAGCTTGTCTTTGAAACTGTAACTCTTTACCACCGCCGCCTCCACACCACACACCCTTTACACACTCCAGTGAAACTAGATGGCCTCCACTTCCTCATCATTTCTGGTATTTTACCCATCTTCATCCTCCTGTGACAGCTGCAGACCCTCTCCCTTCTCGGGCATCATGTCAACCCCTACTGATTCTTCAAAGCCTGGCACACATGCAGGAAAACTCACCCCGCGCTGCAACAAAGGCTGTGCCTTCTGCATCTTCTTGACACTTTGGAACTCTCAGCTCTCCTATCACAGCGGACAGAGTTCACGGTGCTCTACATACACGCTGCGTATCCCCGCGGAGGTTGTACCCCTGACGGCAGGCCTGGTCCCTAGCCATCCCTCCACTGCAGTGGCCCTCAACCTTTCTTGACACCTCAGGCACCCAAGGGGCTTTGAAGAAGCACCACCACTGGGTTCCAGCCCCAGAGGCTCCAGTACAATGCTCTCTCTGAATTTGGGGTCTGAGCATGGTAATTTTTTTTACCATCTTAAACATTTTAAGTGTACAGTTCAGTAGTGTTAAGGATATTTACACGATTGTATAACCAATCTCCAGAATATTTTTATCTTATAAAACTTGAACCCTGTACTCATTAAATAACAACTCCCCATTCTCCTCTCCTCCGAGCCCTAGCAACCACCATTCTACCTTCTGTCTCTATGAACTTGACTGTTCTAAGTGTTTTTTACAAATGGAATCATACAGAATTTGTCTGTTTGTGACTGGCTTATTTCACTGAGCATAATATCTTAAATTCATCCATGTTGTAGCATGTGACAGGACTGCCTTCATGTTTAAGGTTGAATAATCTTCTACTGTGTGTATCGACAATATTTTCTTTGTCCATTTATCTGTCGGACATTCAGTTTGCTCTCACCTCTTGGCTACTATGAATAATACTGCTATGAAAATGAGTATTCAAACATCTCCTGAGATACTTTCAATTCTTTTATTTATGCCCGGACATACAAGAGCTGGGTAATACGATAATTCTACATTTAATTGCTTAAGGAACTATCATACTGTTTCCTGGCTTCACCATCTTACGTTGTTTAACAGTTCCTAATTCCTCCACATCCTAACACTTGTTTGCTGGGTTTTTGTTTTGTTTTGTTTTGGGGGAGTAACCATCCTAATGGATGTGAGGTGGCATCTCAGTTTGTTTCCGAATCGCATTTCTCTAGTTAGGGATGTTAAGCATCTTTTCATATGCTTTTTGGCCATTTGTGTGTCTTTAGAGAAATGTCTATTTAAGGCCTTCACCCACATTTTAATCAGGTTATTTGGGGTTTTTTGTTGTTCTTGTTGAGTTGTAAGATTTCTTTATACATTATGGATATTAGCCCCTTATAGGGTATATTATTGGTTAATTCTCTAATTCACAGTTTGCCTTTTCACTCTATTGATTGTGTTCTTTGATGCACGGAAGTTTTTTTTAAGTTTGAGGTAGCCCCTTTGTCTGATCTTGCTTTTGTCGCCTGTGCTTTTGGCATGATGTCCAAGAAATTATTTTGAAACCCAACGTCATGAAGCTTTCTTCCTGTTTCTTTCAGGAGTTTTAAAGTTTTAAATCTTATGTTTAAGTCTTTTATCCTTTTTGAGTTAATTTTTGTATAGAATGTATGGTAAGGGTACAATTTCATTCTTTTGGATACGGATATCCAGCTTTCCTTTCCAACACCATTTTTTGTTGAAGAGACTGATCTCCCCTTTGAGTGAGCTGAGCACCCTTGTTGAAGATGACTTCACCTTACAGACTTATGTCTATCTTTAGGCCAGTAACACACTGTTTTGACTACTATAGCTGTATGATGCACTTTGAAATCAGGAAATATAAAACCTCCAAATTTAATCTTTTTCAAGATTGGTCTGGCTATTCTGGGTCCCTTGAGATTCCATAAGAATTTTAGAGTAGATCTTTCTATTAATGCAAAAATGTCACTGGAGTTTTGGTAAGGACTGCATCGAATCTGTAGTTTACTTTGTGTTTCATGCCCTCTCAAAGCAATCTACAGATACTATTTTATTAGAAGTTCCTCAGGATTCCAATGCATAGTCTTGGTTGAAAACTACCATTTATTTCCCCTCTACAGTGGTTAACAAAAAGCCTTGCAAATGGTCATTAAATGGGAATTTGCTTTAAATTATTAATCAGTTATTTAGCACACATTTTGTAACTATTCTGTTCTCCGGAGCAATGTGACAGTAACTTTGATTTAAAAGAGAGTGAGAGACGGGGAAAAAAGGCCAGAAAATGGGGCTCTGATCAAAAGCAGCCAGACGCTGTAAAATAGCGAACCATGAAAGCAAACCACATCTGTAACTACGCCTCCTTCCCAGAAGAACACCCTTCACTCAAAGAAGAAAGCAGGTGCCTCCAGTGAAGTGAGGAAAGGGGAGGTTATAAGGGAGAGACGTGAGGCTAGACCCCATGTCTAGAGCCACAGCCAGCTCATTCAGGAGTCTCCCAGGGATCCCTGTGAACGAGAAATCAGTGGAAACGTCTTGTCCTTAGGAATTCAAATAAAATCGGTTTGATTTAATATACTTATATATTGCAAACTGATTACCACCATAGTGTTAGCTAATATGTCCATGAAGCCACACAATTATCATTTCTTTTTTGTGGTAAGAACATTTGAGATCTACTCTCTTAGCAACTTTCAAGTGTATAATACAGTATATTATTAACAAGAAGCACCATGATGTACATTAGATCCCCAGAAATTATTCATGTTATAACTGGAAGTTTGTACCCTTGGACCAACACCACCCCAGCCCCTGGTGCCAGCATTCTACTCTGTGTTTCTATAAGCAATAGAGCTCCCTACATTCCTCGTGTAAGTGATATCACACTGTATTTGTCTTTCTCTGCCTAACTTATTTCACTTAGCATAGTCCCTCAAAATCCATCCATGTTGTCATAAGTAGCAGGGTTTTCTTCTTTCTGGTGGCTCATTAATATTCCTATTTCTTACCTCATGGGGGCCCATAGTTCTTCCCAATATCTCCATAGGTAGAATTTTCCTGAAAACCTCTAGCCTCCTTCTCTGCCCACCAGAAGGAATACGGAGCTATCCACAGTTCTGGTTTAAAAATGACTTCTTTCTCTGTCTCCCTACTGCCCTTTCTCCTGGTTCTCCACGCTCTCCTGCAGCTTGCAGTGATGGGCACACTGCTGCAGGCCTTCTGTCAAGGAAGCCAACACTGATAGAGCAAAGGCAGGGGAGGGGGTAGGGGAGACAGTATCGCCTGTAACTTCCCAGAGGAAGAAAAATGTCTGCAAATATGATAACTATGAAAAGCACACAAATCTCTTATAAATTATGAAACATTATTTTATACTTTAAAAATTATACATTTTTCATCAGGATAAAAAATAAAAATCCAGTACTAATGCACTCAAATAGCCTGCGCTCCTGCCTGTATTAACGGGGCAGAGTCCTGGAGGCTCCGAGGAAGCCCGTCGGAGCTCACGTCCACCTGGAACACAACTCCTTCTGAGCCCCCCTGACCGGGCGAGCTGCAGTTCCCAGTTGTAAACGGTCAAGCTCTCCAGACAGGACCAAAGCAATGACGCTCGGCAACCTGGTTGTCTTAAAAGAAACCCTCTTGAAAAATGACCGCAATCTCTCTTCTAGGCGGGATAGTAAGTCTTGGCTCAGAGATGAGAAAGAGACAAAAATGTGTCCTTTGTTGGAAGTGCCCCAGTTGGGGCTTTAGGCATCAGTTTTCCTGCTGAAGAGAACACTGCTACTGAGGGAGTTTCAGGAGCCGAGAGGAGATAACGTTCCCTGGACAGGAGGCAATCAGTCACCCCAGCCTCCAGAGTCCAGCTTCTCATTTTCCAATGATGGCCCTGATAGTCCAGAATGACCTGGTTGGTGCTGTTCAGGACTCGGTCCCCAGGACCAGGGAGGAAGGAGGATGGAGTGTATGCAGGAGAGTGTGGTATACAGGCCTAGAGAAGGAGAGTGAAAAGAGGAGGGGAGAGGGGGCAGGGAAGGGAGAGTGAAGAGAAAGAGAAGGAATAGGAGGAGAAGGAGGCAGAGAAGGAGAAAGACCTGTATCACTGGGGTACCGCCTCATCAGCCCTTCCAGGTTCAGCCTTGCAGGGTTTGCGATCACCGAGAGGTTGGAGAATTTCAGTGAGCAGGGCCAGAAAGCGGGGGTGTTGACACCTATTTCTCCTCTCTTAAAATATTGATAATTTTCACATATTTTACTCTAGGCTAAATAATCTAAATCAATCAGTTAACTCCTGAAAAACCTGTCTGCATTTGCACTCACAAGGGCCAGTCTTCTCCCCTTACCTGTCTGCACATGCTGGCCATCCTTCCAAACGCAGCTCAGATTACAGCTTCCGGCTGCAGGCTTCCCTAACCACTGGTGCTAAGCTGTGATACCACCCCCTTCCTTTTCTGAATTTCTAGAGTAGTTATACACTGTAAAATTCACTTGGCAGTGAGTCATGTACTGCACAAGACATGTCATTGTTCTTTCAAAGTGTTATTAAATATAGGATGAACATATTCCAGGTTCAGCCCAGACGGTACCGGTTTACGCGGGTTTGTTCAGATTAATAATTAATAACACCCCTGTTTACTCTCACAACTACCCCAGGTCGGGAAGATAAATAATATGCTCAGCCCATTTAAATGTTAAATTCTGTGTCATTCCAGACTCTCTAATGAGAATCTAAGAGCTCCTCAGGGCTCTCTGTCATGCTCCACACCAGCCAGGCTCCTCACACACAGTGCCCAATAATATTTTTACTGTGAGCATGAACTGCCCTTTTCATTTTAAAAGACGGAAAGTGAACAAGCCCTATAAACCTGTAAACACGTTGAGTGTAAGGAGAGAGGTTTTAATTTAACTTAGGCCCTCACTGTGTTCACTGTGTAAGACCTGAAACTCATCACATTCCAGAACCGAAGATGAATGTTATTCTCAGATTTGCGTCTGATTTTCAAAGATCACAGAGAAGGGGAAAGTGGCAATTCAAACACAGGCACGCTGGTCTCCCCCTCCTGATGCCTGGAGACCGCTCGCCTTCTGCAAGCTCAGGCTGCCCAAGCCTGCAGGTCACCTTGGGTCACTCTGAGAGGTATTTATCCAATTTCATTCTTACAGGAATATAAGTGGTACTGGCAAATAAAGTGAGAATTTAAATGACAAACATTCTGAAAATATCAGCCCAGAAAATGAAATCTCTTCTTCCTTATTGAAACATTACGTTCTCCAGGTGAAACTGAAAGTCATCTCTTTTCCTCCCTCTTCATTTCCTTCTAAGTGGGGAGAAGCCCGGAGATGATTATGTCATCATCGATCAGTTCATCTACCCATCAGTCAACATTTATCAAGCACCTGCTCTGTACTCGGTGCCAGACATGAATGATGGGTGACATGGACACAGTCCCTGCCCTCAAGTAGTCTACAGTCTGATGTGCAAAAAAGGCATCAAATGCTTGTGGGATAATTATGTAACTAACACCTGGCATTAAGTACAAAGGATTGTTTCAGCAAAATCTTGTCAGGAATCCTTAACCCCCTCTAGAGAATCAGAAAGCACCTCTGTAAATAAGAGACACTTAGACTGGGGCCCACATGATGAAGAGGAATGGACAGGCAAAGAAAATAGGACGAATGTTGCAGACAGGTTGCCGCTGGCACATAAGCCCTGAGATGGGAGTGAATGTCCTGACTTTGAGAAGCAAAACGTGTTCCAGCATCTGAGCAGGGGTGAGGGAGGAAAGGAGGAGTGGGCGTGGCCCAGGGCTCCAGGGTGTGGTTTCTTATTCTTCCTTTTGATCATCATCCCAAAATCAGTTACTAAGGCCAACACCTAACCAGGCAGCTGAGTGAACATCAGAGTCAAGGCCAGGTCTTAAGGACTTTCAGTCTGACTCATATAGTAACACAGGACGTGAATTAGGCTTGGTAGGACTCAGGGCCCTGACAACAGCATTACTTTAAAAGATAGGCATGTGCATCTAACCACAACCACTTCTGAACCAGCTGCTCCATTTCTAAGCACTCCTCACTCCCCCCAGTCCTATGTTCTGCTTCAGGAATAACCAATCCATCAGCTACCAGTTTTCTTGAACGCCAGCCTACATGTGGCTGTAGATTACTATGCTAGTGCTACCAAAATAAAGAGTAAAGGGACACAGTCTGTCCCAAAGAAAACTAAAACGGGCAAGGGAAGTACTGGGAATAGTGTTCTGACGTGGTATAAAGAGGAATATGGACTTTGGAGTCAGAGAGGCTTGGGTTAAAATGTTAGCTCTATCACTTATGAATTTTGTAACATTACATAATTTTATTAACCTCCCTAAGCCTCAATATATTAATTTGAAAAATGAAGGTAATATCTATCTACTTCCTAGAATTGTCAGGAAGATTGAATGAGGTAATATTTTCAGTTACTATGTGTATCTGTGTGTGTTTCTGTATGTGCATGTGTGTGTATGTACAGGGGAAATGTCCCAAGTAACAAGGGAGACAGAGCAAAAAGATAAAGAGAGACTCTTCCTCACTCTTAAATTCACAGAGTGATAGGGATATAGACATATAGACACTATAATCACAATATAAAATAAAAATCCAGAAAGAGGTGATGAGTGTCTGTACTAAAAAGGAGAGGCAGAGGTGATGTGGAGAAAGAGAGATTTGAGAGCTATTTTAAGTAAATTCAAATTACACAGATTTGAAAGTGTGATATAAAAAAATGTTGATAAAGTTTTGTTTTCTATAGATATTTTGCAATAATGTGAATTCCCTGAATGTAAAATGCATTGAAACTTGGTTCTTTCAAAACTGGCCAAATGTATCGAAGTTGTGTTTACACTCTAACCACAAGGCAGTGGCACTTTAGCTGGTAAACAGAAATGCCTTTTTAAAGGGTTAGTCTTAACTTAAGCAAGTTCCCAGCTATGCATGGTTTTCAGGAACCACATCCCTCCCAGTAAGTCCAGGTCACCTTGCATTTGGGGTGGGGTCAGGGAGAGTGCTAAGACTTAAATGAATAAAGGGCAAAGAGATGTTATAAGGGAGAAGAAAAGGTAATGGTCAGCTTAGATTCTTTGGATGTAGATTCCAAGTTTATGTGACTTAGTAGCTGACAAAGCCACTTACTAAGACCACAAGTCAAAGTGAGTTCCCCATGAGAAGCATGCAAAGGTATGTCAAATAACTGTATTTCAGAGATATCAATAATTAGGTTCCTGTGTCTTGTCAGATGTGGGTCAGAAAGAACCCTAAGGACCCCTCCAAACAAGACGAGGGTCTTCCTCATGCTTCTGCTCCATTCCCACAGTCCTCAGGGTGAGTGCCATTCCTTTGGAGCTGACTCTGCCAACTCTTTTCTACTTTATTGTTTAGCATTTTACAAGTTCCAGTGCTGCCCCCTGTGTGGACTGTGGTCTCCTCGAGTTGGCGGTGGCAACGGAGTTAGCAAGTGGCAGCAGTGGTAATAATGATAATATTTATATTATGCTTACCATGTGCCAAACTCTGTTCTAAATGTTTTTCATGCATTAACCCATTTACTCCCCTTACAGACCTCTGAGGTAGATAATTGTTTTATGTTCATCTTACAGAGGAAGAAACTGAAGAACAGAGGATAACTAACTTGCCCAGGGGCACACACAACAGAGCCAGGATTCGAACCCAGGTAGCCTGCCTCTGGAATCTGTGCTTTTATCCGCCATGTTATCCTGCCTCTCCGGGTGGTGAAGGTTCACAGCCTTGTGGCTCTGAAGGTATAGGGATGGTAACAGGGGTTCTCTGAAGCACAGGACCCTGGTGAGCCTTCTTCCTGGACGCCCTTCCCTGTAATAAGAGGCCTTGGCAGCACTGAAGGACTGTAGCTCCGCCAAAACTCGGAAGGGACAGGCAGATCCCTGAGGGGCTCTGCTCCACTCAGCCTTTCCTTTTTGTGCCCTTGGTCTGTGAATTTCCTGGGATCCCCTATTAGGAACTGCCCATTTCTGCAGCAGCATCACCATTTGAGCTTCTCTTATCCTTAAGCCCAGACTAGCTCTGACTACCTCAACACTGAGGCACCTACCTTTGTTACTTCATTCTGAGGGAACCAACACAGAGAAAGAGCAGCAACATGCAGACTCATTTATACATCTTCTGCTGTGAGTGTGATGATGATGACCGACCATGTCGAGAGCCCAGGTGGGTATAATATCTGTCATATCTGCTAGGTACCCATGCTGGGCACCCTCCCTGGTGTAACATTTGTGGAAGGAGGTATTACTGAGAAGTTTTGGGCTTGAAAGGGACAAAACCCAACTTTCAGTATCTTAGGTAACAGTAGAGATTAATTATTCAAATACTGTTGAACCATCTCAAGGAACTCAGGCCTAGGAATGTGGCTGGATCTCAGGAATTAACAGAACAAGGTATCACTCAGGATTCCTTCTCCAGCTCATATTTCCAGTCCTCTCTGCACAACCAATACACCTTTCTTTTTCTTTTTTCCTTTCTTCCATTCTGTTTCTTTCCTTATCTCTCTCCAGATCAGTTCTGCTTCTCAGGTCCTCGTGGAAAAGAACGTGTCCACTCATATCCCCTGAGCTCTCGATCTTACTGCTACAGCACAGAGAAAAACACTTGACCCAACTCTCCAGGCCTCAAGTCCAAACCTTGGATCAGTGTCTAAGGAACAGAATCACTACTAGCAGAGCGGCTCCTACAGACACATTAAGGATGAGCAAGGAAAAAGCAGTTACTAGAAAAGGGGGGCTAACGGGACAGCCCCATGGGTGTCTTCTACAAGTGGTCACCATGCCAATTAACGTACCTGGCAAACACCCTCAAGAAGATAAAGTTTGCCAAGGAGCTTCGTCATAATGCAGCATGGAAGCTGTAGGCACCGTGACTTGGTTAACGTGTGCATACGGCTGGCATTCTATAACAACAGCTAATATTTATTACACATTTAAAATCTGCCAAGAGAATTTAGTAGCCACAAAATCTCTCTAAGATCATCATGTAATTATCTCTGTTTGAGAGATGAGAAAACTCAGTTTTGGAGACAGGAAGGGACCTGCGCAAGTTTACACGGCTAGAAGAGTTCAGTTTCAGAAAGTGAACATGGTTCTGTCCACACTTAGACCCAGCACTCTCGCCACTAAGACACCCTCTCTTGCAGAAAAGACGTGTTATGCACTAAGCCTGATGCCAAGTGAAAAACTCCAAATGCACATTCCAGGTGATTGAAAGAAAAAAAAATGTAAGAGAACCACCAGTCTTGAAGATGCACTATTTTGACTTTGATTCCCCTCATCCACTCAAAAAGAAGAGCTGACCCTGCTCAGCTTCCTAACCTCACGTGACTCCAGATGGCATTCCTGGACGGACATATAGCCACGCAGCAGTCTTAAGAAGAATCCGGTACCGTGTATCTGTTTATGCTTTGGCTTTCCAGGAAGGTCTTCCAAGTCCCCGAAGATCCAGGAGATAATTCTGTGGCATAAACTGTCACTTACAGACAAAGGTCCAGTAGCTGCCAGGTCCCTGTGTGATGCCACTTGTCTCGGGAGGCATGTGCTGGGTTTGGGATTTTAAGCACATCTCATGACTGCACTCAGGTTTTGTTGCTATTCTGTTTTATAGGTAAGAAAAATGAACACTGGAATATTTCATCGGGCCTACCTAAACCCCAAATCACAGACACCTCTCAGCTAAATAACTCTACAAGAGATTTTTTTCAAAAACAAAACAAAACAAAAACAAAAAGAACCAAAAAAAAAAAAAAAACCTCAGTGCTGAAAGATTTCAGAGGAAAGACGCATCCCCGCCTGCCTGACTCCTCCTTGCACCACAGAGCCCTGCCTTTTCTCCTGTGGAGGTGGCTATCTGACTGCACTAAAGTTGCTCATGCTCATCTGTCTCCCCCACTAGACTCTCTTCTTCACCATAGTATTTCCAGCATCCAGCACAGTGTCAAATATATACTAACTCAACAGGTGCTCAACATGGACGGGAAGGAGGGAGGCAGAGAAGAGGGGAGGGAGGGAGGGAGGTCTAGGGGATGGATACAGTTCATGTGTTCTAACAGCAGGTAAGGTTTTCGAGCAAGTGATCTATAAACTTAGAAGAAGATCTATTAACACCTGGAGATCATTAGTTCTGACAAGAAGACACCCTGAGTGGTCACTGGGTTCCATAATCCTCAGATAAAAGAGCCAAACCCTTCCCTAGTCTCTCAAGGAGGAGTGCAGGACTGCTTCCCTCTGTGAGTGGGACACCCCCGACCAAAACAGTGTGGGCAGAAATGGCTGACTGAAGACCATGGCCATTCATCTCTCATCCTCAGCCCAGCACGGAGATCCTCCTAGTTATGCCAATTAAATTTCCATTTCTCATGTACCTTCAACTACTGTCTTGAGCAAAACCTGAGCCTACAAAGCAAGCACTCTGACCCTCACCAAGGAAATGGTGTTAATTGTGTATCTTCGGGCCATGGGGCTTCAGCAGTGTAAATTGAAAAAGTGAAACCAATTTGAGAGATATGTAAATGACGAACTGAAAGAAGAATTAATATTTAGCTTTATAAAGAACACAGCTCTCCTCCTCATTACGAAGGCTGTTTTTTACTGTAACCAGAAGGAAAAATGAATTGTTGGAAGCTCCTCAAAATGTGCAGCTGAGAACGCCTTTATATTAATGAGGGAAGTGATGTTGATTAATGGGCAGCCCGAAAGCAAGACGCTTACCTCTCTTCTGTCTTCCTGCCCGCCAGGGACCAGGTAGCCCACGAGGTCCCCAGGCACAGTGAGAGCACAGTCCCCTGGGTCTGCTGCTGGCTGGGGCACCGCATGGTCTGATCATGCTCCTTTCAATTATACTGACAAACATGTCTAGGCTTGAACAAATTGGCCCCTGTGAATTAAGCTGCATTATTATAGAAATCCACATCTTTCAAGCCTCCCTGACCTTAATTGATCAGGATCCCTCTGTAGCAGCCTACAGCTAGTCCGGGAAAAGATTTTCTGAAAGTTTAGCTAAATGACAATATTGATTTTTACCCTTAATATTTTCTTACATTCATCACAGTTCTTACATTTGCTCGGTACATTACATGTTCCCATGGCTCTATGGCCAGCATGATGTAATAAGTCCTCTAACACAGCCTAGCAAAGGCCCACAATCCCCATTTTACAGAACAGTCCGAGGCACAGAGAGGTAGAAACATCTTCACCAGGGAGTGACAAGTAAGACCTTTTGACTCACAGACTAGCAGTGCTTCTCCTTAGTGATGGCTTCGAAGACTGTGTTTATTTTGGGCAAGAGCTTCTGTCTGAATTTGCCACCTTCTGGGTCACACAAGCCACAAGCCATCCAGGAATGAGAAGCCTACCTTCTTTCCTAACAAACAGCAAAGAAAACAGCCTCCTTTGCCTGGTCTGCACACTGGCCATTCTTTATTCTTCTCTGTACAAACACAGGGCTTTCTGTGAACGATCAGATGCCAGACTCCATATGCTGCCCAGCTCTGGGCATAGCCACCTGTGCTCAATTTCCAGCAGCCTTTCAAAGACTAGTGTCCTCTGAACCTCCTGAGACATCAGTCCACACAATGGAGTAGTGGCCTAAACAAGCAAGGTGAGCTTTGGTGGTACAAGAGTCATATTCTCTGCTTAAGAGTCCTTAGCAGGGAGGAGCAGGTTTAATGAGGTCTGAAACTTACGCAATTTTAAGGGTCTGCTTTAGAAAGGAACGCAGAGTTGCAAAACCAAAATTTTATATGAAAAAAAACATTTAGTTACAAAGACAAACTAAATCACAATATGCACATCATAGAAAACTGATAAATAGCATAATATCATAAAATCAAGAAAAATAACATATCTGCATTAGGTAACTGCCTATCATAGTTTTTTGGTATGTTTTCCTACATTTTTGGCTGTGTATGCCAACAATTTTATAACATCACTTTCAAGGCAGAGAAGAGAATGAAGTCAGTCTTTTTCTGCAGGTTTCTCCTACAATTCCCACTCCAAGGGTGGGAGGCACACTCACAAGGCAGCACTGCCTCTGGCCTTGCATCCTCTGACAACACCAGGCAGGTCATCTCAGCAGGTGGTAGGAGAATCCCGGAAGCCACTCCTACAACATGACAGCCAACTACAACTCACTTCTGCAAAAAAGGGACTGTCAACTACAAAACCCCAACTCACTGGCACCTCAAGGCAGTTTCCCCTTAGCCGGGTCGCAAAACTGTGTACAGCTGCTCCACCAACAACAAAACAAGACATGTTGGAAAAGTTGGGGAGAAAGAAAGAGTAGCCTTAACTGGTAATAGTTAAAATAGCTCAATTTCATAAATTTTTACAAAAAGAACCATTTGAACATACTGCCAAGATCCCTCCCCAGACCGTGGAAAGGACTTGTACAAGTGTGGAACCCCAAGTGAAGCTTCATAGTCTTCATAAAGCCCCCTGTGGGCCCATTCTCAGTGTCCCTGTGCCAGCAGGAGTGGGGAGCGAGGAGGAACTCTAGAGGAGGTTACCATCTCTAACATACCTGGGATTAAGAGTACCTAAAGCAATGGACACTAATCATAGGCAAAGCTGGAACACTGACTCAAGCCACGTCTGGTCTGAACAGACCTTCGTTACACCAGATTGCCATCCTTACGGCAAAGCTGATGCAAACCCTCAACTTGGATTTCACACCACTTTCCCAGGAGCCAGAAGGTTTGCTCATACCTCTTAGAGCCATACTTTTTCTTGGAAGGAGGCAATCTAGGAGTGCATGTCCAATATGTAAATGATTTAGCCCCTAACTTGAATCCTTATTTAGTACCTAATGTTCAGATTGCATAAATAACAGAGTTGTAGCCACTTACAGTAAGTAAGACATAACACATCATTCCCAACATGAACAAACACATGAATGTGTCGTACAACAGTGAGACCTGCTCTTCAGGCACAATGGAATCACCCCTTCAAGAAGCAGAAACACTTTAGGTTTCTCAGCCTTCCCCATAGTCATCGCTATGAATCTGACAGTTTTGTTAAAGGCAGGGGGTTTAAAAAGCTGGACACTGACTAATATGCTTGTCTCTCACTTCTATCTTTGGTTAACCCATTGGTTCCCACCAGGTACACAAAAAATACCATGTAGGATTGTACATTTAAAACCTTGTATGTTTTAATTTATGGATAGTATGAAAGATATGCATGTATAATTTTAACTAGTATACATGACTTTCACCTGACTCATCGATTTTTGAACCTCACCCACAGAGATGTAACTTCACAGAATTTTTTTGTTCATTAAACCAAGAAAGTAAATAATTTTCTTTTTTAATGAATAATTATATGATAGACGCTTTCAGTTCTATAACCTCAGGGCGGGGAGGAGTATTATGTTAACAGTAGTGTGCAGCATCCTGATAAACCTCCCTAGACACAAAAGGAAATTGCATCTCTAATCTCAAAATCTGATTAAATATGAAAGAGACAGGGTAGTGAGAAAGCTTCACATAATCTTGGGTAACTTTTGAAAGGAGGGCTTCTGAGCTCCACATCATAGGGCTTTTAATTTGTATTCCATATCTCTCCCATAAATACTAATCTGTGCATTGCATTTGGTTATAAACAGTGAAGAGACTTGAGTTTTTAGTTTTCAATATCTTTGCTAATCAGATGGGAATGAACGCCAGAAATTTCAAGCTGGCAAATAACAGCTAGGAAGGATGAAGTGGAGACTGGAGCAGTCAACATGTTTACTCAGCTGGCTGGTCAAACCCCACTAAGGCAACGCCAAGAGACCACTCGTGATCCCCTTTTGCTCTCTCCTATTCCTGGCAGGTTCCAAATTTAGGTTTCCTTTCATTTTCATTGTGAATTCTTCTTTTACTTATGGGTTGTTTGGGTACATTGTTTAAACTCTCATCTGGAGTGATTTATCTTTTAATGATTGGTTTACAACTTAATTTCATTCATTCATTCCATCAAAAAACCTACTACGTACCAGATATTATTTTAGTTATTAGACAGACAGCTGTGGGCAGAAATCTCTATGGCATCCTATTATACTGAATCAAAAATGGTTTCAAGTGGTTCAGCCTACACTGGGGAGACAGAAAATAAACATAATTGGTAAAGACTTTGATGGTGCGTTAGAACCTCTTCTGAGATTACAGTCCTTGAGATCTGGCCTCTAATATTAGATCCCTGTCCCACCCTTGAAAACTGAAGCTCATTGCGTCCAGGAGCCAGCAAATGGCCTCAAGGGAAAATAAAAAGCTGTATTCAGTGATTTCCCAGTCCTCGAGTTCCTGCTTTCACTGAGTTTTTGGCCTACGATGAATCCTAACATTCTTCCTGGCTCAATGATGGGTTGTCATTCTTTATTCAAGAGTGTTAGTCATTTCTAATAGGAGGTTTGACAGAAGACTGGTTCATTTCACACTGTCTGAAGTAAAGCAAGGTCACTGGTGAGCACTGGGAGCATTCTCATTATCCTATTACCCTCAGTATAATCATAGCCCATAAGCCTGAGTTTGCTCGGTTCTGATGCTTGTGGCTTTTAGCGGGGTTTTCCTTCTAACAGAATTGTGAAATAAATGTATCCTGAGATTTTAGGTGCTTCTACGGCCCATTGGTGTGTGAACATCTGTGCACCTTCTGAGATTTACTGCACCCATATTCTTCCTGAGGGAAGCTGTGTCTGGTTCCAAGAGGCCTCCTGATAAGGGGGAAAATATGGTTTCCCACATTCAACAGATACTTAGAGCCTCATGTAGGATTGAAACAGTGGGGGAGAGCCCTAACACTGGAGAAAGGTGCCTCTGCCACTCACCAGCCGTATAAGCTTTGATACATTATTATCTACCTAAGCCTCAGTGTCTCACAGACAGAATAAAATTAAGCTCTACCCCACGGACTTTTACATGAGAGAACATAAAAGTGCAAGTAAAAGTGCCTTGTAAACTATAATGTACAGAAGGGTGATTTTCAAAATGAAAATAAATTTTTAAAAAGAAAGCCTGATTCATCCTAGGAATTAAAGGCAGAGCCCCCAGAGGACTTTAGGGAAGGGGAAGGGAAGATCAATGCACTTCAGCATGAATTCAGGAAGAACAGCACAGAATCTGGATTTAGACACTGTTGGTATACAGGGTTTACAGTGCCCCCTGGCAAAGTGGGAGCATGCCAAATGGAAAGAACACAGGTTTGCTAACAAAACAGCTGGAGTTCACATCCTGGCTCCATGACCTCCCAACAGTGTGAGCCTGGGCAAGTTGAAGGACTTGTCAGAAACTTTGTTCCTCATCTGTAACAGTGGATGAAAGTGCACATGGATTAAACACACTCAGATTCATAAAATGTCTACTGTACAGCAATAAATTCCTTATGACATTGTATATATATCATCACAGGTAACCCTCCTATCAACCACATGAGTTGCATGAGCTGTATTTTTGTTGTTTTCATCTTAAAGATGAAGAAACTGACCTATCCAAGAAAATACATGGACAGAAGTAACAAAACTATGGCTTTTGACATTGACTCAGGAATTTCCACTCCACTGCTGTTGCCTCCACTCTAATAGATCAGGGCTGTGTAGCTGGTAGGGGTAGGAGGTGTGATTTTAAATAGACTGACTAGATGTCACCCTGCTGGAGCAACTGGAAGCACACAGGCTACACAGAAGGGCCATCCAGGTATTTGGATGATTGAGCCCCTGGCCCCAAAGGTAGACACTAATGACCTGAAGTCATCTTACAGGTGGGATTTATTTCCTACTCTCTGGCACACATGTTTCTTACCAATGTGTATGGGGTTATTGCTACATTCAACTCATCAGGTTCAATGGTATGATCTCAACAATGTAATGGACTAGCATGATCTGCCTGAGAACATATGACATGTAACTGGAAAGTTGACATAGTACCATGAAGGTGTATGGCTGGTCCCATCAGGTGAAGCTTAACAGCATCTACGGATCTTTAGTAACAAATGTAGAGAAAAGGGCATTTGCCAGATCCAGGAGCCAAGGTACGTGTTGATTTGCTCTAGGAATGAAACCACATCTGAAACAGGAGCTGTAATTGGAGTCACAACCTGACTGAGTTTATGATAATCCACTGTCATTCTCCCTGATCCATCTGTCTTCTGTACAAGCCAAAGAAACAAGCTGAATGAGGACCTGGAAGGAAGCACAACCCTTGCGTCTTCCAGGACGTTAGTATAGCACTAACCTCCGGAAATGCATTATGCTCTAAATCAGCAAGCAATATGTGGTGCTGCTTCCCTCCTAGTCAGAGCTTTCAGGTCCTGGAATCAAGGGTTCTGAAAACAAGATGGTTCCTGTCAGTGATTTCGCTGGTGATCCACAAGAGAAGGTTTTGCTTTACCATCATCACTTTGGCCTTTCCTGGTCTACAAGACCTAGGTCCCAAGGAAGCATGCTTCCCGCAGGTTACACAACAATGCTTTACTGAAACTGGTAGTTGAGACAGCCACCAACCACTCTGAGCTTCATTCAACAGGTAAAAAAGGCAATTTATTGTACTGACTGGGGTATTGATGCTTTCAAGAGGATACAGAATTGCTAGATCATATTGGAGGTAAGGAAGTGTTCATCTGGAATTTATGGGAGTCCCTGGGGTTTCTCTTAGTACTCTAGGTCCTACAATTAAAGTCAATGGAAATTTTCAACAACCCTACACAGGCAGGAATACTAATGCCCTAAAACCTTCAGGAATAATGGTTTGGGTCACCCCATCTGGGAAGGCGCCAAAACCAGTAGAGGTATTTTGTAGAGGCAAAGGAAAAATGAGATAGAGAACAAGCAGCAGAAAAAGGTAGCGAAAAACACCAGATATAACCACATGGCCAACTGCAGAAACAAGAACTATAATAATGTTTAGTGTTTCTTCCTTATTTTAATATGAATAGGTCTCAATGCATATTACATATTAACCATTTGTTTTCTCTTCATGTCTCCCATTCCTCTATTATCTGACATAAGATATGGTAATGGTGATTAAGTTTATCTCAGTACTTCAATTACAGGATACCAAAAGGAGAATGTGACTCAAGCAAGAGGAATACACATCACCCAAAGACAAATTAAAAGAATTTGTATCAAACTTTGGAAGAGATTGTGTGTTTTCAGTTGTACAAGGGATTGTTGCACTATGTTAGACTGAAACATGGTTTTTCAACTGTACTCATTTGGAAGATAAATGTGGTTAAAAGATTAATACATGGATAGCACACAGAGAGGGTGTTGATTTAGCCAGGCTGAAGCAGTGTTTCCCAGAATCCCCTTTCCTGCATAATTTCAGGTTAGTATGGGCTAAAGGAGAAATCAGCACAAGATCTGGAAGGCAGAATGAAGCAGGAGACAGGTCAGTGCTGGGCACTGTTGCAGCTCACGTGCATTCTGGTGATCTGCTGGTTCACCTAGCTGGCATGGGGCGCTGGCCAGGCTTGCAGCGACTTCAGCTCCCACTACATCTCCTCCTTTAGCTTCTGATTCTTGGGCCAGGTGTGTGTTTATCTCTGTGAGGAAGGAGGCAGCTTCTCCTGTAAGTCACCTCCATCATCAACGATGGAGTCCTAAAGGTAACGAGAGACTCACGTGTGTCCGAGCCCATCCTGTGGGGTCCAGGAGGTCCTTGTGGGCTCTGCTTTGTCTTTGCTCTCCTCTATTTCACATCCATCTTTTCGTCCCAACTGACACCCATCTTTTTTTCCCAATTAACTTTAGGTTCTACCAATGTACCTACAAGTAACGGCCTTTCACACACTGTTTAACCAGCTCCCACAACTGCATAGTTCAAATCTCTAGAACAAATCCCTTATTATATAATTTTATACTATATAAACCACTGCTAGTGGTTCCAACTCTCTGATCTACCCTAAAGGAAAAGCATAAAGATGGAAGCGGCAGAGCCAGAGCTCACACCTAGCTCATT
The DNA here is from genome assembly GCF_048564905.1 of Vicugna pacos. Classification (NCBI taxonomy): domain Eukaryota; kingdom Metazoa; phylum Chordata; class Mammalia; order Artiodactyla; family Camelidae; genus Vicugna; species Vicugna pacos. The sequence continues at coordinate 47,140,817 of NC_133001.1, forward strand.
TATAATACTGATTCAGGGTGCCTTCCATTAAATTGCTGCCTCCACCATGATCATTTTGGACCATATACCTGGAGGGTGTTAGTAGTTTAAAACAGCATATTGGCCACTACTGTCCCTCGTGGGGAAATGGAGGCATATAGGCTGCATGAAGAACTTTGAGATATTAAGATGATTAAATGCCTGGCCTGAAAGGTGCATGTTAATGAACTGAAGTCAGCCTGTAGGGAGGGTTTCTGGGAACAGGACCCATCCCAGAGGCTTCCTTCAACTTTGGCCCATTCAGCGCTTTCAACTGCAAATCGCATAATAAAGACAGAAGATGTGTTTATCAAATTTTCAGATGACACAAGACTGACCCAGCTAGCAAATATGCTGAGTAATAGAATCAAGAATCCAAAAGATTTGACAGGATGAATAATGAGTCACAGCTAACAAGATGAAAGTCAGCAGGATGGGTACCCAGTTCTACCCTCCACAGCCCAGGGTAGCGGTGCAGCCGACCCTCCTTACACTGGAGACGGGTGCTAGGGTCTCACCTGAGCTCACTCTGTGCAGAAGCACATGATACTGGTCAGAGGCCTGCTTCAAGGGAATGCTCCTGAGTTCAAAAATCATCTCCACAAACACAGACTTAGAGAAGCCTGGCTTAATAGCAGCCTTTGTGAAAAAGCCACTGAGCTCATTACCAGTCAACACTGTGACTATGTTCAAGCGCTCATCGGTACTTGAGCTTCACTACTCAAGGCGTGTTGTTCCAGTACAGGCTGAAGACAATCTTAGAACTTCGCTCTGCTCAAAACCACACAGCTGAAGGCCACACTTTGATTACAAACTAGCATTTGACAAATGTGGGGAGGAAATATAATTAAGTCATATGAAGAACATACTAAAGAGAATGATCATGAGAGCTGGCTCCAAATAAGTTAAGAGTTTTCACGTAAGAAAAAAAGAGAATTTCATTTGTACTTCTAGAAGACAGATGGGCAGAAACTGTAGAAAGGAACACTGTAATCACTATAAAAAATAAGCATATAATACAGTGGTTAAGTTGCGCTCTGGAGTCAAACTACTTTGGTTAGCGCTCATGATTCAGTCTCCAGCCGTGTGACCTGAGCAAGCTGCTCATTTCCTCTGGCCTCATATTTCTCATTTATAAATAGGAAATATAAGAATATCCCTCTCATACGTGTGTTGTGGAGATTAACTGGAAGAAAAACAAGTAATATCTACCTCTCCCGGCTATTATGACCATGAAATGAGGCAACACACACGCATAAAATATTTAGAAGAGGTTACCTGGTTAGAGGTCAATAAATACTTCCTAGTCTTTTCATTATAAGAAAGCACATTCTGACGCTTGGAGCTATTTCCAAACAGAACACCCTGCAAGGAGTAGGCAGCCTCTTGCGGCTCAATGTGTCCAGACTAAGATAGGTTCTCTTTTAAACGGGAATATCATAGAGTGGTATTTCTCACACTGGAATGTACATGCGAACTACCTTTACGGCTCATTAAAGTGTGAGTTCTGACTCAGCAGGTCTGGCGTGGGGCCTGCGAGTCTGCATTTCTCACAAGCTCCCAGTTACTGCGAAGGCTGCGGGTTTAGTTACCACATCCTGAGAAGCAAGACTGGAGAACTTCTCCACTGGGTAGGAAGAAAAGGAATAAGGTCCCTGCCATTCTAAAACATACATATTCTGTAATGTTACAAATATGAGAATGATAGTTATCTTGAAACTACACTGTAACTGAGTAATCTAGAGCCAGTGACCTAACCTTGTACCTTGTTTTGATACATTCTACAAAACACTTTTAAGAAATGAGTCCTTTTTACAGCAAAATCCAAACTCCTCAGATGGAAGCCGATCCACTTCTGCAGAGGGTTTCATTTCCTAATTGGCTGAACATCTGTTCCAGTTCTAAGCATAGATTTATCTTTATCAAATACTGATTGGTCTCTGGCTCCTGCCGGCTGCTGTGTCCCGGTGTGATGGAGAACAAAGCAGGGCAGCTGTGGGATGTCAGGAAGCCTCAGGAGGAAGGCAAACAAGGGCCAAGGAAGCAGAAAAGAAAGAGACTCACAAGATACTGGCAGGAAAAAGCAACAGCAAACTCTGCTGGCTTCAAGGTGAAATGGAATCAGATCTGGCCGTGGGAGGAGCCTCAGAAGCCATCTGATCCATTTTCTGCAGTTTTCGATAGTGAAACAAAGTTCCCGTAAGAGGTTATGACTTTCCAGAAGTGACACGTGAATGTAACATCAGAACTGGAAACCAGGCCGTGTGGCTCCTGGTCCAGTGCTCACCCCGCTGGCCCATGCCTGCCTCCCATTTCCTCCTGGGGACTCCTGCCCCGGTGATGCTGCTTTGTCCATCCACGGTTTCTCTTCCTGCTTCAGCTGCCCTCCAGGATAAGGAGGGCTGAGGAAGATTCTAGGGAGACTGCTAGAGATCAGGGAACTACTGGTTTACTCAGGTTAAGTTCTCAAGATGAAACTGCTCCAAAAGATCTGAAAAGCACTTCCAAATCACTCACATTGCTCTCTGCCTCTGTTGTACGAACACATTAGACAGCAAATATAATACAAGCATCTGTGTGAGGCTGTGACTTTCCAGAAGTAACACATGGAGGGAGCATCAGTACTGGGAACCAAGCCAACCAGCTGGCCTTGACACCTTATCAAGAGCCAAGAGGCCAGAGTACAGCGCTGGTTCTCAGTATTTCTCCCCTGCAGGCGCCTGGATTCACTCCTACCTCCTCTTCCTTCTGTGAACAGTCTTCATTGCAATAAAAGTAAAAATTAAAAAGGGCATACCCACTTTCCTTTTTGTGAAGGTCAGGTCAGGAAAGGAGCAATGAATGACTCATAAGCTTTGGCCAGGTGAGCAGGGAACCTGGAAAGCCACAAGGAATTACTTCAGACCTGAAAACCCCCTTTTCTCCCAAATCCCACACCTTCATGCAGGTTGAGAGCTTTAGACATTCTTGGGAGAGAACTAAAAGTCATTAGTTCCACTAACATGATCTGACCAGCAACAGGCTTCTCCTGGGAGGCTGGGTCATAGAGCAGCCTCCACTGCTACACTGGGGAGGCTGTCTGTTTTGGTTTTCGACAACTCCCTGACAACCTGTGAATGTAGTTTCCCAACTCTTGACCTCTCATATCCTGTACAACAGTTTTGGAAACAAGTATCATCTTTGCCTATGACCTAATCTCTACCCTCTAATGAGGCCCCATTTCCCTCTTGATCAATTTGCTGAAATCAAAAGTAACAGTATTGGCCACCCATCACTTACACAAGAGAAGATGCATTCCTTTTAAATAAACACAGCTGTAGCGACAGAAATATTATACACATCAGCAAAAGGAGGGCCCCAGCTAGTGGCGTTCTTGAGAGACCCAGATCAGGAATTTATTTGCCAGTGCTACACAGCATTGATGGCCCACCCTCTAGAGTACAGCCAGAGTCAGGAATTCATTGCTACTCTGGCGAGGTGACATACGGTTCTCTGTGCTTAGTTACGGGGGTAACTGTTCACTGTTCCTATAGAACTGAAGGGCTGCCACTCATCTGTGAATCGGCCCCGGTCTGTGATGCCTGTGGGCGGGCAGGGAAGACAGCTACCAGCAGCAGGAAGAGTCTGAGCAGGCTACCGTCGTGCTGACTACCGCCTGGGAGGCGGGTGAAATCCAGGAAGCGTCCAGGGGGACCACACACTGCTCTCCTCTGCCTTTCGCCGAGATGGCTCTCCAACATTATTTTTTTTTAAACTTTTTAAATTGAAGTACAGTCAGTTACAATGTGTCAATTTCTGGTGTCCAGCACAATGTTCCAGTCACGCGTATACACACATATATTCGTCTTCATATTCTCTTTCATCAAAGCCCACCACAAGATATTGAACATAGTTCCCTGTGCTCTACAGAAGAAACTTTTTTCCAACGTTACTTTAGAGTGAAAATCACTTTCATGTTTAGATCAATGCACAGAAGAAGTGATAAATTAAACGTTTTACCCTACACATTTTTAATGGCAAATGTGTTACGCATTGGAAACAGATCATGCTGACTATACAAGTGAAACCTAATAAATTCTGTTGCCAGCCTACAGTTATGTGTCTGTCAGCCCATCTTTGGCTTTAGGGCCCAGGACCATAGGCAATGACAGGGTCAGTGTCAGAACAAGTTCCTGAGGAGGAGTCACAGATTTGAGTTAAGAAAGTAGAGGTTTCACAGCTCCTGCTGCCCTCAGTGTTTAGGCATTTTCTTATGGGTATTTTCCATAGAAGCCTTGGTACCTTCCTTCTTTCTCAGGACAGGCCAAGTCCTAGAGTGACAGCAGGAAGGAAAACTGCATGGAATGATCTATGTGAAATGGCCACTATCCTTTTGCTTATAGCGGCAAAGTTAGGGCTAAGAGCTCTCTTATCCGTATTTGCATGCAATTTTCTGAGTTTGCTTTAATGGATATGACATTTCATTAATTCTGATTCATTGTGTACTCAAGCCAAAACACATGCAGTTTAGTTCCATTCACTGACAGAAAATAGAAGCTGAAAAATTCCAAGGTAGAGTTACAACTGAAGGTGTGTAATTACTCATTACCCAATCAGCTACCAGGTTCAGAGGCTAAGAATGGTTTGGAGATAAACTGCAACTTCTGTGAGTGAATCTGACAGGCTGGGTTAGTAGGTGTGTTTCTTTTGATTAATGACACAAGGAAGAAAGGTTTAGAAAAGGTATTTCTACTGATTCTGCTACTTCAAGGCTGACCCTTAAGATGTTTCTACCAGTTACTAAGGAAAACATAAATTAAAGTGAGCAAGGTGCGAATTTTGTAAAAATACACAAAAATGTTACATCCACAACTCCTCTGCCCTAATTAAAAAGGAACTCAAGATGGTAAGTCCTAGGCTATGCCAGAATGGGTCGTTCGGCTATAGAGCTCAACTTTTTCAGAAAATGCACGTATGAAGATAAAGGAAAAGACAAGCACAGTTAGAGCTATTCATCGCGGTCAATTAACGTAAGAGTTTGAACACAGCACAGCTACTATGTGGGTTTTAACATCCTTCAATATTTTCCCAACAGATTAGATTTCTGGGGGTAGAGCAGGCATTTGCCTGGTTGCTCATGAAATGGGTCCAAAAGAGCCATTTCCAGGTCCTTGCCCTCCAGGGGCTTCCTTCTTAGATGCCATGGTAAGATACACACACACACACACCCCATAAAAAAAAAAAAAGCTACAGAGCAGAGTCTGACAGCATCCAGTGAACTGAAAGAGGAAGCGCAGATACAGGGGAAAGTCTTTTGATCTTGGGGTTGTTTGGGAAAGTTTCACAAAGTGGGTGAGGTTTGCATGGGGCCTTGAGGATGAGCTGGATGGGTTTTCAAGACAGAGAGAATAGTCTGAACAGTACAGTGGTAGAAACTATCTTGATTTGGGGGAGACGACTTATGATAGAAAGGTGACAATAAAGGACTGTTATTCATAAAGATGAGACAGGCTCCCACTGGGGGAGGAGGGAGGGATGGAAGGAGATTCTGAATGAGAGTCACAAAAGTGTTGACTCTGGGTATTGATACCCTGCGTGGCTCCAGAAACACTAGCCCCGAGCACTCTCCATGAAGGACTGGAGTGGAGGGACAACAGAGCCCTGAGGACCTGTTATGTGTTTGTGATGGCTGGGAGATAATGAAAGTCGGAACTAAAAGGGTGGTAAAAGCAAAAGAGAAATGGAAGCAAGAAACAATAAAAAGGAGACTTGTCAGGATTCGGGGACTGGAGAGGCATTCAAGTGAAGAAGGGAGCGGATACAGACAGCTCTGAGTCTTTCAGCCTGACTGGGAAGTCGGGAAAAAGAAGCAGCTTTAAAATAAGATAATGAATTCTTTACAAGGAGATGTGTTCTTTACAGAGAACGGAAAGTGCGTGGCAGATGTGCAAGCAGAAATCTGAAGCAGGAAGCTGTGGGTGTGGGGCTGGAGCAGAAGTGCGCACCCAGGTCCAGGTGTAGGTGTTGACAATGATTAGTTCAGCGAGGTTAAAGCCGAGTCCAGGCTAAGAACACCGCCCCAGGACTACTACTGGGGCGAATCCTACGTGTGTTCCGCGTAGGTGGGAGCTCCTTCCTCAGCCCTCCCTTACTGTGAAATCCCTGCCCTGACCAAATGCAGGACTGGCAACCAGGAGGAACGTCAGCACCAGTTTACAGAGGATGAGAAGAGCCATGTGGGAGGAAAAGTGTCTCAGTCCATCCACGCTACTATAAGAAAGATACCATACACTGGGTATCTTACAAACAAACGTTTATTTCCCACAATTCTGGAGGCTGGGAAGTCTAAGATCATGGCGCCAGCATATCTGGCGTCTGGTGAGAGCCTGCTTCCTCACTGCTGGCCATCTTCTCACTGTAACTGCCTGCAGCGGAAGTGAGGAGGAAGCTCTCTGGGTCTCCCTCATAACGGCACTAATCCCATAAATGAGGGCTTAGCCCTCAAGACCTAATCACCTCCCAAAGGCCCCACCCCCTAATATCATCATCTTGGGAGGATAGGTTTCGATACATAAGTTTGGGGAGAACACAAACATCCAGGCTATGGAAGACAGAGTCCTATTAATATTCTGTTGTGAAAGTCCAGCAGATGGCCTGCTAGGGCAGAGGCGGACTTAGGAGTCACTAGTTGGTTGTGATAAACGTAGTCACGGAATGTATGAGTCAGAAGACCCTGCAAGGGCATTCAGTAGGGTGTCTTTAAACCTCTTTTAGCCATGGGAATCTTTTTTAAAATGAAAATTTATATGGAAATCTATACAGCTAAGCTGCTCCCATTGGGAGCCCAAGAGACACCTTCAAGAAGTACTGTTTGCTCTAGTCCAGCTGCCTTATTTTATACATGGGAGAAGTGAAGCCCAGATGGAGAAGCCCAGAAAACACAGCTAAGCTGGGACTCCGACATAGGGCTGCAGGACCCCAGACCACTGCTCCAGGGAAAGGGAGAGTGGCCCCAACCCTGCTCTGCATTGCATCATCCCGTGATGAACATACAATAGAATACTGTTGAAAGCCTCCTTAGAAAATCAAATAAAAGCACATTTCATTACCTTTAAAGGCCACCACCACCACCACCACCACAACAAAAAGGCTCATCCCCAGGCAGAGGGTGGGAGGAGGGAAAGTCAGAGGGCAAGCACGGGCAGGGGCTCTGGAGTTCAAGCCCACCTCCAGTGCCAGATCAGAAGGTGAAGCCAACATCCACAGAATTGCCAGGCTGTCCCAGGGTAGGGGCCATGCCTCCTCTTGTTCCCTTAACTCCACCAGCTTGTTCTCCTCTGCATTCAGCCTCCAAGTAGCCTTTGCACATTTTGCAGCAGATCCTTCCCTGCCGAATCCCTGCTCCAAAGTTCACCCCGCAAAGTGTTCTGCAGAGCTACTGCTCCACAGCTCCGGCTTCAGGGAGAGGTTTCCTAGGGCCTTCTCCCACTCTGAGAAGAAAGCAAGAGACTAATTTTCTGTGAACTGTCATGAGCAATAAAACGTTCATTAACTTCAATTGTAAACACTTTAAGTTCCAATCATAGTAATGAAAGGATAAATTGAAAAATCAAGAGTTAAGTACCCTTTTAAAATTTCATATCTTCTATCTTCACCTGGCCTCTTAAACCAGTCAGATTAAATACCGCACAGAGTGCCTGCCCCCAGTTCCATCCATCATTATCTTACCCATATTTCAAGGCTCAGCTCAGGGATCTTTGATCCTACTCAGTTGCAAGGAATCTGCTCATTCATGGTACCTAAAATACTTTTCTGGTATCACTGAGAATGGTACTTGTTTTTATCATATGCTTTATTTGTCCCAAATAAACTGAGTTACTTGCCAATTGGTATCATATCTTTAGCATCCTTATTATTTCAGCCCCAGAAACAGTGTCTCCTGCCAGCAATTGCTCCAAAATGATTGCTGATGGATTGAATTAATTGTTTAAATCTTTTTGAAAAGCTAGTAAAAATTCATTATGAGAGACTCAAAGATGCATTAATTTGTTTAGCCTAAGTCTGCAACTGGATTATACATCATACTGAAGAATTCTAATGGTGCTTGCATCATTTTGCTGTGCAATCTCACACCAAACACTGCCCAATTAATTTACATATTTGCTAGCTGTGATGTGTACATACTGAAATGGAGTACCTGGGTTAAGAGACCCAATTCTAGACTCTAATTTAAATTCTTCTTTGTCTCTGCCTAGGAAATACTCTAGTGCTTACATTGTAGGCCCCAGGGAAAGACTGTATCTTCTGAGGAAAGAAAAGACTTGAGACAAATGTTTAAAATCTATGTTTCTAACCCAAAAGTAGGCATAAAATTCACCAGAAAATAAATTCATTTCAATCACTTTTCTATGGGAAAAGTCAAGTGGGAATGGACCCAGAAGCTGGGGTCTTAGCCTCTCCGCCAAATCAAACGGCACAAGTCATATTATTCCTGCTAACCATCTGTGGTTAAATAGTAACTGAAAACTGTCCGCAGGTTGTGAAGTCTTTATTTGTATAAATGATGACTCACTTTTTTCTGTTCTGAAACTACTAAGATTAATTATCTACAGTGCTGAGCCTGAAAGATCCCCAACAAACCAGCTTATTTTTGTGCTGGTGTATCCAGTCCTATAGGAGTAGAGTCGTTACATGTTATCAAAATGATACTTCTGCCTAGAAGGAAAAAAATGGAATGGTCTTCTGATGTGTCAACTTGGGTAGGCTGAACCACACTTCCCAGGACCCTTGGGATATTTTGGAAGGAGGACAGAAGGCAGACAGCAGTCATTTTGTAGGACACACATTGTTACTGATGTGCTGACTCACCTCTGTGCTGTGAAGCAGCATCTAGATCGGGTACATTATTGCACTTTGCTTCATTGTACTTCACAGATAGTGCTGCATTTTTTACAAATTGAAGGTTTTTGGCAACCCTGCAACAGCATTTGCTCACTTCACGTCTCTGTGTTATGTTTTGATAATTCTCACAGTATTTTGAACATTTTCATCATTATTATATTTGTTAGGGTGACCTGTGATCAGTGATCTTTGATAGTACTACTGCAAAAAGACTATGACTCACTGAAGGCTCAAAAGATGATTATAGAGTTTTTTTTAGTAATAAAGTATTTTTTAATTAGGGTGTATACTTTTTTTAGATATAATGCTACTGCACACTTAATAGGCCAGTGTAAACATAACTTTTATATGCACTGGGAAACCAAAATATTTGTGTGACTTGTTTACTACAATATTCATTTTGTGGTGGTCTGGTACAAAACATAAAATATCTCCAAGGTATGCCTGTAGGTGTCAGCACAAAGGGTTAGGTTGCTAACAAAGGGTTTTAGCTTCTGCAGGGTACTCTAATCACAAAAGGCAGAGGCAACAAAAGGCCACAATAGTGAGGGGTCTATGTAATTCATGCTTCTAAGAGTCAAACTCGTGCTTACGGGATTCCAGCCTGCTTGGGATCTTCTTCCCTTCCTGTCTGCCCTGTGGACTTCAAGATCCAACATTACATGTGGGGACAGCTCTAAAGGCACTGCTTAACCAGCCCCCACAACTGTAAAGCCAATTCCCTGTAGTAAATCCATAGATTTATGACGGATTGATGATTAGATAGATTTCCTGCTGTTTCTACTGATTCTGCGTCTTTTGTTGAACTTTGGTTAACAGAGAAGCTCTCTTCAGAATCTCATGCTCATGATGACCACATGAAGCTGTATTTGTGCGTACATGGTACACAGTGCATGGCTCTTTTTATATAACACACAAATGAGACTATAATAAGAGAGAAAAAAACAATTTAAATTCTACCTTCCTGGTAGAGATCTAAATTCTACTTTCATAGTGGGCTTTGCAGTCAGTTCTGGATTCAAGTACCAGTTCTATAATTACTTTAATCTGTGTAACCTTTGAATCAATGCCACTTAATTTTTAATGCTCAGTTTTCTCCTCAGTAAACTACAAGTAATAATTTCTTGCCTTATACAGCTAATATGAAGTATCAGTGCCACAATGCATAGAAAGTTCCAAGCCCATGCCAAGAATCCAGAAGGAGCTCCCTTGACCTTCCTTTCCCATCTTTCAAGTCCCATCTACTGTTCCATTTACAGCCTAAAGTCATCCCTAACAAATCCATTCTCCAATGGCCTCCCTCCTTCTTTCCTTCTATTCTGCCGTATCACCAACATTAACACCTTTATGTTGTACATTCTATGCACTCCATCAGCTAGTTTTTATGTTTTCAGATCAAGAAGCGTTATGCTTGCATGTTAATAAAAGAGACTTGCATTTGCTTAGTACTTTACCATTCACCATGCACTACAACATACATTCCCTCAGTGGATCCCCAGTGAGCACAGTTAACACTTGTAGATACAATACAGTGGCCATAATCTATCATCAAGCTATACTTTAAAGTGCATTAATCTTATTCCATCCCTTGTAGTCAGGAGTAATTTGAACAGCCATGAACAAAGTAATGCTTTACTAACAGATGGGCTGGTTATTAACTAATAAATGCAGGTGATTCAGTCAATACTAACTTGGCCCACAGAAGTTAGTATTTATCCAGATTTTAGAAGAGTATTATAACACATAATAAAAGGGTGCATTAGAGAACGCTGGTGGGAGGATACCTGCTAAGCTGCTGTGTGATCTGCATTTGTTATAGGAAGAATTCTGGGGAGCTGCAGAGAGGAGCATTGTCTTCCACTTTCTATGTTATCAAGTCCATTCACTGATCCAGTATCTGTTACCAACTACTGAAACCAGCATAGACTTTTTAATAAAGGCAATATTGTCCTTCCAAAGCAGAGATACTGACTTTTCTGGGGAATAGGCCCCTTTAAAATGTCAAAAATGTAAACACTTCCCCTTGAATTTTAATATTTGACCATTTGTGCATTCTATTTAAAAGATCCTATGAATTGCACAATTATTTTAAAATAATTTGGATTTTAGTCATCTCAAATTTATCAACATTTATTTCAAAAATCATAGTGCAGTCAGCTCTCCCTATCCGTGGGCTCTGCATTCACAGATCCAACCAACTGTGGACAGGGAGAGTTGACTACACTGTCAATATTACACAAGGGACTTGAGCATCTGCAGATTTTGGTATCTGTGAGGGTCCTGGAGCCAATGCCCTGCAGATACTGAGGGATGACTATATGTGGATGTAAAACAAATTTTTTTCCATCTATTGAAAATGCCAGAAGGGCATATGGACTTACAGACTTTTACTAAATTTTCCATGTCCTTCTGGGGCCCTCAACACAGTCATCGGAAACCAGAGCTCCAAAGCAAATTACCCTGACCTGAGGTTACTAAAAGGGAATGATTGGAAATACATTTTTTAAGCCACTTGGAAGTGTTTACATCAAAGGCCATTCAAAATGGATTAACCCTGGATTTGAAAGAATTGTTTGTCGGGGATCAAGTATTGGTTTTAAGACTGAAACAGAGTAGGAAGAGATGGGCAATTCTCTCTGCATGTAGGTATGAAGAGTAACACAGCCAAGAGATCTGTACTAAATGCAAATCTTATTTAGCATGACAGGAATAGTAATAAAGGAAGAAATTCAGTAATATCCTCATGTTTCAATTGACTATAACTGTTTTGGTGTTAAAGTTAAATTTATAGAAAATATTTGGAGGTTTCAGGCGTAGACAAAGTGTCGACAGGTAAATTCAGTGTGAAAAATAGTGCATAATGCGGTTGGAGAAATTATCCAAATTTGTCTTAAAGAGTGATGAACTCTGAAACATCAGCTATGTCATGTCTCATAACAAGAACCAAGGACCTTCCAAAGAGCATTTCCGAAAATCCATTAGCCTTACAGGCAGCTCTAGGAAAAACGGTTGATTAAATATTGGACATTGTTATAAAAGGGCCTGGATTCAAAACAGAAAGTAGACAACTGCCCAGTCTGACGTGTCCGAGGTATTCACACCTGGATCCTGTTGGTGTTTGCTATCACCACATTCAAAAAACAAATTCTAAAATTAGATGAAGTCAGAGAAAGGAGCCTAAAAGTTTCAAAGTTTCAACTAGCCAAAAAAAACACAAAACATGCTAGACCTTCTCTCACTGGTATAATATATTCATTCACATGACTTCATTATCATATCAGTATTAATATGTGTGAAATAAAGTTCCAGATAAGGATGTGTTTATCAAACAGTGGCTGAAGTCTTCGAAGAAATGATTTGCATTTGGGCATTTCTATTTAATATACAAGATTGGTTTTTATCCTCCTGAGGAAGACCAGACTTTTCACCAAACCTCAAATAAGGAAGGCAGGTCTCAATTCTCTCCCACAGAAAGAACTGCATTGGGAAGATTATTTATAATTCCCCTGAGTCTTAACTTTTTCTTTGACAAACACCCTTCATCACAGGCCATTGTTCGTATGGGAAGTACATTGTGTCTCATGGCAGACAGAGAACAAGGCCTATTCAGATATGGAAAACAATGTATATTCAAATTCCCATTGAATATAATCAAGAAGACTTGTTTCATGTTACAGAGTGATGATTCTGAACCAACTCTAAGATCTCTGGAGCATCTTCTTAGGCCTACTCATGACGTGTGGTCTTGGGAAAGCTCATTAGATTACCTAACTCGACCTCTCAACTTTCTCAGTGAGTACCAAAGTGCAACTCAATATTACTTCACTTTAAAGGCTGCTGTTCTCTGGCCCAACCTACTCACTGGGACTGTAACATTGTGTGCTAGTGACAAGGCTAGCTGTGCAAATCTCACCCTACGGCAAAAAATACATTAGTAGATAAAGAAGTTGGGAGCTGATGTAATTCAGCCCCAATTCACGTATTTAGAACTATGTCAGGGATTAGAAAGCTTAGAAAGGAAGTAGGGTGCAGGAAGGTAAACATAAGACACATAACACATAAACTTCATGTCTCTACACCTGTGAACACATAGGTCCTCTAGCTATAAAGTCCTCTTCCCAGATTTCTGGAAGTCCTGAGAGTTATCCAGGGCTCTAAAAGTCTTCTTATTGAATTCTCTAAGCATTTCATCATCATCAACTGTTAGTCACTTGAATACAAAGTTCAGGGCAGAGCCCCGGGGTGAAGGGTCATGCTATCTAAGCCTTGCGCAAAGAAGGAGTGACTATAAGCAGAGCTCAGGGAGGCCTGGTGGCAGAAGTTCAAGAGGGTTACTGCAGACAGTTTCAAGTGTCTGCCTGAGACCTGTGTTTTCTTTGGATAGACCTACCAGGAGAAAATAAAAGGATGGCTAACACATTCAACAAGAACATTTGCCCCAGGAAGTGATTTCATGATAATAAAGTCTTGAGGGGAAAAAGAAGTCAGTAAAGTATGGTGAGAAATAGCAGGGGATGGGCAAAAGGTACAGGATTCCCAGTTCTGCATTGGTAGTAGTGAAAAGAAGTAGGAATGTGTATTTTCCAGGTTCTCATTCAACAATAATTAACACAAATTAAGTAATTAGAGAAGAGATTGATAAAGGAACCATCTACAGGCAGAGTGTAGGGGAAATACACAGGATGGTGCAGTGTATCAGACTAATGAGAACGAGTTTTCCCAGGCCTGAAGCCGCAGTCCTGGTCCTAAAGCAGCAGGGGGAGGGAGCAAGAGAGGCTGCAGAAAGAGAGGCTATGTGGAAAGAACTGTCAGACACAAGCTGTCACCTTCCTTCCCAAGACCAACCAATCTAAAATGATGCTACAGGACAGAAGGGGAGTAACACCCACACCACACACTCTCCATCCCTGCAGAACTCCTTGTAAGGTCCCCAGGGACTGAACACAACCCAAAGCCATAGGGCACTGGAGTTAGTGGAGAGAGTACATACAAGCTAGCCTCCAGGAGCACAGAGCAGGAATGAGAAGAGTACACAATACATCTCAACGGTTAAATGAAAACTATTCAGCCTAGAGATCAGGGAAGGACCAATTGTAAAAAATCCTCAGATAATAATAATCATCTATGGTGATACCATAGGGTAATGATAATACCTTGAGACTTATGCTAAAACACTGTACATACATTAGCTCATTTAAGCAAAACATTTTTTTTTTAGCTCAGCTGGCTGAGTCACCATGTTTTCTCTAGCTGACTGATTCCTTCCCTAAAGTGCCTCAGAGCCCTCAATGCATGGGACCACAGATTTATCAGATAGAGGAACTGCAGCTATAAACTAGAGGTGAGCATCACACATCCAGAAATGCCTGCAGGAAATCAGTCTGCAGCAACCATAGTCCAAAGCATCAGTTCTAATGCAGAGAGACAGCTCTATGAGGGAGCAGTGGTTTAAAACCTCAAAACATCTGCTGCCACTGTGGAGAACGTATTTGCTCAGTTTAGCATAAGAAAGCTGTTCTAAACTAGTCTGTTATCACACTCACTACTTTAAGCAGTGTATTCTGGATGCAAAGGCCCAGGAAGCAGTGACAGGTTCACTGGCCATGCTGTGTAACTTGAGTCCTATATAGGACACAACAGCAGTTGGGTAGGCACCAAATACACTGCTCTGTCGGAAAGTTAATTTCAGACTGGACTGTAGGTCTCCAGCAATGGAACCCTGATAGTTTCTAATGATGGCTGAGCTAAAACCCCAGACTCCTTTCAGATTCTTGCACAGTGCCTAGGAAACCCCGAGGAAGGCAAGGATGACTACTGAGGCTGGCCTCCAGAGCGTAATTAGAGATTCTTTTTGACAAAGCAACAGATTCCACTTTTTACGTAATTTGAAAAAGAGGATCTTGTAGTGATTTATGAGAAATTGGCAGGAAATCAAAAAAATGGGCCACATGAACTCAAAATGGCCTTTTTATTCCCTTGTTTCACGAACACTTTTGGGGCCCCTACAATGGGCCAGGAATGGAACCGGTTATCATGAACAGAGATAAAAATCATACACCTTATCCACAGTCTTACCAGTAAGAACAACTCTGTGAGATGCAGTTTACATTCTCCACAAAAGCCCTGGGCCATATTTGGGCTTATGTTCACAATTTTAATGGCCTGCATACTCACTTACCTACAGAATATCACAATTTTCTTTCCAAATGAGAAAGATCATAATTGTTCTCCAAAGCAAACAGTCAATTCTGAAATTATACTTGTTTGACAATTTAGATGGATTTTTTTCATTGCCTTATGCTTTCGGTTTCCGTGAAAAACTTTCTTACTCAATCTCCAGAGACTCCAAGCTTTCACCATACTGCCCCCCAAATTATTAACATTTTTATCTTGCTTTAATTAACTCTTGCTCCAATGGGATAAAACTGACAGGATCTGAGTTTGCAAACTAGACGCTGAAAATCTGGCATACTTGATTAGCAGCTCAAAACAACTGTGGAGACCAGGGCAAATTTCCAGGCAAATACAACCACAGTGGGAGATGTATAAAAACTCTGTCAGTTCTCTCACCATCTCCCCACGGTGCAAGCCCCCCTAAGCCCTTTCCTTCACCTCTACATATTTGAAGGGAGCCAAGTCCCCAAAATCTGAAATCATGAGACTTTCCCCTGACAGGGAAGATCACGAAGATGTCATCTATCATTCAGAAGCTAAAGAGGTTAACATGGTTCTTCAAACACTGTGAAGTATTAGAAGAACTGACACTCTACCTTCCATTTAGCTTCCAGGACAGCGTATACTTTTGTCCCTTACTTGGCTGGTTTTTCTCTTTCTGTCTCCTCTGCTGGTTCCTCCAATTCTCCCTGGAGTCTGAATTCATAATGCTTGTGTGTCCTAGGCTTTATTCATTGGCTTTCTCATCTTCTCTCCATATATTATAACTCCCTTATGATTTCATTATAGTTTCATGACTTTAAATAGCATCTTTATTTCAATGACTCCCAAATTTATATATTCAGCATAGACATTTCTCCTGAACTTCAGACTCATAAATCAAACTTTCTACTCAATAAGTACACTTGAACTTCAAATAGACATCTCGCATTCCACATGTGGAAGACTGCTCTCCACCTCTTCACTCTCCTGTCAGTGCTCCACCTGGTGGTCTTTGCCATCTCTGTTGACTCTTCTGGTTGCTCAGACTTAAGAACATTGGAGTCATCATGGACATCTCTCTCTCTCCATTTGAATTGTACATTTAGCTTTGGCTGTAAAATAGGTATGGAATCTGACCACTTCTTACTAACTTGACCACTACCAAGCAGCTCAAGCCATTACCATCTCTTGCCTAGATTTTGAGTTACCTCCTAACTGGTCCACCTCCTTCGCCACCTTGCTCCTCTGCTATGTATTCGTCAAACATTAACCAAAGTGATTATTTTGAAAAGTAACTTGAATCATGTCTTTCCTTTGTTTAAAACCCCTTAGTGGATCTCCACTTTAGTCAGCCAAGGCCCTTATGATGGCTTCCAATGCCCTGTTCAGTTTGGCACCTCGTTCATCATTTCTCTGACCTTCCTCTCTTAGCTGTGTCATTCACGCACTCCCTCCTAGCTGTACTCCTGCTTCAGGTTCTGTGCACTAACTGTTTCCTCTACCTGGAACACTTCCCCACATATAGCTGCCTATGTGGCTCCTTAATTTCTCTTAAAATTTTTCCTCAAATGCCACTTCTTTATTGAGACCTATCCTATTTAATTTAAAATTGCATTTTCCTGCATGCCCCCAGAGATCAGAAATAAAACAAGGATGTGCAATATCACTACATCTATTCAAAATTGTACTGCACATCCTAGCAATATGATAAGAAAACAAAATAAAAGGCATTCATATTGGAAAAGAAAAAGCAAAATTATCTCTACTTCCAGGTGACATGAGATCTTTTATATAGAAAATCCTAAGTAGTTCTCAAAAAATAAAAAATATTTTAGAGCTAAAAAATGCATTCAATTTTATTTCTATACACTAATGATGATCCAAAAATGAAATTAAGAAAACAATTCTAATTATAATAGCATGAAAAAGAATAAAATACTTAGTACTAAATTTGAGTATAAAAGAAATACAAGATATACACTGAAAACTACACAATGTCATTGAAAAAAAATTAAAAGAGACCTAAATAAATGTAAAAATACCTCATGTTCATAGACTGGAAAACTTAATATTGCTAAGGATGTCAATATTCCCCAAACTGATGTACAGAATCAACCTAATCTCTATCAAAATCCAACGTGCCTGTTTTGCAGATATTGACAAGCTGACTCTAAACTTCATACGGAGATGCAAGGAAACCAGAATGGTCAAAATAATCTAGAAAAGAAGAACATGTCCCAATTTCAAAATTTACTACCAAGCTACATGATTAAAACACTGCAATATGTTACAAGAATAGACATATAGTTCAACGAAATGAAACTGAAAGTCCAGAAATAAACCCACACACCTAATGCCAACAGATTTGCAGCAAGAGTGCCAAGACAACTAAATGGGGAAGGAACAGTCCTTCAGCAAATTATACTGGGAAAACAGGATTCTACATGCACAAAAATTTACTCAAAATGAATCAAAGACCTAAATAGAAGAGCTAAAACTATAAAATTATTTGAGGAAAACATAGGTGTAAGTCTTCATGATCTTGGATTAGACACTGGTTTCCTAGATATGACACAAAAGCACAAACAACAAAAGAAAAAAATAGATAAATTGAGCTTAATAAAATTAAAGAGTTTTGTGTTTCAAAAGACACTATCAAGAAAATGAAACTACAATCCACAGAATGGGAAAAAATATTTCTGAGCCATATTATATCTGACAAGAATATATATAGAACATGCACATAAAATACATGAAGAACTCTTACAACTCAACAGTAAAAATATAAACAGTAAAAGACAACTGTATTTTTTTAAAATGGGCAAAAGGTTTGAAAAGACATATCTCTGAAGATATATAAATGATCAGCATGGAAAGATGCTCACCATTATTAGTCCTTAAGGAAACAGAAATCATAACTATAATAAGATACCACTAGAATGGCTATAATAAAAAAGACGGACAATAACAAGTGCTGATGAAAATGTGGAGAAACTAAAACCCTCATGTATTGCTGCTGGGAATGCAAAACGGTGCAGGTGCTTTGGAAAATAGTTTGAAAATTCCACAAAACTGTTAAACATAGAGCTACCATTTGACCCAGCAATTCCACTCTTAGGTATATACCCAAGAAAATTGAAAACATATGGCCCTATAAAAACTTGTGCATAAATGTTCATACAGTCTTATTCATAATAGTCAAAAGGTGAACATACTCCAAATGTCCATCAGCTACAAATGTAGTACTTCAATACAATGGATTACTATACAGCCGTAAAAAGCTACAACACGATGAATCTTAAAAAACATTATAGGTGAAAAAAAGCCAGACGCAACAGGCAACATATAGAATGATTCCATTAATAGGAAATACCCAGAACTGGCAAATCCATAGGAACACAGAAGGTATATTAGTGGTTTCAAGGAGCCGGAGGAAAGAGACAGAGGGAGGGGCGTAGTAGCCACTCATGGGTACAGAGGTTTTTGAGGAGATGGTGCAAGTGTTCTGGAATTAGAAAGTGGGGATGAATTATACACATTAAAAAGGTGAATTTTATTGGCATGTGAGTATCTCAATTAAAAAATTATATGATAAAAATATAAAATGCATCTTAGTACATGGACCTTAACCTATTCCCTTAACCTGCCTATATTTGTTTTTCTACATCACTTACCACCTTCTAATATGTTACATAAATTACTTATTAATTATATTAAAATGGTAGATTTCCCTACCACAGATACTAGAAAATAAGCTATATCGAGACAGAAATTTTTGTCTGTTTCCTTCACTGTTGTATATTCAGTACCTAGAACAGTGCCTGGCATATAAGAGATCTTCAGAAATATTTATTGAATGACTGAGTCAGCTGAACTTTGTTAAGGCCTTCAAAGATAAACTTGGACTAACTCAAAAGAAAAGTACAGTGATCATGTCCCTTCACAAAAACAAGTTGCAAAAAACCTCAGCAAAAGAAACCTTTAGTTGGGCTCTTAAAGAAAGAGTGGTTTGTGCTATTTTTTTTTTTCCTGTCTTCTTGTTTAGGGAGAGTTCTAAGAAATTCAGGGTTCACTGTCTACTATTCCCTGGCTACACAAGTTTAACAGACAGGTAACTTAGTATTTAATCAGCTAATGTGGTCTGCCATATGCTGATTTCCAGGGATGCAGAAGTGACTTTCACAGTGTAATTCCAGTGGACATTCTGACTTAAAGCACTAGTCCAAACTGTTTTCTCAACTTTAGGTTACCCTCCACCTGTCTCTCTGCCTATCCTGTCTATTGTCCCATACCTAGTCCCACTGCCACCTCTTCCAAGAAGCCTTCCCAGCTACTCTAGCCCACACTGATCTCCCTCTTATCTGATGACCAGGAGATGTCAATGTGACTTACAGCACCTGACATTAGAGTGTGTGTGCTTGTACATGAGTGTGTGTGTAACACCATGGCTCTGTTATTTAAGAAAACCCCATAACCAACAGAGAGCTGGCATGTAGTAGTTCTCTAAATGAGGTGGATGGGTGAAAAGGCAGTTGAAGATGGTGATTTGTAAATTTTGTGTTCAGATAATGTAGGAAATCAGTCTTTTGACAGCAAAAGAAAAAAGAAAGAAAAGAAAAGAAAAGGAAGAATCTTCATGGTCTGCATAAAAGTGTGACTATTACAGGTGGCCCAATTCCCAGTTACTTTGTTCCTGACACCAGAGACCTGTTTTTCAATCAAAATCGCAGCAGCTGTGGAGCTGTGAGGCTGGGCTGGCACCTGGGTCAGAGGTTCCCCATTAGTGCTGGCAGATTTTTCATAATCAAGACACTTCTGAAATGCTGAACCCTACTCAGTGGCAAAGGTTAACGATTCAGTGTGCAGGGACTGAAGCGCAAAGCAGGGCAGCAGACAGCTCAGGGAGAGATGCCACCGGTGGACCCTTCCTGGCTGCTCTCGTTACATCCTTGAATCTATTGGACATTTGCCTCCTTGCCGAGGAGTCATTCAGCAGAGAACATTCATTAAGCAGACTACATTAATCCTGTTTTTCTAACCCTGGTTCATGTTTTTGTATTTGACAGTCAATGTTTTTGAGTAATCCCTCTGTCCACCATTGAGAATGGCGAGGCACAAGCAAAGAGAATTGGAGATTGAAGGGGTCACCTGTTGAGTTCAGTACAGACAGGCAATCTGGATAATTCTGCATAACAATTGAGCTGGCTTTCAGTTGCAAAATACTAGTAGTATAAGGGAGACTTCTTCATTCCACATCATTCCCACTAGTGTGGGCTGTTTCAGATCATGAATACTGAGCAAAAAAACTAAAATTAATTTTGATTAAAATTTGCTGACATTCCTTAAGAAAACTGATGATAACCTGTAGTGTCAGAGATGGAGGTAATTGTTTTAAACAACCAATCTATTTATAATTCATTAGACTGTATCTTACTGATTTTCTTTTGTTCATGAAACATTACTGAAGACCTTTCATAGGTCCACTCCCCAGTTCTTCTTGGATATCTTGCTGTTTCAACTCAACATATTCCAAAGAGGACTGGCCAATTCCCTCCTTCCTTTGCCCCATATGCCCTGGCCTTCTATATTTTTCCATTTTTATCAATAATCTTTTAGCTTAAAAGCCTTCATTTCCTTTGTCCATCATACCAGGTCAGTCTTTAAAGGCTAATCAAAGTCTGGACATTTTTCCTGTTCTGTGTGTATTAGTCCTGTGTGCATATATACACACACAAAGAGAAAGAATGAAAGAAAGGGAGAGGGAGAGGAAGAGGAAGATGGGGAAGAGAGAGACTGATATTGATTGATTTATTATAAGAACTGGCTCATGCAATTATGGAGACTGACAAGTGCAAATATCTGAAGAGGTGACAACCCAGTTTGAGTCTACAGGCTGGAGGTGGCTGTGGAACCAGGAAGAGTAATGTCCTAGCCTGAAGCCAGAATTCTCTCTTAGGGAGGGTCAGCCTTTTGTTCCATTCAGGCCTTCAATGGATTGGATGCAGGCTGCCACATTATGGAGGGCAATCTGTTTTATTCAGTCTACTGATTTAAATGTTCATCTCATCCAAAAACACTCTCACAGAATCACTCAGAATAATGTTTGGCCAAATATATGGGCAGCCCAGCCCAGTCAAGTTGATACATAAAATAACCATCACAGCATGACTCTAAGGACTGATCTTTCCATCCCATTTTTTGGATGACTTCAGAAACTCTCCTACACTATTATAAGAACTCTGGCTATTTTCCCTGCCTCCAGCGTCCTTTCCTCTCTCTACTCTTCAGAGCACTTCTGGACTACACCCAGTCAATCCATTTAAGGAACCTGCGAATGATCCCATAGCCCGAGAGGTAAATCAATCACACTGACCTCAGATTTCCTGCTTCTGCTGGCCTCTGCTTCTTTCTTATTCTCAGTGTCCTCCCTGATTCCAGTCTACCTGTATTTTTCTTCCTCTCTTAAGTTTTATAATTTCCTGGAACTTCGCTGGGAGCAAGGCCTCCCTTGAATTCCAGTCTGACCAACCCGTGCATTTTATTTTCCAAGATAAAAGCAATTTACATATATTGCAATTACTATATGCATTTCTACAGTTAGAGAATATTTGCCCATTTATAGTGTGTGTGTGTATATATATATATATTTATACATATTTCTCTGTATATAATCATACTCATATAGGGAGATAGGTAAATAGAAAGAACAGAAACAGAGACAACTCAAATGAAAACAAGCAAGGACTATTCTGAGCTTGCTGTAGCAAGAGAGTCAGCCACTATCATCTGAATTTCACAGAAACCCAAAGGCAAGCGGGGTGTAAAAGCTGTATACTGAAATAAAGGGAAGGCTCAGGCGTGCCCTTCTTGGAAGTTTTCCATCTGGGAGGTAGAGGTAGGCTAACTAAAAGCAAAGCATCCTATGCGATTGGTTAGGGGAGCATGTTTGGCTTTTTTTTTGTTTTGAATAGGGGCAAAAAATTGGGTAGCTGTCAGTTATCTTAAATCTTGACTGCTTTGAGCCAGCTACTACAGAGGCTGTGGTTTGTCTTCCCAGACTGTGGCTGTGGGTCCGAGTTCTGTTTTTTATATATGGTCTAGCAGTTTGTAAAATTAGTTTCTCAAGATGGAGACAGAGAGACAGAGACACTCTGATGAGATTAAGATGGTATTAGATCAAGACCTAAAATTGCCCAGTGCTGTCTTAGACCAGCACTAGTGCAATAAACACATCCAGAGGACAAGATATATGGCCAGATAATGTTTGCAACTGATGTTTGATCACAAGCCCTCATCTATGACTTTGATTAAGCTAGAGGAGGATTGCTTCTTCTTACTGTGCTGGAGAGGCCTGGGTTGCAGGCCTCTCTGTTTCCCCTAAATTCAAACTGAGATCTCGCCACGCACCACTGTATTACAAGGAGGAGGGCCCAGCACCTTCCACTCCAGCAGCACCGCAGGAAAGGACTGAGAAAAAGATAGTAGGAGAGAACAGTTTCCCCAATGCCTGCAGCCTCTGCCCCCTCCTCCATGTCCACTTTCTCAGCTCTTCCTCTAAGAAGCAATAAAGGAGGTCAGCCAAAGATAAAAAGTGCCATTATAATTCTGGCAGGACAAAAGCCAGGAATAGTCACTCCTATATGAACATGACCTTATAATAATACAAAGTTATTCTACCTGTTAAAATATTACTCCATAAAATATGCCCAGATTTGACTGTTATATTCATCATTCTGCCAGAAGGTGTGGGGTAGATTTAAACTTCCTCCCCAGAAGCCAATATCGGGATTACTTTAGTGGTCATTTCTGGCCTTTATTAACAGCACACACTTTCTCTGTGTCATTTTTCTTCAAAAAGATGGTTTGTTAAGGTTTTACAGAACTACAGTATAGGGCTAAACCAAAATTTATGTAAGCAATCCCTCATTATGGGCATTTATATCGCCTCTAATTTTCTCTCTAAAAATTAATGCTGTGTTGAGCATCCTTATACAGTAATCATTACACAAATATCTGATTATGTCCTGAAAAAAATTTCCTAGAAGCAAAATTACTTATTGAAAGGTTCTGGACATTTTAAAAATGCATATCTTTAAAATTCTTAATACATGTTTCCAAATTGCCCTGCAAAAATGATTCTCTCAATTCACATCCTGAACAGCAGAGCAGAAGAGAGGTCAATTTACCACAACCTGTATAGTTTTTCTGTTTGCAAAGTAGGTAAATGAAAAATATATTGTTCCTAACTTTCTGTTTGATGTTTGGTAAAGGTGAACATTTTTCACGTTCTTTATGTTCACTTACATTTCTTCTTTTATTACTGTTTCAAAAACTTTACACATTTTCTACTGAGGTACTCATCTTTTTCTGGTGATTTAGAAACAGACACTTAATTGAAATGGCATTAATTTGTTATATTACATTAGGCAAAATTTTAACATTGGTATTAATCAATTGTTCTGATTCTAACTGTTAAATAATTAATTTTCCTCAGGGATCTGAAATATTATCAATATCCCATCATTAAGTTAAATGTATTCTAGGGAAGTTTTACTTTTTTGTTTTTTTAATTTGTTTTTATATTCTGTCACCAATGTCTCTTTTTCTTCTTCAAAGGTTCTTGCTCTGCACTTTTCTTTGGTTTTGTACATTTTTATAAATGGTAAGGCAAGTCACACATGTCTTTTTCACAATTTTATTAAATAATCTTACTTGTTCTGCTAGTAGACTTTAGAATACTCATCTATTTTTTAAAATAAACAAACACTGGCTTTTAGAGAACTATATTAAAACTATAAATTAATGTGCAGAAAATTGACATCATAACACATCAGTGTTTCTATGAATAAGGTGACTCTGTTTATACAAGATATCTTTTATGTTGCTCATTCCTGTTTCGTGGTTTTCTTACAGACCTTCTGATTTCTCATTAGGCTTTTAATTGCTAATGTGAATAACATCATCTTCTATTACTTTACCTAACTGGTTAATGTTAAAATAAGTGAAAGATAGTGTTTTTTTACATTTTTGCCTTATATCTAACCAAATTGCTGAGCATTCTTATTATGCAGTTGTATATTAGGTTTACTAGGCAAAGACTATCATCAGAAGATAATGGCAAACTTGTTGGCCTGTTTCACTAGTTCTGCCTCTAATTTTTTGTCTTGCCTTATTTCATTAAAACTTCTAGAACAAATGTTAATAATAGTGAACATGGATCTGTTGTAAAGGAAATGCATCTTGTGTCTCATCCTCAGGGATGGCAGTTAAGATCGGTCTGCCATAGATCTGCAGTACTTCCCACTGTTCCGTATTTGTCTCCCCTGTTTAATAATCTCGGGATTGGAAATTTGTGTAATCAATAAGCATCGATTCTTTGCCTACATAGTTGCTGTAGAATTTTCCTCTATTTTAAGTTTACTGGTTTATTAACAGACATAACCTCTAGTTTGGTGGTTCTTAATCCTAACACTACATTGGATTCATTGGGGAGCTTTTAAACTTGCTGATCCCTGGGGCCTTTGCCTGACCAATTAATAGAAATAAAAATCTCTAGGAATGGTCCAGATATAAAGTTTTTTTTTTAAGCTCTCCAGATGATCCTAAAATGTAGTCAGCATTGCAATCCACTGGTATTCAATTTCAGACTTAAGTGAGCATAAGAGGCAGCTGAAGAGTTTGTTAAAAATGCAGACTCTCAAGACCCAACTCTCACCCCCTTCCCAGAGATTCTGATTTGTTGTATCTTGGGTGAGGGTCCATTATCTGTATATTTAACAAGTATTTTAAGAAACATTGTTTTATTAGACTGCAAAATGATTCGATTCTATCGCTTGCCTAGAGGAAAACATATTCCTAGATAATCTGAAACAGTGGATTGCAACCAGAGCTACATAAGAGACTCACCTGGAGAGCTTTGAAAACATCCCCCTGCCTGACCGCCCACTTCCAGACATTCGCAAGTAACAGCAGCTCAAAAACCAGCTCCTGAGTGCACACTCTCTGCCAGAACCCCTTCCTCTAACTTTACTGGTTACAAAGCTCCTCCCTTGTCCAATTTCTACAACTAAACCACCCAACAAAATTGGGATTTATATGGTCTGGGCACATGAAGAAAAAGAGGTACTGATCAGAGGAAATAAACCACAAACATTCTTAGTCCTCTAGAAAGCAGTTTTTGCTATGGGTTTTCCATTTGTTGCAGTCTTCTCATCACGTGTCTCTCCTAACCTCACTTCTGGGCTATAGGTGTGCCTTCTGATGGCTAAGGCCCAGCATTGATGATCTGGACTTCCATTTAGAGAGATATACACCTTCTCATTATGAATGCAAAGCATCTCAGATGACAGCACAGCACTTGTAGGCTATTAGAATTTTTCAACCTTTCCCCAGAATGCATGGATATTTTAGTGGGCACCCTGAGGCTGAATCACTGACTTGCCCAACAGCATCTTAAGGGGAAATCACAATGTATTTTTGTAACCAATATTTATTAAGAGCTACACTGTGCCAGACACTGCGTTGTTTCACCATAAATGTTACTTCTCACCAAAAAGTCCTATATTGTTACAAGTCGGTCAGTTGGAAAGCCAGGACTGAGGCCAAAGTCCTTCTGTTTCAGTACAATTGTCAAGTGCCTCTGTGACTTCGGGCACAGCGTAAAAATGGGCCAGGGTCCCTCATCCTGCGGTTCAACTGCACGTGGAAAATCTTAACCCGCCTGCTGAGCTAAATGGAGCGAAGAGGAAACCTATCTGAGCAATTCAGACAAAGTGGAATTTGTTTTGCTACAAATGATTCAAATCATTAAATTCAACAAATACCCATTAAGCCTCTATTATGTGTAAGGCTCCACAACCCTTTGCAAGTGCCAACTATAAATTAGATTTGGTTTATGTGAAATCCTCCCCTGTTATGGTAGGCTGCAGCACCATATTTTCATTGTTGCTCCACTTATTCAGTCTTTTAAAAAAGAGATACACGTTTCTAACCTGTGTCAAGATAAGACATCCCTGATGAACCAACCGCGATTTCAGGAGGAAGGAGGAAGGGCAGTGTTCTGGTTTTGTGAAGCAGCCGAAAGCACCACAGTGATGGCTCTTCAAGGCCTCCCTGCTCCTCCGCTAGACTCTCCTCAGCTGGCGGGACAGGGTCCCTCCAGAGCTCTTTGCTGTCTGGGAATGCTGGTTCTCATTAGCCCACAGGGGAGTAGCCACAGCCCCATCTGTTCAACCTCAGTGCTCTCCATCCCCAGCTCAAGTTAAAGATTTACGAATTCAGAGAAAGGCCTCTCCCACCTGTGAGGCAAGCGCAGGCCCTCCTCGGCCACTGGGTCCTGCCTATCAGACCAAGCCACGTAAGCAGCTACGCGAAAAAGGCCCCACCACTGGTCCTCATCAGCGCTTTCCTTCCAATATGCTAATGAGGAGATTAGGGTTTAATCAGATCTGATCCAAATTCCTCTCTTGATCTCCCTTTTGAATATGTTCCATTGAGACCTTGGTCTTGCTACTTAATATGCAGAAAGACAATAAGGAGCTTAAGACAGACACATATCTAAGCCCCCTCCGAACTTGGGAAATCAAAACTGCAACATGCCTCCCAGCCCTCAGGAGTCCGAGGCATCAGTGGAGCCAGACCAGGGAAGGTGATTTGTTCGGTGTCCTCTCTCACACTCTGTGGAGGCTGTAAATAATGAGAGCTTGCCCTTTGGCCCCCTCCCATGTCCCTGAGATCAAGGAGCCAAATCAGAGAAGGTGCCCAGGGCAGTATATTGGCACCTTGATCTCAGCTCACTTCATCCAGGCAGCAGGAACTTCATACATGAAATTTCACTCAGAGAAGTCAATTTTCATGGAAGAAAAGAGCAGTCTTTGACTCTGTCCATTTATATATCAAACAGTTATTTCTTGAATGCTCACCTTCTGCCCCACCCTATGCTAAGTCAGACTGCTTTCCTGAATACAGACAGAAACATCAGGGACCAACCGTGCCCACCCAGAGCCTCCCATCGTAGTGAGTGGTAACTGAACGCAAGGCCATCTGTGTCAGGAAGCATTATGACCAGAACCCCAAAACAAGGCTGAAGGAATGTCAGGTAAGAGAGACCTTGATACACCAGCAGATCAGGGAAAAAGCTTGCTAGTGGAGAGGGGACAATCTGTTGGAGAAGGATGGATAGGAAAGCTGAATGCACAGAAGAGAGCCTTTGGATGAATAATGTGTCCAGCAATATGGGACCCATATTGAACCACCTGCTAAAAACATCTAAAAACATCATTTAGTTCATTTAACTTCTTGATTAAGCATAAACATTGAAGTAAATAATTCCAAACCAGAGAATAAATGACTAAGGAACCTTTAGATTTAAAATAATCACTGAAGCCAACTTTAGCTTTAAAAGCATCTACCAAACCTAGAAAACATGAATATAAGGTACATCAATACAATGGATTATTATTTGTCTGTAAAAAGAAATATTGTACTAATTTATGCTACAAAATGGATGGATCTTGAAAACATTAGGCTAAATCAAAGAAGCTAGTCACAGAAGACAAAATACTGTATTACCCATTTATTTGAAATGTCCAAAATAGTTAAATACATAGAGGCAGAAAGTAAATTAGAGGTTGACAGGAGCCAGGAGGTGGAGGAAAAGTGGGAGTGACTGTTAATGGGTATGGCTTTTTTTTGGTGGGTGGGGGATGAAGGAAATGTTCTAAAATTATATAGTGTTTGGGCAGAAGGCCTAAATAAGCAATTCTCCAATGAAAACATACAAATGGCCAATAAGCACATAAAAAAAATTCAATATAGCTAATTATCAGAGAAATGCAAATCAAAACTACAATGAGGTATAACCTCACACTGATCAGAATGGCCATCATTCAAAAGTCCAAAAACAATAAATGCTGGAGAGGCTGTGGAGAAAAGGGAACCCTCCCACACTGTTGGTGGGAATGTAGTTTGGTGCAGCCATCATGGAAAACAGTAGTGAGATTCCTCAAAAAACTAAAGATAGACTTATCATATCATCCAGCAATCCAACTCCTGGGCATATATTCAGAGGTAATCTTAATTCAAAAAGACACATGCACCCCGATGTTCATAGAAGCACTATATATAATAGCCAAGACATGGAAACAACCTAAAAGTCCATGGACAGATGACTGGATAAAGAAGTTGTGGTATATTTATACAATGGAATACTACTTAGCCATAAAAAATAATAAAATAACGCCACTTGTAGCAACATGGAAGTCCCTGGAGAATGTCATTCTAAGTGAAGTAAGCCAAAAAGAGAAAGAAAAACACCATATGATATCACTTATATGTGGACTCAAAAAAAAAAAAAAGGCAAAAGAACTTATTTACAAAACAGAAACAGACTCTCAGACATAGAAAACAAACATGGTTACCAGAGGGGAAAGAGGGTGGGAAGGGATAAATTGGGAGTTTGAGATTTGCAGATACTACCCACTATATATAAAATAGATAAACAACAAGTCTATATTGTATAGCACAGGGAACTATATTCAGTATCTTATAGTAACATGGTGAAAAAGAATATGAAAACAAATATATGTATGTTCCTAAATGACTGAAGTATTGTGCTGTACACCAGAAACTGACACAACATTGCAAACTGACTATACTTCAATAAAAAACATATATATTAAAAAATGAAAACAAAACCAAAAAAAAAAATAGATATTGGTGATGGCTGCACAACTCTGTGACTATACTAAACACCAGTGAATTGTACACTTCAAATGAGTGAATTGTATGTTATTCAAATTATACCTCAAAGCTGATAACAACAACAACAAAAAGAAAGCAACGCAGGAGAGGGACAGAGGGAGTGACTTATGGAATCATTGTTGAAGAAAAAGGTTAAAATGTTGTTTAATCCTAGACTTCAAGTTATATATGCATATTAAAAACCTCTGTAGTAATCAAGAAGAAAAACAGAGTCCGTCATTTCTAAAATAAGGAAATGTAATAACAAAATATAAAATCAGTCAAATGTAAGGCAAAAAAGGAGAAAAAAATAGGGAACAAAATAAATAGAAAAATAAGATGTTATAATTAGAAAACACAAAATAAATATATATGTCTCAATATATATGAATACATAAATAGAAATACAAATATAGTGTGTATAAACATCAGTAATTATTATAAGTATTAACACATAACTGTTATAGTTAAAAGATAAATATTGAAGATGATAAAAATAAAGCCAGCTCTGTGTTGTTTATGAGACACATCTAAGACACAGAAAACAAAGAGATTAAAAGTAAAAGAATGAAAAGATATTCTAGGTAAATAGTAAAGAAAGGAGCCTGTATCAATACCAGATTAAACTGATTTTTAAGGAAAAACATAAGTAGCAAAGGAAAAAAAACCATAACTAGACAAAGGGTCACTATATAATGTTGAAAGTTTCAATGTATCAATCACAATTACTCTTAACGTTCCTATATCTATATACATTGTGAAAATATCCAAAGCAAAAAATGGTTACAATTATGGAGGAAAACAGACAAATTACTATGTTAATGGAAAAAAAATTAACATGGCTATCTTAGTAACTGTTAGCCCAAGCAGGGGAAAAAAAGAATACCCATTGGAATCACACTATTAACTGCATAACCTAATGGGCATTTATAGTACATTCCACCCAATAATAAGAGGCAGCAAAATTATTTCAACCAAAATCAACAATATATTGGACCATAAAGAAATTCTCAACAAATTTCAAAGGATTTGGTGTCACCGTAAGTTCACTGAGCGTAAACCAATTAGGTAAGAAATAGCAGCTAGAAGATAACTAGGAAAAACTTAACATATTCGAAAATTTAAAAACATACTCCCCAAATAAATCACTTGTACATGAAAGAAGAAATCATGTTATAGGTTAGAAAATCTCTAGAGGCAAACAGTAAGACTATGTGAGAGCTCCCTGCATTGTGAAATGCAGGTAACACAGTACTGGTGGTGACAAGTACAACCTCAAATGATCAAGTTAAAAAAGAAAAAAGTTTGAAAATTATTGAACTAAGCATCTGTCTTAGTTTAAAAAATAGAAACAGAAAACAGCAAATTAAACCCAAAGAAACTAGAAGGGGGAAATAATAAAGATAAGAGACGAAGTTATTAAAATAGAAAACCAACATACAATAGAGAGGATAAAACAAAAGCCAAAAGTTGATTCTTTGCAAAGAGTAATAAAATTAACAAACCTCTAGCATGATTGATAAAGATAAAAGATAGAGAAAATATGAATAAACAATATGAGGAATGAAAAGAAGGACTTAATTACAAATGCCACAAACATTAATGAGATTGTGAAGAATTTTGTGCCAATGAATGGGAAAGCTTAGAGGAAAGTTACCTTTGACTTACCAAAATTAGCAAACATTTTAAAGTGAATGGAAGAGAGCATTCCAAGTAGACAGCATTATTTGAGAGGAGACTTGAAGGTAGAAATGACAAGGGCTTTGTGGGGTACACTCATTGATCTGTTCCACAAACGTTTACTGAAAAGGAGTCTGTGTTGCACTCTGGGCTAGCTGCTCCGTGGGACGACCTAGTGAACTGGCATGAACGCTACCCCTAAAGAGCTGACAGGGAGGTTTTAGGGATGTACATACATGGGTAACGGGAGAAAATTAAAGTTCTCCTGAGGTTCACTGAAAAATTAGTGAAGATGGGGCCCAGGTTTTGAATTAGAATGCATCAGGATGAAGATGAAGAACTGGAGAAGGAGCTGGAGGGAATGTGAACGTGACACTGAGGAATTCAGACTTTATTCTGGACCAATAGAAAACACTGACATTTCTGAATAAGGAAAAAGTATGACCGGTGTTTAAGATTTATGAAGCAAACATAAATATACATGTATGATGAATGGGATTGGGAATGCTGAAAGGTGAGGCACGGCAACAATTTTGGAAGATAATGCAGTAGTCAAGATAATATGTGATACACTCCTAAATTCAGGTAGTAAGGCAGACACAGAGAGGAAGGTCATTATGGACAAGCAGTAATAGGCTTAGTTCCTGATTAGATATTAGGCCTAAGGTAAAGGAAAGACTAACGGGCATCCTAAGATGTCCAACCTGAACAAATAAAAATTAAATAAATCATTGACTATTCATTCAGTCATTTTTTTTTTGTTTTGAAGACATAACTGGGAATCAATAAAATCTTTAAAGGGTTCTAATTTCATAATTCAGGTAGTATATGTCCTATGGGCGAACATAAAGTCTAGTTCAGATGTGAACATCTGGCAAAAATGTCAACTGGATCTTGGCTGAGAAATATTTGAGGGATAGCCAAGATGGTGGGGTAGAAGGATGCATAGGAACCTCTCCCACGGGTACACCAAAATTACAACTACAGACTGAACAATTTGCACAGAATGTCTAGGGAACTTTGGCAGAATTATCTTTTACTTCAGAAATACAAGAAGACTTCTTACCAAAAAGGGTAGGAGAAAAAAAGAAAAAAGAAAAAGGAAATTGGCGTGAGACCTGTCTCCCAGAGAGGAGCAGCAGAGAAGGAAAAACGTCCTCATTCTGGGACACCTCCTCTCCACCTGGGAGGTCAGTGGGGACAGGAAGGGAGCTTCTGAAGCTTAGAAACGACAACCTACAAAATAGGAGAAAATATCTGCAAATGATGCAACTGACACAGGCTTAATATCCAGAATATATAAACAGCTCATACAACTTAATAACAACAACAACAAAAAACAAACAACCCCATCCAAAAATGGGCAGAAGACATAAACAAGCAATTCTCCAATGAAGATATGCAAATAGCCAATAGATACATGAAAAAAATGCTCAATATCACTAATTATCAGAGTAATGCAAATCAAAACTACAATGAGGTATCACCTCACACCAGTCAGAATGGCCATTATTAAAATACCTACAAATGATAAATGCTGGAGAGGGTATGGAGAAAAGGGAATTGTCCTATACGGTTGGTGGGAATGTAGTTTGGTGCAGCCATTATGGAAAACAGTATGGAGATTCCTCAAAAGACTAAAAATAGACTTATCATATGATCCAGCAATCCCACTCTTAGGCATATATCCAGAGGGAACTCTAATTTGAAAAGACACATGCACGCCAACATTCATAGCAGAACTCTGTATAATAGCCAAGACATGGAAACAATCCAAATCTTCATTGACAGATTACTGGATAAAGATGTTCTGGTATATTTATACAATGGAATACTCCTCAGGGATAAAAAAAAAAAAGAATAAAATAATGCCATTTTCAGCAACATGGATAGACCTGGAGATCATCATTCTAGGTGAAGTAAGTCAGAAAGAAAGAAAAACACCATATGATACCACTCATATGTGGAATCCAAAAAAAAGAAAAAGAAGACCTTATCTACAAAACAGAAACAGACTCACAGACATAGAAAACAAACTTATGGTTACCAGGGGAAAAGAGGGTGGGAAGGGATAAATCAGGAGTTTGAGATTTGCAGATACTAACTGCTATATATAAAATAGATAAATGACAAGTTTTTTGTATATAGCACATGGAACTATATTCAATATCTTATAGTTACCTATAATGAAAAAGAATATGAAAACAAATATATGTATGTGTAGGTATGACTGAAACATTATGCGTACACCAGAAACTGACACATTGTAACTGACTATACTTCAATTTAAAAAAAAAAATCTAAAGGTGAAAAAAAAAAACAAAAACTTTAAAACTGCTGCCAATCAGCCAATAAGCGGTATGAAGGGTACACTCAAGGTCAAAGATAAGAGAGGATGGACATGGCTTCTCAGTGCCTCCCTTTGATCCTCACCAAAGTCTACTGCACAAAATGTGGGAACCATACAGTTAGAGACACAGGACTCGCGAGCCATGGCCTTTCATGCTGTTTTCAGCTGGGGCTGTTGGGAACACAGGAGCTTCAGAAAGCACGGGTCCACCCTATTACCATATACAGAGCTTCACTGAGCTTAATACAGGTTTCAGTGAAACAGATCTGGCTGTTAACCACAACAGCCCAGCAAGAAAATGCCCAGGAAGATCGTGGCTTGCAGAGGGTGTGAGTTCAGACTTCTTGCTTTTTAGATGGGGAAACTGAGATCCCAAAAGAGAGTGTCTCATCCAGAGCAGGCAGCTTTGGAGGCATGACTGATAGCCAGGCCACCACTTGCCAGCTGAGCTCTCTCCACAGCACACGCTGCCTCCAGTGAGGTCAAGATTCTCCTTGGAGCTTCATAAACTGAAGTGGGACCTGGGGGCCAATGCTCTGTGATATAACCTTTCTAACTAGGTTGGAGATGATTCTGGGGCTCTTCTCGATCCCTTCCCCGGGTCCCAGGGTGGACATCATTTTTACAGCTCTGAGAAACAGAGTCATGGAGTGCTTCTTTGTGATAGAATGGCCCCAGCTGGCACAGCAGTCTGCCCTTTGAGCGAAGAACAAGGCAAGAGTCACTAAAAGGCACATCAGGGCTCCCAGAGAAACTGTCACTGCCCACCTTCTGCGAGATGCAAATGAAAACTGCAAGCACCTTGAGGACAGGCACTATATCCTATAGTCTATCTTATACTATACCTTAATGTCTCTAAGGGTCTGACACAGAAGCGAGCAGCAGATGTTCAATTTGCTTAGCTTTTAATTGATACTCTCCGGGAATGCAGTATTCTGAATAAGTTTACCATCTTAAAGCAAAATTGCACCTCCATTTTCTATTTTGAATGGAAAGTTTTTCACAACATATGACACCCTTACTTCCATCTTTACTAAAATAATCCAACTTTTCTTTGATGATCTGTATTCACCAAATTGTGTATTTTTAAAAATAAGCCCCATTATAATGTAGGAGGAAGACTGAAAGGTTTTAGGCTGTTTATGTAATAGCCACAGACTGCTGTTTTTGGGGGGTTTTATGTCTATATTTGGAGATTCCTGTCTCTCTGTTGCAATTTGGCTTTCAGCCGTCACTTCTTCTTCATGCTCTTTTTCCTTCCTTATCTAAGCATCTCAGGGATCCCAACCCCTAGAAACTGGAGGGGACATCTTACCGGCATATTGCAAGAGGTAGTAGAACTATCCAAAAGGTACAATAACTCAGACCATCTGTATGGGTCAGAGTAAGGTTACACCCTATCACAAGTAGCTGGTGGCTCTGGACCAGAGCAGCCCTCCGAGCAGGAGACCAACACAACACAATGGTGAAGCTGAACGTAACTCGGCATAGCGACCGTCTCCCTGGAGAACACAGAGACGTGGGTTTTTGTTTGTTTTTTGCAGGACTTTTTTGATGGATTTTTGTTGTTGTTGTTGTTTCTTTTTTTTTTCCAAAGTACCAAACTGCATTGTTTCCTTATACTTGGGAGACTCTTTTTTCCAGTGCAGCCAGTATCTCCTTTCATATACTGTTACATTAGCACCGCCATGTTGTAGCTTGATCCTATGGCAGTAGATCAACAATCTGTATACCTTGATCATCCAGAACACAATTTTGAAAAAGAGGCAGAAAGCTGTCTGTAGCCTGGACTTGGAAAGACCAAGGATTAATTTCATTGTTTTCACCTAGAAAACGATATAAGGTAAGTAAAGACATCCACCTGCCATAGACATTTATTAGGCTCCTGCTATGCACCAGGTACAGCGTCATCTACCAAGATGCTGCCACCTAAGAGGGACCAAAATGGTGTGCAGGGAGGCTGTGCTTCCATGTGCCACAGGCTGAGGGAACTGGACGTGATTTCTCCTTAAGCCCATTTGGTTTGCATTATGCCAGCTCTTCCTTCTTTCCTATTCCACATCCCAGTGGCACAAAAAAGGTGATTCTTCTCCCTCAGGTTAAAGAGAATAACTGAGCAGAAGGCTATGAGGAGCCTCGCGGAAGGAAAATTCAGAAGGAATGGACAATAGACAATAACAGGCATTGAGCAGCACTGGGACCAGAGCAGTAGGCAGATTCTCAGAAAGAGGCAGGCATTTGAAGATAAGAGAATCTTGAGCTGAGGAGCTCCGAGACAGGCAGCAAGAAGACAAACTCTCCTTTTGTTTAGCTTGAATCACTTCTATAGAGAATTAGCTGCCGGCACTTACTTTCAAGCTTAATCACTTCCACCTTTGCTGACTTCATTTGGCAGTGCAGAAAGCTGGATAAGGAAACCACAGGACATGCAACCTTGTAGAGACAGTAAGCTCTCTGCAGGCAGGGACAATGTCACATTTATTTTTAAATCCTCTAAACACCTGGCACATGGCCTTCTTTGCATAGAACAGGTGCTTACTAGGTGTTTTCTGGTTTTTGTTGTTGTTGTTATATGTATATGCATATAATTATTTAAGCAGTATTGCAAAGTATGTATAACATTTTACAATATTCAGACAGCTCTCCCACCCATTGTCTTGTTTGATTCTTGCAACATTACAAAGGTAACTGGTTTTGTAACCTGGAAGCAAACAAACTAAAAGAAACTTTGTCTCACCACTGTTCCTCTAAACATAACACTGTAGAATCAGTCTTCTCTGTTGCTGGATGGATAAAATCCCAGAAAGACCCTGCAGCTTTACAGTCACTTCAAAGTTTTGAAAGCCCTAGTCTGGTCTAATATTAAAGTTTCAAGCTCTCATTTAAAATCAAATTTCTCCCCTCCCTGAGCTTGGGTTTGTGCCAGGCTCAAAAACCTACATCGGGGGTTGGAGGAGCATGAAAAATTCAGCTCTGGTTTTGCTTCACCTCCTCCCACACTGACCATTTCTGGCCTCTGCAAAATCAGGTAAAGGAAAGAAGAGATAAGAAGAGCAAGAGAAGGTCCCTCTTGTTGGGCACCGGTGTAGTCTGGGGTAACTACCTGTGCGTGTGGCAGCGGTCTGGATATGGACTTGATTCTTTCTCTCCTCTGAGGCTTTTGTGGGTGTTTGGAGACTCCCCTTCCTGCCCCCAGGCTGTTCTCTGGTGCCAACCCCAGCCAGTGCCCTCACGATCCTGCATGGCTTCCACAGCTAACAGTGCACTCTCTGCAGAGCTCATCTCACGCCCCAACATGGCACCCTTGTGGCCCTCTCAAAGCCCAATGGACATACATCAAGCTTCTTGGATCATTCTCTGAAGCCCTTGCCCACTTGACTGTGAGGAAAAGAGAAGACAGGAAAAGAAGAAATGCACAGCACAAACTAACACTCTTTCTCCAAAGAACTCCTCACTTTCCTTCTCTCTTAATTCTCTCTCTTTATATATGTAAAACTTTGAGAAAGGTGATGGCCAAGAGTGACCAGCTTACCATGGAGTCAATCTTTAGCACAGCCTTCCTTCTCTCTTTAGGGTTAGAGGTCCCAATATCAAAATCTAATCAACAGCAAAAGTCCTATTTTAACAGTTTGTTTCGAAAGGTACTCCTTAAAAGATGAACGGAGTAGATGTTAATTTTCTTACTTCCATTTCACAGGTAAGGGAACTAGGCTCTTGCCTCAGGTCACACGGCCACTCAGAGGCAGTACTAGGACTCAAACTGAAGTTGGCCTCAAGCACCACACTCTTTCCACTGCCCCGTGCTCTCGCAGCCCCCTAGCCGCACAGTGTGGCCCCTGCTCATACTAACTCAGTCAAGCACAAGACAGACCTTGCCTCGTGATACCCTGCCTAGGTTTCAAACTGGGCATACTGGTTTTCCATAGGGAAACCCTAACAAGCTGAATCTCCTGCTATAGGCAATACTACTATTGATAGTGACAGTAACAGAAAACTGCTCCATAGCACTTCCTAACCACTAGTCTGAGCAATGATCATGTATGAATTGCATACATTAATTCATGTGATCCCTACAACGACCCCATGAGATCGACACTATTGTTACCTGACATTTTACAGCTGAGGAAAGAGATGGACTGTGAGGTTAAATATATTGTCCAAAGTCATGCTATTAACTTAGAGAGGCGGGATTTTAGCCACAATTTCTGATACAATATTCTCACACTTTAGTTTCCAGAAGAATCGTCTAGGGAACTTGTCAAAACACACATTCCAAGCCTTCTATTTGGATACTGACTATATGTAGCTTGGACTCAATCTGCATTTCATTAAAATCCCCAGGTCACTCAGATGAAGGTCTGTATATACTTGGCCTGGTGCATCATTTACAAAGGGATAAACACAGAACTGTGAGACATTATGGTAACTCGGCCAAGGACGGACCCTTTTACAGTTATGTGCCAAAGACAGTCAGTGTGAAAGGACAGCTGGAAATCTCCTTAGTTTGTTCTCTTCGTCTACATTCATAGTACTGTTTATTGAATAAGTGAAATGTTTGTTGAATAAATGAACCTGTTCCCAGGATCCTCAAGAGTGTGAAAAGAAGTTTACTTTTAATATATTTCAAAAACACATAATCTAAAAAACAGCTCACACTATTGAACAACTTTAGCAAATCCTCTGCACTACCTGCCAAGGTCAGAGTTTCGATCTCACCTTCAATTATTGATAGATAGCCTGATAATTGAGAAGAGAGAAACAGACTTTTTTCTAGCTTTGGAAAAGGAAAGTCTTTTTAATAAGAGATTCTATCCTGATTACATAGCTCTTATCAGGAAATCCCTTGAAAGCTGAATTCCAGAAGGCAACTATTAAAAATGCCATTGAAAAACTGGAAATTATCTGCTTACACAGCTTAGAACAGACCAGGAGGGATTATATAGTTGGTGCAGAATAAGAACTGAAGATTGTTCTTATGGCCAGAACTGGACTGAATTTTTGAACTACCTTTACCCCCACAAGTAAACCTTCTTTCAAACTGAACTAGGAAACGCTACTGCAAGCAGGCAAGAAGGCAGGAACCTAGCCATTTTTGACTAAGACAGTCAGTGTACCATTCATAACACCACTAGTCAAGATCTGCAACAAGAATAGATTAAATTATATTACAGAGAATAAGGGGGCTTAAGCCCAGAGCACTTCAATGCACAGAGCTTGGCCAAAGGACAAGGAAGAGAGGGAGTTAATTCCTTTAATGAAGATCCAGACATGAAAGTCCTAAGGTTCTAGAAGGACTAAGTCCAGGGCTAGTGCTCCAAATTGGGACTCAAGAGTTTGAGCAGGAAAAGCCAAGTGGCCTAAAAGCACAATTACTTACTCATGACATGGAGACCAAAGATACCAGTGGACTTCTGTCAATAAGATTTCAACTGTTGCTCAGCTCTGATCACGTTACCCTTAAGCATGACCCAAAATATCATATGACTTAGGACTAATTACTCTTCAAACTTCTTCAGCTCACTCTGAATTAAAATGTTTTAAGGAACTCTTCCAAATGCAAGAGCAAGCATGGGTCATCAACGCAGATTTGCCTTCCCACCATCTGCCTGTCTCTTTACTGACTGTTGGGCTTTGCCCCCCTTCACAGGCACTTCTGACTACGTGATGGATGAATGTACTTCCAGGCTTTCAAGGTGACCTTGGAGAAGTTACTGTCTCAATGACACACACAACAGACACTGACAGAACAAGTGAAGGTCAAGTAGACAAATGACGTTGTTACTTTCTCTCATCTCCCTGGCCTGTCGCTCAACCACTGACACGGGGGAAAGGAGCCCCAGAAGGACCTGTTAGTTAGAGTCATGCTGGTTCTACCTGAGTCTTGGGACTTCTAGGTGATCGAAAATTAATGAGTGGTTTGTCTAATGTCTTTACCAACCACTGGGATTAAGCTACAAATCAGGAATTGTGATAATCTCTTATTTTCCACTATGAAATATAGAAACTATTATTTTAATATATTGTTCAGAAGAACTATTTAAGCTAAATAAGGATTTTATCTAGGATTAACAAAGTGAATATTTTGGAAAATTTTTGCTTTTGGGGTACTAAAACAAAGCAGTCAGCTTCTGGATCTTTTCCCCTGTTAGATCAATAGCCCAGTGAAAGAAAACTCTAC
The DNA here is from genome assembly GCF_048564905.1 of Vicugna pacos. Taxonomy (NCBI): domain Eukaryota; kingdom Metazoa; phylum Chordata; class Mammalia; order Artiodactyla; family Camelidae; genus Vicugna; species Vicugna pacos. The sequence continues at coordinate 47,179,819 of NC_133001.1, forward strand.
ATAAATATATATACATTAATGTTTTCTTTCTACTGAAATACATATTTATTATATATGTATTCATAAGCTTTCATGCAGGCTGTCAGACATGGAAAATTAGCTTTTGTGTTTACTAACTCCTCCATAGGAAAGAAGTCCCTCATGTGTTAAACAAAAGGGAGCTTTATTGTTTATGAGATTGAAAAATAAAGGTTGCCATGGCTTTAAGATCTGGTGATTGGTAATCAGTTTTTATAAATGACCATGAATCATTTTTGTGCTGGCTGGGCTTTGTTTGGAATGTGAGATGGCTGTTCTGTCTTGCAAGTAAGGAATTATTAATGTACCCTCCCTGGAGGGTTTCCATTTCACCCATACAAATAGCTGTATATCTACCAAGTGCATGTTCGGTGTGCCTATCTATGAAATTTAAAATTATATGCTTTGTGTAAAACAGAATATATAATAGACTCTAAAATTGAATAAAACTTATTGGGCTCATTTTTTATCCTTTGTGACATTTTTCTAGTAAGAGAGTTCAGACAAAAGGCATTGCCACCAAGGAGCCAGGAATGCAGTCCTGTCCAATTTAAATAATCACTCCTTTCTGTCATGTTTTACAAAGAGATGTATTCAAACATGCTCTTTGAGCATTTCTATATTCTCTTCTCAGTTTTCACAAATATGAGCAGGCAAATACCCACCCCCACCCCGTTTGTATGTTTTTGTCACTTGAAAAAAATATAATCTTGGCAATTGTCTTATTATAAAAATGAGAGGGCTTTCTCCTATGATAAACAGGACAAAGGCCTGGCTCACATATTCAGTTCAGAACCTCACATTCCTCCTCTTCTCAACAAATAAGGCAGGAAGTAAAGTCCAAGATAATAAGAAGTTCATGGTCAATCTGATCATGTCATTTGCCTTGTTAAAACCTTTTGTTGATTACCCATATCCATATGGCCCAAACTTCTTAGTATGGCTTACAAAGGCTTTTCATGACTTACTCCTTAATGACCTCTCCAATTTCTTCTCCCAGTTCCCTTTTGCCAACTCCTCGGGTTCCCCAGGCACTCATTTGAACGCCTTTCAATTCTGGGAATGCAGGACTTTCAATATTTATCTTTCTCTCTCTCTCTGCCTCTCCCTCTCTCCCTCTGCCTCTCTCTATGATCTAAGACTACACAAACCCATAAGCAGTGGTGCTGGCTGAAGCCCTGCAGGCAAAAAGGGTATACTAAATAAGTTACACGTGCCTATTCCTGTGGAAGTGAACTAGCCTCTTAGGATGACAGGGGCCCAATGCTGTCATACTGCTATCAAATGACCACTTGATATTTTCAAGGAATGCTGCTTATCTGGATGCTCAGGATTGGTCTCTGTCGCTGGCAGAATGGACAGTTGGCAGGGGCAATAGACAGATTAATCTTGGAAAGTCAGAACTCACGCTGTTGAACTCCTGTGTATCCTCCATCTCTGCCACAGCAGCCACTCTGTTCATGTGTCCATCATGCCAATATTCAGGTGGCTGATGACAGAGGCTGCCTGGCATCGAGTGGCTAAGTTTGCCCACTTGGTTGTCTAGTGTCTCTTCTGTTACGGATGTTCTCTGTGGGTATTAACGTGCACTATAAAAATCTTCACACATCATGACGACTCCCATTTGTCCATCCATATGTCATTAACCCAGACTTCTTTGTTCTTAACCTTTCCATCTGTTTCTATTCACCACTGCCCATGAGCCCATACATATTAAACCTTGGAACTATTTCTCTTTCATACAAAATGGACAGCCAAATGTATTATCCAAAACTCTTAGAATTAGGAGAATTTTCCCTCACTGCTATCTTTCAAGGCCACCCTGAGGCTGCAGTGTTGCTGCTGCCTGTTTTTAGCTTCTACTCACAAGACGAGTTGACCCATTTTCAAACCAAGGTCAGTCTTTTTGTCCCTCCTTCAACTGTGTGGGACTCCTACACTGCCACAGGCCTGAGCTGAGGGAGAGTCACTAATGCAGCAGTGGTGGATGTCACAGGGTATGGGCAACCTGCTCTGGTACTTGCCTGTGCCTCAATTTGCCTTTCAAATTTTTAAACATACACCAACTTGAAAACTGAAATAGCAGACTCATGACATAGGTATTTTTTAATGTTTTACCTCTCTCAAAGAAAAGTTTTATCTTGATATGAAAAATTAGTTTCAAAGACTGTGAATGAATGGTGCTTCAACTATGTTAAGTCAAAACTACAATGAGGTCTCACTTCACTCCGGTCAGAATGGCCATCATTAAAAAGCCCACAAACAGTAAATGCTGGAGAGGGTGTGGAGAAAAGGAAACGCTCCTATACTATTGGTGGGAATGTAATTTGTTGCAGCCACTATGTAAAACAGTATAGAGCTTCCTTAAAAAACTAAAAATATATTTACCATATGATCCAGCAATCCCACTCCTGGGCATATATCCTGAAAAGATAAAATCTCTAATTCAAAAAGATATATGCAGTCAATGTTCATAGCAGCATTATTTACAACAACAAAGACATGGAAGTAACTTAAATGTTCATCGACAGATGATTGGAAAAAGAAGATGTGGTATCCACATACAATGGAATAAAACTCAAGCCATAAAAATGAATAAAATAACGCCATTTGCAGCAACATGGATGGACCTAGAGATTATCATACTAAGTGACTAAGTCAGACAGAGAAAGACAAATATCTTATGACATCATTTATATGTGGAATCTTAAAAAATGACACAAATGAACTTATTTGCAAAACAGAAAGAGACTCACAAACATATAAAACAAACTTATAGTTACCAAAGGGGAATGGGAGGAGGAGGGATAATTAGTGATATGGCTTGTAGTACTAAATACTGTATATAAAATAGATAAACAGCAAGGTCCTACGTATAGCACAGGGAAATATGTATTCAGTATCTTATAATAACCTATAATGAAAAACTCTATATATTTGTGTGTGCAACTAAAGCACTATGTACACCAGAAACTAATACAACATTGTACATCAACTAACTTTCAATATAAAAAAAGAAAAAGGAAAAAACTGGATTTACTGAAATTTTAAAATAAGACATTGATATTTCCCTGTAGATTTATCCCACTGTATGATACATACTGAAAATATTTGTGTTTAGTTTTCTGAAGCAAACTCTAGCAAAAGTACCACTGAAATAGTTGTTAAAATTATGCAGCATATATGTACCAAAATCCACACCAGTTTATCAAACTTCTGAGAAAAAATGGAAGACAATAAATTTAATGATCTTATACTCATTGGTTAAGTCATAGAAGAGTTATACAAAGATTTCCTGAGCTATAAATGTCAATACTAATTAACTGTAAACTCCTTGAGACAAAAAGAGTGCTTTCCAATTATTTAATAATCAAAGGTAACAAAACGTAATGCATGTATTTTCTCATTGATATCACACCACATATGAGTAAACTAACTTTGAAGCTCTGAGGAAAGGAAAAGTTTATGACCCAGCTGTACTTGTATGCAAATTTGTGTTGAAATTGAAAACTTTTGTAATATAAATCAATAAAAATTATTTTATATATTTTTCAACATAATCAATATGATCATTTTAACTGTACTTGACAATGTTATTAAATAGTTAATAAAAACTATAAAAAACTTTGAAGAACACTTTTGACCTTAATAAATTTAGAGTTGCTTTTCAATTTTGGATTTAGTTTTAATAATAATGAGTTGACAAATAATTAATTTACTTCATTTTAACAATCATAGTTTTAAAGCTGATGCACATTTGGTTCAAAGTCAACTCAATTCTTTAAAAAAGATAAACCAGTCTTATTAACATGGATACAAATATTAAAGGAAATTTTTTTTGATAGTTGATTCAGTTATTGGCTAACTTTTAAGCATATTTGCAACAACTTATGTATGTGAATCTGTGTTTTCAACTATAAATTTTATGAGATCAAGGTTATCCCAAGAAAATTTAACATCTGAATTGAGATATGCAGTAAGTATAAAACACATCAAAGGAGGAGGGTATAGCTGAGTGGTAAAGTGTGTGCCTAGCAAGCACAAGGTGCTGGGTTCAATCCCCAGTATCTCCATCAAAATAAATAAATAAACCTAATTACTTCCCCCCCCAACAAAAAAAAATAAAATAAAAAAACATAAAACACATCAAAAGTACAGAAAACTTTTTACAAATAAATCTCACAAATAATTTTTATATTGATTCCATGCTAGAGTGATAATATTTTGGAAATCTTGGGTTAAATAAAATAAATTATTAAAATTAATTCATCTGTTTCCTTTTACTTTTTTAATGTGGCTGTTAGAAAATATAAATTATATATGCAACTCACATGTTATTTATATTGGACAGCTCTGGTCCAGAGTTCCTCAGCCTATATTATAACAAAGAGTAGGAAAGTTAGCACAGCCCTGGAGCAAAATTGTAAATATACGCAGTTATCCATTCCATACGATGCGAATGTGAGCTGTTTCTGATCCTTCCTTGTGATAGTGACAGAAAAGAGCCTGTCACCAAATCAGTGGTTGCATACTATGTATCTAAGTCTACATTAACCTGCTCTAGCAAAGATAACACACCTGGCAAGGCAGCTGTGACTGGGGCTACTGCTTTATTCAGCTTGTAGTAATCTCCCTTCATTCTCCAAGTTTCATACAGTTTTTGTAAGGACTGGACTCATGCATTAAATGGAAATATGATGAGGGCCACCACCTGCATCCCTCAGATGCTTTAAGTATGACACTAATCTCAACCATCCCATCCAGAAAGCATAATTGGGTCTGACTCACTATCTTGGCTGGAGGGGAATAGAGGGTAAGGGACAGGTCAGAGATTTTCTCTATAGCAGCTTTGACTCCACAGACTAATGAATCAATATGGTGGCTGCACCTACTGCCAAGTATGTCAAACCAATTGTATATCTGAGGATGGGAAAATGAATATCAGATCTTGTCCTGGACCCCACATGCCCCTTTTCTAACAGGAGGACCATATGATTTGGGTCTCTGGAAATTAATATCAACTCAAGTCCTGTGTGCAGCAGTCCTTGGAATGTCTTGATATTCCTCTTTCCCTAGAGTATGGTTATCCATGTAAGTGATCTCAGCTGTCTTTGGAGAAGGTCTCGGGAAACCATTACTGTGCACATATGCCATGGTGCTACATGGTCCTTCTTAGAGGCTTAGCCACCTCTTCAGGCAATAATGTCGGTTCTGGATGAACTTTAATATAACAGACTTGCCAACAGACTTAACAGTTTTTGAAGTTCAACCACTATCACTATGAAGTTCTAGCTCAGTTCTTAGTTTTGAAAATATGATCTTCTTTGTATATAACCAAAGATGCCCTCTGGCTGTCATACTTGGCTTTCTACTGCCTTTACTCACCTTCAGCTGATCATTATCTTTCTGTACAGCATCAGTATTAATTAGCAAAAGCCATCTAATCCTATCATCTTAATAGAAACTATTTACTGATCTCATACAGTGATCTCAAAAGTCTATTACATTCTGCATGCTAGTACATTTCCTTCCACCAGTTCACCATTTCACTTCACCATCAGTGAAATTTTTAACAAGTGGACTGATACATTTGGCCAAGGGCTATCTGTGCACCAGTGATTTGGGTCTATTGCACCCTGATGCCTAGTGATCTAAAACTGCATGATATCATCTGCTTTCCTGGACCACTCTCAGTATTAACTTTCACAGGTTGGATTCTTTGGAAGCAGATGCCAAGATGAAGAGATGGAGTTTTGTGTGGAAACTGTTGCTTCCCAGAGGAGATGGAATTGGAGCTGGGCCTTAGAATACAGGATTGAGACAGGAGAGAGAGATATGGAGACTATTCCATGGATTTTTTTTTTCTATAGAGTAGGGACAAAATAAATCAGTGCTTTGACAAGACTGGTTTTGTGAGCAGGATAGATTTGAGGATGTGAGGAAAAGGAATTAGGGACCAGTCACATGGCAGTGGAATCAAAAGAGAAAGAGTGAAAACAGTAAAACAAAAAAACAATTTCAAAGAAAGAACTGGCATGATCTAGAAACAGTCTGAATGAGATAGAGAAAGATTTGGGGCCTGGAATGTTCAGCATGATAAGGTCACCTCTGAGAGAGAATGAGAGTTTGGGAAGACAGATAATGAGTTGAGATTCCAAATGAGTTTCCTGAGATGACAATAATTGTACATTTTAGGAAAGGTGTTCTATAGGTATTTCTCTAGTTGTAAGAATCTGGATTCTAGGTCAGAGAAAAGAATGGGCCATAGAGCTTTGGAAAAAAATAATGAAAGCCTGAAAGACAAATGTTTGAAAGGGTCCACAAGCTTGAGAGTTGAGTATTGGGGAACACTCAGTGAGGGGCCAGAGGAGGAAAACAGAAGGAGCTACCCAGAAAGGAGGAACCCAAGCAGTGCCCAGAGGGTGCCATGGGAGGAGAATCTCCTAGAGACAGCTCATCAGTGAGGCAAACCTACTACAACTCCCAGGAGCCAATCTGCACAAGTACTACACTGATATCTAATTTTTCCCAATTAATTTTTTAATGTTTTTTCATTCATTATTTATGATAAATGTTGCCAGATCTTTGATTCTGTCTTCCCTCAAGGTTAGAGCTTATTCCTTTAAATACACGAAAAGAGAAAATGTGTCTTTGCTGAGGAAGTCTCTGAAAAGATCTGGAGATTAAAGTCTTTTCAGGGTGAATTTTTTTGGCCACTGCAACATCCTATCTAGATATACGATCATTATACACCAATTTGAGTGGTCAGTAATGCAACCAACAGCTTGTGCCCAGGATACAGATCTCCACAGATGCTCTATGGCTTTGTACGCTTGATCTTTGTTCAGATATAAGGCCAACTGGCAGCACCACAAAGCTATGGCTCCAGTTCTATGCACAAAATCCACTTAGGGGAACTGGTAGCCTCTTATTTTCACATTTAATAAAAGTATGCACGGCTAATCCTCTCTAAAAACTTGAGCAACCCTCTCCTTCCAGCAGTTTTAGAAACCCTACAGCCATCAAAACCCACACGCCTTCTATCCACATTAAATTCAGTTACCCAGTCAGTCTGCAGCTACCCCTTTCTTTCCTAAATCTGCATTCTCCAGACCCCAGTCCAGCTCCACATGGTCTAGGTCTTTCCAACAACAGCTCCTTTCCCCTCTTGCCTTATTTAAAATGTGGCTTTATCCTGGGGAATCACTCCTGCTTCCCTCTCAATTTGAGACAAATCATTCTTGCACATCCTCTGCTAACTGCTCAATTTTATTTCTGGACTATTTCTCCACTGTTTTCTTGCAAAAGCCCTCTGCTCCTTTTAGATTTGTGTCATTCTGTTTATGGACCACTTTATGCCCCTCATCATCATCATCCATCCACTCCCACATCATGCCTCAGTCAACAGAGGCTGTAGCAGATGGCCCGCTGTTCTCGCCTCTACCTAGAACTCTCCCAGGCCCACCTGGGTGGCCTTCCAGCAGTGCATTCACTCAGTCTGTGTCCCCTCCGCTGGCTTCCTCCATTTCTCTTCCCCATTCTACATCATGGGCAGTTTATTATTGCCAATAACCATTCCACTTGTAAAATGAAAAATAAATTAGACACTGCCTTCTGAGCACCACATTCTTACAAGTGATCCCTCCCACACTTCCCACAACCAATCTTCAATCCCATGGAGCTTTTCAGTCCGTTCACACCAGCACCTCTAAGTCGATATGGTCTCCTTCTCCTCTTCACTTTCTTTCTTAAAGAGTTTAAACTCATTTAGTTTCTTTCTTGACAATATTTTCAACTCTCTTGCCAATAAATATCCTAATTTGGACTATCATCACCTCTTTTCTAAACTACTGAAACAGCTAATTGATCCCAAAGATTCTCCAATCAATTCTCTAGAGTAACTTTCCTTAACTGCAAACCTGATCACATCATCGCCCTGTTTTCAATATTTCAGAAGTTCCCCTATCCTGAGATTGCTTACAAGGACCTGCTTGGTGTGGCCACTGCTTTCATCTCAAAAGTCCTCTCCTCCAACTCCCCTTCACTAACTTCTGCTTCCACCCTACACCTATACTCAAGGACTTTCAGTTCTGGAAATATATCTCCTCTCCTCCTCTTCCCTTCTCCCCTCCCATATCCTCCTCTCTCCTCCCCTCCCATATCCTCCTCTCTCCTCCCCTCTCCTCTCCTTCCCTCCCTTCCCTTCCCTTTTCTCATTCTTTACTTTCCCTCTCCTCCCCTCCTGTTCTCTCCCTTTTCCCCTCCCTAATTCATCACTTTCTACAAGATGGTCCTTCTTCCTGGAATAGTTTACTCCCTTCTTGTTTCCCCTGGCTCTTTCTGTCTATGCTTCATGTACAGGCTCCTTCAGAAAGCCTTTCCTGGCCCCTAATTAGGATAACTGGCCCTTGTCTTTCACAAATGCTACTTTAATTTAGCATTATAAAAGGTCTTGTTATCTGAGTTGGAATGGCAATGTCTTAGCATTGCTATCTCCACATGATATTCTCCCAATCCTCCCTTTGTTCTTATTGTCTGTGCACTTCCACCCTGACCCTGGCACCCAGGCTCCTTCATAACTCACAGCAACCCATCTTTCTCACTTCATCTTCTATCCCTCTTGTAAACTGCATTGTTCATATTTTCATGAGATCACTGCTCCTCTTTAGCCACAACATACTCCTAAACATTCCTCAATACACCAAGCTCTTTGATATCTTAATGTCTGCATAGTGTTTGCTTTCTACTTTAAAGTATACTGTCCCCTCCTTTCTACCTGGAGACTCCCAACTCAGCTTGGAAGATGTGGCTTAGATGTCAGCTCTCGTATGAGTCTAGTTAGTTCTCTCTCTTGCGCTCCCTCAATATTCTGCCTAAAACTTTCTCAGAGCACAGGGCTCTGTAATTCCAAGTTTATGTGTTTGTCTCCCACTGAGACAATGGCCTTTAAGGGAAGAAACTGTCTATTCAACTTTGCATCCATTGGGCCTTGTGCACAGAGAAAAAGAGGAAGCATTTCAATAATCATTATACAAGTGCTGTATGGTTCACAAATTTTTTCTCAAGTCCTACAGTTTTCATTATTTCCCCAAATTCAGCTACATTTTCAAACAATCACAATTGTCAGTGAATCACCCATTAAAATGTATATGCCATATATTTTGCTTCTAACAATTCTGTATTTATAGACAAAACAGTTTAAACTGCATTATTTATGTTTTCATGAGGCCACGAGAATTTGCTAAAGGCAAAGTTGGTTGCTTTGACTATACATTTCCATATTCCACAGGAAGATGATGGTACCATATCATTCTGGAATAAACCACGGGCTTAAGTAAGAATTCATTAGAACAAAATTGTTGTTTTGTGTATTTATTATTCTTTCTCATCCTACCAAATCTACTATCATCTGAATGAAAAGTGTGAAAATGAAAAAGAAACAGCAAAAAATATTTGGCTTTTACTCTAGAATTTGATTAATGGCTCTAACTTTCTTGGAAATGATGCTATTTCACTAAAATATTAAAGCCTTTGGATTGTTATTTACTGAGGCCCAGAACAACACAGTTCTAAGTTATATTTTCTTTCTGTCTCACTGTCATTTGAAGTGAAATTAGTTCCCTGAAATTAGTTCCCTGGTAGTAGCCAAATACACATATATTCTCAGTGGGTCTCTGACTTACACTGAGTCTAAAAGATACTGGGGAGTCAAGGAACAAGGGATGAGTATCATTGAAGAACCCTGCTTTACCTTTCCTGGAATCGATCAGGAAGTCAAAGGAAATAAAGTATATTTTTAATCAGTAAGTATTTGTTGGGTGCTTCTTAGGTACACAGACATGCGTGTAAGCTTTAGGGATACAACAATGAAGAAGGGAGATACCATCGTTGCCCTCATAGAGCTTCCTGTCTAGCAGGGGTGACAGAATTAAATAAGAAGCTACAATGCAGTGTAACTGCTATTACAGCAGAAGCATTGGGTGTCATGAGGTGACATGCAGTAGGGTCTCAGGAAACTGAACACTTCCTGGTTCTCAGACCACTAGACACCAGTAGGTATGTTAAAAAAGGAGTAAAAGGGAAGAGTTAGGTTTTCAAAATCCATGGTATGTGCTCAAACATATTTACTGAATATACAAGTGAATAAATGCAGAGGGTTTCAGTCAAGGCAAAGACCCAGTGTACCTGGGTCACTGATGACAATGCCTGGAGTTGGGACCAGAAGTAAATAACGACTTGGCCTAGAATACAGGAGTGCAGAGAATGTTGAGCTCTTGGGGAAGAAAAGATGGGACCTTCATTTCACCACCTTAGGGGAAAAGACATTGGCACAGCTACAGATGGAAAGTCAGTATCCCATCTTTTTCTTCCCTACAAACAAAAGTCTACAGAGCTGATCCCTCCTATGGGTTCTCCTACAGTTCAACAACTCAGGGGCAAACTGCCAGCTGCATTCACAAATAGATTATCCCAAAGAGCCCAAATATTTTTTTCCTACATTTTACTGAATTTACACTCACATGTGATTTCCCCAAAACAGAAACGACTTGGAATCACAAAAAGGATCCATTTTCTGTGCAAATATCTAAAAAAAAACAAAAAAACAAAAAAAACCTGTCAGTGTTTTTAGAACTTTTTAGAAATCTGCAAAGCAGCTAAGTCTTCAGTATAAAGTTGTTCTATAATGGATTTGAGATTTGTAGTTTCTAGACTTCCCTTGGCAAAAGAATCTGTGCCTTTGCCAAACCATTTAGCAAGTGTTCACAGCACTTCAATCTGTCATGGGCTAAGTTTAATAAGGCGTGTGTCCCACAGCTACCCCCACTAGGCTGACTGGAGCTTGTCACCTGCTAGGTGGTTGCCATCACTCTTTCCCAATGAGACAGAAATGTGTGTATCATGACGAGGGAGATAGGGAAGTACTCTGCATCAGCAGTGAGTTTCTGCTTCTTTCGGGGGATCCCAAAGAGGACAATCAAAACACTTGTTTGAATGGAGCAGAAAATGGACCACATCCCAAATGCTCTGAGAGTTCTTCCCTCTTCTTAAGCCCCGTGAAAATTAAAGAGCCAAGAATGCCAAGATGTTCCAGAGATCATTTGGTTCAGCCTGAAGCATCCAGACAAATAAAGCTTTATTTCAGCTTTATAGGTGAGGTGCAGGTAAAGAGAGAACAGATATATTGCTCAGAGTCATACAGCAAATCAACAACATGTTTCAGTCTAGAAACCAAGCCTCTTACCTGCAAATGGTCTTTGCCAGAGCTCTCAAACTTTTCCAGCTAAATCTCTTTAATTACAGAAGAGGGTATTCACATACCCCAAGGTAAGGGGCTATAACCCATAGCAGGTGATACTGAGCATGGAATTTCCTTGAACTCACATGGTGGAATTTTTCTAATTGTTGTGAATTCTGTATTCTTCTCAGTGAAGCATCTGTTGGATTAATATAAAGAAATTTTCCCCAAAATATCAGACAGAATTGGTGCTTCAAAAAAATGCCATGTTTGTTCTGTATCTTTGCATATCCCCAGGGCGATGGGCACCCAAGTTCAAGAAACGTGCCCTGATTCATGAGAATACAGTTGCTGGTTTTCCGGTTCCCTTTACTCCATCCTAGCAGAGTTCTGTTATACAAATGCCATTTTGTCACCTAAGTCATCTAGAGAATTTTCTCTCTGCCTGACTGTCTTCAAGTCAGCACATCAGTCTCCTCCTGACTTCAAACTCAGACTCAGACTTGGACTAGAACTTACACCATTGGCTCTCCTAGGTCTCCAACTTGCCAATTGCAGTCTTGGGACTTCTCAGCCTCCACAATCACGTGAGCCAATTCCTTTATTTATTTATTTATTTACTTACTTACTTACTTACTAACTAACCATATGCTGTATATAATTTCTAATATATATACACACATATAATCTATATGCATTTATATACATATACAATGAGACTTAGATATAGATACACATATGGGGGATATAGATGCAAATGTAGATCATTGGTTCTGTATCTCTAGAAAACTCTGAGTAAGACGGCACCCACTGTTGCCATTAGATCTGGAGCTGCCCAGAAATGACTCGTGGCTGTTGAGTATATCACTGTCATTTTCCCAGTTGCAATTGCATGGTAAATGTCTTTTTTCTCTCATTTTGAAATATGCCCTTTAAAATGGCAGTATTTTCTTGGTCTGTGCTGTCTTTTATAACGGTTGAGTAACTGAGTTTTACAGTATGTCTACTACTAATATAGTTGGATACCACAGAGGAATTTATGTGTGTTTCTTAAGTTTAATAAAATATTATGCATATGCTTTTTATGTTTTTTGGCAAGATTTTCATCACATTGGCTTGGTACAGTTTATGCATTTTTTATTTTCTATTTTAATATAGGCTTTACTCTTTGGGATTTCTATTAGTAATGCTGGAGGACTTGGAGAAGGTTTTTAGAAGTAAAAGTTGTTATTTAAACCCTTTCACAATGCATAATTAAGTGCATGGCAGTGAAGGATGACAGAGTACATTTAATAGATGAGGCTAATTACAGCGGCAACTTTAAGGAAAAGACAACATTCTAACCCCGGCATTGGGGCCTTAGAGGGTCAGCCAGTTACCCATATCTCCACATGTATAGCAATGCCCAGGAGATCACAAGATCCAATACAGGAGGCAATGACTATGGGGCTGTCTCTCTAAGAAACCCATTCCAACATTAAGATTAAAGGGATGCCCCCAAATAACCTGGGGAAGCAGCAAAGCTCCCGCAGATTACAAATGGGCCACCAACGTCACCTGTGAGCAACAGCTCTTTCACTGCTGAGGAGGGAGGTTTCGCCTAGGACCCCTGGCACCAATCTGCCTTCCTCTTACCCCATCCAGGAGACCTTTCTGCTTCCATAAACCCAGTGCACACCCCTGCTGGTGCTATGGCTGCCCCCTGAACAAATGCAGCAGGCTAAGCCCATGCCCCAAAATAGCAGTTCCCTCTTTTTTGCATTCCTTACTAAAACCCCAGAAGGAAAATTTCACTTGAAACTATCCTTCACCTTCTGCCCCATGTAGTCTATGACTATGAAAACTTTATTGTATTTCTGATGAGAGGGCTCACCTGGATAGTACGCCCTGAGCCCATGTCAGATTCCACAGTCATGTGATAAGCACTAGGCTTATTACTTGCCCATGTATTATGGCATTAGGCCCCATACTGTGTGTCAGGGACGTGCAGGGTAACAAGACAGAGTCCCTGCCTTGGAAAGGAAGTCAGACATGAGCAGATCATTTAATGCAATAACATGAGTGTTAGGAGGCATACGGTGCTGAAGCTTAGATCTGGGTCACTAATTCAGCCTGCAGTTCAGAAATGACTTTCAGGACAGCACAAAACCTGAACTGAGTCTTGAAGGAAGCTGGAAATGTTCATGAGACAAGTGGAAGGCTTCCTTAACCATCTCACATAATACCATCTCCAACTTGTAATTTTGCTTTTCCAAAAATAGCCCAATGATATAAAATCCAGGTCCCAAAGACAACGGGCACAGTGTGCCAGTTTGTGGAATCCTCAGAGGTAAGGACCACTCCAGGACATAAACCAGGGAATCACCTGCTTGATACAGTTTTACACCCACACTCTCCTCCCCTGCTCTGCTTCCACGTGTCCCTGAAACTCAGCCTCCGGCATCTCATAAGGGCACTGTGTTCCCTCAACATTCCAAATGATGAAGCTTGAAAAATGGCTTCTCCTTCTGTGGAGGAGGCAGGGATATTGGGCAAACATCAAGCCACCTCGGAGGAATTTCCAGAAAGACAAAATAAATGATGCTCGTGTGCCCTGATTGTGAGGGGAACATTTTCCAATCTTTAGTGAATGGTTACGGCATCCAATTTAGATTTTCAATCCCACAGCCTACCCTGCGTGGGAAGACAGAGAAAGAGCCTCCATTTCCAGGTTTATAAATGTCAAAAATGGGATATTCTCACTAAAACTGCAGTGAGCATTTATGTGTTCATTAAATGTGATTGCTGCAATGATGATATACACCTAAAACTCCTTTAACCATTTAAGAGAAAACTTGGGATCCAACAAAACCCCAGAGCACAGCATGAGGACCCAGGTTTCTTCTTTTTTTTTTCCTTTTTCCTTTTTAGCAAACCAATTACAATGCTGGAGTGGGTGCAACACCCCAAGGAATAGTCTATAAGATCATATAATAATTGGGCCAATTTATAGTAGGTAAATGAGAAATGCTGGAAATTGTCATTTCCCCTGGTTGGGGCTGAACAGGAAAGAATGTGATTAATAAATAGCTTAAGCAGCAAACAGAAGGTACTTACAATGTACAAATGCTCTGGAGAGCTGAGGTGTTGAGAGAATCATTACGATAAAGTACAGGCAGGCGTTAAGCTTAAAGAGGCTGAAACAACTTTCCAAAACATCACATAAGGGTGATATTTGGGCTGCAATTGCTTATTAAGATTGTCTTGAAGGGGCTATTCATTGAATTATAAGGTCAAACTTCAGGTGTGTTAAGGTGAACTGAAGTCAAGGAGAATTTTTCAGAGTGGGTGAAAATCCAGGGTCCCAGAGCCAGGACCAGGTCATGGCCTCTCTTCTCAGCTTCTGTCTAGAAATATGTGCTGAGCATCATCTCAGAAGCCTGCTGACATAATCTTTACGCTGTGATTCCATAACTCAAGGAGGGAGAACGGGAATCACCTGGGCGATGGCAGTCGGAGCCGGAATGCCCCACTGCCTAACCTGGACAAAACCTCAGGCTCCCAGGGGCCTGCTTTTACACACGCTGACTCAAGAAACACATCCTGGTGCTGTATGGATGCCACTCTCAAAGCAGGGGAGTGAAAGTTTTAAGGGCACAGACCTCTGGCATTCACAACCAGGCTCTTCCAGTGACTTTGGCTACACTGTGAAGTTTAAGAATAAGTGTATGCTGCACTCCCTTCAGTCATTCTCTCCACCTCTGTTTCTTCCTCAGCCTCTGCGGAGAACATCAGTGGGTTTTAACTACCAGACATCCTTTCCCCCTTCTTCTGGAGGCCTCTCCTCTGCCTCTGGAGACTGCCTCTCCCCTACTCCTGACCGTAGTGCTTCCCCCTCTCCCCACTTACAGGAAAGTCTGACAACACAGGTGTCACCCAATGCGATAGCCCAACCCTCAAGTCACAATGATTGGCTCAGGGATGATACCGTAACCCAAGTCACATCCATCAGGAGCTTCCGTTCAGGCTTCATATTTGACTGCCCCTTACCAAACAAGTTACAAAGCTGGAGGGATGGCAGCCTGCATTTGACCACGGACCTGCTCTCTCCCTACGCTGCTACATTGCAGAAGCCTATCCTCAGTGGGAGAGAGTTCTGAATGTTAACGCCTCCCCAGCTCTTATCCTGTGCTTCCTTCCCTCAGAGCTTTGCCCTCAGATCACCGTCAAATGATCTCCACCAGGTTTCCCCAATTATTTATAAGAATGCTAATTGCTCTACCTCGAGTCAGCTGTGGGCCCACACTAAACAAGAAGTGTATCAAAGAAAAGTGAAAATGGAAGTGGTATTAGAAACCACATAATTTGGGAAATAATCCCAGGTATGGAAGATGTTTACCCTGAAAAGTAGAACACTCTGCAAGACATGAAGGTTTACAATGAATATCCTCAATTTGGTCATGTTATAGTAGGTTCAGAAAATAGAATAAAATTCAATGTATGGAAAGTATAAAGACATAGATTTTTTAACAATGTAAGTAGAAACAGATTATCCTAATGCAGGAAGTTCTTCCATTAAAGATAGACATTTCCCTGTTGATGGACATTTTCAAGCACATGCTGGACATTAGCAAGGATAGTCTTATATTTTCACATTTGGGTATAAGAAGAAATCACTGGTCATAGATTCTAAAATATTAGGAAGAGTCAAAGTAATGGCTCGAAACATGTGGCTACATGACAAGCAAATTTTAAAAAGGTCCCCAACCCCTGCTAGTGAAAGCAGAGAACAATACTGGGCATCCATTCTGCTTAAGGAACATCTTAGACTAAATTCTAGCAGCCCCTTGATGCCTCTCTATGTGCTGTAAGTCTGGCTGGAGACGTTGGACGCGCTGGGTGAGCAGCTCGGGGTGAAGCAGAGAGACAGAGCACCCACAGGTCAGTCCCTGAAAGTCACCCTGGATCAGAGCATGAAAGCTTTTATGAACATACAATCAGGACAGCCAGCAAAATGGTATGACATTAGGGACCCTAAAAGGCCTGTGCTCTCCTGAAACTGCTGCTCTACTCATTGATTCCTGACATGCCCACATTGAGGTTGACCTTTCATCACAAAGCTTTGGTCGCCGTTGAAGATGTGAGGGGTGGGGAGGGAGACAGCTTGCAACGGAATCACAAGCACCTCAGTAGCAATGAAGAATTACAGTGTAGAGGAGTTGTGTGGGGAGCGGGAGCAGCATCTCTTCCTCTCTATCCCACAGCTCTAGCTCAGGCCCCAGTGTCTCTTAACTTTTCTACATCAGCTTCCTAAACTAATTCCTCAGACTCTTGCTTTCAAATCTATCCTCCACATTGCAGCCAGTGAATGATCTTTCAGAAATGAAGAGCTGATCATACTACCTAACACCACTTAAAATGCTCCAATGTCTCCTCATTAACTTCAGAACAAAGTCTATCATCTTTAGCACCATCTGGCAGGTCCCCAATAATTTAGCCATAACTCTCTACCCTCAATTCTAGCCACTCCTGCCTCACACTGATTTCCATGGAATTTTCCATGTATTCCTTATTATTTCTTATCCTTGTCTTGGTTTAAGTTGTTGCTTCTCCCCAAAACATCTTTCTAATCTTGTTTGTATAAATAATTCACATTCACTTTTCAAGGTCAGCTCAGACATCACAATTTTAGACTCTTTTTAATTCCTTGCTTCCCCCATCCCTCCAACCAAAAGCCAGGTAGCATCACTAAAGGGATAAAAGTGGACCCAGAATCAGGGTGAAAGAATGGTAGGAAAGGGTACTGGCCATTATTAAGTGTGGTCTGAGGCACATGCGGGGCCCTCTGTGTTTAATCATTTCAAGATTACATGGCCAAAATCTAAACCAGTTGGTACCAGGCCCTCTTAGAGCCCAGGCCCCAGTTTAAGAGCCCTTATAAATGTGTTCTTTTAGGAAAGAGGCTCATCTGAGATTCTAGAAGCTACTTTGTTCTCCAGGGTGCCTAGCTTCTGCAGAAGACTAAGAGCCACCCCAGCACAGTGACAGAAACTCTACCACCACAGGCTGATCAGCAGCCACCAAGGGAGCCGGCTGCTGTAAAACCCAAGGTCAGAGCACACAGAACACATAAGATTTAGCAGAGCACATCTTGCCCCCATGACTTTAACAAAGAACAGCAATGCCCTGGGCAGGGCAGCCCCAGGGGAAAAAGCACCAGAGGTGGGTCCTTATCTGCATCGGTCTTGAACTGACGGCATAAAATAATGGATTATGAAAGTCAAGAAATGAAAAAATTGCATAAATAAAAGTATTTTTTAATAATGCACTAGAGCTATTGAGCATCCATTTTGTGCTTAGAACTGGGGGCTGCAGGCAGGGATAAGGAGCCATGCAAGCTTCCTGCATCCAACACTGTCCCAGCACCTTCGGAGCCAAGACCACAAATGGAGCCAATGCTGTACTTGCGGTTTTCATTTGAGTCCACAAAGCCAAGGATCAGTGAGACCCATAACAGTCATAAGAACATACCCTCATCCTTAACCAGGGCTCCTCTTGGGTTTACGGGTGCTGGCTTCACCTGCAAAGCAAAACGACTAAGGAGGGGCTCACTGCTGGCCAGCAGACTGACTCCTCCAGAGTTACCAGAATAGAAAAATTAGGTTCTGGTGAGAGACACTGAGGCCATGGGAGCATAAAACGGGGGGGGGGGGTAGGCAAGATTACTATAGTGAAATCTGAAGATTAATTATTTTGCTTTATAGAGATAAAGAGAAAAACACATTGATACCAGATTTTTGAAAACCAGAATCCACTGCATGCCCCCCATGGATGCCGATGTTGACCCAGGTATTGAATATGGATTTATTATTGAGGCATTTTTATTATGCAGTAACTGTATACATTTTAAGACAAGCTTTCTTGTAAATTCAATAAATGTAATGCTTAAAAATGAAAGACCTTTCATAAAATGAACTCAGGTTAAACCAGGTTCTTAGAGTCATTACAATCACTGTCATAAGGATGAATTAAGAAGGTTGTTCTGGTCTCCAATTTAATAACACTTTTGACTGCCTCGTAAATTGCATGATATATGGTAATTTGGCATCCAGTATTTGATTGGCTTGTTCCTCCAACCCTTTCTCATAAATTAATGTCATCGTGAACACAGACATGTTCTTTCCTACTTTCCCTGGGTCTTTTTTAAATAGCTATTAACCCTTGCTTGCCATCAAGACAGTATTAATTTAACAACAATAAACAAAAAACTATGGTAATTAAAAGACTCGAGAATATCTCCAATAATCTGTGTGACAAGGTGCAAGCATTTTAGATTGGAAATGCCTGTCTTCTTCTCAACTAAGCAAAAGGACAATTTTTAGTATGCCTTCCATGCACTAGGCTCCATGGAGGTTCATAACTATATGAATCCCCAGACAAAATGCAGAAAAAATTCCATGGACATTCAGTTTTAATGGATATGTTCTAATCAGTACAGCGAGGGAGATAGGACACTAAAGCAAAATCTCTTAACATTTTACTGTGATGGGAAGGGTAGAGAGAGTTAAAGAGGAATTGAAGAGCACCAACCCAGTCTTCGTGAGGTCAGAGAAAGTTTCTCAGAAGTTATATCTAAACTGAGAGACAGCACAGGAGTAGCCAGACAAAAATGTATATGCTGGGGAGGGGCAGACGCAGCGTATCATGGAGATAAAGAAAACAACATGTGAGAATGACCACTGCTTTTCGGAAGAATGGAATGGGGTTTAGAATGGCCAAAGCATAAAGGGAAAAAGGGAGAAATGCTGAAAGATACGGCTAGACAGGTATGAAAGAGTCACGCAAAGAAAAGGCATGTAAACCATTCCTTTAGATTTTATTCTAAGGGCAATTCCTGAGCAGGAGAGTTTTCTGAGTAGGAGACTGACATGTCAGGTTTGCATTTTTTTTTAGGGCTCCCTCTGACTCTGGTAGTGAGGGTCAGTTTAGATGAGGCAAACCTAAAGTCTGGAGGTCGATCAGAAGGAAGGCTGCCATGATAGCAAATGATGGCCACTTGGACTTGGGAAATTACAATAAAAATACAGATCAAGTTTTAGATTTGAGAAGTATTCAAGAAATAAATGCAGTAGAATTAAATGACCGGATGTGACAACTGATGGAGAAAAAGGGCTCAGTGATGGCATCTGTATTTCTGATTTGAGCAAACGGGCGTAGGAGAGCCTTCACTGAGATGAGGAGCGCTAGGGGAGGCACAAGTTTGGGAGGGAGTTAGGAGCTCAGTTCTGGCTGTACTGAGGTTAAGACACCCAGCAGAGTTCCTAAGGGAAGAGACCTAGTAGGCAGGAGCATATATGGATCCAAAGCGCAAGAGATCCGGGCTTCTGGAACAACTGTCTTTTCAGAAACCCGTAGTCTCTAAGGAGATGGGTGCACTAAAGCAGTGTGCAACCAGGGCCTTAAAGTGCAGAACAGAACTGCCATGTCGAAAAGAAAGTTCACATTCAGTTTTCAGATCAGGAATGGCTTCACAGAGGTTGTACTTGATTTAAGATCTTTAAAGATGGGTAGGATTTTAGGAGATTTTTAGAGAAAAAGTGGACTATTTGAAGCTGAGGGTGCCTGATTGAAAGCATAGTGAGAAAAATTGATAACGCTACAGGGAATTATTAATATTTACATTTGGCTAAGGTTTAAGGTCTGCTTGTGGGTAAACAGTAGATAATGTAGCTGGAAAGAGGAATCGACTGAAAGGCAGGAAGACTGGACTATATTCTGTGAGAGATATGGATTCTTCAGAGGTGTTTAAACTATGGAATGACAGTCTTTACGAATCTCACAGACCATGTCTCATCTTGCTGAGCCTTTATGAAGAAAGCAGGATTAGAGAGGCACCAGCACCAGAAGAAAAGGGTTTGAACTCAGACAGCTCTGGGCTATAATCCTAGCTTTGGTACTCAGAAGCGATGTAGTCCTGTTGAGTTAGTTCCTGACTCCTTGGGATAAAGTGAGCAGTGTGATACCCCCTTCTCATGGTTGCTGTGTACTTTAAAGAGCACAGATTTAAGGTACCCAGTACATAGGAATCAATTACCATGTGAAGAACCGCAATTGGTGATGGTTGAAATAGTTGTAGCCGTGTTTACCAGGCCCGCCCCTCAGAAGTAGGACATAATGATGACAGCAAGCATTGCAGCTGGAGAAGGGGTATGACCAGCTGGAGAGGAACCACATTCCTTCTCAAAACAAGCACAACATGACAATTTCCTGCTGGACAGGAGAGAAGAAGATCTAGAAGGGAGAGCTGCAATTGCTCATCAGCTCATCCTTATGTGTGTCCATGTGTACCTATCAAAACACAGCAGTGCCTACAAATCAGTGTCTGGTGCCCCACCATCAAAGCAACTTCCAAAGACACAGCTTCTGGTATAACCTGAGTCTGAATTTGGGGACAGGGCCCAAAAGTGCACACTTAATAACACACCTCAACTTCGCCCCAGTGCATAGTGTCAAAAAATTCAACGTGTGAGACTTAGGCAGCAATCATTAGCCACACATCAGATTCTGTCTACCCTGCCAACAAGGGATGAAGGAGCCAGCACTCATGAAGGACATTCAGGAGAGAGGAGACCTGGCACAACAGGGATTTATGCGCGGCATTTTATTTCTTAGAGGGCAAACATAGACTATGCTTCTTGAGATCTTAAGAAAGAAGGCTTCTACTCAGACTGTAGCCTACACAGGACAGTATACAGGAGAACAGGACATTCCATTAAGAAGAACTATATCTTCAGAGTAGACAGGGGAAGGGAAAGGCAACCACAGCATTACACGTTGACTGTCAGGGTCTGCGAATGGTCTGAGATGTTACCCTATCTTGCAAGCTAACAAGTTAACTTGCCACAATTTCATGAAGGCTTTCTCGAGTCAGAGACAAAAGCCTTTGTTACTCACAACAAAAGCAGTGGCCAGAGGGTCAGCACAGATCACAGAGCCTCCATTCCCTCAGGGGCAGCGCAGGTGGACCTAGATAGATGCATAGGAAGTGGGCTGCATTACAAGAGAGGAGTACTGAGCCTCAGAACCCATCTTTTTATAAGAATGTGCAAGAAAACCTGCTCTCTATCTTGGAGGAGACATTACCTAATCCCTCAAGGTTACTTGCTGCAAACAAACCTTGAAAAATGGCCCAGAAAAAGAGCGTTCAAGGCCTCACAATCCTGGCATATCGAGCAAGATGTATAGAAGCACAAGAGACCCATAAAAGAGTCTCTCCACACTAAACCTTATCCCACCGGGGCCAGCCTCCAACTGTATAACTCAACATCCTAATACTGTCTCTCTCCTTTGAAGCAGGCGTCTTTTTCTAAAGTCAAAGGTAGGGGTTGGGCTTTAAGGCTCATGGGGATGAGACCCTTCTAAAGGTGCTTTTATTTCATCAGTCTCCTTAATAACTCCTTAGTGACTGTGATATGAAAACCAAGGGTCAAACTTACACACACACACACACAAGGTGAGGGAGAAGGAGGAGAAAAAGAGAAAAAGTGATTCAGCTTCCTTTCCAAGCTATCCCTGGCTCTGTAAGGCTGAAATCAGAATATTCCAGCCCTGGGGAAGAAACTTCGGTTAATTCTCCAGTTCACAATCTGCCACATAAATCAGAGTAATACGGTAAGCTGTGATAAGCACAGCGACACACGTGGAGCTCGATTAAGTCTTTTGTTCTCCCCGGTGAAAGGGAGAAAGGCTTCTTTACATGATCTAGCAATATCACATTATCTGCTATTTTTTAATATTGCACATCTTAAAGTCATATCTGGGGTTGTTTTGTGAAAAGTGAACTGATGAGTAATTTAGAATGGTATCTTAGCACCTCTCCCTGCATATAAAAAAATGTAATCTGACTTAATTGTATGTTGCCATGATAACATTAAGAAAGTCCCCAAGGGGTAACTGGGACACGTCCGGCTTAATGAAAAGTCAAAGGACATTACTTGAATGTATGTGAACTCTGGTTTCATGCTTGCACTGCATGTTTTTCAGGATGTGGTGCTGGCGTCCCTCTCCTGAGAGCTTGGAGTGCACAGCAGTGTCGGTGGTGGCTCGCCTTTGCTTAAGGAGCTAATTAACTGCTTATCATGATTTTCTCATTTGGAAATCAAGAGGCTTATGGAAATCCTTTGGAACCATGAGTTGGAATTCATGCCACTTCATTGCTCATTGAAGTCGGAACGCTTTTGACTGTGACAGTTTTTGTGTTGTGTTTTTCCTGGTGCATCCATAACACTGAAAACCATCCCAGGCATTGAATCTGTGTGCCTGCATAACAACAAAGTAAGTGCCTGGAGGGAAAAACATGCAGTAGAAGCAAGAATTACCAAGGCAAAATATGTCTGCATTTATATGAAGACAAACTCCACTCAGGGCCGGCCAGAGCACAGAAGAATTAGGTCATCGTTTATTCGGTAGAGAACTGATCAGAGTCAACAATGTAGACAAAAACTGGAGACTAGGAAGGGTCATCAGATGGTTCACATCATCAGGGTTTAACAAATGAAGAAAAGACTGAGGGTGAGCACTCAGAATGCCAAGAGAAAGAGATGATCAAGAGAACTCAAGCAATTAAAAAAAAAAAAAACCCACGGCTATGGACAGCTCTGGGTCCACTCACAGCTCAGAAAGCAGCCTTTGGATTTGTGTGGCTTCTACTTCCTGGCCACAGAGGGAAAACTTCTGTATCCCTCCTTCCCTTGTCAGAGGCTAACCCTGTGCTTTGCACAGCTATTGGCATTTATTGACTGTTAAACTTGAAGCCTATTCAATTCCCCTTTGATGCCTCACCTCACTCTCCTCTCCCACCCCAAACATCTAGAATTCACATACTTGTCTCAGCCCCTGGTTCGATCACAGCCTTTTTCTCACTCTGTTCCCTCCTCCTTTAATCCTTCTCCTGTCTCTGTTCTCTCCTCATCTCTGCCCATTTAGACATATCTGTTCTTCAAAACTGGCGAAACTCAAATGCCAGCTCATCTACGAAGATTTCCTCATTCTTCACCTATTCCTCCATCAGAATTCCTCATTCCTTCACCTATGTTCTCATGAGTTTTGGTTATTATTTGCAGTTTAATACTTATTACACTTTTCACTATTTATAGACATGTATACACTAGTCTCTAGCTCACTAGGTCAAGTTATTTCTTGAGGACAGTATCCATGTCTGTCTTCTTTCTGTATATATGTAACTGAACATAGTGCTTCAAATTTAACACATGCTTCAAAAACGTGGGCTAAATATTAAGCTGAAATTAAGTGAACACTAACCGTCTTGGAATGGTGGGAAGGTTCTGAATTTCCCAGAAGACTATGATGTGAGAATCCACAGTGAAAATCATGCCCTACAGGCTGGGAGCTCACTGGGGTTCCCTCCATAGCAGATGGACCACCCTGTGGGCCACACTGTGAAGACTGTTACCTGCAATGCAGGAGGAAGGAGTTACATATAACATATGAGAAACTCAAGTACCAGACTCCAAAGGAGCAGGTCTGTGGACTCAAAGCCAGCTCTGTCACTGGCTGCAGCTCATCACCTGGGACTTCACAGTGGGCACAGAGCAGTCCATTATGGTGATATACAGTGACACATCCAACCCAAAGTAAATGCTCTTTTTGCTTCTTAAATGTCACAATGTTTATTTCTCCTGAGCTGCCTCTTTGTGAGTTGGAGCACTTAAATCTCTCAGCCTTTCCAGGTGGCAGTCACAGTAAATCCCCGCTTAAGAGTCTCCTCACGTGACAGAGGGTCTTAGATTGGATACAGGAAAAGACGTGACACTCAGACAGGTGGGATCCTGCCACCCGATTGTGCAAAAGACCCCAAATCCAAGCTTTCCTGAGATGTAGGTCTGCTTGGTTTGTTGGCCTTCTTTAGTCATCTTCATAAGGATGGTATTCTTTGAGGAAGAAGATGGTATGGCAAACTCAGAGAAAGTTTAGGGCACGTGGAGTCTTGGATATTGATTTGAGAATCTTTGACAGAATGGTAATGGAATTCAGGCAATGCAAGGGTTCAGATAAATTCAAAGTGGATTCAACTCAATTTGAAGAGTAGAAGCTATTGGCAAGCCCAGTTAAGACAGAGAAAAGTTCAGTTAGGTATGGAAGTGGAGAAAAAGGGAAGCATGTAGATTGTGGCTGGAAAATCCCAACTCAGATTCAAGGTTTTAGGTTTGTCTCGTGATAGAGAAAATCTGGACACTGGGGTACCTATGGGTAGGTATTAGGGACTGGAAACAAAAGGAACAGTTCTGACACTTGGATACCAGATAGCTGCTGAAACCAAAGAGGAGATAAAAAGCAAGGACAAAAAAATTTGATTCGTATGATTAATTAATAATTGAAGAAGCAGCCATCAGTTTTGGAGGCAGTAGAGGATGGAGGTATGGGTGTAGAAATAAAGGGGTAAACAGAAAGCATGAATTAAAAGGTACAGAAAAGAGTAAAGAGGCATTGGTCTGTTAGAGACACTGCCACCGTGTTCAGCTACAAATATCCTTGAGAAACAGTCATGCTTTTAAATGATGTCAGTCATTTATCTTATGAGGAAGACTTTCATGTTGATTTCTGATAGCAAGATGGGGTAGAATATTGATAAACAGGGGCTGGCGGTAGACCCTGAAATCTGAGGTAAAAAGGGAGAGCTGGGGTGAGGAGGGAGGCCAAAGAGAACCTGAATTCACACTTTCACCAGGATTTGTTAGGGGGAGACAGGACTGAACAGGTAAGATACATGTGAAGGTCATGACCCAGGATGGAAAGCACAGGGGGACAGGCGTCTTCCTTGAATCCCTATGTACTCTGTAACACTTACAGAAGGATGGAGAATTGGTTTCCTGAACCCAGCAAGTCACATAGGAACCGACTGCTGCCTACAGATGCCCCATGACAGAGGCAGAGCCTGAAGCAAAAGGCACAGAATAAAATGGAAGATGACTCATTTTGTTGTTGGCTCTCCACCAGGGTCAGGGCGTGACCAGCAGCCAGGAACCACGGCTACATGCTGACCAGTGGCAGACAGAGTGCTTCTCCATTACTAGGTTAGTCGCCTCAAGGAAAGATCCCGGATGATGGTCCAGCTCTTGGGCACCACTGTCCTTCCAACAACTGAGCAACATTTGAATCATGACAAACCTTCTGAGCAGCTTGTGGCCCCTGCAGGGACAGTTCATCTTCCTCAGACAACTCCAGCCAGCAAGATGCCTCACAGCCCGCTGTCGGCCACTGCCGCCCACACCCAGTCTGTCTGACGGGCTGCTCAGTCCCAAACAAGGGCAAACCCTAACTTGGAGCTTCACTCCGATTTGTGGTCTGTTGTTACTCTCAGAGTAATGCTTCTCAGGAGGTCCCAACCTAAAACACGGCCTTCTGACTTGTTTTCCTCAAATACTAGTGAATTTCTTCCCAATGGTGATCCTTTTGCACAAGTGACTGGTCTGAGAGATATAACATAACCCTCTGGCCATCTCCTCTGATTTCATCTGTGGAACCAGCAACAGAGAGAACGAGGGAGAGGCTGGACCCTGTAGAAACTCCAAGCTGAGGACCTGGGTTTTTATCTGCCTTCACTGCTCGGTTAAGCCTTCTGTTCCTTCTTCAATCCATTCCTACTCAACTCTGGCTAATTTCTCCAGAGGCACTACTCTGAGGCTGTATAAAGCAAAATGGCTGCTTATGCCTACACGCTGGGAGACATTCTCAGCTGTGCCTTCATCAATTCAAAGTATTTGGCAGGACATTTTTTAAATATCCATTTGCCTTTTCTCCCATTCTGCCGATTTTCTCTCTGCTTTTGAACTTTCTTTTGTATTAATATGGGTCCCATTATTGAGTCAAAAGCCACAACATGTCTTTCCTCCTAGATAAGCGGGGCAGAGAGAAGAGAGCAGCAAATAGAAATTTCTAAAGGACTTGAGGGCATAACCTAATTTCTCTTTAAGGCCTCACTGCTTTCAAATATTTAATAACATAAAACATTGAATAATCAGGTATCTTTGGATAGGCAAATGGTGATTTTGTGGGTTTCTGGCAGGCAATGACGAAAAATAAATAGGCCTCTCTGGTGGCAAGTACAAAAGCTTCATTTCTGTCTAGCACTTGAATTTGGACATAAATGCAACTGTTGAGTATTGAAAAGAGCAAAGCTGAATGCTTTGAGTGACAAATAATAACAGTAGTAAAATCTAATAATATTACTATGTGCTTTACTTATATTATTCTCACACAACAATTCCATAAATAGATATAATAATTAACCTTATTTTCCAGATGAGAAAACAAGTCCAGGGGATTAAGTAGTTTTTGCAAATTTTCACAGCCGCCTAGCAGCCCATTCTATGTTGGAACCCACTGCTCTGATGTCCAGAGCCAGCCCTCCCTCCCATGAGACCATCCTGTCTCTTATTTAGTAACCCTTGACCAACAGTCAAATCGTCCAGCCAAACAGCCCCCAGCAATGGCTTGGTCTCTTGGCAGGCTGGTGTAGCCTGCTCTTTGGAAGCACAGAGTACTTCTGATCCCAAGTGTGTATGACCATTCATAGGTTTTTGTGTTTGAAAAAATGCTGACAACAGCACCGGTCTGACTACAAGTCCAACTTGTGTTCTAAGAAACAGAGTCCCCTGCCCTGGAAATGTTTATTGATGGAGTCAAAACCCTTGTTGCAGTAACTTTTAGGATATCTCTGAACAAAGGAGAAATCAAATGACTCCTTAGAGAAGTGTCAGTCGTCAGTGCTTGCCAACCTAATGAAGCTGGAGCCCAGTGGCGGCTTACAGGGAATGTAGCAGAGTGCAGGGGAAAGGGCACCTGCTTTACGGTGAAACAGACTCACACGTGAACGAATCTTGGGTCCTTTACTGAGGAGTTGCATTGAATTAGTTACGTCACATAAACTCCTCTATACCTCAGTTTCCTTACCTGTAAAATGATGATAACAATACCTTCCTTTCAGGGTGACCCTAAGGACTAAGAAAAATAACTTTTATAATATACTAGGCACATATAAGGCCTCAATAAATTAATACCCTTTACTACTGTTTTCTTTTCAAAATAAATTTAAAGAAAAAAATCTTTTACCAAATTATATACTACTTATATTAAAATTCATTTCAAATAAGTTGTATTTTATTCAACCTATTATGCTGAAGCAAAATGGTAATCCACCAAATGTTTTAAATGGTCTGTGTTTTTACAGTATTTGTCAGATGTTACTCAAATACGTAGGAGCTGCCACGTGACACTGTCCTCTTCCAGGCCTGCAGGTAGAACCACCACCTTGAAGACATGGTTCCAAAGTGTCCCTTTCCTACCCTACACCCTACCCTACACCTGTATCGAAATCACTGTCAGAGTAGTAAAATTTATTTAGAGAGTCATAATCAATTATCTGCAGTGGAATGAAATGCAAAGGAATGAAAAGTATCAGTTCATCCCACATAGTGAGATGAAGTACTGTTTTATTATATGTTTGCTTCATTTGCATACACATGCAGATATTTTTATATATGTATGCACCTACTAGTTGGTGCCATCAAATATATGTTTTTAGCATGGGTCCCAATCAAACAAGTCTGAATGTCATTACTTTGCATGGTACTCAGGCTATCTGGATGGAGTCTCCTGGCAACACTTTGTATGGACTTGTTTTAGGCACAAGAATTGGGTTCAGCTTGTCACCCATAACGTCATGATGTCATCTTCAACCGTGATCACATTAGCTGGCTCACTCAGAGACAAAAATCTACGGCTAAAGAATGGATAAGTGAAGTCATCAGAGCACAGATGGAATGATTCTGTTTGCAAACAGCTGCTGTATGGGGTAGCCTCTGTCACCTATTCAAGCACTTGCACTCATTTTCGAGGACTCTGTCATGAATTCAAACCAACACATGTCGCTCCATGGATCCCCAGACAGAGCAGGGGAAGGGAGGAGATAAGCAGAAGGTTTTCTTTCTTGGAGTAAATGCTGATTAATTTGGTCCCTTGGAATTATTTGCTTTACTTAATCAAATAATAGTCTACTATCTTTGTTTTATTTCCTGTACTTGTGCCATAAAGGAAATAGTTTGAACTGCATTTTACTCTCAGATTCTCGGCAGTAATCAGATTTCCTTCTAACAGTTCTTGTTTCTTTCCAGTTCCTGTTTGTCATCTTCTACCACTTCTCACCTCAAAATTCTAGTGCTAACCCATGATATATGTGATCTATCTTTAAACTTAGCTCCAGAAATAATATGTATGCCTACACTTTCCCCTAAAGAGTGTATTTATTTCCTGATCTGAATATAATTTGTTTGGCTTTGGTTACAGTTGTAAGAAGAAAATTTCTAAGAGAGACAATCAGATCAGATAGAGAATGTATTAACATAATCAGGGCTTCTAAGAAAAAGCAATTTTGACAGATTAGAAATTGTATCTTTGTGTGGATACTGCCCAAGTTGTCAAGCCCTCTTCCCATGGTGACAGCAGCTCTCTCAAACTTCTGGGACTCCCTGTCTTCTCATCACATTACGGAAAGCCAGCCTGGAGCTATATTTGGACCTTTCTGTCAAAGAAGACTAAGAAACAGGAAGTAAAGCTCCCTACTTGAAGTTTCCAGTAGCTGTTGCTGATGCTCCTAGATGGTACCGCAGAAGTTCCATTTTATGGAGCTAGAAGTGGGGCAGAAGGAGAATAAATAACCTACACTTCTGAAGAAGGGGGTCTCTGTTCCCCTTCATATGAAATCTGGCAATGTTTTTGTCTCAATTTGGAAAACCCACCAGCAACAAACAATTCTTTACATTAGACTGAAAGTTACCAGTGAGTACATCTATCAGAGCGGGCTGGGAGCCCAGCTCACGACTGTGGAAGATGTGGGAAGGCAGACACATTTAGTCTTTCCCTCTCTCTGCACAGCCATTAGGGACCCTGGCGAGAAAGTAGCCGCCAGCCCAGGGAGAAAGGGCAGAGCAGTGCTGAGTGAACAAAGCAGATATTTAGTGCTTATAGATAATATCCAACTCTGGCATCAGTGGAGAGCATGGCCGGTGAGGGCATCTCCTAGGAAACCATCAGATAACACTGGGAGAGACAGGCTTTAACATAAAAAGAGCTGCAGGGGAAACAATGCATGTTAGCTAGAAATGAGTCATAATTCATAATGTAGCAGTCATTTCTTGTACGACAAATCGGCCTGAACTGCTCACATGGAAGTATCGAGGCTTAGCAGAGGATCCTGTGCTCCTGACTATCTAGAGGTCAGCATCTCACCTACCAGGTGAGGGGGAAGAAGCAGAATCCTGACCTGTTAGAGAGCAAACAACCCACCTTCCCAGTCAGCCCCAGGCACTGAGGGGAGCAGCAGTGATCATGAGGACTGAAGAGAAAGCATGACACTGGGATGGAGGTGGCCAGGCTCCTGACCTGCGGAGTGACCTGCATGGAGGCATATGTGGTTGACAGGATGGCAAGTGCCAAGAGAACCCACAGCCCTCGAGCCTTTCCCTTTCTCCATTCCCAGGACTTCATCTTTCCCCTCCCTCTCTTCCTTCACACACATGCACACACACACACCACACACACTTTCACACCTTTCAAAGTTCTGCTCCACCCTTTCCCTGTTAGAACCTACTTCCAGGATTCATTGGGAGGTTAACTTAAAAAAAAAATTTTAAGTAAGATCCTTTGGGGACAGCCCTTCCTTCATTCATCTGACTATGTAGTCATGAAGGCATGCTTGTAAGTGCATCCTGTTTGCTAAGCAACTTTCTGGGACAAAGCAGAGGCCAGCTGAGTATCTCCAGTCCAGCGCCAAGCCCCACATTGATGCCAGCCGAGCCAGACAGAGGAACTGGAAATGTTGCTCCTCTCACTTATGACTGGTCAAATTCTTGGTTGCCAAGCAACAGGTGGTGCTAGTACAATAATAAATAAACATACTTCATAATAATCTTCTGAATTTCGTCATTAAATCATTAAAAAAAATTCTTCCTTGGAGAACTGTAGAATCAGGAGGATGCATACAGTTGCCACGCTGCAGTTGTGTCCTGACTGAATGTGGTGTTCCTGCCTGGTTAGGGACATGTTTTTATCCATATGCTTCTCCTGCCCAGAAGTTTTCCATTGAGATCGTCAGGATCTATACCAGTATTATTTCAGGTGGCATGCACTGGTTACCGAAGACATTAAGATTTCATAGAGCCAGTCAATCCACACAAGTACTTTGATTCAGAATTTTGGCTCTGATCTGATAACAAAATCTTCCTAAAACTCATCTGAGCCTCCTTCAAGACAGACATGGTGTGCTAAATTGAGCAACAGTGTAAACAGAATCGCCAGAGAATTAAAAGGACAAATCAGTGTAATGTCCGTTAAAAAGAAGTTTAAAATGTGACCTTTATGAAGGAAGTGGTTAGTGCCATAGACTAGCATTCCGGTGGGAGGGGTTTCAGAGTATTCACATTCACTTACCATAGGAATGGAAAAAGCATTTTATGATCAGACCAATCTACCCGAATCCTAGCCTAGTCACTTAAAGCCAACAAATTGAACCTCACCTTAATCCATTAATTCAAAAGAGAAAATTATCCTGGAAGCAATCACACCCAGCTATTGTAAGATTAAATGAGCTAAGTAATGAATCGTGCAAATTCCAGTCCTGGCTCATAATAGGTGCTTAATAAGTACCCCCTCCACTGCCTTGCCTTCCACGGATCAGAAATGTCATTGGGCTCATTACAGTTACAGTAGCTCTGACTGCTTAAACAGCCGGGTGCTGCACTAAAAGAGAGCTCTAGTTCAGCCTCCTCACAAATGCAAACTGACTGTTCCCATTAGCACACATTAGCAATGCTCCTGGCACTAACAGTGAAAGATTCACACACTACATTTTTACAAACTCTTTAAAAGACTCTCTTCTCTCTCAATCAGTAATGGCTACTCTGACTTGAAGCCCCTCCCCTCACTCACTCTTCTCTTTCTCACTGCCCCTGCTTGTCCACTGTCTCTTTTATTCCGTGTCCACCTTCAGCCCTTACCCTGGACACACTGACCTCCCCTTCCCCTTCTCCTGCTAAATTTAGAGGCTGAGCTGTCTCCCTGGTGTGAGAGGTTGGAGAACTGTGGCAGCGGGCTACAGAGCTGGTCTCGAGTTGGCTGTCGGCAGTGAGGGAAGGACAAATGTCAGGAGGATCCGCTACCCGCTGCCCTCCCTTAGCCCCAGCATTCACTCCTCTGCAGCCTCTCTTGACAGGCAGGGTAAAAGGAGGAGGGCATGGAGGGCCTTTGAAGTCTGGCTGCCTGTCACCGGAGCTCAAAGAGACCAAGGGCTTGTCAGAGCACAAGTCACTGGGGCTCTCTCCCTTTCCCAATTAATTCAGTTGGCTCCGGAAGGAACAGGACTGTGATATGCCCAGAACGGAGTCGAAAGCACAGCTCACTGGTGCAATGCTGAAGCATCTAAAATCTTTTCTAAGCACCCAATTCCAGCCATGTTTGAAGAACTTTATTCACTCTTCCGTGGGTAGTAGCCCCCAGAGTGTTAACTCAGAGGTGGGAATCCAAAGATTCTTTCCTTTGATCCCTCTCTTGGCCTCACATGTTGGCCAATGTCAAGAATCCTGTCACCAGAATTTCCTATCTTTATTTGGGCTTCATTTCTTCCCATGCTCCACGTCTGCCTGAAAACCAGCTCCACTCATTTGTAAGAACTGATAACTCTCTGGCCATTTTGAGAGCATGTTTGGAAAAGGATAAGCACAAATCCTCTGAAAGTGGGCGCCAGGGAGCATTGGGGGAGTGGCTGAAAGAGAGAGACAAGAGACCCCAAAGACAAATGCCTCAGCTCACCAGGTAGCCCATTCGTCCCCCTATAGCACTGTTTTGATTCTAAAGTTTTAATTGAACTAATGTTTATTAACTCTCTGCTGTGTGCCCAGCCTTGCACAGGTGCATTCACTCATGTTCTGTCTTATAATCCCCTCCCCAAGGAGAAGCTAGCTAGAATAACACACACTTACTCACTGCCCACTCCTGGATATGTCCAGGCTGCTTTCAAAGGACACATGGAGGAGCAGAGAGTAGAAGGGATTGGAAATAATCTTATCCACAGGGCTGGAATGGCATCAGGTCAGCACCCAGAAATGGAGCCAAGAGACTGGAAAGGAGAGTGCTGAAGGACAAAACTAGGGTTTACTTCAGAAGTTTTGAAGACTATGATTGAAAGGACTTACTGAGGTCAAGCATCATTGGGGAAAACTTGATGTGCCTTTTCACAAAGACAGTTCTTGGGTTAGGACAGCACCGTGCTGGGCAGTATACACGGTACTAGATTAGAACTCAGAAGTCCAGAGCTCTGGAGCCAGCCCTGTCCCCAGTCAGCTAGATGGTTCTGAATAAGTCACATGACCTCACAGAGCATTAGTTTGTAGAGCTGTGTGCAAAAGTCATCTGGTCCACCTCACAGGGTTAGTGTGAGAACCAAGGCCGCTGCTGGACAGGGAAGTGTTTTGTAACCGGTAATGCGGGAGTTTCCGTCATGCAGCCGGTATCAACACTGACAACAGAAGAAGGCACAGAAGATGTGGGAAGACAAGTGATCCCCTAAGTTATATGCTGAGACACAAAGTGAGCTTGAGGTACCAAGTGTAGCTTTGATGGCTGTAATGTGATGCTTCCCATTTCATGGGAAATGCCTGGATGTGGGACCACCTGACCACATCCCTGGGTCAGGTGACTCTCACTGTGTGTCACTTTGTTACAATTAAACCCAGAAGTGGTACTAGGGTGAGGAGAATGTGTCTATCCAGTGTGCTGTGTCCAGCTCTTACAGAGAAATGCAATATATACTGGAGAGTATAAATGCCTATTAAATGCTGGGATGGCCAGGTGTTCCATCATTATGTCTTATCATAACACATTTCGACATTCTGTGCCCTTAAATCTGAGCATTCCTTCTCATTCAATGACTACATTCACTAACTTGACCTCAGATGAACTGTGCAGAGACGTTATTCTAAGAAAATTAAACACAGAGATATGAAACGATTGAGTTGAGTGTCTGTTGTGGGATATTGTGGGCCCTCCCCCAGGTCCAGACTCTCTGACCACTCTAGAACTGACACCTTTGCCAGTAACGGTGACTGTGTACATACCGGAAATGACTGACCTTTATCAGCACTTCCACAACGTGTCCGAGTACCAAGAAAATGAAGAAATTGGGGATCCTCCCTAGGGGGAAAAAAACTGCATTCAGCTTATGTCACTCTGTTATAAATTACAAGCAGTTTCAGCAGCAAAGTAATTCTCTTCAGCCCAAAGATTCACTGCTAGCTGAGGACCACATGATAAAGAGGATCTTTAAGTGCATCTGAAGCTCAGTCGTCCACACCTGGCCTGGCTGGTGCTATGGGGAGACTGGGTGCCACATCCCCTAACACAGGATTACCTCCAGCAAACAGCCAGGCTCTGGACTGTTACATGCGAAGAAGTGAATGAGTAACTCTGGCTCTCCACCTGGCAGTGTGGCCTCGTCACCCGAGCTTTCTGCACCATATTTTATTCACAGCCCAGTGTTAACTAGCTTGTGAAAGCCACCATCAGCGAAGAAGCAGCTCTTACAGGGGACAGTCATTCATCAGTTCAGCAAATGGCTACCAACCACTGGCGAGCTTCAGGAGCGGTGGCAGGCCACGGGTTAAAGGGAGAGGCGAGCACAACCTCCCCAGCGTGTTACCCCAGACACACACATATAACAGGTCTGATACCAGGAAAACAAGGGACGAGGGAAGAGTGCCTTGAGGTGACTGCCGGCAGAGGACACTGGGACACTGGCCGCAGGCCTGGCCTGGTGCCGACACTCTCTGGCGGGTCGGCTGGGGAGGAGACGGCTCTCCTCTCCCAGGGAAGCCGCTGTTAGGACTGCAGGGCTCGGGATCGGCGCCCGCCAGGACTGGTGGACGCGCCACCTGACTTTATGTCCTCATGCAGGGCGATGGAAATGAACGTTTAAAGGTGTGGGGTCATAAAACTGTGGGATATGGGGAACATCAGCCCTCGAGGCCCAGCGGCGACATACTGCACCATCATATTCACACGTTTATGGTTCCCCAACGGCTTTTGACTCGTTTACAGAAATGCCACGCCTGAAAACTGGCATCGTGCCCTTCCCCCTGGAAGTTTAAAAGTCACAGAGAGCAGTTCTTCCGACCGTAGAACCAGGTAAAGCAAAGGCACAGGCACTGCCCCTGGGCCTGGGTGAGCCCCGCAGCCAGCCCTGCTCATCCCGCCTGTGCCCGTGGCTCCACACATGTGAGCGTCTCACTGCGGTGGTTAAGAAAATACTTTCAGATATAGATGCACAAGCTGTACCTCAGTGTTTTCTTCTAGATTTATATGTTAAAACACTAATCTAGCTACATTGCTTTGTATGCTTTAATACAGACACATACATGCACGGGTCTACACACAGACATGCACTTTTCTTCCCAAAACACGGGTGCATGCTACATTTATTTCCACAGATACATTAAAATAAAGCTTTAGATTCATCCTAACTTCTCCCATGCTCCCTGTATCATTACATCCCTGGCATTTTGATAGGATTTTCTGAGAATGAAAAGCCTCTATCCACTTTAGCACTCCCAGGGCCATGGTTTTACCAGGAATATCAGTGATACGCACGGTTCCAGCAGCAGCGGCCACAGGACCTGCTCTGGGCACAGAACCCAGAGACCTGAGTCAAAAGGACACCAGCTGAGTCTGAATTTGGACCAAACTGACCAAAGTAAAAAAAAAATTTCAGAGGCACAGGCTGAAGTTGAGAACTTCATTTCCAGGAGACATCCCTTCCTCTCTGGAGCAATTGGGCTGAAAACCCAGCTCCTGAATTCTCTCGAAGTGTGAGGGACCAGTGCTGGAGCCCTTGTAGAACACAGGATAACCAAACCAGAGGGAGAAGGTGGGCCCTGTGTGTCTCTGGGTGAAGGAATCAAGAAGGCCCAAAGGCAGGGATAAGAGGGCATGAAGAGTGTTACAGACTACCTGTTTGTGTCCCTCCAAAATCGTTACATTGAAAACCTCATATTCAATTTGATGGTATTCCAAGATGAGGCTTTGGCAGGTATGCAGGTCAAGACAGTAGAGACCACTTGACGGGACTGGTGTCATCAGAAGAGACACAAGATAGCTAGCCCTGTCTCCTTCCACCACAGGAGGGCACATCAAGACAACTGAACTCTGCAAACCACGAAGAGGGTCCTCGCCAGGAACTCAATTGGCTGGCACCTTGATCTTAGACGTCCAGCCTCCAGAACTGTGAGAAATAAATTTCTGCTGTTTAAGCCATCCAGTCTACAGTGTTTCGTTATGATAGCCCGAGCTAAGATGAAAAGGGAAGGCCCAAGTTGCTTGCCCAAAAATCCTGCTCAGGGGACTGTGAAGACCGATGGCTGCTAATTTCAAGCTGACTGGTGGAGAGAGAGGAAACCCCTCTGAAGCTGGTTCTTTGTCCTTTGTTTAACTCAGCCGAGGTTGACTGGGACTGCTAGGTATTCAGATTCATGCCCGGCTCTCTGGGGAAGATATCTGAATTCCAGAACCCTGCACTCCAGCAGGCCAGGCATCCTGACTACAGTACTAAAGAAGAACATGGAGAGATGTTGAAGCTCTTAAATGCATGATCTGGGTTGAAACTTGAGACCGTCTTCAGAATGCCAGTTCCAGCCTGCACGCACACTGCTCTGAACCGTGTGGACTTCTCACAGTAAAATCATTTCAGCAGAATAAAAATGAGTGCAATTTCCCTCTGCTCTTGTGTTCTCTGTCCTTTCTCATCAGGAAGCCACAATCCATAGCTGACTGCAGAAAAGAGTACAAGACCACAGCATCGCCAGCAGCTGTGGTGAGTTCTGGACAGAGCCAGCCTTCTCCTTAAAGGTTGCAAATTTCCTAAATCATATAAGACTCTGCTGTAATAGTAGTAGTAGTCATGATGATGATGATGATGATTATGGTGATGATGATGATGATGATGATGATGATGATGATGATGATGATGATGATGATGATAAATCACTAGCCCTGGCCAAAGATTCTTGAGGACAGACACTGGATCTTTTTCTCCTCTGTATCCTTGACAGAGCCTGAACCTAAAATACTGTTCAACAGGTTATCTAAATGCATCAAGTGCTAAATGTCAGAATTCCTAATTTTCCCATCTTCCAGGGTCACCAATGTCTTTTCTACTGAAGTAAAAATAACCCAGTTCCTCCTCTGTGACTGCAGAAAGATCTTGTCTCTTAGCAGGTCCTCTCTCCTAATAGTGCTCTGAAGCCCAGGAAAGGCGGGCAGCCAAGTACCCCAGGGGCCGCTCCTTACCGTTCGGTCCATGGATGCTCTGAGCCCCTTCCTGCTGATGTTGGTCTCTGGGCCCCCCCACCGTGCCTCCTACTCTGCTCCCCTGACATGTGGGTACCCTCTTTCCTGGCATTCTCCACACCAAGGCTGACACTCAGCTGTAGAATTTCAGAACTCAGTGCAGTCTGAGGATGTGCCAGTGCTGAAAAGGAAAGCCTCAAAGTCCATTTCAGAACCCACAGCTTCGAGTGCCCATCAAGGCTGCAATTTCATGGCGGAGGGCAGATCGTTCTTTAGGGAACCCAGAGCCTCACCCGCACGTCACACATACACCCACACACTCTGCTGGGTACTGGGGACATTCCCAGACGGCAGGTCACTGGAGTTCTCTCCTCACTCTTCAAATCCGGAGTCCCACATCCTGCTTTCCTCGGCAGCTTACACCGAGCCCTTGCCCTGACCACAGCGACGGCACAGCCTGTCCATCCGTAGGCAGAGCAGCGGTAGGGCCTCCTTTGTCACCCTCTCCTGCCCAGGTTAGGCTCAGGCCTTGCTTTCTGCATAAGCAAAGAGCTCACTAGAAAAGGTTCCCAGGCCAAAGAACACTGTTCCTTCAAAGACATTCTGCAGCCACTCCTAGATGACAGATTAGTTGACTCTGTGTGACTTTCTGGCAGCACAACTGTCTGGGATCTGCCCTGCAAAGAGGGAAGGAAAAACGCTGAAGGGCCTGCAGCACAGGTGGCGGGGCCACCCACCAAGCATCGCAGGCCCTGGCCTCAGCGAGGGAGTGGCCTTTGCCACCCATCACCCTTCAGCGTCCCTTGCCTTCTCTCTGCCCCACTGTGTGGAGAGGCCCGAGGAGGAGGGCTGTCAGAGCAGACAGGGACAGGCGGCAGGAAGGCAGCAGCAAACTCTTTCTACCACTGACATCTTAATAATCACCAAGTTTTCGAAGAAACTTCCAACCACAGGGAAACTTCCAGACAAAATTGACTTCCAGTGAAATGCATTTACCTCTCAGCTTTTCTCCACATGTACTTGATGACGGCGTCGCGAGTCTCCTGCTTCGGGTTGAAACCTTGTCAGTTTGTAAGAGCAAAGCAGGATGGAAGTGAGTTAGCGCTGAGGAAAAAACGTCAGTCGGGACGCTGAAGCCCCAGAACCCGCTAGGAAGGTGCGGGGCCCCCAGTCTGCGCCGGCACTGCCCACGATGGCCCCACTGACCTCTCAGAATGGCCGAAGCAAGGCTTCTCTGCAGCCAGAGGCGGTAGGCTGCACACAGGGCAGTGAGCAGGCAGATGGCAGCCCTGACCCCATGAACTAGGCCCACTCCACTCTGTGGCCCCCACAGGAAGGAGTATCCTTGGTAGGGGCCCCATCATCTACCTCCTTCAGGGAAAGGTCAGAAGACATTTACACCCTCAAGTCTCCCCCATGGGGGACCGGCTTTCTCAGGCTGAGTGCCCACTGGCAGCCACAAGAAGATGAGAGAGAACCCCTCTTTCCCACCCTGAAACTCAACTTCACTGAAGCCTTCCTCTCCCCAGTGTCCGAACTCTTGTCTTCCACACAAAATACTGACCATTTTTCAAAGCTCCGCTCACACCTTTCCTCAGCCAAAATATTATCCTTGATTCTTCCAGCCAACAAAAACTTCTCCCTTCCCTGAACTGAATCCTGTCACTCAGATTCAGCCTCAGATTCTGGGCGTGGGGGGTCCTTTGGCTTCACCTCAACAGCATTACTGAGCACGGGGTTGCTATACACACAAGGTAGGATGTGTGATCCAGACCCACAAAGGGCAGAAAGACGCAGAATGTCATTCCCTTTGTTTGTCTTAGAGAGACTTCCCCACATAGGGAAAAATGCCCGCCTG
This sequence comes from Vicugna pacos, assembly GCF_048564905.1. NCBI lineage: Eukaryota > Metazoa > Chordata > Mammalia > Artiodactyla > Camelidae > Vicugna > Vicugna pacos. The sequence goes on from NC_133001.1 coordinate 47,218,320, forward strand.
CCAAGGCAAAAACCCAAAGCCTTGCCCCCACCCTGCTGATGGAGGCTGGTGGCCTGTCAGCACTGGTTGACAACCTTGCTTCCTGACCTGCTCTTGTTCTTAAAGTTCACAGCTTTCCCGGCAGCCACAGGGGACAGGACCATGGTATTTGTCAAGGAAATCACATCTATACCAAGAGGCTGAAAGAAGACTGAGCAAAATGTGCCACCATGTGGTACCGGAGGCTCCAGAATGACAACTGTCAACACTGAAGTGGCCCTACCCTGTCACAGGAACTCAGAGGAGGGCCTGGGAGTCACTGTGGGGCAAGAGGTCGGGCAGGGGGTGGAGGTGCTGAGGAGACGGAGATCTGAGCGGGGCCTGTACCTTTAGGAGTAATGGAGAATATGGAGCCACACAGGAAAAGGCACTAGTCCTGGGAATCACGAAACCTGCGTTCTACACACAGCTGGGATATGATACACTGAGGATCTCCAGCAAGTCAGTAAACGTATCAGAGCCTCTGTTTTCTCAATTTTATTGTTAAATGAGGTAACAGCTGGACACTCATGAGCCTTAACATATGATGAGAAAAGAGACTGCCCAGACGGGGGGTTAGGAGTAGGGGTGCTATGATCAACCTGGAGACCATGAGCCAGACCCAGAAAACATCACGGAGGAGGAAACGTCAGGTATGATCTTGTCTTAGAAGGTGAAAGAGGAAGGAGGGGATCAGGCAGACAACTGCAAAGGTGGGAGCAGAGGAAGTCATCTTCTGGGCTGGCTGCATGGGGCTGGATCTGGGGAGAGACATGGAGGTTGGAATATGCACTTGGGGTTTTTCACATGAAAAGATAGTCCCACCTGGGGGAAGAGAGTAGTAACTGAGGTGGGGTATGAGTGTAGAAAAGCAAGGAGGACCTGGGAGATCACTGCACAGTATTGATGCTGGATGGAGCAACTGTGCACGTCTTCTCAACTCTGTTCAGTGAACTTCGTGTTGAAAAGGAGTTTAAAATCGGGGCAGGGAAGGGGGGCAGTATACACACCACAAAAAACTGCAAACTAATTGGGGCTTGTTTTCCAAGAGCTGGGTGTTAAACATTTACCACTGACCAGGGGCATCCAATTTTAAGAAAGGAGAAAAACAAGGCCAGTAAAAGCAAGCATAAAACAGCTTCAAAGATGTCTGAGCAGAACCAGAAGGGAACAGTACCCTGAATCCAAGGAAGGAGACAGGGCCCAGAGGAAAGGATCTTCGTAAGTATTGAGCCAGGCCAGCTGAGCCACCCACACTCTGGCTCTGTGCTCTGTGAGCTGGCTGGCTCCGTGTCGGAGAGGGAAGTGGCCTTGGCATGGGCTTCTGAGCCTGCAAAACCCGGTCAGGCATCACCCATGGCCCTGGCCTCCCCATGCTAGTGACAGCTCAGACTTTTTCCTGACATTTCCTCTATACCCTTGGCTCTTTAGGAAAATGAAGGCATAATCAGCAAGTTGTTTTCACATCCGAATCCTCCTCTAACAGACAACGTTTAACCACAGATGACGGAAAAACTTTATCCTTCCCGAAATGCAGACATGAGAGCAACGTGAAGGAATTAATGGGCTCATTTCTTAGCCAGATCGCACTCAGACCTCTGCCTCATGCACTCACCATCCCAGACTCGTGACTCCCTTGGTTCTGGGTGCTTCTCGACTATTCCCAGACTGCGGGGCTCATTCTCTGCAGAATGCTGGCAGACAGCAGTTACATTATGTATCTGCTCAGCGCTCAGGTAAGAAACCATTATGTTCACGGATCATTATTGACATCCTGACATTTGTCACCTTCTTTCATAGCAGTTAAATCTTGCTTTATCTGTAAATGTCACCATGTCATTTATTCATGAAAGGGGTCACATTCCCGAAATAGCATGCTTCAGTTTAAAAGGGGAGCTTGCCTTTCTTCACAGTAGGTAATCCTCAAACAAACTTTACTGCTGATAAGTGCTTTTTTATTGGAGTTTCTTGGCCTTAAATGACATCCTCAAATGTAGAATGCCGTCTCTGTTTGTGGAAATAAAATCTGAATGTTGAACAAGACAGAAGATTGTTGAGATTAGGGAAAAAATGAAGGTTTTCTGTTGCTACCATATGTGAGTTGGATATAAACAGATTTGAATCTACTGAGAGTAAGTCATGATTTTAATAAGATTGTTAGGCTTTTGGAAACACGCCTGTGGCCTTTTTGAATCATTTATGCCTCAGAGACCTCAATGAGATCAGGGGCTTTTTAACCTTCCTAGGGGGACCCCTTAGCTGGGGACACAGGAGGGGGTAGCTCAGCAACACGTGATGCGCTCATTCCTCCTTCCCTCAGATTCCAAGGACACTGGTTGGAGAAGTGATTAACTCATCTCCGGAACTTGCGTCGGCAGGAAGAAATGTCTCTTTCCTTTACAAAGCTTGTTCAAAGTTCGCTTTAAATTAGGGTAACTGTATAATTTATTGTCCAAACCCAGACACTTTTTTGAGAGGGAGAAGAGGCACTAAAAATAATTAATAGGTATTAATTGATCTACAACAACCCATGAACCCATATAAAACAGGGCATATGGCCAGCCAAACTTTAAGGTTTTTTCAACTGCCTCATTGAAGAGGTTTACATCCAACAGCTGCTAATTAACTATTACCCAGGAAAAGCTTTTCTCTCCATGCGGAGGGTCCTGCCTCCGATTCATTTCTTCGAACCCAGTGGTTCTAAAAGTGTGGCCCACAAATGGAAATGGCCTGAAGAGGTTGTTCAAAATTCAGGTGCCTGGTCTCTACTTTAGAGCTACTAAATCAGTCTCTGAGGATGCAGATCATGCACTTGCATTTTAACACCACCACCCAAGTACTGGAGGTGTAACACACACTGAAATTTGAGAGCCAGCTGCTCTTATCCAAACCTTTTGTTCTGCCTAGCTACCTCTGTGTTCTGGTCGCACAGTGGTAATAGGAAGTGGGTGGGTAAATTCTACTCCTTTTGCCTAGAAAAGTAACTTGCAGATGGGGTGTGAGCTGAAAATAGATTCTCCATTGTGCGCAAATATGGAGGCTGCGGCACTCCCCGCAAAATGCCATTAAACATCAGTCTACGCCCCTGCTCAGTCGTGTGTGCAGCCATCTCACACCCACTAGGTGCAAGCAACACGTACAAATACAGTCTCGGAGTATCTGGGAGATAAGAAAATGGAGATTTTGATGACATCAAGGTCATCAAAAAAGGTGATTGAATGCAATTAAAACTGCTCACCATTAGAAGAGGAAGGGGCCGGGGAAGATTTCCCCAGGCACTAATGAGATCCTTTTGAGTGTGACACAGACTGCAGCAACAAGTGCCACAGACCACAGCGGATCCTGGGTTCCTGTTTATAAGCCCAAGCCAGGGTCATGGTCATGCGGCCGTCACTGCCTCAGATAACGTCCTCATTAGTTCACCACAGTGATTACTGCCGTGGGGACAGTAGAATGCCTTCACCCTGCTGATGCCCCTGACAGGCAGCCAGGTGAGTGGCTGGCAAATCAAGGCAGCAAGGCAGACAGAGAATAAGAGCACGGACTATTTCTGTGGTACTTCCATTCGCATTTCTCATAGTTCCTCCCTCAGTTCAGTCGCAGGTGGGGCAGAGCCCAAAGCCCACACATGACCCACAGCCGCTGGTCAGCCTCTACCTCTGTTCCCCTCTGCCTCCGGGAGGAGCCCTTGGCAACAGGCCCTACAGAGAACACGTGTGAGGGCAGCATCTGCCCTCATGCAGGTGTTAAGGCCTCGGACCCTCAGACAGCTGAGACCCTCCCAGCACAACTGGTCATGGGGGTTGGCTATTCTGCTGCGCTCCAGCCTAGGCAGCAGCCATTGTTGACCAATGGCGAGAGTCCAAGGAAGAAACTGCCACAGTCCCAGGAGATGTTGATTAAGTGCCTACTGTGAGTCCACCTTAAAATTAGTGAAATCTCAGGACATTTCCATTTATAATTCTGCACCCCATCAACTGAGGTCCTTTGTCTGACCTTCAAACGTCTCTGCCCTCAAGCTTCCATTCTCATTTAACTGAACAAATTCACCCACAAGTGCTCCCCATCTACCCAGAGACTAGCATTTCACTGAATCTGACGGTAAGGAGAGAAAGTTCTAGTTAAAGTCCAAGACCAGTTTCAAAGAATAATAGGCCAGATATTCTCAACACCCCAGAAATCTCCCTGGGCACTGAGCTGGGTACTGAGCAGGAGGGGAGCCGGGACACAGTTCCCAATCTCACAGAGGATTCAGATAAGCTGAGAAGACAGAAGAGAGGCCCGTGGGGCCAAGAGGAGAATGAATCTATGCCACTCAGGCCGTCTGACACAGGTATCAGCTCCAGGCCTTTCAAGGACGATGTGGGTTATTTGGAGAAATTTCCTTACCTTCCTGAGCCTCAGTTTCCTAAGAGATGGAGACAATAATGATCTGTCAGATTCACTGTAAAATTACGTGTAAAGATGTATGTCAAGCTCTTCACACAAGGACACCCAGTAGGGATACACATTAATACCCTTCCTTCTTGAATAAAAGTTAAATGTAAATGTGGTCATCTGCTCCCAGTTGGGAGTAGGATTTTACTAACTGCAAACTGTCTCGTCCGCTGACTTGTTCTGTGCCCGTGAGAAAGTAGATTAACCTGCAAATGCCTCAGGTTCCTCATCTGTGGACAGTAATTGCTGCCCCTCCAGCCACCCAGCTCCAGTTATCATAGGAAAAAAAAAAGCACATGGCACGTTTCAGAATGTCTGGGAGCTGGCTGGGAGACAGTTTGCAGAGAGGTTCAGGGTGGGGTTCTATTATGACCACTGGGATTGAAAAGACAGCTCTATTTTCTACTGTCTTTCTGTTAAATTGAACTTCAGCCCTGGAAATTAATATCCCCACTGCGTTTTAGTGAGGTGGCTCTATTTTGACAAGCGCCGCAGAATCAAGCCCTGATCTGTTATGCTGTGACCTTTTGCTGGGCTCTGCATCAGGGAATCATAATTCAGGGCCAGACTCAGCTTTGGAAACCTCCATAGGCTTTTTATGACATGAGTGCTATTGAATATTCTATAAAATCTCCTTGGAAAACTGGCCCACATTTCTTTATAATCTCCCCAGACTGTTTCTGAAGTCCCTGTATAGATTTTTTACTCTAAAAATCCATAGTGTTTCTTAATAAGGATCTGGGCCTCTCGTAAGGGATTGTGGAGAGGATAAGGCTGGATTGGGTCCCCAGGGGAGGCCGAGGTGGGGCAACAGAAGCTATTCTGTTACTGCAAAGCCCCTGGATGAGGATTCTGAGCTGAGGAGCCTGTCAGCAGGATATGGTCATTTCCAGCAGATGGAGATGAAGGAAGGAATTGAGAAGTTGAGCCGTATCTACCCCCTCACTCCATCAGATTCCAAGTTCTAACTTTGAGAAGGAGAGGTCAGTATATAGGACTCAAAGCCCGTATGCCACCTTCTCAGATTCCCTCAACCGTCTCCTTCTCTCGGCTGAGCCCCACCTACGCCAAGCTGTCCCCTCACTTCTGCACCTGTACGAAATACAGCATCACAGGGCATGGGCTCTGGCTTTCTGAACACCTGCTAGAAGCTAGATGACACGACCGAAAAGTGGTCACTTCCTCTGGATGCAACCTTGACCAAAGAGAAATAAAAATGGCAGGAATTTGGACAGATAAATACCATCTTTTCTCCTCAATGTGAACTGCTTTAAAGTGTGTTTTTTCCCGAGAAGTCCAGTGAGCCACGGGAACATGCCTGGTGAGGATCTAATGTGTCTCCGTGATGCTTACCACAAGCCTCCGGCCAGCACAGCAACACACAGCACGGCTTTATGTTTCATCTTGCCTTGCCTCACTTCCCCCTTCTGCCTGTACTCCCATCACCTTCGGCTTGCACCTCCCAAACAAAGCGTTAGCACTTTAATTCTTGCCGTGGGCACTGTTTTCACAAGCACCTGGCCAAAGAACGTGTGACTTCAAACTTCAAATTTTTACAATTTTAAGACTCTTTCATAGACTATAGTTCATCTGACATTTATAACAAGTCTCCAAAGCAGAGAAGGTAGACGGCATTTCCATTAACAAACATTTAACATACAGGGATGCCAAGCTCCTAACAAGTCTGGGCCCTTTCCCGCAGCACCATTATAACTAAACCAACAGCTGTCCCAGGCAGCTATTCAGTGCCACATGTCCTCAAGACCAGTCACACAGTACAGAGAGATCATCCTTTACCAAATGGCATACGCACCCCACCACCAAAGAGACAGGAAGACACTGAGCCAGACAAAGAAACAAAGCAAAAAGACTTTTTAAAAAGAAACCTGAGGAGTTCAAATAAAACTGTGGGAGTTATGACCATTTTAAGTGACGAATAAATTCAGAAGAAAGAAACATGATAAAAAAGAGCACCCTTTGCGTTAAGTTTTATCCACCAAAGTGGGGGAAAACATAAGGAAGTTCTCTGAGTAACGCCATGGCATCCAAGGACTCTAGGGTTTTCCGAAGGCCAGAGGCGGTATCTGGCTCTGGAGCCAATTACTTGCCAAATGCTAAGTCCTCAAATATCACCTATGCCTCCTTACCTCTTCGATTTAGAAATGCCCCAGAAAGCCAAGGGCTGGGGCTGAGAAGGGCCCCAGGTTCTCCTCTTACTGGGAAGAAGGCCTTGGGCTCGTCAAAGGCTCTTGATACCTTAGAAATACTCAGAAAGTACACACTTTTTTTTTTTTTTTACAGTCTGTTGGAAATCTCAGTCTGGCTCACTGTGTGACTGGTTCCAACTTCAGCACAACCTCTCCTCCTTAATCTTCCTTCTTCAAAAGGCTGTGCTCCTCCCTGACCTACTGCCCGGGGGCTCAGCCCTGCATGCTTCCTGAGCCGTCTGCTGCTAAGCCCTCAGCCAAGCTTGTCACATCAGGATCTCCACGGCAGGCCCCTTGGAGACGCCGGTGGCCACAACCCAGAACACCCTGAACTCCCCTTGTTCGTCCCTTTGACAGATACAGTGATTAGAAGAAAAGTGAAATAAACAAAGGTAAGCAGAAGGAGCAAAAGAAAGGACAGATGAAACTTCTACAACTTTTACTGACAAGCACATGTTGCCTCCACCAAGTGGCAGGCACGCTTAGATGCATTGTCTTTTGCTGACTCAGTGTGTTTCTAAAAAAATCCACTCCACTTGGAACACAGATGGAAACCCAGAGACATTAAAAGGGCCTCTGGATCTAAAAACAGCCATCACAGCCATCAAAAGTCCATGCACTCACTGGACTCTGAAAAGGAGGTAGTACCACCTTCATGGAATTCCCTGTAGACTAAAAATTGTTTAAAAATAAAGACGCCTAAGGCAGTTTTCCTGATCCCAGGGTTAAAGAGGGCAGTGACAAAAAGTATCACTAAAAGGAACAGCATTTAGAAATGAGAGCCAACAAGGACAGTTTAGGATAGAAGCTGACTGGTACAGATTCTTATCCAAATGTTGCTGCATTACACCCCTCGTTGAAAACTGGTACTCCTAAAGATCAAGAGAATGTAGAGTTACGGAGGGACCAGGCGACTTCACAGCTTCATTCTATAGATAGGAAAACTGAGACTCAAGGAGGCTGAAAAACTAGGGACAGAGCCAAAGCGTTCTCATTCAAAGCCCACCATGTCCCCTTCTCCGAGATGAGCCACCCAAGCTGAAATGGTGACTGCCGCTTTAAAGAGAACAGGCAAGGGGCAATCTATCTCTTACAAAGAGTTTCAGAAAGCACGCGTATCTAACCAAGGAGACTTCTGAGATCGGCGAACACTTTTGTAGGGCAGCTCCTTCCCGAAGGACACAAGAAAAGCAGGGGTCCTGCTGCCTGTGGGAAAGGAGGGCAGAAATCCAGCTGTGCACAAGGCAGGTAGCAGCCCCAGCGCTGCGAGTTAATGCAGCCAGCAGCAGCAGATCTGTCTGCCTAAGATCTGGCCTCCAATCTCTGGAGATCTAAGGAACTAAAAATCGCGTATGGCCAGAGGCAGGGAAATCACCCAGCAAGCCTTGGGCACGCTACCGGATTTGGGCAGCTTCTCTGCTGAATTTTAATGAAGTAATTAAAAGCTAGATAATAGAGATGGGCCTCTGCAGAGCAACACTCACGGACCTAACCTCTTTGATATGTTCCCGCATCAGGAAGCAACTCCATCACTAGACGGCTTCATTAACATTCTGGCTAGCTCTCTGGCTCTTAAAGTGATCTATGCCAAAGTTTGTTAGTCTTTTAAATTACCTGCTGAAGTCCCCTGGAAAAAAAAAAAAAAGAATACATTCTGGGAAAAGAATGATGTCATAGAGGGTGCTAGAAGAGGCAGACCCATTGAGTTTACTTATATTTTCTTTTCAAAAACTAGTCTGGGTTGTAAAGAACAATTATGGGACACTGATGGGGCACATGGACTATGGCCTGGCAGCCCAGAAGAGCAACAAGCCTGTCTTCTCCAGGGACGCCTCTCTAGTACTGACCACGTGGCAGATTCCTTGACCACTAAACAACACAGCTGTTAACTCCTTGATCCAGAATAAAGATAAAGAAGCCAAATGCTTGGGCCCTATATGGCCCACAGAGCTTCTTTCAGAGAAAACTAATCTACCCCAGAGGTATACCTTTGTCACCCAGGGTGAAGGAACAGACAGAAGCTGGAACTCCTTTGGCTCACCTGGTGTGTTCTCCCTTCTCTCCTTTGCCTTCCTGTTCCTCAAGGCCCATTTGAAACCTCACCTCCCTGAGAGTCCCCTCCTGTATAATCCTAGAAGCTTAAGAGTTGGGAAGGACTATTCTCACATCTACATGGAATCAGGTTGGTGGGGCCAGCTGAGAGCCAGCCTTTGCTGAGTTAAAATATTCACAGAGGTGCCTGGTTTTTTTTTGTTTTGTTTTGTTTTGCTTTGGGGGAGAGATCAGGAGAGAGCTCAGAGAAAGGAGGGCGGAGGGCATTAAATTACATAGTCAAGAGTTGTTTCTGGAAGGGAAAATGCTATCGACTGAATGTTTGTGTCCTCTCAAAATTCAAATGTTGAAACCCTAATTTCCAATTTGATAGTGTGTGCAGGTAGGGCCTTTGAGAGGGAATTAGGTCATGCAGGTGGAACCCCTGATGGGATTAGTGCCCTTAGAAGAAGACACAGGAGAGAGCTTGCTTGCTCTGTCTCTCTGCTCTTGGCCATGTGGGGACATCAAGAAGACAGCCATCTGCAAACAAGGAAGAGAGTTCTCACCAAAACCCAGCCATGTTCGCACCCTGATCTCAGACTTTCCAGGCTCCGGAACTGTGGGAAATAAATTCCTGTTGTTTAAGCTACCTTGTTTGCAATATTCCACCACAGCAGCCAGGACTGACTGAGGCAGAAAATGATACATTAAGTGTATTCTCTAGCAACCTTTGGAGAACAAAATCTGCCCACACTCTTCAAAGCCTCAGAGCATTTCTAAAATTTCTCTTGCAGCTGGCCTTGTCCTGGGTAGGCTAGGTCTGCTCTTCTCATGGCCTTTTCTCTGATTTGCATCTTGGAAGCTCCTACAGAAAGCCTTGTTTTCAGAGATAAAGCCCTCCCTAGCCTGGCTGTGTTTCAACTCATTCCAATAATATCTAACATATATTATCAACTCTACTCTGAAGAGGGCTCCAAGTTGGGTATTCGGAGCAGAAAGGGGACAAACCATGCCCAACCTGTGCTTTCTATGGTCTCCTCCAGGACAAAAGATAATTGAGCATTCTGGTTCAGAAAAGTATGTCTTTCTTCAAGGGGCTTACATCAATATGGAGCCATCAGAGTCTCCTGCTGATCCTTTCTTTACTAGAGAACCCACATGTCATTGCATTAGTCAGCTACTGCTTCAAAACAATGTGCAAGACAAACACTCCCCAAATCTCACTGGCTTATAACAACAAACACTCATTTTTCTCCCTCATAGGTCTACAGATAACTGGGCTCTGCTAGGTTTGGATCTGGACTAAAGATAGAGTTCAGGTACATTCCATGTATCTTATCATGGATTAGAGCTATCCAAAGCATGTTATTCCTTGGCAGAGAGCAGAAATACAAGAGATCAAGCCAAACAACCCAACCACACTCATAGAGTCTGCTCACACCATATATACTAGTATCCCATTGGTTGGGATGTACACCAAAGTCACAGGACAAAACTCATGAAGGCATCATTCTATTATAGAGAAGGAGAAAACAGTTAAGTTCAACAATCCACCTGCCAGTCAGTAATAACTAATCTACTGTTTGAGACAACTTCTTAAACCTCAGATGCCCCTGACAGAGAAGAGCCTCTGAGGCCCATGAGACAGAATCAATTGGCCAATCAGTCACACTTCCCTTCCATTGTGGCCTAGCACAACAATGGCCCATTGTAACCAGGAAGCAGCTGTAGACACAAAGGGAAGCATCCTTCATTGTGTTTCCCTGGCTTTGTTCCAGGCCTCAGTAGAATACAAACCAGAATCTCAGGCAGCCTTGGCACTAGGCAAAGGTGAATCATCTCTGTAGCAAGTCTGGCTACCAGAGAGAATAGAGTAATAGGGTCAAACATCATAAGGCCAGACTTCCCTGTCCAGCTCCACCACTATCCTCAGAGGCTGGGGTGTCCTGGCCCTCAGGAGCAGCTGTGGCCATCCAGTTGTCATGATCAAACCCTCGTAATAATAACTGCCATTTTCAGAGGGGTTTACTGTTTGCCAGGCACTATATGAAATCCTCTATTTTGATTTACTCTTCTGAAAACCCTATGAGATGGGCATTAATAACCCCAATTTACAGATATGGTTCAAAAAGGTAAGATCATTTTCTCAAGGCTACACAGCACAAGGCCTGACAGATAGCAGAAGGATAAAGATAACTTAGACAGAGCCATGGGCCTGGACCCCCCGCTCTTCTGTTAAACAACATCCAGGTGGTTAATTCCAATTCTAGGGTCTCCATTCTACCATCCTTAAGTTCCCACCATGAAAACTGTAAGAGGGCTATGGTGAATTGGGGAAGGGCTTTGTGCAGAACTCTGTGTCCCTAGGAGAATAGATACAGGAGTCTTTGGCCTATGACTTCAAATCTTACCTTATCTCTCACAGTGTATCTTTCAGAACAGCATGTCTGAGCTATGAGAAAGCTCAGTTCAAGAGAGAAAAGCCTGGATCATAGGAGGAGAAATGCTTCCTTGGATTTGACTGTGAGGTCCCTCGACCTTAGTGACTCAGTGTGGCTTGCCCAGACTCCTTCCCACCAAGGCATTCTACAGCAGGCTAGGAAGAAGGCTCCCCAACCTCGGCTGGTTGACTTGCAACAGTGCCTCTGGTCCACGTGACTAATGCAGCAGGAGTTGCCTCACTCACACTGCCATTGAGGGAGAAATGCACTGCCATTTTCCCCATTTCTACCAGACAGAGCTCCCCAGCCAGACTGTCCCTGCCCCTCAGAGCTTGGGGAGCCAACTCCTGTCATAATAGGGGACTTAGAAGAGGAAGGGGTTTGAATGGCTAAGCCAAAGAGAGCCCTGACCTTCTCTGAGGGTCCTATTGGATTATTCAGATGGAGGCCCTATATCCATCACATTCAGAATCCCTGTGTTCCCTTGGTGACAACCTCTAAGGGTACCTGGAACAACAAAGCAATCGTGAAGCCATGTTCTCTGCCCTCGGATATTAATCCTGTTGACACCACATTTTTAACCAAGGATGGGGAATGGGGCTCATTGTGGATGAAGGTGAGATGACAAAGTCTCCCTGAGAAAAACTCAGAAGGTCCTCAGTAGACAGGGAGAACAAAAAGGTGAGCCAGACCCCAGGCAAGGTCAGGCCTGTGTCAGAGAGTGGCTCCCCCTTCTAAGTTCATTCCATATTCTGTGCACCATCTCAGAGGACGGTCATCTGTGAGAGGAAGGAGAGCTATGGGCCCTGCAAGGAGGGGTCTCCTCGGCAAAGGGCTGCAACCACAGCTGCCCAGCACCCACGGAACTGAGGAAGGTACTGGGGGCAGCCCGGGCTCGTGTTTAACCCTTCCTTCAGTGTATTTTCTGTGGTAAAATGTGATTTATTCCAGAGAGAGCCTCAGAAGATTCCTTCTTCACAAAGTCATCATAATAAGTGATTTGACTTTGGAAAACAAAATAACAGAGCCAAAAACACTTGACCCAAACTTTCTGGAACAGTGAGCAGTTCTTTCTGTCGGCACTCTGGGTGACACTCTGTTTAATAAGTTTGAAAAAGAAAAGCATTTTGACAGTCTTTTTCATGCCTTCTGCGTCTTCAGCTCCAGGAAGCCTCGGCTGGTGAAGTGCCCCTGCCTGGGGCTGTCGCAGCTCCCATGCTCTCCACGACACAGCTCATGTCACGCCCCATTGTTACTGCCCCTTGCTTCCTCCCCCTCAAGGAAAGAACATTTTCATTTCTGTACATTCTGGCTGATGAGAGTCCACTAGGTTTGTTGAATAACAAATAGATAAAATTCCATTTTCCCTGATCCTTCTACATGTCTCTCTCCCTACCCCACTACCTGCGTCAGAAAATTCCTCTTCTTTGAATTTTGGGACCCAGAGGATACGTAGCCTGGCACTGGGCTCCGGTTTAGTCTCCACAGGTAGAGGGTTCAGCAACTCAAATGCAGGCGCCATATTAGACAAGTCTCTGCACCCCAAACCCTCACACCGCCAACAGAGCAGGACTGAAGCATGTGCTCAGGCAGCCTTGCCTCAGGGACGTGCTGTTGGTGGTGGCATTCTGGTTTCATGCACACTCACTCTCCAGCTCACCGAGAATACTGAGCACCAAGGTCAGGACCACAAATGCTGCTTCCTGCCCCATCTCCTGCTCTGAATCAAAGCAACCTAAGTTCTGTACAAACACTCTAATCCTGTCCTCTGTGTCTCTTTGCAGATGACTCCAAGGGAAAGCTGTAGTGTTCATCGTGCACCCAGGGCAAGGAGGAGGAATGGTGAGGATCCATGGCAGAGTCAATCCCTGCTCTTCAGGGAAGGAAGCAGCAGTGCCTGGCAAACCAGTGAGCTCAGCACCCACTACGAGGCACAGCTGCCCCGACTCCACCCCGCCCACACCTCCCAGATCACACAGTACCTCACACCTTGAGCTGCTGAGCTAGCTGACAGCTCCCTGGAAGGTACTAAGGCCTAGAAGGAACTGAAGGGAAGGAGCAAGAAGCTCCTTTTAGGATTATCTTCTTAACATTCTAAGGATCCATGTCAGGAACCCAGAAAACCTGGCACACAAGGCTTCCCCTTGTTGTAATCACTTCATCAGCAGGTGTTCTCTGTCAACTAAATGAAGCAGATGGAGCCATCTGAGCCACAGTACCAGCCTTCACAGTTCCTATTTGGATGGTGAGGCAAGACTTACACAGAAGCAGCTACGGACACCACACTGTGGATGAGCAGACTGAACAGGTAACAAAGGACTTCAGAGCAGCAGGAATTCACATGAAGGACAGAGGTCACCTGAGACTAGTTCCTAGAGGTGGTGAAGCCTGAGCTGGCTCCCAAATGAGAGAGACGTCAATTTAAGTAAAAAGAAGGTTCAGAGAATTTCAAGTTGAAACACCACATGAGCACAGATTTTGTGGTAAGATATGCAAACTGTAAATTTTCAGCAATGGCAGAATGGGCCATTCAATCCCACTGCACAAAATGATGCTGTCTTCTTAGGCTTGATATTAGTTTAAAATAAAATAAAACTATTTCCCGCTTGATTACAGTTAGAATCAGAGATGGCTTTTCAGTCTGACCCTCAGTAGTGTTTAAAATAGTGGAAAAGAACAGATAAGGCATTGACTAAAATAAATGTTTCCGATCTCAATCCAGTTACTGCTGAATTCAGCAACGGATTGGAAAGGTAGGTCGCCTCTGGCATTCTCAGCCATAAGAAATTTAACGATGGATGAAAATGGATAAAATCAAGATGCTCTGATAGAAAGGAGAGGCTTCAATATCTCAGAAAATTAGGATCCTTGTAACCAATTTTACAATGGCTGGATTATAGCTAAATAGGATTTTAACTCTATTGTAAATGAAAGGAAATCTAATTTAACTGGGCCACATCATTTTTACTGAAATGTGATAAATGCTAATTTCCTTGCCGGGCACCAGTGACTTGGCTTGTGATAGCTGTTTGCAAGGTGCTCAAGTCCGACCAATCTCAAATTGGCCTTTTCGAGTCCTAAGGCTGGGCCTGGAACCCACATCTTCAGGATGAGGTGAGCAATTAAGGGAAGCAATCAAAGTTTTACCGACTTTGCTCTGGAGTATCGTCACAATGTGCCCAACCACTGTTAGCCTGACCAGAGCTGCCAGAGAGTATCCCAAACACCTGATTTTAACAATTCTCCCTCTTTACTTGTTTGAATCTGTTCTAAGCAAAGTAAAAAATATCCCCCCAAATATCCAAAGGCATTGTTTTCACATACACAAAAATCAAGAGACAGAAAAGAACAGGTCAACATGGCAGACAATGAGCAGTGAGCATGGCTGGTACACAAGATATCAGATGGAAAGCAAAATGGCTTATGTGTGTATTACTGAAATGTCCCCCAGCATTCCAATTCCAGAGTCATTCTTTCTTTTAATGTTCAAATAAAATCACTGGAGTCCCTAAATCACTTCCCCATCACACAATTTCCTGGGAATGCAAACACGGAGTGCTTCTAGTCCCCAAGGCAATTGTAAACCATGACTGGCACTGGACTGTAGTACTTAACCAACTTCCCTGAACACTTGGGGATGTCATAATAAATTACAAGACTAAAAATGAAAACTTAAATACTTCTAAAATCTACTAGCTATAACGCATTCCTTACCTTTACTGATCCTTTCCCTCCTTAGCCCTGGCCCTGTTGCTGAGGTCTGTCCTTGCTCGTAACAGTTCCTTCCACTGACTTGTCTTTGCCTGTTTCGTGGGCCCCCAGCCCCTGTCCTCAAAACCATCTAATAACGATAGTCATGTTCATAACTATAGCTAATATTTACTGAGCACTTCCATATATGACAGTTTTAGGTCCTTTGTTTGCATTAATTCATTCAATCCTTCTACTAGCCTTATGTGATGAGACTAGCCATATTTTACAGATAAGAAAGCTAAAGCACAAACAGATTAATTATCCAAAGTTTAGAGAACTGGTACGTGGTGAGGTTATGATTCAAACCCAGGAATCTAATTCCAGAGATAATGGTCTGAACTTTTACATACTGTAAATCCAAAGAACAATTTCTATACCCAAGGAAAATCCAGTTCATTTTAATATATAAGGCAGCTTAGTGAAGACTCTGTGATCATTATGTGTCAACTTAGCTAGGCTATGTGCCTGGTTGCTCGGTTCAACACCAGTCTAGATGTCTCTATAAAGATATTTTTAGATATATAGACTATAAGAAAATCATTAAATCAGTGAATGAGTAAATCATAAGTAAATAACTAAATAAGTAAACAATTAAATCAGTAAAAATTAGTAAATAAGTAAATCAGTAGACTTTGAGTAAATAAATCATCAAATTCCCCTCCATAACATAGGTGGACCTCATCTAAGCATGGAAGGCCTTAGGAACAAAAACTGAGGTTCCCTGAAATAGAAGGAATTCTACCCAAGACTGCAACATAGACTGCATTGCATACTTGAAATTTACTGAGAGAGTAGATCTTAAGCATTCACACCATGGGGAAAGAAAAATAAAAAAAGGTATCCGTTGAGGTGATGGATATGTTAATTAAAGTTGACTGTGATATTTCACAATGTATACATATGTCAAATCATCACACTGTACATTTTAAATATATGCAATTTATTTGTCAATTATACCTCAGTAAAGCTGGAAGAAATAAACATAGATGTTAAAGAGAGAGGAAAAAAAGCTTTTTAGAAAAGATGACTGCAACATACCTGGCTGAGTTTCCAGCCTGCTGTCCTGTGGAATTAGGATGCAAGACTTGCAACATCAACTCAATTTCCAGCCCACCAAACTGCCCAACAAAGTTCAGATTGGCCAGCCCCTACAATAGTATGAGCCAATTCCTAGGAGGCTGGAAGTAGATCTAAAGCTTCTAATAGGCTTAGATCTTTCAAGCCTTTAAAATCTTGCTTCGATGGGATGCCAATCCAAGCTTAATGTTCATGTTTGATTGTACTGAAAGAAACCCTCCCTAGACAGGATAGATTCGAGGCAGGAATAAAAAAGGTAAGGGGGAAATGAAGCCCAACCTTCCACACTCTTTCCCAGTGGAACTTTTACCGAAGGGAGGACAACCCATACTCCTTCCATCCAGAAAGAAGCTTGGGCAACACTCTGATCCACAAATGAAGCAAACTCTGCTGCATCCAGAGGGGTTTTCTCAAGATATGACCACCTCACATTGCCCACTGTGAGCACCTGATACTTCCTTCTCTACTTGGGGAACTGCTGTGATCTGAATGTTTGTGTCCCCCCAAATCCATATGTTGAAGCCCCCACCCCTTAAAGATGAAGGTAATAGTAGGTGAGATCTTTGGGAGGTGACAGGTCAAGAGAGTGGTGCCCTCATGAATGAGATTACTGCTCTCAGAAGGGATCCCACAGAGCTCCCTAGCCCCTTCTCCCATGTGAGGATACAATGAGGAGTCTGTGACCCAAGAAGCGGCTCTCACAAAACTCTGCTGGCACGCTGTTCTCAGATTTCTAGCCTCTAGGACTGAGAAATAAGTTTCTGTTTATAAGCCACCAAGTATGCGGTATTTTGTCATAACAGCCCAAAGACAGTTACCAAGATCTCCTTATGCTTGGTGACACCACATCTTGCCCATTAGCCACATCACTCAACTTAAAGTCTGAGGCATGGGAATTAACACCTGCTGAGTGGAGTCCAGTGGCCTTCCTATAAGGGGTTAAACATACATTCACATTTGGAAAAACGTTATGGCCCCATTCCTGGATTTTGTTAGTCCCTCAGCTTACTCCAGCTCATTCTCCAATTCCCACTCTCAACCATCAAGGACAAAGATATACACACCTCCCCCACTCTCCTAATACATTCCCACTCACTTACTCTACTCCACCTCATTGGCCTTTGTGTTGTTGCTCATAAAAGCTAAGAAAGCTCCTTTCTGCCTGAAGACCTTTGCGGTCACTTGTTTCCTCCACCCAGAATGATTTTCTCAGATTGTTTCATGCCCTACTTCTTCCTTTTGCTAAAACTTCAGCCCAGTTGTCACCTTCTCAGATAGGACTTCCCCATGTAAAAGAACATCTGCCCCTACTGTCTTATCATGCTTTTGTTTCCTTTATAGCATTTTGACTAGGGACAACTGTGTTTGTATATAAGTGTATCTGCATATGTGTATGTATATAAATAGGATGCGTTTGTATGTAAATATACTTGTGTATGTGCATGTTAATTGTCCACAGAACCCCACTGGGGTGAAAGCTTCATAAGACCAGCAGCTCATTGTCTCTTTTGCTCATAGCTTTTTCCTCAAAATCTAAAAAAAGCACTTGGCATATAGTAGGGTATCCAGGTAAATAAATGAAATAACATATTTTATATGATTTAATTAAAGGGTTCAGCTAGTCTTCCTGTCCAAATAAGTGAACCAGTATCTTTATAATTTGCTACAAAATAATCCAACTTTTTACCTATTGGTTTTTTAGTGATGACTTTATCATAGACCCAGTTCCCATATTTAAGGTACTAGATTTTGAAAAGGTAGGTTGAAATATCGCTGGAAATACAAATAATATGAATAAAAACTTTAAATCTAGTACCTTAACAACTGCGAGACGTTCCATGCTGTGCGTGTTTTTTAAAAGCTCCCTATGTGATTTCCATGCGTCCCCTCACCCCTACCCCACATGAAGAATTATTGCTCTAACTATTTAGACCTCACGTGGGCTCGGCACTGGAAGATAAAGAAATGGTGTAAGGCATAGATTTTGCCCTTGAATCACTTACTGTCTCAGTGGGAAGACAAAACATGTACTGGAAACCATCAGAATATTAAGTACTAAATTTTCCAGAAAATTATACACATGGAAGAGCATTAAGATAAACGCTATAGGAGACAATCAGAAACCAAGAATAGCTTGGTCGTGTGTGAAGGATTCATTGTGACTATCAGACCTGATTTTTATATAAAGGTCAATAAATAAAATGGAATCTGCCCTGTCCCTTTGGGAAGAAGGTTTACACCGGCAGCTTCCTCCACTCACCACCTAGTTTTTTTCCCCCAGTTAAGTATCTGCAAGTGAAAAATGAACTACATTGATGGAACAAGAAATGGTGTTAGAGCTTCTAATTCTTGTCCTTTACTTAAAATTAAATGGCTATGACACGACTGCCTGAATTGAAGCACATGGTGAATCTGCTACTCAATCCATCCCCTAAGTGTGCTAAGTGTGTGCTTGTGTGTGTGTGTGTGCACGAGCCTACGTGTGTTCATCTTCTTAAAATACATTATAATGAATCACCAGGCCCCTCCCACCCCAGGCTGGCCATGGAAACTCTGACCCAAACCGAAGCTCTGAATAGTGTACTGGTTCTTTTCCAGGTGCTTTCAGTAATTTCTACCTTAAAAACATGCAGCATTTCTCGCAGTAAAGCCTTTCAAAAAACTTAGCGCTGTATTTGTACACAACCCACCCCCTCAGCAATTCTATGAGATCCTTAGATTTGCATGTTTGTGTTAGACTAATTTCTGGTTCCACATTTTTCTTCTTTTTTTCTCCTCTTTCAAAAATATATTACTTGCTTTAAGTCCATATTGGAACAAGGCAGGGGCAAATAAATATATATTAACTTTTAGCATCTCCCAAGCAGCTCTCAGCATGTGGGCTCCTGAGCAGCAGCAGCAGCAGCAGCAGCAGCAGCACCTGAGGACTTGTTGAAACTGCAAAACCTCAAGCTCCACCTCAGGCATACTGAACTAGCAACTCTCAGGACGGGGCTCAACAGTCTGTATTTCAATTAGCTTTCCGTTGATTCTGATGCACCCTAAATGCAAGAACCACTGTTCTAAAAGATGATAAACTTGACCGGTGCTGCTGGAATCATGAGGGAGGCCCAGAAAATGAGAGTACCCAGGGCAGGCTTAAAGGGTGGACTGCCCTTGAATTAGAAGATCTGGTCATCTTAACATTTCTGAAAATTTCACCCTGTCATGTGACTTCCAGTGATTATACTGCGAACAACTCCCCAGATATCCCTCAAGTTATGTTGAAATGTCAGCTTTTAACTGAGGCCACTGGTGTAAATTGGATTTATTTTTCCTTCCCCCACCTCACTTTAATTGAAGTACAGTCAGTTTACAATGTTGTGGTAATTTCTGGTGTACAACATAGTGATTCATATATATATATATATATATATATATATATATATATATATATATATATATATATATTTCTTTTCCTATTCTTTTTCATTATGGGTTATTACAGGATATTGAATATAGTTCCCTGTGCTACCCAGTAGGATCTTGTTGTTTATCTATTTTATATATAGTAGTTAGTATCTGCAAATATTGAACTCTCAGTTTATCCCTCTAGTTTCCCCCATTTCCCCCCTGATAACCATAAGTTTGTTTTCTATGTCTGTGAATCTGTTTCTATTTTGTTAAGTTCATTTGTTTCATGTTTTAAAACTCCATATGTAAGTGATATCATATGGTATTTTTCACTTGGTATGACAATCTCCAGGTGTATCCATATTGCTGCAAATGGTATTATTCTACACTGTATTTTTATGGCTGAGTAGTATTCCACTGTGTGTGTCTGTGTGTGTGTGTGTGACAACTTCTTTATCCAATCATCTGTCCATGGACATTTAGATTGCTTCCACATCTTGACTACTGTAAATAGTGCTTCTGTGAACACTGGGGTGCACATATCTTTTTCAATTAGAGTTCCCTCTGGATATATGCCCAGGAGTGGGATTGCTGGATCATATGATAAGTCTATTTTCAGTTTTTTAAGGAATCTCCATACTGTTTTCTATAATGACTGTACCAAACTACATCCCCACCAACAGTGTAGAAGGGTTCCCTTTTCTTCACATAAATTGAGTTTATTTTCACTGAGAACACCTTAGACAAAATTTTGAGAACTGCAGCAAGGCACCCAAATTTTCCACATTAATAGATAGAAAATCTGACAACCTAGATGAGCAGTTTTCAACCTCATTATACCTAATGCCCCTTTTACTATCCCGAAATGAAATTCAAAGACACTATATACCCTTTCTGTGCACAATTTTAAAATAACAAAGTGTCCTATTGGTAATATAAAAGAGAAGTAAAAAGAAAGCAATTTATAATAAAATAATATGTATTTTAATAAGTGACTGTTTGGGCATGCCTACCCAAAACATATAAAATAGTCAGATGGTTGCTCCATGAATGAAGCCTCTACAAATACAAATCTATGCAGCTGCACTGTATTGGTGATTCAGCTATTATAAGCAGCACTACTGTCAGTGATGAGATTTTCCAAAATGGTGAACCAACACTTGGTAAAATTCCAAACAAAAAAGAGAACAATTTTTTCTCAATCACACAGGTTGCATTCCTGGAGAATTCTGTATAGAGCAAAATGGTGCAAAAAATAAACTTTGTGTGAATATATAGAATGGAGGAGTTTGCTTCTAGGTTCAAATGATTATAAACGTGTTTTCCACCTACTTGAATATCTGGTGGGTCATTCAAAACTCTTGTGAGACTCAGGATTATTCATGAGGAAGGACTGTACCACATATTGCAGGACGTCTAGCATACCTGGTTCATATCTAGTAAGTGATTCCCCCCAATCATTATGATAGCCAAAGGTGCCCCCCATAAATTTCCAAAACACCCCTTAGGAGACAGTAATGCAACCATTGATCTAGACAAAAATCTCTCTGAATACTCGCTCATCCATCATTTACTCAACAAAGTGCATAGTTAATGTGTTTCTAGCATGGTGCTTGCTAAATAATGGGGCCACATTCTATTACGGGACATGGAGTGTATACAAGCATCAGGAGACCACAAGGAAGTGCATAATTAATGCTATACTTTAAAAAGTACAAAAAGTCACAGGAGCTCGTGGAATGAGCATATGATTTTTATGGGGAACCAATGAAAGTATCACAAAAAAATACAGTTAATTAAGGCACTGAAGAATGAGCAGATAAAAGCAAACAGAAGCAGTGAAGGGCATTCTAGGAAGAGAAAATGGTTTGAGAAAAAATATTGGAAGCATGCGTGGGAAAAATTTAACCATAATCTCAGATTTCACAGGCAAGGATCTTGTTGTTTCCGATTTCCTGCTGAAGGTCCCTGAAAGCCCTACGGCCCCTCCAACTGTTGACAAAGAGGCATCACAAACCCACCTATCTTTCAGACCCCAAAGGTGTATTTCTCAGGTTCTATATACCCCACTCCATGTTCCTCTGCCCCAAAAAGTCTTAACAGAACAACCATGTTTTCAGGTACCTTCTAGTGACATACAAATCTCAAGTACCCCAGGGATGCAAACATTTCATCCCAGAGGCCACCTGACCCTACAGAAAGGAGACATATAGGGCATTTCTTTACAAGTTTCCTGTTCCTCCAGTTCATTGACATCTTACGTATCCTACGTGGTACCTTTTCCTCTCAGCACCCTGTGTCTGTAAGGGAATGTAACTACCCCTCATCGAAGCCTCCATAGCCCCTGCTTGCACTTCACATGCTGTACTGCACATTTGGTCATTTGTGTGAGTGGCTTACCCCATCCTCCTCACAGGACATAGGGAGACCAAAAAGAATAGAGCCCATGTATAATCATGTCTCTCTAAACTGACATACTTGTACTCTTATCCATGTGAGTTTTAACAAGTACTGTCAGAGCTTTATCCTAGACTACAGCAAACTAGCATAAAAGGGTCTGCTTATCATAGGAAGCCAGATGAACTTCATAGTACCCAATAAAGGAAGAAGAGTCCAGGAGAGTTTCTGAAACCAAAGGAACCAAAGGAATCACAAAAAGCGGGGTTGGTAGCTGGGTTTTGAGAACCAGAACACTGTCAAACCACCCAAGAGCAAAGCTAGCCCATCCAGTAGGAAACTCATTCCCAGATAAACTGTCCACTCTCCTATGGGCCAAAAGAACTGGCCTGCCACTTTCCAGGGTTTTTAAGACAACTTTTCATTTTCTTAAAGAGTAAGGGAGCTAAAGAAGGAGGTGATAACAGAAGTGGGAATTTAAGGACTCATCTAAGCATACAGATCTGAAAGGGCTACTAGGCAATCAGTGTATTCAGGGAAATGCCACCTGACTCTGGTCCACTCTGTGAAAGGAGGGATGTTCCTAAACTAGGGCAGCCAAGGGTAGGCAGTGGGCTGAACCCAGGAGCCACTGATGTGAATCTATGTATTATGCATCTTTAGGTTGCCCTCAAGTAGGTTTAAGGACTCCACAGGTACTACTGCTGGTGCACTGACCAACCTCCTGCAGCTAAAAGCTCTTCCCACTAAATCAAATGGACCACATTATAAGACATCAAACTCTTCAGGATTACACATCATGTCCTAGTCATCTTTGTGAATCTCCATCTGTGGCCCTACAGAAATGCTCAACAAAATGATTGCTGAGAACCAACAAAGCAAAATTCTCAATGCAACAAAAAGCTACACTAAAGTAGCAATAAATTCTCACGGCAAATGTATGCAGAGGAGGGTTATGACTCAAAATACTTTTTATGGATTGTTTTTATGGTTTTATGATTTAAGTTTTTTCAAATGAGAGTATCCCTCCTTTTTTAACAACAATAATGCATGTTCTTTATTTTAATAAATCCAAAAGATACTGATACATAGAGAAAAGGAAATATAAATCCCTTGAAATGCCATCTCTCAGAGATAATGATCATTAACACTTTTATGCTACTTCTATTTATTATTATGTACCTATATGTTTTTTAATATGTACACATATGTACTTTAAAAATGGAGTCATTCTCTACATACTACAAAACTGACTTTCTTAATATAATATTTTGGACATATTTCCATGAAGTTACACAAATAGTTACTTTGGGACAGTTTCAGAGAATTTCATTGTATGAATATAACACAATTAACTTAACCAACCTCTGTGGATAGATGCTTAGGTAATTTTTACTTTTAGTTAGTATAAGCATTGCTGCAAATGAAAGCCTTCTGTATAAATTCTGCACACTTGTGCAGTTAGTTCTTTAGTATTCATTTCTAGAAATAGAATTGCTGGGTAAAAAGTTATGTAGATTTTAAACACTATTACACATTGCCAAGTAGCCTTCCAAAGACTGTACAATCTATATTTTCACAAGAGAAGCTGAGATGTCTGCTTGCTTATACTTTTACCAACAGTGGATGATATCAAACCTTTAAATCTTTATTAATATGATAAGTAAAAAACTATGTTTCACTGTTGTTTTAAATTATGTCTTTGATTACAGAGCTTTTTATTTTTTCACTTATTTATTGGTTTTTTTGTACTGTAATAAATTACCTTTATATACATTTTGTCCATTTTTTCTCAAGTTGTTCTTCTTTCTATGATTTGCAAGAATTCTTTATACATTTAAAATATTAACTTCTGAAGTCTGAAATCTGTGGGACCGTGAGGATGGAAATTTAGACAGGGTTTCTACATTTCAGTCTTGAGGCAGAATTTCCTCTTTGGGAAATTTCAGGTTTTGCTTTTAAGGCCTTTAACTAAATTGAATAAGGCTCACCTACATTTTTAAGGGCAATCTCCTAAACTTAAAGTCAATTGATTGTAGATGTTGGTCACATCTACAAAATACCTTCAGAGCAAACTCTAAACTCAGTACACCAAACAACTGAGCACCAGAGCCTAGCAAAGTTGACACACAAAATTTAACCATCACATCTTCATTCTGGGGATGGCACAGAACTTTTGCTCTTACTATAATCAAACAGAAGACAAGTTATATGAAGATGCTGGTTTCGGATTTTGGGTGAAAGCACAAATTGACAAGCTGATTCTTAAATTTACACCAAAATACAAAGAACAAATACAAAGAACAAAGAATAACCAAAAAAACTTTCAAAAGAAAAACAAAATTGGAAGACTTACACTACCTTGTATCAAGACATCACAAAATTACAAGAATCAAGATAGTGTGGTAGTGGCATAAGGATAGACATACAGATCTACAGGACAGGATGCAGAGTCTAGACATGTATT
Source organism: Vicugna pacos (assembly GCF_048564905.1). Lineage (NCBI taxonomy): Eukaryota > Metazoa > Chordata > Mammalia > Artiodactyla > Camelidae > Vicugna > Vicugna pacos. Next base: position 47,242,544 of record NC_133001.1, read on the forward strand.
TATACATACATGCTCAATTGACTTTAGCCAAAAGTGCCATGGTAATTCAGTCTGAAAGGATAATCTATTCACTAAATGGTGCTGGAAAAATTGCATATTCATTTGCAACAAATATGAACCTCAACTCTTCTCTTACCACATACACAATAAATAATGTGAAATAGAAAACTTACTGAAGAAAACATAGGAAAAAATACTCATAATGTTGGGGTTGGCAATGATTCCTTAGATACAGCAATACTACTCTAGGTCTAAGAGTTGTAGTTACAGAGTATCTATAAGTACTATGTGGAATGATGGCTACATTTCATTACACATTTGTCCAAACCCATAAAACATAAAACACCAAGTGTGAAACCTAATGTAAACTATGGACTTTGGGTGACTATGATGTTTCAATGTAGGTTCATCAGTTGTAACAAATGTACCACTCTGGTAGAGGATGTTGATAAAGAAGGAATTTATGTATGTGTGGTAGCAAGGGGTATATGAGAAGTCTCTGTACCTTCCTCTCAATGTCACTGTAAATTTAAATCTTCTCTTAAAAAAACAATCTATAAAAAAATCCCCTAGGTTGCATGCCAAAGTCTCAGACTTAAAAGAAAAACTGATAAATTGGGTTTCATAAACTGTTTAAGATCTGATCTTTGAAAGACACCATCCAAGAAATTTGCAGGTACTAACTACTATATATCAAATAGATAAACTTGTTTCTACTCTACAGCACAGGGAACTATGTTCAATAGCTTGTAGTAACCTATATGAAAAATAGTATGAAAAGGAACATACGTATGTATATGTATGATTGAAACATTATGCTGTACACCAGAAATAGGCAGAACATTGTAAACTGACAAAACTTCAATTAAGAAAAATGGTTTAAAAAAAGAATAAAACTCCTTTTCACTTTCAAAAAAAAAGGGCAAATAATTGCAGTAAATGATATCCAGAATATATTTTTAAGGATCCTATAATTCAAGAACAAGAAGACAAACTACCCAAAGTTTAAAGTGGGCAAACAATGGAATAGAGACTTAACAAAACAAGATATATGAATGGTGAGTAAGCACAGGAAAAGATACTCATCATGACTAGTAATAAGAAAAAAACAAATTAAAATTATAATTAGATACTACCACACACTCACTAGAATGGTGAAAATTAAAATAGTAACATAAATATTGGTGAGGATGTGGAGCAAATGAAATTTTCATGCATTGCTGGTGGGAGTTAAAATAGTAAACTTATCTTGGAAAACAGTTCGGCAGTTTCTTAAAAAGTCAAATAAACATCTACTCAATGACCCAAAAATTTCACTCCATGTATTTACTCATGGGAAATGAAAATATATATTCAGAAAAACACTTGTACAAGAATATTCTCAGTAACTTTATAAATAATAATCAAAAACTGGAAATAATCCAAATGTCCCTCAATAAGAGAATGAGTAAAATGTGTTATTTTTATACCATGCAATACTGAGAAGTAGTTAAATGGAAAAATCCATTGTTATCTGCAACAACATGGATAAATCTCATAGAAGCTATGATGACCAAAAGAAACTAGATTTTAAAAAACCATATTGAATTATTTCTTTACATGAAGATTAGGAGAATATTACACTACTCTATGGTGATAGCTGAACAGTGGCTGCTTTTAGATGTGAGTTATTTAGAAAGCGACATGAGGGAACTCTCTGAGATGTTGCGTAATATCCTAACTGACATGTGTGTTACAGACATGATTACATTTGTTAGAGCTCAACAAACTGCACCCTTAAAACAGGCTTGTTTCATTGCATGTAAAGCATACCTAAAGAAATAGACAAATGCACTCCTTTATACCAGCAACAATTAGAATGTGTAATTTTTACATATATGTGGATATGCCTGGACTATGCAGTCCATTCTATAGATCTGTATGTCCATCCTTTTGCCATTTATAATATAAAAAAGAAAAAAACCTGTAAGAGGCAGAGTCATACACAATCACCTCCAAATTTATCTATAAATAATATCGACAAAATATCTTATAGAAATTGACACGCTAATATTAAAATTTATATTGAAGAATAAAAGGCCAAAAACTATCACGACAGTTGTGAGTAAAATGACCAAATAGAGAAATGTGTCCTTACAGATGTGAAGACTGACTCTAAAGCTACAATAAATGAGACAACGTGATACTGGCATGGAAATAAGCAAAAAAAAACTGAGGAAAAGTATAAGAAACTTAGAAATAGACTCACAAGTGTATTAAAATGTATACAGAACAGAGAGGTAGCATTAAGATCTATAGATAAACATCAATAAATTGTGTTAGAAAAACTGTTTATGGGAAAAAACTTAAAGCTCCACTTGGCACACATACACACACTCCCCCTCCCTCTCTCTCTCTATATATATACATCAAAAAATAATAATAATAACAGCAGAACTTTAAAACTTTTAGATGAATAGGTAGATCCATACTTTTATAGTCTTCATATAGGAAAGAATTTCTTTGAGAATAACATACACACAAATAAACAGCAAAGGATAAGATTAATCCATTGTATTATATCAGTTATTTATCACTGTTTAATAAATCACCCTCCAAATTTAATGGTTTTATGCTCACAAATCTGTACTTTGTACTACAGGGCTCGGTGGGGATGGTTTTTGTCTTCTCTACTTGTTGTGCTGCTTGATGGAGGGTAAAGGACCCACTTTTGATTTTTGTGTGTGTGTGTGTATGTGGTGAGAACACTTATCATCAACTCTCTTGGCAAATTTCAAATGTACATACAGTATTATTAACTATGTCACCATGCTGTACATTAGAGTCCCAGAACTGATTCATCCTGCAAAACTGAAATTTTGTATCCTTTGATCATTTTCTCTACCCCCAAGCCCTGGAAACCACCATTCTTCTCTCTGCTTTTATGAGTTTAACTTTTAAAAATTCCACATATTCCAGTAAAAGTGAGATCATGAAGTATTTTATTTGTTTTTCTATGTCTGGCTTATTTAATTTCATATAATGTCCTTCAGGTTCATCCACAATGTTGCAAATAACAGGATTTCCTGTCTTAAGACTCTCTCAGGGTGATAGATAAGTTAACTAGCTTGACTGTGGTCCTTATTTTACAATGTACATATCAAACATCAGGTTGTGTACCTTAAGTATACACAATTTCTATTTATCAAGTATACCTCAATAAAGTTGGGGAAAATAAATGACTCACTTGGAAGATGGCTCACTCACAGGGCTAACAAGCTGGTGTTGACTGTCAACTGGGAGCTCAGCTAGGGCTGTGGGCCATGGCCCTGATTCTTCACCTTGTGAGCCTCTCCACCGCCTGCTTCTACTCTTCACAGCATGATGGCTGGGTTCTAAGAGAGAGCATCCCAAGATAGCCTGGCAAAAGTAAATGGCACTTTTTGTGACTTGGCTTTTGAAGTCATATAACATCAGTTCTGCCAAACTGTATTGTCAAGACAGTCACAAAATCTCTCAATTTCAGGTGCAAGAGACATACACTCCATCCCTAGATGAGGGAGTAGCAAAGGTTTAGAATAGCATATCGGACGGGAGATACCACTGTGGCTATCTTTGTAAAATACAATCTGCCACAATTAAATTAATCAGATGTAATTCCATTTGATTAAATTAAAAGCAAACACTTCACAGAAATTAAAAGAAGTTACAGACTACATGAAGATTCCAAAACATGCTACTGGAAAACATATATCCAAAGTATACAAAGAGCTCATAAAATCAATATTAAAAATGCAAAACAACCCAGTGGGAAAAAAATGGTAGAAAATGCAAACAAAACAGAGTTGCTTCAGAACAAGAAATCTAAACACTAATAAAAATACAAGAATGTGTTCAACCTCAACAATAATAATACGGCAAATGTAAATTATAGCAATGAGAAATTTTAAATACATCAAATTGGCAAAACTTCTAAAGTAATTCAATGTCAAGTGTTGGCAATAAAGTGAAGGAACTAGAAATCTCATTAACTACTAGCCACTTTCAGTGTTTAACTGCTTTGAGTGCTGGGCAACACCTGGAAAAGCTGATGGTGTTCATGGCCTTGATTTAATTTCCACTTCCAGGTTTACACACTAGAGAAATACTCACTTATATGCACTAGGAGACAAGTTTACGGAAGAAATGTTTATTGGAATGTTATCTGTGGAGTGGTGAAAAAGTAAAAACAAGGCAAACGTGCATCAATAAGAAAAGGGCTGTATCAATTTGGTATATTTAAACAATGGAGTATTAGAGCAGTTAAAATAAGTGAACTAGCTCTATAATAATAAAACATCAAAATACATGCAAGCATATAATATAGGGCAAAAGTGCAAGTTTACAGAATGGTACGTCAATATGATGCCATTTATTAAAAGCTCTAAAACATTAAAAACAATCCTATGTATTATTTATAGTTAAAGACATATGTTGAAAAGGATGAACCATGTATGGTCATAGTAAACACAAAATTCAAACAGTGATTATTATAGTAAAAGGAGGAAGGATGTAGAATGGGATTAGGGTGTGTATCCAGCAGCCTTCAACTTTATGCTAAATGTCTTGTTACTTTAAAGTCAAAGGCAAAGATGGCAAATTTTTAATATTGGCCACTATGTGTTTATTATCCTCATGGATACAATTTTACATGCTTGAAATATCGTAATAAACTCTTGTGTTTCTCTACCAGAGCTTGATAGAATAAACGTTACAGCTAATCTAATTCAACAATCATTTTCTACCATGGGCCAAAACTAGTTTTGCAGTTGTAGAAACTTGTGTCCAGAAGCAAGACTAGACTTCCTTAAAGCCACACAGTGACTTATTAACATAAACGGAACAAGGACAGTCTCGTGATAAGCCCTTTTCCTTTACACCTTATTCTTCAGGAAGACTTTCTTAAACATTTTTTTATTAAGTTACAGTCATTTTACAATGTTGTGTCAAAACAGGAAGACTCTTGAAGTGTGATCTTAGCTGGGTCTGCCTGACCCAGACAGGAGAGACAAGTGTGACAGTTCCTTCCAAAGCAAATCAGATAGACGGGAAAAGGGCAACTGCATGGCATTCACTTCTAGGCAGGAAGATGGATTATAAATCGAGGCACAACACTGCCTACGACCCCAGATTAAATAATCATTCTTTTGACTTCAGCATTGCCTCCTCCGCTGAATTCTTTTAGAAGAGAAAAATACCTACAGGAGATGAAGTCTCAGTCCTCAGAATGAGTTCGGGCTGGTCCAGACTTGGTGACTTTTAAGGGAAAAGGGGTGGGGATGTGGACCCCCATGGAGTTATCTGGCATTGTTCTAGAGCCCATTTGTTTTACCTAAGCTCAGACTATTTAGAGACCTCCCTCCAAACCCTGAGAAAATGGTCAACCACCCTACAGTCCAGGATGAAAACGTAGACAGGACCAGCTTAGATTTCCAGACAAATATTTAAAATTCTGAAGTCTTGTAAATAATTTAAGTAGCCTAATACTCATTAACTTTAATGTATTCTCCACAACTGCTTCTGTGAAATGTTAGCTATTCTGTTTCCTTCTATTTTTTTTTAGCTTAATGAAGCTTTTAGATTTATTGTGAGCAACACCATTTATAATGGAAAACAGCCTCCTTGGGTAGAACAACAAAACCTCTCTCATAATATTAGAAAATAAAGGCAAACAAATTGTTTAGACCATCTCCCAGTTTTCTGACCAAGAGCTGTCTAAAGCCCTGGCTGGGATCCTGGGTGTCTGAAGGACAATGCCAGTCCCTGCGCACATCACTGTGTAATGGCCACATGTTCCAGAAGTGTTGCTTCACAAAACTGGAGGGTAGGAGACTTTGGCTGCACTCCCTACTCTGACATAAACCACTAAGTAACTTTGGCAGGTCAGGGTAGCCTCCCTGAGCCCTTCTCTTCATCTGTCAAACTGGCATCACAACACTGACATATCCTCACAAGCCTTTCAAAGTTTACCTGAGTATGGGAAAGGGTTTTGAAATTCTTTCGTTTCTGATTGTAAGTGCTTGGGAGATAGCAAAGGTCCTACATTAGTATATGCACACTCCACATATAAGCGGGTCAGTCAAGAAGGAAAGTGAGAAAGGGAGGAAGGGAGAGAAGGCAGAACCTGGAGCCTACTCAGATCTCCCTCAGTGACCAAGGCACCTTCTCATACTCCATCTCATTTCCTACTCTGTTCTCCATTCATCAGCGTACTCTACCCACACCTTTACATTTGGCTCAAGAAAAGGTACCAGTTGCTATACAAGCAAGGGTTTCCCTTGTCAGTGGCCCCATTCCCTCATTCCCTTTATTTATTTATCATGCTACTTCATTCTCCTAAAAGCTCTGGGATTTACTGATGCATCACAATTCTCAATGTACCTCACTGTAGCCAAAAAGGAGGTTCTTCACATTTACGTGGAAATTGAACACAAATATATTTATTTCTATTTTAAAAGCATTTTAAGAATGCTGCAGCAGATCTTACAACTACTTCACAATCCAGCTATGTTTGAAACTGGATTATATTTTCCCGGGCTTTCTTAATCTGCATTCCAGATTAATTAATATTCTGTGCCTTCTTCGCAACTGTCCTTTCACTGATGCCTGAGATAGATTAAAAAAAAAATAGAAAACTGAGTCATCATTCATTTATGAGGTTTCTCCCTGGGGAAAAAGAACATTATTAACCTTTGCACTACATTCTCTCACTGTCAATAAACAGACCCTCACCTCACCTGTATGTGGACAGTGGCTCTCATCCCCCACCCCACAGCAGCACTGTGCATTTTTCTATTTGAAAAGGTGATCTGAATTTCTAGTCAGATTCTCATGAACACTCTGCAAACTCTTCCTATGATATTTGACTCTTATATTGAGAAGCCATGCTCTGGGCATATTTTAATCAGTTAAACTAAAGTGATAAGTAATCTGATGCTTTACTTCTTGCTAAATTTATAACATCGTTTCTTTGAAAACTGTCTCTTCAGATTAAATAAGTCACTTGTTCTTGATCGTCTGAATTCTCTTTAATACAAAATTCAGACTGATCTGCAAGAAATCTCAAGATTAAAGTATGGAAAAAAGTGAGATAGATGTTGCACTTTATGTGATATAATAATTACTTTTATCATACCACCAATATTTCACTAAGGGAACATAAGAAATAGGAGACAATTACTGTTAAGGAGAAAGTTTTTCTTATTTTCTACATGACTGAATCTTCTTTCCATTACAGCTTCCAAATAGAAGCAAATGGCCATATGCCTGGTTTTATAAGGTATTAGGCTCAGGGCTATTAAAAGGAGCTTCAGTAATTGTTAGCCATGCACAGTGTGCCAGTCACTGTGTTCAGTTGGCAGTAAGGTGGTGAAGAAGGTAGTCTCTGGACCCGGGCATCTCACAGCCTGGTTGGGGTGGGGTGGATGCTGTCACAGGAACACTGCAATTCTGTGTAATAAATGCCATTTTTTTAAGAAGGACATAGAAAAGGGACCATACCCAGACTGGTCACAAGGTCAGAAAATATTAGTAGTTAGTTTGGAGGAAGAGGGAAGAGATAAAGGTAAGAGAGTGAGACAGTAGGCTGGACACTATTAGCCTCATGGGTTATATTTAGAAGTTTACCTTGGGTCTTTACGTTGAAAACAATGCAAAGCTACTGCATAGTTTTTAATAAGCAGGAGAGGGGCATAATCATATTTTTGAAAGTATGTTCTATTGGTAGCATGGATGGACTGAAAGAGGAAACAGTCTAGAGACATGAAAAATTAGTCCAAGAGATAGTAGCAGCTTTACCTGGGGATCAGCAGTAGAGTGAGAGAGAGAGAAAGAAAGAAAAGGGAACTCATTCTGAAAAAATATTTGGGAGCAGAACCAACAGGATGTGGTGATTTACTGGATGTAGGAGGGAGGTGAAAGAAGGATTTAAGAATGATACAAGCACAGAAGTAGGGAAATACATGTTTTATTTGAAATGCCTATGGAGCACCCCAACAAAGATCCATAATAAGTCGTTATACATACTAACGCTCTGGGGACAGATGGGTCTGGAGGTGTAGTTTGGAAAACTGTCACTTACAGGTGGTAACTGAAATGAATGGCATTGCTGGGGAAGGTGGGGGGAGTATGCAGAGTGAGAAGAGAATAAGGTCCATACAAAACTCTGAGAAGTGCCTGCTTTGAAGGGATCCAGTGAGAAAAAAGTTTGAAAATAAGACTAAAAAGGACTGGCTAGACAAGTAGGAGGAAACAAACAATGTGTAGTGAGCTTCATCCACTGGGAACCCCTTATCCATGGCAATAGTAAACGGATATTCAAAGAGGTAGGAAAACTGCTCAAACATTAATGGACAATCAGCTAGGTAGCTGGAAAAAAAAATCCTGAGAAGAATGTCCTCCATCAATGTTTGTGCAGCACAGATAATCAAGTTTCAGAAAAGTAAAATCCCCAAATATCAAAATGTATGCAAAAGTATACCTGTGCATCTATCAGTTCACCCACCAGCTCTATGAAGGGAGATATATTTAAGACCAGAGAGCTCTGAGTTAAAATCATGTGCTTCTCAGTGACAAGGGATGTAACCTTGGGACACTCAATTGAACTCAGACGTTCCTCCTGTGCAAAATGAAAATAGCACCTCCACCTTGCAGGACTGCTGCAAGGATTACAGATATAAAGAGCTTACTAGCACTGTGTTGAGTACATAGTAATGCTTATCAGCAAATGCCTGTTGAATCTGAGTGAATTATTTTACAGGAGTCCCTACCCTCCAAGGACTTACAATTCTTACATAGGGAGAGATCACTGAACTATGGAACGGCAGGCTTGGAATCTCTCCAATCTGATCTCTGATTCCATTCAAGTATGATCACCATCTATAAAAACGGGAAGGACAGGAGGCTGCGGGTAAGGAAACAAGGCTTTCTAAAATACGTTCCAGCATTAGATCACCTATTGTCCCGGTTCTAAGTATGTAAGCCCAAAGGCAATCCACAGCAGTGTTTACTATGTGCACGGCCTGCTGCCAGACCCTAGAGAGGGAAGGAAGGCAAAGAAAGAAAAGAGAAAAACTGACACAGTACTAGTAGCTTTGTGTCTTACTGGAGAGAAGGTGATAACCACCAAGAAAAGTGTCTTTATATCACCATGTAGCACATGCAAATTACTAAAAACGGAGTAGCTGAGTTTCCTGGAAAGGAAGCAACAAAAGGATGTGTACATTTACTTAATCCTACTTCACTCATTCTCTGCTCCCCAGACTAATTAGAATCAGGTAGCCCAGGGTTCCAATCTGAGTTGAGACATTCTCCAGCCATGATTTTGGGCATATTACTTAATATTTCTAAGCTTGGTATTCCTCAACTACAAAATGAAAATTAAAATGAATTATATAGCATACATAAAATAATATAAGCTAAAAGTTAAGCATGATATTGAGACACATTTAATATTCCAATTATTTTTAGTAGTTTATTAACATTAATAATGGCAGCTATATGAGTATAGCAATTGTGCCCCTTTGACCATGTTCATCTTCCCCTTTGAACCATCAACAACCACTTCCCCCACACTCTCCACTTCCAACAGGCTCTCCGCTCAGCAAAACTCACACAGCTGCTATCAGGCCAGCCAGCTATGCCTTGCACTAGAGGTAGAGTCCTCTTCTGCTCTGAAAGAGAGTCACGGAAGTCCAAAGGCTGCCTTGGTTTATTAGAAGCAGCACCAGCCTGGAAGATGGTCCCAATTTTATCACTTGGGAATCATGTAACCTTACACAAGTCACTTAACTTCTGTGAGTTTGTTTCCATATATACAGCAGAAACTATACACCTATCTCCACAGGATGGTTAAGAGAATTACATGACAATATTTATGTAAAGGCGCTTTGGAAGTTGTAAAGCATTATATGAATGAGGAAATTACTATTCGTATTACCCTGGTGCAGAGTGGTTGCTCTTTTCTGTTTTGATCACACTATCTCAGATCACACTATTAGAAAATCCAACAGATCACACTGGCAGTTAAAGTGTAAAAACTGTCTTTGAGCACTTAGTACAGTTAAGGGCTACCAAATTTTCCTATGCAGCAATTCTGAAATAGGGTGATTTTTATCTTTCACTTTATTGTTTTTCTAATTTTTATTTTGAGATAATTATAGACTCACAAGTTGCAAAAATCAGAGAGACGATCCCCCTCCACCCACCACCTGGCTCCCTCCAGTGGTGACATCTTACATAACTATACTGGATTATCAAAACAAGGAAAATGGAGAGTAAAGCTTTAAAAAAAAAAAGAAAAAGCTGTATTGTAAAACAAGAAGAAAACATCTTGGAGCAAATAAAACCAAAATTCTGGAAATCACAACGGAAAAAAAATCAAAAAATATAACTACATATAAATATTTAAAAATTGAACATAGAAAATATAAGCAAAATAATAAGAAAATAGCAAACTGAAAACAAATATCTGCAACATATATAGTAAAATCTTAATTTCCATAAAACAGAAAATAAAGTCTACTTATAAAAAGACCAAAGCTCCAATAGAAAAATGAGCAAGTGCGTAAAAGATTTCATAGAAAAAATGGATAACGGATGCTTTAAAAAATTCAACTTCAGCCATAATTAAATAAATGATAATTTTAAAAAGAATTTTAAATAAATAATTTTGGAAAAAAATCAAAAATCTTGATGGGAAATAAATTTTGCAAGTCTAAGAGAAATGTGCTCTCACAGACTGGTAGTAGGGAAGCAAATCTGTGCCATCTCTTTGGAGGGCAACTAGCAGCCAAGTCCAAGGTTTTCTCTCCAACCACATGTTCAAGCTTTCCATGGTTCCCAGAAACATTATAACTTAAAATTTAACAAATAAATATACACATACATACATACATACATACATAGTACTTAAGTAGTTGAAACCATCTCCCCACTCGGCACCCCAAAATATGGCAAGACAAAGTGCTAAAATTTTTTCCATTAATGACAATTAATAATAATTAGCATATAGCAATTTACCACTTATGAAACACTTTCTTATATTACTTTAACATTAATCCTCACAATATGTTACAAAATGGATTTTTTTAATCCTCATTTTACAGATTGATAAACTAAGATTCAGAAAGTGTAAGTAATTTTCTCAGGCTTATGCAGCTAATAAATAGTGGACTTGGGCATCAATCAGGTATGGATTACTTCAAATCCCATGTTCTTACTTTGACACTTGCATTGTATAGCTTCCTGTTCTGCTTTAATTTTTTACAATATGTATCTATTAATTTTTCAATTTTGAAAAGAAACTAATAAAATAAAACTGTTTTAAAGAAAACAAGTAGGCAGTGAGAACAAGGAAAAATCATATTCAATCTGGGTATGAGCAAATGTGAGACCTAAAAAATAATGTATAAGAATGAGTGTACAAAACAAAATAAAACTATATAATATATACAAAAAGACAATATAACTTAAAAGAATACTGTATTCAAGAAGCCGAGAAATAGTGTACTTTTAAAAAGAGTTACTTGAGGGAAAAAAATAAATGAGTAAGTATAAGGAAGCCACAGACAAAGACCTAAGTGGAGTGGTGGTCCCAGACCAGGCAATCTCCACAGACGGGCAGCAAGCCTGGGCACAGAGAGAGGAGCGTAGCAGGGCTCAACTACAACATGCACCATGTCAGATCATGCAGAAAGCAGCAATGATGGATTCTTGAATGCCTTGTGACAGCCGTCAGGAACCCTGCAGACACCACAGGCAGACAGGACTGAGGTCTAACAGTTCACAGGTAAAACAATGCGAACCAGGCACTTGACTGGGTGGTGGGAACATCTTCAGAAAGTACGGCTCTACCACATCCCTAGTAAGTCCAGAGTGTCTCTGGGTTCTCTGGGTCCTACTAACTTTGGGGTTTTCTAATTCAACAGTAACATTTTGTAAATAGCAAATGAGAACATTTTCCCATTTACTTTTCACTTGCAGTTGATGCAGCATACAGCTGAAGGTAGGGAAAGAACTGTACAAATTGGAATGAGTTCCTTAGATATTTGGGATGTTTAGGGGATTTTTCCAAGAAAAAATATGGTAGCAATTTTTTCTACACCATTGTTTCTTATGTAAACCTATTAGTTTTCACTGTAGAGTGATGAACTTTTTTGTTTTATTATTTTAGTTCACACAAAATATATCCAGCACCAGTCTTAGTTCAATTGTGCTGGAGATCCTTAAAAAAAATATATAGATAGATAGATAGATAGATAGATAGATAGATAGATAGATAGATCGATAGATAGATAGGACCTGCTTAATTTCACTTACATATCTTGTTTCATCTAAAGTTATAAAAATGATTACCTTTTAAAAGTAGCAACTTCCAATGTGTGTACAGAAAGAGCATGCCCTGCTTTGGGGTGAATTTTTTCTAAACTAAGAAGCTTGAAATCATCTTTTTTTTTCCCCTATCTATTAATAAATAAAAGAATGTGACTACTATTAGACATATGTTTTAATTTTCTTTCAAATCACATGTATTGTCCGAGTAATTAGTCTAATAGTACATGTATCTGTTTTGTTAAATTAGTTAACACATGTTTTGTGTAGAATAAAATATAATAACAACAGAGTTTCCCTTAGCTAAATATAACAATATAAATATATTTGGTGTTCTTATAGCATTCATTATTCTGAACACAGGATAGCAAAAATATCCTCCAGTCAAGCCTAATAATGAATTAGAGTTGCTTCATATCCAATAATTTTACCAGTATATAGATTAGAATTTTAATGCATTTATTAAATAAAACATACTTCACTGTTATTTTATAATTAAAACTTACATCCAGTACTCTCACTTCTAGAAATATATCCCAAATAAATTAACCTCAAATAGAAAAGAAAATCATTTGTTCAAAGCTATTCAAAAGTACTGCTATCGGCAACTGACAAAAATAGGAAATCATACGTAGCAAGATCAGCTACCTATTCACTAAAGATGAGTGCCTTCTCTCCTCAGAAAAGTGTTACAGCTGACACCTGGCTGCCCGTGCAGAATCTATATATTCTTCTCCACTCTTTCTTTCTCTGTCTGCTGATTAAATGCAGAATACTCTCAGACTTTAGGGGATGACAGAGCCTCAGATGGAAAGAGCCTGGGTTCCCGAATTACCACATGGAAGAAAACCACCTAGAAACCGTGAACATTTGCACTGGACCTTCACGTGAGCAAAAAATTAAGTTTTATTGTAATAAGCCACCGAAATTTTGTGTTTCACTTATTACAATGACTAGTATTATGATAAATAATACACCAACAAAATGCTCAATAGTGCAGAATGATTAAAGAAGCTATAGTATATCAAAACGGAGAGACAGACATTAGCATCTCTGGGGCAGGCTCTGTGTCGCCCACCCCTCACACTTAACACAGTGTGGGACACATGGAAATTACTCACCATCTACTAAACAAATGCAAACACCCATTTATCCAAAGACATTTGCTCCATTTGGATTTAACTACACTTCTTTTCTAAAGGTAGTCTATTTTCATTTCCCACCACCTAAACCTGCAATTTCTTAGACCAATTTCTTTAAGCTTTTCAGCCCTCTGCTTTAAACCAATACTACACAGCAAACCATGTAAGAAGCAATAGAGAATTAACTTGAGATTATCAGGCTAATGATACAGCTATCACAGTGTGGAATGCTTTGTGAAAAGAATATCACTGCTGGAGAATAAAATGTGAACACATTTTCTAGGATTTCACCAGGTATCTCCATCTGTATGCATAGGCCAGGTTTTTGTTTGGTGTTTGCCTGAGCTGCTTAAGGCCTTTTTCCTGTGAAGGGACAATCCTGCCTAATTACTATACTCCATTTGTCCTACACATAAGAATACATAGGTTCCTTCTTTATTAGCTTCTCTCAGCAAAACAGTACCATGACACAGAATCTGAACTCAACCCAATTAGGAACTTTCAAGTCAGAATAAAAGGAAGAAGCTCCACACGTACCACATACAACCTGCATTCCAGAAATAGATCTGAAGCATCCAGGTGGGCCCGAGCCAGCAAGTTCACTTTCCTGTCACCAAGTCACCACTAATAGGAGAAAGGACACATCTGCATCACCTAGGAATATTTCCTTACCTGCCAAAAGGAAACTGCATTTCCCTCGAGGAAGCCAACCCTTCCAATCTCAGAGGTTTAATGGGTATTCACTACTAAACTTCTCCCTGCCACAGTACAGATAAGGAAGCAAGTGAGCAATCCGCTAACTTAGTTCCACTGAAAGGATTATTGGCCTTCGTGTTTCCTCTCTAGCCCCTTACATTCCACTTGCGGTATGGAAGCCACAGCAAACCCTTATCAATAGGTCAGATCATATCAGCTCTCTCTCAAAGCCCTGCCTTGGCTTCCTGTTTAAAAGGCCTTTATGATCTGGACCCCACAATCTCTGACATCTCTTCCTCTCCCTTTACTAAGTGTTCCAAGAACACTGGCCTTCTTGCTGTTCTTTAAATAGAAGAAGCCACTCAAAAGCCCATGCAAAGTCTTTCTATTGCTGATCCATAGACTACTCCTACTCTAGACACTCACCACGACTAACTCACAGACCTCTCAGGTGTTTGCTCAAATATGACCTTCTCGGTGAGTACCCCTGGCCAACACACAAACCCTATTCCCCTCTTCTGCTTCACCTTCCCCCATATAATTTGTTATCTTTCATCATAGTAAATACTTTCTTAATTTGTTTATTATCTACCTTCCCTTACTGTAACAAGCTCCATCAGGGCACAGATTTTTGTCTGTCTATATACTGTGGTATCTTTAGTTCCTAACTCATAATAGGTATCCAATGAATATTCATTAAAAGAAAGAATTCAATGCCTACTAGACACAAAAAAATTAGTGTGCAAAATAGTGTTACTACTGTATAGACTATTGCTTTTAGCACCAAAGCAAAAATTGACACTCTTAGCAACAAAGATTAGGGGCCTCCTCCGAAAAATAGATTTCTCATTTATTACCTTTCAAACCAATATTTTTTTCTGAGTCATTCTACTTGCACCCTCTATCCCAGACTGCAGTCACTCTCATCTAGCTCTTGTTGTTGGGTTTTGTTGTTAATCTGGTTTAAAAAAAAAAAAAAGACTATCTGAAACCAATTCTCCTACATTCTGATTACAGATTATCTCCACCATCCTCTATTAATTTCTGAACACAAATTACCTAACCTGGGTCCACTGACTTTTCTTATGTTAAAGAAATATGTAGCCATTGGATCCAAAAAGAAAATCAAGTCCATTTCTTATTCTGATACTATTTGTGAAAACTCTGTTCCCTTGTTTAAGACACATTTAACAACAAAACAAGATGTTCTCAGTTTCCATACTATATTTATACAAAACTATTGGTTAGGACTTTTATTTCTAAGTTTTTCCTTAGGATTTCTTTATCACCGAAACAAGTAATAGAAAGTTTAAAAATCAACCATAATATAAGGCTGCCTCCTTTTCCCCTCAAAAATTTTGCAACAAAGACTATACTCATTAATTTTTTTCCCCAGTCCCTCCCTACAAAGTAGTGTTTTCTTGAGAAAAAAAAACAATCTTAGACACATCAGAAAGCACTGCCAAGATACATTCTAGCTCAACCCCTAACAATAATAAAAGGAGGTACTATATACACGTGTAAGCTATTATTTATTTATTATAATAATTATTATCATTATAGCCCTACAATATAAGTTAGAGCATTTTACAGAAAGAAAGCTGAGCTTTCAGAGAGGCGATGTTCCCCATGGTTCCTACCACAATCCACATCTAGATCTGCAGACATGCTTGTGTTCTTCCCACCTCACTGTGCTGCCTCCGTACCAGTGCCAAGTCCAATCCTGACAGAACCTCCTTAACTGAAACTTATGGCCTCACACTCCCTCATGTTATTAAGGAAATGAATCATTAGTACTTGGCAACATTTACCAACTCCTAGTGAACAGATTACATAACACTCTGCATGTAATCATTTAGTAAGCAGCTAAATTACTATTTGAATCTAATGTAAAAACAGCTCTGAAGTTGTTAGTGTTAATGAGAAATCATCACATCCATATTAGTAAGTCCCATTCCTTAATAATTGATACTCCATTCATATTGCTTATAGGATAATGTTTACTGGAACTTTGTTTAATTTTATTAACACAACTTGAAAGGCATAGATACTTAAGGGATTTAATCAGGTATTTTAAATTAGAGAAAAGCAAACCATATTTCATAGTATCAGAATACAATGGAGAGCAGATCTACTCCAACTTTATCTAGTCTAGCCTAAATTTAGCTCTACATAAGATGAGTTATTAAGGTTCAAAAGTAACAACTGGAAGTTTAATTGAAACATCATCAGAGCACAGGAAAAAATACAGAAATGTACTTCTAAGTTATGACCAAACATTAAAATGTAAGTCAGACAGCAACACTTAATTCATCTACTCTTCATCTACTTACCAAAACGTACACAAAATCTCATAACAAGAAAGGAAGTGCAAAGAGCACTGGAAATTGGTAATATTGGTGAGTTATCTGCCAATTATAAAATATTTAATTCCAGAAGGTCAGAACTAAAGGGTCAGACAAAATAATGGTAGATTTCTACCCAAGCCATTGCTTAGCTCAACCTCTGTCCTTCAGGGAGGGACAGAAAAAAAATCTGTGAAGAAATAACAGAAACTTCCCAAATAATAAAAACTATATACCTATAGCTCTAACTATTTTAATTAACTCCAAGCAAAAAAGAAAAAAGAAAACTACACCATAGCACATATTATCAAATTGCCCTAAATAAGTGATAAAGAGGAAATCTTAAACACAGCCAGGGATGTGAAGGAAAATACATTAAGTACAGAGAAATAAATATCATGGTGATGGCAGACTTCTCATTGGAAATACTGCAAATATGAAAATAGTGGAACAATATGTTTAAGTACTGAAGAAAAAGAAACTGTCAACCTAGAATTATATATCCAGCAAAAGTGTCTTTCAAATATGGAGGTGAAGTAAACAATTTTTCAATAATATAAAATTTGAAAGAATTCATCACCAGCAAACTCACACTGCAAGAAATGCTAAAGAAAGCAGAAGTCATTTTCTTCAAGCAAAATAAAAATAATAGACAAAAATATGGATTTACACTGGAAATGATAACTACATGTATAAATATACAAGATTTTTGTTGTGATTTGCAGCTTTTTAAATATAGTAATTTAAACAAAAATAATGGAGTTTATAACATATAAGTAAAATGTATGAAAACAATGTTCAAGAAATGAAAGCATACAACTGGAAGATTCTTATACTGTACATGAAGTTACCACATACCACTGGAAAGTAAACTGGTAAGTTTACATATGTAATTATAGACTTCAAAGAAACCACTAAATTAACAAAACTCCCAGAGTTATACCTAAAAAGCCAACAAAGGAGGTAAAATGGAATTAATCCTAAAAGAAGGCAGAAAGAAAGGAGAAAAAGGGAAGAATAGATGGGACAAATAGAAAACAGGTAATAAGATGACAGACTTAAACCTAACCACATCTACAACCACATTAAATGTAAATGTAAATAGTCTGATAATACCAATTAAAAAACAGACTGTCCCACTGTGTTAAAAAAAACAACACTCGGACTTCCGGGCAAGATGGCGGAGTAGAAGGACGCTTGTAAGTCACCCTCTCCCACAAATACACCAAGACCCACATCTACAGACCCACTCGGCCAACCAGAGCACCTGCGGAACTCCGACAGATCATCGCCCTCTTCAAAAGATAAAGACGCCAAAAATCTGGTAGGAGAAAAGGAAAAAAGAAAGAACAAAAGGCAAAGCAGCGCGGGACGGGTCCCGCAGGGAGGGAGCAGCAAAGGAGGACTGGCGCTCGCTCGCTGGGTCTCCCCTCTCCAATTGAGAGGCCAGCGGGACGGAGGGGGAGCCTCCAAGGCTCGGAACTGTACAGAGCAGCCCTTGTCTGACAGAACTAAGTTAAACGGGCACAGAGCGTCCCCCCGACACCCAGCCTGAGACGCGGGCCGGCAGTGGCGGGCAGGGCCAGGCTGCACAAGCCGGGCGGAGGACGGGGGCGGCTGCACGGAGGCAGCTCCGGGGGACTGCAAGGGGCTGGGCGCTGGGGCTGTGGGTGTACAGGACAGAACAACCTGGGCCCTCCATAAAACAGCAAGGTTGATGTGCTCTCGGGGGAAGGGTGCATACCCCCATCTCTGAAAACCCGCGGAAACTTTTCAGGGGAAGAGGGGCGGGGCCCAGGCAGAGCCGCCATATTCTCCGGCGCTGAGCACCCAGGCGGGGGCAGAGGCGAAACCTGCGTCCGCACCGAAGGGCTTAGCAGCCTCAAGGGCCAGACTGAGACGGGCCTACAGCCCGGGGCAGATAGGATCCTTCCATTCTGGTCCCCCAGAGAACTTGCTCCACAAAGACAAACAAGCAGCTGGGTCTTGGCTCGGAGCAGGGACGAGGCTGCCCCTCGGTCTTCCCCGAGCCCAGCAGCGGAGCGCCGACCAGGGCGGAGCGCCTGCGCAGAGCGCGCAGCCGCACAGAGCAGCAGAGCTACCGGCAGCGCAGGCAGGGGGAGAGCGGCCACCCGCCTGTCGGGCAGGAACACAACCCCTGACCCGAGGTGCTGGGAGGGGGCACGACCCGCCCTCCTGCCTGGCCAATCTGCAACATCTGACTGCGGCATCGGGAGGGGCAGTGACCCACCCGCCCGCAGCAGAGGAGAGCTGCATCTGACCCCGTGTTAGGAGGAGGCGCGATCTGCTTGCCGACAGGTGCTGGGAGTAGCACAGAAGAGGGCGCCAACGGAGGGCCTATGAAAACAAGCTGAGCTTCCAAAACAGGACGAAGACAGAAGAACATCACATTAAAAGCACACACACTCCAGGAGAACACCGACAACCCCCCTTTTTTTTTTTTGTTTTTTTTTGTTTTGTTTTTTTGGTTTTTGTTTTTGTTTTTGTTTTTTTTTAATCTGTTTTTACCTCTTCTATTTTCAATTACTCTCTTAATTTTTACTTCTTAATTCATTTCTATTTCTCTTGGGTTTTGATGTCCTGTTATTGATTAGACACAGGCTTCAAACACATATATTCATCTCCCCACCCCCACCTTTTTTTTTAAGGTTTTAAAAGGACGTCTCCACCCGATTAATACTCTGCTTCAACCCGCTCTTCTATTATTCATTATACATTGTTTTCAAACCCTCTTTCTCCCTTCTTTTAAAAATCTTTCTCTCTCTCTCTTATTTTTTTCTCTTTTTTCTTTTTTTCTTTTTTCTTTCCTAAGTTCTATTCCTAAATAGGCATTAGATAGATAAAATCCTTAAGATCCAAAATAGACAACTGATACTCCATAAACCACAGTGCCAGAGAGGTATGAGCAAGATGAAGAAGCAGAGAAACCTTTCCCAATTAAAAGACAAGAGGAATCCCCTGAAAGAAAGCTCAGTGAAATAGACATCGATAGCCTACTAGATCAAGATTTCAAAAAAGGAGTGATCAAATTGCTGAAGGAATTAAAAGAGATAATGCTTAGAGAAATAAAATATGTCAAAAATGAAATAGAAGCTATAAAGAAGAGCCAAGCAAAATGGGAAAACTCATTGACAGAGATGACGAATGATCTAACAGCTGTGCAAAGCCGACTAGTTAATGCAGAGGAACGAATTAGTGATCTAGAAGACAGGGCAACAGAAAGCACCCATTCAGAAGAACTACAAGATAAGCAAATAAAAAATAATGATAATAGCATAAGGGACCTATGGGATACTATAAAGCGTCCCAATCTTCGCATAATAGGGGTCCCAGAAGGGGAAGAAGGATCAAAGGGAACTGAAAAGGTTTTTGAAGAAATCATGACTGAAAACTTCCCAAACTTAAAGAAGGAATCAGATATACAAGTACAGGAAGCTCAGAGGGTCCCAAACAGGAAGAACCCAAATAGACCCACACCAAGACATATCATAATCAAGATGGCCAGAGTCAAGGATAAAGAAATGATTCTAAAGGCAGCAAGAGAAAAGCAAAGAGTGAACTACAAGGGAACCCCCATAAGGCTCTCAGCTGATTTCTCTACACAAACACTACAGGCCAGAAGGGAGTGGCAAGATATATTCAAAGCCCTGAATGAAAAAAAGATGCAGCCTAGGATACTTTATCCAGCAAGGCTATCCTTTAGGATAGAAGGAGAAATAAAGAGTTTCACAGACAAAAAAAAGCTGCAGGAGTTTGGCAACACTAAACCCATGCTAAAAGAAATATTGAAAGGGCTATTTTAAATAGAAAAGCAGCAGGATGCTACATAAATGAGAAACGTACAACTGGAAAGGTGATAACTCATGAATTACAAATAAAGAAAACACGAAATTATGAAAGAAGACATACAAATCACTGAGAGTGGGAGAGGGAGGCAGGGAAATATAGAATTTTTTTTTCTTTCTTTTTTAAATTTTTTTAACAGTAGGATGGGTTTGAGATCATGTTATTATCAGTTTATTAAAAACGGGTATAGGTTAATAGATTTACAAAAAAGGGTAACCACAAGTCAAAAATTTACAAGGGAGTCACAAAAATTAAATAAAATCCATGATAATACAAAGGAAAATTACCAAACCACAAAAGGAAGAAGAAAGGAACAAAGAGGATATACCAATTCAACTGCAAAAATAAGTTCAAAATGGCAATAAACACACATCTATCATTAATTACTGTAAATGTTAATGGACTAAATGCTCCAGTCAAAAGACATAGAGTGGCAGAGTGGATAATAAAGCAAGAACCTTCAATATGCTGCATACAAGAGACCCACTTTAGGGAGAAGGACACATATAGATTGAGAGTGAAAGGATGGAAAAGGATATTCCATGCAAATGGAAAAGCCAAAAAAGCAGGTGTTGCAGTACTGATTTCAGACAAAATAGACTTTAAAACAAAGGCCATAAAGAAAGATAAAGAAGGACATTTTATAATGATTAAAGGAGTGATACAAGATGAAGATATTACACTCGTTAATATATATGCACCCAATATAGGAGCACCTAAGTACATACAAGAATTACTAACAGAGATAAAGGGGGACATTGATGGGAATACAATCATAGTTGGAGATTTTAACACTGCATTAACATCACTAGACAGATCTTCCAGACAGAAAATAAACAAGGCAACAGAGAAATTAAATACTACAATAGAAAAACTAGATTTGGTGGATATTTTCAGAGCTTTACACCCCCAAAAAATAGAATATACATTCTTTTCAAGTGCACAAGGAACATTTTCCAGGATCGATCATGTACTTGGACACAAAAGAAACCTCAACAAATTTAAGAAGATAGAAATTATCTCAAGCATCTTTACTGACCACAATGCCATGAAACTGGAAATCAACAACAGAGAAACAAAGGAGAAAAAAAGAAAAGCATGGAGATTAAACAATATGTTATTGAAAAAACAATGGATCAATGAGGAAATCAAAGCTGAAATTAAAAAATACCTTGAGACAAATGATAATGAAAGCACAACCACTCAAAACCTATGGGACACAGCAAAGGCAGTGCTAAGAGGGACGTTGATAGCGATACAGGCCTTCCTCAAAAAAGAAGAACAATCTCAAATAAACAAGTTAACCCACCACCTGAATCAATTAGAAAAAGAAGAACAAAAAGCCCCAAAAAGCAGCAGAAGGAAGGAAATAATAAAGATCAGAGAGGAATTAAATACAATAGAGATTAACAAGACCATAGAAAAAAATCAACCAAACCAAAAGCTGGTTTTTTGAAAAAGTAAATAAAATCGACAAACCTCTGGCCAAACTCACAAAGAAGAAAAAAGAGAGAGCACAAATTAGCAAAATAAGAAAGGAAAATGGAGAAATTACAACAAACAAAATAGAAATACAGAATATCATACGAGAATATTATGAAAAACTATATGGAACCAAACTGGATAACCTAGAGGAGATGGACAAGTTTCTGGAAACATACTGTCCACCAAAACTGAATCAAGAAGAAACTGAACACTTGAACAATCCGATCACTAGAAAGGAAATAGAAATAGCAATTAAAAACCTTCCTACAAATAAAAGTCCAGGACCGGATGGCTTCACCGGGGAATTCTACCAAACATACAAAGAAGAACTCATACCAGTCCTTCTCAAAATCTTCCAGACGATTGAAAAGGAGGGAATACTCCCAAACTCATTCTATGAAGCCACCATCACCCTGATACCAAAACCAGACAAAGACACTACAAAAAAAAGAGAATTATAGGCCAATATCACTGATGAACATAGATGCCAAAATCCTCACCAAAATTTTAGCAAATAGAATCCAACAACACATAAAAAAGATTATACATCATGACCAAGTGGGGTTCATCCCAGGGACACAAGGCTGGTTCAACATACGCAAATCAATCAATGTAATACATCACATCAACAAGAGAAAGGACAAAAACCACATGATCATCTCAATCGATGCAGAAAAAGCATTTGATAAAATTCAACACCCATTTATGATAAAAACTCTCGCCAAAGTGGGTATAGAGGGAACATATCTCAACATAATAAAAGCTATATATGACAAACCTATAGCCAGCATAGTTCTCAACGGTGAAAAACTCAAAAGCTTCCCACTAAAATCTGGGACAAGACAAGGATGCCCACTATCACCACTCCTATTCAATATAGTCCTGGAAGTCCTAGCCACAGCAATCAGGCAAGAGAAAGAAATAAAAGGGATCCAAATTGGAAAAGAAGAGGCAAAAGTGTCATTATATGCTGACGACATGTTACTATATATAGAAAACCCTAAAAGGTCCACAAAAAAGCTACTAGAGCTGATCGAAGAATTCAGCAAGGTAGCAGGTTACAAAATTAATGTTCAAAAATCAGTTGCCTTTCTTTACACTAACGATAAATCAACAGAAAAAGAAAGTAAAGAAACAATCCCCTTTAAAATATCACCCAAAGTAATAAAATATCTGGGAATAAATCTAACCAAGGAGGCGAAAGAATTATACACAGAAAACTATAAACCATTGATGAAGGAAATTAAAGAAGACTTTAAAAAATGGAAAGATATTCCATGCTCTTGGATTGGAAGAATCAATATTGTTAAAATGGTCACACTGCCCAAGGCAATCTACAGATTTAATGCAATCCCTATCCAATTACCCAGGACATATTTCACAGAACTAGAACAAATCATAATAAAATTTATATGGAACCATCAAAGACCTAGAATTGCTAATGTATTACTGAAGAGAAAGAAAGAGGCTGGAGGAATAACTCTCCCAGACTTCAGACAATACTATAGAGCTACAGTCATCAAGACAGCATGCCCATGGTATTGGTACCAAAACAGACATATAGACCAATGGAACAGAATAGAGAGCCCAGAAATGAACCCACAAACTTTTGGTCAACTCATCTTCGACAAAGGAGGCAAGAATATACAATGGAATAAAGACAGTCTCTTCAGCAAATGGTGTTGGGAAAACTGGACAGCAGCATGTAAAACAATGAAGCTAGAACACACCCTTACACCATATACAAAAATCAACTCAAAATGGATTAAAGACTTAAACATAAGACAAGATACAATAAACCTCCTAGAGGAAAACATAGGCAAAACATTATCTGACATACATTTCAAAAATTTTCTCCTAGAAGAAATAAAAGCAAGAATAAACAAATGGGACCTAATGAAACTTACAAGCTTCTACAGAGCAAAGGAAACCAGAAATAAAACAAGAAGAAAACCTACGGAATGGGAGAAAATTTTGGCAAGTGAAACCAACAAAGGCTTGATCTCCAAAATATATAAGCAGCTCATACGACTCAATAAGGAAAAAATAAACAACCCAATCCAAAAATGGACAGAAGACCTAAACAAGCAACTCTCCAAGGAAGACATACAAATGATCAAAAAGCACATGAAAAAATGTTCAATATCACTAATTATCAGAGAAATGCAAATCAAAACTATAATGAGGTATCACCTCACACCAGTCAGAATGGCCGTCATTCAAAAATCCAAAAATGACAAATGCTGGAGAGGCTGTGGAGAAAGGGGAACCCTCCTACACTGCTGGTGGGAATGCAGTTTGGTGCAGCCACTATGGAAAACAGTGTGGAGGTTCCTCAAAAGACTAGGAATAGACTTACCATATGACCCAGGAATCCCACTCCTGGGCTTGTACCCAGGAGGAAATCTACTTTAGGATGACACCTGCACCCCAATGTTCATAGCAGCACTATTTACAATAGCCAAAACATGGAAACAGCCTAAATGTCCATCAACAGGTGACTGGGTAAAGAAGATGTGGTATATTTATACAATGGAATACTACTCAGCCATAAAAACCGACAACATAATGCCATTTGCAGCAACATGGATGCTCCTAGAGAATGTCATTCTAAGTGAAGTAAGCCAGAAAGAGAAAGAAAAATACCATATGAGATCGCTCATATGTGGAATCTAAAAAACAAAAACAAACAAAAACAAAGCATAAATACAGGACAGAAATAGACTCATGGACAGAGAATACAGACTTGTGGTTACCGGGGGTGGGGGTAGAAGGTGGGAAGGGATAGACTGGGATTTCAAAATTGTAGAATAGATAAACAAGATTACACTGTATAGCACAGGGAAATATACACAAAATGTTATTATAAATCACAGAGAAAAAAATGTGACAATGAGTGTGTATATGTCCATGAATGACTGAAAAATTGTGCTGAACACTGGAATTTGACACAACACTGTAAAATGATTATGAATCAATAAAAAATGTAAAAAAAAAAACAACACTCAACTACATGCTGCCTACAACAATGCACTTTAAACATAAGGACACAAATAGGACATAATAAGGACACAAAATTAAAAGGCTGGAAAAACATATCACGATAACACTAATCAGAAGATATAAAAAGTATATTTCAGAGAAAAGATTATTACCCAGGCTTTTAAAAAGCATAATTTCATAATTATAAAGGGGTCAATTCATCAAAAGGATGTAACAGTCATACATGTTTCTGCACCTAATAACAGAGCTGCAAAATGCATGAAGCAAAACCTGATAGAATTGCAAGGAAAAAAGACAAATCCACAATTATAACTAATATTTCCATATGCTCTCTGAAAAGTTGATAGAACAAGTAAATATATCAAGGATATAAAAGACTTGAACAACACAATCAACCAATCAACACAATTGACCTAACTAACATTTATAGACCATTCCAACCAACATCAGCAGAATATATATTTAAGTGCATCCAGAATATTTACCCATACTTTGGGCCACCAAATTAGTCCCAATAACCATAAAATGGTTCAAGTCATAAGTATACACTTCCATCAAGGATCTTTAGTGTTTTCTGATTAGTTAATTCCGTAATACTGATGGGGACAATTCATTAAACTGCTACACACAACACCACACAAGTCATACTCATGTTTCTTCCATAATTATTTGCATACTAAGCATTTCTTTCCCTTACCTTAGCACCATCTAAATCTATCTACCTAGCTCAAATTCATGTTCATCGTAAGATTTTCACTAAGTGTATATTAATTTTAAATGACCCTTAAATATAGAATTATGCTGTTAACATCTTAATTTTTATCTGATTCTTCTGTGAGTGATGTTCTTGAAGCCATGAATAGAGATTTTAAGTTCACTGATAGTAGAGATTATGCTTGATCATTTTACTGTGACCTATAAAGTACCTTACGGGCAGTGGACAGTGCCATTCTGGAGGGTCTGGTTTGCTCCCTTTAGACCAAGTGAAAATCATAGCAGGAATCTGTCAAAAAAAAAATCTAACAAAGGAGAAACATGCATATTCCACTTCTAGTTATCCTAGCAATAAGACTTCTTGCCTCATAAAATGGCATTATAATGAGAAAAAACTACATGCAAATAAACACTGATTAGGGGCTGGGCTACATTTGGTTTAGTTAACTCCACCTTAGTGGAAAGCCTGGATATGACTGGAAGCGACTGTACAGCCAAAAATAAGACCATGAAGTAGAAAGTTCTGAGTTATACATAAAAGGATTACCTTGGGCTTGTGCACTTGAATGGGTTTCAGGTATTAATGACCTCTTGCTTCTCTTGAGTCTGGTCAGGTTAATGGAGGTAAAAAATATTGCAGTTTTGTATCTGTTGTCTCACTTGCTGTAAAACATGTCTATCATGGTAGGAAATGAACCCTGAGTTGGGAAAGAAGGAAGCTCACTCTGATGATGTCTATAGGGGTAGGCCTGCTCTCAAGCTGTTAAAAGAGGGTTTACATTGCCCATAATGTAACACCTAACAGGTTTGTGCCTACCTAGAGAGAGAAGTAGAATAGAAAGCCAACACCTGAGTTGACTGGGGGCTGAATTCAGTCCTTGGATTTAGTCACTTATTATTTTCCTGTTGGTCTCAAGTCTCCTTTGTTTACTCATGCTTCCTCATTCTGCCTCTTTCTTTCTCACTCCCTCCTCTTAGGTACCTGTTCTGTTGCTCCACTCATCACTGGATTAAAGGACTAGAATAAACAAAAACAATAGGAAATCTACCAGAAGAAGTACAGATTCTCATTGAGGGAAAAGCAAAAGAAACATCTTCCACATCTTTAGCACGATTCTGGGCCAGAGCTATTTTTCCTAGGTAATTTAATGGATAGTCACCATATATCATGCAGCATTCTAGTGTATAGTAAAATAAAGCCAGTGTTGATATCATCAATGAACACTGAATCCTGTATTAATTTTTTGATGGCTAAAAATTCAGTTGGTGTCATTTTCCTGCCAGAAAAGAAAAATAAGGGAAAACACTATTTCAAGATTTTGTTTTCCCACCCAGAAACTATGACATATATAGTATATGCAGATCAGACCCACTACATGATCATAGTGGTGTCCACAAAGCATGTAAAAGTGACTCCCAGAATTTTTTTGTTTAGCAATTGAAAGGTATGTCACAAGCAATATGCAAGTGATTTTCTACTACATTTGAAAAATCCTGAGGATAAACGTATGTGTTCAATGATTTTTTTGAACACATATGTGTTTTTCATCTACTACACAGAAGAGAATGTGTTAATCACTGCAAGGGACAATTGAAAAAAAACTTAGAATGATATGGGTGACCAACTCATCCTAGTTTACCCAGGTCTTTCCCAGTTTTAGCACTGAAAGTCTCACATACTGGGAATCCCCACAGCAAACTGGATGACTGGTCACAGAGGCACTTCACTGGTTGGAGTTGTGACGATGATAGCTGTAACTATGGGTCAAACTGAAAAGTCATTTATCTTTTAGACTTTAGTGTCAGGTCTACAATCAGAATATATCTGCATGACCTGGAAAAGCACATAACTGTAAACTAAGTGTAGATTCAAACACTGAATTATACCTAAGCCCCAACATTAGGAGTTGGCACTATACACCCTCTCAAACGAGTGTCTCTGAATTCCAACTTCTCTACATGCAATGTCAAGTAAGTTTGACTTTGTTTCTGTTTTTAAAAAATGTTAAAGTAAGCTTAATTTTCCTTGATAGATAATACTTTAATCCCATTTAAAATATAAATACCAAAGACTGATGAATTGTAATATTATGGCTATAAATAAGTATTCATTGGATTCTTTCCTCAGAGAATTTCCTGGCACTATTTAAAGGAAACTTATCTACTGCAAAAGGTTAATCAACTCAAACTCAACAAAAGGTCTGACTTTAATTGAAAGTCCAAATGTCAAAATCTGAGACAGGCTCTAAGTAGAGCAAAACAAATTTAACATGTGTGATGCTAAAAAATCTCATTTAAATTTGCATCTCTCAAATCCTTACTAGGATGACAGTACATATTTTGAGAGAATGACAGCAGACACTTGCTAAAATGACAGTATACATTTTGATGATAATGTAAAACATGGACATGAGGAACATTTGTCTATAGTTTTATTATCTTGTAAAGTTTTTGTCTTGTTTAATATTAGGGTAATGTTAGCCTCTGAAAAATGAGCTGAGTAGTATCACCAACTCATCTATTTTCTGTGGACAAATTTCTGTAGAATTGGTATATTTTTACCTAAGTGTTGGTAGAATTCACCCATAAAACTGTTTGTCTGTGAAGTCTTCATTATTTGAATGTTTTTAACTATGAATCCACTTTCTTTGAAGGATAAACTTGTTCAGATTATCTATTGCTTCTTGAAGGAATTTCTGTAGTTTGTGTCTTTCAGTGAATTTGTCATTTTTTTCCTAAACTGTCAAATTTATAGGCATAAAATTATTCATCATATTCCCTTGTTTTCTTTTCAGTATACGGAAGATCTATACTGGCATTCTTTTAAAATTCATGATCTAAGTAAAAGTATCTTCTCTATTTTTTTCTAATCAGTCTTTTTTATTGATCTTTTCAAAGACAAACTTTTATTTTTATTTTTTCTATTGTTTTTCTAATTCTAATTTCATTTATTTCTGGTCTAACATTGTCTTACTTCTACTTGCTCTGAGTTGTACTTACTCTTTTTTTCCTTAAGGTAGATCTTAAATTATTGATTTGAGACCTTTACTCTTTTCTAATAGAAATATTTAACACTACAGATTTTCCTCCAAGAACAGCTTTAGCTGCATCCCACAGATTTTGATATGTGGGACTTCTGTTTCAATTTAAGTGACAATTATTTTAAATATTTCCATGTAGTTTCCTTTTTGACCTCTGGATTGTAAGGTTTAATTTTTTAAGTCTTGTGGATTTTTATAGATATCTTTCTATTATTAATTATTAATTTAATTTCACTGTAGTCAGAGAACAAACTTAGTATGATTTTAATTCTTCTAAACATAAGGTTTGTTCTATGGCCAGAATATAGTCTATCTTGGTGAATATTCCACGTATATGCAAGAAGAATATATATTCTGCTGTTATTGGATGGAGTAGTCTGTAAATGTCAACTAGGTCAAGTTGGTTGCTTGTAGTCTCAAGTCTTATACAACCTTGCTAATATTAGGGTACTAATATTCTATTATAATGGTGGATTTACTCCTCTTTTGCAGTTCTGTTGATTTTTTTTTGCTTCATTTATTATGATGCTCTCTTATTAAAGACATAAACGTTTAGAATCGTAGAGAGAAAATCAGTAGTATTTGAAAGACCTGAACAACAGGGCTAATCAACAAGATCCAGTTGATATTTACAGAATGAAGCCACTCACCATTTATACTTCTAGTTGAGAAGTAATAAGTAAAAGGAGATATATACCAAAATAGTCATTGCAGCACTGATTATGATAGCAAAAATAAGTAAGAATTAATTGTCCACAAGTATAGAATCAGGTACATAACCTGCTATTTATTCAGATAATGAATACTATAAAGTAGTTGAAATGAATAAATCATATCTTCATGTATCAAGTTGGTTAAATCTTAGACATAAAATGTTTATAAGAAGCAAGCTGCAAGATGATATATACAATATGATGGAGTGCAGCTTTACAAAATCTATCAAATTAATTTCTTATCAAAAAGGAAGCATACAATGTAATCATATCACTATAACAAGAAGATATCTGATAAAAGCCAAACAGTTCTTTCTAATAAGAAATACTGTGTAAAAGAGAACTATGAAACCAATCAATACAATATTAAAAATATGTATTGCAAACCCTAGAGCAACCACAGTAAATACATACATACATACATACATACATACATACATACATACTTATGTAACTAATAAGCCAACAGTGGAAGTAAACTGATTCATAGTGAATACTGAATTAATCCAACAAAAGTTAGAAAAAAGAGGAAAAAAAAGAAACAAAGAAGAGATGGCGTAAGTGAAAAACTAGCAAAATGGTAACTCTTAAATTTTACCATTAGTGAAATACATTAAGTATAGAAGATTTAAACAATCCAATTATAGACATAGATTGAAATGCTGGATAAAAAAGTAAGATCAAACTATATTTGTCTACCAGAAGTCAATTTTAATCATAAAAACATAGAGAGTTTAAAAGTAAAAGGATGATAAAAGATATACCAGGAAATAGTAATCAAAAGAAAACAGGAGTCACTTTTAGAAGACAAAGTAGACCTCATACAAAGGAATACTACCAGGTTTAAGAGAAATATTACATTATGTTAAGGTGAGTATTCATTAAAAGGATGTAACAATCCTTGATCTGTATGTACCTAAGAACAGAGTGTCAAAAACACATAAAGTAAAAAAACTGACAGGACTAAAAGAATAAATAGAAAAAAAACCACAACTATAGTTGGAAGCTTCAACAGTTCTCTCTAATAAATAATGGAGACAGGAAATAAAACATTAGTTAAGGAACAGAAAATCTAACCTAGCTGACAACTTAAACCAGTTGATATTTATAGCACATGTCGCCCAACAATAACAGAGTACATATTCTCTTTAAGTGCATATGGAACAATGACCAAGATAAAACATATTCTAGGCAATAAAATAAACCTTAACAAATTTAAAAGAATTCAAATCATCAAAGTATGTTCTCTGGTCACAGAGGAATTAATCTGTAAATCAAGAACAGAAAGAAACCTGGAAAAATCCTAAATATATGGGACATAAACATGTATTTCTATATAACCAGGGACCAAACAGGAAATCACAAGGAAAATCAGAAAATATGTTTAGCAATGTGAAATTAAAACACAATGTAACAATGCATGAGACAAATAAGGCAGGGCTAAGAGGGTGACATAGAGCACTACATGTTCACATAAAAAGGAAAGGGTTTCAAATCAATTTTCTGATCTTTACAGCAGAATAAGCAAAAGCAAGCAGAAGGAAAGAAATAATAAAGATAAGAGCAGAAATGAATCAAACTGAAAACCAAAAAGCAAAAGAAAAAAATCAAACTAAAAACTCATTGTTTTAAAAGAGCAATAAAACTGATGACCCTCTAGCCAAACAAAGAAAAGCAGAAATAAAAATTATCTATATTGGGAAATGAACTAGGTACAGCTACATCATCAAAATGGATGAACTTCTATAATATACTACTTAATTAAAAAATTTTATGTAAAAACTGAAAAATGCAAAATTAAGGTACAGCCACTATGGAAAACAGTGTGGAGATTCCTCAAAAGACTAGGAATAGACTTACCATAAGACCCAGGAATCCCACTCCTGGGCTTGTATCCAGAAGGAACCCTACTTCAGGATGACACCTGCACCCCAATGTTCATAGCAGCACTATTTACAATAGCCAAAACATGGAAACAGCCTAAATGTCCATCAACAGGTGACTGGGTAAAGAAGATGTGGTATATTTATACAATGGAATACTACTCAGCCATAAAAACCAACAACATAATGCCATTTGCAGCAACATGGATGCTCCTAGAGAATGTCATTCTAAGTGAAGTAAGCCAGAAAGAAAAAGAAAAATACCATATGAGATCGCTCATATGTGGAATCTAAAGACTCATGGACAGAGAATACAGACTTGTGGTTACCAGGAGGGAAGAGGGTGGGAAGGGATAGACTGGGATTTCAAAATTGTAGAACAGATAAACAAGATTACACTGTATAGCACAGGGAAATATACACAAAATGTTATGATAAATCACAGAGAAAAAAATGTGACAATGAGTGTGTATATGTCCATGAATGACTGAAAAATTGTGCTGAACACTGGAATTTGACACAACATTGTAAAATGATTATAAATCAATAAAAAATTTTTAAAAAAAGAATAGAAAAAGGGAAAAGAAAAAAATGCAAAATTAAATATCATATTTTTGGATCAGATACAAATATGGTAAAACTAGGTAGAAAAACACTAGAATGAGAATCACGAAAATCGGGAATTTGCTTACATTAATAGGAAGGGAGGGTGATGTAATTAGAGGGGGACATATAGAGAGTCTTTCAAAGGTAGAGGTGATGCTTTGTTTCTCAAGTTGAGGGCATGAGTACTTTTTTATTGTTATTAGTTAAATCACAGGGAAAAAACATCAATCTGTTTTCCAATTATTTAAACGATAAGTCCAATTTTTGTTTTTGTTTTGTTTTTTAATAGAGGTACTGGAATTGAACCCAGGACCTTGTGCACGTTAAGCATGTGCTCTACCACTGACCTATACCCATCCCCCTAAGTCCAATTTTTTTTTTAATCCTGAAATTTCTTAACAGGAACTAGCAACTTTCAGGAAAACTGTCAAAATACACCTATAATTAAGCAAGGATAAGGCTAGCAGAACTTTTTTTCTCCTCTAGACGTATCATAAACTTCTGCTACAAATAGTGTGACAAAACAGCACAGATTTTACAAGATGCTTTTTTTCTTGCAGAGAAAGCTACCACATATTAACTAAACAATTTAAAACACTGAAGTAAGTCCTGAATGTTGAAACCTCGAATCTGGATGATAGAGTCAGTGCTGGTAATATTCTTTACTCAGAATCTCTTCTTATATGAGTATGTTTCTGTTTTCCTCCAACCTAACCAACCCACTCAGTAAGAAAAAATAAACAGGGATAAGGGAAATCAAATGTTTGAATGGTAGAGACTGAACTTTAATTTTTATATTATCCATAAAACTACATAAATCATAAAAGGAAATGTTGAAATGTTCAATATGGTTTGCTGTTATAACTTTGTTTTTCAAGGGCATCTGAGGAGTGAGTTCAGCATGCTCATTCCCCCACAACTATGAACGTGTATCCTCCTAAACAGGCTGATGACTAAATATGACAAAGGAAAATTTCTAGATAAATTTGTTTATCAAAAGCCACTCCTTCAGCAAAGAATACAAAGGTAAGTTGCACAGAACTGGCCTTAACCAATAGTAACATGTCAGCAACTAGAAAAAGGTTAAAGCAAAAGGCAAAACTGTTAAGATATGAAAAATTATTCTTTTAACAAAGGCACTGGTATTTGAGAGCATTAACACAATAGTATAGAATAATAATAGTAAATGTAATCCAAATCAATGCCAATTTCTTGAGGCCCGACATTTTCTTTCTCTCTAATTATCTGTACTAAAGTTAGCAAAGGTAAGAAGTAAGCAATTAGCATGTGCTAACAACCCAATAGTATGTTCTACGTGAAACACTCTGTGACACGACAATAGCTGTATGTAAGGAGGGACATGCAACGGTAATAACGTCACTGGGCACAGGATTCCTCAAACCACACTTACTAATTCTATGTCATCAAGGATATGAAATCCTCCAAATCACAAACATAAGCCCTGCAGCAGCCCAAAGGATATGCCAACATTCTGGCTACCCTGGGCGGTTTAAAGAACAGTTTCTTGACCAATGTATGCCACAGAGAATTTTGTGCACAGGGAAGAAACGGAAAGGACTGTACCACTGACTGATGTATCAGTCAACTAGAAACCTCTACAAAAATACTTCTACTCATCTTGTAAATCTTCATCACATTTAACTGAGCAGGCTACAGTCTCATCAAAATTCAAATCAATTTATTATGAAGTTTAGAAATGTCTGATTAATAAAGCCAGTAGCCTTCACATTTCTTACAACTTTTATTCATATATAATATATGTCAGGGAAAAGATTTACAGAGTTTGCGTCCTGTTGTTTCCCTTCACTAGCCTCCTAATCGTTTATGGAGATAATCTCCAACATTCATCATGAGATCCAGGAAATATAGTGCCTGGCCAGACTGCAAAGGTGATCAGCAGGACAGAGGGTAACTACTGATGTCTCATTCATCGGTCAGGATACCTCTGCTGAAAGCCCAGAAGAGAAAAACACGGCGGGAATCACCAACATTGATATAGTCCTGAAGCATCGTTTACAAGCAACAAGCTCAAAAATGCCCTTATAAAAGGTGTCTCAAAGACTACATAAGTTCATTCAAAGGCAAGAGTGAATAATAGAAACTAAAAAGAGTAAAACCATTTACTTTGTTACCGTAGAACAAATCAAGCATATTCATACTAATTTCAAAAACTGTTATTTTCTTTCTTGGTGAAAACAGAAATCCATATGGCACTGTGGGTCTGCCAGACCACCATGAGGATGATATGATCTCATGTGTGAATTTATTTAAAGGTGCTTTTAAAAGAGGACATTAACCAATTTAGGCATTTACTTTTCATTAGTCACTTATCGTAACTGGCTGCTGCTTTATTTCATCACCATTATATTAAGACTTTGACAGACTAAACTCTTGTTATCGAGAGCTCTCGTGTATTCATTCCTTGATTTATCTGGTGCGGGGTCATTGTTTAAAAAGAATGTAGGCTGTCTTAAATTAAGTACATTTGAAGTAAAATAAATAAACTCATTTATAACCTAGCAAAAGTGCTGTAGCCCAGCACTTTACCCATGTACCTGAACACAGCCGAGGCCTCCAGCAGCAAGGCAGAATTGTAAATAAGGATGAAATCACCACAGACTCCTCAGAAAGGTGATGTTTCTTTTACTGCACGGTAGGTTGATGGGTCAGTTCTGTGCCCCCATATGAAACAAGAGGATCCATACTGGCAATGTTGGTAACATTTTGAAATCCTTTATGAGGAGTACCTAAATAACAGCTCTAGTACAAAAAACCTAAAATACTCAAGAAAAATCACCATTCAAATGGTGACCCTGCATAGCTCTATCTCCCTCAGCAATGCCCCGCTTGCAGAAATGAAGTTTCCATGTCCCCAGTCATAAAGACTCCATAGCATAGGATTCCCTGGTTAAAGTCTGCAGATTAATTATTGTGAAAGCAGCTAGACCTCTCCCCTTTCCCATGGAAAAGTTAAGCCATAGGGAGGGCAACTCTTAACATGCCTTTGTAGCTGCCGAATATTAAGAGATGGATGTGACGGTATTCCCAATGTGATTCAAAAGATCATTTTAATTATACATGTATGTGTGTCTGTATGTATTATTTCTTATCATACATACTCAAACACTGAAATAGAAACAATAAAGTAAACTAAATCATGACTATTCCATGGGAAAAAAAGAAGTATGCACTGCAGACACATGCACAAATTTCTACAGATTCTGGGCACACATGGTGCACAGCTGTTGACTAAATCTGGCCCTTGAGGGCCAGGATGAAAGAAAACACAATTAGAGGTGAAATAAGCAGGTGTTTTCCTTTGTTTGTTTGCTTTCATTATTTGAGTGGGAAGAGCAAGATAACTTCCTATATGGCAAAGCACACAGAAGAATTTCAAACCCTTCATCTAATTGCTTTTGTCTCTTAATGGCAAAGAGACAGCATTCTCTCTGGAAATAAATTCACCTTCATGCCTATGGAGTACAAGAATTTTTTTTAAAATGTCTTTGTTGGTCTGAGCTAAAATTAAAATATACTTGTGACACTAAATCCTACTCTGCCCTAACTCCTTAAATATTAAATGGACATTAATGCAGAACTTACTCTAGCTCACCTTTTATTATGGATAATTCTAATTTTCTCATCTCCCCTAACAGAAATAAACTTCTTGAGGTCAGAAGTGGTATTATTCATTTGCGTCCCAAACACAGACCTTGCATAAATATTTATGGAATGATTTGCATCCAGTAGACACACCAAAATATCTGTAGAATGAATCAATTCTGAGTCCCTGAGGGAAATGGTATGAGAACAAGGATCTTTTTTGGAATCATGATATTTGAGACAAGTGTAGTCTATTTATACAGGTAACAAATCTCACTTGCTAGTAGTAATTTAATGCAAGGAAACAAGGTAGACACTTCAAGTAAAATCCTCGTTTCCAAAGCAGAGAAGTAACAGAACAAGGATTTTTTTTCCCTCTCCTTCCAACCTACTCCTATTATGTTGCTGTTTTATCAGTTATACAGTTTTAAAGCAGTAGAAATCCTTAAAAACAAATAAAATGAAGCTATACTACTAAGTGTGTCTATACATATAAAAATAAACATATATACTTTACACATATATGTGCAGTGGGATGATTTTAGTTTAAAGGCTATCAGTATGATATTGGCCATAATGTCTGAGAAAACTTTAGGCAGAAGGAGTTATATGAAAAAAAAAAGTTCTATGCTTGAGTTCTAATGAGGCAGCCACTGTTGGATTAAGTGCATGCAAGGGCATCAGAAATATTTTTAAACGAATCTTTTAAAATGAATAAAACATGTATGTGTGCGTGAACGGACAGCACTGGAGTAAGCATCATTAGAAGAATAAAAGTAATTAGATACCTTTAATATCTCACTCTTTAGTATCTTTTAATAACGACAGAAAACCATCCATGTACCACCACCCCTGCAATTATATTTTCATTACTTATGGTCTCTAAAGTCTTAATATGGCCTCAGCTTCAGGGACAGACTGTTTTTAACCAGCATGGTGACAGTAACCAAGTTAGAGAATCTCAAGGGAAAAAAAAGAGATTTTAGGGACACAATTAGGAACAATAAATCTAATCCCTACTACAACTCCACACACAAGATCTTTCAAGTTTTGTTTTGTTTTGTTCTGTTTTAAATCCTGGGGCTTGTTTTATTAAGAATGGTGTCACTACATTCAGAAAGCTTTATTAGGTAAAAACCATGAAAAAGTATTTTTATTTTATATGTTTTTAAGAGAAATTTGTTAAATAAAAAAAGTATTTTTATAGGACTTTATCTATATAGAAAAAAATGAGTTTTATAAACCATGTTCTAACATAGAATACATTCGTGTTCACAAATACACAAAAATCTTTAAACCTAAAAAAATTCTTAAAACTTAGTGTATCTATATTTTATCCAAAATCCACTTCTAATCATATCCATTTCTCCCCATGTCTTTCAAGTTGACTGCTATGCTATACCTCTGATCCTAAAAATCCTGTCACAATATCAAAGAGATCACAGAGATCAAAATAAAAGAACACCCAACATTTGTGCTACCAGCACCTTAACTTCAGATTGTGATTTTCAAAAGCCTTGTATTGTCCCTGAGTATAGGAAAAGCATTCTTAGTCACTCAGACAGAATAGATGGAATTCACCTAAGGGCCAACCATGCATATTCAATTCTAAAGAGCATCTCTCTTCTAATACAACTTTGAGTAAGAAAAGGGGGGGAAGACATCTAAATGCTCTTACATTTGAGTCACAGTCATGGTTCTCCAAGAAAGGCTGACTTACTAATTTTCAAATTAAAAGATAACTGCCATAAAGTTTTGTTTCGGGTAAAGTTCAGAGTTATTAAGTAGCTTCAACAGATTGGTGGCTTGGATAAATTCAGGTGATGGAGATCTCCCTTTGTTGCATTTAATCTGTGGTGTCTTCCCTCATTGGGTAATTGTAGGTTTGCTATTAGAGTTGCAAAGCTCTTGATCATCCTCGGTATGATAACTGTAGCACGCTGTCCTGAGGACAATTGTGGAAACACTCAAGGCAGAAGGCAGCAGCACATGATGAACGAACATCGAGTGCCGATAGCGCTGTGACATGGGGCATTTACTTCAGCAAATCTTTAGAGCTTTAAGTGATTTCAACTGAGACTTTAATCTCTTGCTGCAATTAGTGCTCTCCACAGACTTGACATATTATATAACCATTAGGTCTCTGGCTTTAACAAATCTGCCTTTTTTTACTAATTTGATAAAAGGCCTCCTTGTTTCCAGAGTTGGTGATTTCCACTGCTAATATATATTCTGGCAACATTAAAACACGTATAAAATGCACACTTAAAGCATACAACATGCATGATTTAGTCCTTTGTTCTCAGAATTCTTCATTCTCAGAAGTTCTTGAATATACTCAATATTAAGGGAACTGTACACAAACAAGGGTGGAAAGTCAAAAAGTGATTTTCTCCTATTTTAAGTTCTCATTTTCATACTAGCTAAAAACAACATAATTATTTCTTGAAAAACTATTTACTCATTTCCACATAAGTCCTTTCGGACATTTCCAAGTTGGTTCCTATCTTTCTATGGTTATTGTCTCTTCCCCAAATAATTTCTTATAAGACTAAGGAATTTAAACTCAATAGAAGAAAACAAAGGAAATATCAAACCAACTGCCTATTTGCTTTTTCACAGCTGACATTCCAAAGAATGAAAAAAATATGCAGTCATAATATATAAATAACATAATTAACTAGATTTTCTTAGCAGCTAAAGGGACCTAAAGAGGCATATGGTTAAAGTATCTGTTAGGATAGAGTCTAGACTTACAAGTGAATTGCTATAAGTACAGATAAACAAGTCAGCATTGAATTCTACATATTTTTTTCTACTTCATGCCTTTATTAATGCTGTTCTTACTACCTTGAATGTTTATCCTTCCTTACTCTGAAAAATTCTACTAAGCCTTCAAGGCCATTTCAAAAGCTACTCATCGATGAAACTATACACACAAATACCAAGGCCAAGTAAAGTACACATTCCTTTGTGTTCCAAAAGCAATCTTTATACATTTCATTACAATTTACAGTCCAAATTTCCACCTACAGATCTTGCCATCACCATCACCAGAATTATAAAACACAGTGTTACACAAAGTAGATGCACATTTATAGCAAACTTAATTGTCATCAGCCTGTAAGATCTCTTACACAAAGATAGAGGTCAAATGGCTGAGCAAAACCTAATACATCCTTTTAATGGAGTATCATGCAGCCACTAAAATTGTGCTGAAGAAAAGTTAGGGAAATATTCTGATATAACATTAGGTAAAAAATAAAGTAGAAAATTACACAGAATTTTTATTTCAGCTATGTGTAAAATATATACTTGGAAAAATTCTGGAAGAAAATATACTAAGATATTAACCATAGCCTTCAAGACCCTAAAATGATCAAACATATTTAACTCTTTCTCTTTGAAACTGAAGTGACTAAACATAAACAGAGAGTCCACCATTTCAGTCCTGAAGGAGGGAGGGGAATACATCCATATATCAGAAATTACTGTAAAACATGCCACAAGAAAGAGCAGAATAGGGCAAATAAAATAATAATAATAAAAGGCCAATTCTAAGTTATTATAAGTGAAGAAAATTCCCAACTTGGAAGTAAGTGGATGGAGCTGATAGCCCATGCAAAACCTCCACTAACATAACCTAGGGTTCAGCAACTATGGGTGAGAGTGGACTGTAAAGTAAGGAGCAGGGAGCAAATTCTGCCAACAGCTCCAGGGAAAAGCACGTATTTGCAGGTACTCAGAAGAGTGGCCCCTGATACAGCCAGCCTACCCTTAGAAGAGCCAAGAGTGAAACAAGAGAAACTCCTAGGAAACAAAATTTAAAAAGGCACCCATTCTCAGGGTCCTGGAAGTCCACCAGGCTGCTCACTTGCTTCACACTAATCTACAAGTGCATAACCAGCTGAGCTACACTAAAAAGTAAACACTTTTGAGAAGATGCCCATCAGCACAATGGGCAAGACTGCTTCCAAGAGGCCACTGTCTACTCTTCCCTACACCTTTAAAAGCAGTTATACCTGTAATCTAGGTAAATAAAATTAAAGTAATTCTAAATCTTTTCTCACTTATAAGAAATTATATAACTTCCAGTATTAGAAAAATATATACTGCCTCCACCCCAAATGCAACCATCTGTAACAGGATGAAAAAATAGTAATTAAAAAAAAAGGAGTCATATGAGATAATTGTGCAGTTTTGAGACAGGAGAGAAGGAGGCAGGACATAGCCTTTAAAGGAATGACACAGAAATTAGCACCAAGATGGGAGAAGTCCCGTATGTCCGAATATTCCTGACCCTATACCAAGACCCAGGTCTAAGGAACTCCTGCCAGGCATGCTGGACTCATGCCCCTTCAAACCACCTTTCCGCAAAGGAGCTAGATGTTTTAGATAACCGCCTTATGGGCCACAATTGGGAACTCCTCCACCCCCTAACTCTCAGTGGGGACAGTTTACTCAGTTACCTACCCCTAATGCCCTGCTGGGTAGCTGGAGACCCCAGACCCCCATGAATCAGCTCATGGATCTGGCATTTAGAATATTTAACATAGAAACCAGATTGAAGAGGCAAGGATTCAGGGACAACAGTGAAAGGCACAATTCTGAGCGGCAGCCCTAATCCCTGCACCATCTCAGGGTTACCCTCTCTCACGAAGACCCATGATAAGGACAGGATCCAGGATGCCTGGATCAGAGCCACTGTCTCACCAAGAAAAGACCAGTTTTAGGTGTGGCCAGAAGGGTCTCTGGAAGGATGAATATGGGGAAAATCCACTGGGACCCTGCTCAATAGACAATCAAGGTCACTGGAAGCTGACCGCTTCCAGTCCCAAAAGGGAGACTAAGGCTCCCAAATCAATGATGGCCGAGAGGACCAGAGACTGATGGGGCCCTGGCTGGCTGACCCTCCCTGGCTCCCAAAGGACACCTGGTCGTTTATCTGGAGGAGCCTCGGGTAACCCTTGATGTGGCAGGTAGGAAAGTTGTTTTCTTATTAGATCCAGGGGCCACCTACTCTGTGCTGACTGATTTCCCTGGACCCTTGTCCTCCCAATCCTTGTATTAACAGGGATTGATCCAAGGCCCCGAACCAAGTGCCTGCTCGAAAATTTTACCTTTGCGTATCAGTTTCTGCTCACGCCTGAGTGCCCCAACCCCTTGTTGTTTTCGCTAGCTGATAGAAACTGCAACAGGATTTTCACTTTCATGAAAAAAAGGCAAAAAGTGAGAACTTCAGAGTCTGTTTTGCAGAGAGCCTTTACAGATGCAGTGCACACCTTGAGCAACAAGAGTATCAACACCAAGCTCCTTCCACAGGAACTACACTCAGCATCAAACAGCCATAGGTTTGAACTGTGCCTGTAGCATCTGTGCTTTACCTCGATTTATTTTGTGAATCCATTAGCAAGATGTGTCCAAAGGTAACTGCTTCTTCATTTGATGCCATTTTGGCTTGCAAGTTTTCATCGCAATGCTCTACTTTTGTTGGCTAGCAGGGGACGCCTGCCCCTACTA
The DNA here is from genome assembly GCF_048564905.1 of Vicugna pacos. Lineage (NCBI taxonomy): Eukaryota > Metazoa > Chordata > Mammalia > Artiodactyla > Camelidae > Vicugna > Vicugna pacos. The sequence goes on from NC_133001.1 coordinate 47,283,531, forward strand.
TTTGCCAGGCATTATTCTAGGTACAGCAATGTACAAAACAGACAACTATCCTCACCTTACAGGGCTGATATTCTATAGAGCTGTCTATAAGAGACAGACAACCAACAGCAAACATAATAAAATTATATTTTAAGGAGATGAGCATTATGGAAAAAACTAAAAATAGTAGTTTAAGGATGATCAAGAATGCATGTGGGGGGCTGCAATTTTTAAATAAAATACTCATGGTAAGCCTCATCGAGTAGATGACATTTTAACAAAGATGGGCAAAAGAAGTGAACAGTAAATCTCACATCCTTAAAAGAATCAGAAATGCTCAATAAACAAAAGAAAAATGTTCCACTGCAACAAAAGATCATTTATCATATAATGAACTCACAAAAAATGTTAAAAAAAAATACCAAATGTTGGCCATGGTACAGGTTAAAGGACTAATGGGAATATAAATTGGTACAACCACAAAAGAGTACAGAAATTAAAGGATAAAACATATAGAGAAAAAGTTCCCGACATTATATCATAATCGAAGCTAAGCTTCAGATGGATCAAAGATCTAAATGTGAAGGGCAAAAGTAAAAATATAAAACATAAAAAATTATAACAGAAGAAAATGATAATATCTACATGAACTAATGATTGAGTTCTTAAGATTCAAACAGCACAAATCACACATTTAAGAAAAATTATAAGATTAGACAAAGATAACCTATTCAACAAAGACCACCACAGACAACATTAACTGAGTGGGAGAAGGTAGTTTTAACATCTAAAAGCAATAATGAATATATATCTAGGAATATTTACACATCAAGAAGGAAAGAAGAGGAAAACTTATTGAAGGACAAAGAATAAATAATTCCTTGAAAACAAAACCAAAATAGCTAACAAATAAATGAAGAGATGCTTAAACTCACTAGTAATGAGAGAAATGCAAATTCCAACAATGAAATATTAATTTCTGCAATTTATAAAAATTTCAAAGGAAACTAATACCAATCGTTGGCAAAGTTGTTAGAATAGAGGCCTCATGCACAGCTGATAGGTGTTACCCCAAGCCAGTCTGGCAGTATCGATTTGCCCTATGACCTAAAAATTACATGTCCGACTATGTACCACAGATGAATTCTTGCTCACAGAGTTCCATGAAGGGACATATACATGACTGTTCACTGCAGGGCACTTCAGAGAGCAGAAAAATGGAGGCTGAGTGTCTACAAGCAGGAAAATAGAGAAGTAAAATGCAGTAGATGTAGAATTAGATGTTCTACAATAAACTATGACAAACTAGATGTATATATAGCAACATGGATCGATCCCAAAGGTATTGTCATGAATTAAAAAAAAAGAGAAATGTCTACAGTACACTATTACTTATGTAAATTAAATAATGTTGAGGTCCCTGTTAGCATCTTTGAAAAGTATCATAGTGTCTGTTTTTTGTAGGGATGGTGATGATGCCCACAAGTGACTCAGGTACCGTGATTCCTATGGAATGATCAGATCTCAGGATAGTGTAAGCCTAGGAGCTACATTTAACCACTCAAAGAGGACATAGTTACTGTCAGAGTGATAGCCAGGATGTTCTGAGTAGTAGTGACCTTTGATATTAGATACTTGATGAGAGGACTGAGATGAATGGGCAGCCTTTGAAGATTCTACATGATTTGTTTAACTCAAAAACCTCTGAGTCTGGTGAACATACGTGACATGACCCATCAAAACAGACTAAGAGTCCTTCAAAAATATTTAATTCTGAGTTAATTCACAGACCCTGAGCCCCTCAAATGAAGGTATGGTTGGCTACCTAAAGTACATTTCACAAAACCTCCTAATTTTCCCTAAGGGGATAGGACATGAGACATTAGGAGTAGGGAAATACTTAGATCTTTGGAGGACTGTTGCACGCTAGCTTTGAGTTAATGTTAAACCATATGAATCCAGAAAGCCATTGTGGCCAACTAGTCAAACACAAAAGGAGCTCAGCCTTAAAGCAGTCTTTCAGACAACTCAGTGTGACAACGGACTCATCCTTTGGTCATTTCCCCAGATACTCAGTATATAGTTGGAACAGATATACCAGAAAATAGAAGAATCTTCACATTAACTTTTGAGAAGTAAAGTCTTTTATGGTAGGAAGGACCAAGTGGAAGCCTCTGGAGTGTCATCTCTCTACCTAAATAATACATTTATAGGAACACCAAATATCTCTGGAGAATTATAGAAATTAGTGCTACCGCCAAATTCTTGAAAGCTGCTGAGGTAAGGATTAACAACACATCCCCATTTAAGTCCAAGATATGTCTTAAAGGACAGCCTAATCAAGTGATTATACCAATTGAAGCTGCTGGTCCAGATGCAGCCACTTCACTAAACTAAATCAATCCAACTCCTTGCACCTGGTATGCAGCTACTGCTCTGGTGAATTCTTTCTCTACCACCCCATAAACAAAGAATACTCAGCACAGCCTGTGCTCACTTAGCAGTGACATCACCAACTTCCACGATTTTGCCTCAAAGTAGGCCAACTCTCAGGCTCTATAAAACAAATTAATCTATATGAATGTTAATTGTTTCCTGATTCCACAGAGCATGATGCCAGTGCATTATAGCAACAGAATCACACAGATGAACAGAGAGTAGGAAGCATCAGGTAAACTAGATTCCTTGATAAGACACTTGTGTGACAAACAATCTGAGATAAATTCCATGAAAATACAGAGGCCTGAAATCTCTGGGAAGATTCTGAACTCTAGTGATCTGAGGCATGTTAGGACATTACTTACAAATGGCAAATTTCCATACCTTTTGGGTCCACTGCCAAGAAATAAATCTGCCTTGCTTAGAGGGCTTCTTGGGAATCTGGAGACAACATACATTGTATGCCACATCGCCACCTGCTTCTTAACCCCTATCCGTGGCCTCATGGAGAGTCCCCAGTGGCCAGCTGACTAAGGAAGATCAGATTGCTGCAGCATTATTACTCAACTCAAGTAGCCCTGCAGAGTACAACAGAGATGTAAAATCCCACCACATGAGAAATTTTAAATGCCCACATGCATGATCAGAGTCTGTGAAATAAGATGACTAGAGGGTTAGACATGAAGAGTACTGAAAATGAGGCACTTAAGACAGACCTCTCAGAATGAGCAAAAAATGGTGAAAATATTTATGTCCCAAGTGGTGTCCCAAGGGTGCCACCTCTTCATAATTTAGAAAAGGTAATGCAACCTGTAAATGTCAATTTCCAAACCCACATAGCCTAGTGCTTGCTTAACAAACTAATGAACAAAATGGTCACGATGGCAAAAACATAAATTTGTAGTATTTCAACTTCACCTCATGTAGGATGATCACATTGCTGAGAAATTTGCAAGCAACAGAGACTGACACCAAATTTCCAAGAAGGCACCACATCTCAGAGGACCAATCAGCCAAGTGGTGGGAGGTTTTTTACACCGAAATCCCTCCTAATGGAAGACCAGTAATTTGTCCTTACCAAAAAGACACGTCCTCTGGATTTGGATTTATTTTCACTGTTTACCATTCTTCTGCCATCAACTCTATCATCTGTGGATTTACCAGAAGTGTCATTTATTGTCACAGTATCCCACACACCTGGTTTCTAACAAAGGATTCATTTTAAAGTGACAGAAGTAAGAACAGTTGCTATTGTTCATGGGATTCATTGGTCTTAACAGATACCCCACCACATAAATGCAACTGTTCATAAAAACGGTGAATTCACTTACTGAAGACCAACTACTCATTCCATCCAAAAGACAACTGGTGAGGTTGTGATGCAGTCCTAGTGGATGCAAAATATGCTCTGAAAGGATTCCGATACAACTAGGAGTAGCAGTAGGAGACAATCATTCAGTTGAAGCTGTGGCCTCTGGTAGAGAGAGAGAGCCTATTTGTGACAAGATAGTAGTGAGGGAAGAGGGTAAATAAATACTCCAATCTCACTCTTTCCACATTCTAACCTCCTACCAGTTCACCCCACTGACCAAAACCAAACAAAAGCCTGAGGGCAAGAAAGCCTATTGATGCAGTCTATAAAGGTCATCCTCTGGGAAACAGAGCAGGTTGAAGAATAGTGGAGAATAAATTTAAAGGCAAAACCAGAAAATATCTAGCACAATCTAACAGTTATATCCTCTCTCATTACTCACTCAGTTCACTTCCAGGTTTAGATGGCAGTGGTTATTAGGGTTAAGGTGTCAAGATCTACAATATTATTTGATAATGCCACAAAGATATAATATTGCCAGGTAAGAGCTATAAAATGATTTTGAAAAGTAAATAGGAGCACTTATGGCTGGGGAGTACCCTGGATCTTTCACTCCTATTCACTCTCTGCCTCTAAGAATGTCCTCACAGTTAACAACCCCTACATAGCATACAGGCCATGCAGTACTTTTCTTCTCCTAGCGTTGTCATAAAAAGACCTTCTCATTTTTTTCTGGGGGTGCTCATTTTGAGGCAAAGTAAATGAAACCCAGTGAGGAAAAGTAGAAAAATTATTTTACATTTCCCTTCTGCAGTCTTTTTAATATTCAGTTATGAGGAATCATATTTGTTAAGAACTTCATAGAAAATATATTTATTGCTTTAGGTATCTCATATGTGGCACATGCAGTCTCCAAATTGCAAGGCATCATGGAAAAATTATACCAAAAATAAAAGTCTAACATGATAAAATTAGCCAACTTCTTCATTCATTTAGGAAAGAACAAACAGAATCCCATTTGCCTGGCCAGTTAGAAAATCCCTCAGAACATCCTGCCACTGACAAATCTCTGGAACCCTCCTACCTTGTAACCTTCATTGCTGCTCTACCTGGCTCTATCAAAAAAGCACATTTTAATTACATCTATTTCAGTTTTATCATGAGTTATTTTCTCTTTTATACTCTTCCCTGACTGCCCTTTTTCCCACTAATATAAATCCCTTGATTTCTAAATCTAATCAGCTCAGCATTACCACACATCCTAACTTTTGTCAACAGTCCGTGCTCCTCCAGCCTTACTTTGCAGAATTAGCCAAGTACCCTGATCTTTGTATGGATTTTTGAATGAATCATATTCTTTTTTTTTCTTTTTAAAAATTGAAGTATAGTCAATTTAATGCTGTGTTAATGTCTGGTGTACAGCACAGTGATTCAGTTATACATATACACATATATATATATACCTTTTAATATTATTTTTCATTATAGGCCATTACAAGGTATTGAATATAGTTCCCTGTGCTACACAGTCGGACCTTATTGTTTATCTATTTTATATATAGTAGTTGGTATCTAATGCTTCCTTTTTACTACAACTTGCTAACCACACCAAACCTTCTTGAATATATGTTATCTCTAAAGAGTAAAAATTGTTATAAATATACAAAATAGGAAGGAAAAATTAAAACATTTGTTTAAACATTTTTTATTTTTATGATTACTTCTTGGATAGTCAGCCTATCATATAAAGTCAGTACTGGGTCTCCATCTAGTGGCCAAAATTTCCACTTGTAAATTCTAAAGGATCTCATTTTTCAGTCCATTTCACTGAGACTGAATCATAAAAGATAAAAGACATGATAGATTATCCTAAAAAGAATACATAAACTCATTTAATTAATAATTCATAAAGTCATAAATTTGATAATGCATAAATTAAAGGCATACTTATGAAATAAAGTCCAGCATTGTTAAGAATAGGGGCAAATCTCATGCAAGAACAACAAATCTGTTTTGAACTGAGCCCAGAGAGAAATTGTCACAGTCAGAAACTGCATTTATGTATTCATTATTCAGCAAATATTTATTGAGCACATGTTATATGTCAACATATACCCTAAGTGCAAGGGCTAAAGTGAACAAGATAAGCAAATTTCTTCTCTTCAAAGAGCTTACATTCTGATGGGGATAGATAAAAACATGTACCATAATATCAGCTTGTCATTAATCTTTGTAAATAAAACAAAGCAGAATAACAGGATAAGGATTCATAGAGGTGGAAATTTACTTTATAAAGAATGATCAGGATTGGCCTCTATAATAAGGCAATATTTAAATAAGAGGCTTGAATAAAGCAAGAAATTTATGTATTCCTTAGGAAAAGCATTTTAGACTAAGGAATAGTACATACAAAGGGCCTGAGGTAGAAACATGTGTAAAGATGAGTTAAGTAGAATAGTGTGGCTGGAGAACAGTGAGTGACAGGAAAAGTGAAAGACGAGGTGAGAGAGAGCAATGGGCCAGATCATGTAGGGCCTTACGGGCCACTCAAGGACTCTGAATTTTATTCTAAATGTGGGGGAAAGCCATTGGAGGTTTTGGACATAATCAGATTTGGGTTTTAATAGGTTCACTCTGACAGCCATGTGAAGAACATACTGGGTATGTATTGAGGGGAGGGAAATAGGGGCAGCAGGGAGACCATTTAGAAAACTGCAGCAGTAATCCAGGTAAGAAATGGTGGTGGCTTACACTCTGTTGATAGCAACGCGAGGGGTAAAATGTAAGAGGGATGTGTTTTAAAGGTAGTACTAATAGGAATGTTTGTGAGGTACAAAAGAAAAAGAGCAATCAAGGATAAGATCAAAATTTTTTGTCATGACAACAGGTGAACAGGAAACAAACTACTAAGATTAAGGACACTGCAGAAAGAGAAAATTTGAATAGGAAAGATAAGAATTTAATTTTAGACCAGTTAAATTTGAATTGGCTATCCACTGAAAACTTCAAGAATGTAGTAGGATATATGGATCTGCAATTCAAGGGAAATAAAAGAAATGAAGATTTGAACTCCAAACAAGTGTTTTGTAGTATGTGTTGTTGATCAATGGGAAAATGTGGATGGTTCACTCAATACAGTCTACCAAAATGAGTTGAACACATGTCAAACTGATGGCAAAATAATTCAGAACATGAAGTTAACTTTTACAATTGATTAGTTTCAAAGTTCCAAGGTGCTGACAGTAATAGCCCAGGCAACATGATGTACAAAGAAAATAAAAGTTTGTCATTTCACAGATGCTTTCACTTCTGGTGGAGTGACGACAAGACAAAGAATATAATAGGAAACAAGCAATATGCAAGAATGTACAGGATAGGAGGGGAAAACGGAAAGAGAGGAAGAATTAGTGACAATAACCAGAAAGTGTGTAGGCCAGAAGGACAATGGTGGTGACATGACTAGAAAGCTAAATTATAGAACAAAACTTGCCCTTTTTCCCCAAAACTAATCACATTTAATAATTTCATTTCATTTTTAGGAAGACTATTCCAAATATTAAACCATACTAATATCTCAGTTATGCAAAATAGTCAAAAAAAACATATTCCAGATAAGTGAATTTTTAAATGACTTGAGACTGGTATGTCTGGGCTTGGCCACATTGGTTGTTCTACTTGTCTGCTACCACACTCACGATGTAAACTTTTATGTACTGATAATATTACTACTTAATGTGTGATAAAAGCTATTTTCTTCTTTGGAGATAACGTAGGTCAAGTCTGTTGACAAAGAATGACGGATACCCTGGCTAATTCCTGCTGTATGGTGTATGTTTAGATCAACACATATTAGCTGAATGTTTACTATACATTTAGCCCTATGTTAAGTATTAAAAAATGAGGTAATAGTCTTTAAGTATTAAGTATTGAAATGATAATCTCTATCCTCAAGAAATAAACATACAACCAGATAAATCAAATAGATAATACTGCAGTCTGAGAACTATCTGGGGTGGGGTGGATGTAGGACTTCACTTAACAAATGGTTTCTGAATGAACAGTTAACTTTTTAGAAGATTATTACTCTTTAATAAGGAATAAGGCCTCTTCCTTCAGTTTACAGTGACATTCAGAAGTGTACGGGAGGAGGGCTTTTTTTTTTAGTAAGTGTACAAATAATTTCCCACATGAGATTAAGGAATCTTATAATGGGTTTAGTTTGGAGGACAGAGATATAGCAATCAGGCAGCCCAATATTTTTTTTTCCTTTCCTTCCTGTTTCAGACAGTCCAGAAATACCTGCATGAGGGTATACTGATTCTAAGTCTCTGAATAAAACTTTTCTTATTTATTTTGTGCCTTCCCAAAAGGTCCAAATTACCTGTTTCCCAATAAAAATCTAAAATTGGATATAAGGAATAAAGTGCAAACAAAATGACTTTGAGGTATCCCTGCAAATATCCATCACAATGCTCTTTATATTAAAAAAGAAAGATGGAGCCCAAAGTATCTTTAAAAGCAAGAACTAAGAATACAAAAAGGAATATATGTATGTTTATGTATGACTGAAACATTACGCTGTACACTAGAAACTGACACAGCACTGTAAACCAATTACACTTCAATTAAAAAAGCAAAAATTTAGGAAGTCAAATAATGTCAGGGGCTATTAACGACAGGGAGGAAAGGAAACCTTTTACATCGTGAGAGTATAGAATGGTGCAGCCATTTGGAGAGCAATCTGGCAATGTTTTCTGAAATTAAGTATGCTCATACTCTATGGTCCTGCAATTCCATTCATATGTGTATCCACTAGAGAATGTTAACTAAAATCTAAAGGGGACACATATGATGACAGTTCTACTGTATAAGCCATAAAACAAAATTTACTTGTTAAATAAAATTTAAGAATTTTGTACAATGTAGGACACCATCATAAAAGAGAAGATACTTGCAAGTGCCCAAAACCACAAAGAATATCTGGAGTGGAACTACCCAATAGTGCATGAGTTCTATCCACATGTGACTATTTAATTAATTTTGTATGTAACTGATTAAAAAGTCAATTCCTCAATCACAGTAGCCAACAGTTACTGTGCTGAACACCTACATGTGGCTAGTGGTCCCTGTACTGGGCAAAACAGAATAACATTTCCATCACCACAGAAAGTTCTATTGGATATTTCTGATTCAGAATATATAAGGAATTCAGGCAAATCATAAGGGGCGGGGGGCGGCCTATAGTAAAATAGGATAAGGATATATATGATACCATGCGTAAAAATACTCTCAAAAGTACTAATAAGAAAAATAAAAATGAAAACATTGTATCACTAGTATACCATTCATACTAACCAAATCAAAGCTGGGCAGTATCGTCTTGGTGGGAATGTAAAGGTACAGGAATGATCGTTCACTGCTGGTGGGAGTGTAGACTGGTGCAGCCATTCCAGAAAGCAATCTAACACTTCTCAGTCAAATTAAATATATGTATTCTTTTTCTCAGAAAAGAAGGGAATAGGAACAGAAATTCCTATAAAAAGAAGGAAATGTTCCAATTTTTAAAAAGGGAGGAGGAGGATAGCTCAGTGGTAAAGTGCACACTTAGCATGCAAGAAGTCCTGGGTTCAATCCCAGTACGTCCATTTAAAAAATAAGTAATTAATTAATTAACTTTTAAATAAACTGACCAAGGTTCTGCACATTAAAGAAAAAAATAAAAACAGAAACCAAAAATAGGGGAAAAGGAGTAGAAATTTTATAAGAGCAGTAGCATAAATGACCACCAAAGCCAAAGATCTAATTTTTAATCTAAGAAATGTCCATTAAAATTACAGTTGGGACCACAACCATGGTGAGTAGAGGAGAGTTAGGTCTGGTGACCGCCATGTCAGAAGAATGGGGATAGTGAAGATGGCCTGCTGGTCAGGTGATTGGTTACTTAAAATAGGATTGAACAAATAAGTAAATATATTGAGGACTATGGGACTCAGATTTTGGTTAGAGAATTACAAATATTAAAAAAACTCCAGAATTGGAGTTCAGTATAAACTTGTGGCTTTCAAATAAAAAGATGGATGCATGTGGGGATAGATATAAATGTCTATGTAGACACATATGTATATAAACAAGGAATACATATATATAAACATTTATATACATACAAATAAAAATTTTTATATATTTCTATGTCTATTTCTAGCTTTACCCACTAAGAGGGTGTCAAGACAAACACTATAAAAAAAGCACACCAAGGCCCAGATCTCAGTTTGTAATTATCATTTTTCACTAAAAGATAGCAGGGCTCCTTGGAGAAATGCCTCATTCCAAGACTAGGATACCCTGAAGTAAAGGAAGAACTCAAAGAATTACTAGGACATATCAAACAGAGAAATCAGCTTCAAGGGGTTCACATGACCAATCCTGTGACAACATAGAGATCAAAATGCATGCTGGTAACAATGGATTATAATCTATGAAATAAAATAGAAATCTATGAGTCATTACTAATATATGAATAAATGAATAAATAAAATTGTGTAGGCAGAAAGAATGATGGAATTAAAAATCTTCTGGCAACCACTGTAGTAATATTTGATTAGACAAGAATCATCGAGGACACCAAAACTAGTAGGTGAACATTAGATGAATAAGAGGCTATTTATGCAGCCTCACAAAACAGTTTTTAATCAAGCATTAAGCATAAAATTTATCAAGATAAATCCAGAAGACACTAACCTAAGAAAATGACAGAAGTCAGTATCAACAGTAATAGTACAAAGTGACACTGTATCAGCTGATATAAGTAGAGAACAGAGCATCATTCCTATGGAATTCATACCGAAGTACACAAACAGAATTTAATCACAAAAAACATTAAACCCAAATTGAGAGTAATTCTACATTAATTGGCTTGTGTTCTTAAAAAATATCAAAGTCATGAAGGTCAAGAAAATTAAGAAACTGATTCAGATTTAAGGAGACTAAGAGACATGACTACTAAAGGCAACGTATCACTTACACTGAATCCAAGATCAAAAAGAACAAGGAATTATAAAGGACACTGCTAGGATAACCAGCAAAATGGGGGTCTAGGCACTGGATGGTAGAACTGTATGTCTATTTCCTGATTATATGCAAGAAGTATCCTTGTTTACAGGAAATTTACACTGAAATGTTTTAGGTATAACATATGCAATTATTCTCAAATGGCTAAGGAAATTACATATGGATATAATATTATACACACACATACATTCATAAATACAGTTATTCCCTCCTTATTCATGATTTCATTTCTGTGTTTCAGTTATCCATGGTCAACCCCAATCCAAAAGTATTAAATGAAAAACAACAGAAAGAAACAATTCATTTGCATAGCATTCTGAGTAGTATGATGAAATCTCAAGCTACCTGCTCCATCTAGCCTAGGATGTGAATCATCACTTTCTCCAGTGTATCCATGCTATCTATACTACCCACCCATTAGTGTAAGAAAAAACATAGTATATACAGGTTTCAGTATTATCCAAGGTTTCAGGCCCCACTGGAGGTCTTAGAATATAACCCACACAGATAATGGGGGGCCTACTGTAAATATACATGCATATATATATATATATATACACAAAAATACATAAAAACTCAGAAAGAGAATAGGGAAAATATGGTTAACTGGGAAATCTGAGTGAAGTTTAAGAGGAATAATTTTATTCTTGTAACTTTTATGTTAACATGTAATGGGTTTATTAATATTAAAATAAGTATTTTAAAACATTCTCTTTTAACTTATACTACAAAAGTTATTTTTTATTATAGTTGATTTACAATGTTGTTAATTTCTGGTGTACAGCATAGTGATTGTTATACATATATATATTCCTTTTCATATTACTTTTCATTATAGGTCATTACAAGGTATTGAATATAGCTCCCCGTGCTATACAGGACTTTGTTGTTTATCTCTTTTATACATGGTAGTACCTACGAATTCTGAACTCACAATTTATCCCTCTGCACCCTCTTTACGCTTGGTAACCATAAGTTTGTTTTCTGTGTCTGTGAGTCTTCTGTTTTGTAAATAAGCTCATTTGTGTCCTTTTTTTTTTTCAAATTTCACATGTAAGTGATACCATATGGTATTTTTCTTTCTCTTTCTGGCTTACTTCACTTAGTATAACAATCTCTGGGTCCATCAATGTAGCTGCAAATGGCATTATTTTATTCTTTTTTATGGCTAAGTAGTATTCCTTTGTATAAATACGCCACAATTTCTTCATCATTCATCTGTCAGTGGACATTTAGGTTGCTTCCATGCCTTAGCTATTGTAAATAGTGCTGCTATGAACATTGGGGTGCATGTATCTTTTCCAGTTAGAGTTTCCTCTGGATATATGCCCAGGAGTGGGATTGTTGGATCATACGGTAAGTCTATTTTCTGTATTTTAAGGAATCTCCATACTGTTTTCCAAAATGGCTGCACCAAACTACATTCCCACCAACAGTGTAAGAGGGTTCCCCTTTTTTAAAACTTACTTCAAAATAAAGTTTTTAAAACTATAATGAGATTCATTTTATATCCAAATTAGTAAATATTTAAATGCCAAACAATATTGTTTTATGACGTTAATACTAAATCCTTTTCAATTTAAGTCAGCAATTAGAATGGTGTTCACAGTCAATATTATTCATCATTTTTTGGGAAATTTTAGCCTATGTTATCAGAAAAGTAAATGAAATAAATGTAAAGATATGTTAAAATATTTCTTTTACTAATGACATTATTTTATAACTAGGAAGTAAAAAACTAGAAATAATTTGATACACTGACAAAACACAAAATATATAAAAATCCAACAGATTCTCTTTAATCCAAAAAAAAGCACCAGTAAGTAGAAATAAAAAAACAGACTACATTTCAATAGTTAAAATAAATTTAACAAGAAATGTATAGGACCTACATAAATGAGACTGAAATCTTATTTAAAGACATAGTTCAAGATCTGACAAAAAGAAGAAAGAGCAGCAGTCTAGCCTGCTTTGGATTCTCTAAAAAGGCTTAAAAAGCTTCAATTTTCAAAGAAGAAATAATTCAATGCACAAAAATATCCACTTACAAAATATGGTATGTATTCAATGTAATTTTTATTAAAATACCAAAAGTTTTTCTTCCCTAAAAGTTGACAAAATGATCTTAAACTTTACCTGAAAGAATAAATACTGAGTAGAACTATAAGAAATAATAATATGGGGGCAGGAGACTTGCCTTACTGGAAATCAGAACACATTATAAAAATATGAAAAAGAAACAGCATTTGTATAGCAACAGATTAGTGGAATAGAAGAGAAAATCCAAAATCAGATTCCAGAACATGTAAGATTTAATATACTACAATGGCTGTAGTTGAATTTTATAGGAAAAGATTGGTTTAATAAACGTTCATGACAAAATTTGCCACTGATCTTTTAAAAAAAGTAAAATTGCATCCCTTATTTATACCTCAGGTTAAAAAAAAAGTGACAGCCGGCAGCAGCATTCCAAGATGATTTGAACCAAGTGTCAGGCTAAGAAAATCTAGAAAACTTGAACAAAATATAAGATATATTTGTTTGACATTATCAGAGAACAATCAGAGTAATAAAATTTCCAAAGCCAAAGTCCAAGAAAGCAGAAAAGAGAGCAAAGAAGCCTGGCACTTGAGACAACTTTATCCAGAAGGGACAGTTAGCTGTCAAAAGCTATGACTGAGACTCTACAAAGCTGAGCAAAGCTTTTGGCAATTTCATGAAGCTGGGAAACCCTGAAGTTCAGTGTCTTCCATGAGGGCAGGGCCCCAGAAAGCTAAACAAAGGATTAGTGAAACAGAAGATACGTCAGTATAAAATATATAGACTGAAGCTCACAAAGTAGAAAATAAAATGCCATGAAATGATGGTCAACAATGCTAATTACTAGAGAAATGCAAATCAAAACTACAATGAGGTATTACCTCACACCAGTCAGAATGATCATCAAAAAGTCTACACACAATAAATGCTGGTGAGAGTATGCAGAAAAGGGAACCCTCCTACACCATTAGTGGGAATGTAGATTGGTGCAGCCAATATAGAAAACTGTATGGAGGTTCCTTAAAAAACTAAAAATAGAGTTACCATATAATTCAGCAATCTCACTCCTGGGCATATATCCCAAAAAGACAAAATTTCTTATTCAAAAAGACACATGCATCCCAATGTTCATAGTAGCACAATTTACAACAGCAAAGACATGGAAGCAACCTAAATGTCTACTGACAGATGAGTGGATAAAGAAGTTGTGGTGTATACACACACACACACACATATACACATACACATACATACAAATACATATATACAATGGAATATTACTCAGCCATATAAAAGAATGAAATATTGCCACCTGTAGCAACATGGATGGATCTAGAGACTACCATACTCAGTAAAGTCAGAGAAAGATAAATATCATATGGTATCACTTATATGTTGAATCCAAAAAAATGATACAAATGATTTATAAATCAGAAACAGACTCAAAGATATAGAAAACAAACTTATGGTTACCAACCGGGCATGTGGGGGGAGGGATAAATTAGGAATTTGGGATTAACTGATATGTATTATTATATATAAAATAGGCAAACAACAAGGACCTATTGTATAGCACAGGGAGCTAGATTCAATACCCTGTAATAACCTATAACAGAAAAGATAGATATATAGATGTGTGTATAACTGAATCACTTTGCTGTACACCTGAAACGCAAATCGACTACACTTCAATTTAAAAAAAAAAAAAAGAAAATGCCATCAGAGTATGTGACAAAGTGAACCTCTAACATAAGTGTACTTGGAATCCCAAAAGGTAAGAAGAGAGATAATGGGCAAAAGAAATATTTAATGATGAGATATATATATGAGAATTTATTAAAACTAAAAAATTCTAGCTTAAAAATTCAAAAATACCAACCCCAAACAGGTAATAACAAGCCACAAACAAAAGTGTTCCAGGCACATCACAGAAAACCTTATTTAAAAAAAAAAACAAAAACTTAAATCTGCCAAGGGAAAACCACTTAGAACTGACTTAACAAAAAAGATCAAAGTCTTAAGATAATGGAAAGGTATCTTTAAAAGTCTGAAAGAAAGTAACTTCCAGAATTCTAAAATTATATTAAAATTAAAATATTGTAGTTAGAAAAAAACTATTCTAAAATTCTATATCCAAAGAAAACTCCTCTCAAAACTGAAGGCAAGATACATTTACAGGCAAAAATGAGACAATTCCTCATCATAAGGCATGTGTTAAAGGAAATATTAAGCAAGTTCTTCAGAAAGAAGTAAAAAGACACCAGAAGGAAACATGAAAATACAGGAAAAACAGAAGACCAAGTTAAATGGTAGAAATATGGGTAAATATAATTATTTAAATCTATCAAATAATAAAACTATCAAAATAATATTTCATGATATTAAAGTGTATGACAGCAATAATACAAAAAGAAAAGTGGTAAATGGAGTTAAGGTATTCTAAGACACTATCATTGTTTAGCAAATAGGAAAAATAATTTAGACTCTACTAAATCAAGGATGCATGTAATAACCTCTGGGTAATCAACCATTAAAGAATTGTGAAGTAATGTATAACTAACAGAAAAATGTGATAAAAATAAAACGGATTTTTTAATTCAAAAGAAAACAAGAAAAAACAGGAGAAATAGAAAACAAGTAGTAAGACAGTATATACAAACCAAACATATCTCTAACTACATAAATATCAATGGAATAAATATTCCATTTGAAAGAAAAATAGACTGGAGGGAAATAAATGGTGTATGACATACATACCTTAACTAGAAAGACAAAGTAAGTTTGAAAGTAAAAGGTGTTAAAAACTGTAACATGAAAAATCAACCAAACGCTAACCCAATAAAAGCCAAAAACTGGCATAATATGAGGCAAAGACGGCATTAAGGCAAGAAACACTGCTCGAGGTAGAAAGAAGTCTTTTATAATAACTAAAGGCCGAACCACCAGGTAGGTGTAACAGTTCAAATGTGTATGCACCTAATCACATATCTTCAAAATATATAAATCCTAACAGTAACTAAAAAGAGAAAGACAAATCCACTATTAAAGTGAGAGACTATATCACTCTCACCAACCAAAATAAAAATCTGAAGAAAATTGGTAAGGATAAAAAACACTCAAACAGCACAATTAACAAAAATGACCTAAATGACACATTTGGAACATTGCAACCCAACCATCATTTAGTGCATAGTATTTACAAATGCACATATAAGATTAACAAAATTGGTTAAATGTGGTTTGAAAGACTAAATTATTCAAGTATGTTCTCTGAACACCATAAAATTAAGTTAGAAAGAAATTTTTAAAATAACTTGAAAGTACCCAAATGTTTGGAAATCAGTAACTTCTAAGTACTCCACTGTTCAAAAAAGAGATGGAAACGGAAATTAGAAAACATTTTAAGCTGAATTAATATTGAAAATATAACTATCTCAAGAAGTTAAAAAAGATAGCAAATTAAATCCAAAGAAATTAAAACTAAGGAATAAATAACAGAATTTAACAAAATAAAAATAAATATCCTCATCCAGCACCCAAATCCTGGTGTCTAATAAAACATTCTCAAATAAAAGAAACCAGACCACTTTGGAGAAATGGTTGATTCTAGGGCTTGTGCAGGGGATATGTAAGATGTATCTGGAGCATCATTTAGTGCCAAAAGCAAAATGTGTTCAAAAACAAAACAATGAGGTTAAGTAATAGGAAACAGAGAAGTCAACTGAAAGAGCCCCCAGTGGCCAAAGCTGGAACCATTTGAGCAATAAAGAACACAGGCTTGGATTACAATCTAAAGTGTGACATAAATATACATGAGTCCATACTAATATAAATGATTAAAAAATTAAATGGGAGAGAGCAGACAAATATCTGGTACAGAAGAATCTCAACTAATTTATGTAGTAGCTACTCCCTCCACAGAAGAAGTGCATAACTTTTCACCCATTTAAAGCATGAGACACACATAGCAACTTCCTTCTAAAAAGTACAGCGTGAAAAAGGGAACTACACAGAAGAAATCTGCTCAACACAGCCTCAGGTAAAGTGAACGAGATTTACATAATTAGTCTCTTCATGTTAACAGCATGTACCTTTGATATAATGTGAGAATAACAACTTACCTCAGTAGTCTTCCTACCACTCATATTCCCTAACTATCAGAAATAGCCAATATCAGAAAATATAAAAAAAGATATCACCATAGATCCTGCAATTATTTAAAACATCCTAAGAGATTATAAACAAATTTATGCCAACAAATTTGAAAATCTGCAAAAAATGGGCAAAAATGTTTATCAAATCTTACACAAGAAAACAGAAAATCTAGATGATCATGTTTTTTAGAACAGAGTCTCCATTTTTAAAATTTTCCTACAAAGAAATCTTCAGGCCAAATGGCTTCACAGATGAATGCTTTCAAATATGTAAAAAAGTGTAACAAAATTTTAATAAAATCTTTCAGAGGATAGAAATAAAATATACTATCTAATTCAGTTTAGGAGAATAATTTACCCTTTTCATCAAAACTTCTAAAGTTATTAGAAGAGAGAAAAGGTTTAGGCAAATCTCTCTAATGATTATAGAGACAAAAATCCAAAACTTAGAAAATTAAATGCAGAATACAAAAATGATAGCCCATCATTATTAATGAGTAGAACTTATCCCAGGAATGTAAGGTTGATTTACTATTTTAAAGTGAAACAATGAAATAAATCACAAAAGTAGGAAAAAAAATTACATGATCATATCAATAGAAGCAATCTGATGGAATTCCATACCCATTCATACTAAAAAGTGTTGCAAACTAGAAATAAAAAGAAACTTCCTTGATCTATTGAAGACTATATAAAGGCCACTTTTGCATTCATTATACTTAATCGTGAATTATTAAAGTTTTTTCCAAGATTGGGAATGACACAGGTTGCTCACAATCACTACTTCTATTACACATTATACAGAAATCAAGTACATTAGAGCAAAAAAATTAAGATGTAACAGTAAAAAAGAAAATAAACTCATTTTTCAGAAGCAATTAATAGAAATTAATAAATGAACTTGGCAAGATCACTAGATACAAGATCAATATACAAAAGCAAAATGAACTAAAAATAGTATTTTAAAATTGTATCAATAATTTTTAAATTGTATCAAATACCTAGGACTATAATTAAAGATTTCTATATTGAAAATAATGAAGTATTTTAAAAGAATTCCAAAGAGCCTCAGTAAATGTTAAGAACACACTATATTCATGGACAGGAAGACTCAAATTTTAAATCTATAAATCTATAAATGATCTACAGATTCAATGAAATCCCAGTGAAAGTTACAAAAGAAAATTTTTGTAGAATATTAAAAAGCTAACTTCAAAATGTTCATGCAAAAGCATAAAAGAGCTAAGACAATCTTAAAAAACAGCAAAAAGGCTAGTAGATTTTTACTGGCAGATAGAGACAGCGTAAAGCTATTTGTAATTAAGAGTATGATACTGACTCGTTGTATGGTACTGTCAATGAAAGAAACAGAAAGTCCAGAATACCCAAGCATATATACATACTTTTATGGCCAACAGGATATGTCAGTGCAGTGGGGCAAGTATGGGCCTTTTCTATAAATGCTACTGGGCTAACTGGGTATCTATATGTTAAAAAAAAAAAAGAATACTGACTCATTTCTCATACCTTATATAAAAATTAATTTTAACTGAATTATAGATTGAACTTCAAAGCAAATAAATTATTCTAGAAAACATTTTTCATGAACTTGGGGTATGTAAAGATTTCTTCAATAGGATATAAAATGTACTAAACAAAAAGGAAAATAAATGTATAAACAACTAATTAGAGTTTCTGTTAATCGAAAAAAAAAAAAAAACTACCACAGAAAGAGTAAAAAAGCAAGCTACTAAGTAGAAAAGATAAACCTAGTAACTAATCCCCGGCAGAAAAAAAAAATGTTCATAGCAGCATTATTCCATATAGCCATAAACTAAAACAATTCAAATATCCATCAGCAGAATAGATAAGGAATCCCATATTCACACAGTGAAATACCATACAGCAAGAATGAATGAACTGCTGTACATCATAACTCATATAAAACTCACAAAATGTTAAGCAAAAGATATTGGATATAAAAAATTTATTATATGAATGTATTTGTATTAAGGTCAATGACCAACTAATTGCACTATAATGTTTAGGGACCCAGGTTAGGAGGTAGAAATACAAAAAGCAGCAGGAAGATGATTATCATAGGTATCAGGACAGCAATATGATAATGCAGGCTTAGTAATTAAGGGACAGGAATTGTTCTGAATGGCTGGTTGGTGATTAAATGGGTCTGTTCACTTTGTGATAATTAATACTGACTGTGAATATGCTTTCAATTTTTAAAAGTTTATTGAAATAATTAAATTCCACACAGAATAAGATTTACATGTAACACTTAGACAATAAAACTTTTGCAAAATAAAAAGGGGGGAAGGAAACTGGAAGAATACAATCCACGTGTTAGGGAGACTTTACATCTGGGAAACTCAGTTTCAAAAACAAAAGACAAATATGTTTAATTGTATAAGGAGTTAAAACTCTGTTATATCTTTTTCCACACAAAATATTTGTGAATTGGATGATAAGTAAGGTATTAACATCTTACAATATAAAAACTACAAAAGTTAAAATTAGAAAATTCATAGAATAAATTTAGACTCAAACACATAAAAAGTTAAGATTCTCTAGTAATAAGGAAATTCAAATTAAAATAATAAATCACTTTATACCTCTCACACAGGCAAAAATGTTTAAAATGTTATAAAATCTACAAATGGTGACACAGGGAAAAGGTATTCTCAAAAATCATTCATTGATATTACAGCTGTTTTTGAAAGCAATATGGTAACATCTGTTAAAATTAAAAATTCCTTTTTAACTTAGGGATCTCACTGCTAAAAAGTTACCCCTATGTAAGGATATACACTCACAGATGCGTATTGCAGCTATATTTAAGGTGGCAAAAACTAGAGATAAATGTTTATCAATAAAGAAGTTGCTAAAAACAGAATAAAAATATATCCATATATTTTAAAATTATGAATACATTTTAAAAAGTAAAAGAACTACATTACTTATCTTAGATTTCTAAGAGAAATGCTAGTGAGAAAAGCAAAATGCAGGAAATTATATGATTTTCCAAAAACAGAACAAAAATGTGTACATTGTATGTACATGCTAACATCATTAAATTCACTCATGCACTGAATTATATGCACATGGAGAAAATTTACGCTGTAACGACCTTAAGGCAGGGATGGAGGAATTACATAAGCAGAACTTACATGAATTGTCAAATTAAAATAGAAAAAGGAGAAAAGGAGGGGAATCCAAGCAAATGAAGGAAAAGAAAAAGTGCAGGAAATAACTATACTTTAAAGTTAATGACAAAATCATATTTATTCATTTATGTTACATTATTATATAAGGTACATGCATAATATCGCACATCCTCAAAAAATGCTACCCTCACTTTTAGGTACCTGAAATATCTTTTTCCTTAAAAAGGAAAAAAAAAAGCTTAAAAATTAGGAGAAGATAATCATGGAAAGATGAGCAGAAATAAAGCTAAAAGGAATTTAAACCATATAAGACTGAATCCCACTAGATGTCAGTAAAACCCTCCAAAAAATTAGAAACTTTTTTTTTTGTAACTGCTAGAAAAACTTGCTCTTTTAACCTACAAGTTTTACCTCATAAAAAAATATTAGGTGTATAGATTACCAGGAATGAAGTTCCTTAAAATACAGGTTGAAACCCTTATTAATAAAGGGATTAATATTGATATATATAATTCCCCTATTTCCTAAGTCACCTGTAACATTTTCACATTTTTTAAAACTCATGAATTATGCCCTCTGAAAAGATGACATTTAATATTTAATCAATATGCATTTATCTCATATCTATTATGTATAAAATATGAAGGCAAACTGAAAGAATTTTATTTATTGAACCTTTAATCAAGTAGGCGAACAAAATGTAAATTAAATAGAATGTTTACAAATAAACTGGTACAAACTAGTGTACAAGTGGCACATCAACTATCTAGAACTCAGATAAAGTCATATGACTTAGAATCCCAAAACCAAATAAATGAATAAATAAGCCATTAGGCAGCTAAAATGTGTGTCATAAACATTTTCACTGAAACTCATACCTTACACATTACTAAGCAGCTTTACTACATCTATACACCCAAAGGTCTAATGATTCTTATAATGTATTTAAGTTGTCCAGTTGTTCTAGTTATTACCTCAGAACTTAATATATCAAACAAATATTTTATCAAGTTCGTGCATCCTGCAGCTTACAAATTTGGATGTAATGGAGTTGGCTTGTCTCTGTCCAATGCTGATGGCCTCAGCAGGGACAATTCAAATGGCTGGGGTCTTGAACTGTTGACAGGAATCATTATATATGGCTTGCCCATACGACTTGGGTTTCCTCCCAACCTGGATGCTGTGGCTGGATTTCTTGCATGACGGTCCAGGGCACCAGGTACAAATGTTTCAGGAAATAAGGTGAAAGCTGCATCACTGTTTATAACCCAGCCTTGAAAGATCACATGGCATCACTTTTACCCTATGCTTTCTTTTTTTCTTTTTAATCTGTGTTTATCCGACATTAAAATTACATTTTTAACGTTGTTTATTTGAAAAGATACAATCATTAGATTTTGTTAAGTCATTTCATATTTCAAGATGATAGATACAAAGATTTTGCAAGGTTAAGAGTTTTAATTTTCCAGTGTGTTTTAAAATTTACATATACTTAATATTTAATGATCAAGTTAGCAAGAAATTTTTTTGGTATGTTCTACAATACCCTATGCTTTTATCAAAGCATTCACAAGCCTGCCAAGATCCAAATGGTGAAGAATGGCAAGGTCACACTGGATAAAAGCATGTGAGATGGGAAATACTGTGACAATCTTTGGATAAACAATGTAACATAGCCTTCACTCTGGCTACAATTCACATCATTCTCATTTGCAGAATACATTACACCCTTCAAAGTTTCGATCCATTATGTCATCAGGACTTTTGGACCTCATTATCTAAGTCAAGTCCAAGTACAGATTACGCTCCCAAGAAGTGGTTCCTCAAGTACAGATCCTCTTGATCTGAAGACCTATGAAACAAAGCGGCATGTTACCCCACACATTTTAACATAAAACTGTGGGATGAGCATAGAATAACTTCTGTAGGCACGCTCATCAACAGAAGGAGAACCAGGAGGCATACAGTAATTGTTTGGAAATCACTTTAGCCTAACTAGATTCCTCAAGTTCATTAGGTATATTTTCAGTTTTCCATATTATGGCAATTTTGGTAAGTTTCCAAAGATCTTCAGTCTCCCTTCCTCCAGCTTCCAACATTTTCCTCAGCTTCCTCAAAGTGCCCACTGATAGCCACCTAGGCCTTCCAGGTTCTGCCCACTGCTCAGTCCAAAAGATATGGCAGCCTCTCCCTTCCAGTACTAAAACCTGTTCCAGTTATTATTTCAGCTTATTCCAAAGCCTAGAGATAAAAAATAATGGTATTATTATGATGTTCACAGATTCTGAGAGATAGAAATTTAGACAGTACAGAGCAGAGCTAGCCTCTCTGTGCTTCAAACGTCTGGGCTTTATATAGGGATATTCAAATGGTCACAGGCTGAACTATCAAAAAAGTACCTAAACATTTCTTCTCCGTGTGGCTTGGGTTTCCTCACAGCAAGGCAACCTCAGGTAACTGGACTTCTTACATGACAGCTCAGCACTAAGTACAAGTATTCCAGTGAACAAGCTAGAGGTGCACAGCCCTGTATGGCCAAGCCTCAGATATCACACAGCATCACTCCTCTCATTCTTTGAAGAAGAGAATGGGACAGGAGATAACATTGTGGCCATTTTTGGAAAATAAAATCATCTACAGCAATTTATCAAGAAATAAATGGTGAAGAAGACCAAAGTAATAATGTCAATCATGCATAATGATAGGAGTAAGAATTAATGGCTGCCACACATATCTTTGCTGCTTCTCAAAATCCCACTAAAATAACAGGGAAAAATAAAAATAAAAAGATAAATCCAAAAGGACAAAAATGTATCAGCAATGGAAACAGAAAATTAGTTGATACCTATTCTAATAGGTCTGATCTGGGCAGATTTTGCTGCGAAATGACTGTGGAGAGAAGACACACTCTATCCTATTCCTTGCACGTTTGCCTGCCATCCCCACTCAAATTTCCCTCTCTTTCCTCTCCTAGGAAGGTAATAACTAGCCAAACTGCTCTGAAAACAGAATCCTGGTACAGGATGAGAGTCAATCATCTACTATCTGAAATAACATCAAGGACATTCCTTACAGTGAAGTTTTATTTTTATGAAAGAAGTGAGTGGATGAGGCTCAAAAAACAAAACAAAATGAAACAGGATTTACTGAGATTCTATATAGAAGAAATTAAACTAATGACACCCTGCCCAACCCCAAATGCCTCGGTAATTCCTCTCCACTACTCAGCAGAAGATACATTTATACTCTAAAGAGCAGTTCTCAAACTGTGGTGTGGGTACTACTTTACCAGTCAGTAAGGTAAGAACTGTTTTCATAATAACAAAGATGTGGTTTGCCTTTTCCATTCTCTTTCTCTCATGAGTATAGAATGGAGCTTCCCAAAACTACACGACATGATACAGAATCAGGTTGAATGCAGAAGCAAATATGAGAATCCAACTATCTCCTACTCAGACAGACATTAAAGAAACTTATAGAAATTTAAAATAATGCCGTTATTCTCCTTAAATTTTTTTGTTTTAGAATTATTTTCATAGGATTATGCTAATCTTAAAATTACAATATAAAATTAAATTATAATTAGATTTTTATTTCATAATGAATTTACTGTTTTTAAATCTTCTGTATTTTAACATAGTGTATTTTGATAAGATATAATCCACTTAAACAAAAGCTTTTTGGGATCCTCAATAATTTCTAAGATTATAAAGGGAACTTGAGAACAAAAGTTTGTGATCCACACTCTAGAGAAACTATACCAGAAATAAGAGAGGTTCCTAATTTGGTAATGCCAGGGACAACAGAAGGCATGGGTAACATACTGTGCTCAAATTTTGGAGACAAAGTGAAATTCTATACATAAACTAGAATTCTACTTAGAACTGAATAGTAAGAGTTTTGACCTGTTTCCTAATTTAGCTCCCAGACTGACAGTCTGGCTTATATTTACCAAGCAGTAGATGAGAGGATTATTAGCAGGGAAAACAGATCAGAGAGAAACCAATATAACGAAATGCTTTGCTCCTGAGACATCCCTCAGCCCATGAACGGAGAAGTTCCAGTCATTGCTTTAGTCCCTTCACTAATCAACGTAAGTGGACAAAAAAGTGAGGAAAATCTTAGAGAACAAAACCATCAGTGCAAAGAGTAAAACAAAACTTAAGAAAAAATAACTTTGCAGCAATGAAATAAAATATATGTCTATAAAAAATAACCACAAAGATATGAAAGATCCTCTCAGATGAGTACGTGGCTCCCCTAAGATAAAAGGATCTCACATGTATTCTGATGGCTCACAATCAAAGTATGAAGCATGTCCCAGGTGACTGAGAGAAAAGCTTTTCATATGTTTGCCTTTACTCTTTTTCTCCTGCCATACTGTATCTTTAACCTTAGTTCATGAGTATGTAAGAGTCTTGTGAATACTTTCAATTACCTGACCCTGTGTAATTACTGCAATGTGTTAGGTCAAGTAGCTTAGAGTAGCTCTAACAGGTTGCTCAACTGGTTGAGTAAAATGTGGACTCAGTGGTATCCTACATTAAAACTGAGATGTCCAGAACTTTATTTGTATAACACAGGACAACGGTTCTCAAAGGGTGGTCCCCAGATAAGCAGCACCAGCATTACTCAGAGATTGTTTAGAAGTAAAATTCTCAGGCCTCCTCCAGAGCTACTAAATCAGAAACTCTGGCAGTGGGACCCAGAAATCTGTTTTAACAAATCCTCCAGGAGATACAATACATGTAGAAGTTTGGAAACCCTCAATATAGAAGAAAGTGAAAGTTACAGGGATATAATAATGTGACTGTATTTATTACATGATCTGTTCACTGATTCCCTAGGCCCCAAGGAGCATTCAAAGAACATTCTCTTCACAACTGATTTAAGAAATACACTGGGGTAAAGGTTCTGTAGTGACTATTATCAGCATGCCAGGAATGAAAGTGAAATATGCTGCCTTTATTACGGACTCATTATAATCATTAAGAATGATGGGAATTTGTTGAGGAGAGGCAGCCAAGATGTCAGGGTAGGAAGACATTGAATTAACCTCCTCCGATAGACATACCAAAATTATACCTACTTACAGGAGCAACTATCTATGACAGCAACCTGAAAACTAGCAGAAAATATTTTCAACGATAAAAGACGTTTAAATAGAAACATAATGATACAGGTAGGAGGAGGGGAAACACGGTATAGTCAGGATCCACAGCCCCAGGTTAACCACCCAAAACAAGAGGAGTATTACAATTGTAGAGGTCTTACCCAAGGAGTGAGGTGTCTGAGCCCACACTGGGCTCCCTGGCACAAGGGTCTTGCACAGGGAAAATGAGACCCCAGAATGACTTTGATGACCAGCAGGGTTTTTGTTCAGGAGAGCCAGAGAGCCATAGGAAACAGAGACTTGATGCTTAAAAGGCACATGCCAATTCTTACACACTGAGTCCCAGCACAGGGGCAGTGATCTGAAAGGACTCATTTGTCTATCTTGAAGAGCCTCTAGAGACAGGAGTCAACAGGGACTTCTCTTGGGGACACAGCAGGTTTGGAGAACCTCCTGTACCACAAGGACTCTGGTGTGGGCAAGCACCATTTTGGTTCTTCCTTCTAGCCTATTAGTGCTGGGCGCTTACCTGCTCACCAGCAGGCTGCACAAAACCTGAGCTCCCACACCCCGCCACAGACAGAACACTCCAGGATCCAGCCCCAGCTACCAGCAAGCACGCATCAGCCCCAAACCCCCCAGGCAATACAGAAAGCTCTGCAAGGACCAAGCCCTGACCTCCAGCAGGTGTGCACCAGCCCCAAACTGTCCCAGACCACATATACAGTGTAGAAATGTGACCCTATTATCTTGTGGACCAGCTCCAACCCTAAGCTCTTTCAGGCCACAGAGCCAACTATGTAGGAAGCCTACTCCATCCTCTAGCAGGTTCACAGCCACATGATGCATAGCCTTGCAGTCAAACAAGAGGGGCCGATACCACTACCACAACACCCACAGTAGTTGGCCCTGCCAAAATAGAAGGGCCCATGCAGGACACACAGGGAGCACCCTTAGAACATATAGCTCTGGTGACCGGAGCAGAGCATGCTGCTGGGCCCCACAGGATATCTGCTACATAAGACTACTTCTCCAAGACTCGGAAACATAACAGACCTACCAAATACATAGAAATAAACATATTCCTAGAATGACATAAATAACCAAAACTGACTTCAGAAAACCTCTATCACAAACAAGCAAAAAAAAAAATGTAGTAGTAGTAAATAGCAATTTTCTCACAAAGGAAAAGTCCATGCCCATCCAGCTTAACTGGTGAATTCTGTCAAATTTTAAAGCAAGAAATACTACCAACCCTACATAAAATTTTTTGCACAATAGAGGAGACATTTCCCATTAGGTTACCCAAATGACAAATATGGACTAGACATCACAAGAAAACCTACAGACCAATATTTCTCATTAACAAAATTCCTTAAAAAATATAATCATCTGTCTGCATATTTAGTCTATTTATTGCTTTTAGCTAGGTTTTCATCTGGGCAAATGAGTTTTCTGATTTTAATTGGCTCCTCTTTATAGTTTCTAGTTCCTTTTACAATAATTTGTATTTCTATCAATAAACTCTCTTAATTCCTCGTGTTTTTTATATTTTTATCATCTCCGTTTTGAACTCAGATTCTGGTATACTGTAGAGATTTATTTCATTGTTTTTTCTTCGAGGGGATTTCTCTCATTCTCTTAATTTCAAGTGGTTCCTCTGCTTCTCCATTTTACTTGTATTTCTCTGACTATAAAGTTAGGAGTAACAACTGTCTATTGCAGTCTTGAAAGACTGTTTTATGTGGGAGCATCCTTGTGTAGCCAGCGTGTGTCTAGTATTTTCGTTGCAAGGCTGTTTTTTTATCATGGATGGCTGCCGCATCTTTCCTCTGTGTGCTGCCTGTTATCCCCTTGATAGGAGGTGTGATTAGTGTTGACGTGACCAGAACCTACACTGGGTGTTGAGTGGGACCTCTTGTTTGCTCTGTGGTTGCCACAGCCCTGTCAGAGGCCGGGTCTGCTTCCCAGTTGTTGGAGTAGAAGCTCCCAGATCCGTTTCTGTGTGAGGGTGGCAGGACTGGAGTGCTTCTGCTAGGTGAAAAGCAACTGAGTATTCCTCTGTAGGTGTCCACCTGGATGTGCCCTCTGTGGTGTCACCTGTCACCAGCTGTGCATGCTCACAAAGTACACTGCCACTAGTGCTGCCCTCAGCCATGGGAATGCAGGTGGCCTACTCTGGTGTTCCTCAGGCACTGTGCTCACAAAGCACCAGGGCAGACCTGTTGAAGTCGGGTGCCAGGACCCGCTGCAGTCACACACAGTCACAAACCAAACCTGGATCCACCCTGGGCTACAGGGTCAGCCCAGACCCCAGCCCTGCCTCCACACGCCCACTGTTAACACTGGACCTGCCCCAGCTGCACACAAATATCCTGCTTGTATGTCCTGCATGTGTGGAGTTTACAAACGTTAATGATGGCATATATCCACCAAAGCCACCTGGAACAACTCAAATTTCAGTCCCATTTCTGAAGCTGTGTGGTCCCACCTCTATTCAGAAGCAACCTGTCAGCGACTGCACCCTTCCAGAGCAAGCCGAGGAGACTCCATGACAGAGTCCTCTCTCTCCTTTCACTAGTGTGGGTTAATGGGGCTTTCATGGCAAGGCCACCCCTCCATGAGCACTGAGGAGGAGGCTACTATGGCAAGGTCCTAACCCTCCCTTAGTACACATGCCAATGGGGCTTTTCATGGCAAACCTGGGCTTCTTTGCACCCACTGCCAGCCTCAGCCCTTGCCTCACTCCAGCCAGCCACCTCAAGCTATATCCTCAAAGCAAATCTCAGTCCCCTCCCCAGGTCTGTCCTCTGAAGCCTGAGCTTCAGCTCCCAGCGCTGTCACGCATCAGCAGCTTGCTGCTCCGGCTGGGACTGTGCAGGCCCCCTCGCTGGCTTCTCTTCTGTCTGTCTGCTGCCAAGTTGTTTCTGGGCTCTCCTCTGAGCCTCTCCTGCTCCCCTCTGTCCTGGCTGATCTCCTTACTGGTGAAGAGGCTTCCCAGGGCGAGGGCACTTTCCCTCCTTCATCATTCCCTATCCAGGGCACAGGCCCCATCCTTTTTCAGTCTTACACAGTTCTATGAAGACTTTTCTTTTAGCTCCATCATATAAGATCTTCCGCCAGAGTTCAGAAGGTATTCATTCTGTGAGA
The DNA here is from genome assembly GCF_048564905.1 of Vicugna pacos. NCBI lineage: Eukaryota > Metazoa > Chordata > Mammalia > Artiodactyla > Camelidae > Vicugna > Vicugna pacos. Next base: position 47,311,965 of record NC_133001.1, read on the forward strand.
ACTACTTCACATGTAGACGTAATTTTTACGTATCTGTGGGAGAGAGTGAGCTCTGGATCCTTCTATTCCACCATCTTGAACTTCTCCCAGCTAGTAGTTGGCAATATTCTATTACTGAACTGCATAGTGGTTACATGGGTGTTCAATCAGAAACAAACCCTCCAGCTGTACCCTTTTGCAGTCCACACTTTTTTATGCTACATACAAAAATAATAAAGGTTTAAAAATGCATTGCACCAATAGCTAATGATGATGTGCATAGAATGCTCTAGGCTAAGGATGCTATTTTCCCCTTTCTAGGTTTTCCTTTAACCTTGATGTTTGATATTTCATTTCCATTAATTTTAATTTTGAAATCCCTGCAATAGATACCAGAATTATCACATTTCTCTCTTCTTCTTTTAATAGTCTCAACAGATAACTTACTGAATTCATAAGTTATACATAACCTTCACATATGTAATTTTCAAACAGCCTGAGATTTCACTTGTCACGAAAGCCACCTTTTAAAGTATACAACTCAGTGGGTTTCAGTATATTCAGAGTTGTGCGATCACTAATCACGAATTAACTTAAGAACATTTTTCATCACCCAAAAGAGAAGCTCTATACCCATCAGCAGGCACAATATGCACATGGCATGTTATTGTTAAAACACACACATGCACATATACTGTTTAATTTAGGGAAGTAACACTTAAAATTATTTCATTGTGAAAAAATTTAACTCAAAGCATTCAATAAACAAAAATAATTTCCTTTGGGTGTACACAAATAAATTCAGCAACAATATTTAAGAAGGTTTTCTAAGTGATATTAGAGTTCAACACTCTTAGTAAAATCAGAAAAACTTAAGTTAGTTAATAAACACAGATGAAAAAGTAAACATTTAAAAACAGACACTGAAATTTAACCAACTCGGCATTTCATACAGAAGAACTTAGAATCAAAGTGATCATGCCAGGAAAATACAAATGGCTAAATAATGTCTTTATATAACAGTTACTGATCTGAGAGTTTTTATTTTGTATTGATATATACCCTTGAAAATGCATGATGTGAATATTCTTAAAAAACAAGTATCAGTAATCATAATTATTTTTATAATGAATCAAACCATTTTTCTAAAACCACTTTCACATAAGCTTGAAAAATCTCTTTAATTTATATAAATAAAGCAACACTAGAAATAAAAATAAGTAAAATTAAATAATCCTCAACTTTGAATATTTCATTCAAAGAAATTAAAATGTTCTACTACTCTCCAAATTTTTCACCAATAGTCTGTTGCCAACATTTATGAAATAATAGATTCTACTAACTTAAATACAAGTGTTTTAGGGCAGAAAAAAGCATTTTAATATTGACTATTATTAGCTGCATAATATGAAACTTTATCCTATGAAAATACAAATCCTAAGATAAATATGCTTTTGTTTTTATTCAAAAGTACTCTGAATAAAACTATTACTATAAATCCTCCATGTTGTAATTTTGCAGTATAATAAAATACCTTAATATAGGGCAAAAATGACGTACTTTCAGGAAAAAAACGAATTAGTTTTAAAGTAAGCATTATTTATCTTAACAGAAGGACACCTAATTTTAATCCTCTTTTCAGCTACTTTCTGTACTGGCCTTTTAAATGTCTGCTGAAAACTCTGGGCACACAAGTACTTTGTGAATCAATTAAGAATTAACTGAAATGTAGACTTGCAAAAACATCATTTTCTGTAGTATTTATTAATTTAAATATCATAAATAAATTTGTGAAGTTAATCTATTTCTAGTCATTTCCAAACATAAAATATTATACATGAAGATGTAAGTTAAAAGAACTCTGAAAAACTAAAGGGGTATGTAGCCCTTCCTGATTAAACTGGTACCAAAAAAAAAATCATTATTACTTTATCTTACTTTCATATTCAAATTAATTTTTTATACTAACCAAATCATTAACTTTGCCATATCTTACAGTACCAAAACAAAACAACAAAAGCAACTCAGTGATACAGCAGTCATAGTAGTTGTGTAAGTGAATTACTTTTCCAAATGAAGCAACTGTAGAAAATACTCTTCAAAATCTGGTGAGGTTTTGGGGAAGATGACACAAAACTATTCAAGGAAATTAGATTACAACAAGTAAATGTTAAATTCCCTGTGCTAAAATAACCAAAAATTAGGTATTAACTCATAATATAAAAATATACATGATGTTTCCCTGCCTTGGATAAACTAACTTTCAGGATACCAAATTTAAACTCAAATACATTCATAAACAGTGTTTCTGGAAATTATTTCCCAGCCTCAAAAAATAACAGTATCAACACAGACTCAATATACATGTACAAATGATTAACTTTATTGTCCCTAATTAGCTTAGGAAAGTTAAATCTTCCCCAAATTATTTAACTCACTAGTTTTCAAAACTATTTGACTAAAACTGACCCCTAAGTACACTTAGATAATCTTATGGTTCTATCTTTGCACCAAAATAATACTCTGACAACATCTAGCCCCCAACCACTAGATAGTAATGTTCCTTAATGTCACAAATGTCCACAACTAAGTAATAAACCAAAAATACAAAACCAAATTAAAAACAGACATGTCTAGAGGAGTGGGTGGTACAGCTCAGTGGTAGAGCACATACTTCATATGCATGGGGTCCTGGGTTCAATCCCCAGTGTCTCCATTAAAGGGGGGGGGGGGAAAGACAGAACTATAAAATAAAATGAAAGAAAGAAAAACACCACAGTATGAACTAAAGAGATGTAAAGATGAGATTAAGTCTGACCTCTCTTCTATACCCTTTTGATAAATGTTAGTCATAAAAGCACCTACCTGTATTTTCCAAGGACTATGGTTATGTAACATTAACTCTATGTATTATCCACTGACTGCAATTATAACCCTACAAAGTAGCAACTGAAACAAAGTCTTTAGTCAGAAAAGACAGCTGAAAAACATTGAAGGTAAAGGTAAAATGGTATAATCTAACGACTGAAAGCACATGCAAAGAATTATTTATCAAATAAAATGTTTAAGATAATTTAGGGGTGAATCACATTTCCTAAGTAATCTTTTTGAAATCAAATAATCACACAATTCTTGGTCACATAATTTCTCTAACATTCTAATCACTGTCTCCTGGGAAAATAATTTGAACACTCTAGATTATCTTAACATGCTTTAATATTAGAAGTTCTTCTATGCTTACCACTTTTATAATATAACTGGAGCATCTAAAAACAGTCATTACTGTGTATCCTATGTATCATTTGTTGCCAAACTGATGCATAAACAATCTGAACTTTCATCTCTCTCTACTGAAAGAAAAGCAAAAATTAAGTATGTTGGAATATAATTTTCAGATCATTGTGAGTTTTAGTAATAGTTATTCAAGATTTTGAAAAATTCCTACTATAAACAGAATTTTTATTTAACAAGTCCTAAAAGCCCCAATATAAAAAGTAAAAGAAAAAAATACAGTACAAATTATACATATAACATATATACATAAAATTATACATACATAACAATTTAAAATAGCTTTTCTTAAACAATATATATAATCACTGTGGAAAAAACACATACAGCTTATTCTAGTATTTATTTAGAACATAATCATAAATCCTATCTTCAAAACAGAAATTTAACCATTAATCTACCATTACATTGCAAACATGGTGTGTGCATATGTATACGTTGTTCTAAATATTTGTTTCTTACACAGCTGCATCAGAAATTAAGTTTCTATTTTACAGTATTTTCAAAATACAGTAGCTTTATTATGATGATTACTGGCTTTTCTAAAAGGGAGCATTTACTATGCACCAGGTACTAGTGAAAATGCTTTACATGTTTTACTTAATCCTCACAATGGAGTAGTTATTATGATGATCTCCATTTTACAGATGAAGAAACTGAGGAAGAGATCACCTAAAAAGCTTACCAACAGTTTCAGTTAAAAAGAAGAAAGCAGGAATTCAAACTCAAGGAGTAGAGCCTCAGTGCTCATACTTTAAACTACCATGCTAGATCTAATAAGTATTACACTGCAGTATTTTCAAAGTTCAGGCCTACATTTTGTATGCCTGTCAGCCACTCCCCTCTGGATGTCTAGACATTGTCTCAAATTTTTAAATATCAGGCAAAACTTTGTCTAAAATTGGACTGCCATTCCAGACTTATTTCAAAGGTACCTTCCAGTTAAATAAACTGTAGAAGGTAGCACATAAACATCAAGCACTTCCTCATTACCAGAGTAACTAGATATTTTTTGCCTTTCTAAAGGATTGTTGCGTCTCTAGTTCCCGCATGATCTATTCAAGAATAAGCAAGCAAGTAATCAATCAATTACAACAATAAAAAAACCTGGAAAAAAGACTAGTCATTTTTATTTCGGAGAAAACAGTCTGCAAATAAAAAAAAACTTAAAATTTATTTACTGATATGTTAGTAGGCTGGATCTATGAGAAAAGTTAAGCCAGTTTTCTAAATGTAAGAGTCAGCAACTTCTATAACTAAAACAATACCTGGGAAAGAAATGTGTTATATGTCTAGGCAAGTTTTAACACAATGTCTTTTACTCTGAATTAAGTTAAGCACAGGATTACTGGGACTCGTTATACATATCCTGGACTCCAAATTCAGGACAGATTTTTCACACATGAAATCCAGAATTATTTTTTCTGTCACAAATTTAGAAAGCTATCCACAATACTCTCTAGAATAGTGGTTCTTGGCTGTACATTAGAATCAACTGGGAAGCTTTAAAACCCTAATGGCGAGGCAACTACCTGACCAACTAAAACAAGCTCCAAAAGTAAGACCCAGGTATCAGAATTTTTTTTAAACTTCCTTTCTTAATGCTAATGCAAAGTCTAGGTTGAAAAGCACTGATGTTAGAGCCCCTCTGCTAACATTTTTCACAGGCAAGAGAGTTTCAATTATTGATATCTTCAAACAAAAACTACTAAAAGTATTTTGCTCTAGACTCAGAGCACCTGCAGGCAATAATAGCGAACAGAAGTGGTCACCACTGCCCTTGGACAAGTAATACAGGTGGAAGGAGCTTGAATGGTACTGAAAGCAATTAAACCAGTTTTTTTATGTTGTTTTCTTATTTTGTTTTGTTTTAAAACAATGATTATAGCAAGTTTATCAGGCTAAGTCCATGAAACCACGTTTTCTTTCATTTGTCTCGCCAAAGTTACGATTTTTTCTTAAACAGGACTTCACATTTTTTTTTAGAAGTATAATTTCATGTTTGGTTCTCTAACTCCTTTTGTAACTGTGATTTTCACTTTAATTCACTTATTGATTCACTGTGTGCTAAGAAATGCAGGAGGTGGGCTAGAGGTGGGGACCAAAAGTGGGATCTTAAAGAATTTGATGGGAAAAACAAAGGTAGAATATACACAGGTAAAGGAATAATAAAAGATTTATGTGCCAAAATGTACTTCCTGTTTGGGCAAGTCTAAATTATTGATTCCGTATTGGTAAAACTACTTGCCCAAGGATATAAGACACATTCATCACTAATGTTTTTGTTTTTGTTTTAGATAAATGAGGTGTGTTGCTCATCAACAGTCTCTCTCCTTGTCTTTAAAGCAGTTCAGAATTCAGACAAAGAAGTAGGATACTAGTTATCAGGCTCCATTTAAAACCTTAATACCAACCTACTTTATGGAGTTCTGGGAAGCTTTAAGTGAGATAATACATATAAAACTCTGCACAGTACCTGGAACTTGGTAAGCACTCTACCATAACTGTTACTACAAGAAAAGATAAGGGAAAAGGACGATTTTAAAGCATTTATCAATTCACTATAAAATATCTAATATGAATTCAAATGAAATACTCTTTCTAAAATACAATCAATGAAAACAAGACACCTCCATTCATTGAAAGAATATAACCTGGTATGATACTAGTTACAATATGGAATAATATACAAATAGTCAGAACAAACAGTCATTAAGCAGGGAACATTCTTCACAGCCTATAAAATCCTCAGTAACTAATCCATATCAAAAATGAATTATCATGTGAATAAGCAAAATCAGACAATACTCTAGCACATAAAATGTTAAATTTAAAAAATATTTTAGAGTCAATTTGATGTCTAAAGGTTTTAAGATAAAATATGCTGGAATCAGTTCATTCTGTAAGTTTAACTGCATTAACAATGTGCCAGAAGCACACTCAAAAAACCTAAAGATATATTTGATCTGATAAGAACCATAATATATAATAGAAAATTAATTCTTCAAAATGAGCCCAGGAAGCTCTCTAATAGTAGCAAGATCAACCTGAGATCTATGCGCCTTTAGGAGTTCTCTGAAACCCTTGAAATTATTTGTAAGATGTCATGCATGCACACGTTTCAAATCCTTTACTTTCATTACGTTTTCAAAAGTCACTCTCAGAAAAGGTAAGTATAGTGAAGCATCATTTTATAATTCAAGTGATCACTTTCAGTTACCCGTTTATTCAGATTTTCTAGTAAAATCTTGCAGGATATTCTCAACTTAAATAAGTTCAGTAAATAACAAACTTTTAAAGAATCAAAAATAGAATCTACAAAGTCTACAAAAACAAATCTTTTAAAAAATGGCTACTTACCTTTTATGTCTTCTAATATAATGTTTTCATTAGCATGCGATGCTTTTTCTGCTGTACTCGAGTCCACTGTGTTATTTTCCTGTATTCCTTCAGTTAGTAGTTTTCCAAAAATGTTTTCAATGCAATTGAAGTTATTCTTCAAACAATTAGGTACTTCCAAAAATGAAGCTTCTGCACATGTATCAGATGTAATGGTACTTTGAGAATTATGTTTTCCACCTTCAATCTTCTCCCTCAGTGTTAAATTTCTGGAATGTAATCTTTTACTAATATGGCTTTTCCTTAAGAGGTTCTTATAGACATCTTTCCTCTTCATAGTTTTCTGATTTTTTAGTTTTTGCTTCTCAGTGCATACACAATTTATAGTTTCTCTTTTGTAATAATTTTGATTTAACAATGGGCAAATAGGTTTACTCTTTAATTTATATTGGATTTTAGTAGACCCAGTAGCAGTAACTGCATCGAGATAATCTGAATCTTTAGAATATATTGCAAGACCATATGCAACTAACATATCTGCCAAATTGTTTTTCTCATGAATGACATCTACCTTCAGTTTTGCTTCAAAATTGCATTCCCTAAACTGAAAAACTAAGCCTGGTTTACTCAGGAGATCTTGAAAAAAAATTCTGGCTTCTTCGTTCCAATGTTTCCCTTTCGCAGGTAAGATACCATGTAAGATGCAAGGGTAACTTAGCCTTGGCAAATTCAAAAGTTCCTCAGGAACAACTTTAAGATATTTTATATCTGAATAAGATATATAAACAGAAAATCCATAGTCAATCAATACAAGAAGTAAAGACTGATCAGAGACTTCAGAAATTTCTACTCTATTCCACTGATCTTCCAATTCATATTTGAACAAACAACTAGAACCAGGAATTATGTGCTCCTGAGGCACTGTTTGTAAGTTTTCTGGTAGATCAGAGAGCAACATATAGACAGATTTCATTGTGTCAAAGAAATCTTCTAACTGAACACAGAAGTCTGATGGATCAGAAATAGCAGTGGCAATACCAGAATATTGCCTACCATTTTGCAGTTGTGCCCAAGTAAATGATCTTATTGTACATGATGACACAGGAGTCATAGATTCAACGTTGAAAATAATTTCTGAAGATCTAAGTTTGTTCTCTTCTAAATGAACTGTATTTAAATTTAAATATTCCAAAAGTAATAGGCCATCTATCAAAATTTCCACTTCCCAGGCAAAGTCTAAATGTTTCAGAAAAAGAACGTCTATTTCCAAATGAACAAATAAACACACAATGGACTCAAATGTCATGTTCCTAAAATTTTCAAACCAAATCCATTTACAAGGCACAGCTTGTCTCGGAATATTTCTTATTTCCTTACTAAGCACCTTGGTATTACATAAAGGCACTATTTCATACCTACCACAGTCTACTAAAAAAACAAGCACTTTCTCATCAACACACTTTTTTTCTACTTTTGATCGATACCACTTCGAAGTTTTTTTAGATTTTGCCAAGCATTCTAAGCCTTTTTCAATATTTTCCATTGATAAAAAGGAGGGCTTTTTTACTTCAGTAATTAATCCTGTTAAATCTAACAAAAGCTTTTTATTTTTAGATAATGTCACATAAAATGTCCCACTTTTTGAAACATACAGTATTTCAGCCCTTTCAAGTTGTCCAGGTTTTAACTCTTCAAAAGGAATATTAACCAACTGTTGGTAGGATGGCTGAAGGATCACAGAACCTTCATATTCATTTGATCGTCCTTTCTTCGTTTCATTATCAACAGGGCTCACCTTTTGAGAGACAACCTGAGGCATTTGCAATACTGTTTTCTGCAGATTTGAACATGCTGTCCATTTCAGTAGTTCATTAAGGACACATTTTTCATCACAAATTATATTTACTTCCCATTTCTGCTCATGCTTTTTCAAAAACTCACAAGAAACAGTTTTGTTACTTAGTGTTGAAGCAAAATAATCCACAGTTTTGCTGTCCCATATTTCATCAGGCTCATTCCACTTTACTCCACTGAGGAAACAATGGACTCCTAGCTGAGGAATAGTTAAGAATTCCTTCTTAATTTCATAAATTTTAGATGAGTTTACTACTGCAATGTTACCATAGTCAATAAATTCCACTTCAAAAGAATTCCCTGGCAAAATTTTCTTAATAACTGCTCTGTAAATGGCATTGTCACCAGAGTATTCTGCAACTACCAGATCTTCCACCATAGGTTTAACTAATTTTCTCTCTTTCACCATATTAGTGCTTCTCTCATTTAGAGCACTGCCAAGTCTGATGATTACATTTTCATTCTTGGCAAGTTGAATATGGAAACTTGCTGGATTACTGATATTAGAAACATATCCTTTAACTTTGGTATTCAAGTAAATTTGGAGTTGAGGAAGATCTTTGATCTGTGGTCTAGAAAGATTATATGAGTTTTGTGAGGCTGCTTGATTTAATTCTCTGGTAAAAGGCTGTAATACAATCCTTACTGACTTCTGGCCCACATCACTTTTATCAAGAATATGTTCAAATCCAGGGACAATTTTTACACCTTTATTTTTAAGTACATCTTTCAAAGACTTCTTCACCATCTTTTTTGACATAGGTTCAATTTTATAACAAACCGATGGCTTCAGAAGTCTGGCATATATACTTTTGGGGTTCACTAATTGATCTATTTTGCTTTCAGAGTATGTTACTAGACTAGTTTTATTTATCAAAGCATGGTGATGGTCGTTTCGTACTTTGCCTTTCAAGGAAATAGCAAGTCTCTTATTCTCATTTATTTTAGGACCCTTTTCCACACTGTGTGCTTGGTCACAATTTTTTTTCCCATAAGCATGAAGCAACATTTTAATTTGCTGATTTATATGTTGATACCCATCATACAGCTCTACACCAAGCTGGCCATCTGGCTCCCTCGACAGTATTATTGCCCTTAATGGTTTTCCCAAAAATTTAGTTTCAAACCAGCTATTGATTTCTGCTGGAATATCTACATCTCTAAGACCTGACAAATAACATTTAATAGCTTGCATAGGTGTAAACAGCAACTCTGGAAATCCATCTGAAATAGGCCTCAACAAACTTTCTTCTACTAATTGCTTATTTCCAAAGTCCACAAAATACACCAGAAAGTCAGATAATGAATCTGTCGGCATTGCTAAAGCTCTATAGAAGAGACCATTCTCTACATACTTAGATATGCACAATCTCATTTTAGTAAAATCACATTTGGGGAAATCACTGAGGTTACAAATCTCTGTGATTTTTGTTTCTATCATCTCTAGGTTTTTATTATTTCTACTAAGTTGGCAATAAAAATTTTCAGGACTACATATGTGACATACATTTATTTCTTCCTCACTTCCAATTTCAATATTGAAGGAAGAATAACAGTAACTGTAAAGACTAACTGAAGATGGGAATGGCCTTGATAATGTACTATACTGTGCAGAGCCATGACTAATAAGAAATTCTTTTGCACTAGTAAATCGAGATTGTAAATCCACTAAGTTACACAAATAGTTTGGATGTATAAGAACTAAGGCACAGATGACACAAGTCAATAACCCTCTAGATGAAGAAATAAAATTCCCGAAGTCTCTGCATGCTTCTCTTGTCCAACTGAAGGATTTACAACTAATGGGTTCAACTAAATGGTTAAGACTACATCTGAAGGCCTGGCCTTCTAAAAAAAGAAAATGTGGGTTAATAGCACAAAGATCTTTAATTAAAACTCTTCCCTGGTAACCATAATCAACAAATATTACGTCAAATTCTTTTTTTGACACTTGAGTCAAAACAGCAGCTCTATACCACTTTCCATCTTTAGAATACTTAGCAACACAAGCAACCTGCCCAATCTGATAAGGATCAGAATGAGTACTATAATAATTCTGAATTTGTTCCATTAGTAATTTTAAGTCTTCTAACTTACATTGGAGCTGGCATGAGAAGTTACCTGGGCCATAATAATAGGAACACTTAACTTCAAGGACTGTTCCTGGTTTAAACATATATTCTTTATAAAGTTGTGGTGACTCAGGTCCCACAGACAAGCTGAAAGGATTTTTTAAATCTGAGAAATTAACAGCTGGGGAGTTTAACAAAGACAAGTTATTTTCTTTTAACTTACTTAAATGGTACTTTTTAGGTTCAGTCCTTCCGAGAAGGGCAGATCTGACTTTCTTAAAATTAACTTTGTGTTTAGATTTTAAATTTAACACTGCATTTTCACTTACAGATTTTGGACAATATTCTGGCTCTACTTCCCAATATTCTGCATATCCAGATTGTAACATAAGAGAGACAACATCAATATTTTCTGAGGCTTCAATATTCTGAATATTTACAGTATACCTGTCATCTTTTTTTGCTATAACTTGAAGCAAAATTGCTTTTTTCAAGACAATTTTTTTAAAATAATCAATTGCTGCCTTTACCCATAAATCTTCAACAGGAAATATATGTGCAAGTGAACAGCACATGGCTAAGGCAGGCAACTCACAAAACTCTGGAAGCAAAATTTTTACATCAAAAAATGGTATGGAATCAGTATTTCCATAATCCAAAAAATAAACGTTAATTTTATAACCATTAATATCAGTGATGACAGCTCTATAAAAACACCTGTCCTTGCTGTATCTAGCACAACAAAATAATCCAGGTTCTGGATTTCTTAGAATCAGTTCATCATTTTCACACAAATCATAAAATTTGTTTATATTTTTCATTATATCTTGAAATTCATTCTGATGTTCATTAGTACGTACCCAGAAATTTGACGGGTTTAATACATACACTACAAAAACTATGTAGACAGCCTCTATCTCCATTTCTACAGTTTTAATAGGAAAACCTACTTTCAAAGTGTCTTTTTTATTTAAAGAGTCTATCGACTGTTCAATATTTCCGATAAAACTCTGAACTGCAAAGTTGTTTACATCAGAAGCACTAGTCTCCCTCAACATATTAGAGATTTTTGAATCAGACAATGAACAAAGTACTTGTGTGCCCAGAGTCTTCAGCAGACACTTAGAATTAACTGTAGACTCTTGAGTTTGTAACGTTACATAATATAAATGCTCGTCCTTACTGAACCAATCAAGATGTGCATATACTATTTGTCCTAACAAGGCTTGTTTAAATACACTCAGTTGTGATTTTCTTGCATCTCTGTCTGGACTGTGTAAGTAAGTCAGAGAACATGGAAATGAAAATAATGGAACTAAAATAAAATCCTCTTTAAGTTTCTTCACATAAATTGAGGGTACAGCCTCACTGCTACCATAATCCATAAACCAAATTTTTACTTGATTATTGGGCAAGAGCTGCTGAAGAATTCCTCTATGCCACTGTCCATTTCTCCTTTTGGCAACACAAAGTAGTCCAAAATTGTCACATGTGGAACTACTTTCTTGACTGATAGTATCATAATGCAAAGTCATACACAATGTCAAGTTTTCTAACTCTGGAATCGATTTAATTAATTGGCAATAAAATTTACTTGGGCTCAATGCAGAAGATATTTTTACACTTTCAATACTGCCTATTGGCAAAAATGGTTGCAAATTATCCAGCACATGTTGCATATCAAGTAAAGTATCATTACTACTTAATGATAATTCAGGTTTTTTATGTTGCAATGAATCTGACATTTGTTTGGGGAATTCTTTTAACATTTCCACAATAAGACGAAATGAGTCCCCATCAGTAAGTCTCCCTAATTTTAACTCAAGAACTTGGGATATAATTTTTGGCACTTCAAGAAGGATCATTTGAAGAGGCAAAACAGCTTGTACACAACCTCTCACTTTTAGTCCTACTAATGACTTGAAATAATTCAAAGCCTTAGGAGACCATTTTTCCCCAATCGGTAGTAGGTTGGCAAAAATGCCAAATATTATCCGTGGTGATAGCTCAAATAAGTTGCCACAGGCTGAAGCAACCTGTGTGCTGTCAACCCTTAGTTCTTCTCCACAATCTATGAGGAGCACAGTATAGAGTTCATTTTTCTTTTCCACAACTCTTCCTCTCTGCCATTCTCCAGATACTCTTTCTTCTACCAAACAAAAGTCACCAATGTCCACATTATTTTTTACTTTTGGAATATGCTGTATTTCCCTCTGCAATATGTGGTAGTCAAACTCACATTCAATATTATTTCTGCCTTGAAATTTTACCAGAATGTCTTTGGGAAGACATTCTACACGTGATATGGTCAGATCCACATGTAAAAATGTTGGTAACAAAGATGTAGAATCCATTTTCTAAAAAGCAAATAATAAGAACTAATTAGCTTCTGGACAGATAGCTTTCAAAATTAAATGAAATTAGCCTTAGATGTCTGTAAATGTAAACCTTAAAAATAATTCTATGACTGTATTTATCAACTGAACATGTTGGTAAAAATTATATTCACTGGACAATATGATGAAGAGATAAAATATGGACAAGACGATGAAGAGATTAATAAAATGCATCTAACTGTTCACTGCCTCCCACACTGTCAAAAAATTCTATTGAAATCAACAAGAGAATGTAAAAAAAATAGGAAGAATATATATAATAACTGGAAAACAGAAAAGAAGCCATCTTTATTTTTCAGACTAACAAATTTCTACTCAATATTGGATTGAAATGGTGTAACAGAAGGAAGCCAAATAAAGCCTACTGGAGAACACCTCCCCCTCCTATAAGAAAACTTGCAGACTTCTTCCAACAACCCATAACTGACAGAGGTGAGTGCTAGAAGCAAGGGTAGATGATGAACCAACAGGGGAAACACTATTTACACTTCCCACTGTGTCAATTAGCAATATCTGGACCCTATCAGCATCATTATACAACTCCAGGATCCTTTTTTGATTGAGGGCAACAGGCTGAGTCCTGGGCATCAGTAAGGAAAGCAAGGCATGGAAAGACCCTGAGGCAAGTTAAGCACATCCAGGTCTTCACTGGCATGGCTGCCCACAAAAAGTGTGGAAGGAGGGGGAGAAGAAAAGAAATCTTTAGGATAGAGGCAAAGCTCTCTACTATAACTATGACTCCAGCTAATTTTCTCTAGATTGTTGAGATTCTAACAACTGTAAGGTAAATATTCAAAAAGTATAAAATAGCCCCCAGATTGAGGTAAGAATCAACATCATTTTGACAGGACACAGCTCAACTCCTACTTGACTCTAACAACAGTTGACAAGTATCATTTTTTTCTATGAGGATGAGAAAGAGAAAAACATTGGGGGTAAAAAAAAAAATGAGGGAATCACTTAAAAGAAACCAAGAAAATTCTCCCCTCAGGAATAAACATACTGAAGGAAAACAGCAAAAAGTTGTTTTCCAAAAGTCTGACTCCTGTTTTCAAAAGGCCAAAAGAGAACAATGCATTTTTATATGACTAAGTAGTCATGAAGATGCAACAACTGAGATTAGAAATAACTACACACACCTAAGATTTTAAACTGCAATGGGGAATTTCAATGCAAAACAAAGACAAATGGAATAGAAGAAAATTTTGAGACAATATCCAAAAACTCAGAAGAAAAGGATAAAAAGATGAAAGAGAAGCACAAAGGACAAGAGTATAAAATCTTATCAAAGTATAAATGCTGTTACCTCAGAGATAAAAGAACAGAAGCTCTAAAACTTAAGACCCAAGTCCACAAGTGAAATAGGACACTGGAAAGCTAGAGACAGCTAAGATTAAGGGTCATCTGGGTACTGAATATGGTTTTTATTTCTTCCAAGATAATCAATAAGGTGTGATAATCAGCATGATTTGATCTATATAGATCCAAGCTATGCTTACTTGATCCTAGAGTCTTTTAAGAATAAACGGGCAACACAAAGAAGATTCTCATCAGAATAAACCAAAATACTTCAAAACAAAAAAGGCTTTCTTAAGCTGTTATTATTTAAAGACGCAGGCCTTTACCCGATTCCCAGATTCAGTCAGTTTATAAACCTGTAATTCCTTACATAAAGGGAAGACCAGGTACTATTAAGAAAGGATCTTGTGCTGGACCATATCAAGAACATTCTTCATGGCATTTACCCAAAGGGTCATGTGACTATTCACCTGAGTAAATAGGAAAAGGAAAAAAATACATAAATCTTTCAGAAACCACACACTCCTTAGGTATAAAAAGCAGAAGCCAAAAGGACTCTTTTATTAAATGAATATAGTATACACAAAATAAGCCAAAGAAACCCCCAAGGCATAAGGAAGTTGCAATATAAAGTTACTCAAACTACCAGAAGCCTATTGCTCCACACTGCTATCCCTCCCTCAAACAATACAAATGGCCTCATAGGGAGTTTCAAAGGAAGGGGGAAAAAATCTGAACCTGGTTTGTATATGCTCTCACCTAATGCCAGTAACTTCCAGGAATAGACTGCGGAAGCACTCATCCCAACCCAGGGGAGGATTTGCCTGAGAAACAAATGGAAATATTCACAGTTGATAGAAATACCAGCATATCTACTTTGCCTGAAGAAGAAACTGCTTCAGTTAAGAATCTATGTACCTTAGCAGGCAAAACCTAATACTTTCTATAGGATGATTGGTAATTTTGAAGGAGAGCAAGACTGAAGGATTTGTTACAAAAGAAGTCTGAAGAAGCATGGTGGATGAGCTTCTCAAAATCGACACATAAAAAGAAAATCTGTAGGTCCCATGTGATGCACACCAAAGGGCTCACCATGGAAAAAGATTCTTAACCAGGCAGACAGAAAAGCCTATTCTGTGACTGTCAATCAGCCTCCTTCACCTGCCTCTCCAATGCTTGCTCAATAGGATCATGAAGAAGGTTCCCTGGATTATGGATAAAGCTCTTGTGTATCTGAAAATCAAACTGTAATAATCGAGAAAATTAAGGAAAAACATTTAACAGGAAATTTAAAATCAAACCAATTATTTTATACAATGTACAATTATGTTATTTAAAGATGTAATTTAAATTAAGATGTTCTAAATTCAAACTCTACTTAGTATTATATTCCTAAAAACATTACTGTATTCATAGAAAGTACTTACTCTGTGTACACAAGATTAGGCCATCAGGAAACTTGAGTTTTACTTGAGACTCAATTAATAGTGTGAAATTTGGGGAACTTTTTTCTTAGAATCAGATTCTAAATCTGTAAAATGAGAGGGCTGAATTCAATTCAGGTTTTCAAACTTTTTTTTTTGAAGTAAATAGAAAACATAAAACATCTGTAAATCAGACTCCTAAATGGTATTCTAATAACTTCATAAACTTATACAATGTAACTATAAAGCCAGTGTATGAGAATAAAACCATTCTGCTGAACATAGTCTTACAGCAGCTCCATCATATAATTTGCCTTACTGTGTTTGACAGCACAGTATAGGGAAAAACCAGGCTCAGACAAATGTAATAGTGCCACAATTTTACATGATCAGATACAGATAGGTTCAAATAAAGATACAGCAGAGGCACAACTTAAATAACCAATAATTTAATCTGATGGCACTAATTAGTGCTCATCACTACTTTTAAATTTAGTACATCATATTTAAATGTTTTATTTTTAAGACTATATATTTTAAAAATAAATTCAAAGTTCACAAACTCCTCTACTAAATTTAAGTAAAAAAATGACAGGATCACAGCTCCCCTAAGGTTTGTGAAAATACAATATATAAACGCTATTAAAATTGATATAAAAAGCCCTACCTATACTAAAATTCCCTTATGCTATAGAATACATATTATATATGATGTCACTCTTACTGTTTTGGAATCTGTCTTCTATGACTTCCCATCTAATAAGTCTAGACCAGTGCGGGGGTCCAACAGGAAAAGAGTTGAGCCATATTTGAAATTTAAATTTTTGATTTGTAAATTTCTAAAAGAAATTTGGATTTCTTTCCTTAATTAAGAGCTCCTTATAATGCTGTACATTTTTCAAAAGGTTTTCAGTACATTAGTTTAATTGATCTTGGCAATAATATTTTCATTTTTCAGAGTAAAAAAATGAAGATAAAGGAAGTTTAGGAGCCTGAATTCACCTTTTCTGATTCAGTCTAGTTCTCTATATACATTACTCCCACTGCTCCACATTGCTCTTTCAACTAACTCAGGTAATCATGGACAAGAACTAAAATAAAAGTGAAAGATACAAATCCAAAACCAAAAATACAAACAAACAAAAACAGGTAAAGCACCATTCTGGGATAGAATCAGCTTATTATTCCTTTTTCAAAATTTAAGATAATTCTGGTCAAACTCTGACTAGTACTCCGGCTAGGTTACCATGTTCCCAAATGACTGATTCAAGTTAAGCATCTGCGCCCTGGTTTTCCTCCTCCTAGCGTCTCCATATATTCAGAATGGTTTCTAGATTCAAGTCTTTAAGAATATTGTTGCTATAAAAATAAAACAGCATAGAGTACTTTTCGCATATTTCAAAATCAGGGTTTCAATTTTTTAACAGTCTTTATTGAAGTAGTCCCTCCATAAGGGGCAATGCTGTCCCACAGGGAACATTTGACAGTGTCTAGAGATATATTTGCTTGTCATAACCGGGCCAGGTTGGGAGTGGAAGACTGCACTGGCATCTAGTAAGTATATGCCAGAGATGCTGCTAAATATCCTACTATGCACAGAAAAGCCTCCCACAAAAAACCATTATCTAATCCAAAATGTCAATAGTGCGGAGGGTGAGAAACTGCTTTACTGAAAGAAAAAACAGATCCTAGGCAAATAAAACAACTAATTTTTTAAAAAACCATATAAAGAATTAGGGAAAATAATTTTTTTTCTAATCTTATGTTAAAGCTTTCTTCAGGAGACAAAACCTAGAGACTAGCAAAAAAAATTAAACTTTTAAAATCACGGGAAGAAATGAAGTTATAACAAAGTTAAAGTCAATAAAATCAATATAATCTGCTACGTAAAATATTTGCTCGGGCCAAAAATCTTCGATCATCCTTGACTCCACCTTTTTATATCCTATGACACAATTCATCAGGAAATCCTACTGGCTTCATCTTCAGAGAATATAAAAACCCTGACACTTTCTTCCATCTCTCCGGCTACTACCCTGGTCCAGATTACCTTCCTGTCATCTGTAATACTAGGTTTCTGACTTGTCTTCCTGCTTCCATCTTTAACCCTACCCTAACCCTATTTGTGACTATTCTCAGTATTATAACAAGAATGATCTTTTTAAAAATATGACACAACATGCTCAACTATGCTCAAAAAATTCAGTAGCTCCTAACTTCACTGTCTGAAAACTAAAGTCACCACTATGGTTTATGGAATTCTTTCCTTACAAGATCTAATCACTACCACTGCCACCAGGACCCCCATTTTCTCTTACCTCATTCTCATTACACTGATTCACTGCAACTACAGTGTTCTAGGTTTTGAGCTTACTATTCCCAGAACACAGCTTGCTCCCTCATCTTTAAGTTTTTGGTCAGAAATGTTTCCTTCTAGGTGAAGCATTCCTGACCACTCTATTTAAAACTGCAACCTTCCTCTTAATTCAGTAGTCACTAGCCCCCATCCCCACCCCCTTTATTTAGAACCAGAAAAAAAGAATTCTATTAAAACAGTGGTTCACAAATATTTGGCCTCAGGACCCTTTTATACACCTAAAAATCCTGTTATGGACTGAATTTTGTGTCCTCTCCCACAAATTCACATATTGAAACTCAACCTCCCAATGTGATGGTATCAGAAGGCGGGGCCTTTGGGACACAATTAGGATAAGATGATGTCATGAAGATTGAGCCCTCTTGAATGTGATCAGTGCCCTTCACTAATTAGTGATTAGTGGTACAAGGGACAAGAGAGCTAGTTTCTCTCTGCTATATGAGGATACAATGAGAACACAGGCATCTATAAACCAGGAAGCAGGCACCAGATTTGCTACCAAGTGGATCTTGAACTTCCCAGACTGAGTAACTGTGAGAAATAGATTTCAGTTGTTTATAGGTCACTTCATTTAAGGTATTTTGTAAGACAGACCCCCAAAGAGTGTTCATGTGGCTTCTGCCAACATTTACCATATTGGAAATAAGAATAGAAATGTTTTAAAATAATAAACCCATCAAATGCTAATATTTTAATGAAACACAATTTTTCAGAACCAAAAATTTAGTGAGAAGACTGATACAGTTTTACAATTTTGCAAACCTCAATGTCTTCTTAATCTCATAGCTGCTTCTGCATTCAATACGTTGCAATAAGTTGTTTTGGATAAAGTCTGTGAATAAAATCTGGCCACATACAGATAACGTAGTTAAAGAAGGGAGGAGCATTTTAATAGCTTTTTCATATAACTGATATTCTTCTTTGATATTCACAAAAACCCTAGGAGTGGTCATTTCTTAGATATTATTTACAATATGGAATATTAAACTTTATAAATGAACTTTTTATACTCTGTTACCTTAAAATCTCTGGGTCTATCATGCATTTTGAATGGAATTTTTAAACATGAATGATTATAAACATATTACATTGATTCCTTTGAAAATATTGGTTAAGAGTTAAGCAGGACTTCCATATACTGACATAATACGTTACCCAACATATCAAAACCAACCTCATTAGAAAACTCAAATATTGGAAAGCCATCAAGCTTGCAGTGACAGACACAAGTTTTTCAAATTTTCAATTCTGGCTTTAAAGCCTGAATTTTATCATTCACGGATGCTATCAGTTGTCTTCCTTAAAGTGTCAAGCTCACTTTACTCATTTTCAAGAAAATGTCCACAAAATACCCAAATCTGAATGACCATACTTTGTTCTTGAAAAATGAAACCACACAATGGAAACTAATCAGCAATAAGGAGGAACAAAGTTATTAATACACACAATATAAACGGATCTCAAAATATTCTGAGTGAAAGCTGAGAGAGAATACACACTGTATTCCATTTACATAAAACTCTAGAAAATGCAAACTAATCTACAGTGACAGCAGATCAGTGTTGGGTAGCAGGGACCAGAAGAAACTTTTAGGGGTGATGGATACGTTTATCTTGATTAACAGTTTCATGAGCATATGCTTGTGTCAAGTGTCATCAAATTACACGCTTCACCTGCAGTTTGTTATACCTCAATTATCCTTCAGTAAAGCTGTGAAACACACACACACCCCACACACAACCTAAAGTTAATATTAACACTGGAAGAGGAAGATACAGAACATCTCCTCTATTCTTTGTTACTACTAAAAACTAGTAAGTTAAATCTATTTTTATTGGCTCTGATGAATAGGTTTTAGGGATCCTAAGTTGGGGGAGGGGAGTGCTCAGAGTAACGTATATAGAATAAAAAATGATACGCTATGTGTCTGTCTACAAACAGATGAAGAGACGAAGGATGAATTAGGAGATGGAACTGGCAGAACAGACAGGGGATGAACTTTACCTTCCGTTTAGCTGATATGCTGCAAGGGACTTGCATTTCTTTCTTTCTTTTTTTTTTTTTTAATTCCAAAAGGTAAAAAGTTATTTTCAAATATGTATCAGAGTGACTCCGTAAAAACCAGTTTCTTCAGAAGCGCACCACCATATTCTGACTTGATGTCTTTTGACCTCCGCAAGTAAAAACACCCCGACAATATTATCAGCCACCATGGAAGCGACCCTGGGGGATATTTCCTCTCTGAAAAGGGCATTTTTAAGCGAGAGACACCCGGTACCCACGGCGAGGCCGAGCAGTGGAAGCCGTTAGGAGGCACGGAGGCCATGGAGCTGAGGGGATCCCGCCACGGATGGAGGGCTGAGGGCCGGCGCCCGCTCCTCTGAGGCCAAAGCGACCACGGTTCAAGGGACAAAGCGGGGCTGCAGGGGGGGAACACCATCGGAAACGATACTGCCTAGAGAAGGCTGGCCGTAAGTAAAGTGCGGACTTACAGAGACTCTCCCAGCGCACGTCAGACGGTTCCTCCCGAAGCTCTAGAAAGAGAGCCACGGCCCAAGATGGCGGCGAACTTGAAGCCTCTTCTTACCGCTTGCACGCCCCAGGGCGCATGCGCAGGGCGTGGCGGCCGCGGGCAGAGCGGGAGGCGCGCAGCTTTGCGCAGTTCTCCCCGCCCCCGGACGCCGCCGGCTGCGTGGGCGCGGGAAGCGCGGTGCTCAGGCCCAGCGGTGAGCTCCAGCTGGGAAGGCTCACGGGCTTGTCTCGCAGAAACAGGCCAAGGCCTGGATAGGAGCCTTGTGCGAGGTCTCTAGGTGAGGCTAGGATGGTGCAAAGGTTGTAGCTTGCCGGGTGGATGTGGCACCTTGGGGTGGGGTCACCCCACTTCCCTGGTGGTGCGAGGATTGCAGGGCCCACAGAACACAGCCCCGCCGTGGCTCCCAAGAGAGAAACCTCGGAGCCTCCAGTGAATCTACAGACTAGTCAAAGTAACGGCGTCTATTGAGCACCTGTTAATCAGGTATTTATATACGCTATTGCGTTTAATTCTGTTTCTGTTTTGTAGAAACTTGAATTGGACCTGTGCAATAGATAGTAGTCATTTATGATGTTAACCCCAAAACACCAGGGATCAGGAAGTTATGTAGGAAAAAGTTCTTGCTCGTAGGACATAGATATTGAAGCATTCGGAGTAATTGGGTATGACATCAGTAGTTTGCTCTCAAGATTTTGGGGTTTGGGGGAGGGTCATGTTCTTTATACTCTTGTATCTTTCCAGTAAGTTATTTCAAAGGAAAAAGAAAAAAAAAGTTAAGTTTAAAAAATTACACTAGCCAGTGTTTATAGCAGCACTATTTACAATAGCCAAGACATGGAAACAGCCTAAATGTCCATCAACAGATGACTGGTTAAAGAAGATGTGGTATATTTATACAATGGAATACTATTCAGCCGTAAAAACCGGCAACATAACGCCATTAGCAGCAACATGGATGTCCCTGGAGAATGTCATTCTAAGTGAAGTAAGCCAGAAAGAGAGAGAAAAATATCATATGAGATCACTCATATGTGGAATCTAAAAAAAAGAAAGAACATAAATACAAAACAGAAACAGACTCATAGACATAGAATACAAACTTGTGGTTGCCAAGGGGGGTGAGAGGGACAGACTGGGATTTCAAAATGTAGAATAGATAAACAAGATTATACTGTA
This sequence comes from Vicugna pacos, assembly GCF_048564905.1. Taxonomy (NCBI): domain Eukaryota; kingdom Metazoa; phylum Chordata; class Mammalia; order Artiodactyla; family Camelidae; genus Vicugna; species Vicugna pacos. The sequence continues at coordinate 47,333,705 of NC_133001.1, forward strand.
TAGCACAGGGAAACGTATACAAGATCTTGTGGTAGCTCATAGTGAAAGAAAATATGACAACGAATATATATATGTTCAATTTTTAAAAATTTATAGTAAAAACATTTTTTAAATAAAAAATTACACTAGCTTCATAAAATGAGCTATCCCACACTATTTTTCTATATTCTGTAGCAATTTATATTACAAAGTAATTAACAGTTCCTTGGAAAAAATAAAAACAGCTACAAAGTCATCTAGGTTTTAGAGAAGACAGAAATCTTCGACTATCATGTAAATTCTTTCATACTCACAGGTCTAGTGAAGATTTTTATTTCTTGCCTGAATTTTGTCATTTTATTTTTTCTATCAGTTTATCCATTTCCCCTAGGTTTTCAAGTTTATTAAAATATAGTTTTAATAATACAAGCATATTATTTTAAAATCTGTGCCTGTGACCATTTCATCCTTTATTCTGTATTTTGTTTATTTATGTCTTCTCATTTTTTTCTTGACAAATACTATTAATCATCTCTATTGGTTTTTCTTGTTCTAATTGTTCTCTATTTCATATTTATTTCCTTATTTCCTATCTGTATTATTTCCTTTTTTAAAATTTCTTTGAGTTCTGTTACTTATTTCAGTATCTTTCATTGAATGTTTACTGTCTTTATTTTTAACCTCTCGTTTCCTAAAAGCATGTAATTAAGCTATGAATTTTCTTGTATGGCTTTAGTTGTATTCCTTAAGTTTTTATGGCATAATTTCTTTACCGTTCAGTTTTAAATTATTCTAATTCCTACTGAGATTTCTTTTGTAATCTGGGTCAAAGACAATTTTTCTTAATTTCCAGATATGTGGAAGTGAATTTTTAGCTTTTTGTTATTCATTTACGTCTTACATGCATTTAATTGTGTTGTGGTCATAGAGTCTGGTCACTATGATACTAGTTACTTAAAATTTCTTGAGACTTGCTTCATGGCCTCATATCTGATCATTTTAGAAATATATACACATATCCATTAGATCAAGTTGTTGATTGTGTTGAAGTGTTCCATATGCTTACTGATGTTTCTGTCAGCTAATCAGATACAGAAAGTGATTTTTGTCAGCTTCTTGTAGGGCTGACAATTTTCCCTTTCTATATTTTGAATCTATTTTATAAAGTACATAAAGGTTTAAAATTTTTCTTGATAAATGTAACATTTTATCAATTTGTGGTGAACTTCACATCCAGAAAATTTTTACGGTAGAATCTATTTTGCCTGATACTAATTTAGCTGTGCCAATTTTCATTTAGTTGATATTTGCCTTGGTTTAGCTTTTTCTATCCTTTTCCTTACAAATCTTTTGTATCCTCATGTTTTAAGTGTGTCCAGTGTAAATAACATGTATCTCAATGTTTGTTTACTCATTTTTGCTTGTTTATACAATGTTTGTTCGCTCAGCTTTAGAAGCTTCTTTTTACCTTTGGTCCAATGATGTTCATTTATCGTGATTTCCTCTGCTTTGTAATTTATTCCTACAATTTTAAGTGTTAACGTTTTTGTTACTTCTAGGTTTCTTCATTAACGCTTTCTTTGCAGTGGATTGAATTTTTATTTAATCTATCCTTCCTTGTCCAACCCCTGCCTCCACATGCCTTTTTTTTCTCTACCACTTGGAAAGTGGTTCACTCTGGTACCATCTTCTGGTGGCCACCCTGAAATTTGTAACACCTATTTCACTGAACAAATTCTGAAACTAGTATCTTTTCCCTCCGCTTAAACAATACAAGGACTTTGGGACACTTTAACTTCAATTATTGCCTTCCACTTTCTAACTTGCATGATTTTTCCTGAGATCTGCTGGGAGAAGTTTCTATGAACATCTGATGGACCGACTGCCCACTGCACTTAACTTCCTCCTACTCATCCTTCATCTCTCAGCTTAAACGCCACTTCCTCTGAGAAGATTTCCATAGACTGTGAGTTAGCAGTGATCAAACTGGATTACCATATACTTAGAAATGCCGAAAGACTTTCCAAGGGGGGCACAGGCGTAATAGTATTAAAAGAGTTAATTTCCACAGCCTCACATTTTACGTGAGGTGACCTTTTACGTCTTTCCTGACGTTGATCTGCCTGAGAACCAAGCCACCCACACGCCCAACGCAGATGGCTGGTTCTCCTTTTCTCCTTCCTTTTCACTACTGCCCTGGTCCCACTTCATAAAATAAAGGTGTGTCTCTGTTACCTCTATTTGTTATTATGCTTTTCCCTGGAGTGTAAATTTCCTTCAAAGACGAGATAGGCAGAAGTTCAAAGTATTAGCATCAGTGAAACTTCTCTTTGTGTCTTTCCCTATATTATCCATATGTCTCTGAAAGGCAAAACATTAAAAATGGAGTATTCTGGTACATATTGGGTTATTAATAATTAGACATAACGTAGAGTCAAATGAGTAGAGTTGGCACATTTAGCAAGTAAAAATAGAGAAACCCAGTTAAACTTTTAATTTTAGATATCAAAAAAAAGTTTCAATATAAAAATGTCCCAAATATACAAAAACACTGAAAAATTATTCATTTCTGAAATTCAAATTTAACTGGGCATTCTGTATTTTAACTGGTAACTCTAGCAAAGTTGAGAACAGATTTCATTTTTTTCCTTACATCTCTTTGACATTTTTTTTAAATGCAGTATTCCCAAGAGAGTTCTATTAGAACAAACCCCAAAATGTAGGTAAGACGTTTTAAAGAAGTACTTTATTTCATCGAAGCTAAAATGCATAGCAAGTGTCCTTTCCTTATTTAGCAATCTTAGAATTAGAATTCAGAAATAAGATGATTATCATAGAGATGCTTAACTAAAATGTTGATTTGAAATGAAAGAAGCAGAATTGATCTGAAAGAAAATAAACTTGGCTAAATGATTTGAAAATGAGAATTCACTTTGGCAATTAGATTACATGCCAGTCTTTTTAAAAATTGAATTCACCAAATCTTCAATTCCACGATTTTGTTGAAACTAACACCTTATAAAGTATAAATGTTATTAAAGATCTCATTGCTACCAGTGTCTTTATGTTAAAAGTTCATTGGTCTGTACACTTAAGATGACTGCACTTGATGTGTTATATCTCAATGAAAAAAGAAAAAAAGATTTGAAAAAGAGTAGAAATTAACTATATTTTCTGAGTATATCTGCTAAGGAAGTCACATCTAAGTGAAAGAATAGTATGTGTAATTTGGTTATTTTTGATAAGGCCTTCTTGTGAAACTTCCCATAAACTAGGAAAGATGATTCAAGTCAAGTAGTCGCTAATGGTAGCGCAAAAAAGAAAAACAAAAATTGAAGAACGTAGTCAAGTCCTCAATGAATCATTTAGTCACTAGAGATATGGAAGCCATAGGGGTATGAAAGCAAAAAAGCTTAAGAACTACTGAACTACTAAATTTTATTTTTCTCATAGCAACCTGAACCTTTTCCCCTTATCATAATATGTAAATGTATACTTATTTCTGTGGCTATCTGATGTCTGTTTCTCCTACAACATCAAGACTTACAGAAATAATAGTGAACAAATTGTTTTTCCTCCTTGACTCTTTGAGTGAAAGGTTGATGGAACAAGTCCATTACTGTGCAGATGGTATTTGGAGTTCTGGGAGTATCTGAGATTCCCCCAGAACACGTGAGCAAAGCAGAACAGAGGGTGGGACCTTGGAAAAGAGCAGTAGATTAGCTCTTTTAGGGCCACAGCTGTCATTTGTCTTTACACCTCTTCACCTTATCTTTTCTTACTTTGTCCCTAGTAGAGAACACTGTTTTGCGCACAGGAGCAGTAGAAAAGTAAAAATAACCCTGCTTCACCAAACCAGTCTAAGATCCAGAGTGTATGACTACTATTAAGAGTGTTCTTTTCAGTGAAACAGTTACCCTAGAAGAATAGGACACTGGGAAAGTCTCCTAATCTTTTTATACCTCATTGTGTTCACCATCTTGTTGGAAAAGCAATTATTAAATACATAAAATATAGTCGTTTCCATCACCCTTTCATGGAAGCTGCATGTGGTCCTTCCTCAGAACACGCCATTGAAACATTAATTTTCTTTGGTTATCATTCAGTTTAATAAATCATCTCTCAGTGCATCATGCACATCAGCCCATGTACTATACTATGGGTAAGAATATTTTTCCTCTAGTTCCCATATCTTCCAATATCCTAAAGTCAGGTCCATTTTTTCTATTTCTGCCACCTGCTTTCTAGAACTTCAGTATTAAATAAATTAACACTGAGGACTTGTTCAAAAATATTAACTACTATATATAAAACAGATAAAAATCAAATGTTTTCTGTATAGCCCAGGGAATGTATTCAATATCTTGTAGTAACCTATAATGAAAAAGAATATGAAAATGAATATATGTATGTATGGATATGACTGAAACATGATGTACACCACAAATTGACACATTGTAACTGACTAAATTTCAACTTTAAAAAAAGTCTGGGTTTTCTGTCTTGTTGGTTTGTTAGGTGCCACCAGGAGGCAGCACAAACTTGGTTAGTGATGATCTCACACTAGATGTCTATTCATATGAAGTCATTCCGTCACTTTCTAAGGTAAGATGTTTTTTCTACTAAAGATACAATTAAACATGACCTTTTTTTTCCCCCAATATACAGTGTTTGAGAACATGGGGGAGCAGATACTGTCATATACTTGTGGTAGAAGTATTAATTGGAGCAATTTTAAAACTACATATTAAAAGCCTTAAAATTGTTGATATCCTTTGCCCTGGCATTCCCCTTTCCCACAACTACTCTCCAACCCCCAATCATTTCTCTTAAAGAAATTATTGTGGCTATGAGCAAAAATCTAGCTATGGGGCATTCCATAGAGCTTTGTTATGACAACGTGATTGAACAATAAGGAATTCAGATCACACAATGGGTTACTTTGTGGCTGTTAAAAATGATATTGTTGAAATATTTTTCCGAAATGTTGTATATATATCACGAGCTATGCTACACTATACATTTTTAAGTAGTACAGAGAAAGGCATCATTTGTTTCCATTTCCCTATGTCTTCTCCTAGGTCCCAGAAACATCCCTGGTTCAGGGTCACCTCCTCCTGAACAGCTGAAAGGCTAAGACTTCCCACACAAGCCCACACTCTTCTCTTCTTCGTCCTCTTTGGGAGCTCCTGTCCTGTTCCTTCTCCAAGGCCCAGGCTTCATCCTGTCATCACAGCCCCTGCTCCCTTTCCTTTCCACCCAGCTCTTTCCCATTTACCAGCACAGCCTGTCCTTCAGTCCGGTAGCCACCTCCGTCCTCATTGCTTTCAAGTCCCTTCTCATAATGTTTCCTGAAACCTTCAACTCTGCTTTTCCTCCTAAACTCTAAAAGGTGACACTGAATTAAGCCTTTAAGGACGAGGAGGAGTCAACCAAGTATAGACAGAGGACATGGAGGCATGTCAGGGTCATACAGACCAAGGCAAAGAAGAGAAAAATAGCAGGAAGTGCACTGAGAACTAAAATCAGGGCAGCAGTGCACAAGGGAAAATTGAGAAGCAGCCTAAGAGTAGGCGGAACCTGATTACAGAGAACAGAGCATGATGTTTTCTAGAGTATGAACTTCATCCTAGAACTGATTGAGCCAACTAAGTTTAAGGGATAATGAAATAAAATCACAGACTTTTGTAGGAAAAATGGATTTGTAGAGAGAGGGGTTTTTGCAGTAACAGATGTAAGACATGATAAGGGCCTGAGCCAGAGTGCAAGTAGGAAACAGAGAGAAGGTGGATCACGTTCAAGATTATTTAGAACATCAAATTAACAGAACCCTGCGACTATGGACTGTAGACCTAAGGTAAGTTAGATAAGGACCAGAATCACATCTACCTATCTCACTGCTGGTTCCTCCTGCACCTAGTCCAGTGTCTTACACACAGGTACTCAGTATTTTTTAATGAAGGATTAATGTGGAGGTGAGCTGAGTTGGCATTACTGTATATGTAGCAAACTCACATCTAAGACACTGTCAATTTTAAGACACACCACTGATTTCATAGTAGCCTTTTCTGAAGATGGGTGGGTACCAGAAAGGTTAGAATGCAAAATGGCTCTGCAGATCTTACAATTGAGTGAAGGAGTTTATTTCCCTTCCTTTAAATATGGGCTGGTCTTGTGATTTGATTCTCTTTAGCCAACAGAATTCCTAATATCAGAAGAGTTAAAATGAGAAGGAAACTAATCTCTTCTAATTGAATAATTAGCATAAATTTAAATAATTGCTGATACATCTGTGAAATATTATGCAATTGAAGATTCCTCGAAAGAAAAGTGAAAACTGTTTAAACAAATTTAATGATTATGTGGAATTAAAACTGTTGGCAATGTCAACATAACATAGAAGAAGGACATGGATAAGAATGAAGTTAAAACCTGTTAGAAGGATTATCTTTTTTTCAATTTTATTTCATTTTATTTTTAATTTTTTAAATATATTTTAAACGTTACTTTCCATTTACAATTACTACAAAATATTGATATATTCTCCATGTTGTACAATTCATCTTGAGCCTATCTTACTCCCAGTAGTTTGGACCTCCTATTCCTCCCACCTCTATATTGCCTCTCCTCTCCCTCCCAACTGGTAACCACTAGTTTGTTCTCTATATCTGTGAGTTCGCTTCTTTCTTGTTATATTCACTAGTTTGTTATATTTGTAGATTCCACATATAAATGCTATCATATGGTATTTATCTTTGTCTGACTTATTTCACTTAGTATAATGCCCTCTATCCCTGTTGCTACAAATGGCAAAATTTCATTCTTTTTATGGCTGAGTAGTATTCCATGGCATATATGGATATCTACATATATATCTATATATAGATATCACATCTTCTTTATCCATTCATCTGTTGATGAACACTTAGGTTGCTTCCAAATCTGGACAATTGTAAATACTGTTGCTATGAACATCAGGGTGCATATATCTTTTCTTTTTTATCTTTTTTTAATGGAGGTACTAGAGGGTGAACCCAGGACCCCGTGCATGCTAAGCACATGCTTTATTGCTGAGCTATACTTCCACCCCTATATATCTTTCCAAATTAATGGGGTTTTTTTTTTCACATACGTACTCAGCAGTGGAATTACCGAGTCATGTAATAGTTTTGTTTTAGTTTTTGAGAAACTTCCTTACTGCTTTCCACAGTGGCTGCACCAATTTATATACCCACCAACATTATAGGAGGGTTCCCTTTTCCCCACATCCTCACCAACATTTGTTATTTTGGGGGGTTTTTTGGTGATAGCCATTCTGTCAGATGTGAGATGATATTGTAGTTTTGATTTGCATTCCCTTAGTGATTAACAGTATTGATTATCTTTTCACATGTTTATTGGTCATCTGCATTTCCTCTTTGGAAAAATGTCTGTTCAGTTCTTCTGCCAATTTTTCAGTTGAGTTACTTGTTTTTGTTTTTGTATTTTTGATGTTGAGTTGTGTGAGCTGTTTATATATGTTGGATATGTCCCTTGTTGGTCATATCGTTTGCAAATGTTTTCTCCCATACAGTGGTTGTCCTTTTGTTTTGTCAATGGTTTCCTTGTACCAAAGCTTTTACATTTTATTAGGTCCCATTTGTTTATTTTTGCTTTTATTTCCTTTGCTTAAGAAGATGAATGGAAAAAAGAAATTGCTGCAATTCATATCACAGTGTTCTGCAGATGTTTTCCTCTAGGAGTTTTATAATATCTGGTCTTATGTTTAGAACTTTAATCCACTTCAAATTTACTTTTGTAAATAGTATTAGAGAATGTTCTAATTTCATACTGTTACCTGAAGCTGTCCAGTATTCCCAGCACCGCTTACTGAAGAGACTGTCTTTAATCCATCGTACATTCTTGCACCCTTTGTCATAGGTTAATTGACCATATAAGTATGCAGATCTATTTCTGGGATTTCCAGCCTGTTCCATTGATCTATGTGTCTGTTTTTGTGCCTGTACCATACTGTTTTGATTAGCTTTGTAGTGTGAAGTCAGGGAGGATGAATCCTCTAGCTCAATTCTTCTTTCTCAAAATTGTTTTGGCAATTTGTGGTTTTTTGTGTTTTCATACAAATTTTAAAAAATTTTTTTCTAGTTCTGTGAAAAATCCCATTGATATTTTGATAGGAGTGCATTGAATCTGAAGATGGCCTTCATTAGTATTGTAATTTTAACAGCATTGATTCTTCCAATCCACGAACATGGTATATCTTTCCATCTGATTGTATCATCTTCAGCTGCTTTCATCACTGTCTTATAGTTCTCAGAGTAGACATCTTTTACTTCCTTAGGTAGATTTATTCCTAGATATTACTTTCTTTTTGATGTAATAGTAAATGAGATTATTGCCATAATTTTTCTTTCTGATACTTCATTCTTAGTATATGGATGTGCAATAGATTTCTGTATACTAATTTTGTATCCTGCAACTTTACCAAAAGCATTGGTGAGCTCTAGTAGTTTTCTGTTGGCATCTTTAGGATTTTGTATGTGTAGTATAATGTTATCTGAAAATAAAGGTAAAAGATAAAGTCCTATGTTTGAAAAAATGAATATGATAAACAGACCTCTTGTGGGACTGATCAAGAAAGGGAAAGGCAAATAAAAAATACTATGGGAAAAAGAGACCTGAGCTACAGCTAAGGTTGAATGAATGTACTCCTGTCCAGCAGTGAAAATGTATGAACTGAATCTACATATACGTGAAAATCTTGAAAATACAGCTTTGAATTAAAATAAGTTTCAAAAGGGTGTGTACAATATTGTACATCTGTGTAAATGTTAAATGAACAATATATTGTGTATATGCACATCCATTTATAGAAGAATATTTAAATTTCATTTTTCTATTCAAATGTTAATTCTTAATTCTCATTTAGAATTAGAATTCTCATAAGAATTAAAATGCTAATTTATCAACTTCAGGATACTAGTTTTCCTCTGGGAGGAAAGAAGCCTGAGGAATTGGGGGCAGGGGGAGCACAAAGGGCATTGTAGCTATGTCTTTAATATTTTATTTCATTTCTGTTCCAGAGAAAATGACAGAGACAGAACTGATGGCAAAAAAAGAAAAATATTATGTTTTAGGCATTATAGGGAGTACATGTAGCTGCCTGTTATATTGTTTTGTGTACTTTTGATATGTTTGAAATGTTTTATACCTTAAAATTATGTTGATGTTGAAAAAGAGCCAGTCATGGTATAAACTTCACACAACAAAGAGTGCTGTATAGTTATCATATTCCTGAATAATCTTACAGATGACATAGCTACCAGTTTTGCAGATAAAGAGTCAACGCTTATCAGTTCTGTATTAGTTCTATCACAAAATTTCCTCCAAGGTATTAACAAACCAAGAATCATGTCAGTGGTTTCTTAGTTACAATTCTGGTTCCTGGGAGGATGCCAGAGGCGATCCACTGGGTGATTGCAACATGGTACTAAATAGCTGCTGCTAAACTCACTGTCATGATTAAATGATTGCTCAGGGTGAGTGGGTGCCCTGTGAGACTGGCCTTGCAAATGAGGTCAGAGAAATGTCTGTGCTTAGAAAGGAGGATTCAGTGTGATTAGAAATCCAGCCAGTAATTAATTGCACTGTGTTCTTCTATCTAAACACGAATCACTTTGGATCATCATTGCAGGTCTGTCTGGATGCTCACTGTGGGCACACAATAAATAACTGGTGACTGACTGGCTAGTCTTCAGGAAATAAAATTCTATGGTAGAGGGCTTGCACCTGCTTAGCCCCAGTTCCTCACGTGGTGGAACCAGTGCGAGGTAGCACCAGCAAACATCTATTGAGTGAGTGAAGATGCTGAAAATTTCCCAGATCTCTCCAGCCAGAAGGAGCTCTTCCTCTCAAATTTGTATCCTCTCAAAATGTTTAACATCGTTTTTTCTTATAGATACGTGTGTTTATGTCTCATTTTCCACTACGACCTTTTAAGTTTCTTAAGGGCAGGAGCTGTTCCCTTTTTGTAATTTGTTACAGAGTGATGGAAAATGGAAAGAAATAATGTCTTAAAGTTAAAATTAATTCATTTTTTACACTTTTCTAAGTTCAGAAGAATTGTATTGACTTTAAAGTACGCAACTTCAAACCACGTAAAATGAATCCCACCTCCACATATTAACTTAGTTGGTAGCAAAGGAATGGATACTAATATGCTGTGCCATGCTGCCTACAGGGCTGGTTTGCCTGTTTGCTCAGCTGTTTCCCATCAAACGCCAGCCAACACAGACAGCTGCCAAACATTTTCTAAGTCTTGTTCTGTTTGTAAACAGAAAGTATACAATAATTAATAAGATGTAATCATTTGCAAACTGGATTTATGCAGAATGAAATTTTTTTAAATAAGGAGGGACATTAACGCAGGTCTTAAGTGCTTAATGACCCCATTAATTGAGAAGTAAGTAATTGGAGAAATTAAACAGAAGAGGTAAATGGCCTTGGAGCCGTTAATCTGTTCTGGGAGTGCCGCTAATGTTTACCAGGTGATTTTCTCCAGAATTAAAAGCCGAGAGTCCACCTACTTTCACACAGTAGTTCTTGGATCTTGCCAGTCATAAGAATCACTTGGAAAGCTCCTGAAAAACAGACTCCTGGATTCTCTTCATACTTCCTTAATCAGAATCTGAGGGATGGGACTCAAGTATATAAATTTTTAAGAAGCTAACCAGGTGTTTCTTTTGATTTTTTGATAAGAAGCTATTCAGGTTTGGACATGATAGCTTTAGAACAGCGTTTCTCAACCGTGGCTCTGTTGACGTTTTTGGATGACTGGTTGTGTGGAGGCTGCCCAGTGCATTAAAGGCTATTTAGCAACATCCCTGGCCTCTGCCCACTGCATACCAGTAGCAGCCTCCCTTCCCCAAGACGTAAAAAGCAGAATGTCTCCAGACATTGCCAGATTTCTCAGGGGAAGGGGGAGGTATTAACTGTCACCTTTTGAGAACCTCTGTTTTACAACAACCCTGTCTGGTGGAACTTTCTGCAGTGAGAGAAATGCCCAGTACAGTGGCCGCAAATCACAAGTGGCTACTGAGCACCTGTAGTGTGGCTGGTACAACTGAGGAATGGAACTTTAAATGTTATTTTATTTTAATTGATTTAATTGTAAAAGCCACATATAACTAATGGCCATCATATTGGACAGCACAGCTTTACAAGATTCATACCTGACTCTAGGCAATGAAATCTTCACAATTTCTCCTGAAGTACTTCTAAGACATACCATGTAGAAATAATTTACAGAAAAAATCTTGGGACGTTAGCACTAATGGGAAATCCACTTGCACTTTTGCTTTCTGTGTTGCCCAGGAAGTGTTATTGGTTACCACCCTTGATATCCAGATTTTCAGACTTAGAGCAGTCTGGCTGGGGACAGCCCCTTTCAGTCCCAATATTGATCTCCTTTCAGTCCTTAACATTTTCCTAGGAAAAATTCCCGTTTTTGTCTGTAGTTCTCAATTCCTAACAGGGTTAAACAAAGAGTTACCGTATGACCCAGCAATTCTACTCCTAGACATATACCCAAGAGAGATGAAAACTTGTCCACACAAGCACTTGATCGTGAATGTTCAGAGCTGCTTTTTTTCCAGTTTTCTTGAGAAATAATTGACATACAGCATTGTATAAGTTGAAAACAGACAGAATAATGACTTGACTTATGTATATCGTAAAATGATGACCACAATAAGTTGTTAGTTAACATCCATCATCTCATATAGATACAAAGAAAAAGAAAAAATTCTATTTTTCCTTGTAATGAGACCTCTTAGGATTTACTCCCTTAACCCATACATACAATACAGCAATGTTAACTTTAGTCATCATAATATACATTATACCTCTAGTACTTATCTTTAACTGGAAGTTTGTACCTTTTGACCATCTGCATCCAGTTTCCCCTCCCCCTCACTTCTAGTAACTACAAATGTGATCTCTTTTTCTATGAGTTTGTTGGCTTGTTTTTAAATTCAACATATAAGTGTGATCATACAGTAGTTGTCTTTCTCTATCTGATTTATTTTGCTTAACTTAATGCCCTCAAGGTCCATCCATGTTGTCACAGTGGCAGGATTTCCTCCTTTTTTATGGCAGAATGATATTTCATTGTATACATATACCACTTTATTCACCTGTTGATGGACACTTAGATTGTTTCCACATCTTAGGTATTGTAAATAATGCTGCATAGCTACATTATTCATAATAGTCAAAAAGTAGAAACCACCCAAATGTCCAACTGCTGATGAATGAATAAAACAAAGATTGGCACATTCATATAATGGAATATGTTTTGGCAATAGCAAAGAATGAAACCGTAATAAACGCCACAACAGGATGAACCTTGAAAACATTATGACAGATGAAAGAAACCAGTCACAAAAGAGCACGTATTATATGATTCCATTTATATGACACGTCATAATAGGCAAATCTATAGCGATAGAAAGTAGATTAGTGCTTGCCTAGGGCTGGGGGTGAAATGGGGACATTGGGTGGTGATGGCTAATGGGCACAGAGTTTCTTTTTGGTGTGATGAAAATGTTCTAAAATTAGATTGTGGTGATGGCTGCACAGTTCTGTGATTATACTAAAAGCTATTGAATGATATACTTTAATTGGGTGAATATATGGTATGTGAATTATATCTCAACAGAGCTGTTAAAAACTCTATCCATTTGATTTACTACATTAGCAGATCTAATGAGAAAATCTGCATGATCATATCACTGGGTGCATATTTATCTTCAAACTGGAAGTGGCTTTGGATAATGTTGCTATATATTCCAAAATAATCTCTCCGCTGGCTACCACCCCTCTCGTTTCCAAGATAATTAAAGTGACCCTGCATTGTGTCCAAACTCAAGATGAAAATCCTTGAGTGTGTTCCTTAATAATAAGCCTTTCCACTCTAAGAGACCCACCGTGAGACAGTGAATGCATCTAGGAGATACTCTTGACATAACCCCGGCCTGCAGTTGGAAAGGGCCCATCCTTGTCATTCCTGCACAGCTTTGGCCCTTCTAGTCCAGAGGGATCATGGACACGTGAACATTGCCAATGAGAAAAGAGGAAAGGATAAGAAGTTTCCAGTGTGCAGCCTGATTTTGTCATGATTCAGGCTGGTCAGACCCTGTCCTGGATGTGAAGTCCTGAGCCATGGAAGGTACACAGGTTTGTCAGTCAGTTAGAAGATGACGTTCACTTTGAGGGCCTTGAGCTCTCCAGGCACCCCAGCCCATCCTCAACTTTTCAGCTCACCAAGTCAGATAACTTTACAGGAAATGGAAACATTTCTAGGTTTTTAGTTATGAAGAGAGACCTGATACTGCCGATAACCCCCAGGCTTAGCTGCCTGAGCACGGACCATTCAGGAGACCTCCTGGAAGTATGCAGAGGACGGGGAAGGGAAAAAAGCAAATATCAAGTGAGGTAAAATCTTGCATGATGTAAACCAAAACAGTTTCATCTCAGGCAACATATGCTTTCATCTTCTAGAAGAAATGATGTCACACGAAGTTAAGCAGTTTGTCTCAGTGGTTAAATGGAGATCTGTTAAGAATTGTGTAAAGAGAAGTAGGGGCTCAGACTGGAAGATGTGAAGAAGAGGCTTTTTAAAGAAAAGCATGTAGGGAGGAATATTAATATAATAACTCATTCAGTTGACAAGGCAGTGGGCCATAGGTTAAAAAGCAGTGGCACTGGACTGTCTAAGCATTGACACATTTCTGACCTTTCTTCCAGTCACTGAGGATGCACATGAATAAATATATATCTTTTATCAGAAGAGCTAAGTCCTTTGGAATGGTTCTGGGGAGTCTGATTTATTTGGAGGACAAGTGTCATCTTCAAGACAAAATGTATTAACTGTACTCTGAAGGTCTTATGATTAGCTACGACAGCCTTCCCTGGCCCTCAGCATCTGGCTAGATGTGGTGTCCCTCTTCTGTGCAATACTCTTAGTATTGCACTCACATTATTTTTTATCTGCTTTCCCCACTAGACAGTGAACTTCTCAAGAACCGAAACGTTGGTATTTGTGTGGTTTTCAGTTTTTAAGGGCCTCTTATCAGAGTTTCTAAGGCAAATGTACTTTCCCATCTCTGGTGGGTAGTGTTTCATCTCCACGTGTTCCACAGGCCAATTGGCTCCTTCCCAGATGAGGCAATTCAAAGGTTAACATCATACCAGGACTCTGCCACAAAACTTGTGGTAAGTCAGACTGTAGTATAATAATGAGTTCCACTCATATTTGGGCTGGACTCCAAAATGGATGCCTTTTACAAAATTGCTCACTAGAGTGGGTTTAGTGTCATTGCATTCGCTTAAAGTCAAATGTTTCTTAGATGGCGTTTGTCATATGGGCTTTGGACGTTAAAACTGCGCTCCCTGAGTTGGGCACCCAGATCAGTTTTATCTGTTATTTCAACCATGTTTATGTGAGATGCTTGAGAAACAAATTGCTCAGTGACACTCATAGGGCCTGAAAGGATTCAAGCACCTCCTTGTTCCCTGTCTTCATGGGAGGGGTGAGTGGAGGGCAAGGTAAAATAGCCATTGAAGATTCTTATTTATGTCCCAGATCAGGTGCCCAGAACCCAGATATAGAATCAGTCATTTTATTATGTTCCTTGTATGTATCAGACCATCAAACCTAACCCCAGATCTTGTCTGGTTGATTGGCTGATTGGTTCTTTGGTTTGAATTCATTCTCTTTCTCTAAGTAGAACTCTTCAATTGGAACACTACAGTGGATTGTCTGGATAAGTGTGTTTCCACCAAATTGCTGGGTTTTGATCTTTTTGTTTACATCACTTAAGTGTTGCAATAGACGCAGTTCCTTTTTTCTGGACTGCCTGTGTCAGTGCAGACCCTATATCAGTCCAAAAAGAGAGAGCAGTAAATCAAGTGCATGAGTGCGCCCACACAGCACCAGCCTCTGCGCCAGTCTTTATCTCCAGAGCTGTAGGAACTCCTCCTGCCTCTGCAGCCAAGGCTCCTAGGATTAGAAACCAGCAGACAGACGTGCACCATTCTGGATTTTCAGGGAATCCACATAGGTGGACTTTGGAGTGAAGAAATCGTATTTGTCAAAACCTTTGCCCGGAGTTATAAATCCGTGTGCCGCGTGGCGGGGACGTCTCTGACTCTGGAACAAAGAACAAAGAGCATTTTAGTTAGTCACCCTGAGGAAAACACCAAAGAAGCAGAAATCACAAGAGTGTTGATAACGTACCCCCAGCCCCTTCCCCTCCTGGAGGACCACCTGACTTTTCAGGTAGAGATTTCTTGGAGCATTCCAGCTCCAAATCTGGGGTTTTAGAACAATAAAACTAATATCAGAATGATCCCCCCAGCCCTGGAGATCTATTTTTAATGATGATGAGTTTAGAGCTTTCATGGAATTATAAAACCTCAATGTAGCCAAGAGCCTGGAAGTCACAGTGTTTCCTTTCACCGTAGAGGTGAGGAAGTCCCTAAAATCCAGTATCACAGGGGCCCAACGGGCCTCACAACACCTGTCAGGATTCTTTAAAACATTTATCTGATTTAAAAATATAATAAATTTTCATTGTAGAAAATTTGTAAAGTATTTTTTAAATTTGCATAATCCCACCACAACACATTTTGTTCGCTGTGCTCTTTTGTGATTAAAGATATAATTTGACATGTTAAACCTTACAGAATAAAAAAAGAAAAATGTGGACTTCTTCTTTTGATGTTTAAATCCTGAATTTTGTCACTTATTACATAAAACATCAAAGCACACTTGGACAGGGACCTTGTTTGAGATAAGCGGTATATGACAATAGGGTGTGAAAAACTGTGAAATCAAGCCAGCCCCACCAGAGTGTGCACAGCGGGACATGCTCTGTGCCGATCCTGGCAGTGAGGAGAAAATCCCGCACTCCTAATTGCCCAAAGCCTGCTATCATTGCTTGCCGGGCACAGCCCATATCAGCAGAGGGGTTCCGGAGGTGTGTGGTATCACCCCTGAGTTCTTATCACAGACACTAAACTTCAGGCAATTAAATTTAAGAGAAAGCAGTCTAGAGTAGGTGAAAGCTGAGTGATTGAGGTTTGTGGGTTTGTGTTGATCTGCTGATTAGGGCTGCCAATGGAAGCCTCCAGCCGCCCTGAAGAGGTAAAAAGGCAGATCTTTGGAGAGCAGTGTCTCGTGTTATGTGGAGTTCTCTGGGCTTAGAAGGGAGTTGGTCCGTGATGCCAAGAATGAGGATCACCTGAGCACTAAGCCAAGTTCTGTT
This sequence comes from Vicugna pacos, assembly GCF_048564905.1. Classification (NCBI taxonomy): domain Eukaryota; kingdom Metazoa; phylum Chordata; class Mammalia; order Artiodactyla; family Camelidae; genus Vicugna; species Vicugna pacos. The sequence continues at coordinate 47,350,009 of NC_133001.1, forward strand.
GGCCTCAACTGCGTGTATTTATTGAGATGGTATCTGGTTTAGAGTGATTTTTAGTTGTTCTGTAAACTCTGCAGACTGAAGAAAGGCCTGCTTGTAAATAATCACTCCCTGGATGTGAGCTAAATGGGTACACCTTGCCTTTTTCACCTTGATTTTCATTGCATTCTCCAATTTCCAACTCTGAAATGTAAGAAAAAAAAAAAAATTGGCACCTGTCCTGGCTTCAGTTTTGTTATCTGCACAATGACAGGGTTGGTTGGAGGGGATCGTCACTGAGTACCCTTCCTGGCTCTGCATTCTCTGCTCTGTGGTTCTAAAAACTAAATGTACTGCGTCAGGCAGGAGCAGTGTGATCACTACTGCAGGTCAGCAGTGCTGGCCTGTTAGAAAAGCTGGACTGTTTGCTAAAGCAATGCTTCAGTATTTGCCCCTCTAAACCCAGTCCTTCACTTGTCAATTACAGTGTAAGACGTAAGCCCCCAACAAGGGGGTGACTTCAAGAACAGAAAAGGAAAGAAAAAGGATGTGGGTTAGAGGCAGTACTTTTGCTTTTTTAAAAAAATAATTTTCTTCTTATTTTTATCTTTTTGAGTTTCAGATACACATTGCTTATTAACTGATTACACTTTTGTTTGCATAGTACATCACCTTAATTTTCCAGCAAACATTTTTTTATATGACTTCTAGAGTAGTTTTTCCTTAATTTCAACATTCTCCTGAAAAGGTCTTTGAAGTGCTTGGAATACATGCTTCTTTTCAAAAAGATTTAACAGCTATGAGGTGGGAAGTTTTGATTCTTCCTTTTAAATAATGAGGAAACTAAAACATATGGATATTAAACACATCAAGAGAGCAGAATTAGTCTTGTTCACAGGGTCACTAAAAGGTGTACAATTACAGTTCTGTAGGAGAGGGAAGGGTCTTCCCCGCACGAGTCAAGTCCCAGGGATGTCTGAATACCCTCCAGGCTGCTGCTGTAAGGCAGGCAGCTGATTGTGGCTTGTCTGTTCTCCCCACTAGGTTTCTTTCTTTAGGCTTACTGTCTTAAACCAGCTACCTTGTCCCTTCTGTATGCTGTAGCACTGACAACCCATAAAGGTCAGACATTGAAGCTGTCCCCTTTAGTCTCAGGCCAAAATTGCAATGCCTTCACATCTCCCTGGGGAGCAAAGTGGAATCAGGGCAACAGTGGTATAGAAAGGAAACAGCCCAAATAGTGGCTCAAGGCCTCAGGTGAGTTAGGTCATCTCTGACCTCTCCCCTGGGGCATCCCTTTACTCTAAGGGTATAAAATGGAAATGAGTGAGGAGATCTGCATTCTCAGAGATCAGGGATGAAGGGGTCAAGAAAACAAGACCCATCCCCAGGCACCAAAGGACAATTTTCTTGAGACGTACAAATCCATTTGGTAGAATCTTTGTTGCAGAATCGGAGAACTCCAAGAAACCGTGAGGTCATCCAGTTTAGCCTCTGCTTTCAAATAATTAACAGGGATTCACTGAATTACTTTCTGCACCCTCAGGCATGTCCTGGGATGGAATCCAATCCATAGCATTTTTCAAGACTTGAATTATCTCAGAGCATCCTTTGGTAATCATTTCCAATGTCTCACCAACATCAGTCACCCAGTTAATAGCTAACCTAAATCATTGCCTGTGACTCATTGAAGCCTTTTATTTTCTTTGATACTTTAGTTGATGTAGGAAAACAGCAAGTACGTTTTCTGAAAACTCTTCTCAATGCTGTGATTCAGAGTGAATAGAGCATGCAGGGAAAAATCTCGAAGAACATAGACTGTTTAATTCTCCCAATGAAAAAAGAATCAGGAGTAAAATTATGTATTTGACTTTTCCATTGATAAGCTCTGTGATCTTAGGTAAGTGATGTAACACCCCTAAACTTCAATATCCTCTTTCATAATAAACATATAATACTTAAACTAAAGAGTATTATAATGGCTAAAAAGTGTAATCTATGCAAAAAAAAAAACTGTGAAGTGCCATACAGATGTCAGATAGAAAAAAAACTACTCCCTTGTCATGAGGATTAAATCAGAAGAACAGTAGTAAAAATAAGTGTTGGGAGGATGCACAGAAATTGGAACCATTGTGCATTGCTAATGAAAATGTAAAAATGGTTCAGTACTGTAGAAAATAGTACAGTGGTTCCTCAAAATCCCACAGAATTACCATATGACCCCAAAAATCTCACTACTGGGCATATACTCCCCCCAAAATTGAGAGAGATTCACATAGACATTTGTACACCAACCTTCATAGCAGCATTATTCACAATAGCCAAAAGGTGGAAACAACCCATGTGCCCACCCTTGGATGAATGGACAAGCAAAATGCAGCATGTGCATATAATGGAATATCATTCAGCCTTGTAAAGTAATCAAGTTCTGTCACATACTACAACATAAAAGAAACTTGAAGACATTATAAGAGAAATAATCCAGACACAAAAGAACAAAGATTATATGATGATGGTTATTCTAACCTGTATCAGGTGATACCCTATTGTAGTTTTGATTTGCATTTCTCTATTAATTAGTGTTGTGTTGAGCATCTTTTCATGTGCCAATTGGCCATCGGATGTCTTCTTTGGAGAAATGTCTATTTAGGTCTGCTGGCCATTTTTTCATTGGGCTGTTTGGGGTTTTTTTTTTTGTTATTGAGTTGTAGGAGGTCTTTTTATATTTTGGAAATTAAGTACTTCTGGTCTTATCATTTGCAAATATTTTCTCCCATTCCATAAGTTGTCTTTTTGTTTTGTTGATAGTTTCCTTTGCTGTGCAAAAGCTTATAAGTTTGATTTGGTCCCATTTGTTTATTTTTGCTTTTATTGTTTTTGCCTTGGGAGACTGATCTTTGGAAAGTACTACCACAGAACATGAGACCTTCACCAGGAGTTCCTCCTGCCTCCAGGTGGAAGAATCCAGGAGTAGAGATGAGGAATTTAATGAATATGACAGGGAAATGAGTTGCGGTACCCACACTGGCTTTGCTGTGTTCATCCAACTCTCCTCTCCACCCATTCAGATCTGTCGGGAGCCATGCTGTAGGAGAGGCAGGGCCTGGCAAAGCCCAGATAGAATGACTAAGCCCAGAACACCAGCCTCTAAGGTATCCCATCCAGCATGCATCCCACCTTCTCCCCGTTCTCATTGAAAATAGTGCAGAGCTCAAACTTCAGTATCTACTTCTCCACCTCCCCAAAGGCCTGCAGTGGGACTAGAAGTATAAAGGGTCCAGGAAGGAATCCAAACTACAAAAACAAGCCCACAGTCAGAAACCACCAACATCTGGTATGCAGCCACTGTAAAAATTAGATAACAACACAGCAGAATTACAGCTATGCGAAAGTTAAGAGTGATAAAGAAAGGACTTTAAAACAAGTTTAATTATGTCTTCAGATATAGGATGACGTCACAATAATGAATCAGAAACTGTCTTTTATAAAATAAAATTTAAAAAAAAGATAAACCTGGGGATAAGAAAACCGTAATTATTGATACCAAAAATTCAGTTGATATAGACAGAAGAATGGGCACAGCTGAAACGGAAATTACATATCTAGAAGATAGCCTAGAAGTGAAGTACAGGGTAAGAGAGAGATGAAAACTTGAGGCATGGAAGAGAGTTCTGCAAGACACTGCATCTACCTAAAAGAGAAAAATGAGAACAGAAGGGAGGTGAAATCTGAATAAATGGTAGAATGGAATTTCTTATAGTTGAAGAAACATATAAATCCTCAGGTTGAAATGGTCTGCCAACTATAGAGCATCATTAAAAAGAAATAAATAACACAATTTTAAAAAGGCAGTTTACAAACGTAATAAAAGCTCAAAACATTAATTATACAGTCATATGCTGAAAGCTACAAGGATAAAGGCTAACTGCTGAAGCCTCCAGAGAGGGTAAGAAAAAGACTGCTCAGAGTCAGTCTGGTCAGACTTGGCATTAGATGTGTCCTGACAATACTGGATGAAGAAAGACATCAGACGGTATCTTTAGTTTGCTGACGAAAAAGAAGTTCAAATCTAAATTTCTATATTCAGCCATAATATCACTGAAATGTAAGGATGAAATATGATTTTTTTAAATATCCAGGAATTTAGAGTTTTAATAACCCAATAGATCCTCTCTGAAAGCTGAAAGAACTACTAGAGAATATGCAAAAGAAAGTGAATCCAGAACTTAACAATGAACTGCAGTACCCAGCCAAAAAATAATAAAAACTATTTTTTCTATGAGATATGATTATAAAATTATTTTTTTAAAATAGTGTGCCAAGATTTTAGATTATGTCAACATGGGATGTGGAAGATGGAGGCAGGGGTGCTGATGAAGAATTTAGAATAAAAGCATCTTAAGATTCACCAGAAGGAATCAGTGGATAGTGATTAACTTCAGACACTGTTAGAGAAATTTAAATTTAACCACTTATGATAAAAACTTAAATATTGGGGGAGGGTATAGCTCAGTAGTAGAGCGTGTGCTTAGCATACACAAGGTCCTGGGTTCAATCTCCAGTGAAATAAATAAAACAAACAAATGAACTTAATTACCTCCCCACCAAAAACAGCAACAAATTTCTTTTTAAAAAGAATAAAACAACCTATAATTCAACAATGGGGGAAATCCAACAATTTCAAAAAAAAGTTAAATATAACTACTTTGTAGAAAAATAAAAATAGAATATGTGTGATTTTCAAATCAGTAAATGTAAACAACAGAGAAAATTTCACTAATCCATGAAAAGATTGGAAAAAAGAAATGCAAGCATGGGAGAGAGTGGTAAGTTGAAAACACAAAAAAGATGGCAGGAATAGGTCTAAAAATACCAAAAATAACAATAAATATTAACTGGGTAGTTTTTTTTCCATAAAATATGGGTTTTTAGGAATCCAGCTATGTGTAGCTTACTAGAAAAAGCCAAAACTGAGCTAACACAAAGATTCATTGTAGATGTATTCTGTTTCACCATATTTCCATCCCTATTCAGAACTACCAAGTCCTCTCCTATTTTGTGGGAAGATTGGGCAAAATAATGAAAGAAGCTGAGGAGTTAGGCGAGGAGTTAGAAGACAAATATATTCTCACTTCAACCAGCTACATATTGCAAGGTCCAGGAAATCACTTAGCCTTATGGCCTAGATTTTTTTCTCACCCACCAGATGGGAAGGATACCATTAGCTCATTTATCGTGTAGATTTGTTTTTGAGGATTAAAAGAGAATGAACATCTGGTAATGAATAAAGAGGGACATAAGTGGGAGATTTAGCATTAGTTTGAAGGGTATGTGTGGAACAAAAATGAAAAAATATGAAGACACATCAGTTATGATGCATTTACAACACTTCTTCATCTCTAGGCCAGCAACCACTTGTGTCCTGCCATCCCACATATGCCCTAAGCATGTCTCCTCATACTTAGGTCCTGCTCAGAGTCAGTGGGTAGCATCTCCAGCAGTTTGTTCAATGTCTGATCAATAAATGATTCTGAAAGTAAAGGAAAAGTTTAAGGATAACCCTTAATCATAAGGAAAATACTGAGTTCTGTTCATTATTCACTGAGGAGGATGTCCCTCATTATACAAAAATTTTCTTTAAAATGACAAAGTGAATAAAAATGTTGGTGTTAAAAAAGAATAACCATAGAGAAAGCAGCTCTAGGGTAAAACCATTCAGAGAAGTCTAGGGAAGTTTAGAATTTGATATCTATTTTTGTGAAGATTGGCAATGATTGGTTTTATTACAGTATTTCATACGTTTTTGAAAAAAGAAAATAACAAAGTAAGAATCTAAAAAAGTTGAATTTTTAAACATAAAAACAATGTGCTGTACAAAAGGTCTTTGAAATAAGAGACAACGGAGAGAAGTTGATTGTAATGAAATTTTATCTCTAGGGGCATATACAATCTAACTCCTCCTAAGCTAAAAAAAGTGCTTTTTTAGCTTAGGTCTTAGTCGTTTGTGTGTATTCAGAGTATTTTATTCTAAGATTACATAGGTGGCTGAGTAAACTTCTTGGTGTCTGTAGATTTTATCGTTTACTGGAATATTTGTATATAAATGTTTTCATCAAATTATCAGATCAGTGACACTTTATGGAACATGAAGAGATGAATTAATAAATTCGTTTGAAGAGAGGAAAAATGTTTCATTGCTCCAGAGTTCTTAAATATTGAACTTTGTTTTCTGAAGTGATATAAAAATATATTTCTAATGGTAGAACTATATAAATATATGAAAGAATAAAGATAAGATTACATCAAGGAGTTAGAGAAGATGAGACTTGGAAGATAATGTGAAGCCAAGTGGTACAGGGTCTTAAGAAGTTTAGCTTGGGTGGAACCTCAGAGATCATCTGGTGTTTATTTAACCTGTGAATCTTATTTTCAGAGGAGTTAGGTACCAAGAATCCCTCCAGTTTCTTAGGAACCCCTCCTATTCCTTCGTAATGAGGAATCTGACCTATAGACAGTGGTTAACCACTGGAGATTTTGAGCTGAATTTGTAGAGTAGCACAATTATGATTGTTTTGGGGAGATCTTTTGTGGTGATACAGTATCAATCAGGCTAAAGATCCTTAAGGCCAGCCTTAAGAGAGATTTAGGAGTCTCTTGTAATGTGTCGGATCTGAGATGATAAAGGTCAGGACAAGGGTGCTGTCCAAGGAAATGAGGGAGAAAGGAACAGAAGTGGAACTAATGGCTTGGAGGCTCTTGATGTATAAATACCACAGTAGCCTTGCCTCTGCTGCTGATAGTGGCTTTGCTTCCTTCATGTTTCATCATCTGAAAAATGGAGTTGCACTGGATGATCACTGATGGCTCTGGCATCTGTGACTGAAATGAACATCTGGAAGTGGAAGGTCAGGACTAGAGACACAGTGCGGACCATATGCCCCGTCGAAGCTAGTGCAGTCCTGTTCTCTCCTGAGAATCACAGGGATTGGGAGTTTGTCACTGAGTTGTGTTAATGGTGGAAGGTTAAACAGAATGTCTGTGCATTCTTGCCATTGAGATCCCAAAGTTTCTAAGGATTGTTTAAATTTGCCCTGGAAATGCCCTGTATTCTTCCAGAAAGTTTTCCTTTGTAACTTAAACTAGCATAACTTGATTGCTTATGCTTTCGAACAAAGATTTTAACTGAACAATGCTTAGTAGGCTAGACAGGAGAAATTTTCTGGTTGTCTTTGAGGAGTGTGCTCCATCAGAGGAATGTTGCCCACTATCTGCCACACACACACACACACACACACACACACACACACACACACAGACACCAGAAAGTTTATAATTAGGTTATGAAACTTTTGAGTCACTTGTCAGCAAAGCACATTTATCCTGAATAGTGATAATGTCAAGCAACAGAGGCAAAAAATTAAAAAGTGGGACTACGTCAAACTAAAAAGCTTCTGCACAGCAAAGGAAACAGTCAATGAAATGAAAACGCAACCTATGGAATAGCATAAAATATTTCCAAATCATATATCTGATAAAGGATTAACATCCAGAATATGTGAAGAACTCACACAACTCAAAAGCAAAAACAAACAATCTGATTTTAAAATGGACAGAGGATCTGAATAGGCATTTCTTCAAAGAAGGTTTACAAATGACAAACAGACACACGAAAAGGTGCTCAACATCTGTAGCCATCAGTGGAATGCAAATCAGAGCCACGGTAAATCATCTCACACTTGTAAGAGTGGCTGTCCTCGTAAAGGTAAGGGTTAAGTGTTGGTAAGGATGTGAAGAAAGGGGATCCTTGCGCACTGTTGGTGGGAATGTAAATTGGTGCAGCCGCTGTGGAAAACAGTGTGGAGGTTCTTCAAAAAATTAAAAATAGAACTGCAGTATGATCCAGCAATCCTGCTGTTGGGTGTATAGCCAAAGGAAATGAAAATAGGATATCAAAAAGATATCTGCACCCCCATGTTCTTTGCAGCATTGTTCACAATAGCACATATAACAACCTAAGGTTCATCAACAGATGAATGGATAAAGAAGGTGTGATGTGGTGTGGGATGTGTGGGATGTGTGTGTGTGTGTGTGTGTGTGTGTGTGTGTGTGTGTGTGTGTGTCAGAATATTATTCTGTCATGAAAAAGAAGGAAATCCTGCCTTTTGCTGCAACATGAATGGAACTTGAAGACATAATGCTAAGCGGAATAAGTTAGAGAGAGAAAGATTAACTGCATGGTATAATTCACAAGTAGAATCTTTATTTTTAAAAAGTCAAATTAATAGAAACAGAAAGAAAAGAAGTGATTACCAGGGACTTGGTGCGGGGAGGTGGGTAGGGGGATAAGGAGATATTAATACAAGGGTGCAAATTTTTAGCTATAAAATGAAGAAGAATCGAATGTACAATGCGATGACTGTAGTTGAAAACACTGTCTTGTATAATTAAAATTTGCTAAGAGAGTAGAATTTAAATATTCTCACCATATATTTATTTTTAACATAAAAATATGTGAGGTGATGGTTGTGTTAATTAGCTAGATGGGAAGAATCGTTTTACAATGTATACATATATCAAATCATCACGTTGTATACTTTATCTTACAATTCTGTTTGTCAATTATAACTCAAGAAAGTGGAGAAGGAAAAAAAAAAGACCAGATTCAGATAACTGGCTTGGCCACTTCCCAGCTGTGTAGCTCTTAGTTGCAGGCTGCCCAACCAAGACAGCCTTCAGCATTATGATGTCACCCCACTGCCTCGGGCTGATGCTACTGTCCTCCCTGGGAAAGCAATTGGGAAAGGATGACGCAGCAGGTCCTAGCTTCATCCTTCCTTCGGTTGTATTTTTATGTGTTTTGTATTTTGAAGCCTCCATTTTGTGGGGCTCTCAGTACACTGAGTTCCTTACCCAGGAGGCGGACTTCAGTCAAAATTTACACTGTATTAGGGACACTTAACTCAATTCCAAAGCAATTTCAGCTCCCCGATCTCACCTCTAGCTTAGCGCCCCCTTAGAATAATATGGGCAGTAAAAGAGGGAAAAACTAGAATCTTCCTCTCTTCCGCTCTCTCCTAAACGTTGTTTTCGACATCTTCACATTTCAAGACACCATTGCCTGCCTGTACCCAGCACCCTGCTATTTCCCCAAGGACCCTCGGGGAGATGTGTGTATGTTGATAAGGAAGCAGCAAAGCCCATGTTTGACCAGTTTTGGAAGCTGTCCGCATTTTCAACCATTAGCTCAAAAAAGAAAGTAATGTGACCAAGACCTTACAGTGAGAGACCTATCAAGGGTTTTGAAAAGGGTTGCTGGTCATTTATCAAGGTGGGTAGGTGTATGAGGATTGTTAGTGAGAGAATAAATTGATGCAGGAGTATAGGGGGCAATTTGATAATAATATCTGCCATCACTTCGTAGCTGTGTGATGCTGAGCTTTGTTCTCCTCCTTGGCAAAATGGGGATGCTAACACCCACCTCCTAGTTTTGTTTCAAACATTAAGTGTAACACAGTGCCTAGCATTTAGTTAGTGCTTAAATATCACCTCCTGTTTTAGTCATCTTGGGCTGCCATAACAAAATACCTTAACTTAAGCAAATTTCTCTCTCAATTTTCTGGAAGTCCCAGATCAAGGTGCTATCAAGATAACTTCATTATAAGCCTCTTTTCCTAGCTTATAGGCAGCCAACATCCTACTTTGTGTTCATGTGACCTCTTCTTTGTGTGTCCAGGGAGGGAGGAGGAAGGGGCCCTCTGATGTCTCTAGATCACTAACCCCATCATGGGGGCCCCACCCTCATGATCTCATCTAACCCTAGTGACGTCCAAAAGTCCTCATCTCCAAATACCACTGAATGGGGGTGTTAGAGCTCTCACTTACAAATTTGGAGACACAAGCATTCAGTCCATAGACCCTCCACATGTATAGGCATACTTTAAAGGGAGGGGAAAAAACACCTAGACTTTGGTTTCTATTGAAACAGATGCGAAGAAATCTATTCCAGGATTTCATTTTCAGCTGGAATTTCATTTTTAACTTGGAGAATTCGTTTCAGAGTTTTCTTTTTACGCCCTGAGGCAGGGACAGGATTATCCTACCAAGCACATAGCAGGTTTTCTGTCCCTCTCAGAGGTATGGAAAGGAACCCTTTCCTCACTGATTCTTTTCAGAGACAATAAAGGGAGGGGTGATGGGGGCACAAAGCCAAGTGAGCTTTGGCCACAGGATAGTTCGTGCAACGTATAACTAAAATATGCCTTAGGCTTTCTTGGCAAACTATCCAGGAGGTGGAAACACACCACAATTCTCTTACACATCTGCCTTCATTCTGGTCTGAATGCAGTCACTTTGGTAGTAATGAGAATTTTCTGTGAGAATGATTGCTTTCCTCTCCAGATTCTAACTTTGAACCTCATTGTGCTAAGCAAAAGAGCCCCTACTGTGTGTCCATTATTATGAGGTTCTAAAATAGACAAAACTAGTCTACAGTGATAGAAATCAGCACTCTGGTTGCCTCAGGTAGGGTGGGAATTGAGTGGGCAGGGCCACCAGGGAAGTTTCTGGAGTAATGGAAGTAATCTATAGCCTAATAAGGGTGAGGGCTTATGCATTTGTCAAAGCTCAGCAAACTGTGCCTTTAAGATGTGTTCATTTCACTGTAAATGGCACTTGTTATAAAAATAAATTATGCATTTATACTATTTTATATCACATTCAACGTAATTATGAAAAATATATGTGTTTTTCCTTGGAAAGATCTGTCAGAAATCTAGATTCGTGTCTGTATATAACTGTCAGTAGCAAGCAGGTGTATGGACCATATTCCCCTTAGGAATTCACCTGGATTTCTATAGCCATCCTTAAAAGAGTAGTTCTCACTGGGATGAGAATGGTGGGGAAGAACACCTCCTGATGGTCGTATCAGAACAGCCAGGCTGAGTTTTTTCTAATACTGATAAGGCCTAGCTCCCTGCTTCACCCCAAAGATTCCCTTATGATGCCTCCCCACCTTAAAAACCATTCCAGGAGGAGCCACTGTGATTAAAGAGAGTGTTGTAACCCTCGGGAGCGTTGGGTAAAAGCTCTTGATTCCAGGAGATTGGATCGTTCAGGTTTACCAGCCTCTGCCTCACTTTATTACTGTCATCTACCGACTTCCCAGGGACTCCTTCTTGTGAACTGACACTGTAGGCCCTGGGTCCTCTTTCTACCCCAGTTACTGTCGTAATTCTGAGTGATATCAAGGGCATGCGGATGGACCATCCAAAAACATAAACTTAGACTTTCATACTTGCAGTGGCTTTCACTTCTGCTCTACCTTAGGCAAGTCACACCTAGAATCCTGTCATCACCAAGAAACAGATCACACCAGAAATCCTGAACTCCATTATTCCACCAAGTCTCAGCATCTTAGCCTTCCCAGTCTCTTGTGCCTTCACTCCCCCTGGACCTACTTTCAACTTCGGAAGGACCTCCAGTTCTTTACCCCATAATTTTTTGCAGTCTGTGAGGAATCTCTAAGCCTTCCTTGCCACCCTAGACTGTTACAACGTGATTGGTTGTCTTAATTATGGCTTACCAGTATCTTTGACACTTTTTTGTTAGCATACCTATACCACAGCAGCACCTGGACCGTAACTCTCCGGCCCAGGATCAATACAACATTACTGATGACTGTTCATATTCTTGTGCACACGTGACTAAATGCAGCTAGAGAAACCTTACAAATAGACCTGACAACCCACTTCCGTAATTCAGCCCTCAGTTGGTCGCTTAACCATATCTGTTAACCATTTTGTCTGCCCTTGGTCAGGTTGCTTTCAACCTCCTGAACGATTCTTCTGAACCTTCACTGTCCTCCCCGAAATCCCTCCTCTCAGGAGATCACCTGGGCTCTTATGTCACAGAGAAACTGAAATCATCAGGCATTCTCTGTCATTCAGTGTCTTGCTTTTATTCCGCACTTTTAATGTATGTTCCAGCCCACATTCTCATTCATATCTGTACCTTTGACTCCTTTCCCAAAGTCTAAGAAAATGAGGTCAACCTCGAGGTATCTCAAACCCTGGGCCTACACTTAACCCACCCACTTCTCACCCCTTTGACACTTTATCTCCTTCTTTTCTCAAATAAACTCTTCCTAATTGTTCCTTCTCTTTAGCCTGTAAACATGCTCATGTCTGACCCCATGACTCATTCTAGATACTGTTTATCATCACCATCCTACTAAGAGTGTGCTTTCTTAGTATAACAATGGTTCTAATTGATAAATCTTGTAGACATTTTTTAATTCCAGTTTCACTAGACCATAGAAAAGTTTTAACTGACCATCCTAAAAGAAGCATTCCAAAATCATAATAACTAATAAACAAAGTCAGCAAGGGTGCAGGATATGAAGTCTGCATACAAAACTTAATTATTTCATATTTATCCTAGCAATAAACAATCCAAAAAGAAATTTAGAAAAAAAATTCCAATTATAATAGTATTAAAAGAGCAGAATATTCAGGAATAAACTTAACAAAAGAAGTGTAATATTTGTACACGTAAAATTACAAATTATTGAAAGAAATTAAAGAAGACCTGCATAAATGGAAAGACATACCATATTTAAGAATTGGAAGTTTGGGAGTTTGAGATTTGAGTTTGATTTGATAGATAAAAGTAGATTTTTTAAATTTTCTTCTTTATAGCACAGGGAACTATATTCAATATCTTGTAATGACCTTTAATGGAAAAGAATATGAAAACAAATATATGTCTGTATATGCATGCCTGGGACATTGTGCCGGACACCAGAAATCGACACATGTATGTAACTGACTATACTTCAATTAAAAAAAAAAAGAATTGGAAGACTTACTATTGTTAAGATAGAAAAACTTTTGAAATTAATCTAAAGATTCAATACAATCCCTTTCAAAATCCCAGCTGGCTGCTTTGTACATCATGGCAAGGTGATCCTAAAATTCATATGGAAATGCAGGAGAACCAGAATAGCCAAAACAGTCTTGAAAAAGAATAATGGATTTGGGGGACTCACACTTCCCAATTTCAAAACTTACTGCAAAGCTACTGTAAACAAGAGAGTGCCATATTGGCATAAAAGTAGACGTATTGATCAATTGAGAATGGAGTTGAAAGTCCAGAAATGAACTCCCACATTTATGGTCAAGTGATTTTTTGTTGAGGATGCCAAAAGATTCAATGAGGAAAGAATAGTCTTTTCAGCAAATGGTGCTGGCATAACTGCATATCCAAATGTATAAAATGAAACTGAATCTTTAGGTTTTGGCCCTACATGTAAAGCAGTCACTCTAACAAGGAAAAAAAAAAACAAAGAGACTGAAAATCTGTGACTTTTCTTGGACTCATGAAACTGAGGCTGCAGGGCAAACAGCCACCCCAAAATCTGGACAGATAGGAGAATCCGGAAAGATCTGCTTACCTGGAGCGGAAGTCACTGGAGCCAGACATTGACAGGAACACGTACGCAGTAATTTTGATAAATTGCTGGAGCTGAGTGTGGATGAGTATGAGAGTGAGAGACTCCTGGAGTCTGTGATCTTAGGGGTCGCCCATACTTCTGTGGACTTCACCTCCAGGAAACCCACCAGGTTCTCACAGTGAAGAACCAGGAATGTTAACCTCATTGCTCTGACAGGTTGTGGAGAAGTGTTCCTACTTTGAAATAAATCCAGAGTGTCCTCCATAACCAAACCTGCTCTCCAAGGCAAAGATATTACCAGAGCCTTATCCCACTTGAGAGAAGCACACTGCCCTGCCTCCAGCCACCCCCTCTCCCATTGCCTTTGCTATTTTACCTAACTGGGAGGGATCTAGGAAACACTGCGAAGGTCACATTCCAGGGAGCCAAGGACACTAGAACATTGAGATTTAACCATAAAAGTATAGAGTGCTTTCCCTCCCAGACACCTTACCACCTCTCCAACAGGGCTCTAATGTAACAGTGGATTATGAAAGGGCTGCAAAATGTAGACTCTAAGGAGGACTTCTCAGAGTATCCTCTGGATGGCAGGGGAGACAAAAATAAAGGCGACTAGAAAAATTTGAAGCCTCTGACACCTACAGCTATAGCAAACATTAAACACAGCCCAACTCACATAGACAAGCTTGGCTTCATTTATTTTAGTCATTCATAAATGTACTAAGCTTATCATAAACTCTTTTACTAGACGTCTGATTGGTTATTTAGCAAAAGATGACTAACCTCTCTAATACTTTTCCTATTATATAAGTGTTTGTATCATTGTATCATTTTATTTCTGCCTATCTTAGTGCTCCAATTTCGGTTGAAGTCCTTTAGGGACAAAGACTGTGTCTTACTTTTCAGTACCTTCGGTGCCTAACTCGGTGATGGGTGAATGAGTGAATGAATGAATAAATGAATGAACCTGTTTAATACTGTCTTTGGAGTGACAAGGGAGCTCTTGGGGGAAGTACTGCAATTCTGGTTATTATCGCTCTGATAGAACTTTCTTGGTCCTGGGCATCCTCTTCCAGGGAAAAAGTGTGTCATGTGGATAATGGTCTAGAGTCAAGAAGTCTGGTTTCTAGTCCCAAGTGTACCACTAGGTTAACTGTGCAGCCTTGAAGAGCTCAATGATCTGAGCTTTTTACACTTGTGTAAAAAATGTTCCTTTCAGATATGTCATTCCAAGATTCTTTTTCTCAGCACCTTTATTGTGGGATAGTTCCTGTACGGTAAACCACACACATTTCACATGTACAATTTGATGAATTTTAATTGACGTATACACCCGTGAAGCCACCACCACAATCAAGATAGCTGACATTTCCATCACTCCTAAGAGGTGCAATTGTCAAATTCCCAATTTATACCTTCCCACCATCTTTGCCCCCTGGTAACCATAAGTTTGTTCTCTGTGTCTCTGAGTCTGTTTGTGAGTCTGTTTCTGTTTTGTAGATAAGCTCATTTGTGTCCTTTTTTTTAGATTCCACATACAAGCAATTTCATATGGCATTTTTGTTTCTCTTTCTGGCTTACTTCACTTAGAATGTCATTCCAAGATTCTTAAAACGAATGGTCCTTATTAAAATGAGGGGAAAAACCTACCAAAACACACCGTGACTTTAGCAAATGGATATTTCTTTTTTTGTGTCCCATTAACACCTAAGACTTACTGAACGCCTGCTACGCTGTCTTAAGTGCACCACTTGTATTTACTTATTTATTCCTGTGAAGTAAAATGGTTTCATTTCACGTTCTTATATGAGGCATAGAAAGGTCGTGTAACTTACGTAGCTGGTGGCAGAACCAATTTCAGATCCAGGCGGTCTGGCTCCCATAGCTGCACTCTTGATCGTGACGTCCCTCCCAGGCACAAGGGTGGCACCAGCCTTCCCTTCTGCCCTCAGAACCACTGGCCTCTTCTTGTGGCCACATACTTCATTTGAAAGATTAAACTCCTGTCTCCATACAAAGTGATAATTCAGAAAGAGGTTGTGAAAGAACAGAATTCCCAGGAGAGCAAAGAGATGTTTGCTAATGACTTCAATTGGGATAAGGGCCTTTGTTTTATTTGATGTTACAGATCCTGGATTGAGAAATCAGTGTGTGGATAAGCTTTTGACCTGACTTTTGAGCAGAGTGCCTTTCTTTCCCCCAAACCTTATCAATCGTGAGGTCGAAAGTTGAGTCTGGTCATTGCAACATCTCCTGTTTTCCTCCTGTTGAGAGGGTTCTGTTTGATTTAATATCGGGAAGGCTTCCTCTACCAGTTCTTACATTTGAGCCGGATGTAGGAAGCCGCCTTGACTGACACTGCTTCCTCCCACCCCTTCCCTCAGCTCTGCAGTAAACCAGCTACAAGAAACATATTGAGATGATTAGACAGCCTTTTAAAGCTGGGTCAGGAAGAATAAGTAAACAAGGGAACTTTTCCACCATATGAAACATGTACTTTGAGTCCGACAAAGTATACAGAATAACAAAGTAAAGAGGATTCTAGAACTAACAAAGATGTGACCAACGCTCAGTATTGCTGAGCCTTCTTCTTGCCGTTCCAGCTATGTTCTCCTCGCAGTCTTTTTTCCATTCTCACCTTCCTTTTTCTCCCCTCAACTCTTCTCTCCCCCTTTCCTTTTCTTTCCAGGTACCCCCAGGACTGTTATTGTCACATTTCCTGCTCCTAAGTCATTGAGAAAAAGAGCCTTCTAGAGCACATAATGAAAAACCATGAATACCCACCTATGTATAGCATACAGTCATACTATTATTTTTTTCATCCATATACTCCTTCATTCATCCATTCACTGAACAGATGATTAGTTAGTGCCTGTTCAGTATTAACAGTCCCTATGCTGCCTCCCCCATACACATGTGCATATACCTTGGGACATTGGATTTAGCTGGAGAGGCCCAAAGTAACAGAAATTGGGGCATATCTTGATAGTTTACCACTGATCATGGATTCAAGGTCCAGTAGAAGCCAGGCCTACAAATCACAGCCTGAGGGAAACTAGCTGTTTGGGGAAACTAGCAGAAACAAAGACTGTCCTGTTGGATGCTTTTATTGGCCTTTCTGGACCTTTGTCTTTGAGCTCTGGGAAAAGCTCAAGGACACGTAGGAGCCAGACAGTGTGCCTCTCTCATCTCCTGCGATCTGTTCACCAAAAAAGCCCTACAAGCCTGGGAAATTTTCCAGTGCCAGCCCTCTGACCAGTGGCCCATGGAGTATCATAGAAGCTACATGAAGCAAGACATTAGATAAGGTTTGGGCACAGAAATGTCCAGAACACAATGTCAAAACCAGAACGTGGCTTTGGACCAGCCTTATTATAACTCCTTTCGGTTTATCACTCAGCACCTCCAGGTACCCAGCATGGTGGTAGGTACATTTCTGGTCCTTTGGGCACTTACAGCCAAGGTGGGGAGGCTAGCCAGGCACAAATCAGATCATGAATGCAGCAGGATAAAGTGAAAATCGCCCTCGACTTGGAATCTTAAGACTGGCTGTGGCTCGAAATTTCACCGCTTGTTATCTATGAAAGACAGTGAAACCTAGTTAAGAAATGTTGTAAAGATTTCTTCCAATATTTGTAAATTATGTATGGGTAGAAAATATTTTATGGTTTTTAGAAAAGATTGCAAAGCAGATAGGATTCCTTGTCAGGTTTAATATAATCCCTTGAGGTAAGCTAAGCCAGTGCTTTGCAAACAACAAGTTGCCTCTCATTGGTGGATCATGAGATCAAGTTAATGGGTGGTGACCAGGGTTTTTTCTTTTTTCTTTTTTTTTTTTAAATGAAATGGAACAGAATAGAAAAAGTCAGAGTGTATCCCATGTAGTAAGGGTAAGGGTAAGTTTTGTTTCAGGTAAGCAACTCTAATGTGTGTATGTATGTGTGTATACTGTGTTGTAATGGGAAAGTAATTTCTTTGGGTCAGTTTGAATATGTTTGAAAAATGGTGAGGAGACGGCGTGTCCTCTCCACTCCAGAATTTCTAAAACCATCTGGACTCAGCCTTGTTACTTCTTTAATAATTCAGTACTTAGATTCTTCAATCACTCAGTCCAGTATCTCTTGCTTTCTACACTTGCTCAGCGCCATGGAGCAATGCCTATAGACATCTTGCTCTCAAGGACCTAACCAGGAAAGGAGAATGACCAAAAGCAACTACAGAATATTGAGAACATTTAAATGCCACATCAGGTAATAATGGCTCTTCAGTAACAAAATAATGTCACAGAGGGGTGTGGAACTGAAATATTAGAGAAGATTTCCAGTAAGTCCATTGAGAGGAAACCCCAGAGACAGGGGCTTGCACTTAGGGGAGCCGACTTGTCCGTCTCCTGTGCCCAGGAGTTCCTGCTGCGTGGCTGACCCCAGCTATCAGCTCTCAACAAGCATAGCCCAGATTTCTCTCCCTTGGATCATCATCCTTCATCCCTGACCCTGGCCAGTCACAGTGCACAATACGGATATGCCAGGAAAGGGCAAGAGACAGGCAGCTGAGCAACCTATAATCTGAGACTTGCCATATGTGTATTCTTGAGCTGCTGCATTGAAGTGAACCTTTGCCACCGGGGTGTTCTCAGAGAAACGATCTCTGCACTGAGGAGCTATCAGTGACACATCCTGCCCTGCGCGACTTGGTGTGGCTGCAGTATTAAGGCACTGCTGAGGCACAGTGGGTCTCTGGGCCAGTGTGGAAGGCTCTGGATCAGGAGTTAAAGTCGTGTCACAGGGTCACGTGGACTTTCGGAAGTTTGTCCTCGAAACATCCCTGGAAGCATGGATTGAGCCCACAGCTTTGGGACCTCCTTTTCTGTCCCCTGCTCCCATCTCTCTCTCTCTCTCTCTCTCTCTCTCTCTCTCTCACACACACATACACACACACACACACACACACACACACACACACACACACACACACACACACACACACACACACACACACACAGAAACACAGACGCACACACACACACACAGCAAGATTCCTCCCCTCACCCTGAGGGAGACCTGATTCTAATGCTGCAGCATGGACTATATTTGAAGCCATTTCCTGCATTCTTTCTGTAGCACAAATTCCCCTGTCAAGACAACCGGTTCTGGACCCATGACTCAGCACACGCATTGTCTGGCTCACTCCAGTACTTCTCGATGACACCGGAGCAATTAACTATGCTATTTATTGAAGGGCAGTGATAGCCTAGCATCTAATCTCAAGGGCCAAAGAACCAAAAGCAGGGTTAGCCTGACGGCAGCGACCTCACTCGTGACTTGCCCAGTGTGGTCAGGCTGGGGCTGTTGTTGCTGGCGTCTGGTTTCACCCCCACCCAGCACTCACAGTGCTGCCCAGCCTCCCCAGTCTTCGTGGACTCCTCCCCCCTGAGTGCACAGATGAGAGGCAGTGACC
Source organism: Vicugna pacos (assembly GCF_048564905.1). Lineage (NCBI taxonomy): Eukaryota > Metazoa > Chordata > Mammalia > Artiodactyla > Camelidae > Vicugna > Vicugna pacos. Next base: position 47,368,892 of record NC_133001.1, read on the forward strand.
AGAAGGCACTAGACCTCTGGAGATGGCAGACCCTGGTGCCTTCTCAGTTTCTCAGAGGGTTCCTCCTGGTGCTCTGGAGCGCCCTGTGAATGCGGGTAAATTATTTATTCCCAAGGAATCTGAAAACCTACTTCAGGCCACTCCCTGCACTAGGAAGTTTAAAGACACAGAGATGAACAAAGTATGAACCTGGTCCTTCACAGGGACCTTAGTTAAGCTGTCACAGGAAGCAGCTTAACTAAGGAGTTGCTGGGATCCATGGATGGGTTTCAGGGGCTTCACCTCTTGAAGTTCTGTGCAAAATTTGCTGGGCATTTGTAGATACTTAGAAGCTACTAGCTCTTATCAGATCATCAGAGGGCACATTTCTGTGGCCCCCAGAATTTTAAGTACAATTTGTTTTCTCAACTATAGTTTTTGTGTATTCTCACACTGGGAAGAGTAGTCCTATCACCCTGGATAAAAAAGGGAGTGAAGGCCTTTTGAGTAACAGAAGCTGGCTTCTGTCTGACTTACTGTCCCAGTAGCTACTGAGTAAGTGGTCAGTTAACAGATTCTAGCAGGTAGGGCGTTACTGCCTCGGTGGGATGTGTACCCTGGGGAAGATCAGCTAGAAGTGCTCTGACCCTCATTTCCTTAAAATGCGGTGTCGTATGTCACTAACCCCTGTACCGTTCATGCAAGCATTCGTTTCTGTCCCTCTGTAGCAGCTTGTTCAAAAACAAGTAAATCGGAGGTAGCCACATTGTTGTGCAATGCAGCCAGTCCCACTGTCTGTGCCATTAGTGTGAAGGGTGCAGATCGCCCCCAGGGGATTCTGTCCCTCCGATTGCTGCTGTTGAAAACATGGAGAGAAAAAACTGTGTTGGCTCTGCCGTATCCAGCCAGGCCGGGATGTTTCCCATTGCGCTGGCTCACTGCAATTCAGAGTCCCGTTTGTCTGAGTGTTATGTGATCACATTGTATATGTACAATCTGATTTTTTTAAATTTGTATTTAAGCAAGTCTAAAATTCGTTCTTTGAAATTGGGATGTTTCTCTTCTCTTTTGTTGTGGGAGAGGCATTCTTTTCTTTAGTGCTGAAGATCAGAGAAAAAAGTTTACCTGATGTCCTCTGAATTACTAAGTAACTTTTGCACAGGTGTGTAATCTGATTCAAAGTGTTTTTATCAGAAGATTAACTGTGGCCTAATTTCACAGCTTGCAGCTTTCCTGAGTTCGAGGAAGGTTAATTCCATGCCTACATTGGGATTGCTTCTTTCTCTTTGTATGAAAATACCTGATTATTTAAGTATTAAGCGCCTTGCAGATAATTAATACCAGCAAAATTTATTTGTTCACTTGTAAAAGCAGTGATCTGACAACAAGTGAAAAATTCAGGCTGTAGAAAATGTAAGTTGTCCTCTAGTCATTCTTCCCAATATTCTAGATCGATAACTATCTCTGTCATAACTGACTCATTACTGGTGGAATAATGAAAAGTAGGGAAGGTTAACAATACTGTGTGACTCTGGTTATGTAGTGTTGATTTTGGAGAGTTGTGTAAAGTTATATAAAAGAAGCTGTGGTTGGCTTCTAAAATAATAGAAAATAAAATCAGAGAGCTTTATGACCAGTGAAAATCTAACATGACAATTTAAAAATATCCGTTTAGTTTATGATGCTGCATTTCAAACACACATTTAGATGATAATGGGAGAGATGATTAAAGTTGGCCCAGTGACATTTTTCAGATAGCGGAGAAATGAGAAATACATTCTTCTCTTCACAGCTTTATGTTTCACTGGTGTGAATTGATGTGTTCTTGTGCTGAAGAAGTGAGCCAGTGGTCCGTGTACTGGAGCATTTATATTTCCAATTCCAAACTACTTCATTTTTCTAAAGCCCAAGGAATTTTACTGCAGTGAAAATTATACCTCATTACTGAATCATAAAAAAAAAGAATTAAAAAGTAGGCTCTGTTCTTTTGCTCAGAGTAGAAGAATGTTTTATAAAGTGTAGAGCTAGACAACATTTCCCATGACACAGAGGAGGAACCTTGTTGAAGTCTGACCAAGTAGACAGCAGAAATGGCTAAAAACCATCTATTGCACTAAAACAATGTGGATTTTTTTCCCTTCTTTATTCACTAAATGTTTTGAGGTTTGTGAATAAAGTGTGTGTGTGCATATGTACAAAAACAGAACTTTTGCAAACAATTCTGCAACAGAATTTATCTTGGCTAATCGTTTAAAATGCATGCCAGATAAAAAGAAACTACACTCTTGAAATACCAGTGTCCTGTTTCAATCCAGCTGTGCATCTAGGAAGGACTCCTGTTGACACTGTGCTTTAATTCAAATAGTTATCTTTCCATGGAACAATGAAGGTAAATCATTGGAGGTAAAACAGTCTTATTTGTCACATCTTGTTGGAAACTGAGGCTTGGGAAGGAAATGAACTGTGAATGCCAGTTGAGAGCTAGGTTTTGAATTTCTATCAGTCAAGACATGTGATTAAGTATTTGCCACCAAAGGCTATGAAGATGCCCACACTTAAGATACAGAGGATAAAAAAGGTATGTTCAACAAAGTCATTCATTCAACAAATATGTCATGTTTGAGATGTTTGTGGGACATCCGAGTGGAGAGATTTTGGTATGCCTGGCATTAAGATGACAAAAATGAAATGGCAGGACGTCTGCCCTTAAAATGCTCAGAGCAATGATGAGATGGGAGGCCAAATGGACAATTACAATACAGTCAGATAGTACTATAATGGGAATACATACAAAGCACACAGGTAGCTTTAAGAACAGCAACTAAATTTGTTGAGGATGTCAGGGAAGGCTACAGAGAGGATTTTAAGTTTGTCAGACTGATGGGAGGAGAGCATTTCTGGCAGAGAGAATGGAATCTTCAAGGACTCAGAGAAATGAAAGACTTTGAAGTATTCAGGGAACTATACAATGAATTGCGTGGCTGTAGCTGGGGTGCAAGAAGGCTCTTGCAGTAATACAGGAGAGACATGTCCAGATCAGTGGCAGTAGAGAATGGGAGGAGAAACAAGTAAAGGAGATACTTAGAAAGTAGACTTGACTGGGTTTTGTGATGGACAGGGTGCGGGAGTGAAAGAAGAAGGCTCTGTGATGACTCCCGGGATCCTGGTTTGGGCACATGGAAGACACCATTTTCTAAAATAGGGAACATATATGACAGATTTAAATTCGAGGATGAGTGAGATGATGTATTCAGTTTTGAAAATGTTGTGTTTGAGATGACTGCAGGACCTCCAGTTGGATGGCAGTTATGTATGTGGGTGAGGATCTCAAATAAGAAAATTTGGCTGAAAATGTAAGTGAGGAGCCATCAGCATACAGATGGAGGTTGAAGCCGTAGGAGACGTGAGTTTGGAAGTAGCAAGAACAGAGCCCAGGAGAAGACTGACATTTAAAGAACAGGTAAAGCAATAGTTGTAAAGTAGGTTGCAAAGATGCTTTGTGCAGGATGGGAGGAGAACTAGCAGAATGCAATGACATGAAATTCATCAGGAGAGTAAGACCTCAAGAAAGAGGCAACATGTATCAGTGTCAAAAGTTGAAATAAGGTCTAGCAGAATAAAGATTGAGTTGATGACACTTGATGTGTTAAATAAGTTTTGGCACCCTTAATAAAACAGTTCTTATGGGTTTTAGTGGTGGGAGAGGCTCTACACCAGATTACAACTCAGCTGAGGAGTGAATGGAAGTGAGAAAATGGAGGTGATGTATACGTGAACTGCATTTTGGAAAAGTTGTAGGAAAATCAAGGAGGAATAGGGAGAGATAGTGATTCAGTATTAAAAACTTCTTAAAGTTAGCAGGGATTTGATAAGTTTTATATGTGCAAATAACATAGCATGTTTTTATGTACAGTATGAATCATTTTATATATGCATTCTTGGTTAATTCTCAGAATAATTCTGATATGATAGTAATATTTAACATTCATTGAGTGCTTGCTATTTCCCAGTGTAGCATATGGACACTTTACATCTATTACCTCATTTAATCCTCACAAACAACTCTTATGAGGTACATGGTATTATCACCCCCATTTTGCAGATGAGAATATTGAGGGACAGAGAAATAAAGCATATCTCCAGGCATACAGTTGTAAAACTACAGTCAAAATTGAACCAGAAGCCTAATTTCAGAGTCTGTGAAGTAATAAGATAGTTCTTACCACCGCTTTAAAAATGGGAAAACTCAGTCTAAGAGGTTCAACAAAGAGGCTGCCTCCTGTTAGGCCGATCAGTGAGTTTCGAAGCAGGGCGCCCACAGGATGCCTGATTCCAAAGCATGGAACAACCATATTGCTGATGGAGCAGAGTCTGGAGACAAGAGAGAGAGGGCACAATGCGTGAAATGAGAACCTCCAGAAGCAGAAGAGGATAACAACACAGGTGAAGCAGTTACTCAGTTATCTGAAACATGTGACCAAATCTAGTACAAAACACAGGATTGGAAAGAAACTCTTCGAGGCCAACCCTGCTGCTTTCTTAACACACCACAAGCAAAGCCAGACAGGCAAATGTATTGCTTGCCCAGAGCAGGTCAGAGTCCAGGGGCAGGCGGGAAGTGGAATGGCAGTAAACTCTCTATCATTCACAGCTTTTTTGGCTATCGCTCAGCACTTGAGACCACCAAGAGCTCTCAGTCCCAACAGAATGGCTTCCTGTCTCCACCTGCAAACACCTCCCTGCAGGAGCACCAAGACAATATTTACCCCAGCTTCCTTGCCATAGAACGGATGGTGCTTGATGCAAAGATGGATGTCTCCAGTGGATTTGTCATTGGCAGCCAGCATCTTATCTTGACTTTCCTTCTTGGGAAGCTGGTGAGATCATCCTACTCCTCCTAGACTGTCAGATTCAACTGTTGGGCTCTTTACCCAGATCCTAAGGAAAGAATAATCTCTTGAACCCTGAATAAGGAGCAAAGAAGAAGAAGCAGCAGGAGCCTTGTATTCTCTTCTACTCACTGTTATGTGTTCTGATTTTTCAGGAGGGCAAGGACAGTGCTGTATATGTCTTTCCCGTGTGGCTAGCACAGTGCTGCGTTCTCAGTAGGCCCAGGAAAGAACTGTTGACGAGATGAATAGTAATCGTAAAAAAGAGCATAAAGCTCATACATACAAGATAATCTTGCATTTTGCAGCTGATCTTTTAAAAAAGCTTCACCTTCAAACCAGAAAACTGATGCTGGGAAAACAAGCACCAGTGGGCCCACAGAAATGAGTAAACAGCTTCAGTCCTTGCCTCCCAGACCTCTCTCACTCCAGGGGCTTATCACTCCCAGGCCCCTAGGAAGCTTATCATGTGACAACTACAGGAGTTAGTTGGGTAAATTAAATTATCACCTGAAGTTGAATGATGTGTATCTAATTCTTTTCCAGTCCAGGGCCAGGCCAGGAAGGTGGGAGGTGGATAAGAGTGAGATGGCAGAAATTAGCAAATTATTTCATTTAACTCAGTGCGTCTCTAGTTTCTTCAAGACACAACATTACTGACGGGTGAAATGAATAAACATACATCTGTACATTCACTGTTAGCTAATAATGTGTGTGTTCCCACCAGAGAAAGATAAATTTGCTTCTTGCATCTGGTTGGCCATCATAGACAATATTTGGTCTTTTTTCTTTTTTTTTAGTGACTCTGGTGAGTTTTTTAGATTTTTTTTAGTTCTCATTTTTTTAAATTAGGTGTATTTTTTTATGTTTTTAATGGAGGTCCTGGGGGTTGAACCTAGGACTTCATGCATGCTAAGCACAGGCTCTACCACTGAGCTGTATCCTTCCCCCAGCAATGTTTAGTCTTGAACTGTGAGCGTCACAGAGCTGTATTTATTCATCTTGGACATTTCTGGAATCATAACTTGGGTTTTTCCAAGGTGTGCTGCCTAGCTTGCCCACTTGGCCACTCCGGGAAAAGAGCATGGCAGTTTCTTACAGAGGTAAACACATGCTTACCATATGACCCCGCAGTGTCCTCTTGGGCATGTGTCTCAGGGAAATGAAAACTTATGTTCCCACAAAACTCAAAATGGCTCAAAGTCTTAAACATAAGACAAGACACCATAAACCTCCTGTAAGAGAACCAGGCAAAACATTCTCTGGTATAAATCGTAGCGATGTTCTAGGGCAGTCTACCCAGGCGATAGAAATAAAAACAAAATAAACAAATGGGACCTAAGTAAACTTACAGGCTTTTGCACAGCAGAGGAAACTATAAACAAAACAAAAGGACAACGTACAGATTGGGAGAAAATATTTATAAACAATTCAACTGACAAGGGCTTAATTTCCAGAATATACAAACAGCTCATACAACTTAATAAAAAAAAAGCAAACAACCCAATCCAAAAATCAGCAGAAGACATAAATATTTCTCCAATGAAGACATACAGATGGCCAAGAAGCACATGAAAAAATGCTCAATATCACTAATTATCAGAGAAATGCAAATCAAAACTACAGTGAGGTATTACCTCACATTGGTCAGTACGGCCATCATTAAAAAGTCCACAAAGGATAAATGCTGGACAGGGTGTGGAGAAAAGGGAACCCTCATACTCTGTTGGTGGGAATATAGTTTGGTGCAGCCATTATGGAAAATGGTAGGGAGATTCCTTAAAATACAGAAAGTAGACTTACCCTATGATTTAGCAATCCCACTCCTGGGCATATATCCAGAGGAAACTTTAATGTGAAAAGATACATGCACCCCAATGTTCATAGCAGAGCTATTTGCAATAATCAAGTCTTGGAAGCAACTTAAATGGCCATGGACAGATGACTAGATAAAGAAGTTATGGTACTCTGTGGTAAACATGTGGTATATTTCTACAATGGAATACTACTCAGCCATAAAAAAGAATAAAATAATGCCATTTTACAGCAAAACTTATCCCTTATAAGTGGAATCTAAAAGAAGGACACAAATGAACTTATTTACAAAAGAGAGACAGTCTCACAGACATATAAAACAAAGTTATGGTTACCAGGGAGGAATAGAGATGAGGAGAGATAAATTGAGAGTTCTGGATTTGCAGATAAATACTACTATATATAAAATAGATAAGGTCCTACTGTATAGCACAGGGAACTATGTTCAATACCTTGTAATATCCTATAAGGAAAAAGAATATGAAAAAGAATATATGTATTACTTTATCACTATACTGTACACCAGAACTAACACAACATTGTAAATTGACTATACCTCAATAAAAAAAAAAGACATATATAAAAAAGGACTTGAAATAAGTCCTTGTAATGGACATTTTAAAAAATGATGTATTAGTGTGGTTTTGAAATGGTAGTAACTTTCAAAAAATAACTAAAATAAAATTACAGAAGGTGAGAGCAGAGGGAATAAAGAACCAGAGAATCAGATTATTTAGTTAAACTCCTGTAATTTGAGGATGAGGTAAAAAGATCCTTAGAGACCAGGGGAGTTACGCAAGGTCTGAAAGCCCAATTTTTTTTCATGGCCATGTCTGGGAGAGCCACAGCCTTCAGAAGCTTTGGAACAACTTATTCGATTAGTGGAGAACTAGATGCATTTTGTCCTCTAATATTAATCTTTTAAGAAACTAAAATTTTGGAAAATATTTTTCTACATGACAAATCACAAAATCATGAGTTTCAATTCTGAATTCTTCAACTTAAGAATACTCTTTATCACACCTCACTGTGATGGTTTACTTTCCACCTGACTGGAGACCAGGGACCTGGGCAGCCCATCCACTTCTACACTGTTCAGGAGGTTCTAAGGCAACTCAGTGTTCAGCCCAACCATGGATATTTTAATTGTATTGCAAACTTTATAATGATACTTACAATGATATTTTTACAAATTAGAAAGAATTCTGTTTTTCATAAATGTTAAAGGTAGATGAAGGAGCTGATCTGATCTGAAAAATAATTTGAGAGTTTCAAGATTTCTAAGACCCTCCATTGAAAGCATAAAGATACCAAATAAGAAGCTGAAATTCATTTTACGAAATGAAAAGTTACTGTTTCTACCTCAGATGAAAAGATAAATCTCACTTAATAAAGAAAATACCATGGACATCCTTCGTGTCATGAAAAAAAGTCTACTGGCCATTCAGTTGGCATCCAAGGAAACTTACTGCAAAACCCCTCAAAGGTTTAGCTCTTTCATCACAGCACTTTATCTCCTTTATCCACCTCCTGTGACCCCAGCAGTTGCTGCATCTCTTCTAGGGCAATAATATTTGGTCTTATAGTTTGGCTATACTTGTAGGTCTTACTTCCTCTACAAGAGTATAAACTAGCAGGAGAACTTTTTATTCATCTTGGGAAAATGTCTGAAGTCGACATGGTGTGTGCATATCAGAAGATCACAGACATTTGGGAGAAGAAAGGGAACTGAATGTAAAAGTGTATAATGACAGACCAATGACAGTCATACTTATGAACTGTTTACCATGCACAAGAACTATGCCCAGTACCTTATCTGTATTAACTCATTTAATAATCATAAAACCTCATCAAGTAGGAACAGTCTATTTTGATCCCCTTTTTACAGATAAGGAAACAGAGGCACAAGAGATAAAATAGCATGCCCCCAGTCACATAACACGTAAGTGACAGAACTGTAGTGCAAGCCCAGACCTCTTGCTCCGGAGTGTGTGCTCTTAACCACTCTGCTAATGCACTTCCTAAAAGCAAGAGACACATGAGCGAAGGAAGCATCGGTACCCAGCTCTGAAAAACGTGGTAGGTCTCTGGGTCTTCCGGGATCAGCTTGTTCTACAAGAGTAAGTCACTCAATAGACCATCCAACCTGTGGACGCCCACCTGCCTTATTGTTGGTCTATATTGTTACCTAAAACAAAGTCTGGCTAGCCAGAGGAATTAATGGAACTCATGAAAATCTTTAGAAAGGGAAGTTAACAAATATTTCAGTATATCACCACGAGCCTGTACACATCGATTTCATGCATGATATAAACACCCAGTTTTCTTAACTAGACTCATATCGTCTTTCTTTCACCACCTAATACAGGACTAAGAATGCTGAAAGTCATCAATAAGTCCTCTTTTGCTGTTAGTTGATTTATCGACTGATGAATAGGAGGAAGCCTTATTCTGTTTGTTTTTGAGGCCCAGCTTTGTTTATAGTCGGTACTTCGACACCCTACTCTCAGCAATTCATAGAACAAATGAACAAAATCAGCAACAATATAAAAGAACTCAGCAACACCATCAACCAACAGGATGTGATTGACGTTTATAGAAAACTACACCCAACTCAGTAGTATATACGTTTTTTCAAATGATCATTGAAGCATTCACCAAAATAGGCCATACTCTGGGTCATAAACAAACTTTTATGTGACTTTAAAATAATTGAAATCATGCAGGCTAAATTCTCTGACCATAATGAAATCAGATTACTGTTGGGTTCAGTCAGACTACTCAGCTAAACAATACTATGTTATTTTTGCCTTTTTTTTTTTTTTGGTCGTTTTAACCAAATATGCTGTTACTCTGCCTTTCTTCATAGCCTGGTTGGTGTTAATGGTGTCACTTTAAAAAAATCTCATAATCCCAGCAATTCTTTGAGAAGCCTGGTATCTCATGTAAAAGTCTTTTCTAATTTGTGGATTTCTGCACCTATTCTTTTCTTGCAAGAGACACTTATTTCTCTGTTTCCACCCAGAACATTCACAGTATCAAAGCATCAATGTGCCCTTCCTATTTAGGCCAAGGCTGCATAGTTTCCTGAGCTAAGGGGATTGCTGGCCCACAGTTACAAGGGAGTTCAGAGTTCTCTGGGAGTCTGTCTTTGATCCCTAAGAGACAAGTTTATTCTGCTAGGAGAAAAATAGCCCCTGGAGAGCAAAAGTCAACAAGCTTTATCATTCTTCTGGGTTATTTTGCATTGTTGATAGGCTGTCAGTGTCCCAGGCCAGTTGTTTTCTGGATTTGCCCTACCCTTGGAATTACCACAGGATTTCATGGCTGCCCAGAGATACGCCTCAGAGGCAGTTCTCCAACAACATCCTTCCACTGCAGCAATCGCATGGCCAAAGCCCTTCTCAGGATGCTGAGGAAGGCACTGACTCAGTGAGGCAGTTCCAAGACCATCTGGACCATAGTCCCTAGTCAGCTACTTGGTTAACAGGGTCTTCTCAAAGTTTCTCAGAGTCCGTCTCAGGAAACACAGGAGGTCGGATCTGTATCACAGCCCACTGTAAGGAGATCATATACCTTTGTTTATAGAACCCATTCAGACTATAATGTGGACTCAAGAGTATCCCCCTAAACTCATATGTTGCTATGAACTGAATTGTGTTCCCCTCAAAGTCATATGTTGAAGCCCTAATCCCCAATGTGATAGTATTCGGAGAGAGGGCTTTGGGAGTAATTAGGTTTAGACAAGGTCCTAAGGTAGGGCCTTCATGATGGGATTAGTTTCTTTACAAGAAAAGACATCAGATCTCTCTCCCTCTCTCTCTCTTCCCCCCTCCCACCTTCATCCCTACCCTCTACTCCCACTCCCTGCGCGTGAGGGCACAGGGAGAAGGTAGCCATCTGTACTCCTGGAAGAGGACTCTCGCCAGAACCTGACCATCCTGGTACCCCGATCTCAGACTTCCAACTCCCAGACTGTGAGAAAATTAATTTCTGTTGCTTAAACCCCCAGCCTATGGTATTTTGGTACGGCCGTCTGAGCAGACTAAAGCATACTTTGAAGTTCTAACCTCCAGTATCTCTGAATGTGGCTGTGTTTGGAGACAGGGCCTTTAAAGGGGTAATTAAGTCAAATGAAACCATTAGGGTGGGCCCTAATCCAATAGGACTGGTGCCCTTATAAGAAGAGGGGATCACAACCCAGACAGGCACAGAGGGAAAACCACGTGAAGACGTAGAGAGGAGGAGGTGGCCACCTACAAGCCAAGGAGAAAGGTCTCAAAGGAGGCCAGCGTTGCCAAGACCTCGATCTTGGACTTCTAGCCTTCAGCCTTGTCTGTTGTAAGTCACCCAGTCTGTTTGTTATGGGAGCCTGAACAAACTAATACACAGAGTGTGTTGGGAGTCACTGTGGCATGTTCACTTATATGCCAGCATCCCGGCCCACTAAATAACTCGAAATATAAATTAATTCAAAGATAATGGGATCTTTAAATGGTGGAGGTGATAAAGCAAATGCGAAGGAGAAGGACGAATGGGACAGGCAACCTTAATAGAGAAACTGGAGGTTGGGCCTGAGGTTTGGTGACCAGAGCAAGAGAGTGAGTGTACTGAGCGTGAGCACAAGAGTGAGAAGGAGAGACGTGGAGAGACTTGGGGTGAGAGCGTGGGAGGAGGAGGAGGTCCCACCCAGGAGCCCCTCCTCTCCCTCCTTGGAAGGGCTTCAGGAAGGGGAGCACTAGCAGGGTGAAAGGAGGGCCTCTGCTCTGCCCTGAAGATGGCAGTGCGCTGACCCGCGGGTTGACCTTGGAAGCTGCTTGAGTTAAACTGACTCCCTCACCCCTCTACCTCCCTCCTCTCAGGAAGGTTCTAGCTTCTCTGAGCTGTAAGGGTGCAAATGTCTCATCTGCCCTCTAACACGGAGACATGGCTCTGTTATTAGTGAAGTGAGAATGAAGTAATTATCTGGATAATTCCAGCATCCATCACCATTTTCAACTAAGATGCCCAGGTGAAAAAAAGTGTAAGAGTCAAGAGAAGTAGATAGATTTGAATTAATTGCCTCAATTTACCATTTTATATTGGACTTGTCCAAATTTAATTAGCATAAATGGCCTTTAGCTTTGCCTCTGGGTCAGCCAGTGATACAGAACAGTGTCAGCCAGTGTTCCGCCAGGGGACTCCAGTCCCAGGACCCGGTCTGGAATAAGAGGACAGACACATCGTTTCATAACTAACTCATTCTTGGAGATATTTTCTGGGTGTGATACAGTGCCTCACATTCCCGAGTGTTAATCCACAGGAGTAACCCTGCAAGGCCACTGTGTGCAGGGTAAGTGTGGAGAAAGAACTGAGGTGTCTGAGCCAGTCTGTTGTTTACCTACTTAGGGGAAATGCATGAAGGCATTTAGAAGGGGGAAGTTGCAATAAACAGTATTTACATTAAGAACACATCCAAGGAGCATCAACCACAGGTGTTTCTGCGTGTCTGCTTCTTCCCGAAGCACAGTTCACCGGAAACCTGGATGTTACCGGAGGCGTACCCTGAGAAATGCCGCTAAGCCCCAGCTCCTTCCCTGGCAGGGGATCCCTGCGGTGTTTCCATGCTTGCCTCTCTGAGCATCCTCCCTGGGGGTCCTCAGCTGAGGCTCAGTACCCCCATGTCATTTCTCTAACAAACGCCATAAAGAGTCCTGGCTTCCCTTATCCTCTCATTAAGAGTCAGGATGGTGGAGTATGAACCACTTGAGATGTGAAGTCAGAACACCTGCCTTTGAGTTCCAGCTCAGCTAGTTACATGCCAGGTGATCCCAGAAAGTCATTTAACTCCAGGGAGTTTCAGGTGTCTCACCTGCGATGTCTAATATAGAACTCACAGGGTTATTAAAAAGATTAAAAGAAGTAATGGATACCAAATCCCTTCACAAACCTTAAAGCAACATGCAGCTGCAGCTCTTGCTACTGACACTCATCTCCCCAGATAAAGGGCAGCTTGATGGTGTATGCCCAGCATCACTGAGATGAACCTGATCTTGTTCACTTGCTCCTCTTACACGCTCATAATCGCCCCTTCTAGGGATCTGTAGTTGCATAAAGAAGACAGAATTCTGTGAGTTATGTAGAATTTAGCCCCAGCTTCCTTGTTTGTAAGAGTTGAAATATCTGTTTTGCAGGGTCTTTTCTTTTGAATATTAAGTCAGATAATTTATGAAAGTTAACAATCACAATGATACACTTTTGGTGCTTGATAAATACTAGTGGTTTTTTTAACGTTTAGAATGACACGACTGCTGTTCTGCGGCTCGCTCCTCAGCACCTGGCAGGACTGCCATTGGTCTGTGGAGGCCCCGTCTCATTTCATTGGTCACCTGTTTACTTCTCATCCTGGCTCCGCATCCCCACCCCCAACTCCTGATCTTCTCTTCACCCCCAAAGCAACCGTTCTAATGTGTTTGATGTCTCCTTATTTTATTTATTTTTTATTTTGTATTTATTACTAGGTTTGTATGTTTCCTTGTAAAAACATGTTGAGCTGTTCTGGGTACAGAAAAGCCTCACTATCTTTAACCCTTGGATACTTTCTGGAAAAAAAAAAAAAGGAACCATGATGCCCAGAGCATTACGGACTTTAAAAGGAACTTGGGATTTCAGCTTCAAAAAAACATCTTTTTTCCTTCTGAAAAGACAAGGGCTTAGGGCTTGTCCCCACAGTGACTGTGACTCTCAGTCCCTGGTGACTGGTCACTGCCTGGAAAGCACCAGGGAGGAGCAGCACCTGATAAGGGACTGACCCTGCTCATTGAGCAAGAGGACTGATGTCATCCTCATTGGGAACAGGTCATGCCCTATTAGCAGGGAGGCAGAAGAGGTTACCCAGAGTAGAACCTAGAAATTTCCAAAAGCAAGGCTTAAAGGGACACTTACATAGACAAAATTTAACACTACATAGATTATAGACATAAATATAACACCCCAAAGTATAAACCTCCCTGACGAAAATACAGGAGTAGATTTTCTTGACCTTGTTTTAGGCAACGTTTCCTAGATATGACACCAAAAGAACAAGTAACAAAAGAAAAAACAGGTTAAATAGACTTCATCAAAATTAAGAATGTACTTCAAAAGACACTGTCAAGAAAGTGAAAAGACAGCCCCCAGAATGAGAGAAAGCATTTGCAAATCCATATCTAATAAAAGGCTTGTATCTAGAAGATATAAAGAACTCTTACAGCTTAATAATAAAAAGTCAAGACAACTCACTTAAAAAGTTCAAAATCGAAAGGATTTGAATAGACATTTATCCAAAGATACACAGATTGCCAATAAGAACACAAAAAGGTGCTCAATATCACAGCCATCATGGAAATGTCAATCAAAACCACAGTGAGATATCACTTCACACCCACTAGGATGGCTATAATCAAAAAGAGAGAAAATAACAAGTGTTGGCAAGGATGCAGAGAGATTGGAACCTTCACACACTGCTGATGGGAATATAAAATGGTGCAGGCACTTTGGAAAAGTCTGGCTGTTCCTCAAATGATTAAACACAGAATTACCTTATGACCCAGCAGTTTCACTCTTAGATCTGTCTGCTCAGGAGGAATGAAAGCATATGTCCACACAAAAACTGGTACATGAATGTCATAGCAGCATTATTCATAATAGCCACTAAGTGGAAAAAACACAAATGTCCATCAGTTGATGAATAAACTGTGGTAAATCCAAACAATGGAATATTATTTGGCAATTAAAAAGAATAACATGCTACAAGATGGATGACCCTTGAAACTGTTATGCTAAGTTAAAAAAAAAACTGTCACAGAAGGCCACAGATCATGTGATCTCATTTATATGAAATGTCCAGAATAGACCTATGGAGACAGAAAATAGATTTGTGGCTTCTGAGGGCTGAGAGAATGGGAAATTTACAGGGTGCTGGCTAATTAGCACAGGATTTCTTTTTGAGGTGTTAAAATTTTTCAAAAAATCAATTGTGGTAATAATGGTTGTATAATTCTATGAATATGCTAAAAAAATTGAATTTTATACTTGAAATGGGTGTATTTTATGGTATGAATTTTATCTCAATAAAGCTGTTGAAAAAGAGGTCCTTTTCCAAGAGGGATCTCAAAACAGCTGAAGGTGGGCATTATTTTTTAAAATAACTATTAAAAGCTAAGTGCCACTATTAAAAAGAAGAAAGACAGAGAACCCCAGACAGTAAGCAGCACATGTTTCTGCCCACTTTCTGCTTTGAACTCTCCAAGACACCGAAGCAGACTGGGTTCTGGGGAAGGTCTGACTCCTCCCCCGAGGCTGATGGAGAGCAAAGGATGTACAGATGAAAGTAACATCAGGCCGTCTGGTAATTATTTGCCCTTGACTTCAAAATCTAGGTAAAGACAGTGTCAGAGAAACTTCCATCACCAAGCTGGCCCCTTTCTCAGCTTTCCTTGTAATGGGTGGTCTGACCTGGACAGAGGACAGAAATAGAGGACACGCGACATGTGACCACAAAGCGTTGCTGTCCATACACAGGATCCATCTGGTCATCTGCAGATAAACAGGCTGGGAGTTTGCCTTGTAGGGACTTTTCACTGCTGTGCTGACTGCAGCATTATGTAATGTCACAGAATTCCACATTTAGGCAGCCTGCTGATCAAGTATTCCCAGGTTGACGGGATACCCATCCTGGGAGATGAGTTAGATGTAGTGACTTTAATGGCATGAATCTCTCTGTGATTCTGTATAATTAGTTACATAACAATATTCTGAATACAAACCCACAAAAATATCAATTAAGGTTTTCACTTTTAATGAGCAGTAGATTACAAGCAAATACACTGATATCAAAGATTCATTTCCATAAAGCAATTTCCGAGCAATTTTATGTAGTCAACATAGATTTAGTGCAATTAGAGTAGAATGAATATTCTAGATTATCAACTAGGAGGCCCAGGTTCTTGCCCTGTCTCTGCCCTTGTTTGCAAAAAACAAGAACAAAAAACCGCCTCTGGCTGTGTAGGCCTCAGCTCCTCCATAAAGTGAGACTGTTATCCGGGGTCAGCCTCTGAAATCCTGCGTACGTCTGACATTCTGTGAATCCCTGTGCCTCCATTTCCTTTCGCAGCTCTGGACGAGGAGAATCCAGCCCAATAACCATAGCCTTCTTTCCTACCTACAGTTATCATGCCATAGGTACTGTATTTAATGCCAAATATATAATGTGCAGTTCGTAAGGTAACTCGCAGTTCAATCAAAGACTGACTTAGCTGGCAAGCTCTCTCTCTGTCCCAGGCTCAGCAAACCGTGCTCCCTCCTTTTCCCCACTTTCCCCAGCCCTCTCCGTGGACTCGGCTGGCTGGCGGGGTTACAGACTGTCAGCGCATAACACACGGTCTCAGCTTCCTGCCATTGCTCTTCCAGTGCTGCCACCCAGTCCAGCTACTCAAATCCGGCCCATCATCCAAGGTCTGCTCAAGTCCCACCTCCTGCAGGACCTCGGAGACCCACTCTGGACCACTGCAGCCTGGCTGTGTAGACCCCACACTGGGCACTTACCTTTTTATTTTTTTTTAATTAACTGTGATGTGTCTTTAGGCCCTTCTCATCTATCAAGCTCTCAGAAGAGAGTGCTCAGGGGCTCCCTCAGTACCTGAGAGAATCAGCAGTCACATGGGGAGAGTGAGGCTCGCTTAGCCAGCCGGCATCTCTCCAGCAGCAGCACTGGTCAGCCCTCTGATGGCAGTGCATTCTGAGCCTTAGTTGTGTAAGAACACAAAGCAGACTTCTTTTAAAAATCAGTAAAGAGCAGCCGACCAAAGCCAGGAAAAAAGCTTTTCAAAGGAAAAGCTAAGGTACCTCTAAGGAAGCTTATGGGTCAAGGCAAGGATGAAGCCTAAAGCTATACATGAGGAGGAACTTCCTGAGAGTCCCCAGTACCCTCAGGAGGGCTTGACCTCCCCTTATTTGGAAATCTGTTTACAGTGGGTGAAGGCTTATATTTCTCGCGCAGTATGAGGGCAGGTCTTTGTAGAGATAGATGCCGTCCCGGAAAATCCATCCTGCCCAGTGCCTCCAAATCCTCAGCCACAGCTCCTCACCACAGTGAAGTCTGAACCCAGGATAGCTTATGTGTTGTTTTCTTTCAATTCCAAAGCCTTCACAGAATCAAAGTAGTCAGATTTTTGCACTGGTTTTTAAAGGTCACCTTGTCCTCTCCACTCATCACACAGACGGGGGACTGACCCTCGGAGAGTCTGAGACTGTCCCGTGATCCTGGCCTCCTGGACTCTGCCTCTCGCTCCTACTGATTCAAATTCACCACACATTCTAAATTAAGATAGAAACATATGCAGCGGCACCCAAAAGTAAAACTGAGTTGCAGGCGTGAAAAAAGACCCTGTGTCAACAGGACCATCTCACATTATAATCCCAGTAGTTACTCCTTAGCTACTGTCCGCCTGGCCCAGTGCGGTGCTGGTGAGAGAGAGGGAGAGGAATCCAAAGGTGAAAACTACACACCATTCTTGTCCTCCAAGCTTGTGTCTCCAGTTAGCAAGATAATATGTAAACACGTGAAAAATTAAATAGTATTAGTGGAAACAGAAGTTCAGGGCAACAGTAGAAGGTCTGTAATGAAGGTCCTTTAGGATCAGTTGCCCTATGAAGAAACTGACTGATAAGAGAGCAGGGTCAGAAGCCATGAGTCTAACTGGACTGGAGCCAGAGAAAGGCCCCTCCAAGTAGGTGGGGCTGGAGCAGGCCCTGGAAGGGCAGATGGGTGAGAGCGCGTAGTCAGGGAAGTGATAGCCGCAGAGCCTGACTGCACGTTGGACGGTGCTGACTTCTGACTTCTCTCCCCTGGTAAGAACTGCTGCTCAACGTTCTGACCTTATCTCTTGCATAGCAGAATAACAGGGTAGGAAAGGTTCCTTTTGCTTCCTCACCGGAGGTTAATCATCCATCAGTAGTGGCTTCATTTGGTTGACCCTGGCCCATCCCACCATCTTCCACTTGTGCCATTCACCTAAATGGACAATTTTTTTTCCTTGACACTTATTTTGCGTGTGTGTGTGTGTGCGCGCGCGCATGTGCATGTGCACTTTGTCATTGGCATGCACAGACCACACTGGGCATGGCTCCCATCTACAATTCTTAAAGTTTACTTTCCAGCTTCTGGGCATTATTTGCAATTACAATGCTGTCACAGGCAGAAAAGACAAGGCTAATTAATCGTTGTCAATACTGGTTCCTATTTGCCAGATGAGGTTTTTGAACAGTAAAGCTGGAAATAATTTGTATCAGATTGTATTTCCTTGTTTTATGTCACCAAAAAGATTTATTTAGCATCCTGGTCACTGTACATAAATATCCTGGGAACAATGGGGTATGACTGAGTGGCATTGATTCATTCATTTGTATTCAGCAAGTGTATACTGAACACCTGTTTCAGTATATGAACTACATTGAACTCAGAATATTGGGCTGTTTTCATAGTTCCCCGAACTTGTTCAGGACCCTTCTGGTCACCTGCAGATAAACAGAATGCATAGTTTCACATCTAGAGACTGTAACTGGGATATTCAGCATTATCTAATTTCTCGGTATTCCACTAATCAGGTGGCTTTCTAATGGGTACCAAGAGATCTGTGATTACTCAGACTGATGGTTTACCCGACAGGACTTTGCTTTCACAAGCTGATAAGTCATAGCCACTAGCTGAGATTAATCTTTGTGACATCAGAATGTGTCTCTGTTAAAGTCGCTAGTCTACTTGCTGAAGGAAGACCTCCATCCACCTCTGAAAGGACAGAATTTCAAATACCCAGGAAAGTTAGGAATTGTCAGAGACAAATGCATGCCTCGTCTCACTATGCCTAGACCTCAGCGATGCCCTGTTTCATTTCTGACCTCTTTCTTTAGCCTTATTTCTTATTTTTGTTCTATTAATCTCTCTTTCTATAGCCGTTGTGATTAGCTCGCTTAATAGGTCCCCTACAATATGCTTCCACTCTAACGCACACACATAATAAATGGTCATTTACCACTTACTGAGTGGCTTTCTTTTTTATGAGGCATCATGCTATCAATGCAGTTGTTTACATAATTGTTTCACTTTAATTCTACAAAAATTCCTATGAGGAAGGTTGGTATTTTTAATCCTGTTTCAGGGATGGGTAAACAGATTTTGGAAAGCGTTACAACCAAGGTTACAAACCCCACGAGAAACCCAGCTAGGACTCAATCCCAGGTCTTCCTGAGTCTGACATTCCCACTGGTTTTCTTTACTGCAGCTGACCTCTCTGGCCCTGGGTTTTCTCTATTCAGTGAATCCTTACACTAGAAGATTTCCAGACTCCTGACACCTTTCAGTGTCTCAATGAAGACAGGTCTCTATCCTTTGAAACTTTGAGTGTGTTTGGGAGAGAGAACTGAAAAATCTTCTACTTAAAGGAAAAGGGATGAAGGGTGATATCTGTGGTCACAAATCATACCATATTTTCAAATAGCTTGTGACAAAAGATCTAAGTGGATTTAGTAATTTAAGAAAAGAGTCTACACATTAACCCTTACGGTATTTCTGTAAGTGTACTCAGGGCAGCTGAACAATCCAGCATTTGCTCTGTGGTGCTTGTGAGCTTGTCCTTGTCAGAGGATGAGCACTGCTGGCTGACACCAGCACCGGGGTGACTCTCTAGAGGAAAGCAGGGAAAGAAAGAGAAGCTGACTCCGATGCTTCTAAGTTCTTGCGCTTTCTCCTTTAGAGATGGTGGCAGCTCAGGGGCATCTGAACAACCCCCAGGTTTTCCCTGCACCAAGTAAGCAGATTCATTTTTGATTCTCAAGTCATAAAAATGATGTTCTCTATTTTTCTACAACATAATGATTCAGTATTTGTATATATTATGGAATGATCACCACAGTAAGTTAACATCCAACACCATACATAGTTACCAAGAAGAGATTTTTTTTTCTTGTGATAAAGACTTTTAAGATTTACTCCCTTAGCAACTTGCAGATATGCAGTACAGCACCATTGACTGTTGTCACCATGCTGTACATTACACCCCATGACTTATTTAATGTTCCCTACTGACAGTGACTGCAGGATGGTGACTTCATCTGTCATTCAACAGAGAAAGCCTGGACTTGTGCTTAGAGATTGAAGTTAAGCATCTCCTTGTGGTTTCTTTGTAACTAAATATGTTTACCCATTCTCCTTCAAGTGAATATGCCTGGGAGCTGAACCGTTTCCTGAAATCCTGACAGCGGCTCCTCCTGTGGAAAGACAGTCCACATGAAAGAGTTCGAATAAAATGTTAGGCAAGTGGAGTTTGGGTGCTATTACTATTTCCAGACACTTCACAACTCAGTGGTGAAGATATGACCAGCCTTGGGTTGAAACCTCTGTAATATCCAGTTTTAACAGTATTAATATACCATGGATGCAACGCAGCTGATCACTGAAGGGAGTTTAGCTGCCCAGAGGGAATTCCTGGCTAAGGACCACAGTGCACGAATGAGGACAACTGTGGAGGCCCAAGTGCCAGGAACAAGGCATACGTGCTTGGGGGAGTCTCCTCTAAGGGAACGGGGTCTTTATATACTGT
This sequence comes from Vicugna pacos, assembly GCF_048564905.1. Lineage (NCBI taxonomy): Eukaryota > Metazoa > Chordata > Mammalia > Artiodactyla > Camelidae > Vicugna > Vicugna pacos. The sequence goes on from NC_133001.1 coordinate 47,389,191, forward strand.
TATATACTATTACTGCTTTAGAACATGACCCTTCTGGAACTATCCGTGTTGGCACCAGAAGATGTAAATAACATCACAAGTAGTTTGTGACATCTGGATGCATCTCATAAATAACAAACTGTAACAAGTCCTTCTGCCGCGGGTGCCTCGCGTACCCCTGAGTCCACGGTCCCCCTTCACTGCTCCGGGCCCCCTCCCCTTCCATGCCTTCCCTCGCTTTCCTCCAGCGGTTACCCCCCCCCCAATACACACACACACTCTCTATTTAGCACTGCCTGCAGCCTGTGTTCCCGGCTCCCCGGCAGTTTCCTGTCTACGCATCTCACCTCGTCTCCCCAGCCGGATCGGAGGTGCCTTGTGGACGGGGCCAGCCTCAGACATGTGTCCCTCCCGTCACAGCACCGTCCGTCAGTCGCCCTGTGGGAGTGACCCGCGTCAGTGAGACAGCGTTGCTGAACTACCTGCCCGGTGCCGCGTGTCCTCGGCAGGGAGGAGGAGGGCTGCCTCGGCGAAAGCTTCCTGTGGGAAATGGGCAGCACCTAGGAAAGAAGGGACGGCTTCGTGGAGAAAGTTCCAGGATGTTTGGAGAAACGTGCTGTGTCCGTTCATTACGCCGGTCTCCTCACTGGCCTCCCAGCCCCTGAGGAAACCCAGAAGCAGTTCACGTAGGGAAAAACCTCCTCTCCTCTCCTCCCCAAGAAGAAATTGAGGGCGGGGGACTCAGAGGCCCCCACTCACTGGGGTTTCTGGAAGATCGGGGCTCCTGGATTCCTGCTGCGACTGGGCCATGGTCCCTCAGGGAGGGTGGGGGTCAGTTCCTCACCGGGCCTCCCTCCTTCCCCTTTCTGCTCCCTCCGGATGGGCTGAATTCAGGGCAGGTGACCCACATTCACAGGTACTGGGCTGGATTGGGGTGCCCACACAAACTCGAAGTCCTCTGAAATGGGAAAGAATGAGTAGGAAGGTGTCTCCACCAAGACGCTGTTAAGGACCAACTGGCTCCCGGTGACTACAAAGTCTGCGCAGGGAGCAGGGGTGGCTCTGGCCCCTCATCTCTGGAGGCACCGCTGGGTCAGCGCAGGCTTCTTGGGGACTCAGCCCCCTGGCCCCAGCCCCACTCCCTGAGACCCCGGGGACAGGCGAGGCCCGGAGTGGCCCTGGCTGAGTCTGAGCTGAGCCCCTCGCCCGGCCCCTCCTGCGGCTCCGAGCCGGGCCTGGTGCAGAAAAGCAAACAGGCCCGGACACCGCCCTTTGGACCTTTTGCAATTCGCCCGGCGCTTTCAGCCCCGGTGCCGCGGCCCTGGCCGGGCGGCCTCCCATAAATAGGGCGCGGGCGCTGGCCGCGCATTCCCGGCTCAGGGACTACTGCCTGTGGGAGCGGGTCCCTGCGGAACCAGCGAGCAGCGGGGAGGCCAGGCCCAGCCAGCGAGGCTCCGGGGCCGCCGCCGCCCAGGTCGGCCATGGGCCCGCCGAGGCCCGCGCTGCCGCTGCTGCTGCTGCTGCTGGCGGCCGCCGGCGCCCGAGCCAGTGAGTGAGGCCGCCCAGCGCGGCCGCGGTGCGGGGCTGGGGGTCGGGGCGAGAATCAGAGCCCAGGGGTGGAAGCCAGGGCAGGGAAGGTGGCTGGGACAGCTTGGGCCCGGGTTAGGGGGAAAGCAGCCAGAGGGGCAGGGGGCAGGGGCACGGGACCAACTGGGTGGCTCCCCCAGCCTCAGGATGGGGTCGGGGGCGGGGGTGGAGCTGGGATTCGGTTCTTCAGAATTTGCTTCCTTCCCAAAAGATCGAAGTCCTATTCAGTGTTCCTCCCTGTCAGACCCTAAGACCCATCTGGAAGAAAGGGAAAACTCAGTTGTCTTTCTCCTTTTCTTACAGGAGATGAAGTGCAGGAAAGTGTCAGGTCCAGCTGTCCAAGTACGTCATTGCCCAGCCCCGCAACCCATCCCTCTGCACCTCGGGTCACTGAAATGCTGTGATGCTGTGATTGGTGTACACTGTTCTGAGCCCAAGAAGCCCGTTCCTTGAGCTTCTGCCCACCTCTGAGGGGTCTCAGCTCTCTTTTACATGACCTTCTGATCTGTCCCAGAAGCTTGGTGTTGGGGGAGGGTGGGGAAGGGACTGTCATTCTGTTGGTCCACGGACATTTTATAGAGACATCACTGTCCTGTTTGTCAGGGGTTAATCATTAATTTGAAGCACAGGAGGGGAGGAAATGCTGACTTTAACCTTTGTGCAGAAATCCAGACCCCCACCCCTTTGTATTTACCTGACCCCTAGGGGTCAAGGAAGCTGGCCTTGCAGTGGTACCCAGTGTGCTGAGTGGGAGGCCTCTTATGGGGCAGCACTGCCATCTCGTGGGCATCTTGCATCACTGCATCTGGGTTCATGATCCAAATGTTCTTTTTCTCAAATTGTTCAGAAAATTCCTCTCAATCACAGTGGAAACCTCCAGAAATTCCTTCTTGGAGATTTTTTAAGTGAGCCAGATACCCCTAATAGTTAATGTACTTTGCCTCAGGTATTTGGTAGAACCAAAAAAGAGCCACAGAATAATGGTATTTTCAAGCTGAAAAGGCAATGAAAGATCCTTACTTCATGCTGACAACCCTCCATTTTCCAAGGAGTCTGTCTTGTAGACTTTCTGACTCTTATCACTTGACACCCCCTGCCGTGCACCTCAGATACTATATTCAAGGAATGTCAGCTCATTTAAATGTTACCCTCAGCAAAACTATAATGGAGGAGTTAAATCCATAAAGGAAAATTAAGTGCAAGGCAAAGTCAATTAAAAATAATTTGAGTTTAATTACCACTTTTGATTATCTATGCCACTACCCTTCTCTGCCCAGGAATGACTGTCCTCAGGCAAGTTATTTCTGCTCTGTGGCTGACTTAATTCCCCTCATTGCAGAAGATGCAACACGATTCAAGCACTTCAGGAAATACGTGTACGACTACAAGGCAGAGAGTTCCAGTGGCGTCCCCGGGACTGCCGATTCAAGAAGCTCCACCAAGATCCACTGCAAGGTGTGAGGGGAGATGGAGGGGACCCTGGAGCCCAGGGCTTAGCAAACCCAGCTCACGCCAGGACTGTTGTAATCTTAAAGTGCTGGGAAAGTCGGCCACTTTGCTGAGATGTTGTCCCCCATTGAAAATTTTACCCACCACACGTATCTCCCCATTCGCTTCCAAGACGTAATTGCAGCGGGTGACCCAGAACATCCGCGTTGCACACCAGTAGATTTAATGTGTTGCGACGTGTCCGGTGGGTGAGCCGAGGGAGGTGGGCACCTCAGGAAAGCATTCTGGAGTGCGGTTTTTATAACCTAAGTCCAACAGTATCTGCTACTAAAAACGAATGGAAAATGGAAAATTTAAACATGTAGTTTATTCTCAAATAAGACTTTGCTTGTTGTTGAGACTGACTATACTCATATCCATGTTCCTATGGAACAGACCTAGGGGCCTCTACTGGGGTTTGTCTGGGAACGAGAACTCCGGCTGGGTCGTCTTCTTCCCAGGGCTCCCGAGTCTGTGCCGTCAGATAAGGTAGCCAGGAGCCACATGTGGCTGTTTAAATTGAATAAAAGTAAAAATTCCGTTGCTTAGTCACAGAGCCTCAGTTCAAGTGTCCAGTAGCCACCCAGTGGCTCCCAGGTTGGATAATGCAAATGGAGAATGTTTCCATCACTGCAGAAGGTTCTTCATAAACAGTGCTGGATGATGACTAGGGCTTAAAGTCCAGCTGTCTGTGACGCTCTGGAGGGGCCCTGATAGATACAGATGGTTTTGGATTTTGGGTTTTTCTGGTCCCATTAAGGAAACATATGCTGTTGAAGCCAATGCTAGCCTCCTGGTTTTCTTCCTAACTCTCACTCTAAGGCTGCATTTCTTCCAACCAGCTGTACCTCCTTATGACTAACGTGAGTGCATTTAGAACCAATAAAATTTTGTCCTTTACAAAAATACAGAGGGGAGGACGTCAGAAACTTGGTACCCCGAGCCAGGGAAAAGGGCAGAAAGTCCTGGGCGGAGGGAGGGATCTTGTGCTCTGGGTGGAGAGTCTTGATGTGCCGTTACCTTCTCTTCTCAGGTTGAGCTGAAGGTCCCTCAATTCTGCAACTTTATCCTGAATACGAGCCAGTGCACCCTGAAAGAGGTGTATGGCTTCAACCCTGAGGGCAAGGCCTTGCTGAAGAAGGCCAAGAACTCTGAGGAGTTTGCCGCCGCCATGTCCAGGTAAGACGTGGGCCCGAGCACTGAAATTTCTGAGCTCTGAGCGTCACCGCACATGTTGCGTGTGAGTATGTGTGTGTCCACTAAGGTGTGGATGTGTGTGTTTATGTTAGGCACGTATGTGAGAATAAGTTTGTATTCTCTGTTCACCGTGGATCAGCTGAGCTCTCACAATAATCAAAATGAGGGAAGCAGTATTTACCCTCCCCTAGTGAGCTTCCCTTAATTCTCATTTAAATGTGCTTCCAAAAGATCTCATGCTTTAAAAAAAATTCCTTGAGACAAGAAAGCTGAAATGATTTGTTTTAACAAGTGAATGCGTGTTTAAAAAATAAAGCAAGACAGTACCTGGTGGTCTTCAGAAAGGGTCCCGGGAGGACTTGTTGCTGTGGCCAAACATGGCAGGCAGTGCAGGGAAGCCGAACACCAGCTTCAAGGAGTCTAGGGAGAGCCACGGCCTGAGCCACTGTTCCACCAGGGCCAGCATTCTGCCAGCGCACAGTGCCCGGGCCATTCCTGCTGTGTACAGCCGGCATCTCTCTGACTGGCCAGTGTCCATGTCGTACTGGTTTTCAGATTTTTTTGAATTTCACCCCTACCTCATCTCCAGATCATAGTTTGTAGAAGTATGTGTGGATACAGGCAGTCATGGATTTGTGGATTTGGTCATCAGAAACTGCCCCCCTGCCTATCTTTCAATTTGTTAATAAACATTAGACTTAGAAGCCAGAATAGGCCTAGATGCTTCTGTCTCTCACCAATACGTCATGTTTTATCCTAGACCCAAGGGAGGGGGCGTGCAGTGACAGAAGGGAGTATAGTTCCTTTTTGGTCCTTACCCTACTCCAAACAAAAGGACTCCTGCTTTTTTTCCCCAAAAAATTATTTATTTAAAATTCTTATTTTAATTATCATTTATTTAATTATAGCTGAAGTTGAATGTTTTCTTAAGCGTCCATTATCCATTTTTTCCTATGAAGTCTGTTTTTGCACTTGCTCATTTTTCTATTGGAGTTTTGATCTTTTTATAAGTAGACTTTATTTTCTGTTTTATGGAAATTAAGATTTTACTATATATGTTGCAGATATTTGTTTTCAGTTTGCTATTTTCTTATTATTGTGTTTGTATTTTTCCATGTTCAATTTTTTAATATTTATACGTAGTTAAATTTTTTTTATTTTGTGATTTCCAGGATTTTGGTTTTATTTACTCCAAGATGTTTTCTTCTTATTGTTTTACAGTATCAGCTTTTTTTGTGTGTATATATTTTTATTGATGTATAGTCAGTCTACATTGTTGTGTTGAGGGACTCCTGCTTGTGACCTCAAGGCTTTTTTGTAAGCCTGCATCACAGTGTCTGGAACTTTCTGAGACAGTGCAGAGCTCTGGGAAACGTGCCTAGTTTCCTTTTCTTTCTTCTGACTTAACTGGAGCAGGTGCAGCCAGACCCTTTGACACCCTCTAAGGAAGTCCCCAAAGAAAGGTCCCCAAGATCAAAGTTGACCCAAGCTTTAGATATAGCCTGAGATCATATAACAGAGTGAATATCGAACAAATGTATGAAAAGCTGAAACTCACTAGTGGTCAGGAAATGCAAATTAATGTAACAACAAGATATTTATCATCTTACACCCGTAAGACTATAGGAATTTAAAACAGCTGTAGCACTGGTTGTTGGCAAGCCTAAGAGGAGTGTACCCTCACGCGTTGTGGGTGGGAATGAGTACCACTAGTCAATATCTATTATGATTAAACGTACTTGTAGCCCTTGACACAGCAGTTTCAAAGTCTGAGTCTGTAGCCCATGAAAAGAAAGGCAGTAATGTGTGAAGCTATATGCATAAGGATGTTTATTTCAGTGTTGTTTGGGTGGCGAAAAACAAATTAAAATTAAAAAATCCAGGAAGAGAGAAAGTGAATGCCATCAAATAGGGGAATGTCTCAGTAAATCATATATAACCATAGAATAGAATTTTATACAACTGTTAAAAAAGAATCTGTCAGAGCTCTATCAGCGGACTCAGAAGGATTTTCACGGAGTAGAGTTGAGAAAAGCACGATAAAGAAAGGTGTACAAGTGTTAGCCACTGTATATAAAAATAGATTAAAAGAAAACCGTTTCTGCTGTATAGCACAGGGAACTATGTTCAATATCTTGTAATAACCTTTAATGAAAAAAATAGGAAAATGAATATGTATGTATATGCATGACTGGGACATTGTGCTGTGCACCAGAAATTGACACATTGTAACTAGTGGTACTTCAATATAAAAAAAAAAAAAAGAAAAGTATATAATAAAATACCATTTGGGTAAAACAAGCAATGATGAAACCTTTCTCTGTAGATATTCTCACCCCACACTCTGTGTAGGATTGTCTGAGTGTGGGGACACAAATGGAACGCCCCGGAGGTGGTTCTGCAGGGAGCATGGCCAGAGACTGATGTAGGTAGAAAACGGACAGGGGATGGGTAAGCCAAGCCAAAGAGGGGAAGAAATGAAAGAATACCAAATGCGTACACGTTTGTGTACCTTTTTGAAAAGGTATGTACACTGTATAGATACATTTATAAAGAAAAGATGCAAAAAGAAAAGCAAGCAAAAAGGAGGCTGCAAAGCCACGCAGCTGACATCCAATAGGCTCCCAGTGGAGAGAAGACACCCCTGTGACCACACTCTCTCCGGGGCAGGTACGAGCTCAAGCTGGCTGTTCCTGAAGGGAAGCGAGTGGTACTTTACCCAGAGAAGGACGAGCCTAAACACATCCTGAACATCAAGAGAGGCATCATTTCTGCCCTCCTGCTTCCCCCGGAGACAGAAGAGGCTAAACAAGTGTTATTTCTGGTGAGAAATCTCGAAAGCCAGTCAGAGAGGCCCTGGTAACTCATCTTCACATATTGTACATGGAGTGGATCACTGACTCTGCTGCGTGCGTGGCGGGTTACACAGGAGGCCCTGTATTGGTGTGAAGCACCGTGCCCGAGGTGCCCCCTGGGCTCTGGGCCCACTGAGGGACCATCATCCCAATTAGCCTTCTCAGGTTGGGTCTACTTTTCAGCCAGTTTTGGGGGCGTCCTGATCATGCTACTCCTTTGATTTTGTTTTATTACCACAAGGCGTAACACAGTAAATAATTTTGTTTTAAACACAGAAAATAATTCAATCTGTTTGCCAGGCTCTTTTAAGAATTTCAGGTTTTGATCTGAGAGTTAATTCTATTGACTTCCGTCCCACGAGCATTTTTGAGCCCTTACTGTGTTCTGAGTTGTGTACGGCGCTGTGCTTGGAGAACACAGAGCTGCATCCTGCAGAGGCCTCTCCTCGGGGATCGCCAGAACCACTCTTACCTGGTTTTCTCGCCCCAACTCTGGCTGCCCAGGAACCAGCAATGCCCACACTCTGCCCAAGAGGATGCAACTTTCTCCTAAATCCACGTTGCTCCTGCTTTTTCTCCCAGGTTCCTTTCCCAGCCCCACCCCAAGCTACAAAAGATGTTTCCCCAAGTTGAATGCACCTGTGGTATCTTCTGCTCCCATAGGATACCGTGTATGGAAACTGCTCCAGTGACATTACCGTTAAAACGAGGAAGGGAAGTGTGACAACTGAAATATCCATCGAAAGAAACCTGGAGAAGTGTGACAACTTCCAGCCCATTCACACAGGAGTTAGCCCGCTTGCTTTGATCAGGGGCATGGTACGTTTCACATCCGCACTGCTGCTCACACTAGCCGCAGCCTCCTCATTATTTCGATTCTGGAATGTTAGAGGTAGTAGGAATCTCAGAGAAAACTTCTAGGCAAAGAAAATGCAAGGAGCAGCAGCATGTGAAGTGTTCATGCGTGGAAGGACAGGCATGTGTAGGATCTCAGGTTATATATACTTTGTGCAGGATTAGGGGTCCATTGGGGTGGAATAAAAAGCGTCAATAGCTTAGCTCAGCTGGGGTATGCCGAGTTGCTGCATCCCCTTGTCAAAAGCTCAAGTACCAAGCTCTCTTCTTTAACTGAGTTTACCCAGTGGTACAGAACTCCCATTCCCCTACCCTCTTCCCTGAAAGTAAATGCCTTTGGCAGGAGTCTCAGGTCCAAGCCCCAGGGACTGATGAACATGCTTGTTCCCTGATCTCATTCATAGACCCGCCCCTTGTCAACCCTGATTGGCAGCAGCCAGTCCTGCCAGTACACCCTGGACCCCGAAAGCAAGCATGTGTCGGAAGTCATCTGCAAGGAGCAACACCTGTTCCTGCCTTTCTCCTACAAGTAGGTCACCTGCTGCACCCCTACTAATGGCTCCGGTCATTTATGGGGTCGCTGTGAGCTGAATGCTTCTCAGATGCCTGTTCAAAGCTAGGCTGTGCCTGGGAGGGGACTGTGAAGAGATGCAAAGCAGAGCCCATCCCCGTTTCCCCTTTTCAAGTTAACTGGCAGTTTGGTAGGAAAATCTTAGGCGTGCAAAACAATTTGAAACCAACACAAGATACCTGAGACCCAGATTTAAGGGCTGTAGATGAGGAAACACTGGGCATCAATGGCAGGCTGCCCTGGTTAGAAAGGCTTCGTGGAAGATTTAAGAATTGGACTAGAGAATTGAGTATCCAAATCCATTTTGAACCTGGTTGGTCAACTAGTATTTATTGAGTAACTGCCACATTCTTGGCACTGTGCTGTGGGAGATACAAAGGAATTTCGAAGCACAGTGTTTGTCCATTCCCTCTGGGCACTCCAGAATGGCGGGGGGTGTAAAGTACATGTGTCCTTCTGATGGAATGACAGCCAGCATGACCAGAAGGAGGTGGTGCTGTTCACTGGGGAGCCAAGGACAGCTGGGTTTACCTGTGGTTTGAAAGGTGAGCAGGACTTGGGTAGAAGCGGAGATGGGAGAAGCGCTGGACATGAGAAGAATGGAGCGCCCCCGGGAGCTGGCCCTCCGGACATGATGTGCCTCCTTTGTTACCAGGAATAAGTATGGGATGATGACACAGGTTTCACAGACTTTGAAACTTGAAGACACACCCAGGATCAACAGCCGCTTCTTTGATGAAGGTGAGACTTTATGTGCGCATGGTGACTGGGGCAGGGAAGTCTGTCCACGACGTACCCACCATGGCTGAGCTCCTTGCTGGGCCCTGTGAAACGTCACGGCTCTCGAGGTCAGCCTGTGGGCGATTCTGGTGAGACAGTATATTCGTTTCATAAGTTCAGATGGCAGCGGGGTAAAGGGAAAGGAGGAGCTCCCCACAGCTCCCGCGTTTTTGTAAGCAGGAAACTGGCCCCCTAAGCCTTCCTCTGGTAGACCTGACCGCCTCAGACACCCCGTGACAAGGCTGAAGGAACGTTAGAGATCTCCAGACCAGCCCTAGCCCTGCTCTGGCCTTGTGTTTGAATCTTTCTTATGCCTTACCTTATCGTTCTCAGCAACCAGTGATGTCATGTGGTAGCATCGTGTGCTTTTATACCCATTCTACAGAGGGGGAAATGACGCAGAGGGGCTTAGTCATGTGTTATAGGTCACAGGCTATCGGAGGCAGTGCAAAATGGGCCTCCAGGTCTCATCTAAGCCAGGATTCCTTCTCTTGCGTGACATTTCCATGCTGACTTCATAGGTGAGAGCAGGACGAAGGAGGGGACACAAAAGGGTCTTCCTCTCTCCCACAAACTGCCATTAGACCCAACTGGACGAAAGGATGGGTGAGCTTCAGTGAGTCTAACCACAGCTGTAGTCACCGCATGAGCAGCAGCACCTCCTCACCAGCTCTTTCAGGCAAAAGGGTCATCTGATACCTGATTCACACAAGCCTGGATTCAATTCTAGCTCTGCCCCTCACACCCAGAAAGTTCCTGGGCTGGGCGAGTGTCTCACCTCTGGGTTCCCTTGTCTTTAAATAGAGGAATACTGCCACCCACAGGGAGAGTACGATGAGTCAGTGAAACACAGAAGTCAGACACTGAGCACAGGATCGTTCTCTTTCCCTCTCCCCTTTGCTGACCCCTCCGCCTCCTCCAGTTTCCGGTAGACTGAGCTGTGGCTGAGATGTGAAGGTAAGCCGGAATCCCTCTGACACGCCCCTCCTTCCAGGTCCCGAGGCGGTGGGTCTTGCCTTTGAGAGCACCAAGTCCACATCACCTCCAAAGCAGGCAGAGGCCATCCTGCAGACCCTCCAGGAGCTGCAGAAACTGCACGACTCCGAGCAGAACGCCCAGAGAGCCAACCTCTTCTATAAACTGGTGACCGAGCTGAGAGGCCTCAGCAGTGAGGCAGTCGCATCCCTCTTGCCAAAGCTCATCGAGGTGTCCAGGTATTTTTTTACCCATCACATCTCAGTCTCTCACAGGTTATAAATTAATCGTAGACAGCTCAGACCTTGGCCAAAGAATCTCAGGGACCATTGAAATTTCAAGCCAGTTAATCAATTACTCAATCAACTAACATTTGCTGGACAAAGAAATATCAATTAAGATGTCTCAAGTTCCATGGGCAACACACACATACATACATTGCATCCAAGGTAGATAAGTATTTGTGTATTAAAATAGGAGGGAAATATTTCCCACATTTTGATGCGTATCTTCTAGTTCCTAGTCCTATTAGGGGTACCCTGGAAAGTTTGAGAGGAAAAGAAGTCTGCCTTCTGGAAGCTCGTAGGCTAGAGGAAAGAGAACTCAGGCAAACAATACAGTGACTTCTCTTTACTTCCATGCGCTGGCTCTTAGTGCTGTGAAGGGGAGAGAAGGGTCTCAGGACTGAAGGGGTGTTTGCCTGGCATGTTCTGTGCTCTGACCAAAGGACCACAGTCCTCTGTGGGTGTTGAGTCCAGGGGGTCCTTCTTCAGACTTTCCCCCGTGGTGCTTCTCCAGTGGAAAATGATTGGAGGGAAGGCTTCCTAGTTCTAGGGATCTGAGTGGGGTTTTGGAAGTTGGTTGGATTTGGATAGTGAATAAGGTGAATTCCTGGCAGAGGGAACGCCACGGGCCAAGGATATTTTAGCTGCCTAGAAAGTGATCTTTATAACTTTCTCTGCCCTTTTCTTCTTAGCCCCATCACTTTACAAGCCTTGATTCAATGCGGACAGCCCCAGTGTTACACTCGCATCCTCCAGTGGCTGAAGACTGAGAAAGCCAATCCTCTTCTGATAGATGTTGTGACCTACCTGGTGGCCCTGATCCCACAGCCCTCGGCCGAGAGGCTGCGGGAGATCTTTAACACGGCGAAGGAGCAGCACAGCCGGGCCACGTTCTATGCTCTGAGTCACGTGATCAACAAGTGAGTTTTATACTGGTTCTCCTCGTGGGAGCTGAGGAAGACCCCACATCTCTGTATTAAGTTTGTACCCTCCCTCCACTTGAAATTTCTGGTGCTTCCTCTTTTGTTTTTCAACTGGTCATTTTGAGAATAGTACATTGAAATGAGAAACCAGCAAACATAAATGTGTATTTTAAGATAAACTTTTGTTCTTCTGTTTATTGCTTGTATTCTGTATTCTGTTATTACTGTAAACCCAGCTATTATTATTATTCTGTAGCTATCGTAAGACAGACCCTGCGGGGACACAGGACCTGCTGGACATTGCTGATTACCTGTTGGAACAGATTCGTGATGACTGCACTGGGAACGAAGATCATACCTACTTAATTCTGAGGGTATTTTCAGTGTTTTGTAGAATATGCATCATTTCAGAAGCACTTTTCCTGTCCACCCTTCACTTCTCCTTCTGCACCCTAATTCCCTCTTGTTTTATTTCCAATGCAGGTCATTGGAAATATTGGCAGAACTATGGAGCAGCTAACCCCAAAACTCACATCCTCCATCCTGAAATGTATCGAAAGTAGACAGCCATCACTGCTGATTCAGAAGGCTGCCATCCAGGCCCTGCGGAAAATGGAACTTAGAGACGAGGTGAAGTCCACAGATGAGGGCTGGAAGGGAAAAGTTTATGTAGATTGACAGAGATTTGGAATGAGATTCTAAATCTCATCATTGCTCTGACTTTAGTCTTCTGCTTTTTAATTGCAAATTTCAACACACCTATTGACTTCCTAGCAGTATGTGGACTTGAGAGAAATATTTGACCTTGCTACTACTACAGCAGGCAGAATGAGATCTTCACTACATGTGTCCTCCTGCCAGACTGACCATCACTCCCATCTTGGCAAAATATGCCTAATTTTCCTAATGCCCCTAATCTAGGATGGTCAAACTGGCACCACCAGTTTAAGTGGCAAAGACTCCAGAGCTTTGGAGACAACCTTATTTATTTATTAGCTCCAAGTTCTCACTATCCCACCCCAGCTTTACGCTCATATTGAAATAATTTATGTTAAAACAACTTTATTTTCAGTTAGTGGTGGATCTCTAGGAAGTGGTAACTTGGCCATAATGGGTGTATTTTAATGCAATTGAATTCAGCATGCATTAGATGGGTGTCTTCTGAGAACCCTTCCTTGAGCTCTTTGCTCTGGGGGAACACTGACAAGAAGGTTCAGTGCCAACATTTGAAGAATTATTATAGAGAAATTCAGCCTGCACATGGTAAGACCAGGCATGTTTGCCGGGCACGTTCTGTGTTCTGACCAGAGGACAGTGATAACGGTCCTCTCTTTCGGCTCCAGGTCCGGGAAGTCCTTCTTCAGACTTTCCTCAGCAACACCTCTCCTGGGGACAAGCGACTGGCTGCCTACCTCATGCTCATGAGGGGCCCTTCCCTGTCGGATGTTAGCAAAATCACCGAACTTCTCCCCTGGGAACAGAATGAGCAAGTGAAGAACTTTGTGGCTTCCCACATCGCCAACATCTTAACCTCGGATGAGCTGTCTATCCAAGAGTAAGTAAGAGCCATTTTCCTCCATCTGCTCCAAAAGACTGAAATTCCAAACCTCGATTCTGATTTCACCACTGCCTGCCCTTTATAGAGTGTTTTTCTTCTGGAACAGCATCTGTGTGAAAGTGCAGCAGATCTGAGCCAAACTCTCAGGGCAAGTGAAACCCACATGGTTTGGTAGTGATTGGAAATCCATATTTACTTGCGGTAAGAGAGTAACACGATGTGGTGTCAGCTCAAAATATCCCCCTTCTTTTCATCTAGTTTGAAGAAGTTAGTGGAAGAAGCTCTGAAAAAATCTCAACTTCCAACTGTCATGGACTTCAGAAAATTTTCCCGGAACTATCACCTTTCCAAATCTATTTCTCTCCCATCACTTGACCCGTTCTCAGCCAAAATTGAAGGGAATCTTATATTTGATCCAAATGATTACCTTCCTAAAGAAAGCATGCTGAAAGCGACCCTCACAGTCTTTGGATTTGCTCCAGCTGACCTGTTCGAGGTATGTGTGAGACTGAAGCAGAGTCTGACGTTTTCCAATGCATTCTGTTCTCCCCCATAAGTAGAACGTCAGGTCAAGGGAGCTGTGAGGCAGCCACCAGAGGAACAAGAATCATCAGGCAGTTGTACCATCACTTTGAGGCCTTCTTCTCTCCCTCCTCCCTCACCTTCCTGCCTCCCTGATGGGGGTCATCTGAAGCATGACTCCTTAGAATGGATGGAAATGCAGATGACTCAGAGAAGCCCTTAGACCCAAAATCCAAGGAAGCACATGGGCTGCACAGTCAGACGGAACTGGTTCAAACCCCAGATCCACTCCCAACTCTGAATCTCTGGTTTAACTATTTATCTTCTCTGAACCTTAGCTGCTTCTTCTAGAAAAAAAAAGGCACATAATAAGTTCTGCCATTCAAGATGCTGGTGAGATTTAAATAAGACAACTCCTACGGAGTGCTAAGCTCAGCTCCTGCCCTGTAGTATTCACTGAATACTTGTTGAATGAAATGAACATAAAGAGGGGAATGGGAGGCTGACAGACCACAGAGAAACCTGATGGCATTTTCTTGGTTGACTTCCTCTCTCAGATTGGTTTGGAAGGAAAAGGCTTTGAGCCAACATTGGAAGCTCTTTTTGGAAAGCAAGGATTTTTCCCAGACAGTGTCAGCAAGGCTTTGTACTGGGTTGATGGTCAAGTTCCTGATCGTGTCTCCAAGGTCTTGGTGGACCACTTTGGCTACAGCAAAGATGACAGACGTGAGCAGGTATTTTTTTTTTTTTAAGTATCCTCTCAAGGAAAGCTTTGGGTGTCAATGCGGAAACATTTTTATCTAAGCCTGGAAGTCATCAAGGAATGATCTAACTGACAAATATGGCTGTTGTCAATCAGTCTGGTGGGAAGAAGAGCCAGAATCCTCTGCAGCTGTGGGCCTCCTGGAGATTCAGATGCATGTTGAATTCAGTCGCATCAGAGCGAACTCTGGGGCATGGGTTTGAACCTTGCGCTCTCCAAGCTCTGCATACCTATGCAAGTTGCTTGATGTTATGTCTCTCTGTTTCAGCATCCACAGAGTGCTAATGCTAATCCATACCCTTCACAAGGATGTTTAAAGACTAAATGAAAAAATGTAAAATGCTAACCAGAGTGCCTGACTCCGGTACTGATTATTCAATAAGCAGATACTATCATACTTTTTAAATTCATGTTTTCATTGTTATTAACTACTTTCTTTGGCTCTTACCCTCATCTGTGCACTAGCTTATGGGAGCACAATCCTCTTCAGTGCCAGCATAAGCCTCCACTGAAGGAGTAGAAAATAGATTGTATAACCTGAAACTTCTTATTCCTTAACTTTCTGCTACCCAAAGTATGGTCTAGTCATTGGCATCACATCACCAGAGCTTGTTAGAAATGCAGGTTCTCAGGCCCCTCTGGGCTCTACTGAATCAGAATCTGCATTTTCATGAGATCCCCAGGTGACTGGGATGCACATTTCAGTTTGAGAAGCAGGATGATAATTTGCTCCTAGATGCTCACAAATGGTCCTACCTCCATCTCCTGATTTACTTACCTCCACTCGAGGCTGAGGGTCTTTGATCTGTTTTGGGTCTGTGGTCACTCTTTTCTTTCTCAATGCCTAAGAACCAGCCTGTGGAATTCTTATCTCTAAGAATAACTTATGTAGAGAAGAACTTATCTAAATCAGGTATTTTCAAGCTTTTGGCTAATGTATATGGCAGCTAAGCTTTCCCAAGAAACCCCAAGTGTTCTTCCCTATCAAAGGAAAGAGGGAAGAAGCAGGGGAGAGGGGAGAGGCAGAGGATCTTCTAATCTTGGGGGGCCATAGGGATCCTGGGATCCTGGAGAGCAGAGATCACACTGACTATGCCTACATCATTCAAGTTAAGAACAGTGTGGAAGCACCACTGTCCCTGACAAGACCTGTTTCTTCATCTCAGTTTGGAGGAGCTATCTTTTGATGACAGGTGGGAGCCTGATCTCAGTGTCTGCCTTGCGTCCCCATTTCCTTGAGTGTTTGTGTCTAGGCCCATCACAACTGCAGCAGATGGAACCCACTCAGCCATCTAAAGTTGTTTGTCAGTGCTAACAGCTCACTAGACATTTTGTTGTTAAAATCCCAGGACATGGTCAACGGAATTATGCTTAATGTGGACAAGCTGATCAAAGACTTGAAATCCAAAGAACTCCCAGAAGCCAGAGCCTACCTCCACATCTTGGGAGAGGAGCTTGGCTTTGTCAAGCTGCATGACCTCCAGCTCCTGGGGAGGCTGCTGCTGAATGGTGTCCATACTCTGCAGGGGATCCCCCAGTTGGTAAGTGGGCCAGGCCCCATCAAAGGGTGATGAGATTAGCCTGTGCTCTTTTGGGATCTCCCAGACTCCCTTATGATCCCAGCCACGCCAACCAGAGAAAGTACTTGTTCTTCCTTCAGAGAGGCAGGTTTCCCTTGAATTTCAGGGAAGAAAATTCTTGGATTGCAAGGAACCCATAACATTTAGAAATGAAGCTAGTCATCATGTTAGATGTATCTTTTTTTTAATTGAAGTATATAGTCAGTTATAATGTGTCAATTTCTGGTATACAGCACAATGTCCCAGTCACGCATATACATAAATATATTTGTTTTCATAGTCTTTTTTTTATTAAAGGTTATTACAAGATAGTGAATATAGTTCCCTGTGATTGGATAGATGTATCTTTTAAGAGGATTTATTTGTTCATCTGAAAAACAATGTTAAGTGTATCTCCCTCTACCTAAGCCACAGGTTTCTTTTAATATTGAAATGATGTAATGATTAAGAAAGAATGTGTGTGGCAAACTAAAATCTGCTATCTAAATATGAACTATAGTTTTTATAGTTATTCATTTATTAAGAAGGGAGAAAATAACCAAATACACTCCCTAAGGTGCAGTGAATAATAATGTGGCTTTAATAAAACATCTCAATTTACTTTCCAGATGTGTTATAAAAAAACAAAAAGCATTGCATACTGATATGTACATCATTTAAATTAAGCTCATCAGTTTTAAAAAAAATTGGTTTTTACCATAATATATTGTGCTGCAAATAAACCCTCACTTACATTTAGACTCCAGAAAACTAGAATTAAGCCATGCCATGCAATGATACTTAACGTTCATAAATCTCAGAGGCCCAGAAATATTCTGAAGTGCTTTCTGAATCACCAGTTGAAAATGACATGATATCTACCCACAGCAATTTTTTGTTTCCCAATTTGTTGAAAGTAATAGTTATTCATCTATTAAACTATTCGGCTAATTAAAATATGCTGGTCCCTTCCTTTCTGGATAAAGAAGAATAACTGTTGTCTGATGTGTGGGAGGTTGCATTTCACGAAGCACCCTTTGGTGAGGCTTTCTTTTACTCTCGCCTGTCGGATCTACAGATTAGAGAGACCATAAGGAAAGGCTCAAAGAATGACTTGTTTCTTCACTACATCTTCATGGACAACGCCTTTGAACTCCCCACTGGCCTTGGATTACAACTGCAAGTGTCCTCCTCCGGAGTCATCACTCCTGGAATGAAGGCTGGAGTGAAACTGGAAGTAGCCAATGTAAGACTCTGCTCACCTTTTGATTCCTTCAGGGCAGGTGCTCGTGCAATTTAAAAATGTGTTTCCAATTCAAGACGAAGTGCATCATCACTGTAATCACCTCAGTAACTTTTATGAAAACCCTTAGGGTTCCCCTGGGGTGCCCCACCTCACTCGCTCCACTTGGGCGTGGCAGTCAAGAGGTTTCTGTTATCTTTTTATCTTGCTGTGCTGAAAGTTAACTTGGCCACTTCCCAGTCCTGGGTACACATTCTGGCCCTGGAGGATTGAGAACTTGGCTTTTGTCCTACAAAAAAGTCTCCATAATGTTTCCCCTAGTGTGAGTGATCCAGGGATGTTTGCCCAGGGGTGGGAAGGGTGGTTGATCTGACCGCAGGGGACAGGTTATTTAACAAAGACGAGTAGGCCGCTTTTTGACTTACAGATGCAGGCAGAACTGGTGACAAAGCCTTCTGTGTCTGTGGAGTTTGTGACAAATATGGGTGTCATCATTCCGGACTTTGCCAGGAGCGGGGTCCAAATGAACACCAACTTCTTCCATGAGACAGGCCTGGAGGCGCGGCTGGCCATGAAGGCCAGGCAGCTGAGGTTCATCATTCCTTCTCCTAAGAGGCCAGTCAAGCTCTTCAGTGGCAGGTAATTCTTTCAGTCAGATCTGAATCAACAGTTTGAAAGAGAGAATTAATTAGTTTATTTGGGGGGGTGTTTTTGTTTCTTCGGTTTTTATTGCCGGTCAGGGGGGACTAGGTTTATTTACTTATTTATTTTAATGGAAGTATTGGGGATCGAACCCAGGACCTCGTGCAGTCTAAGCATGTGTTCTACCACTGAGCTATACCCTCCCCACCGAAAGAGAGAAGTAAGACTACAGGACTTGGCCAGGCCAGACAGCCGACTGAGATGATTCAGGCCCCAGTGGATGGGGGGGGCAGGGGTATGGGGGCAAAGGCGGGGAATGGAGAGAGGGAGAAGGCACTGGATTACCTATTTTTAACCTGGCCTAGATCCACTACATAAGTGTCCGCCATTTTTCACATTTTACTGAGGTGAGACTTAAGATCTCCTGCTTAGGTAGTTGCTATTAGGTTGTGTGTTTTTTGTTGTTTTTGAGAATGCAAAAAAAAAACACCAGCTGCAGGGGAGTCATCCTTGGGAAATGAGCACTGTTCCCAGGAAGATACCAAAGGAGCTACCAATCTGTGGCAGCTAGCTCGGTGGGAAAAGCCTGGAAGTCCTGATCCCCTGATCATGCGGGGCAGCCTCACATGGAGAGCTCCATCCTCAAACATCCATTCACCTTAGTTTCCATATTTTGGACACATTAGCTTGTTGATTCACATGTAATAAAAATAGTGCTTAATTGCCTAATATAGAAGCACGTTGAATGAGATGCACGAGGTCCCTGACCTAGAGCCTCCAGCTTACAGGAGGGCTGAGGTAGAGGAAGCACTGGAGGACCATGAAATTCTGTGTCGTGGAACCTGTGGCAGTGAGAGAAAGCTTTCTGAACAAAGCCCCCCTGAGCTGAGCCCTGGAAGCTGTGTCAGAGTTACCCAGACAAAAGAGGAAGGCATGAGCGTTCCCGGGCAAAGGGAAGAGCACGTGCAGCAGCCTGAAGGGAACGTAAAGCGGTCGGGGAGCTACAAGAAACTCCGTGTGGTCAAGAGTGTGGGGTGCGCAGTGACGGAGGCCGTGCCGGGCTGGCCAGGGGCAGCCCGCGGAGCCACCTTAAGGAGTTTGGACTCTTCTGAAGGCAGAAGGGCTTAACATGGGAGCATATATAAAATAAGGCTGGTGTTTTAGGAAACTCTGATCCCAGAGTGGAAGGTGGGGGGACAGGAAGCGTGGCTGGTGACAGGGAGTCCCACTGGGAACCTGTTACGATTGCCCACGGGAGAGAGGTGAAAGTGGTCCATGCTAGACGAGGCCCAGGTGGGGAGAGGGGTGAGCCCACCCGGGAATCCTCAGGAGGTAGGAACGGGAGTACTTGGTGATTGACTGGGCATGGGGCCAGGAAGGAGGTGAGGAAAAAGAAAGAGGAAAGAGGGACTGAAGAGGGAGAGCGGCTGGCGTGGAGGATGATGACAAATTCAGTTTTCAGTGTGCCGCCTGGCAGGCCTGTGAGACAGCTGATTACAACATCCAGCTGAGAGTCGGGCCCGTGGGCCTGAGCTCAGAAAAAAGGTTCAATTTCTATATACAGATTTGGGACTCATCGGCACATAGAGGTTGTTGAAGTTAGTGATCACCACGTAGAGACTGGGGCAGGGACTGGGACAGAAACGTGGAGAAGATACACACGTGAAGGGAAGAGGCATAAGCGAAGAGCGAGAAGAGGTGACCAGAGAGGCAGGAGAACCAAGGCCATCAGGGGCGTAGAAGCCCAGGAGTGGCCCCACAGGGAGGCCATAGCTGGCACTTAGGGCTCCAGCCCACCCACCAGCACAGCCTAGTCTTAGGGCACCTCTAAAATGAGGACCCAGCACTGAGAAAAGAATATGAAAGCATCCTTGGATGAAACCAGGACACTGTTGAACTTTTTTGCACTTTCGTACTTTTTAAGTAATTGGGAGGAAGTTACCATCATCTTTTTCAGAAGTTTCAGATGGTAAAGTCTTAATCTGGCCATAAGGGAGCAGCTCTACTGAATGCTTCCAAGAGATCAAGAAAGAGTGTCCATTGGAGGCGACTGGAGAGGCTGTTAGAAGCAGCTCCAGAAGCACCTGTTCAGTAAGAAGGCTGTTGAAAGTGGAGGCTGCAAAGGCTGGCAAGTTTCTTGATTGTGAGGGAGACCACAGGAGGCTAGAAGCGAAGGCAAGGGGTGTTGTGTGTATGCACGTGTGTGTGTGTACACAATGCAAGAAGAGACTTGAGTGTGTTTAATGCTGGTGCAAAGAAGCCAGTAGGGAGAGATTTCAGATGAAAGAGAAGCAGGGCACCCCTTATCCCGCACCTTGGGCAGGAAGGGGCACACCCACGGTCAAGTCCCAGTCATCATCCTTACCTCTCTGGGCCTGTTTCCTCTGTAAAAGGAGACTCTTAATGCCTACCATTGTGGAAATTACAGATAACAGATGTAACAAACTTAGTGCAGTCAGTGCCTTAGTGCAAGTTGTTTTGGGAAATGTGAGAGTCACTGTGATTGTTGCCTTGTTGATGTTCTTACTGTTCTTTGATTCTGGGTAAATCAAAGAATTTGAAGTGGGTGTGGCCAGGAGGGAGATGGAGAGCAGGATAAAGAAAGGAGCATTTGCATGGGGAGAATTGGTGATGTTCATTTTGGTTCATGACTTGAAGATAACTCAGGTTTTTTCCCCTTTCTTCACTAGTAACACATTGCATTTGGTCTCTACCACCAAAACGGAAGTGATCCCACCTCTAATTGAGAACAGGCAGTCCTGGTTGACTTGCAAGCCTTTCTTTACTGGCCTGGACTACTGCACCTCGGGCGCTTACTCCAATGCCAGCTCCACAGACTCTTCCTCCTACTACCCGCTGACAGGGGACACCAGGTCAGAGATGCTCAGTGTCCTCACCCAGCATCCACTCACTTTCTTCATTATGGCCACCTATCAGGGCCAACGGAAAATGTATGTTGGAGGTGCTGTGTCACCAGCCACAGGAATTTGCACTGTCCTTTGATTATTTAGAACAGTGGACCTTTGCCCAGCACACCTGAAGGGTACCCACATTCCTACCTGCCCTTTGATTCTAGGACAGGGTGTCTCCATAGGTGGGAGGGGAAGGGCAGTGTTGGAAGGTGAGGCGTCATGATCCCTAAGGGAGGTCTTAGCTCAAAAGATAAATAACCAAGATGATTACTTCAACTCTCTCAGGGAATGGTACCCATTGTCAATTGAGAATCACTCCTTTAAAAGCATCTCTTTGTAGGTGATACCCCATCTCCCTCCCTCAGGCATTTGAGGAGCCATCTCAGTATGGACGGATACTGAGTTGCTCCTAATTCAGTATCCACATCTCTGAGCCTCCAGACACACTGTCATGATCCTTCCTGGAGCCCACTCCCACCTCTTGTTCTCAGCTTTGCTGACACACCAGCCAGCTTCTGCTCTGCTGGTTCAGAAACCCGGGGCATCCTGGGATCTGTCCTTGCCTCGGGCTTTTGGAGAGACTGAAAGGGCTTTACCATTAGTTAAGGACAAGAGACAGTGTTAAATAAGGACCATATTTTCGCTGCAATTGAGGCTGAGTTGTTTGGGGGACAATCATCATCACCATTGACAGCTCTAACCTTACACACCATGTGCATTATAACATCTTTAGATTTGCACTGGAACTGAAGCCAACGGGAGAAGTAGAGCAGTATTCTGCCAGCATGTCCTATGAACTCCAGAGAGACGGTGAAGCCTTGGTGGACATGCTAAAGTTCGTAACACAGGCAGAAGGCAAGTATCCTGGAGAGGGCGCCTTTATTCTCTGCCCTCAGTCCTGGCCCAGGACTCACAATGAGAACATACTTATTTAATGTAATTAACAAATATTTACTGAGTGGCAGGTAAAAGTCAAAACTGTTCTAAGAGCTGATGCTAAAACAATGAACAATGGAGATAAAGTCACTGCTTTTGCAGAGTTTATAGTAAATAACCAAACAGGTCAGTATTCAGAATGTCGGATTGGTGCTGGGCAGAAGAATAGAGCACAGAGGGGTCTAGGGAATGTTAGGCGTGGCAGCAAGGAGGAAGGATGGGGGAAGGCAGCGCCACTTGGAATGATAAGGGGAAACTCTCACTGGTAAAGGGAGCATAAAATAACGACCTGAAGGAAGTCATGGGAAAAGCCATACGGAAAAGTGTTACGGGCTGAAGGGCCAGCAGGTGCAAAGGCCCTGAGGCAGGTGCATGGTTGCTGTGTCTGGGGAAAGGGAAGAAAGCCAGCATGGCTGAAGCAGAGAGTGGAGGGAAGAAAGTAGTAGATGAAGTGAGAGAGACAGGAGGTGGTCGGGGAGGGATGGTCCGTAGGCTGTGGTAAGGGTGTTGGCTTTTACAATGAGTGAAACAAGAAGCTACTATTGTTTTAATTTAAGTATAGTTGATTTACAATAGTGTGTTAGTTTCAAGTGTATAGAAAGTGATTCAGTTATATATGTTTTTTTCTTCAGATTCTTTTCCAATATAGGTTATTACAAGATACTGAATATAGTTCCCTGTGCTATCCAATAGGTCCTTATTGTTTATCTATCTTAAACATAGTAGTTTGTATCTGTTAATGCCAAACTCCTAATTTATCCCTCCCCTCCTTCCACTTGGGCAAATGAAAGTTTGTTTTCTATGTCTGTGAGTCTGCTTATGTATTACAAATAGTTTATATCATTTTTTTAGATTTCACACATAAGTAATACATGATATTTGTCTTTCCTTGTCTGACTTACTTTACTTAGTATGATGATCTCTAGGTCCATCCATGTTGCTGCAAATGGCATTATTTCACTCTTTTTTATGGCTGAGTAGTATTCCATTGCATACATATACCATGTCTCCTCTAACCACTCATCTGTTGATGGACACTTAGGTTGCTTTCATGTCTTGGCTATTGTAAAATAGTGCTGCTGTTGGGGTGCATGTATCTTTTTGAATTAAGAGTTTTCATCTTTCCTAGGCATATGCCCAGAAGTGGGATTGCTAAATCATATGGTAACTCTATTTTTAGTTTTTTAAGGAACCTCCATACTGTCCTCCAAAGTGACTGCACCAATTTACAGTCCCACCAACAGTGTAGGAGGGTTCCCTTTTCTCCACCCTCTTCAGCATTTATTTTTTGCAGGCTTTTTAATGATGGCCATTCTGACCTGTGTGAGGTGACACCCCATTGTAGTTTTGATTTGCATTTCTCTAATAATTAGCAATATTGAGCATCTTTTCATGTGCCTGTTGGCCATCTGAATGTCTTCTTTGAAGAAATGTCTATTTAGATCTTCTGTCCATTTTGTGATTAGGTTGTCTGGTTTTTGATATTGAGCTGTATGAGCTATTTGTGTATTTTGGAAATTAATTCCTTGTCAGTTGCATCATTTGCAAATATTTTCTCCCATTCTGTAGGTTGTCTTTTCCGTTTGCTTATGGTTTCCTTTGCTGTGCAGAAGCTTATAAGTTTGGTTAGGTCCCACTTGTTTATTTTTGAAGAAGCTACTGTTTGATTTATGTTTATGTGGAGGGAAGACTTTAGGGGCACCAGGGCAGGGAAACCAGTATGTAGGCTGTCACAATAGTCCAGGCCAGAGATGGTGGCTCTGGATTAGAGTGGTGGCAACGGGGATCTGAGAAGTGGTTGGATTCTGGTCATATTTTGAAGATTAGGTGGACAAAATTTGCTGAGACAGTGGATTGGGACAACTATCAGAGAAAAAAGGCAGCCAGGACAGCTCTAAGTTTTAGGCCCGAGCAACTAAAGAATGGGGTTGCCATTTACTGAGATGGAAAAGGCTACTGGAGGAGCAGGTTTTAGGGGATGGGGAAACTTAGATGCTCACTTTAGAAGATTTTTTACCTAGATTTTTTTACCTGTATGTCACACAATTAAATGAGAAAAACAAAACCCACAGGAGAGGGGGTGCATGCAAGGGATACATACTGAAAAAAGTGTCATGTGACAAGAAAAGATATAAAATGGGTACACCTGTGGACTGAGGGAAACTGAGAATCCTGTGACAAAGGAAGCGAGGAACCGGGACAGGTTTGTAGGTAGAGGGTCCTATAAAGATGTCATGTTCCCCTGACACAGAAGGACTCCAAGCCCGTATTGTTCCTCGAACACGCTGAGTGTTTCTCATATCAGAACCTTTTGCATTTCCGGTTCCCACTGCCCGGAATGCTCTCGCCCACCCCCAGGAGGCAGCATGGCTCAGCCTCTCTCTTTGTTCAAGTCTCTGCCCACATACCCCCTTATCGGAACTCTGACCACCACACATGAAAGGGCACCTCTTCTGTCCCTTTCTATCCCTCATCATCTTACCCAGTTTTACTTTTCTTCCTAACATTTATTACCACCTGACATAAGTAATCTACTTTCTTATTGTCTGTACCCCTCCCACGAGAATGTCAGCTCTAGGAGGGTAGGGACTCCCAGTGCCCAGAGCAGTGCCTAGCACGTGATAAGCCATAAGCAAATATTTACAAATGTGCGAGTACCACTGGGTTAAAAGTTTAAGGTTAAATCCTGAACTGTGTCCTCTTTTAAGCACATTAAGTACTTGGGGGTTTCTCTGCCTTTTTCTGTCTTTCCTTCCTAAACATGGTTTCTGAATACACGCCTTGGTTCTCTTGTACATACTTCCAGGTATGAAGCAAACTGAGGCTACTCTGATGTTCAGATATAATCGGCAGAGTAAGACTCTGTCCAGTGAAATCCAAATCCCAGATTTTGACGTTGACCTTGGAACAGTCCTCAGAGTTAGTGATGACTCCGCTAAGGAAAAACAATCTTACAGGCTCACCCTGGACTTTCAGAACAAGAAGATCACTGAGGTCACCCTCACAGGCCACATAAGGTAAGGAAGGCTCAAGGGGGTCTAACCTGAGCTGCGGGCCTTCGTGGCTCTTTCCTCTCTTCCTTTTCAGCTTTAGAGCTGACCAGACCAGGGGCATCCCTGGTCTACAGTCCGAGAGGCAGACAGAGCCCTCAACATTCTGACCCTCTGCACACGTCCAGCTGGACCTTCCTTCCATGCACTGGTTACTTACTGTTCATCAGGCAGTGCGCTGGGTGCTTTAAAGAAACTATCTCAGTGAGTCACAACAAACTGCAAGGCAGGTATGAGTTTCCCTGTTTTATGGACAAGGAAATGGTAGCTCAGAGGAATTTAATAATTTGGCCAAGGCAATGGAGACGGTAAATGCGAGAGCAGGGTTCAAACAGTTTTTGAAAACTTTTTCTCCCACACCTCCTCAGAAAGACCTGAATTTGTGCTGAGTTGGCTCTAGAAGTTAATGAGTTTAATCTTGGGTCATTTCTCTGAACCATTCATGTGGCAGGTATTCATTGTCCCAGATGGAACTTTTGTTTAATCCTGCGTATCCCCTTGGAATGAACAAAGTTACTGATGTCAACTGTTTTTTTCAATAGTTATGACAGGAAGGAAGAAGGCAAAATCAAAGGTGTTATTTCCATACCCCGTTGGCAAGCAGAAGCCAGAAGTGAGGTCCTCACCCAGTGGTCTCCCTCCAAACTACTCCTCCAGATGGACTCATCCGCTACAGCGTACGGCTCAACGATTTCCAAGAAGCTGGCATGGCGTTACGGTGTGTACTTCCTCCCAACCTGAGCACTTCCGAGAGCACCGAGTGCTTGAATGCGGTGTTGGCAGCCACAGGTGGGGCCTCACCCGCTACTACTGACAACTGTTTCATGTGTGTGTGTTTGCAGATGAAGAGAAGATTGAATGTGAGTGGAACACAGGCTCCAACGTGGACACCAAAAAAGCAGCTTCCAGCTTCCCCATGGACCTCTCTGATTTTTCTAAAAGCTTGCATACGTATGCCAGCCGTCTCTTGAATCACAGAGTTCCTCCAACAGACATGACTTTCCAGGACATGAGTTCTAAATTAATAGATGTAAGTACAAACCAGTCAATAAATACAAAGTTATAAAGTACTAATTACATAGTCAACCCTGAGTTAGGTGAGAGTATCCAAGGGTGGATAAAGGCAGGCTTCGTGCCCCCAGGGAATTCCTGGGGAGAAAAAGAAACACTCATGAGTGTGTAGTTACCCAGTTACATGGCTATATGTGATAAATATCAAATGAATACTACCAAGCAGAAGCATTTCCTGTGCCTAAAATATCACAGGGAGCTTCAGGACACTGGATAGGGGTTTGACTATGTTATATGTTCCTTTTATAAAATACAGGAAGAGATTAATGACAACCAAAATTCATAATTTTTTATGATTTCTTTTTTTAACTTTCAATACATCATCCTGCTTAATGATCGATCTGCCAAATATGGATCAGCACCTAATGTTCATTGTGATTTGATGCCCATCCATGTCCACTGCTCTGAAAAGCTGTATTATTTTGTAGGCAACAAATATATGGCTTCTGGAGGCATCTAGGAATCTTCCTTATGGCCAGAAGCTACGAGATCATTTCAGTGGCCTACAAGAGTTGTACCTCCAGAAAATGGAATTGCTAGACTTCCACATCCCAGAAAAGCTCTTCTTGAAAAGGTAAAAATAAAGGATCCCGAAAAGTTTCTTGAACCAGGGAAAGTAAATAGAAGATTTTACTTAGCATGATTTAGACTTTTTCAAATTTACATTTTAAAGGAAATGAGCATTTTAAGGAGATTAGTAACTGTAGCATAAATACTGTGGCAGAGGTCAGATATGTGAATGCCAACCCAGTCAAAAAAAAAAAAAACCTAAGAAATTGGGGGATTCTGGTACTTTCACCCTAACAAGTTTTATTTATTCACTACAATTTGAAAACCATTCGGTTTTCCTCCACTGTAAGTGAACTCCTCGTCTATTCAGGATCAGGATATACTCATAATTGTGAAGAATTTAGGAGTGTCTAGCAGGATTGTTGACTCGCTGTTGAGCTCAGAGGTTCAGAACAGCCACGGGGCGTGGAATGAAGGCAGATTCTGAGAGGATGTGTCACTTTAGCAGTATGGCGTCATCCTTATGGGGAAGTCAGATTCTAAAATGCTCAGGCCCCTTCCATACTTAGATGTGATGCTTTGATTCCTGTCATGAAAATTTAAAAGCTGGAGCATAAGCTGAAAAGACTGTAGTCTGTCCTGGATTGTAGACTCTGTGTTATCTTCAGGGTTAAGAGAACAAGTGCCCTGTGTCACACGGGCCTTTCTGTAGTCTGTGGCTGAGCAGTAATAGACCAAATAAGTGTGCGAAAGGGCTGAAATTCCACCAAAGCACTCATCCAGAGGAGACAGGAAGGCAAGAGAAACAGCCAGCAGCTTCAGAGGCACCTCTTCCTTCACCACTAGAGTTTCTGACCAGCAGTCTTCTCTGTGCTGTGCTTTTCAAGGCAGGACCACGGGGTCTTAGAACTGGACAGGGCTTTTCAAGCATCCCCCTGCTGAACGTCAGGATCCTGGCCAGGCAGCATCCTGTCCTTCATGGAGTCATGCAGTGAACAGTTTATTTGTTTACAGCACTTAAACCCTGCCATCCTGCTTTCTTCTTATGAGTTGTCGTAACAGTCCATTGGATGTGCATAGTATTGAAAAGACTGCAAAGTGCTTCTAGATATTTTTTTTTCTTGTTTCATATCCAAGGCCAGCTCTGTGAGACCAGCAGAAATGGTCCATTATCCTCACTGCACAGATAACGTCACTGAGACCCAGAAAGGCAAATTCACTAACACGGTATCACCAATGAGTGGATGCTAATGCTGTAACCCAAGATTACTGACTTCCACACCTGTGCGCTTTCCACATATCAAGTTGCCTCTTCAGTTTAGCAAATATATATCAAGCGCAGTCCTCTGTGCAGTACTAGACTCGGTGCAGTGAGAAGATAAAAACTGGATAAAGTGTAATCTTCCCCCCAGGAAGACACTGTGTAGACACTGACAAATGAACAAATAAGTATAACTTACATAAGCAGAATTATGACATACTCCTTAAAATCGGTGTAAAGGATAGTGTTGCTGTAATAACAAGAGAAGTTAACTATGACTTAGACAGGATGGCAGTAATAAGGACACAGCTCTTGGAAGGGTTTTGAATGGATGTGAGTGTTTGATAGGTTAGGTTAAAGCCAAGGGACTCCAGGCGCGGGGAGGAGCAGGAGGAGCAGTGCAGTTTGGGACTGGAGCGGGGCACGTGCACTACTGCTCAGAAGGTCGGGAGGCAGAGAACTTGCTGCTGACTGTGGGGACACTGTCTCTGCTCTTCATTTCAGTGACGGTCGGATCAGATACACCTTGAACAAGCACAGTATGAAAATCGAGATCCCTTTGCCTTTTGGTGGCAAATCCTCCAAAGATCTAAAGATGTTCAAGACTGTTTGGACACCAGCCCTCAACTTCAAG
Source organism: Vicugna pacos (assembly GCF_048564905.1). Lineage (NCBI taxonomy): Eukaryota > Metazoa > Chordata > Mammalia > Artiodactyla > Camelidae > Vicugna > Vicugna pacos. Next base: position 47,417,346 of record NC_133001.1, read on the forward strand.
TCTGTGGGATTCTACCTGCCACCTCGAGAGTTCCAAGTCCCCACTTTTACCATTCCCAGATTGTACCCACTGCAGGTGCCTCTCTTGGGTGTTCTAGACCTCTCTGCAAATATCTACAGCAACTTGTACAACTGGTCCGCCTCCTATACTGGCGGCAACACCAGCACAGACCACTTGAGCCTTCAGGCTCAGTATCACATGAAGGCTGATTCCGTGGTCGACCTGCTCTCCTACAGTGTGCAAGGTGAGCTACGCTCGAGGAGAGGGTGCACAGAGCTAATTCACTGCAGGTTCCAGGGACAGCCTCCTCTACAAAGGGGAAAGCTTGGGCTTTCTTACAGATACTTTTCTTGCAGTTGGAAGTCTACTCTTTTTCACTTCTCTCTCCCTCTCTCTCTCGCTCCAAAAATACTTATTAAACACACAATATGTATCGAGTATTCTAGTAGACAATAAGAGAAAACAGATAGCTAAACTGGCAATAAGAAGTCAATGTGAGAGGTACCATGATGGGGTATAGTGTATAAGGTACAGTGGAGGCACTTGACAAGGGAACCCAGCAAGGTCTATAGTGGTCAGGAAAGGCTTCCTGGAGGAATGCCTTTTGCTATCAGATTTTATGCTCCTGTTTTAGGTGGGGGAGACTATGACACAACTGACTCAGACCAGTGGGACTTCATTATTGAAAGATTTTCAATATAGAAATTGTTCTGAAAATGTGTTATGTAATTTAACCAGTATGTTTTGATTTTTATGTTAGGATCTGGAAAAACAGCCTATGACCACAGGAATACTCTCACCTTATCAGGTGATGGGTCTCTACACCACAAATTTCTGGATTCAAATGTCAAATTCAGTCACGTGGAAAAAAATGGAAAGAATCCAGCCTCAAAAAGTTTGCTAACATTCGATGCCTCTAGTGCCTGGGGACCACAGATATCTGCTTCAGTCCATTTGGACTCAAAAAAGAAACAGCATTTGTATGTCAAAGAAGTCAAGATCAATGGGCATCTTGGAGCCTCTTCGTTCTACGCTAAAGGCGCATATGGCCTGTCTTATCAGAGGGACCCCACCACTGGCCGGCTAAGTGGAGAATCCAATCTGAGGTTTAATTCCTCCTACCTCCAGGGCACCAACCAGATAACAGGAAGCTACGAAGATGGAACCGTCTCCCTTACCTCCACGTCGGATCTGCAAGGTGGCATCATGAAAAATACCGCTTCCTTGAGATACGAGAACTATGAGCTGACCCTGAAATCCGACACCAATGGGAAGTATGAGGACTTCGCCACTTCTAACAAGGTGGATCTGACCTTCTCTAAGCAAAGTGCCCTGCTGCGTTCTGAGTATCACGCTGACTACAAGTCACTGAGGTTCTTCACCCTGCTTTCTGGCTCACTAAACTCTCATGGCCTTGAACTGAATGCTGACATCTTGAGCACGGACAAAATCAATAGTGGGGCTCACAAGGCAACACTGAGGATTTCCCAAGATGGAGTGTCTACCAGCGCAACGACCAACTTGAAGTATAGTCCCCTGGTGCTGGAGAATGAACTCAACGCAGCACTCAGCCTCTCTGGAGCGTCTATGAAATTGACAACAAACGGCCGCTTCAGGGAACACAATGCGAAATTCAGTTTAGATGGAAAAGCTGCCCTCACAGAGGTATCACTGGGAAGCGCTTATCAGGCCATGATTCTGGGTGTCGACAGCAAAAACATTTTCAACTTCAGAATCAACCAGGAGGGGCTTAAGCTTTCAAATGACATGATGGGCTCATATGCTGAAATGAAACTTGACTACACAAACAACCTGAACATTGCAGGGTTATCACTCGACTTCTCTTCCAAACTTGACAACATTTATAGCTCTGACAAGTATTATAAGCAAAATGTTAATCTAAAGCTGCAGCCCTATTCTCTGGTGACTACTTTAAACAGTGACCTGAAATTCAGTGCTCTGGATGTGACCAACACTGGCAAATTACGGCTAGAGCCCCTGAAGCTGAATGTGGGCGGGACCATAAAAGGAACTTACCAAAATAATGAAATAAAACACATCTACACTATTTCTTATGCTGACTTATCAGCAAGTTATAAAGCAGACACTGTAGCTAAGGGGCAGGGAACAGAGTTTAGCCACCGGCTCAACACAAACATCGCTGGGCTAGCTTCAGCCATTGACATCAGTACAAACTACAATTCGGACTCACTGCACTTCAGCAATGTTTTCCGCTCTGTGATGGCCCCATTCACAGTGACCGTCGACACACATACAAATGGCAACGGGAAACTGGTTCTCTGGGGACAACACACTGGGCAACTGTATAGCAAACTTCTGTTGAAAGCAGAACCTCTGGCCTTTACTTTCTCTCATGATTACAGAGGCTCCACAAGTCACCGTCTCATGTCCAACAGGAGCATGAGTACTGCTCTTGATCACAAAGTCAGTGCCCTGCTCACGCTGGCCGAGCAGACAGGCACCTGGAGGCTCAAGACACAGTTGAACCAAAATGAATACAGCCAGGAATTGGATGCTTACAACACTAAAGACAAAGTTGGTGTTGAGCTCAGTGGACAAGCCCTGGCTGACCTCACTATGCTGGACATCCCTATCACGGTACCATTTTTACTCAACAAGCCCATCAATGTAATTGATGCTTTAAAGATGAGGGATGCTGTTGACCAGCCCCAAAAATTCACTATTGTTGCTTCTGTGAAATACGATAAGAACCAAGATGTGCACACCATCAACCTCCCATTCTTTAAAATCCTGCCACAATATTTTGAGAAGACTCGGGGAGCAGTTATAGTTACACTGGAAGCTATACAGAGAGAACTGAAACGCATCAATATTGATCAACCCATGACAAAATACGTAGCAGTTCTGGGCAGACTTCCACAGCAACTTAATGATTATCTGAATGCATTCAATTGGGAGAGACAAGTTTTGAGTGCCAAGGAGAAACTAACTGCTTTCACAAAAAATTACAGAATTTCAGAAAATGATTTACAAATGGCATTAGACAGTGCCAAAATCAAGCTTAATGAGAAACTATCTCAACTACAAACATATGTGATACAATTTGATCAGTATATTAAAGATAATTATGATTTACATGATTTTAAGGCAGCTATTGCTAAGATTATTGATCAAATCATTGAAAAATTGAAAATTCTTGATGAACATTATCATATCCGTGTAAATTTAGTAAAGAAAATCCATGATCTATATTTGTTTATTGAAAAGATTAATTTTAACAAAATTGGAACTAGTACTGCATCTTGGGTTCAAAATATGGATACTGAGTATCAAATCAGAATCCAGATACAAGAAAAATTACAACGGTTCAAGACACAGATTCAGAATATAGACATCCAACACCTTGCTGAAAGGTTAAAACAACTGGTTGAAGCTATTGATGTCAGAGTGCTTTTAGATCAGTTGAGAACAATTCCATTTCGAAGAATAAAGGAGATTATTGAATATATCAAATACTGTGTTGTAAGTCTGTTTGAAGATTTTGAAGTAACTGAGGAAATCAATGCTTTCAGAGGCATTGTCCATGAGTTAATTAAGATGCATGAAATAGACCAGCACATCCAGATTTTAATGAATAAATCAGTGCAGCTGGTCCGCCAATACAAGTTGCAGGAGACTGTTCAAAAGCTAAGCAGTGTCCTCCAACAAGTCAAGATCGAAGATCATGTTGAGAAATTGACTGGGTTTATTGATGCTGCTCTCAAACAGCTTGAAGCATTATCTTTTAAACAATTTGTTGAAGAAGTAAACAAATTCCTCGACATGTTGGTAAAGACATTAAGGTCATTTGATTACCACCAGTTTGTAGATAAAACCAATCATCAAATTTGTGAGGTGACTCAGAGAATCAATGGTGAAATTCAGGCTCTGGAACTTCCACAGAAAGCTGAAGCACTGAAACTGTTTGCAGAGGACGTGAAGTCCGTGGTCTCAGCCTATATGGAAAACCTAGGTGCCACCAAAATAACTGTATTCTTTGATTGGCTACAGGGGACTTTAAATTCCACGTCTGTAGTTCACATGAAAGCCAAATTCCAAGAGATCCTGGAAGACATACGAGACCGAATGTATCAAATGGATTTGCAGCGGGAAGCTCAGCGATACCTGTTCCTAGTTGGCCAGGTTTACAACACGCTGGTCACTTACATTTCTGATTGGTGGAGTCTTGCTGCTAAGAACCTGACTGACTTTGCAGAACAGTATTCTATCCAAGACTGGGCTGAAAACCTGAAAGCATTGGTAGAACAAGGGTTCACTGTTCCCGAAATCCAGACCACCTTCGGGACCATACCTGCCTTTGAAGTCAGTCTCCATGCCCTTCAGGAGGCTACATACCAGACTCCTGACTTCACAGTCCCCCTGACAGATCTGAAGATTCCATCGGTTCAGATAAACTTCAAAAAGTTGAAAGATATAAAAATCCCATCCAGATTTTCCACGCCAGAATTTACTGTCCTCAATACCTTCCACGTCCCTTCATTTACAATTGACTTGGTAGAAATAAAAGCAAAGATCATCAGAACCATTGACCAAATGCTGAACAGTGAGCTGCAGTGGCCAGTCCCGGAAGTGTACCTGAGGGATCTGAACGGGGTGGACACTATTCTTGCTAGAATCACTCTGCCAGACTTCCACTTACCAGAAATCACAGTGCCAGAATTCGTAATTCCAAATCTCAACCTTACAGATTTCCAAGTTTCTGACCTTCGCATACCAGAATTCCAGCTTCCCCACATCTCACACACTATTGAAGTACCTACTTTTGGTAAGCTGTATGGCCTTTTGAAAATCCAGTCTCCCCTTTTCGTATTAGATGCAAATGCTAACATTCAGAATGCAACTGCTTCAGCTAGTAAGGCAGAGATTGAAGCTTCCTTCACTGCCGAAGGAAAATCCAAATTAGAAGTTCTCAATTTTGATTTCCAAGCAAATGCACAACTGTCAGACCCTACAACTAAGCCACTGGTTCTGAAGGAGACTGTGAGGTTCTCCAGCAAGTACCTGAAAACGGAGCACGAGAGTGAAGTGCTATTTTCTGGGAAGGTTATTGAGGGAAAATCAAACACAGTGGCAGGTTTACACACAGAAAAAAATACACTGGAGCTTAGTAATGGTGTGCTCGTCAAGATAACTGATCAGCTTACCCTGGACAGCGACACAAAGTACTTCCACAAATTGAACATCCCCAAACTGGACTTCTCCAGTCAGGCTGACCTGCGCAATGAAATCAAGACTCTGTTGGAAGCTAGACACATAGCATGGACTTCTTCTGGAACAGGATCCTGGAAATTGGCACGCCACAAGTTCTCAGACGAGGGAACACATGAAGCACAAATTCGCTTTACTGTGGAGGGACCCATCACTTCCTTTGGGTTGTCTAATAAGATATATAGCAAATACCTAAGAGTAAACCAAAGTATGGTTTATGAATCTGGCTTCCTCAACTTTTCTAAATTTGAAGTCCAGTCACAAGCCGAATGCCAGTATGTGGGCCGAAGTGTTCTCACTGCCAAAGGCATGGTCCTGCTTGGAGAAGGGAAGGCAGAGATAACTGGCAACCATGATGCTCATTTAAATGGAAAAGTTATTGGAACTTTGAAAAATTCACTTTTCTTTTCATCCCAGCCATATGAAATTACTGCATCCACAAACAATGAAGGAAATTTGAGAGTTAGTTTTCCATTAAAACTAACGGGCAAGATAGACTTCCTGAACAACTATGCACTGTTTCTGAGTCCTGGTGCCCAGCAAGCAAGTTGGCAAGCAAGTGCCAGGTTCAACCACTATAAGTACAATCAAAATTTCTCTGCTGTAAACAATGAGAAAATCACGGAGGCCTACGTAGGAATAAATGGAGAAGCCAACCTGGATTTCTTAAACATTCCTTTAACAATCCCTGAAGTGACTCTACCTTACATAAGGCTCACAACTCCCCAGGTGAAGGATATCTCCTTATGGGAAAAGACGGGCTTGAAAGGATTCTTGAAAACAACAAAGCAGTCCTTTGATCTAAGTGTGAAGGCTCAGTATAAGAAAAACAAAGACATGCATTCCATCTCAGTTCCTTTGGATGCATTTTATGCGCTTATCAATCATAACATCCATTCCTTCAACAGGCATTTTGAGAAAGTCAGAAACAAGGCCTTATATTTTTTTAACAAATCCTATAATGAAGCAAAAACTACATTTGATAAGTACAAGGTTGAAAAATCCCTCAACGAGCAGCCCAAGACCTTTCAAATTCCTGGATATACTATTCCAGTTATCAACATCGAAGTGTCTCCGTTCACCATGGAGATGCTGCCGTACAGCTATGTGATCCCAAAGGAGATTAGCACTCCCAGCATCACCATTCCAGGCTCTGGCATCTATGTGCCCTCATACACATTAGTCCTGCCTTTCCTAGAGCTGCCAGCCCTTCATGTCCCCAGGAATCTTCTTGAGTTTTCTCTTCCAGAGCTCAAGGGACTGAGTACCCCAAACAAAATTTTAATTCCAGCCATGGGCAATATTACCTATGACTTTTCCTTTAAATCAAGTGTCATCACACTGAATACCAATGTTGGACTTTATAACCAATCAGATATTGTTGCTCATTTTCTTACTTCCTCTTCTTCTGTCATCAATGCCCTGCAGTACAAATTAGAGGGCACCTCAAGTGTGACAAGGAAAAGAGGGTTGAAGTTAGCCACAGCTTTGTCTCTGAGTAATAACAGATTCGTGGCAGGCAGTCATGACAGTACCATTAGCTTCACCAAGAAAAACGTGGATGCATCAGTGACAACTACTGCAAGAGTCCACATTCCAATTCTGAGAATGAATTTCAAGCAAGAGCTTAATGGAAATACCAAATCAAAACCTACTGTCTCTTCATCCATTGAATTAAAGTATAATTTCAATTCCCCCAAACTGTACTCTACTGCTATGGGGGCAGTTGACCATAAGCTCAGCTTAGAAAGCCTCACCTCTTACTTTTCTATTGAGTCATCTACCAAAGGAGATGTCAAGGGTTCTGTCCTTTCACGGGAATATTCAGGGATTATTGCCAGTGAGGCCAGCACTTATTTGAATTCTAAAGGTACTCGATCTTCTGTGAAGCTGCAAGGAGCTTCCAAAGTTGATGGTATCTGGAGCATTGAAGTAAAAGAAAGTTATGCTGGAGAAGCCACTTTTCAACGCATATATGCCATCTGGGAACACAATATGAAAAACCACTTACAGCTAAAGGACCTCATTTTAACATCCGGAGAGCAAACAAGCAAAGCCACCCTGGAGCTCTCCCTGTGGAAAATAGAAGCCCTTGTTCAGGTCCATGCACGTCAGCCCAATTCCCTCCTTGATGTCAATTACCTTGGCCAGGAAGTGTCCCTGCATGCCAACACTGAGAACCAGAAAATCAGCTGGAAAAGTCAGGTCCAGGTTCATTCTGGGTCTCTCCAGAACAATGTACAGCTTTCCAATGACAAAGAAGAGGCACTCCTTGACATCACAGGCTCCTTGGAAGGATACCTGTGGTTCCTCAAAGATGTTATCCTGCCAGTTTATGACAAGAGCTTATGGGACCTCCTAAAGCTGGATGTAACCACTAGCATTTATAGGAAACAGTACCTCCAAGCTTCAGTTGCCCTTGTGTACACCAAAAACCCCAATGGCTATTCTTTTGCTATCCCTATGCAAGAACTGGATGATAAATTCATTATTCCTGGGCTGAAACTGGATAATCTACATTCTGTTCTTGTCACACCTGCATTCCACATCCCCTTTACAGATCTTCAGGTTCCATCCTACACACTTGACTTTGGTGAAATAAAAATCTACAAGAAGCTAAGTACACCACCATTTGCCCTCAACATCCCAGCACTACTCAAAGTGAAATTCCCCGAAGTTGATGTTGGGATAACACAATATTCTGAACCAGAAGCCTCCTCAGTTCCCTTTTTTGAGATAACTGTGCCTGCAACTCAGTTAACTGTGTCCCACGTCACCCTTCCAAAAAGTATTTCTGTTGGCAGTGCTATTTTACACCTAAATGAGGTGACCAGCAACACTGCAGGCTTCAAGCAGCTGACTGTCAGCATGCCTGAGCAGACTATTGAAGTTCCTTCCATTAAGTTCTCTGTACCTGCTGGAATTTCCATCCCTTCCTTTGGAACACTGACTGCACGCTTCAGGGTGGCCTCTCCCTTGTACAATGCCAGTTGGAGTGCTGGTTTGAAAAACAAAGAAGATCATGTTGAAACATTCCTGGATTCCACATGCAGCTCAACCATTCAGTTCCTGGAATATGACCTCAATGGTAAGGAAATTTCCTGACTCCCTTCCTACAGGCTGTATTTTTTCAGTGAGACTTGTGAATAAATAAGTATGTATTTAGATTATGACTAGAAGCAAAATTGATCTCTCTAGCCCAATTTGAAAGAAGAGGGAAGGTGATACAGAGGGTTATACATGTACAAACCATCCTGTAGAAAACCTACTGACATTCCAAAGGAATAGGTTCAAGGAAAATAGATTTTTCTGTAATCATTTTAGGACGAATAATGTCTCCTATTTTTTTAAAAATGAGGACTGCGTGTTTCAAACATGTAAGTAAGGCATTTAGTTAAGACAGAATTCCCCATATTTTCACAATAAAAATGTTTTTGTCCTGCAATTACTAATCTAATGAAATACAAACTCTCTCCCATTCAGTTGTGGGAACACACAAAATCGAAGATGGCATGTTAGTCTCTAATACTACAGGAACATTTGCACACCGTGACATCAGTGCAGAATATCAGGAAGATGGCCAATATCAAGAACTCGGGTATGGAAGTTTCATTTTCATCTCTTGTCCAGTCACTGTGATGTTTGCCACCTCTATAGCCCTTTCACGATGGCTCATCTGCTTTTCTGCTTTCAGGTACTGGGATGCAAAGGTTCTTCTTAACATCTCTAGCCCAACACTGACTGATGTCCATCTGCGCTACGAAGACGGTGAGAACCACCTCTCCTCCTCGGTAGCCTCCCCAGCCATAGGCACCGTGGGCATCGACTTGGAAGATAACGATACCTTGTGGAAACTGAACCTCTACTACCAACCTCAGGTGAGTCCCATCTAAGGGGCCACACGCCCCAAGAGCAAGTAGAGAATATGGGCAGATAAATTTAAGTCAGTACAAAGCGTTAGCTTGGGGCTTTCCCGAACTAGGTAAAACACAAGCAGTGAGCAAACTGAACTTCTTTTGTGGGGAACTATTGTCCAGAAAGTATTGGGAGTCTTTTATTGATTTTATTAGATGCACACATGACCTCATATTAGCACTATTATTTTATTACATTTGGGCAAACCTAGAAAGATGAGGATTATGCCTCATCACCTAAATCATGGACATACTCTGCCATATGCTGAGTACAATTTTCAGATCATGGTTTCTGGAGTATTGGAAGCTTAAAAATTCTCCTCCACAATAGTTAGGTGAGATATGCCAAATTTCTCTCATGTACTTCATAAGCTCTGCCAGGGTCGCATTAACGATGCTTTAGGAGAGGAGAAGAAATAATCAGGTTCTATTCCTGAAGTTTGTCATAGGCTTGGAGGATGGATGGCTTGTGATACTGATCTTCTAAGTCTCTGCTACATGGGCTCTGGACTTTTTTCTTTTTTTGCTACTTCTCCTTTCTCTAAATTAGTCTTTTCCTGTGTCTTTCTTCCCTTCTCTTCCCCCTTCTCTTCCTCCTCTTCTAATCTTCAGTCCTAGAAAGGCCTTAATGTTAAACTCTGTAAGTGCTTTGCATAATGTTATCCTTTCTGGGGCATATGTTAAAGAGGAATTAACAAGAGTGGATTTGCTGAACCATAAGACAAACACATGAAAGATAAATCCCCATCAGGATATGAATGATCCTCTGGTCTTTACTTTTAACTGCTAATGAAGTTTTAGTGTAGTCTATTATGTAATCAAGATAATTGAAAATATGTTCTTTTCATCCTTGTTTGCTGGCTTTAGTCCTCTCCAGATAAAAGATTCAACATATTCAAAATTGAGATGAGGGATGAGGAATCAGATGAGGAATTTCAGATCAAAGTTAACTGGGAAGAAGCAGCAGTGTCCGAATTGCTAAGCTCTCTCAAGGACAGTGTGCCCAAGGCCACAGGGGCCTTTTATGACTATGTCAACAAGTACCACCGGGAGTACACAGGACTTGATCTGAAAGATGCTTCTTTAAAACTGAGAAGAAGTTTGCAGAGCAGCGCTGATCAGGCCTATCAAGAGGCTGTGAGGCAGACAGATGAGGTGGACATGAGGCTCCAAAGGCTAGCCAGAGGCACCACTAAAACCTACCAGCAGTGGAAGGACAAGGCCCAGAGTCTGTACCAGGAACTGTTGGCTCAGGAGGACCAAGGTGACTTCCAGAGACTCCAGAATAGGGTGTTTGACAGCTTAATAGGAGTTGCTCAGGAATCTAATGTGACAGTCAAGCGTGTGACTGACTCATTCATTGATTTCCTGAAGTTCATCAGATTCCAGCTCCCAGGAAGAGCTGAGGACTACACTGGAGATGAACTGTGCAGTATGGTCATCATGGAAGTAGGAAAGGTACTGTCCCAGGTACATTCAAAAATCCAGAGTGGGTTAGAAATACTGTTTTCCTATTTCCAAGACCTGATGCAGAAATCTGAATTAATCAAGGACCAAAAGATTACATTTCCTTTTGGTTCAATGATTTATCAACTGATAGATTTAATCTCGGAGTATGGGAAGCTGCTGAAACTTTTATCAGAAGAGGTCCAAAAGGCATTTAGTGACCTCCAGTCTGTCAAGATTACAGAGCTGCTAAGTGATCTTCAGAGATTTTTACAAAGCATTTTCCAAGAGATAGAAGAAGAACTTCAACACTTAAAGGAGAAATTTCCTTATCTCATTAATGATACCCAAGACAAGACCAACACAACCTTCAACATACATATTCCATTTGCTTTTAGACTCCTGAAAGAATACCCAGACCTTAACTTTGGTGATTTTAATGAACTTGTTCAAAACACACTTCAGGAAGCTTTTCAAGAGTTACAGCAGCTTCATCAGTACATAAAGGATCTTCGCAAAGAATATTTTGATCCAAGTATGGTTGGCTGGACAGTGAAATATTATGAACTTGAAGAAAAGATTATCAGCCTGATCAAGTACCTAGTAGGTGTCCTTAAGGATTTGCATTCCATATGCACTGTCGGTGCTGCTCAGCTCTCACGTCAAGTTGAGCGATTTGTGCAGGAAGATATCCAGGAACATCTTAGCATCCTTGCCGATGCAGATGGAAAAGGGAAAGAGAAGATTGCAGAGCTTTCTACTAGTGCTCAGGAAATAATTAAAAGCTGGGCTGTTGCAATGAAGGAAATCATTTCTGATTACCACCAGCAGTTCACATATAAACTACAGAATTTTTCAGACTACCTCTCTGATTACTATGAAAAATTCATTGCTGAGTCTAAAAGATTGATTGACCTGTCCATTCAAAAATACCACGTGTTTCTGAGATGTATCATGGATTTACTAAAAAAGCTACAATCGGCCACAGAAGATAACATAAGCCCCTACATAAAGGTTGCTCCAGGAGGATTTACTATCACCTTCTAATTTTTTATAGCAATTCTCATTTATTCTTCTGCTCCTATTAAGTTTTCACACGGTAGGGGAAAAATTCAAACTGTATGTATTAATATAACCATACAGCAAGCCAGCCCTGTATCAGAAGCACATATGAACTGAACCTGCTGGCATCAGAGCTCTGGAGGGCTCTGGACTCTGGGAAATGACATTTTTTTGCAAGTTAAAGAAAAACCAACGTCTGAGTTATTTTGCTAAACTTCGGGAGAGTGAGAACAAATAAATAAATTCTTTATGGTGTATCATACCACTCAGTGTGACTCATTCATATTGAAAGATAGCAAAATGAGAGTATTTATTCAAAAGTCTGACATTTCAAAACCTCTAGAGGAACACACAGTCTTTTGATAGAGTAAATGGGGAAAGGGAGAGTTTGAGGAGGGGAAATATTTTGCCACCTGAAAAAAAGTAACTGATCTCAGGGATTATATTTGCCAAGTGAGAATGGAAAACTGTTTGCAAGGCTTTCACAGAATTTGATCCACCGGAGCATCTCATTTTATGCCACCAGTTCTTCCTCACCAACCAGTCTGCCTTTGCCAGGCAGGGTTCTCCGCTAGGCTGCGAGATAAACCAATAAGACTTTTATTTCACTCACCTGCCAAGAGTGAAGAAGGAATGACTGAGAAGTCCTAGCCCCACAGGCTTCATGGCAGAAGGGATCCCAGAAGGCTCCCTGCAGCTCAGCCAGAATCCATTCAAGGCAAAGGAGGTAAGGGTGGGAGAGGAGGCGTGGGACGTATGTTCCTAACGTTTCTGGGACCAAGCATGCATTTATGCTCTTGAATCTTTATTTCTCCAAACTTAATGTGCAACCATCCTAAGTGTAATCAAAACCCAAAGGTTTCCCCTGCCATACCCACTCACCTCAAATTCTGATTTTAAACACTGGCAACACCCAGTCAGAACATCCAAGATGCGCTCTGGTAAGGGAAGGCTGCCAAGAAGCTGTGCAGCCCAGCTGTCACTAATACCATCGGGAAGTTAGCTTTCCCACTTTGATATCAGTGGCACTGGAGGACAAAGGAGGGTTGTAACCTTTGGGGAATAGGAAATTGGAGATCCACCCACCCAAGTCCTACATGAGGCCTGTTTTGGAAAAGGCCCCTTTTATCCAAAAATACCTTCAACCACCACCTTTCTTTCATAAGGCCTTCACATTTCCTTGATGACGTCCACTCAAATGTACAAGCATTACCCAGAAAGAAAACACATTAGCCTGTTGCTACCTTAGCAGGATTCTTCTGTCTGGAACTGAGGAGCCAGAAAGAGTCATAAGGAGGTGGAATACATGGTAGTGTATGGATCTGGTACTCAAGAGTCTTTTAGCAGATGGATGGATGGATAGTTGAGTGAATGAATGAGTAAATGAAGGGTCACATCTGAGAGTGAGAGAAAGGGGACAGTGAGGCCCAGGTCCCAGAGCATCACATGAGCAATCCCAGGCATAGCTCTACGAGACTCCCTGATGAGCTGTGAGCAGCAAGAATCTACTGAGTGTTCACACTGAAAGGAGGCCTGGGGTTATGGCTTAATTTGGAGGGAAAGGAGAAGTCCAAGATTCCTGGTGCTCATGTGATGATCAACTTGTGTCTGGGGCATGAGAAGAGGAAAAAAGTAGATACAAATTGAAAATGGTCACATAATCACCCAGTTCCCTGACTGACATCCCTTATGTGAGGTGCCCCTGGCTGGCCTAGAATATCTTCATCATGCTCAATAAAGTTAGAAGGGATTCTCAGGAGGACTTGGACTTTGCTTGCCCTCCTCCTTGGTCTTCCCTGCATATCAGGATGCTTCTCTGGGTTCCATTAATGGCTACATTCCCTACTATCTTGTTGCTTTGGGCAAGTTATTTTCCCCCTGTGAGCTTCAGTTTTCTTATCTACAAAATGAGGATAATCTCTCTCCTGCCTGCCTTGAAAGGCTATTCATGAAAATCAGTTGAAATAATGCATATGAAAGTTTTATAACCTTTAATGTTGTATAGAAACAAAGTGCCATTATTATTAGATTATTATTTAAATGAGTTAACGGCAAGGAGAGAGAATGGAGGCAAGGAGACTGAGCCAGTTTAGTGAATATTTATTAGGTGCTTCTATGGGCTAAGCCCAAAGGCTCTACAGAGGAGACAAAGTTCAGTAAGATGCAGTTCCTGGATGTCTGTCTGTCCAACTGTTTATCAGAAGTGGAATGTGTTGTCTCATGATGAGTATAAACAAAGTACTATGAGAGTTTATAACAGGAAAGGATGAGAATCAAGAAGTTTTCATGGAGATGACTGGGACATTGTGCTGTACACCAGAAACTGACACATTGTAACTGACTGTACTTCAATAAAAATTTTTAAAGTTTTCATGGAGAAAGTTTAAATGGATAAGGGAGAAAGGGCATTGCAGAAGAAGAGCGTCAGCAAAGAAAGATAGGTTCAAAGCGACCAGAGCACAAGAAAAGTCGAGGTGAGACAGGACTGGAAAAGCAAGTTGCCATTATTGCAGAGGTCCTGAAAGCTGGAACGAAAGGGTGATACTCTCTTTGCTGGAGAGGGCATCCAATGAAGATTTTTGAGCAGGAGGGTGTTTTGATTTGTGATTTAAGAAAACTGATATGGCAGCTTCTGCAGGATGAATTTGTAGTGGGATGAATCTGGATATGAGAATATGCCAAGGTCCAAGTAAAAGATGCTAAGCACCCCAGCCAAGTCATTGATGTTGGGAGTGGTGAGGAGGAGTTGGTTACAAGAAGCATCATGAAGGCATAATTGACAGGGCTGGAGGGCTGATGGCTTAGAACAGAAGGGATGGGTGCCAAAGCTATTAGAAGAGCTGGAGCTGCCTTGGTAATTCACTGGAGTGGAAAATTGGAGAGGTTGCTGGAGTAACCCAAAGAACAAGGAAGAAGAATGAGTAAAGCCGACTTCAGAGTTATGAAATTTTGAACCTGCATAACTTGAAGACCTATCGGGCATCAGTGTGTTGGGGGGACATTATTAATATAAGGCATGGACTCATAGACAGTCACAGCTGGAAAAGGACCATGCAATCACACGGGGAATTTCAAATTACAGTGCTGTGTCCAAGCAGAAATATCTAGCAGGCTATTAAATTGGAGATGTGGGCTAGAGAAAAAATAGCCACAAGAATAGGGACAAAGGAGAATTTTAACCAATTGTATTGACTTTATGTCCTTATACATATCTTTAGGAACATAACAAGAAAACACAGTTTTTCCTCTTCTACAATTAATTGGCCTATTGACCTGAGAGTGAGCCAACATGTACACGTCCTAAGGACATCCTGTGAGATGATGTGAAAGTACTACTATAAACACAGATATTGCTCCCGTAAAACAAATATCCAAACTTTAAAACCAAAGAAGTGAAATAATGGTGCCCAGCCCAGGTCCTTGGATCTTTGGAAGCGTGAGCAAGCTGTGTGCTTTGGTTTGACTCCCAGGTCCTGCCTTAGACTAGTGATGCTGTCCACAGAATAAACCTTACAAGGTAAGTGAGTCCACGAGAGTGGGCACCACCAGGTGCATCTGGAAGAGCTCCCTCCATTCTCTTCACTCTTCACTTGAAGGCTGGTCATTTGAGGAACCCATCTGCTCTTTATTGGTGAGATGAGCAAAGCCCCCTCTGATTTCTTATTCTAGGTCCCTCTTCTGGCTCTAATTTATGACTTAGTCCCCATTCAGTCAGAGAAGGGGCCAAGCTGGCCTTCAAATGGGGCCTGTAACATGGGAGCCAGAGTAGACAAACAGATGTTCCCTCTAAAAGTGTCTAATAACCAGAGATAAATGTGCAGAAACAGACCCTACCTCTTAGCTCATCTCCTTGTCTTGCTGTTTCACATTAAGAGGTCAGCTGCAACTCCCTTCAAGCACTCCATTTGTTGGTGGGATGGTTGGGTGGTCACCAACAAATAACATTCCAGGGCCTCATAAAAGTTGGTGGAGTAGGTACACATGTTTCTAGGAGGAGAGGGTCCTGGCCTTCTCCCCACCATAGAAACTGGCTTACACCTCCTTTGAGTCTGAGCGGTGCTCGGGTCAGTGATACCCAGGGCACAAGGCACTAAGTTATGACCCTTGAGTAAATTTCACCCCCCAACTAGCACCACCAAGGCCCAGTTTCAAGTGAAAGGGACAACTCAGGCCTTGGAGGTGGCCTGGTCTGTGAACTGAAGACTCGTGTCCCCACCCTTGTTTCTAAGCTCTGGTGGCCATTCCATGCTGCATGAGTACCTGGCCACACGGAGCAGAGGCATCCATAGTTTAGATTCTAGGCTAGAGAGTAGCCTGAGGAAAGGGCAGCATGGTCAACAACCCAGCCCCCCAGTTCTCCCTGGCTCCTCAGGTGAACTCTCCACTCCTTTCTTCTCCTCCATCAAGCAGGTCCCACTTATGCTGGCACGCAGTTCCCTATAGAGCAATGAGGCCCAACACAGCTCTGGGAATCTTGTACCAGGACTGGGCTAGGTTGGTTGGAGCCAGGGTCATTAGAACACTCCTGGAATTACATGATGCATTGGAAGTTCACAGAAAGGACAGTAGAAAAGAGGGCAGAGTACTGCCTGTAATTCTGGTGAGCTGAGGTCAGGAAGCCTGGGGCGGCCACTATTTCCCACTTCTCAAAGAAGGCCTAAGTTCTGGGGCCAAATTCAGGCTTCACCATTCATGATTTATGTAATCTCAGGAAGGTTACTTGATCTTTCTACTTTCGTCTTTAAAATGGGAATCACAAAAGAAGAACAGATTGAAGCACTCTGAACAGGAACAGAGAGGGGTTCCTTCTCACATTACGGGGTTGTAATCAAGATAAAATAAAATCCTCTTCTTTTCCATTTTAGGTTATAACACAACATTATAAATCAACTATACTTCAATTTTTTTAAAATACCCACACAGCCCCCACCCCCAAAAGGATAAAATGAAATCATGGATGTAGTACCTTGCACACAGAGTGGATAAACTGATTACATCATACTGATAGAAGTTAAAAGGAATGAAGTATAATTACAATTAACACACAATTATTTAGAGAAATTTTACAAACATAAATGGCGTAAGAAGGTAAGTCCCAGATTAAACACAGCATGGTACCCTTTTGATAGAGTTACAATCAACTAAAATCAAACAATTTATTTTCTGGAATGATAGTTTTAAAGAAAAGGAATGATAAACTCAGGATTCTGACTTGGTTACATCTGGTGGAGAGAGGCAGAGGAAAGGATGGTTGTGTTAGACTTTTCCAGAGAAACAGAACCAATAGGATATATATAGAAAGAGAGAGAACCAGAGATTTATTATACCAATTATCTAGAAAATAGAGGCCAGGAAGTCCCACGATCTACCATTTGCAACCTGGAGAACCAGGAAAGACTTTGGTGTCTGAGTCTGAAGGCCTGAGAATCTGGGGGCCAGTGGTGTAAGCCCTGGTCAGAGTGGGAAGGCCCAAGAAACAGGAATACTAGTGTCCAAGGGCAGGGGAAGATGGATGTCCCAGCTCAAGGAGAGAGCAATTCACCCTTCCTCTGCCTTTTGTTCTGTTCAGGCCTCAGGAGATCGGATGGTGCCCACTTGCACTGGTGAAGGCCACCTGTTTAACTCAGTTGACCGATTCAAATGCTAATCTCTTCTGGAAACACTCACAGACACACCCAGAAATAATGTTTACCAGCTACTGGGTATCCCTTAGCTCAGTCAAGTTGACACATAGAATTAACCATCACAATGGGCGAGGGCACACAGGAAGATGTGAGTGTTGTCATGCTTTCACTCTCATGCTGGGTGATGAGTCTGAGAGCATTTATTATGTTATTAATTTACTTAAGTATATTATTTTTATTATATAAAAAAAGTAAAAAGAGAAAACAAAAACCTTCAAGTGCCTGGGACATATTAAGTACTTAATTTAATTTGTGATTCCCTTTCTGTCTTTATGGCATTAACCTGGGAATTTGGGATGGACAACCCCTCACTTTTCATTTTAAAAGAATTTTTATCGAATTTTTTGGGGGAGGATAGTTAGGTTTATTTTATTTTATTTTTTTAATGGCAGTACTGGGGATTGAACCTAGGACCTCGTGCATGCCAAGCACATGCTCTACCACTGAACTATACCCTCCTCCTTCTTATCAAAAGGAAATTATATCTTCACCAGCTATTCAATAAGCCCCTTCTCTTGGCTAGGAACTCTCCTAAGCATTCAGGGCATAGAAATGAACAAGGCTTTGCAGTGGGATGCTAGGAGAGGCCCAGATGAGAAGGATTCACAGGGACCCTAGGGTCCCAGGGGGAAGTAGGGGCAGGGAGGAGAGAGAGTAGCCGTGGGGTCCTGGGGAAGTCACTTCACCTCTCAGTCTTCAGTTTCTTCATCAGCAAGATGGGAACACAACAGTGATGAACTCCAGAGGAGCCAATCTAGTCTGTGTCCTTCTGCACTATCAAACCTTTCTCATCTCCAGGACTGGTTCTTTACATTCTCTCAGGAAAATCCTTCAAGGCCCAGCAAAAATGGCCCTTAGTCCTTGACGCCTTCTCTGGTCATCTCTGACGCACACCCAGGCCATGTGCTTGCACTGTTCCTCTTCCTCACTGACCCATGTCTCTACCCCAGACCAAACTCTGTGATCAGCCAGGCTACTGCAATGGGCTTCTGCTCAGACCTTGTCAGTTTTCTTCTATGTTCCACCTTAAGCCTGCGTAGTTTAAGAGCCCAGCCTCTTTTGAGGCTCCCCTGAGTTTGCCAAAACAATGATTGCCTTCTATGAACTCCTCTGAGACAACCCAGACAGCATTGCTGTGGGCTGTTTGTTGACTGACTGACCATTGCATTGAAGTGGTACTTACAGGCTTTTTCTCTCATAAAAGGTTTTGGGGTGGAAGCAGGAAGGGACTGAAAATCCTTGAGACTGATATCAGCCCTTTGGAGAGAGACTATCCATGTCCTCCGAGGAGGCTGAGCTGCTGGGGGTGCTCAGGGTGGTGGGGGCGTGAAGCGTCTCCCGTCTTTCCTCCACAAGCCTGTCCCAGCCCTGGAACTGCCTCCGCCCACCCTCTAGAACTAGCCTCCTCCCTCCTAACTCCCGACCCCCTTCCAGCCTGCCTGCCGCCTTCCCAGCCTCCGCCCAGCCACCTCTACTTCCCTTCCCCCAAGATGACTGGGTGTGTATTTTAATCAATCAGGCCAGTCCATTTGGTCCATTTTTAGTGCTTCTCCTACTGTACCTTTTCTTTCTCTGGTGTCTTAGATCACTTCCTCTGCCTGTTTTATTACCTTGACCTCTAGTCAGGGGTCTTAACACCAGGGTAACGGATAATAGAAGACTGCCCTCAGTGACTGCGGTCTGATACTTTGGACAACCTTCTCTTCCCTCTGGGTCCTTGCTCCCACGACACATTCCATGTTTTTGCCCTTCAGCTTTTCCTCTCCCTCCCTGGCACCCTGCCTCCCCATTCACAGGGCCCCTCGGCCACACAGGGCTGAGTCCTGTTCTGTAACGGGCACAGATGCAGACTGAGGGTGCAGGTCTCCCCTCAGCTCTGTGTGGGGGCAAAGCCACAGAGCTAGGATGAAAGGCACATACAGCCCAACTCCCGGTAGCACCAGAGGCAGGGAATAATCCAAACACAGGACACACCAACCTCAGCTCCTCTCTCCTTGTCCGAGGGCCGCTCAGCATCTTCAGGCTCCCCACAGGGCCGTCCAGTCCTGGCAAACCCCAGTGGAAATGTGGCCTCCCAGGGGTTCTCCCTCGGGCCAGTGGAGCAGTCTCCGTCTCCAAGGGGGGTCTCTACTTGGGAGAGTTCCTCCACGGCAGTCAGGAGGCTGCGACCCGGGCTCCATCTCTGCTGCTGACTGACTGCCTCTGTGAACCTGGGCAGGTCACCAGCCATCTCGCCTGACGGTCCTCCCAGGACTGACAGCCTGTGGGTCCAGTATGACCATGGTGTGCCCTACTTTAGGCAGATTCAATATACACAGACTATAAGCCTGAAACTCACTATGCAACTAAGTGTGGGCTGCCTGGACGTGCCCACATTATCCAGACTCCAAGGTCTTCCTCCTCTTTACTATCTGAATCAACCCACTGCACTCCAGCCCTTCCCACGGTCCCCTAACACGTGGCTGTCGTGTAAGCCATCTGCTCCCATCTCTCTAGGGCTCTCTTTCCCTCCCTCCTTTGACTTTCCCCAGGTCCCCACACTCTGTCTGCCCCACCCAATAGAGGAAGACTCCTGTCCCTGTAGAAGGCAGAACAATTTGACTCTTCTGTGGTTATGTCTGGGAAGGCAGTGGGGCCTCCTGTTTTATAACCCAAAGGCCCGTTGACCTATTTTCCTTAAAGACAAAACAGTCTTCTTACCAGGAAACAAATTGCCTTCCTTTTAGGCCAACAGACTCCAACTGCAGCCAGCTTTAAAATGTTTTCTTCCCATCTTTCACAAACTAATAGGGGAATGATTCATCCTATGATGTTTTTAAAAGAATCTGTTTATCAGAAATTCTTCACACAATTTTCCTGGGACAGGGTAGATGGGTGAAGAGACCCCCCCCCACCATGTATTTGCCTTCTCCCAAGAGGCTAAGATGAGAAACTTGCACAAGAGAGATGTAGTGAAATCTTCAGTTTTGCTGCAAGAGATGAGTCCCGTGGATGCAGGTTCTTGGTTAGAACATTCTCCGCACATTCCTTTTCAGTGTCTAAGGGAAGGAAACAGGTGATGGATGGCGGAGGGTAGTGTTTGCAGGCAGTTTTTCTGCTGCAAATAGTCACTTACATTGGAAGGTGATTTCTGAGCCAATCACACCCCTGCCTCACTTTACACATTCACTAGACTCAAGAAAACCCTTTATATAGGTGTTCGCTTTGATAAATCAAAGAATATTTGGAATTTACAATGTAAGAGAATCTGATGGGAAGATTCTTGTAAAGCAGTTTCCTCTTATCCTGTGAGCCATCCTTCCTAAAGTGAATGTTCTTTGCAAGTTTTGGGGTTTTATGGAGTTTTCTTCAATCAAGGTGGTACCCAGCCAGGACCCACTGAGGCCACTGGAAGACAGTATGTGGTAAATGCACCAGGTGGCAGGAAGGACTTTGTTCTTCTGTTACAGAAATATTTCTGTTCTGGGAACTATCCAATCAAGAGAGATTAAGCAGGTTACTTGGTTTGTACATATGGTACCTTTCCTCACAGAGGCCTAGACTGACATGGAGGCAGGAGATGTTTCCTGTCACCTCATCATCACTGACACGTACATGAGGGCAAGGTCACCCTGGGGAGTCAGGCAAAGGATCCAGGTGCCTCTTTCACCTCCAATTCATGCTCCTCCTATCCCCTTGGCTACACATCATACTTTGCCACCCACCCCTAGGCTTTGCTCACTCTTTTCCCCAAGCATAGAACACTCCCCTCACTCTAAGAAACCATTCAGAGCCCTGTGAGGTCCCACCTCCTCTAGGAAAACTTCCAAGACTTGCCATCCTCTCCTGAGCTCCGTCAGCCTTGACCCTCTGTCTGCCCACAGTGTCCATCGTTCTCCATCAAGCCTCATGTTCCCTCTGGGCCTGACATAGGCTTGTCTCACCGTGATACTTCACCACGGCCTGGGGCCCTCTCCTTAGAGGCGGGGCAAGGTTCCCCGCTCCCCTCAGGCCACTGTGGGGACAGAATTTGGTTGTGCTTCCCCAGAGGAAGGTATGACAGCACACCCCAACCCTGAAAGTGGCCCTGCTTCGGGCCAGCCAGCAATTACTTTGTAGTGGAGAGGGCAGGTCGGGTGGAAACAAGATTGGACTTAAGGAGCAGGGGGACAGGGTTCTGGTCCCAGCTCCTCCTCTCTCATACTTTTGACCTGTGTCTGGGAAGTCACATAACCTCCCTGAGCCTCCATGTCTTTACCTGATAAAAATCCCTCTCCCAGGAACATGGTGAAGTGCCCGCTGAAGGCATCACACACTCAACCTGCACATTGCTGGGTACACAGGAGATGCTAAGCAAATGTATGTTGATTGGATGAGGATGGTCCACGCTTTCCCAGAATGCTGAGCTCTCCCCTGCTGGGCTTTGACTGGGAGCTGGCCTGGCTCACCCGCCACCCAGCACAGCTGGCTTCTTTGCACCATCTCGATTCCTGCAGAAGCTTTCTCTTGTTGGACAGAACACACGCTTCCCGTCAGCTTTTATTTCTGTGAGGGCTTGCTTACGAGCAGGGCATTCTGTTCTTGGAATTTCTTGTTAAAATATTTCATTTAATTAAGTTTTTACAACCAGCTCTGCTTTGTGTCTGTCAGAAGGTAGGGGCCAGGGCCGCCCTCTCCTCAGCTCTCTGGGAGGCTGGGTCACAGAGACTCTGGGGAGAGCCAAGCCCAGGTCTGGAGGCCGGGTCCCTCGGAATCCAGACGTGCAGCCACCAAAGCTGGGATTGTCAACAGGTGGACACCTGCAACAGGCCCCTCGGAGACTCGGGTGCCACCAGAAACCCAGTGGAATTCTCTCTCGGCCCAGGAACTGCCCTTGTCTAAGCTGCAAACACAGTCCAGAGCAAGCACGCTGCAGACAATCACAGCCACCTCTCAGCATCCCCAAAACTCCAGTCAAGACCCATGCCTTGCCCACTTCCTTCCCAGGACCCCTCCTTCACCCACTCCTCTGGCCTGTTCAAGCCTAGCTCAATTCCTTCTCCAATGAGGGCCTCCCAAAGTCCCTCCCAGAAGTGCCTCCCTCCTCCAGCCACACCAGGCCACAGTGGGGTCACCCCTGTCTCCCACATGGGCCCTAGCTCAGGGCCTTGCTGTGGGGGCCTCGGGAGATGCTCAACTCAACATGCCCGTCCACCTCCCCACAGAGCCCAGCTACCACTGGGCAGGGATCTGTGGTCAAGGAGGTGAGACAGAAGGTGCTGTTCTCCCACAATTGTGTTTTGAAAGGAGACAGACCATGCACACCGAACAGCAGACACAAGGTCACTTAGAACACGAGGGAGGGGAGGGGCCCAGTGAGCAGGTGGGTTTGTGCAGCTATACCCAGTACCCAGCATGGAGCCAGGTAAAGTCTACACAACAAACCAGCAACCGCTTCCCTGTTAGTCTCCGGTGTTCCCTAGTGAAGCTCCCCCAGAGCTTCTGGAAAGCAGGACTCTGGCTGAGGACACAGAGGTGGTAAGCTGTTCTGCGCCTTCCCAGCTCGCCCCCAGGCTAAGGCTGGGCCCTGGTCTGCCTCGGGGGCACCGGAGGCCGAGGTTCTGCTCCCTCCACGGGCTCCTTCCCTCTGGCTCCTTGCCTCTCCTGACCCGGCCTGCACCTGCCCCAAGGGAACCACCACCACGGCCCCTGGATAATTCCAAGTTCCCGGTGGCGTTGCTAAGAGCTTGGCTGCCACCTGTCAGGAATTTTGCAGTCAGGGATGTGGCAGAATGCGCTGTTTTCCCACACTCGTATTTTAAAAGGTTACAGACCATGTGTGCGTAACAGGCAGAACATTAGGTCACTTGTCTCACTTAGAACAATAATCCGTTTTGCTAGGGGTCAGGCTGACACAAAGAATCTGTCCAGACCAGGTCTCTGGATGGGACTTAGCCCTCCCCTCAAACTAATGAAATTTTCAACTCGTGGGTACTTGAGTTAATAAAGTGTGCCACACATCTGCTCGGGCCGCTGGCAGAAGAAAGCCCTGGGGTTCAATTTTGAGATCACTGACATAATGTTTGAGTGGCCTCCCGCTGGCACCCGACGGGACACCAAATTAAGGAAAGCCGCACAATGAATGTGTGAGAAAAAACATTAGTGTATAAACACAGAGGCCAAGGCTCCCCAAGGGGAGGGTGAGCAAAGGGAGGCCATGGAATTACAGAGAGAGGGTCGCCGGGGGCTACCGCTGGGATTTCACGCCAGTGGCCTACAGGTAATGAATTATTTTAAAGGAAATTGGCACCAACATGATCTTAGGTCAAAAAGATGAAAAAAGTAAAAAGAGCGTATTTTTCTATAGCTGTTGAATTAAGTGCTGAAGTAGAAAGTGAGCCGTTCTGAACAAAATATAAAGCTGGAGGTGAGAATATACAATGGCTCAGGAGAGGTTACGGTTTCAAGGCCCGCCGATCCCTGAGAATCTAGCCACCCCCCCCAACTCCATGTCACTGCCCTGGCTGGGGCAGAGTCCCTGGGTGTGCCTGAGGCCAGCTCGGGGGCAGGAGGAAGCAGCCCATCGCCCACTGGGACCGGAACTCTCCACTGACTTTCCCAGCTGCCCAGACAGAAAACCAAACTTTAAAATTCTTCCAGATATGGAAATCCCCATGTTCCCTTTATTGGAGATTCACAGACTGTGGAGAGGACTTGAAGAGGGTGGCCCTGTGTTTTCTGTGGTCTTCCCTTGAGGATGAGGGAGAGGCCTTCTCACCTCCTGGGCCAGGCCTGGGTTCACACATCTCATCTCATCCATAACCCACAACTGGGCCTCCTGTGCCCAGGCGCCCGGCAGGGGCACAGCAAAACCTTACAGATCAACTTTAGGGCAGCAACGGCGGTTCCAACTACACACCTTCAGGGATGCTGGGAGGGAGCCCACACTGCAAGGGAGGCCGCACCCCTTGCTCAGTGAGAACTCGGTAAGTGACGGAGGAGAGGCAGGGTGAGGCGGGCCGGTCCCCAGGAGGGGCCACACTGTGATTAATGATGCTCCCTGGAGGTTCTCCCAGCAACTGTGCAAGGCCGCCGGGGAATGCAGAGCAAGCTGCTCTCAGGGCCGCCCAGCCCCGCACGGGGCTCCCTGTGCTGGAAGAAACGTCCAAGCTCACAGTTTTCCCCCCACATTCAGCCCAGGTCTCCCTCAGGGGAAAGAAGGGACTTTGTCCTTCGTTCCCATCCTCCAACCGAGGACACAGAGGAGACTCCAAGGCCCGGCCACCTGGATCTGTTTCCTGTTCCCTCCTGTGCCAGGGTTGTGGCCTTCTGAGATCCCTGGGCTGCTCTGTCATGTAACATGTGGGTAATAACAGTACCTACCTCAGAGGTGCTTGTGAAAATTATAGGCATTAATACGTGTCAGGTGCTTAGAGCGGTGACTGACACCAGTGAACGCTACAGTACTACAGAAAGCGGTACTTGCTGTTTTGATTATCTGATGATCTGACTTCAGAGACCCACACGGGCTACCAGCCTGGGGCACTAGGAGGCCTTGTCTTGACTGAGTTTCTGCCTGGGCTCTAACTTAAGGCATCTCGCAGACCTCACAACACAGAGAGGACATTTCTCAGGTGATGGGACCAAGGTAGTCGGCCGACCTGGGTAAGCCAGCCAGGCCACCACTGCGTCCAGCAGCGAAGGAGCTCACTAATACTCTCCTCCCCTCCCCACAAAGTAACCAGGAGCCCAGGATCCAGGAGGATGCTGCCGCAACACACAACAGCAGTGTGGAGTAGGAACAAGTTCTCAGCTGCACGCAACTTGGCGAGTTGATTGGAAGTATTGAAAGACATGTACAGCACCAACGGCTCACAAAGTCCCAAGATTAGCTGTGGTCACAAAGGTCACAAGGTCACAAAGTTCCAGACTCAGCAAAGTGAAGAAAGTCACCCCAGCTGAAGGCCCCTTGGCTTTCTCATGCCTCAGTGAGCCCATCAGAGGTCAGTCCCCTGTCACATTTCTCCAGACCACAGTGGTCCTACCTGCACAATGAAACAGCTGGACCAGGTAACTTCGAAAGGGCTCAATGGACAGTGTCCCTCCTATAACCATCATCATCATCAGGAGTAACAATAATAGGGACTTGTCTACAGATTACTTCCTGTGTGCGAGACAGTGTTCACAGTGTTACAATAAACCCATAGTCCCAAACTGTGGTCTTTATTTTACAGATAGGGAAACAGGCTCCAAAAGGTTGAGTAGCTTCAATTTTACAACTTATCCACAGCAAACTGGGCTTAAAATCCAGATCTGTGTGATCTCCAAAACCATACCTGCAAACATACACAGTACCATTTTTATAACACAAAGGATGACACCAGTAATTTTAAAATCTTCCCTGTGCCAGGCACACTGAGTGGCTTTATCTCCTTTCATCCTCACATCAACCTTATGTAAAGGTGGGTGTGGTCAACCCAGTTTTACAGGGGGATTAAGTAACTTGTCTAAAGCCAAGAGAGTAACCTTTCTAACTTGTATATCAAATCCTGTCACTCCCTTTGTTGAAAATCTAACTCACCTTAGCCAGGATATATTTTCCTTATTACTCCCTAAGTTTATTTTTGGCGACAACAGAATTGATGTTCTTCCCATTAGCACTAGGAAGGCCAAACAAGTTATTAAAATACTGAAATATATCTGAACCAATCAGAACCTCTCCAAATGCCTCCCGCCCCTGCCCCAGTCATCCTAGGGGACCCACTGGGCCTCCCCAAGACTCCAGACACTGCTGTGTATCTGACAGTGTCCATTCCGATGGGTCAGTTCCTGTGCCAGGCTGAATGCTGCCCCTGGGTGACAGTATCCTAAGCACATACACAGGCATGTAGGCACAAATGTGACATTGACCCTGGCCCTGTAAGTTTGTGCACATGGAACACAGGAGTGCAGAAATGCTTTTTGTTAAAAAATAAACATACTGACGTGGTTCTAATGCCTTAGGAGCCTATGTAAGCAAAGCAAAATCGAAACTTAAGAACAACCGATCACAATTAGCCAACTAGATGCTCCCAGATAAGGCAACCGCTCCAGCTGTAGCCAATCAAATTCTTTCCTTGCTTGGCTTCTGCCTCTTCTGTCTATAAGTCTTGCCCCTAGCTCCTGTCGGTGGAGCACTTCCAACTTGGCACTGCCCGATTCAAACTGATTTTGCACCAGTAAACTCTTAAAATGTTTAATATGCCTCAGTTTTATCTTTTCATACCTATGTACAGACAGCAGGCAACACACATCTGCACGAACGTATGTGCAGGCATGCACACACAAATGATCAGGTGCACCCCCACCCATATAACCCCAGGGCATCCTCCCTCCTGGTACCTCTGTGTAGCTGCCAGGTGCCCCATTCCAGACTCACCGCCCACCTCTGCTTCTGAAATCCTCTGTTTCCTGTTCCAGGGTTCCCTCAGCTGCTCCTTCGAAACCCAGGGCTACGCCGTCAGATACCTGGAAGCAGAGAAGGGCTCCCCAGCCATGGTCAGATGGCTGGTCCTTGAGAGAGGGGGCCGAGAGCAAGGCTTTTGTCAACCTGGCCTGGAGTCTTCAGCACACACAAGAGCTCTACCTGTTAGATGTCAGCTCAACTAGAAGAGAAACAGCCCCATCCCAGGCAGGCAGGTGTGATTGTCCACAGCCTCCAAGCTCCCAGAAAGTCCACATGTTCAGCCACTTAGCAGAAAGTTGAGGAAGAGGCTTAGGGTCCACCAGCTCCAGGTGAGCCCAGCTTGGCACCAGCCACAGACCAGGGGTGGGCGCGTTCCTCACTTGGTCTGTTACTCCCTGTGGGGTGCACTTCCTGACAGTTGTAGAAATCCTCACAAGAGTGCGTCACAGCGCTTTGCTCTCAAACGAACTCCAGAGCAGGTCAGCCCACACTCCCTGGCCTGAGCACAAATGAGGGACTTCTCACCTCCTGGCCTCCTACTCCAGCCAGTGTCACAAGGTGCTGAGCCAGGCCCAGAAGTAGAGATGGGCTATATTGTTTCTTTCAACAAACAGTTAATGAGCACCTGCTGTGTGCCTGCTCTCTTCTGGGAGAGCCCAAAACAAACACAAATCTCTCCATTCTGCCTGGAGTAGTTCCACCTGCAAAGCTGTCCCCCTCCTGCAGGACCGTGTCATTTGTTGGCCTCTGACTCCTTCTATAGGGGCCACAAACTCCCCTCTGTTCTATGAGGTTTTTGTGTCTCAGAACCTCTCATGTCCCTCCCAGCTTGGACTTACATCAGGGTAACTTCCAGAGACATCTCTCACAGCCAGGAGAACAGCTGAGCCTCCAAGAAAAGGCCTGGCATGTCTGGGCTTGGAGAAAGCGCTCCCTCCCAGCCTCGGCCCCAGGCTTGACTTTCTCCAGCGAGTGTCTCTCACTTGAGTAAGATGCCCCAGAAATAAACCCCTTCCCACCTGAAGAACTCCACCCAAGGGCTGCCCAGGGCCGTGCCTGCTGGGGAGATGCACTTCCAGCTGCACACATGCTGTCTCTGTTTCATTTTATGTAGAGGGGCCCCTGGGAATTTCAGAGGCGACACTGATGAATGGACTGCACATGGCCTGACTGCCAAGACCAACGGGACTATTTGGAGGGCCTTCCAACCAAATTTCTGTGCTCCAGAAGTCATTCATCAGAGCTGCTGCCACTGGACCAAGCCACTCTCCACTGGGACCACCCACCTGCCTATATCCTGGAAGAGCCCTGTACTCCTCCCTGCATGCAAGGAACACGTCCCATAACATCTTCACCCCCAGCAAAGGATCAGGAACCAAGTAATGACTCCCTAAACATACTGCTTGTGTTTGCCTCCAGCAGAATCAGGTCAACAAAGGCAAAGTCTCTGTTTTGAACCCTTTCCTGGACCCCCAGGTGTCCTTCCCTCCGACCACCCATCACCTCTTTATTTTGGCCACCTTACTTCAGGTCAACATCAGCTGAAGGGTCAGAAAAGGGAGCCAGTTCCCTGCACAGCTCCTGCCTCCAAGGAGTTGACTTGAATTATCCCTGATGCTCATGACATCCTCCCTGTGCACCTGCGCCACTCAGTACAGAGGAGGCAACATCTGCACATGGCTGTCCTTCACACAAGGAGACATATTTTACACACAACCTAAGGTTCAGGGTAACACCCACTGTTGGATCCAAACCAATGTTCAAAATTGAGTTAAAGCTCAAAATGTGCCAAATATGCTCAGCCCAAGATCAGGATTTACAGAGAATTGCCCAGACCATGGGTGTTAAGCTGACTATGTGTATTCCTCACTGGGTAGAGGACTAGCATGGACCAGACTACTCCTGGGCCCCCAAATCCTCCCTAGAATCAGGGTCTTCGCCACTGGCCTCACTACCCAAACTTGTAATTTGGGGGGCCCTCCATGTCCTGGATGGCAGTCCCTCTCCCTGACAGCCAGCTGGACACAACAGAGCCTCAGGCAGGGCCAGTGGGAGGAAGCCTCATTGGTATAGCCGACTGAGTAGAACCACACTGTTCACTCTCCCCTCCTCCCCGGGAACAGGACAAGGATGGAGAAGACAAGAACAATGTGCTGCTTTGACTCACCTTGCTAATATTTACCGTTCCCTCAATTACCTTCCAACCCTAGAAAACAGAAAACACACTTAATAAAATTTAGCTCACTCAGTAACATCAAGAGTTTGCAAAAGATAAAGTGTGCCCATTGAAATGACAGCTAGATCGAGGCTAGAACTTTGTACTCTCTGGTCTCAGTGCCTAGAGCAAGGCAGTCATTTGGCTTCTATTATCTAATGAATGATAAGAGCCACCTCGGTTCGGTTTGTTTTGGTTTGGTTCTTGGTCTGTTTGTCTCTTAAGCCTCTCATCTGACTCTGTTCATGCCACACAAAGCAAGCCCTAGCCAAGAAGACAGGCATCGCAGGGCCAGGGAGAATGTGGGGCCATAGGGATCTGCAGGAAACACAAACGTGGGCTGAGGGCCCCCTGCCCCACCATCTCGTAAGATGAATGAGCACTGCTTCCTTTCTCTTCCGAGCCTGTTGGCTCTGGCTGAGATGTGAGGTTGGAGGGCCCACTCAGGGCCCTCTCTCCCAACTCTGGGGTGCACAGTGGGCTTCCTGCATCACTGCATCCAGCGGAGTCCCCAGGGAAGCATCCCAAGCTACAATGGGCATTTAGTGCCTCCTTAGTGAGGGGAGCTGGTTGACATGGTCCAGCTCACTCATTACAGGCTTCTAGCCGGCAGAGGTCCAGCCAACCAGCCCTGAGACAGCTTATTCTAACACCTGTGTGAGTCATATAGGATTTTAGGCTCAACAAGACTTTAGATCACCATAATCTCTCTGAGAGCGAAAATGGATGGTAATCCCCATGTCCCAGAATCCTCACAGTATGCCTGTGAGATTCCAACACTGTAACAACCACACACTCTTCCTGGCCTTCCCTCTGCCCTGGGAAGCAAGGTTGGTGATGTGTTTGAGAATCAAGCAATTGGAACTCAGGCTCCAGAAAGATGGGAGAAGGGTGAGCAGGGCAGCAGGAGAGTGCTTGCCCACCCTAGACCAGGAAACAAACTAAACCAGCACAGCCCTAGCCCTCCCTTTTGTCCCTTTGCCCCAAGTGAAATCCCAGCCATGAGGATTCAAGAATGTGCCTCACAGGGATCCCAGACCTCAGCTCCTTATTAAACAGTTCCATACTCATTTGGGCACAATCAGAAAATTTTTAATCATCTTCCTGAGCATCAATTTATGGGGACAGATCATTTCCAGATGTGATTCAACATACCAAAAAAAAAAAAAAAACAAACCCAAAAACAAACCAAAAAAGGAAAAACCAAACCTGCACTCATTGATTAACAAATGATTTCTGGATGGAGAATACATATGACTAGCAATCCCCAGTTGAACCTGGAATCAAATTCTGTTTGAGGGGTAGAGAAGCCAGGCATCCCCTGGTCTAGTCTGTCTCTTTTCAGCTGAAGTCTCTTCCCTAGGCTGCCTCAAGATGCATCTGCTTTGGCCTTTACCAGATTCTCTCTCCCACTTTGGTTGGTGATGTCTCACAACCCCCAGGCTCTGAACCAAGAACAAGAGCAAGTGATACACGGAGGAAGAATTCAGAGCTGCCAATCAAAAGACAGCTCTCTCGTCCACAGTCTACAACAAACTGCCTATGAGCTTCAGGAAGACACTTCCCCTGTCCATTCTACTCATCCCTCATTTCGCTATTTGCTGCACAAACATTTCTAAATCACTTACTGTGCACTAGTCCAGGATCAGCCTATGCCATGTGTGCCCTGGTCCACAGCAGACATTGCTAATTGATGATTGTACACTTTCCCAAAGATCCTTCCTTCAGTGCATGAGGCACCCACTAAAAACCTACTCCTGCTTCAGAGATTCAAATCTGGGCATGACTAGGTGTCCTCAGTCTGAGCTGGCTGGTCAGCAGAAGAGACAGATCCAGGCACACTTGCCCCAGACGGCAGCAGGAACACAGAGCCCCAAGTTAGGGGGAACTCAAGATTCCAGAAAGGGTGGGATTTGGGCTTGAGGTTTGGGCTCTGATGTAGGAACTTACCAGTTCAAAGAGGGATAGAAAGAAAATCAGGATCCTGAGAACTTGAGAGATTGACCCAGAGCAAGTCGAAACCACTAGACGGGCTTTAGTTAGTTCTGACCAGACTTAGCACCAGCAGCTGACTCCTGTCCACCTGGGGCCCCACTTGACTGATTTTCTTGGCCTTTCAGAGCCCCTGCAGTTCCCCTAGATGCCCCACATTCCATCAGTTAATTGGTTTGTTCCTTCTATTCTGTGCATAGCAGATACCACGTGATATTTGCATTATTCCCCAGCCCTCTTTCAAAGGGTATCAATTCCTCCAATGACCGTAAGTGATTCTCAGTTCCTGCATGTTTCACGGGGCCACTGGAAGGGCGATGCGCCTATCAAAAAGGAAAATGTCTGCATCTTGGGCTGCAACCAAGCCACAACTTAATTTCCTCCTCTGGCTGTACTTCTTGAGAAGTAAATATAAAAAATGGGGCTGGGGTGACTTTGTCTCAGATAAACAGGCCACACTCTGTAGCTGGACAAACAAGGTGCTTGGCTGGAAATAAGATGTTCTTTGGCTAGCATCTCCAAAACGTGACAGATTCTTCCTGGATGCTATTTAAAGCATGCAGCGAGCTTTCGAGTTTTCCCTGCCTCCATGCGCTGCCTACACCAGGCATCAAAAATCAGGCAGAGCACAAACATAGCATCAGTAATGTAGACATTAATGAAGCAAATGCTTTTCAAATACATACCAGATAGCGGTCACCGATAAAAACATTTCACCTACATTTTCTCATTTAATCCTCACTGCAACCCTCTGAAGTTTTAATTTTTATTATTATTATTATTATTATTATTATTATTATTATTATTATCATCATCATCATCATCATCATCATCATCATCATTTCCCATTTTACAAATAAGGAAACTGAGGTTCTATGGGGTTAAATCCAATTGCCTAAAGACACACAGCTAGTAAGTGATACAAGCAAGGATTTGAACAAAAGCCTAACTCCCAAAAGCAGGATCTTGATTGCTAGAGTGTGCTAGCTGAATTGCTTCAAGTGCTAGCTTGAAGGCTAGAGGCCATGCCTATGGACTCTCTATCCACCTCATGCCCAGAGGGTCCCAGCTGATGCTTGTCACCATGACAACAAGCATTTATTTGGGCCACAGTGATTCTAAGATCCTCAGCAAATCAGAACTCCCTTTTGTCCTCCTTCTAGGAAGTCTGGGGGCCTTGTTCTGCAGGTGGGGCCTCTGGCTGGCCAGGAGAGCAGAGAGGCTTGAGTGCCAGGGCTCACCCTCAGCAGGATTGCCACGGCTCCGGTAGAGGGACAGGAGTGTTTCTGAGCAGCCTGGAGCAGGCTGAGGGGAGGCATGCGCTGAGTTACTGCCTCACAGCAGGGAAGGAAATGCAGCGTGAAGGCCAAAATACAGACAATTGATTGCATGCCACTTTTACAGCCAAAAGCTAGTTTTCCAGGCAAAACAGAAATTCTATACTGAACATATCCCTCTGTCACAACCCAGGATGATGACTTTCAAATACAAATATAAAGTAATTACCTGTAGAAATTTGTCATGGACCTTGGTTAATGACTCACGTTCGCCCTCCAAACACACCCATGACCACCGGCAGGCCCTACCAGACTCAGTTTCTTTACAGCTTCCTCTATGTCGCAGGGCCCTGGCGAGTGACCCGAGCCAGGGAGGAGATGGGCTGGTGGCGAGGGCGCTCCTGAGCTGGCTACTCAAGAACTTCAGACCAGTGGAAAGGCCCCACCTGTTCTGCGCTCCTCATCATTATCACCTGAACCAGGTGGTTTCTCAGTGGGTCAGGTGGCTTCTTGATGTGCTGTGGTGAAGTCTCAGGGAGAAAGAGGGTCTTTTCTCTTCCAGGGTATCAGCTCAGCCCTGAACATGTTTTCGGAGGTAAACTGGACCCTCTGAGCAGGACAAAGCTCCTCCTGGGTGTCTCTGGAAGGTCATAGGCTGGCTCTTCCCGCTGACGTCCCTGGCTCTCAGGGACAACCCAGGCCCTAGAGCCCAATTCTGGTGACCTTGGACCCTGTGCTTTCATCCTGGAAAGTCACTGGGGTTTTTAAACCTCTGAGACTCTCCGCCTCCTCTCCTGGGGCCCAGGGGCTCACACACACTCCCTCGTGGGTATAGAACTTGTCTTGCTGTTGCCTCCAATATGCTTCCTGGACATCTTCCTTGTGGTTACCCTCTTGCCTCTGAGTTGGCCTGGAAACTAGGGCTTTCCCAACTATTAAGTCAGCTTCTAGCCAAAATGCAGATGACTTCAGTGAGGGGGAGCTCTTTTGGGGAGCTCCCAAAGCCGTGGGCAAGCTGAAATCCTGAAGGAACAGAAATAAAAGGCCTTGTAGAGGAAGCTCCAGGGAAAGAGCCTGGAGCTGAAAGAAGCAAAGAAGAGAGATGATGTCATTTCAGAGAACGAGACACAGACAGTCTGACAAGTACCACCCAGAAGCTCTCCAGGCTCCATGAGGCCTGGCCATACTCTCAGCCCTTCTCTCTGGTTACTGTTTATCCTCCCATGTTGCTTCAATTCACTTGAGTAGTTTTTGTTTCTTACAATCTAATAATCCTCAACTGAGCCAAAAGCTTAGTGTGAATATTTATCTTTTACGTACTCATGATCAGACTCCTCAGCCAAAATGGGCTCAAGTGCCCCGTCTCTCTCCCCTGCTCTGTCTTTTCATCAAGACCAGCCTGAGTTGCTGTAGTTTTCCCAGATCTTCTCTTTAAAGCAGGGTTTCTCAACCTGGTACTGTGGGCCCCTGGGGCTGGATAATTCTTTGCTGTCCTGTGCATTCTAGGATGTTGAGCAGCATCCCTGGCCTCTATCAGCTTGATGCCAGTAGCACCACTGTCCCAGTAATGACAACCAAAAATACTTCCAGACATTGCCGATGTCCCCCGGGGAGCAAAACCACCCTAGTTGAGAACCACTGCTTCAAAGGGACACAAGCTCATCATCAACCTGGGTGAGGCTCAGACTCTGAAAGGTGAACAGCTTCATTTCCAGCAGGACACATGGAGTCATCCCAGGGGGTCCTCTGAATATTCTCTGGAACACCTGTGGTGATAACAGCTCCAAAGGCTCAGAAGCCACACATAAACCTTCAGCTACCAGGGTCTTCTGGGGAACAGAACTCACACTTCTTGGCCTTCTCCTCAGTCCCGTAATATCCTAGATTTTCCTTGAAAACTGAAATTCGAAAACTCAATCCCAGTGGCCCCATCAACGAACATGCCATTATATTTTTGATTCAAAAAATGGTTTCTGTACCCACAACACTCTCCACCAATAGGAATGTATGGTGCTGATCAGACTCTTTTATTTGCAGGTCAGGCCATGTAGCTTCCTGACCTGCAGTCCCCTCCTCGGGGAACAAGTTCTAGAAGCTCATTGTATTTGATTCTACAGGGAGTCACTAGGCCAACCTCTGCTGCTTCTATTTTTGCAGGAAGGACAAGGGGAAAGGAGAAATGGTGGCCTTCCCATGACAGGACAGATTCCAGAGTGGGGGCTCATGGCACCCATGGTGGTGATAACTCTACTGATGGTAGGGATAGTGATGGAGGCGGTGGTGGCAGCCGGGAGAGCAGACACACGGGTACCGGTGGAAAGCAAGCACTCGGGAAGCACCTGTGTGCAGACCTCCAGGCTTAACTGGGCAGGCAGCAGCAGCCAAACCACTTAGACCAGCCTTTGAGGTTGCTGGTTGTTGCTGGCATTGCCTGATTCCCAAGCACTTCCTGGATTAAATCAGGCTTGAAATGAGGAGTCCTCAGCCAAAGCAGCCCCTCAGGAGGAAACATGAACCCTGAAATGCATTTTTGGAGAAACGTAAAGCTTCTTGTGTATTCCAATTGAAAGAGAAAATGAGAGTTCCAGGCCGCCCCACAATTTACATGACAGCCGAGGCCTGCATGAGCTTGGCTAGCAGAGGTGGCATTAGAAGTGGGGCTGTCTGAGGAGGGCTGGACAGGGCTCATCTCTCCCAGGTCCCTGTGTGCATCTTCAGAACTGAGGGGGCTTCAAAAGCAGGACTGGCCATCGAGGGAGATCCATTTTCAGATTCCCGCGCATGTCCCCGCTGCTGCCCTAAACACTTGACAGCAAGCCAGACGAGCCACACAGTCAGGTGATGAGAACGTCCTGAAACAAGAACATTTTGATCCACATCCCGTTCTTGTTTCTAAACATTTGTCTCTGCTTATAAAGCAAAGAAAGGATAGCTTGGGTGGCGGGAGAGAGGAGTGGGGTAGGAAACCACTTCTTAAGCAGCCCTGTGTCCATCTTGCCTTAATTCTGAAATCTTTGAGTTCAATGTTGAGAACATTGAGTGGGGAATGTTTTAAAAGAGTCTGCTTTATAAATTGGTGATGGTATTTGGTCAGGTCAAAAGACAACACCATTCAAATTATACCTATGCTGGGAAAAGCTCTTGTCCAGATCTCTACAATGTAACAGCCAAGAGCCATGGACCAGCTTGGAAAGGTTCTCTGCACATCCCTGTACAGTATGTGCGATGTAGCTTTGGGTCACGGCCTCACCTCCCCACTCCTTCACTTCCCCTCACTCCACACGAGAGCAACGCCAAACTCCACTACCTAGAAGCCCTGCAAAAACCCCGTTCTACATCTCGTCTTCGGTCTCTGCTCATGTTGAACTGCTAGTAATCCTTCAAACCCACCTTCAAGGCACTCCTTTTCTGCCCTTTGCCCTCTAGTCTTCACTAATCTGTGACTCCCGTGCACACATTTTTTGCACTGCACTGTTCACACTTCTCTGTAACGATCTCTTTATACGTTGCTCTCCAGTACCAGACTTCATGTGGGGAAAACAGAGGCCATGACTTAAACACTGAAGCTGCCAGGCCTGGCACAGACAGTGTCAAATGATTCTGCCTTCATCTATGTGATTCGTGTGTCTTAATCAATTCTATTGAGATTGCCAGGAAAAGAATATGCCACTCAGAATGGCATAGTCGGAAGGGGGCATATTGGAAGATAATGAGGGATCTCATGGCATCAAAGGGCAGAGCCTTCACAATTGTCAAGGGAGGGAGTCTGAGATTTCAGAACGAGGTTATGAGAGTTCACTGTTCCTCATATGCAACATCTTCTACCCGTTCACTGTCTAATACAGTCAGAGCTGCACTCAGGCTAGCCAGACTGGACACACCACTTCAGGAAGGTCAGCATCTCTCCTCCTTCCAGTCCCACGCATCTCACCCTGACTTCCTCTTATCCCTCTTGCTAGGATTTCCATTTTGTCCCATTTTTCCTAAGGTTGAGATTATACCCAACCATTCCCAAGAGCAAACCTCAGATCTTCTTCCCATAGTAGTTAAAATCCCTAATGCAATTATGAGCAAAGTGTCAGGGGTCACCTGACCACATCAGGGTCTAGGGTTCCTAGACCAGGGTCAACATAATACACTTCAATCCTCTAATTAAATTAGGTCATAATTAGTAAGAAATGTACACATTAAGAATGTCTATGAAGGGGGAGGGTGTAGCTCAGTGGCAGAGTATGTGCTTAGCACATACTGGGTTCAATCCCCAGTACCTCCATTTAAAAAATAAGTAAATAAATAAATAAACCTAATTACCTCCCTCCTTCAAAAAAATAAATAAAATAAATAAAGTAAATAAATCTATTTAAAAAAAGAAGGAAAGACTATGCTCCTGTGCTATCTGTGGAGAGAGAACATCTCTGCAGTCACCTGGAGGAGACAGCCTTCCTGGGGAGAGACTCATCTGTAGCAGGCAGTGCTCAGTCACTGGCCCAGGTCTTAATCTAGGGCCTTCTCTACTGATTGTTCCAAATGCTCCTTTTCCTCCTATGAGGTCACTATCCACCCACTAAATCCTTGAGTCAAAGAACTACAGAATTTAGGAACAGGTGGATGAGAGAGGAAATCAGAATTCAGATGAAATGTACTTTATTTCAGGGAACAAATTGCTCTGGGAGGGCTGGCCTCCCTCTTGGGGCCCTTGCTCACTTCTTTCCACCCAGTCTACCCCCCAGCGGGATCTGACCTGTTCCTGATACAGGAAATGGAGCTTTTCTTAACAACTTCTGATTTTTCCCCCAGAGCAAACCTAGTATTCTGGCTCTAACCACTGATCTCAGGATACAGAGGCTGATAATGGGAAGTGACCCATCTTGCCCAGCCCACTGACTGCCCTGGTTAACAACTGTCAAATATTTGAACTGAAAGATATTTTGGGTATTCTCATAAAAACATGGGCAGCCCACTCCAAGAAAGGAAAAAGAATTCATGGCCACAAGGAAAAAGTCTTTGGTATAGTTGGTGACTGTCACCACAGCAGTCAGCTCAGCATGCTGTGTCCTCTCAGGGCCTCCAGGCCCCTCACTCAGCCCCACTGGGTTCAGCCTGCTGAAGCACTAACATTAAACTCTTCATCTGCCATGACTCCCCAGGGGTGACCCATGACTGTTCACAGGAAGGAGCCAGCTCAGAGACTGCTACCACCTCTTACAGATACCTCAGAGTGAGCTATGGGTCCAGGTTGTGATAAGCAATAGATCTGTTGAGACCAAACGACTCCGCACCCAGGCCTGTCTTGGGTACTGCAGGGCGCAAGGAATGAGAACCATTGTCAATGTCACCGTCACCATCACCACCATCATCTACCATCATCATCACCACCATCATCACTACCACCACCACCATCATCATCACCATCATCACTCCTACAAAACTTAACATAGCGATCACTACATACAAGACATGTCCTTTAAGCTCATGGCAACTCTACAGGACAGATATTATCAATATCCCCATTTCACAGACAAGGATGTTGAGACATGAAAAGATTACTAGCAGGGTCACCAGTTTCTAAGCAGTGAAGCTGGAATTCAACTCTAAGCATCTGGCATTTGTATCTGTAGTCTTCACCCCCCTCTGAAACTGCTTCTCATGAAAAAAGATGTACCTCCTGGACCTCCTGCCCTTGGAATGAATGGACAGTTGAGACCATACACAAGGAACAAGATGAGAACAAGGCAGCAGGTGCTCGAAGGATTAAGCGAAAGCGGGGTTGCAGAGTGTGAGGACTACAGTGGGCAGAAAGGCAGCTGGTGCAGGAGATAGCCTCCCCAGCTTCCAGTCACAGCATGGTACAGTATGCTTCCACTGGGTCAGGTCCTGGGGACATCATGATTTCTCTCGGCCACCTCTGGATTATGCCTTGTTCATTCTGAGCTTGTGGGGTTGGGAAGAACTAAATCACCCTCATAGAGCCACAGAGCAAGTTCAAGCCTGATTAGAGTTCAGTACTGGGTAGGAGCGAGGTGGGCAGGCAGAGGGAAGGGGTTTAGGCTGGCATTCTTGGGACCCCTCATGAGGCTATACTGTGGCCCCATGACGGGGAACCCAACTGACCTCTTCACTTCCCAGTACAACTGTCACTCCCTTGCTTGCGCAGATATTTCCAAAGGGTCTAAGCCCAGTCCTTTCTAAGGAAAGAAATCTGGTGTCCTTCAAGCTGAGCCCCATTTCTCTGGATCTTAAAGTGATCCTGAAAAGTTAGTCTTATATTCATAAGCAGCTCTGAGCCAACAGAACCTGGGGTAGGAGTTGCCAAGGTAACTGCCACACCAGGTAAAACAGTGGCAAAAGGTCTTCAGTGCCACATAAAAGAGACTGTGAACTTTTAAGGGTCAAGTTAGTTAGTCTTTGAGAGATAAGACTGTGATTAGCATGCTAAATGGAGCTATATTTTCTTTACTGCTTTATATTTACCAGACTCTGGGCTGAAGACTTAGACACAAAAATCCCATTTAATCCTCACAATAACAGAGCAAATTGGTTCTAACTCAAATAAATTCTGGTTTTCTGGCTCTGTTCTTGAATGGGTGGTCTCAGCATGATGTCACATTCAAAGGAACCACTGTGGAGCCATCAACGTGATGGGAGAACAGACTCAGTCAGAACTGCCATCCCTCAAGGAAGCATCAAAGTGGCATCACCATCCTGGCAACAGAGAACCTTCTTACAGATCGTCTTTCCCTCATTCCCTCTCTCACCACCTTTTTTCACGTGCTTGACGGATGTCTCCAAATCTCTCGTCCCTCATCCGTAACGGGCAAGAAAACGATGGCTCCCAACTGAGCCTGTCCAGGCTGCATCTCCCGCTCCCCTTCCTGCTTCTGGCCCTGTCCCAGTTTCTCAGTGGTGCCTCACCATCTGCAGTGGGCGTCCTAGAAGCCTCCATGTTTTGCCCTCACCCACACCGCCCGATCTGGGTGATACAGACCCCGTAGCTTTCAGGCAAGGACAGCAGGTGCTTGTTAGCCAGCAAGGGGGGAGCAGGAGGGAGGTGAAGACTGAGATTTGGGTACTTTTTGGACCATCATAAATGAATTATCTGCCACAGTTTACAGGTCAAAAAACTGAGGATGCGAAGAATTGAGTCACTTTTCCAAAACAAACTGCTAAAGGGATTTGAACCCAGGTCATTTGCAAATAAGTGATGAAATGCTATTAATGGCTGCCGCCTAGTCAAATGCTACTAGTTCATGTGGCCAACACTAGATTTGTGACATGAGTGTGCTCTTCCCACCACTTTCCTGGGTTGAGACACGAGATATCCTTTCCCATTTTGGATCTTGTGACCTCAGGGGTGTCATAAGCCCGGATACACATCTGATGCATACATGCAGATCTGTGCACACACACTCACCATGATACACACTCAGGCACAAAAAGCATCCTCCCACCAACTTGCCTACTGTGTCGGTAAAATCTCAGTTGCTTCTCCTCTGACAAAAGAGTCTAGTATTTGAACAGGCTCCTGAGAATTCAGTACTTCTGCATTTAGCCTTCTCTGCTACTGTGCAAGGGGGTGCGTTCTTTTCACCAATGTAGACATAACCTTAGGCAATGCTGGATAAAGCTTCAGGTAAAGCCTTAGATTTGTGCTGCAGAGAGGGGAGCAGCTGAAAAAGGTTCAGTTACCAGGACCAGTGCAAACAGGCCAACCAGCTGGGGCCCATCCTGTTATCCACTGGGGGAGAAGAAGGGAGGGTGGGATTTGCCTCCTGGAAGAAGTGGAGTTTTTTTAATAATAAACTGAATACTTTATTTATGTTTGTAAGAGTAATATTTTGAAAAATAATGAGTACACTTTTTATCTGCATTCCCCCTAAATATGACCTATTCCTTAACCAGCTACGGTGTATACTGGTTGGATGGAGTGGTGTGGTGGTAGCTGGCATTGTTATAGCAGGAATGCATAGAGAAAGAGTTAATATTCAGCTCATATTATTGAAATACGATTTCACAGTAAGACAATAGGCCTGAAAGCGAGGCACTGACAAGAGAGAAAGGGTGTGCTAAATCTCTTTAAGTTCTATTCAACATATTGACAATCCATCAGTCAGGCATGCAGTCAGCAATGTCTAGTGAGCCTTTCTCTGTATATTCCAGAAGAACAATCTCTTCTTCAAGAAATTTAGGGGTAAGAGCCTACAAATAAACAAGAGTAAGAGAATATTAAGTGTTGATAAGTGCTGAGAAGAAGATAAAACTGGGAATGTGAAGTGTGTGTTATTTTGCAGGCATGGGCGGAGAGCCTGTGGTCCTTAGGGAGGTTAGGAAAGACTGAGGAGATGATATTTAACCTGAGACCTGAGTGAGGACATAGCAATCAAGCACAGATCTAGAGAACACAGAAGTAACAGCAAGTGCAAAGGCCCGGAGACAGGAATGCATTTAGGAAACTGGAGAGAAAGACAAAGGATCATTGCTGCTAGAAGACTGTAGATGAGCAGAATGGAGACGTAGGAAATAGGAGAGGTCTACAGAGCGTAGGTCCTATAGGGCCTTGAGAACTAGAGTAAATAAATTTTATTCTCATTACATTAGCAAGCCATGTTGTTTTAAACATAGGACTGACACAACTTAATTCATACTTTAGAAAGATCATCCTGGCTACTATGCTGAGAGATTGGCAGGGTTTTTCAACCTCACCGCTATTGAAATTTTGAGCCAGGTAATTCTTTGTTGGTAGTGGCTGCCCTGTGTCTTGTAGAATTGTTAGCAGCATCCTGGCCTCTATCCAGTAGAAGCCAGTAGCAACTCTCCCTTTCAGAAGTGACAACTGAAAGTGATTAAAAACATCATTAAATGTCCCCCAGGTGACAAAATCACCCCCAGATGAGAACCTCTGCTCCATGGGGACACAAGCTGAAGAAGGAATACAAGTTAGGAGATTGTAGCCATGGTCCAAGTGGGAAAAACGGTAGCTCAGATGCTGATGGTGACCATAGAGATGGTAAGTGCTTTGGGTCCAAGATCTATTTTGAAGTTAGAGCCAATGGTATTTTCTGATGAATTAGATGTAGGATGTGAGGGAAAGAAGGGTCAAAGATGAACTAAATTTTTGGTCTAGGCAACTGAGTAGATGGCAGTTCTATTCAAAATTGAAAATGCTTGGAATAGGGGACAGATATGGGAACTGGGCAGCCAAACAGTTCTGGTGTTTATTATGCTAAGGGTGAGGTGATTTTTAGACATCTAAGTGTAAAAACTGATAAAGCAATTCAGACAGATAGATAGAGATTCAGGCAGAAGGTAAGCATAAATTTGAGAGTGACTCACACGTCAATTGAAGAAATTCAAATTATAGAATTTTTTTCTGGAGTAATTACAGGCATTGAGACTTGCTGTTCAATTCAGGAGGAGGGTAATCTATAGAGGAAGGAAAAGCTGGAAGTTGAGCCCTTCCAGTCCTGAGGGATGGGGTGGGGCATGCAGAAGAGGCGGGGGTGACATAAGGCTCCAATATGTTCAACAGTTGGAGGGGAAACCAGAAAGAAGAGTCTTGTGTCCTGTTTCCCAGCTGGGACTCTGGGTTAATTTTACTTCAAAATCTATTCTTGTGCCAGCATGACAGCAACCACACCAAAGTAAACTTCACCGGGAGCACTTCAATGCTCAAAGAAGACCACGTTACCTTTTCTGAACCATTTTCACTTTCCTTGTGCTGTGTCTGGGACCCAGACATTCCCGCAGACCCCCACAAGGTGGATCTGTGCAGCCACTGAGTTGGGAGCCAGAGGGTCTGCATAGGCCACGTTGGCAGGTGGAATGTGACCCCACTACAGAGATCTCTTAGGTCAGGGTGAGACATAGGATGCAGCAGACCCTGAGTCAGCCAAGGAGGGCAACTAAGAATAGAGAAATCCACAAGTCTTACCAGCTGCTGACCTCAGCCAGCAAAGACAACAAGGCAAGCAATGAAGGGACACCGCGACACTGCCAATGTCCGGCAGACGAAGGGACACTGCCTCAGAAATGGGAGGATCATCAACGCGTGAGGGACCTGAGGACACAGTATTCCCTCCTCATACACCCAAATGCCACACGGGGGAAGAGAAAGGGGAAGAGAAGAGAGCTGGGATCAGTTTGAAGTTGTTCAATTGGACCAAAATTTAGTTTTATTTCTTCTTTCACCACCCCACGTGTGGGAGCCCATGTGGAATATCAGATCAGTTTTAGGAAAATAAAGAAAGAAAATTTTTTTTCATCTGTGTGGTTAGCATGCATAAACTTACTACTCCAGGTCATACTGGTCAAATAGCCAATCCAGTGTGTTTAGCAAACCATTTCTGAGTGCCAGCTATGTGCCAACTTCTATACTAGGAACTGAGAATTTGGTAGGCTCCTGTTCATTGTGTAAGAGCCACAGACACCAACACAGTTCAGAAGCACACAACGGTCACCTTGGCAGTGTCACTCAGGACAGTCCCAAGAGGAGCACTGGGCTGTGAGCATGCCTTTGGCCGAGCGTCCCCACTCCAGGCTCCGTGGGAGGGACCACACACAGGATGAACCTCACATCTCCAAGAGTGTAAGTCCAGGTGAGAAAAACTATCCACCATTATTAGCCTGTTATCACTGTTTAAATAAGAAAAACCAAATGACAGAGTCACAGAATCAAAGAGTGGCAGAGTGGGAAGAGATTTTAGCACTTGGTACCCCGATCCCTCAGTTAACTGCTGAGGGCACTGAGGCATGGCCAAGGGACAGACCCCTTCTTGATCCCATAGCAGATTCGAGATGGAGCTGGACCTTGTCATAGCCTGCAGCTCCTCAGCCACAGGAGCCACATAAGTGATTTTAAGGAGTTTCTGAAAACCTAACAAGCATACTGCTATCAAGGAGATGAACTTTAAAGAAAACCATCTACTTCCTGGGCTAGGGCTAGGTCGGAGACCAATGGTGCCCTAGCTCTCAGGCTGCTATCACAACATACCATAAACCAGGCGGCTTAAACAACAGAACTGTATTTCTTATATTTCTGGAGACAGAAGTCTGAGATCAGGGTGCCAGTCTGGTCAGGTTCTGGTGAGGGTCCTGGTTTGCAAGTAGCTGACTCCTTGCTATATCCGCAGATGGAGGGGTGGGGTTGGCGATTTGGGAAGAGAGACAGGCAATCTGGTCTCTTCATCTTCTTCTAAGGGCACTAATCCCATTGTGGGGGCTCCACCCTCATGACTTCATCTGAAACTACCTCCCAAAGGCCCCACCTCCAAATACCATTACACTGAGGGTTCAACACATAAATTTGGAGAAGACAAAACATTCAGTCCATAGGAGATAGTCTAGGAAGACGTGGTTAGAGAAGCCAGGCACTCCAGCACCATCATGAGTTCTGCTGCCATCCCCATAGGAATGATCCCCACAGGCTCCCATAAAAGCACCTTCAGTGCCTGCGGCAGTTGAGCTGTCACCAAGCCAGCAGGCACAGCGAGGCCACAGGGAGCTGCCCTCTATGGCTCTTTCCCCAGCAGCAGGTAGTTGGGGTAGTTGAAGCTGTACCCCACAAAAGATGCTTAACTTTTCTGATTTATGATTGTATTCTCATTTTAATGAGATACATTCTCTGTATATAAAATGGAACCAACCTGCAATTCTATGCCTACATTTCTATCTTGCAATGAATCAGAAACCCAAGGACCTGCTTCTTCCCTGGGCTCTGACACTTGTTCTAGAACCTAAGCGGTATTCTCTCCTCTGCATCTTCCTTTCTGGGCCATGAAGGGATAAAACCTCTTGGCGGTCTTCCTGCTCCACCAACCTGGGCTTGGTGCAAGAGCCTGCCCGCCCAACGCCCCCTCCTTATCTGTAGACAGTGGAGGCGACAACACGGCCAGTCACCAGGCTCCTGGCCCTTAACTCTTTGACCTTCAGGAAGCCTTGGGTCTCCTTCTCTCCCGGATGTCATTCTTACCCTGCAAGGCTGGCCTCAGGGGCTGGGAGTAGTAAGGGTTGAGAACATTCTCTCTGGTGGCCAGGAAAGCCCATCCGAAAGAAAAGACCCTGTTTTCCTCCTTAGAGTCCCTCAGCGCCTCCTTGAAGCCGAAGAGAAAGACGTCACAACAAAACAAAGTTGCCAAGACACACTCTAGAAAAATGTCCTCACATGGTTACATTTTCTGCAAATTACAGCGTTTGGAGTATAAATCAGA
Organism: Vicugna pacos; assembly: GCF_048564905.1. NCBI lineage: Eukaryota > Metazoa > Chordata > Mammalia > Artiodactyla > Camelidae > Vicugna > Vicugna pacos. The sequence continues at coordinate 47,461,792 of NC_133001.1, forward strand.
GTAATTGTTTAAATCAGAGTGACTGTTGAAACAGATTTTCAGTGATCAAATCAAAAACGCAATCATTCTTGCGGTTCCTCCGGTGCTCGGAGCCCCACATACTTCTGAAACTGTCGGTTGTCAGTTACACGGAGTGTTTACATTAACATGCTGCCCTAACAGAGAAAATATATATTTTAAGAAGAAAATGTGAATCCAGGGTTACAAGAATGTTTCTGAAACAGCTAAGTCATCTTGTTTCAAGTAAAACCAGATGTTTGCATCAAGAGAAAGCCAATCATTTCTTTTAATTATGCTCAATGGTCAGGCCACCAAGAATACCCACATGTGTACACATGAGCCGGTGGAAATCAAAGGCTTTGTGACAGAGAAAGCAATCAGCAACTCCCAGACCACCAAATGGCACCCCCAGCACCAGCTCTGGGCACTTTTTGAGTTCCTTCTCTGAGAAAACCAGGGTCCTGAGCAAGGCCAGTCTCAGGAGCAGATTCTCTAGTCAAGACTGTGGTTCCACAGAAAAGACACCTCGACAGTTAACCTGTCCTCTTCAGCACCTACCCCAGGACACCTCCCTATCACCAAAGACTCGGGAAAGTGAGGAAAGGCAAAGCCCATTCCCCTTGTCCTCATCCTGAAGGAGATGCAGTGGGGACCCACACGCCAGCCTGCATTCCCAGGCATAGAGGAGCCTGAGTGAGGAGAAGGCACATCTGGCAGAAGGCACGTCACACTCTGATGCGCTGTGAGCTGTGATCATCCCAGTGGAAGGTTCTCCAAGGGCCAGGCAGTGACATCCCTGGCAGATGGGCAGAGGAAGTCTTTGGCGTTATCAGCTTTCCTGTGAGACCCAGGCTTAGTCTGAGAGAAGGTCCACTCTCCTGAGCAGACATCACTGCTTGCTGGGGGCTCCTCTAGTGGACTCACAGAGATTTGATCTAGAAAGATCCTGGAGCCAAAATGTTCCCCCCAACCAAAAAGAGTGGCCATGCCCTTAAGGCTTCCTCCAAGCCCAACCACAGTACTTGAGCCTTCCCCCAAGTAGATGGTAGGTCCTGAATATCTATTCTGAATAATACTCCAGAATCTGAGTATTGCTTCTAATAGCAGGGCAAAAACCAATTCTCGTTTTGAATCTGTTCGCCAAATTCATTAAGTACCAGCCTCACAATTTTAACTATTACTAGTTTTCTTTAAGTTAATGCCTTTGTTTTCTTGTTTGTTTTTTAGTTAAACATCTTCTTTAGCTTTTTCCTAAAATATTCAAGAAATCACAAATGTGTTAGGTATACATCTTTTATATATGTGTTAAAATAAATATATGTCATTGAAATGAAAATATTGATCAACATCTAAAATCTTCTCACACGCTCCCATCAGTACTTGTCTACAGCTTTGGGAAATGCGGCCCTAAGTTATTCTGTAGAATTCTAGTGTTTCTTCCAAACCTTTCCTCAGATTCCTTTAAATGACATGGCAAAAAAATGAAGGCAAGGCAGTACAGCTCCTTCTCACTGGTTCCGTGAGCACTGGAACTGACTGTCAGCATATTGACTACTGATGGGAGGGCTTAAAGACCTGCTCTGTTCATCCCATTAGAAATAAGCACTGTTTCCCATCAAGAGAACAGGGCGGGGTTATTTTCTCCACAATTCGTTATGAGAGAGTGGGGACAAGAACACAAGCACGCACTGAATGTTGCCTCCAAGTCTTCACTGTGCCCCCAAAGTTCCAGGGACAGTTCAGTGTTTTTTTAGAATGGTTCCAGCATGGGAAGTTGTCAAGGAAAGCTAATCCTATATTATTCTTAAACTAAGAACTCTGCTTTGAACTCAGCGCAGAAGTCAGACCATGTCTAAGGAGCAGGCACTCACTAATCACTTCTTGGCTGCGGTTGACTGGTAATGTCCTCAAAACCAAGCCATCCTGGGGTTTCCTGAAGTCAGAAGGGAAGTTAATTGTTTAAAAATAAAACACTCCTATTTTAGGCCCTTCACACCCCTCCATAAGACAGCAGCCTAATAATCTAAATGATTGTTTGGGAAAGTGCTTTAACTTCATTTTGTCAAATGTTTGCTTGGGTCTTTCAACCTCATGGATAAAGTACCCAGACTTGGCTCCAAGCCACCCTGTCCTGAACAGTGAGGTTCACAGTGTGACTTCAGAGCTCAGAAGCTTAATGGTTGAGATTCCAACTGTTTGTTCCTCCAGCCTTTTAACAAACAATAGGAGGCACCTACTGAATACAATGACTCAAGGGTTTTGCTTTGGGGGATTTGAGGATGCCTTACTCATGCCAACATCTGACCTTTTTCAATCAAGAGACAATGCCAGGAACATTCGGTCCTCTTTTAGTTTACTAGAAATAAATCTCAGAATAATGCAGCATGCTGTTTAAGAAATGTTTTTTTTTTTGAAAAATCACTTCTCTTGCAAGAGGCTGAGTCAAAGACTAAAGACTAAAGGGAATTAAATTCGAGCCTTAACTGGAGTAGCAGATAGGTGCTGATACCATCAAAAAAGGAAGAGGCTGAGGAAAGTGGCAAGATAAATAACCTCTGCATTCTAAACGTCTGATCCCACTATCCACAGCTTCAAAGAAGACTGCTCAGATCCAGCAGATGCATCCCGATGCCTGGTATACAGCTAAGTACCCCAGAGAAGGTGGACCTCATCACAGCTTTGGCTACAAGGTAGTTCCCTTAGGAGGCAGCCTCAGCCTTTGGCTCTGGCAGCTGCTATTTGATAAAGATGCCTGCAGGGAAGGAGGCCAGCTGTGAGCAGAGGTCAAGAAGAGATATCACCATCTTAGGACTCTGCTGACACTCCAGAAATGCTGACTTTCAACCTGCAGCTGTGCCAGGCAGTGCCCTCACGCTGTGGAAGGCCAGCAGGTGACCCGGCTGGTGCAGGCTGCTATCCTAATCCCACGACCTGACGTCTCCCATAGCTGAACTTCACACACTGAAAGATCATTCAATATTCATGGACAAACAGATCTCTGAGGGAAAGGTCCGTACTATACACTGTCACATGGGAGGATTTCAACAGGCAGGTATTTGAGCAGCTGGGGCCTTTGCGGAGAACTCACAACACACATGTGGGGTGCTACACACTCCACCTGGGAGTGAGGCTCACCTGGAATATGGACAGCCCCATGCCTATCAGCAAGCCCAAATTGGAAGTCAGGGCTGCAGCAAGTTACAGAGTTCACCACCAGAGGGCAGCAATGCATGCAGACACAAGGGAACCTCCCCATTTGAGAGAGGAGAAAACTGAGGTTGGAAGAGGGGTTACCAATGCACCCACGGCTCACAGGGAGTACTAGACAGATCCAGGCTCAGAGCCCCAGCCTCCCAACTCCAGGCCAGTGCTCCTCCAATGTCTCTGGAAAGGAACATTTTTGGTTGGTCTATGCATCTTTATTAACAGTTGATGAAAACTGGATCCCCCAGGGATTTTTGGAAGTCTTTATCCTTTTTTGCCTTGACCCACATTAAGAAATACATTGCACATTGCAACCTACATTTAGTATACTATATACCATACATAAAACTGAAACACATTTTCACAAAGTAATACCCTTAGTCCTGAGATTCACTCGGATATTTTCAATTGTGCTTTATTCTATGTCTTTCTTTTTTTTTTAATGCTAGGCAGATCTCCATCCACCACATTGATTTCACAACCCACTAACTGGTTGCCAGGATTGGTTTGAAGGGTGGCCTGGAGAATGGCCCTCCAAAGAATGGAGGATAAAGTCTAATACATTGCCATTCCTGTACATGCTGGGTCCTACAAGAGCTTAGGAGGGGCTAAGGATGCTGGGCTTCCCCAGTCTAGGAGGGAGATGATGGCCAAGGGGAAGTACCAAGGCAACCTTGATTCACCATTCAGCCTCACTTTCTCTGTATCATTCCTTCACCCATTCTCTCAGCAAACACTGAGTCCCCTGGAAAGGTCAACCTTGTCCTCAGCCTGCCCTGCTAGGATTTCTGGCTTCAGACATCCCCGTGATCAGCCTTCCCCAGTAACCTGTGGGTCCTCATTTTGAAGCCTCTGAGTGAAGAAGAAGGAAGAGGAGGAGGAGGAGAAAAGAATGGAGAACAGTCTGAGGCCAGAGGGCAGAAGATGCTCACAGCCAAGGGGCCTTACCAGGTAGACACTGCAAGGGAAACTTTCTGAATGGAGGCCAGAATCTCCCGGGCATCCTCCACTCAGGCAGCAGCCCCTCCCGGGGCACGGCTAATAGATCTGCCCAGAAAGTCCTTCCTGACACTCTGCCAAGTATTTCACTTCCTCAATTTCATCCACTTGCTCCTAGCATGTTATTTTATGAAGAAATTCAAAGGAGGAGCCATCCCTCACTGATCAACCCCACAGTGATCCTAAAGTCCTCCTTGAAACCAAGAGCAGGATCTCAAATCCAGTTCCTTGATGTCTGGGGAGATTCCTGGTCAGATCCCACAATGTGGGGCTTCCAGCTTCAATCCTGGTATTGACCTCTGATGGGGAGAAGATGCATAATAATGAAGAAAATCCTCCAGACCCCAGGGCCAGGGATCGGCCCCAAGGATGCTGGCTCAGTCTCTAATTTCCCATCACATCATGGTTCTGGAACTATGGCCCCAAAGACAAAAATGACTCAACAAGTGGAACCAGCTCATTGCATGTGATACTAGCTGTCTACAGGGCACAAAGCAGCGAATTTAGCTTCGAATGAAGGAAGAAGATGAGTTAGATCCAGTCCTGCCTTTGAGTTTCTCCACAGCTTGGTAAAGGAGTAAAGCCAAGCATTAGCTTGGGTACCAACCCTCTGGGGAGCATCCCCTGCCTCGCACGCTCCTACCCTGCTCCCTCGCAAACCCACTCTTCACTTACCACATAGGATTGCATTCGTTGGCTCACCTGTTTGCTACCCAAATAGAATGTCGTTTCCTTGTGAGCAGATCAAGGAGAGGCTAGGCTGCAGCCATGAGGCAAGGAAGGTCTGTGGCCTCTAGAAGGTGGAAAACGCAGGGGGATGTATTCACCTCTAGAGCCTCTGGAACAGAACACAGCCCTGCCAACCCCTTAATTCCAGCCCAGTGTCAAACTTCTCCAGAACCATAAGATAATATGTGTTGTTTTAAGCCACCACATAGTGGTGATTGCTTATAGTAGCAAAAGGAAGCTCATGCAGATTTTGGTCATTTCCTATGGAGCCAGTACTCTGGACATCTCTCTGTGTTCCAGAACAAAAGGAGACATCATCAGGTAAGACAAGGTGATGTCTTGAAAGCCACGTCCACAGGCCACATTTTGGGAGGGAATTGAAAGCTGGTTCTTTAGGAGGCAGAGGGACGTGGCTGCCTCCAGGAAGTTAAATCCCGAGGCTGGAGGATGGAAGGGATCCCACCTCACCCCACACAGAGCCCAGGAGCCCCGGGGACCTGCTGCAGGGTGCCCGCGGAGACGAGCCAACCCTGGAAGCTCCCAAGGCAGAGCAGGCAAGCAGTTGAAAGAGGCCACCTTCTATGGCACTGTCTGGCCCTGGATAAGAAGCCACCACAGAGGCAACTACTCACCTCTGAGGTTCTAGGCCCTTCACTGCTTCTGAATTGTAAAGCCCTGAATTTCTGATATAACACAAGTGAGAGGGAGGGGGCCGTGAAAAATGACAGATATTATGTATCAACTATGTACAAGGGGTCCTTCGACTCAATCTAGTTGTGCTGTAGGAAAATAAAGAATTATGACCTTTTTTATGTACCTGGCATGCAGTCACCTCCTACCTCCATTACCATGAAGCCCTGGGCTGAGCAGAGCCCAGGAGTGATGGCGGGTTACAGGGATGCCACGGTCCTGCCGTATCAGGACCAGAAATGGCGGGGGCTCACACCCACCCACCCCTTTCCCCAAACAGGGGCACCAGGTGGGTCATCAGGCCTCTCAGGACTCAGTCAGTAAACAATGAGAAGGTGGGTGAACAGTTGAGCTGTGACGCTGAGTCGCTTTTACCTTCATTCTAGGGCTGTGCTGTCTCCCAGGGTATAAGGAGCCTCCGGGGACCAGAAGGCCTCCGTGGTCATCAGTCACCAGCCCTGGTTGCCTAAAGCCAGACACCCAACTCACTGGTCCAAGCTGCTACTCGGGTACCACTGCTGTCACTGGGCAACTCTGGTAGCCAGGTTCCTGCCTCCCTAGGGCACCGCACAACCACCTTCTCCAAGTACTCATCACCTTTCTCAGGGGGAATGTGGGCATCCACTGCTATTTCCAGAACTTGAGAGCTTCCTCCTGCCCCATCCAGTCTCCAGAAGTCCACTTCTGGGCTTGGGGGGTGCAGAAGGATGATGGGGAGCCCCTCTTTCTTTATTTTCCTCCATAATATCTCTTCTCCCCATATATATATACATATATATGTACACACACACCACACACACACACACACACACACACACACACACGTCTCTAGATATATATCTTCCTCCCTCCCTCTCTCACCCCAAACCCTTCAGGCACTAGCACAATCTTTTCAGTGGCTCCAGGCCTTTCGGAAATGAAGTCCAGGCAGGAGTGTGTCTTGCAAATCACTTGTGCTTTCAGCCTAGCCACAAATCTCCCCAAAGGCACGAAAGCCCACAGTCTGCTAACTGCTTGAAAGGGGCAGAAGGAAAATGGGAAAAACATAGGGAGGGCTAAAAACATAAATTAATATGTTAAAAGGTTACCCAGACACAATCAAAACAGCAACTGTCATTTTTCACCCATGTATTTAATAACCATAATTGAGTACCCACTTTATGCCAGAGAGGCTGGGTGCTAGATGCCCACTTGAGCCAGACAGCAAACTCATAAACAAAGTAATAAGGACATATCCACGCTGTGCGAAGGACAGGGCACTCAATGGACTGGAGCTGGGTGACTGCATTAGATTGCGAGGGTGGGTGGGCCCCTCTGCCCTTTAACCTGAGACCTGAGTGACAACAGGGATGCAGGTAGATCAGGGTTTACCTTTTATATGCCAAGCACTCTGCATGTGCTGTTTCATTTAATTCTCCCCACTGACCTAAAGAATCTGCATTATTACTGTCTCTGTTTTACAGATGAGGAAACTGAGGTTTGCAGAGATGAAGTTCCTTGTCTAAGATAACACAGCCAACCACAAAAGAATGGGGACCAGACAGACGTGCAATCCGCCTGGCTTTAAAGCCACAATCTTCTCAATTCTGCTCATAGGGGCTCCAGTTGCATCCTTCTTGGAACCATCCCAAATGTTCCAGACAGAAATTTCTTTTTCACTAGGCGTTGACATTTCAATCTTTCCTCCGTGGTCGCCTGCAAGGGCAACACACAAGGAGGTTTCCATCCTCACAGCCGTCCCTCACGGGAGAGGATAAAGTGCTCCAACCACTACCCTCGCTAAGGTGCGGTCCTGCCCTTCTTTCTGCGGGGGGCAGCCTCCTTCCAGCCTGTGGTCCCCTCGGGCTCTGGCCCAGAGACCCAACACCCTCTCTCTGTGCGGCCCTGCCCTGTGGGCCGGTGTGTGGGAGACAGAGCGAGGCCAGATGGGCAGAGTGGAGCCCAAAGTGACTGGCTGGTGGTATTCAAGCCTATTTTTATGCACAAAAATCTGTTCTGTATTTTATTCAGCTTTGGGGCAAGGAGAGGTCAACTCTCTTCACCTCTGCTGTAAGATGAGAATAGTGCAGGAAATGAAATGACAGGGAAGCCAGCCTGGGGAAAGGGAGAAAGGGCAAATTACAGGGAAATTAAAAACCTGTGTTCAGATCAGAGTGGAGGGTGTCAAAGCTCCCCTTCCATGGGGCCCTTCTCCCCAAGGCCATGGGGCGTGGAGACGTGAGCGCGCTGCCACGCTTGACAACCCCCACTTGAGGCCCAGTGATGCGGCACTAGTGGCCTGGCACACATGCCGCCAGTCCCAGCCTCCCGAGGAAGGGCTGGCTTTGTACAATCACCTGTGCCTTCCGGCTCCAGTGGGGTCACTTGAAGGAACTTCCCCAGGGAGCCGATCCCAGAGCCCAGTGTGCTGGCATGTGGCTCATCTTCATCCTCATCACGGTTACCGAGTCCCCTCTGTGTGCCAGGCACAGGGTTCCTGTGCATCTGAGTCAAACACGCATGAAATTATGTGGAAACTCAGATAAAGTGGTCTCTGCTCCCTCGCTCCACAGAGGCATGATTTCAGCTCTTACATACCCTTCAAGTCCTGCCTCCAACACAGTGCCCCCAGAGCCCAAGCAGAGACTCTGAGTCTGGTCTTAGCATCCAAGGGGTGAAAAATGCTAGGCAGATAGCGGTACTCACCTTCCTCTTGACCTGGTGGATGCCCAGACAGTTTTAATTCCATCCAGAAAATAATCATGGAGCACCTGGTAAGTGTCGGGCACCGTGCTGGGTACAGGGACACAAGACAAGTTTCTTCCCCCAGAGATCCAACAATACGGGGGAGGAATAAACATGTTGAACTCACCTCCACAGAAGGCAGAGTGAGAGAAAGGTTTCCACTGGCTGTGGGAACACAGAACAGAGGGACTCATTGCAGCCAAACAGACCAGGGTTAACTTATTAGACCAAGAGGCATTTGGGTGAGGCCTTAAAAGACAGGCAGAATTTTATTTTATTTTGGTTTTGTTTGTTTATTTGTTGCTAAAAGAAATGCAGTGGCAGAGCCCTGAAGAAGAGAGAATGGATTTATAGAGGAAGAGTGGATAAGTCAGATCATGGATCTGAACACGGAAGTCCTGGCGTACATCTGGAGAGCAGTGGGGAGCACTGTGAATTAGTCTGTCTGCGTGGCCAACAAACGATACCCCAGACCGGGGGCTTCCACGACAGAAGTTTCTCTCTCACTGTTTTGGAAGCTGAAGTCTGAGATCAAGCTGTGGGCAGGGTTGGTCTCTTCGAGGCCTCTCTCCTTAGCTTGTAGATGGCTGCCTTCTTACTGTGTCCTCATGATTCATCTCAACGAGTCTGGTGTCTCTCTGTGCATCCTAATCTCCTCTTCTTATAAGGACACCAGTGAGATCGGATTTAGGGCCCACCCAAATGGCCTCATTTTACTTAATTACCTCTTTAAAGGTAATTTAAATACTGCAAATACAGTCACATTCCAAGGGACTGGGGGGTTAGGACTTCAACCTATGCATTTTAGGGAGATGTAATTCAGCCCATAGCAGACAGCACACCCGAGGAAGGGGATGCATGTGGCCAGAGAGGAGGGGCAATGTGGGGGTGAGACAGGGAGAACCTTAGGTTGAGGCCAGATTTCATAATCTCTTGAGTATAAGACTAATTCATTTGGCTGTTACTATGCTATAGGTTAATGTTAATCAAAACATGCCCGTACTCTGCTGCGTGCTAACAGGTGTTAAGCAAACAAAAGACAGAGCCTAGTGCTCCATAGTCAAACTTAGGAAACCAATTTCTTCCCTGCAGGTCTTCTCAGGGCCCTTAACTATGTTACTGTGTATTGTGAATTCTCAAGAGGGAAGCATGATCACCGAAACCAATTTTCAATAAATAGAAAACACTGCTGAAGACCTGGGGAGCCAGCAAAGATTTTTGAACAGAAAAATCTTGAGGTGGATGGACCATCAGAGATGGTTAAACACCAGCCTCTGGGTGAGAGTATGTTCTAGAAGGCCTGGCCTCCATAGGTAGGGTAGCCTGTGGCTGGGCAGAGCCCTCTGGAGTCCAGGGAACCTCTCTGCTGCATCACCAACACTTCTTCCATTCAACAAGTATGAATTAGGCGCCTCCTGTGTACAGGCATCTGATCCCCCAGCCTGGAGAGACTTGTCCAGGGTGTGTACCTCCTGCCTTATCACCTGTGTCTCTGGGCAGGTTTTCAGTTCCACATGGATAAAGATGCTCCAGGGAGTTTGACATCATCAGCCATCTGGGGCCTGATGCCCAGGTCCCCTCTCACCCTCTCTTCAAATATATGCCACACCCGATGCAAAGACCTAGGACACATAATTACGGTAACTAGGACACTCCTGGCACCTCAAAGCTAAGCTGAGGCCCTGCTGCTCTAGCCAAAAAAGCAATCCTTCTAGAACAAAGGCCTCCACTTTCCAGCTCACAGGAGTCCTAGGAGGTGTAGACACAAGCCAGGAGACAGTTATTCTCAAGAATTCACAAGGTTTAATCTCAGCTGAACTGGGGGAGATGAGACCCAAGTCTCAGACCTGGGCAGGGGAGCTATGAGCCCAATAGCAGCAGAGAGGCTGCCTAGATCCAGCAGCCTCAGGGCTGCCTCCTCACTGCCTGGCCAAAGTCAGGGCTTTGCTTACATCCCCATTAGGAAACCAGTGGGAGGATGGAGCCCTGCAGGAGAGGAGCAAGGACCTGCTGGGGACTCTTGGGGAGCAGGGTGCAAAGGACAGTGGGGAGGGGCTGTAGGAGGAGGGTTGACAGCTCAGGGGCGCTGGGCACCTGACTGGTGGTAAAAGATAATCAGGCTGTTTGGCTGCTAGGAATTTAGCTCTTATCCCCAGGCCTGTCCAAGGCTTCTAGGAACTTAGATGCAGCAATTTGTGATTGGGGATTTCTGGATGCAGCCCCTTCCATACAGAAACCTCTGGATTTTTTTCTTCTTGTTGTGTTTTTGCCAATAATATATGTGACACATACCCTTGCGTATTCTCCAGCCCCAAGCTTCACTATTCCCAAGCCTGGGTGTGGAGCAATACTTCTACTCACATTACTTAGTAATTGAAAGAAACAAGAAAAATGAAAAGAAAAAAAGGAGCACGTCGGAGGGCATTTTTCCTGCTGCTACAACATGTCTCTGTTCCACGTAGCCACATCAAAATGTCAAGTGCCCTCCAGGGCCGGGGAAGACTTCTTGCCTTGCACCCCTCACGCACCCCCCATGTACCCTCCCAACACCCATGTGCTATGATGCTCTCAGGGTTGAGTGTGGCCTTAAGACAGAAGACAGCCGCTCCCTGCTTCCCTCCCGGGGCTTTCTTGGCCATTCCCAAGTCAGGGATCCAAGGACCAGCCCACCCCCACCCAGTGCGCTCTCCTTGCCTGGACAGCCAGTCATTGGCATTTGCTGGGGCTCATCCCCAAAGGCTCAGATGGAAAAACTTGAGGGAGCCTTTCCTTCCGATCTTTAATCTAGTCCTCTTGGAGGAAACAAATTAAGTACTCAGTTTATAACCACAAGCTTTTTCCTGCCACGATGGAGCAAGTGACTCTGGGTGTCCCAAGTGGCACAGAAATCTAAAGAGCCAGCAACCCCTCAGGCCCACATTGTCCCTCACAGTCTGTGACCAAACACTTGTGGTTTGCAGATGGAAGTCAGCATGACTGAGCCCAACTACAGCCCCCAGACAATTTCATACGTTACCACCCTTCTAAGACGTGGCAAGAGCCCTGGGGGCTCCCAGTCCTGACCTTTCATCTTGGCTCCAGGCAAGGGGTCTCCCTCCTTGGGCCATAGTTTCTGCTTCTGTAAACCATAAAGATGCCTTCCAGCTCCCCAAGTTTATAATCCTGTACTCCTCCAGTGGAGTATATGTAATGTTTATTTTGAGGGAAAGGAGATTTTTTTTTAAGGACTTGAAAGTTTTAACTTCAGACTAAAAGTCATTTCGGATGATGTCACATTAATTCAAGGCTAAGTGAATAGCTAGACTGTTGCCATGGAGTGTTTTTTGTGGGAAAAGAGAATGATTGGGGAAATTTCCTGTCCTCCAAAAGGTGTGTTTTGGGCACAGACTTTCTTTCTCTACTTTGCATCTATAATGGAACTTTGCCCGTTTCTTCCACACTAGGGGGACAGGTCGGGCCCCCTGCCCAGCTCCCTTCAGAATGCAGATGTCCACTACTCTCAGGGCCAGGGAGCAAGCACGTGGTGAAACAGAAGTGAGTGGGTCTGTCGTTGACAAAGAGACCTGACTTCATACCAGTATCTGACATTGCCAGCCTTCTGTTTAGGACAGCCGTGCCCTGGGGCTCTCAGGGAGTTTCAGGCCCTGAGGACTCCTGACCCTCAAGTGTCACACAGCTGTCTGGGGCAAGCGGTGACAGCTGGACATGTAACAGTGTGGGCATCACCACACTCCCTTGCAGCTGTAAGACCTGATAGATGCCAGGGGAGGCCTGGGCTAAAGATGCCAGAAACATCTGGTAGGGCCAGCAAATGTGAGCTAACCTACAGTCCTTTTGGGGGAAAATAGTTGATATGAAATACATTCTTGGATTAAGGTGGTTTGTAAACATGAAAGTTCACTGCTGAGGACCTCAGATCTCTCCAGACATTTCTGGGTTCATTGTTGAGAGAATGTTCTGAGAGAAGGGCCCAGGCACTGGAGTGGACTTCAGGCCCAGGGGTAAGATCGTGACATTGCCCAGGACCTTTGGAATTTCACTCTGAACCCGAATTACAGGCTGGCAGTCAGGCTGGCTGGGACGCTGCAGGGCAGAAATCACCAAAGGGCAAGGCTGATTGGTAGATGGAGACCTGTGACTCTGGGAGGCCAATGAGCTATTTACAGGGCTTTTCTGATGTGAGGCCAGGAAATCATGTAGTGTTCTCTCTGCAACTGGCCAACACATGAAGTCCCGGGAACAAACTTAAACTCAAATTGTGAATTTTTAGGGTCACAAGAGGACATGGATTAATCAGACTATTTACCAAATGCTGTCAACACAAGCTGGAGGGAGCAGGCCCGCTGATGCCAGTGACATTTTGTGGATTTCTTGTAGCATGTTTCGTCCATCCTTTCCTTATTAAACATTCAAATCCTCTTCATGTTCTCTAAAACAGGATCCTGTCGTCTGCTCACCCGCTGAGCACCAGTAATCTGACACACATGCCTGGAGCCACACTGGGCTGGAGGGCCCCGGGGCGCAGTCTCACCACATCATGCACAACACACACACACCGCGTGGATCACGCAGATGCTACAAAGCACGCACAGCCAGAAGCCTCCCGTGAGACTCAATCCCTCAGCCCAAGCCCCGGAAGTCTTTAAGCTGTCCGTGCAGAACTGACCCACCCTGGCCCTCAGCACAAAACATCTGGTTCTCACAAGAGCTCCCTGATGTTAGGGTGGCAAGTGCCCCCCCCCCCGCCGCCACTTTTTGCATGGAGAAACCAAGGTACAGCAGACCCGTCACAGAACCCTGTTCAGTAGTCAGTCAAGGTTTAACGTAAAAGCAAAGACAGGTTTCTTCTACCCACAGAAGGGTGCCTTGGCCTGACGGGATGCCTGCAGCCCAGGCCTGGCCTCTGTCTCTGCCCCAGTTTGGGGACTGACCATGGCTCATGGCCGCCCTCCTTATACTCCTCCTAGTCAGTCTGGCAAACCTGAAACCTTGGCTACAAAGGCCACATCCTGATGGCAGTGCTATGCTGAAGAGGACTCATCTTGGCTCCTGACAGCCTATTGTTAAATATTCAGGAGTCTTACTAATCAGGTGTTTAAAGGTTGGTATTTTGACATTGACCACGGTGGGAATATTTATACCATGGAAATCAGTAAATGCCAACTGCCACACATCAGGGACTTCTTTTTCCCTTAGAAAGATGGTTTATGTAGCACATCACTGCGTGCCAGAAAGAATCACTCTGACTTCAATAAGACCTCAAGACTTCATGAGCAGAGGGGATTTCTCTCAGGATTCACATTGCATACCACAGATGCCAACTCTGATAAGCAGAAATGAGAGTTAGGGGACAGATAGCAGAGACCCTACAGAATCCACAGGAAATCTGGAGAAGCAGAATTGGGAAACAGGCTAGAAGTGAGGAAGCCCCAGCATGTTGTGCCAGACTAGACCGCAGAAGGCTTGCCACCCAACGGCTGCATGTTCCCCTCAGTCCCGCTGCCACAGGGCACTGAACCTCCACCCCGAGTGCTTCCTCTTCTGCAGACAGAATCTAAATGTGTCTGCTCCTTGGCATCCCTTGCTGCAGCTCTGCATGGGTGCATTTGATTGGCTGACTCTAAGTCATATCTGCAACCCCCAGCAGTCAGGGTCATGAGGAACAATTCTCAGGCCTTTTCTGCTGCTGTAGGAGGTGGGAAGCTGACACACAAACAGATATCCCAAAGAGATGAAATCCGTAAAATGCCCCCTAGGAAAGGCTCTCCTCAGCCTGTCAGCTGCTGAGTTGACTGGTCTTGGGGTAACAGAGGAGAGTGAGGGCCTTAAAGAGCCCTATCCTCAAATCTTCTCCCACCCTGACCAAATTCTTCCCTCCTCTGCCCATCTAGTTGTGATTTTTACCACTGAAGTCTTCCGTTAAGTGAATAAGACCCCTCTCTGACAAGAAATAGCCTTCCTCGATTCCTCCAGGCCTTGGGTGGCATATTAGTCACTCACACCTCACTGTGGATCAGTATAATCTGACAGTTTCCTCTTATCCTCTCCATTCAGCTCAACTAAAAGAACGGGAGTAACACTTAATCACATACATTAATGGAAGAATTAAGCACAGATAATCCACAACAGCAGGTAACCCAAGAAATATTTCCATCATAGCTCTGGGATGTTGTATATGAGTGACTAATTATACAAAGGCATTAGAATTGCCTATGTAAATTGCAAATGTGCAATGGATGGAGAAAGAGCTGCCAGTCCGTAAGCCTAGGGTGCATTTCAGCTTACAGACTATAAGGTCAGTGGCACCCCTTAGAGTTGCACAGTGCGCAACTTACACAACTGCATATGGTAGCCCTAGTGGAGGCTGTTCAGGGCTCTCTGAGCAGAAAGGGAAGGAAGCCAAAAAGATACAACCACCAAAGAGCACATAGAATTGATCTTATCACTGAGAGAAGAGATATTACAAGACTTAATACATAAAACATAAACATACATGCAGCACATGACCACTTACAATAAGGCATCCTCACTCTCACTCAGACCCACCCTAATTCATAGAAAAAGAAGGACCAAAAACATGATTATGCTTATGAAAAACAAAAAGTTAGAGACTATTTCATCATTCGAGGATGTGCTGGTGGAAAGAGGGAGGGGCTGCTGGCAGACAGATGGGAGGGCTGCTGGCAGACAGGTGGGGTGGAGCTGAGCTGCTCCGCAACCTGGTCCTCAGGTTGTGGAGTCACGAAGACGTGGAGAGGAGAGAAGCACACAGCCTGCCCTGCTCCCCTAAAGGCATGTTCCTTTATAACATGTGAAAGGGACTTACAGAGTAACAAGTACCCGATGAAGGAAGGCTTTGGTCTCTAAATAATCCCACGTTTGCAGCCTGTTGTTGATTTTACTTCAAAGAAAGGAAGCAAATCACCACTTTTCTCTCTAAGGCCACAGCTGTAGTCCTGCCTTCGTTTTCTGGTCATCCCAGCAGACCCAGCATCCAGAGCAGGGGGCTGAGCTCAGGCAGGTTCAGGCTGTACAGCAGACCTCACAGTGAGGAGATACGTGGGCCCTCAGCCTTGGAGCTGGACACACTGTCCCCTGAACTCTCTGGTTCACCTGGAACCAAGCTGCGCCTGGGCTGCTGAGTAAAGAAAACAAGCCCTTGGCTTGTGGTTAGGAGGCCTGGGCTCCAATCCAGCTGCCACCCAACTCAGGGTGAGTGAGAAAGCCCCTTCCCTTTCTGCACCCCAGATGGAGGCTACCCAGGCTCCTCCACCTCCCCACCGTGGCCCCTGGAGTGCTCAGGCCACTCTGAAGACCCGCGTCTGATCCGTAACTACACTCACTGCATGGTGCCGTCCCCAAGCACAGACAGGGGGGGGCTTTCCCTTGGCCCTCCTTCTTTTGCCACCTCCCAAAGTCCATTCCCAAATTTCCACTCCCTCAGAGTCAGTCCAGGCTCCCGGTAGCCTGCCACCCTAGGAAGGACCTCACAAGGATTAAATGTGAAAAGTGAAAGCAGATGTGTACCTGAAGAAAACACAAAAAATACATTTTATAATCCAGCAGGGGGAAGATGCCTTTTTAAGCATGACACAAAACCTCAAGATCCATAAACTAGGAGATCGATCATTTTGACTAGATTTCCATATCAAGAAAGAAAACACCAAACAGCAAAAGCAAAGATAAATGAAAACCTAGGAAAAATACTTGGAACTCATATCACAGGTAAAAGATTCGTTTCCTTAAGACTTAAAAAGCTCCTTTGAGTCTGAGGGATGTAGTAAGCAGCACCTGTTTCCCTACCCAAATTCCAAACCAAGTAACAGACACAGGAATAGGCATATGAGGACCCCCCAAAACCAGCTTTATTACTGATGGAGCATTTGGAGAACATGATTTAGGGGTGCAAACAATGGGCCTCCTAATGAATGAAGCAGATCTGCCCACACATCACAGGCAGCTCTGGAAACCTGCAGGCCTCACGTGACAGGGGCAGGGCCTTTGTCGCTAAGTTGACTGTATAGCCGAGGGCCCCCAGGAGCACCTGTGTTCTGCAGGGAAGCAGATCTCAAAGGGCAGGGCGAGAGAGGCAAGGCATGTCCACTTCCTCCTCCCAAACTTACTGATCATATAACTCACTTCTCTACAGTCGATGTGGGGGAGGGAGAAGGGTCAGGAGGAGGACAAGACGTACATTTACTGATGTCCTTTCACTCAAGAGTATAAAGCATGAAGAAGGGAAATCCTCCCCTTTTCCAACAAGTTCCAATAAATCAGTAGGAAAAGAGAAATAATACAATAGAAAAATAGGAGAAGCTATGAACAGACAGTACATGGAAAAGGAAATTCAGATACACATACAAACGTATATGAAAGAGGCAAAACTTCACTCACAATATAAGAATCCAAACTAAAACTATCATGAAATATCATTCTGTACTTATCAAATTGGCAAAATTCAAAACACTTGTCACCACATTGTGTTGGCGCAAATGTGGGGAATTGGCACTCTCAGACATCACTGGGAAGATGGCACAACATTTTCGTAGGGCAAGGGGAATCAAAATTCCAAAGGCATTTCATGACCTCTGACCCCAAAAATCCACTTCTAGGTACTTATCCTACAGATTTAAGATATATGATATTTATGGCAGTACTGCTGCCATGCACTGCAAAAGATTGAAACTAACCCACATGTACCTCAACAGAGGACTAATAAAACAAATCAAAGTACATCAATGCAATGTCATAATGCAGAGCTGTAAATACATTTAGGTAGTTCTGTATGTCCTAACATGAAATGATCTCCGAGGGAAGTAATATGAAATAAAGATACAGAACTTTTTGTACAGAATGCTACCATTTCCCTTAAAAAAATAATATGTGCTTAGAAATGCAGAGTCTCATTCCAGAAGTTCATCTAAGAAGCTGGTTCCTTTGGGGAAAGAAACTGGGAGACTGAGGTTAGGGTGAGAAGGAGACTCACTTTTGGCTGCACACCCTTGTGAGCCCTTTGGGTTTTATATCGTGTACACGCATTATCGAAAAATAAGTAAATACGTCTGATGCAGCCTGGTCATGTAGGACTGAGAATCCTGAGGTAGGATTACACTTGTTTCAAGGAAACCAAGACTGTGCACACCCTTCCCTCAGCCTCCTTAGCTTATTCCTGGCTGCCTGGCCCGCAGATCGGAAGGAGTGCATTTGTCTCCTCACTGAACCTGGCTTGGCCCCGCTGGGTGAGAGGGGCTGGAGAGGGCTCCTGCCTCCCTCAGAAAACAGGCCAATGTGTCTTCCTGGGAGGGCAACTGCCAAGCCACAGCAAGGCTGCCAATTCTGAAGCCAGCTGCAAAGGAAAGATGAGCCAAGCTGGGCCACAGTGTGAGTGACCGTGAGTTCTAGGAGGTTTCAGAAAGTGCTATGTGACTCCAGTACTGCAGTACTCCAATACTCAAGACCCACCCTGATCATAGGCCTCAGCCATCTCCCCCATCTACTCTGTCTGTCCTTCTCCCTTTCACTTGGTTCTGCCACCAAAGTATCTCCCCAGTTAGAAATTAGTCCATTTACCACGGTTCTGTCTCTAAATAAGATCAGGGCCCACAGGATGAGTGAGGTAGGCTTATCTATCTTTTCCTACTTAATGTGAATTTTCCTTAATGGATGCCCTTCACCCAGCGGGGATCTGTTATGATGTGGTGGATTTGGGAAGAGGCTGCTTCTGGAGCTGAGGCACTTGTGGAGAAGGGACAGGCCTTGTGGCCCATAAGATGGTGGGTTTTGAGCAGCCAGAGGCCAAAATAAACAAGAGAGATAAGTGCATCAACTAAAAGGTGGGTCTGCTAACTTCTCACGGTAGAGGCAGACATGTCTGAGGACAGGGAAATTCCTGCCCTTCAGAGCATGTGTTTCAGAGCTGGGAATGAAGACAAAGAGCCTTTAAGCCACAGTCTCCTGACTGGTCACTTCCCAGCTACTGTGGCAGGTGTTGAAATAGCCCCTCCATCCCACTAGAGTCTGGAGAAAATCATCCTGTGAGGGAATCACAGCAAAGAGAAATTGTTCATTCTAAGCCGTTTATCAGTGGGAGGCCTCAGTCACAGAGCTCCACTCCAGGAGCTGACAACTGCCCCCAAACAGCAAGCATCACCGTGCACGGCCCCCATCGGGAGCAGGAATACCTGACACTGCCAAGGAATCAGTGTGGCCCCCGATGAAGCCACACAGCATGCACTCCTGGAATACTGGGCTGGTACAGCTCCAAACTGGGGTGCCTCCATGAGGGTATGTGTGATGGTTGATTTTACGTGTCTACTTGACTGTGCTATGGGGTACCTGACATTTGACCAAACATTACTCTGGGTGTGTCTGTGAGAGTGTTTTTGGATGATGTTAACATCTGAATCAGTAACTGAGTAAAGTAGATTCCCCTCCCTAACGTTAGTGGGCCTCATGCAGTCGAAGACCCGCAGAGAACAGAAAGGCTGGCCTTTTCTTAAATAAGAGGGAACTCCTCTTGTCTCTCTGTTTAAACTGGGACATTGGTCTTTTCCAGCCTTCAGACCAGGACTGAAATATTGGTGCACACACACGTGCGTGCCTGTCCATGGGCAGTCACTGCTTCAAATTCTTCTGGCTTCCATCATATCTCCCACAGGCATGGGTGCAAAGGAGAAGACAGGATGTGGTTGACCACTACCATGGTACACTGCAAAAATGCTTTCCCTGACTTCAAACATCACCTCCCTTACCAGAGATTCTTACACCCATGAATGCAATGTCCTAATCTGATCAATTAACCTTCCTAATAGACCATAATGTACAAACCTCAGGGCCTACAGGGACCTGGCTGTTAATAAAAATATCTGAAGTGTAAGTGGTGGGACTGTGGCAATACAAAGAGCAGGTAACCCATCAAACACATGCAAATCCAAATTTGTATTAAACAACATGCTGTCGAAATAAAACACACTATTGTGTAGCTTTTGTAGGCCGTAAGCTCCCCATGGCTAGTTACAATGAAAATTAAACTTTCAGATAAAAATAATGACAAACAATAGCATTGTAATTAATAATCAGGAACTTCTCTAAGATAGAAAGAGAGAGAGTGAAACAAAAGTCTTTACAACAATCTCACAAGGGAGGGAAGAAAACTGAGCACAGAGAGGCTACGTAGCTTACCTAAGATCACACAGCTAGTCGTATTAGATTCAGAACTTGAACTTAATTAGTCTGTCAGCAGAGCCGCTGAAATTAAGCTTTTTGTGAATTCAAAAGCTACAAGAGAACTGGGCTCTGTTATATGTGGGCATGATTATTTATGTCTCTGGCTGTATCCCTACAAATTGCCCTGGAGTCTTGAGCACACAAACAGGGATTTCGAATCCCTACAGAGAACCAGTCCCTGTCAAGAAATTCCCTCTTTTATCAGTGGGGTTTGCTTGGTGGATTAGCTGGATAACTGTCTCTGTTCCCTACTCTCTTCAGTGTAGATGAGCACCACAGTAGTGACCAGTAAAAGCCAGTACTTTTCTGATTTGAAAGGCAAGGCTTTGCTATGGCGGGACACTCACATTGCAGAGGCTGTTCTCCACACTGCTGTGTGACCTTGAACAAGTCCCCAGGCCACAAGGGCCTTCACCTGTAAACAGATCAAGCTGGAGGAGATGATCTTTTAAGTTCATCTGGGCCTGTCAGACAAAATTAAAAAAAAAAAAAAACGGTCCTAGGGCTTGTCTTAGTCAATTTAGGTTGCTGTAACAAAATACCATAATCTGGGTGGCTTAAACAGCATTTATTTCTTACAGATCTGGAGGCCGAGAAGTTCAAGATCAAGGTATCAGCAGATTAGGTGTGTGCGGAGGGCCCTCTTTCTGATTTGTAGATGGCCACCTTCTTGCTGTGTCCTCGCAGAGAGGGCTCTGGTCTCTTCTCCTTGTAAGGCCACTAATTCATCATGGGGGCTCCACCTACATGACCTCATCTAAACCTAATTTTCCCTCATCTACAAATACCATCATACTGGGGATCTGGGCTTCAAATTATGAGTTTGGGGCAGGGGGATATACATATTCAGTCCATAGCAGGGCTGATAGATGAGTATAGCTGCTGAAAGTATGTCTTGGAAGAATGTACCATGCTTATCACACACCCTCTTTACAGGCCTCCCTGGCCTTCCTTTCAGTCTGACCACCTGCTTGCTAGCTAATGGCATGTATTGTGATTCTGGGGAACCTCAGTCCTCTCTTCCAAGTCTCCATTCCCAGACCATTGCATAACCTGAGCCTTCACACCCATTCTTCAGGGAGAGTGAGGACTTTGAGCATAAGCCAGAGGGTAACTAGAAACCCCTTTACTCTTGCAGTTCCCAGACTGACCCCCCTAAGGACCTTACATATTCCAGTCTTGTTATTGCACTCATTTGCTAAAAGCCAAATAAAGAACTTGCACCTGAAAAACACTGAAACTTGTATGGTACTCAGAGTTCCAGGGTGTAAAACTGGAGGTTAATCTTATACTCCTGCACAGGGGAAAGAGCTGGGGAACTAGAGAAGTAGCTTTCCAAAGCACACAGCTGGCCCTGGATATCTTCCCAGCTCTGCTGGAGAAGGAAGGGTGGGTCACTCCCCAGGGGCCAGGCAGCCAACGCCTCCCCAGGCAGGGTGTCCAGCCAAAGGAATCCCATAGCCCAAGGTCCCCGGCAGTCCTGAGGCCTGGCATGCAGGTTGAGCAGGATACTGCTGCTGCAGCCTGGAGCCACTACCCACTACCAGCTGGCAGTGGCACTTTAGGCCTTTCCAGGGGGCATGGCTGGTGGCACTCATGACCATACAAACAGCCAGAAGATACGTTTAAGTGACCCGTGATCTAAGTATCTATTACTGCTCAACAAGCCACCCCAAAACCAATGGTATTAAACAATCATTTATTATTACTTCTCATAGGTCTAGTGGTTGAATGGGTTCAGCAAGATGGTTCTCATCCAGGTCCCCCCAAGAAGGAAACTGGGACCTCAACTGAACACCTCCAGCACGGCCTCTCCCTGTGGCCTGGGCTCTCTTGCTTCAGTCTTTATTAAGGTTCTGCTCTGTGATGGGAGATACGGGGTGAACAAGGTGGTTTAGACCATAGTATCCACCTTCTACGAATTCAGTCTCACTTGGGAGATGGCACCTCAAAAATCAAGAAAAACTAAAGAGCCCCAGGAGGGAGCATGAAGCAGGCAGTGTGGGCAAAGAGGGCGAGCTGAGCTGATGTCAGCCAAAATGAAGACTGATCCCCCAAAGGGGACACACTGGGAGTAGGGCACAAATTTATACCATCAGTACTACCTTTGGGGCCATCATTCATCCCACTGCTGTTAGCAAGTCTCTTTTACTGGTGTTTCTTTTGTTCTGTGTTGTTGTCAAACTGGAATGAGTAGAGCAGGTTTGAAAGGATGGAATGAGTAGAGCAGGATGAAAGCAGGGTTTGGCGTCCCTAGGTAGGAATGCAGGGGAAAGATCTAGGATGCACTAATTCCCTGCCCACCTTTAATCATTTATTCTTCTCATGGGAGGTTGAGGTTGACCCACCTGAGGGAGGTGGAACAGCCCAGAGCAGGTATGTGCGATGCAGGGATAAGAGATAACACAAGAGGCCCTGTTTAAGGCATCTGGGGGCTGAAACAGCCCAAGGCGGGGATCTGAGTTAAATCCCTAGACACTATGGGTTGTCACCCAGCTTGGCCAACAAAGCTCATATGATGAGTCCAAAGCACGTGTACTGGCCCAAGAGTGAGAAGCAGCCAAAGGCCAGAGATGGGTGGAAACTGCAGTCAAACAAGGGCTCTACCATGAGCAAGG
This sequence comes from Vicugna pacos, assembly GCF_048564905.1. Classification (NCBI taxonomy): domain Eukaryota; kingdom Metazoa; phylum Chordata; class Mammalia; order Artiodactyla; family Camelidae; genus Vicugna; species Vicugna pacos. The sequence continues at coordinate 47,483,982 of NC_133001.1, forward strand.
GGAGCAGGGTATGGAGTGCCTGTTTTGCCTTCACTAGACTTTAGCCATGTGGTGAGTCAGACTGGTTGTCAAACAGCCTAATCTCTGCTTAAATAACAGCAATGATGGTAAGAACTCATTGTGCCTACAGTGTGGCGGGCACTCTGCTAAGCACTTTCCATACGTATTTCCTTTACTTCTTTTAACAACCCTGTGAGGGGTTATTATGCCCGTCATACAGATGAGAAAACCGAGGCTCAGAGAGGGGAAAGTGTTTGTTTACGAGCAAAAGTTAACTCTGATCAATGGCAGTCAGACTCTGTCCTCACAGGAGCTTTCACTGGGGACCCCACATAATGCCCACAATGCACCTGTGATGTGGTAGTTCTTTCCCTTTTATTCCCAGTGAGAAGACAGAAGACAAGTGACTTGCCTGAGGGTCAGCGGGTAAGTGGCAGAATAGGGATTTTAACTCATCTGAAATCCCTAATCTAAGCTCTTTCCACTGCTCCAAAGGCTCTTAGTTGTGGGGTGTCCTCCCCTGCAGACTCAAATGGCCTGGTACAAAGTTAAGGAGGAAAAGAATGCAAAACAGAGCTCCTCGTAGCCCCAGCCAGGGGGGAAGAAAGCAGATCGTTAACGGAGGTGAAGGGCAGGGCAGGGAGCAATGCTAACCATATGCCATCTCCCATTTTTCACTTAAAAAAAGAAAATCACCTTGTCATTTTTTAAAATTACCTGTCCTGAAGAGGGAGAGGAGCAGGTACTCCAAAGGGCTAGACACCTGCTTTCCTCACCGTCTGCTTCCAATCTGTTATCTGGCCTGGCACATGTCTCCTGTTCCCGGGATGTTTTAAGTGGCCTTCCTAGCTGGGTCCAAAGAAAACATTCATTTTGATTATAGAAAAGAGGCGCATCTGCTAGCCTGGATTTGTGGGAGAGCCCATAATCCCTGCATTTTACCTCCTATTAGCCTTCTTCTCCGGGAAAGAAATGTCCTTCTCTTTAAAGTCGAGGCCATAAAATTGTGACAGCTCGCTTGCAAACAGAGCTGATTCTGGAACATGAAACAGCCCTTCAGATAAAATATACAACTCAGGTGTGGGAGTGAGAGGGCTGGGGTTTTAAAACTGAATCAGCTGTTAGTTACATTTTGTTTTATGGCTCTATCTGGGCAGTTCCCTACTGTAGAGCATCACCAGTTCCAGCATTTTGGACATATTTCCCATTAGCCCTTTATTTGAAATTTTATGCTTCCCCTCATAAAAACCTTCAGCAGATTAATGTGCCTGGGATGTTTATTTATAAGTACAGCTGGTCTCCCTTCAAGTTGCTTTTATGGTTGAGTTGCCTGAGTGTGCCCTCTGTATAGCAGCAGAAGGGTGGGATGGCAACGCAGCAACCAGCATTATCTCAGAGACGAGGAGACACATGGTGGGGGTGGGGATGGGGGTGATGGAGGACACCAGTCAGGCCTCTGAGGTCTGCCATGCAGCACAGCACTTGGGGGACTTCTTTGGCCTGGTGGCAGCCATATGCCTTGGGAATGGGCTACGTGTGGGCGGAGGTATAGACGAAAATTCCACCAGCTGTCCTCATCTCCCAGAGGGACCTACTCTGTAGACACTTCCCTTCAACACACTGAGACTGGCTGGACTTTGTTCAAGGAGGAGCTATTCTCCCTTGAGCTGAAGAGATCAAGCATGACCCAGGTTGCTAGTATTACTCTAATCTTGGATGAACAATCATCATTTCTTTTACAAGATACATGATAATCAAATGTCTCATAAATTTCTAAATTTGTACCATTCTTTCCTCCTTCCTCCTGCTTCATTATTTTTGCACGAAACACAAGCAGTATTGTTATTTTATAAAAGGTCAGGACTTTATCGGGGTTTTGTTTTGTTTTTTGGTGTGTGTGTAATTTTATTAAGGACCACCAGCTCGTATGGTCTTAGTGCACATTTGGCTTCTTAGGTCTCGTTCATCAGTGATGAGTATTCCTCCAGCTTCTGCTATCTTTCCCCAGAATTTGAGGCAAAACTGCCTTCTGTTAGAAAGTTCTGCCTTCTATTGGTGTCATATGTGCCTCTCTCCACATCTCCTATCTAGCGAGTCCTACCCGTGCCCTCTGGGACCACACAGCCTGTTTCCTCTCCTTCTTGCCTTGGAGAGATTTAAGGACCATACCTAGTCCCCCCAAATCATCTTTTCCCAGGCAATATGTCCTGGTGCCCTCCCATGCTCTGACTGAGAATCCAAATGAGTGCTGGCCAAGTTAAGTCTCTCCCATCTTCCTTGGACTAATAGGTTCTTCTGTCAGTGAGACCACTAAGCCCTTGTCACACATGCCAGCCATTATGCAGTACGTAGTCTTGGCAAAGACTGTCTCTGAACTCATGCTTCTGGGCTCCAGGGAGAAATATTTTTTTATCAGTCAGAGGCCTTTCAATTACCCAGACATTATAAGAGGTGCAGACATTGAAACCAAAGAAAGAAAGAAAAAGCTTTATACCAAATGGCAAGAGACTGATATTTGTCTTGCCCTTACTTCCAAAAATGTTTGGTGGTGTCCAATAGCACAAGAAAATGCAATCCAAGTATCAAATATTAAAAATCATTCATGTGGTCTTTGGAGAGACAAATGCCCCATATCTCCCCTCAAAGTCCCTATGAGCCCCTCACTTCCTTGCTATGTGATTGGTGCTCAAAGGCCTTCTGAGTGTTAGGAAACTCTTGCCAGACCCCCAAATCTCAGAGGTCAAAGGAAGCAGGGGAAAAATCAGCTGTGGTCATGGCCTCAGGTCATTTAAGGGAAAAGATGAACAGTTGTTGGCATAAATAATCTCTTTAAAATACTGATGATTTTACCAAATATGTAGCCTTGGGACCTAAAACTTTCCATTACACCCATGGCAAGACAGAAGGCCCTGGGAAGTTGGGAAGAGCAGAGACTCATCCATCAGGCATCTGGGGCCTGGATAATACCACATTTGGGTGCTCAGGGGGCGAAGTCAGTGTGGCCTTTTTGATAAGGTGTCCAGATGATACATGCACTTTCACCAGCTCCACCTACCTTGTTAAGCTCCTGGGTCTAAATCCTTTTTCCCCCCAAACTGGCTGAGCTTACAGATAGAGTTCCTTAGGAGAGAGAAGATCTTGTATAGGAAAAGCCTGGAAGCAAAGCTGGGCTATTTCCCATGCTGGCCATCCCCCTATCAGGCATTCCCAGCAAGAACCAGACTATCCAGACTATTGGAGGGTGAGGGCTCTGACTCAGGGTGAACAGGGAAGACTTCTTCAAGAAGAGGCCCAAGATGGGAGGCAGGGTGGAAGAGGCAGTGCTTACAGAATGGGAACATGGAGAACACTGCCTGTTAGTGGCATATTTGCAGAGGGAGGAATGGACAAATTCACTGTATAAAACTATCTGACAGAAAAAGATATGGGTCCATGTGAACACCTGTGCTTTCCATCGCTAGGCTAACCTCCACAGTGCAGAACTCCCATGCTTAAGAAATCTCTCTGGCCCTTCCAAAGAACTGGAGTCTGTTTTGATCTCTCCTGCCATGCACCAGGGCTCACACCTGCCCTCCCAGCACGGCACAAGACAGCCCCCTCGGAATGCTTGGCTCTGACTTCTGGGGAAGTAAATCCTGGGAGGCATCTCCTTCCAGCTGATATAATCCGAGGACTGGGCTCTTGCCTTAGAGGAAGCAACAGAACTACAGTCCTGTCTCTTGGACTCCAGAAACTGCAGCTCTGGTGCTTTGGAGCCCTGACTAAGGTAGCCTCCACCAAAGTCAGATGATTCAGCCAACTCCGAGGGGGAGGGAGAGGTACTCAGGGAAGCTCTACCCAGAGGACTGGTCAACCACAAGCCTTGCAAAGACAAAGCCTCCTTCCAGTATTGCTTCTGCTTGGAGCTCTACAGCTGACTGTGGATTTCATAGACAGCTTGAATGTAAGGGATTTCGGTGGTTCTCTACCGCATGGCTCTGAATCATAGACTGCTGAGCAGGACAGACTTTTACAGACCATTAAGATTCTTCCCCTGCCACTGAGCAGGACAGAAGTCCAGTCAAACCTCCCTTATAAATGGGAGCCTTTACCAAAGCAAGGAACTCAGAGAGTAAGAGATGGCTTATGCAGAATGTCCCAATGTTCCCACCCTCTCTGAGGCCTCACAGCCTGCCTCATTCAGTCGAAATGCCTCATGCTGCTTGCTGCATGCAGGTCCCCTCAGTGAAGGCAGAGAGGGCTAGCAAATTCTCATGAGGCGGTCACATGCCTGCACACCCACACACCCACACCCACACAAGCACATCTAGCCCAGTGGGTCTTAAGAGCATTCCTACTCCCCCAGCTTCCTTTGAGGGAATTTATTCACTTGCTGAGTAAAGCTACTTGATACATTCTATTTATGATGATGTTAACTGAAACAGGGCCAGGCCTCCCTCCCACAAAAGATTCTGTAACCAATACAGTGTCTGGGAGTCATACCATGTATAGATGTGTAGGGATGTGCGAGCACAGATGAGGGACAGTGGGCAACACGACATGAAGTCCTGAGGGAAACTGGGCTCCACATAGATCTTCGGATTGTGTACATCCTGCATGACACGTCCAAGCCAAATTCTAAGGCTCCCACAACCTTCAAGAGGGTGTGGGCAACAGGCTGGTGGCACAAGGCCAGGAGGAAGGGAAGTGGGGAAAGTGTCTCCCTGGGGTCTGCCAAGAGTGGCTGCCACCCCTGGAAGTAACCCACTCATGCTTTGTGGGGCTCAGGATCCTCCTCATCTTATTGTCTCTCTCCTCCAGGGAGAGGCAACCGGCAGCTCTGGACTCCGTGTCCCATGCAAGGCAGCCTCCTGTGGCACTGTCATCTATGGCAGCCTCCTCACCCCTGATTCAGGTTCGCCCCACCTCGGGCCCCCAGATCTGTCCTCATGACCTTTTCTGTAGCCAGGCCATCCCTGATCTGATTTCATGTAGTCAACTTTTTGAAAATAGGTTGTTGCACAGGTAACAAGATCAGAGGTGGGTTTTTTGCTTGCTTTTATCAAAAAAAAAAAAAGTAACAGGCATGCATGCTATCATCTGTTTAACATGTGCAGGCCATTAGCTTTCTCATTCTATCCCTTCTCACTAGATTTTTTTTTTGAGATTATCTCTAAACTATGTATGACAACTAATGGAACGTGGAGGGAAGTGTTAGCCTCATAGAAGAAGTGGGGAGAAGTAAATGAGGTCCTGAATGAGAAGAGTTTTTTAAGTGACCTCGTGCTGAGCGTGCTGAAATTAACAGTTATTCCCACCAGGGTCCTGCAGTCTGAACCACCATGGGCACTCCTTTCTACCACAAGGGTCTCCTGCCTGGACTTCAAATTCTGCCAGACGAGGTACCTTCTTATCCTGTGAGGCCTTGGGGAAGTCACTGCACCTCACTGGGGCTGAGCCTCATGAGTTCAATGGAGAGACTCCAGAGCTGTCAAAAAGACAACAACTCCGAGTTCCCGTCCAGACTGATGTTCTAGAAATCACTGGTCTTGTTTTGCCCATCGATTCCCTGGGGAGGGCGAGGGCTCCTGTTGGTTCTCAGGCTTAGCCAACTGGGTCTTTCACGTGCTTGAGACCAGATCCAGATGGGGCACATAACATTCACACAAGTGAAAACAGTCACCTTCCTTGCAGGTTTGGGGCTGCAAAAGGTGAAGGGAACTCCATGAATTCTCTAGTTCATGTTTCACTTTAGATTAGAAGAAAAACCGCAGAAAAATAAACCGTGTCAATCAGCCCCGCTGTGTAAACAAGTGACTGATGATAACTTATGAGACAGTGTGCGTTTCTTTACGGAGTGGCCAGCGACAAAGACCCCAAAACAAACCTTCTCTTCTATGGTCATTTGGAAAAGGAACAAGGGAAGCATTTGTTTTACCTCTGGGAGCTGCTACAACCATCCCCTCGCTCCCTGCACAGCCTCTATGCGCATCAAGCCTGAGGCTCTTCTGGTGCGTGCAGCCAGCTCCCCGTCACCAGAGCCTGCAGTGGACTGGGGCAGGGCTCCCACCCTCAGAGGCAGGACTGGGATCTCCTCCTTAGGGCCTGCTGGCTCACAAGGCACCTTTGTGCAAATTGGAAAAAGCCGGCCCCCATCTTTCAGATGCAATTCTGGCTTGGCAGGCAGACAGAGCCTTTGCAAATTAGAAAAAGGTGCCCCTACCTTCAGATCAGTGGTCTGCAAACTTTTTTTATCGAGGGCCAGAAAGTAAATATTTTAGTCTTTGAGGGCCAAAAGGTCTCTGTCACAACTCCTCAAGTCTGCCATTGTCACACAAAAGCAGCCATAGACAACCCATCAACAAGTGGGCAGGGCTGTGTTTCAAAGTGTTCTTATTTATACAAACTGGCAGTGGACGTGATGTGACTCACGGGCTATTGTTTCCCAAACCCTGCTCCAGGTGAATGCAGCCCAGCACCAGGGCTTGGTAAATGGGACATTGACTAAAGCTCATCCAATGCTCTTTTGATCCCTTTGACTGGATCCCCTTGTGCAAAACCTACACAGTCCTATATGGTAGCCCTCCTCTGAGTCCCCATGGTGCTCGGAACCTAAGGGGACAAACTTCTTAGACCTGGAATGGACCACCCCAGTGAATCTTTCTTAGCATCCTTCATCCCCAACTCTCTCCTGCTCCAATAGCCTCCAGATTTGGGGTTCACACAAGTCAGAATGCCAACTCCCTACAGACCCAAAGCCCCTTCCTCATTTCACTGAGTAGCCCCAAGCCAGTGAACTGCACTGGGCATAGCTTTTGAAACCAGACTTCTATTTACTTGAAGAGATAAAGACAAGGTCTGTGAAAACAAGGTCAGCAGAGCCAAATCGCAGGGATTCTCAGATGAGCAAAGCTGCCTGTCTCCTTTGTCTCTTCTTTGGCAAAACACCAATTAACCAATGAATAATTGGTTGTAGTGGAAGATTAAGACAGTTGGCAGAAACAAGTTATTTCTGGACATTTTCCAGTTTTTTTCCAACCAGTCTTCCAATTATAATTAAAATATGACTGTGGCTTCATGCAAACCATGGACAGCCCACAACCTTGCAACATAAGCAAAGTCTACAGAAAACCCATTTCTTCCAGCACCCAAGAGCAGTGGAGGCAGCGGTTCCCAGGAACACTGGTCTGACTTTAAGTGGAATATTCTGTTATATTACTCACCCTTCATTTGACCTTCATAAATATCAAAAACCTTACCATCCTGCATCCTGACATTTAATTCTTTCCTGTCGTCTAATGAGGCCACATTTGGTTAGAAGGTCACTTGTCATTTACAACATCGAGAGAGACATATCATTTTAATGAAGCTCCTAATTCAGAGGGTAATGAAATTGTGGACAAGATTACAACACATGCTGGCCGGGAGACACTGGGGGCCTCGGACATAGCCAGGCCTTTGTGGGATCACACCAAAAGAATGAAAAACAACCGAGGGAGGCTGGCATTCCTGCGTAAGCTGCAGAGTCTGGCCGATGTCACTCTAAATTCAATTATCCAGAAGAAAGTGTGGATTCATGTTAATATATTTTACAAGGTCCTATAATTTATCATCCTTTGTTTTTCTTTATGAATAACAGATTTTCCCTCAGCTAAAAAGCATTCTGGGGGTTGGTTGGATGGGAGAGAGACCAAGAGCCACTTGCTTTTTCTTCGGTGGAATGGAAGGTTGTACGAATTCTTCTCCCTAAGACAGCTTGGCAAGGGTTCAATGGGGAAAACTGCTAGGAAGCCCATGGCAGAGACCTGGATTGCAGATGCACCCACACTTCACAGTGGGAGAGAGAAAAGAGGCAAGAGGAGCGCCTTGCATAGAAAAATGATGGTTCGCAGTGACACCAAGCCCTGCCCCTGCTCACACAAAGTGAGGACACAGCCTTTCTGAGCAGCAAGAGGGACTGTCCACACACCACCTAGCATTCAGCCCAGGTAGCTGAGGCTGCATGTAGGGGTAAGGACTGATGACAAGGATATGGGGCTTTGACCTGCTCCGGGAAGGCAAAACCCTCTCAGATTGCCTGTTCCTGACACACTACTGTATTCAGCCATCATCTCAGAACTCATGTCTCTGGCAGGAACAACTCTTTCCCTAAAGACCTCTGACATCAGTGCTCCCTGTCACACCCACTCCTCGCCAACACAGATCCAGGGGATGACATTTCACCCTGACCTCCTCACACTCCTGAGGTCAATGTTGCCCTCTGGTATGGCCAGGAGATGAAGCACCATGGTGTAGATGATGCAAATCTGGTCCTGTGGAGGCCTTCGTTCTAGGAGCGTGAAGAGAGGCTGTCAGCTCTTTTCTCTGGATGAAGACGTGAAAACAGAGGAGAGCGAGCTCCAGAAAGGGGAGGGGATTCTCCCATTTGAGCTGACGGAGGTCTCCTGGGAAGAAGAAAGGGCTGTACCAGGAAGGGCAGGGGCACACCAGACATACCAAGGGCTGGCCAGGTGAGCTTTTCCCACAGTAATTGGGACACACTGCATTTTCCAAAGATGAAGGTAACAATTTTTGCCACCCACATGCTTTTCTGCAATGTGCTCTTGGCACACTCCCCTCTCTGCCTTGAATCAAGGAGAGCTCTCCACGGCTTTGACAGGCAGAATGTGGTGGTGATGGCACCAGTCCAGCTTGGCTTTCCTGCCTTTGGCATGCTGGTCCTTGGGATGCCCCCTCTGGGAAATCAGCCACCCTGCTGTGAGAAGCCCAAGCCACTTGGAGAGGCCAAATGTAGGTGCTCTGGTAGGATCAACAGCCCTGCTGAGCTCCCAGCTGATGGCCACATCGGCTGCCCGCCACAGAAATGAGCTGTGTCGGATGTGCGGGCTAGCTGAGACTTTAGACAACGTCAGCCCCAGCCACTGTCTGACTGCAATCACATGAGAGATTCCAAGGGGGAAACCATCCAGCTGAGCCTGGTCAACCCACAGACTTCGAGAGATAATAATAAATTGTTGTTCTAAGCCACTAAATTTCAGAGTGGTTTGTTGCATATCGATAGTTAACCAAAATATATGGTAGAGTATGAATACTGACCAAGCAGAATGGACGCTGACTGGCAGTACGGCTGGAGCAGGGCCCTTAGAGACCTCCTGCTGTGCCAGACGTTTACCCTTTAATTCCTGGAGTGTGAGGAAGTCCAGCAATTACTGGGGGAGGGACCAAAGTGGCAGAAGGGCACTCAGGGAGACTGGGGCCGCACACGTTTCAAGATCTTAACAGTTACAGACATAGTCATGAGCACTAGCCGGCACCATTCCTGGCATTCCCCATCCTGAAATTCATCCCTACATCCTTGAGCTGTATCAGATATGGGAATGTAACCTGTGCCACTCCTGGGATCCAAGAGTCTCCTGATAACCCCAGTTTCACATTTTCAGAACCATTTTGTTTCCATGACTGCATTTGATATTTACGATGGTCCTGAGAGGCAGACATCATTGGCTCCCATTTGACAGGTGAGAAAAATCTGTGATCCAGGGAAATTGAGGAGGGACAGAGGCAAGCATAGGAAGTATATTGGTCAGGACATTTTATTTCTAGTTCTGGTTCTGACACCACCTGAGTCTGGGACCTTAAGCCATTGCTGTGACTTCTCAGCACCTCCCCATCTCTAAAGTGAAAGTAAACAGAAAGATGACTTCTGAGGGCACATCTGCCATTACCACTCTTTGACTTTGTGACTTGCCTGAGGTCACCTGGAAGGGAACAGCAGAATCAGGACATGGTCTCAAGGCCCTGACTCCTTGCCCAGTGCTCACTGACTGCCTCCACAGCTGTCTTTCTAAGACATCTCCATGTCAAGACACAATGGGACAGCCCACCCCTACCCCCAGGCCCAGAACAGGGAACTGTTTCCAGGTCTATACCCAGAGAAGAGTATCTCTGCTTGTGCCTCCGGCCCCAGGCCTTCTGTCTGGATATTCAAGGACTAAATCTTCAGAGGATGTTTGGGGATCAGGAGAGAGGAGGATGGAGAGAAAGATGAGGTGGGGGTTCATTGTGAATGCCAGCCAGATCTGCCCAGGCTAGGTCTGAGTAAATCCTGCAGCCACCACACAGGAAGCTGCTAACCAGGGCAGACACTGTCTTATTCAGAGGACCAGGGCCCCCAACCTGACCTAGACCTAAGGCAGCATCAGGAGGTGATGGATCTCTCCTGAGATGTGTGGTTTCCAGGAAAGCATTCCAGAATCTGAAACTGGCTTCAAAGGAATGTGTATCTGCTCACTCCCGCCCTGGCTGGGAACCAGCCCAGGGCACCTTATTCTTATTAAGCTGGAGATGTCTTGGACACTAAGCTTGAAAAATGCACCGAGGATTCTGACACAGATGGGGAATGGTGTGGCTATGCAGAAAACCCCATTGTTGGCAGCCCTAAACTTTCTCTGAAAGATTTTTTGGGCAAGTAATTTAACCCCTTTCTCTCTCACATTTTCCAACTTTGGAATGGAAATGAGAAGTTTTCTTTGTCTTATAACCTTCCTATACCTGTGAGGCTGGATAGAACAGAGTGGGAGCTGAAGCTTCCATTACCTGCTGGAAGGTGCAATATATCAAATACCAGAATCAAATAAGAGGGAGAATCTCCAAGTAGAGAACAAAGAAGAGGGTCCAAAAAGAGATGTCAGAGCAAAAGAGGCCTGAAGTGAGAATTCAGTTGGAGAATCTGGAAAGATCAGGTTGGAATGAGCAAATGGATTCGCATATAAACGTGGACGAATTCCTGAGAGGGCATCAGCAACCCCTGACCTCTGTACCCTGAGTGTGTGTGTAGCGAGCAGGGCGAGAAGGAGGTGGCATCTGGGCCATTAAAGCAACTAGGAAAAGACAGGTTAAGCTTTATTGTTTATTTACTCTCATCTGAACCTGGATGTGAGACTCCCAGTGGGTGCTCCGTCTAGTCATGATTAATTTTAAGTATCTACTTGGCTAGACCACAGTACCCAGATATTTAGTCAAAGCCTAGGCTAGATGTCGCTGTGAAGGTATTTTTTTAGATGACATTAACAATAAAATCAGTAGACACTGAGTAAAGCGGACTGCTCTCTCTATAATGTGCGTGGGCCTTGTTCAATCAGTGGAAGGCCTTAAGAGAAAAAAAGATTGACGTCCCCCAAGAAAGAAATTTTGCTTCCAGACTGCCTTCAGGGCAGCTGCCTTCAGTCTGCAACACTGACTACTCCCCAGGTCTCGAACCTGTTGGCCAAGCCTGCAGGTTTTGGACTTGCCAACCTCCATAATCACACAAGCCAATTCCTTAAAATAAATCTCTCCATATATCTACCTCTACATCTAAATCTGTATCTATAGCTATACATCAGAGGAAAGTGAAAGAGAATTGATTGGGATGATGTCAGACTGGTGATGAAGTGGTCCATGAGCAGATGATGAGAGCTCTGTGGCAGACTTGTTTATCAGCACCTCTGCCTCAGCAAACCCAGAACATGTAGACATTCCTCCAAGGTCTGTTCTCTGCCTTCCTCCCTTCTCACTCTACACATTTTCCCTAGTCGATCTCATCTGCCATCTCTCATTCCTTCAACCATGTCCTCTTCTTGAATGATTCCCAAATCTCTATCACTTGCCTCTAACCTCTCTACTGAGCTCCAAAACTGTTCCCAATTCCTACTAGAAAACCCACCTGAAAGTACCACTGGTACCTCACACTCAACATATATAAACTGAACTAATCATTCCCCACCCACCCCCCAAAAAATCCCTGCTACTCCTCCTGGCGAATAGCATTACCATCTATCCAGTTTCCCAAGCCACTGACATGAGCGTCAAGGACAACTCCTCTCGGCACCTCCCTGCCTCCATCCCATAGTCACTAACTCCTGCTGGTGTTGCCTATTAGGACTTTCCCAGTGATAAAGTTACTGTCCTAATTCAGCACTCATCTCTGGCCTAACTACTCAAACAACTGGTTTCAGTGTTCACATCCACAATCTATCACGAGGATGCCCCAAGCTGCCCACTTCATGTTTACACTCTTGCTGAAAAGCAGCATTTTTATACTTCTCAGAGGTGATGAGAATATACTAGTGTGAACATATCTGGCTCAAGAGTGGCTCCTCCCAGCAACTTGGAAATACATCCTTCTTACACTCTCAGATCTGCTTGGAGCCTTTGGTCAATTTCCCACACTAATCTGGATAGCCTAACCAGTAACTTCTTTCATTCAACTCTACCAGAGAGTCCTCCTGGTTACAAGAATAGAGGCAAAGAAAGATGCCCCAGGTGACCTGGGTGGGCTTCAAGGCACATTTGCTGTGTAATATACCCTCTGGGGAAGTTGGCCTGGACCATCAGCACCTTGGAGAGCTCTGGCTGTGACCTCTGTTGGGGAGCTAACTGGACCACAGTTCCGGATTCTTCTGTGGGTGGTGGCAGGGAAGGAGAGGGTTGATGTTGAACACCTCTTTAACTGGATACCCAGTCCCATGATTTCAGGGATCTGAAAAATATGAATGGCCCTGAAGTCAACCCAGACTTGGGTTTCAGGGGCTACACCTCTGCTCAGATGGTCCACAAGAGGTTGGTGGTTATGATCCTGAGTCATGGCTCAGCCAGTTTAACACTGAAGTTTAGTGCTCCTCAGGGTTCTGTGCTCAGACGGCAGAGGATTCAGTAGCTTTCACAATTTCATTTCAGGTGAATTTCCAATGAAAATACAAGTCACCTTCAAAACTTGCCCCATCTTTCTGGACTACTTCTATTTGTGCTTTGTTTGGTGGAGCCCACCCTGCTGTTCTCATTGTGCATTTTCCAGCATCCTCTGCCTCAGCACCATAGGATGAACTAGGCAGCAAGGACTTCAGGGATGTGGAGGCTTCAGCTGACTCCTGGCTCAATGTGGCAGGGCCTTACCCATTTGGGAGGAGGTGTTGCCTCTGGTCACATGCTCAGGGGACTCTGAGACTAATATGCTGGGTTTGTATCCATAGCTGCTCTTCTTTCTTCCTATTTGACCAGAAGCCTCTAAGGCTGGACTAGATGGAGTGGACCTCCACGTAAAGACAGCTATGTCTGTGCAGTCACAGAAACGGTCTCTGCCCTCTGGAGTTAACACAACTGCTCCTCCACTCGCCTTTGCTCCCCCAGACCTGGCCCTGTGCTGCTGCAGCCCTCACCAACCTGCCGTCTCTGTGTGACAGCTTCCTGAGCCCCTGCAGCTGAGACATCGCAGTCTCTGATTTGTTTACAACGTGTTGCACATTCTTCAGTGTCCCATCCAGTTTTCACAACAGCACAGAGATATAGATGTGCTTTTTTTTTATCCCTGTTTACAAATGAGAAAACCATGGAGAGGTTTGGTGACTTGTCTAGACACCCAGGGCTCCTGACTCCAGTTAATTGCTCTTTATACTTTCTTAAAAACTGCCATCAGACCAGGACCCCACCATAGCGCCCTGAAACACTACAGCGTGGGCTTGTAAGGCTGCCAGTGAAAAAGTAAAAAGAAACAAAACTACTTTTTGAAGACTATACTCATCTGCTTGAGGTTTGTCAAAGTCCATCTGTTACTCTCTGCCTCCAGGGCACAAGCTAAAACTCAGGTCACTGGAAGCTTGTCAACAGCTTCTTCTGAGGTTCTTGAGATTTCCTGGGGATATTTCCACCCCCTCACTCATGAAGGTCAACAAAGGCTCTCAGAGAATAAGCCATCTTTTTTAACAAAAACTCACTGGCAAACATTTTGACCCTCGTTTATTTTGTCAACCTTGCCTTTAACTCTTCACGTACAACCTCTTCAGAAAGATTTGAATCCAATAAATAGAGAGACTTTCAGCTTTGCCCTCATCTCCAAATGCCTGAGAGACATGGCCATACCGGGAAGATGTTCCTAATTAGCCCAGGAAATTTTATGGCATCAGGGGTCCATCACCTACAGCTGTGATCAGCAGCGGCCGTAATGGTGCCCGGGTTGGTCTCAAAGGATAACATTTTCCTTTAAGTTTGATTGCAGCACATCACTCTGTGTTCTATCTTTAGCCATAGTGGACCAGCCAAAACTCAAGGCCACATGGGTACCCTCATACTGAAGACCAATCAGTTTACATTCCTCTCACTCTCTTCCTTCCTGGGTCCCTGCATCTGAGTCAAATGTAACACCATTCAGAAGTAGCAAAAATGTTTTATATACAGACACACCTTACTCTCTAACAAGGAAAAAAAGATTTGTTTTTGTTTGATTACTCCTGAGATCCCATTAGAATTTTGCTTTGCATAATAGATGTGGTCTTGGAGGTGTGAAGGTAAATCATTTTCTGTGCATGTGACTCAAATCCTTTTTGAAATTTGCTCCTTAAAAAAGCTCACCTCTGAGCCTTTTTACAAAGAGAGAATCTCTGTTTCAAGTTGAAGAATTAACTGTCACCTTTATTAGTTAAGAATAGTCAGACCTAGAGAGATCCTTGTCCCAAGGGGCAGAAAACAGTCTCACCTCAAAATGCCCCACAGGATTGAGCTCTTTCTCCCCCTGCTTTTTCCTGGGGCAAAGCAAGTCAGGAAGCCTAGTCTACCCGAGGATCTCAAACTTCTCTTTATCATTTCTCTCACTCTTCTGAGTGATTCTGTCCTATGATTCCAGCCTCTCAGGGCCCTCATGCTTCCCATTCCTGTAGAAATGTCTGTTCTCAAGGAATGCAGGCCACTCTCCCCAACAGGATGATTAGACCCTTATCTCCCTATTCTGGGGTATCAGCATCCTTAACCTCAATTCCAGGGTAAGAGAGTCTCTGTCTCCTGTTTCAAGTTCTCTTGGATGAGCAGGTGGAGAAAGGATGCTGCGGACAGATGAGTCTGGTGGGGACCATTAGCCTACTTTCCCAATAGGCAAGAACAACCCCAGAAAGAGCTGTCTTAAGAGGAGTCACCCTTAAAATGCTCCCTGGAATTGGGTGCTGAGCACCTGCCAGACAGAATCTAAGGTGAGGAATGCAAGGTTGAAGAAGAGACTGTAGCAGCTTCAAGTATCCAACACACTTCAGAACAAGGCTGTTTCTCGCCTTCTTGGGTGAAGAGTGGGAATTTCAAGTTCCCTCTGTGACTCCCATGCTCTCGTCGTGGCTCGCTGGGCAGGTGCCCTCCACGAGCTGGGGTTTCACAGAGGTCCCTCCCACAGCCCGTGGGAGACCCGCTCGGCCAGGAAAAGCAGGGAGTTGGGAAAGGAAGCTGCACAGCTCTTGACACTCAACTCGAACACTTAGAAAATGACCCATCGTCTTTGCCTTAAACTTTTCCATACGCTCCACATTATTAGAATTTCTCCTTAACTACACAAATCATCCTCAGGATCCGGGACAGCTGTACGAGAAAACGTTTTGTTCCCCACCCTTTCCCTTGAGTTCTTATAATGAAAGTGCTTAGTTAACGCAAATTACCAGCTTTGCCTTTTACTTTTCTGACAGATGAACAAACATAGAATCATCATTACGATACAGGCTGGCTAGCCAAATCCACTTCAATTATCTATCACCAGGGCAGAAGTCTCCTGGTGAGACAGGAAGAGATGGAGGGAGATTTCCGGGTTGTGCTGTTAATTCCAGCAAGCAGCCTGTTTCCTGCTCGTCACTGGAATATAAGGAGGCCTCGAATAAAAATCAAACTATAGAGTTGGGATATCTGACTTATTAAAAAGCAAATAACTACAGAAACACTTTTTTACTAGTACAAATTAGGAAGGAGAGGTAGAGGATACAGCTGGAAAACCCCAGGCGTGAGATGCAGGAGACCTAAGTTCCCACCCCAGCCTGGTGCCGATTCCCCGTGTGGCCTTGCCATGGCCTTGCCACATTCCAGGCCTCCTCTGCTGCCCTATCTGGGATGGAGAGGGGTGACTTCAGCGATTTCCCATCACACACTCTGGGCCCTACAACCCCAAAAAGTTACTTTATGGGCTTCAGAAATGTTTTATTTCAAAATTGTGTATTTAAAAATATTTCTAGCCATCGATGAAAGTGTGATTTTAAAAACAAGGATAGCCATTTTTAACCCCGTGCAGACTGATGATAACTTACGTGACCAGGCTAACTCAGTTCTGTGGCAGTCTCAAAACAGAGCCCTCCCCCCCCCACCACCTGTCTGATTAATTGAAGGACATGAAAGACAAACTGTTATAAAATAGCAATCACTTGAATCTATTCATCACTGTGAGCAAGGATTTTCTCCAGACTGTGAAAACAAAATAAAACACATATGTGGATTGGATTATGAAACTGAAATACAGCAAGGAACACCATAACTCCTAATTTCTAACTTTTGTGCTGATCAAAACAGTTTTGTTTTGCTTTTTTATTTGTTATAAGCTTGAAATAATGTAATAAATACATTTGCTGATTTATTTAATGTGATTTAATTAGTTATCATTAATCAATAGTAAGTATTAATATGTTCATAAACAACACTTTGACTGCTTGTGTAGCTTCACGTTCTATATAAAATTTCATTTGGAAAAATAGTTCCAGTCCTTCACAAATTTTGAAAACCACTGGACTAATTATCTCTAATTTTCCTTCCAGCAAGAGGATACTTTATTCAAATCCTTCTCTGGGGATAGGAGAATTGTATGGCTTCAGGAAGTTTCTGGCTTAATCAGAACATTTATAAGAAAAACAAACAAACAAACTTGATTCCCACATCTACAAATTGCCGTGAACAGCTCAACTCCTTCTCTGCGGGGAAGGAATCCTACAGACGCAGGGTGCCAGTTACTGGGCAAGATTTGGATTCTACCCTGTGGATCTCACAGCCTAGTTGCAGAGACTTGCCTGTAGATGACTGACAGTGAGATAGAGTGAGGTCAGGGAGCAGGAAGGAGCCTCACACTGTCTGACCATCTACTCTGTGCCAAGCTCTGGAGCCGGCATTACACGTCATTTAATTTATTCTTTTTTTTGCTACTAAAAACTCTTTGCAATATTTTCCCCTCATACAGATGAGAAAATGGAGGTAGATACCCTGGAAGTGAGTGGCAAAAGCAGGTCTCAGCTCTTCACCACTCCCCACACCCTAAAACAAGCTAAGCTCCCGGTGGGCGGTGAACAGCATCGCCAGCTCCCCGGTGTGGGGTTCCAGAGACAAGGGTCATTCATGCAGACCACAGAGATCAGGGAAGGCTGCAGGGAGGAGGTGGCATGCTGGATCTTGAAGGATGAGGAGAAATTCTCAGGAAGCAGAGAAAGTAAGTTTCTCAAGCAGAGATAGTGCAAGAAAAGCACACAGAGAAATGTTTCAGGAGACCGGCTGTTCCAGTGGCAAAGAACATCTTGTGTGGCAGGAATGAGACGGGTGGGTGAGAACACAGGGATGGAGTAGGCAGGGTGACACCCTTTGCCCTCCCAGCCGCATCTCCTACCACCCTGGCACAGGACCCTGTCTGCCAGTGATTCAGACTACCCTCAGTATCTTTATGCCCCCTCCTCCATATACCTGGCAAGCTCTTCAAACCCCACTTCTGCCTGGGGAAGTCTTTCCTGGCCTTCCAGAATTCTGCCAAATCCCACCTGCTAGATGCAGCTACTCCTGATCCCCTCAACCAGATGCAAACTCTGAACACCCAGAGTTCTTTTTCATTTGTTCAAGGCTTCAATGGGTGAACAGGCAAGAAACATTTTCTGGGATAGTTACCAAAATGGAGGCTCAGTAACACCTTTATGCTGACTTCACATTTCAACAGGACCATCATCAACCCCCTCCCCCCCAGCCCCTGCCCTTTTAGCTCCAGACACCGGACTCTGCCCCCTACCCCTCAGAGCTGTGATGCTGGACGTGGCTCTGGGTGGGGTGTGAAGCTCCAGAACATCTGTTCTCCCTGTGGCCAAGGTCCTAGCACCTAGGAGGTGCTCAGAAGTATTTGTTGAACCCAACTGAACTCTAGTCCCTGCTTCTCCCAGCTCTATCCCACGACTTTGCCTCATACATCTTTTCAAGTAACTTGGAAACTTCTGACTACGATCATATTAGTAACTTGACTGTCATCTTCAGATTAAGCATAACCTTCAAATTTTTCCCAACAACAACAATAAAATTGGCAGCAATAAAATTCCTTTTTTGCTGCCACTGTTTCTAGACCATTATCCACAGACTTCAGTCTGTGTTCAAGGACCAGCTCAGACCACACAGTAGGGCTGCACAGCAGTGCTGCACACACAGAATCATCCCCACCTGTGGCTTCTGTGATTCCCTCCATTCCCTGCCCCCACACCTCCCAGCCTCTGGGCATCTACCCTCGTGAGAAACCTGCAGACCGAAAGGCTGTTCCAGACCTCTTAAACCAAATAAATTCAGTCTCACTGGCCAACTGTCTTGCATGAGCTCTGTCCCAAAATGGGGGACAGAGCGCAGAGTAACTTCTCTCAGATCGCCACAGCCTGGCAGAGAACTGGGCACTCAGAAAGTGCTCAAGACAGCCTCATCCTCCAAGCTCTATTTCTTGTGCAGATGTGGAGCCGGGACCGAGAACTCTCTTCCTCTGGCCCCAAGGGGAGCATTCAGAGCAGCCCTCTAAAACAAAGCCTGGCCTTGGTGGCCAGCTCGGCATGCACAGAACATCAAATGGCCGGACATGAAAGGGCTGAGGATGCTGCTTGCCGGAGAGGCACTTAGCCCGAAAAACCTGAAACCATCCACTTGACTGAGGGCCGCTAACCACAGCCTCTATGAATGATTAATGATTATGGCCAGAGCTTATTGCAAACAGGCATGTGACAGCAGAGCCACTACCCTCCCGCAGGACCTGCCGGCGTGATTGATGAGCCACCATGGGGTGCAGAGAGGCTGTAGGGGGGAATGAGCCAGCTCAGGCTGCAGCCACCAGGCAGCACCCATCAGTGCCTGTGTTCTGGGTGGCTGGCTTACCTCGTGTATGGCACCCAAGACAGCCAGCTCTGAGTATCTACCCTGGGCCATGTTGGGAGGGTGCAGGAGGCCTGGGCTAAACTCTAATGAGGAGAGAGGTGCTGAAATGAATGAGATGTGGCCTTTGGTCCTGCAGGAGTTCCTACGCAGGGCGGTGCATTAAGCAGTATAACTCTAGTTCCAGAACTAGCAAGAGTGTACAGGATGCTTTGAGAGACAGCTAAGTGCTCTGTGTGGACAAAGGGGTCTGCAGAAATGGGCTACCTGGCCTCAGATGCCTCCCTCTCCCTTCCCTGCCACCCACCATCACTGCCGCCAGCCAGAGACACCTGTCCCCCATCCCTGTATCATTCTACTCCAGGATGTGGGAAGGAGAGAAGAGGGTGGCTGACATGAAGTCTCTGCTCTCAGGCTTCTCTGTCCTTTCCCAGAAAGGTCAGTTAGTCCTGTGTCCTCACGCTGCCTCCCTCCTCCCAATGTGTACCCTCTAGAACGGCTGAACCAGGGTTTCTGACTCTGATCCTTCAGATTCACTGAGCACAGATTGTGGAGGTTGGAGAAGGCACAGCCCCACTTCCAGGAGTTTAGTCTCAGTGAGACAAGCTTCCCTTGTGAAACAAGCATAGACAGAACAAAGCACAGCTCCCAAGTGTGCTACCAAGATAGAGGGAGGAAAGGGAGAGTGACACAGGGTTGAAAGGCTGTAGGGGGGGGCCAGGAAGGCTGAGAAGAGCCCTCGAGGCCCCCTTGAGCTGCAGGCCACTGTCCAGTCCAGGTTACCAAAGTTTCCAAGGTCACCACCTTCCACCTGGGTCTCCAGAGGTACCTCTGAGTGGCCCTGAGGCAGTGACAGCGGCAAGCAAGCTCAGCAAGGACCCAGGACCTGGCACAGGCCTGGGGCTCTGAGACGACCCAGGGAGCCAGCCAGGAGCCGGGGGACGACCCCTGTGGCCGATCTGCAGACTCTGGCTCCGTTTCATCTTAATACACTCCTGTATGTACCTGACATTGGATACTCGTCCTAGAGCATGCAAATCTAATAAATTCTTGGCTCCTGCAAGTTTCTTTAAAAAATATAAAAGAGGATCATATATAAAGAAGTTGATTAATATACACCCTGCTAAAACAGCCTGGAACATCTGTGTATTAAGTTCATTTATTAAATTACACCAATCTGTATTTTAATGAGTGAAAGATACAGTACTTATTCTGTCATCCATCAAAATAAACTCAGGAAATACTTAACATTATAATCATTTTTCTTGTTTGAACACGAGTTATGAAATATGAATCCCACACTAAGAATGCTGAACTTGCCATCATGATCAAATATGTTTTCACAGGTGCAGCAAATATTCAGTTTTCATTTCTTTCTCCAACTGTTGAAAATATAAACCATGTTTTCTAGTTCTTAGCTGGGTAACACTGCCTTCCCTCCACATGGCAGCCATTATTACAGACTTATTACCCCACCGTCTTTCTTTCCCCAAACACACTTCTCCTAAGTTGCTTAGTAATGAAAACACAGGCTTCTGTGAGGCCCTCACAGCACAAGCTCTTCCCCCATGGGGCTCTCTTCGCTCAGGCTGGGCACTGTCCCCTTGTCCTCCTTCCTGGTGGCACCTATATCCACCAGGTTAGAGCCCGAGTTTCAAAAGCTATTTGAAGCAAATAGTGCATTTAGTAGAAACACAAAAGGCAGCTGGGCCTTAGCTTCACTGTTGAGCTCCCCCAGGCCGTGGGGTTTCCATGCCCACTCCCCTTCCACCCATCCAGAAACAACTCCATCAGACGAGGGGCAACTTTAACCCAGGCTGAAGCCCTAGGAGTGAGTCCAGCCTTTACCTATATTCAGCTAACTTTGAACCAGAAGTCCCAGGACACCTGGAGCACTGCAGTCAGTTTCCAGGAGCCGAGGAGAGCTGATTCCTCTGCCCAGTGGTGAGTGGAAGCTCACTGGGGCACAGGAGTCAAGAGGAAGGTCCCAGCTGGGTAAGCTGCTGAGCGGAATCACAGGATGCACTGATGAAACCAAATCACCAGCTGGCTGGGCTTCTGCCTGCTTAACCCCTCAGTGGCTCCCCACTGCCAGAGTCGCACTTTGGCTACAAGGTCCACGCCTATCTCTTCCATCTCATTCCTGGCCACCCCAGTCCCCCAACACACACACAACACCCACTGTTCTCTCCAGCCCTCCTGAACTACCACCTGCTGGTACTCAAACCTTCTGCGCTCTCCCCGACCCCAGGCTCTCGCCCATGCATTCCCTCTGCCTGGGATAGCCCTCTCTGTGCTCCCTTTACTTCACCTGGTTAATTACTTAATTTTGATTTCCAGCTCCACCTGTTGGGAAAGCACAGTGGGAGGAGTCACTCATATTGAACACTAGTCCTAGTGAGGGAAACCTCACAGGGAGGGATTGCCCCTAAGGAAAGAATGGGAAGGCTTTCAAGGCAAGGGGAACCTTGAGCAAATGCATGGGGGTGTGGAAGCCCTAGGCCATTCTGGGGATGGAGGAGAGACAAAGGCTAGATGGGAGGGTTGTGGGACCCGGGATGAGAATTTGGGGACAGCTCAAGGAGGATCTCGTATGCTGGGCTAAGGGACTTAATGCTATGGGAAATAAGAAGCTTCTCTTTTTTTTTAATCTCTCACCCTTATTCTTGGCAGATTTAAAAACAAACAAACAAACACACACACAAAATTCAGGTCCAGGGTTGTGGACGATTAGACATGTAAAACAACAAATGTAGCCTTTTTAGAGAAGTATAATCCAAAAACAACCTTAATAGTATCAAAAAAGAATTCCTTTTCATGTTTCTCAAATGTTTACACCTAAGAGCTCACCATTCTAAACAACTAAACTATATATAACCTTCCTTTTTTGGGTGAGGAACATTTATATTTTTAATCCATCATATAAAGCTAAAAGAACCCCAGGCAATTATGTTCCCTGGATGACCAAAATACTAATAAAAGTGAGGGACTTTTGAAAAGTTTTGAAAATTCAAGAGATATGTCTAGATTTGTGTTTAAGAAATAAAGACTACTCAGGATTCAGAATAAAGAATAGGCATACAGGAGAGCCTGGAGCCGGCAGGGGCTGGCAGGATATGGCTAGAGTAATTAACAGAGGCAGGGGTATTGAGCTGGAGTGAAGGCGATGGCAGGGAGCCTCCACCCCACACAGCCACAAAAGCACGTGGCAGGTGTTCAGGAGGACTTCCTGAGAATGTCATTGATTGCCAGGCTCCTAGGAAGCACAGGTGAAGGCACCTGCTCTTCTGTGTCCAAGGAACCCCCAATCTCCCCAACCTGATCTTATCCTAGGCCCTGGGTCTGTTTGCCCCTGGCCTGCAGACCTGCTGATTCTTGCAGGGTGCCAGCCTAGGGAGGTACCAGCCTAAATCCTCCTTCTTCCCTCCTCCACCCAACACTCAGAACCAACTAAGCCCTGAAACCTGAAACAGCCTCCTCCTGGGATGAAGTTTAGAAACCCCACAGAAAGATGAGAGAAACTTGTAACTAGGTAATTCACAGAAAGGAAAACTCACTAGCTCATTCCCAACGTGATTTTGGAGCCATCAACAGATCTGGTACAGGCACTGACCAATCAGAAAAGACTGTCTAAATCACTGGGGAAGGGAGGTTCCCTGTGGTGCTAGGCACCTTGTGGACACTGGATTACAGGGTGGTAGGGGGGTCTCAGTGAGGGGCTGGGTTGGTGTGGCCAGGTGGGAGGGAGAATTTGGGGCCTTCAGCAGCAGCTAGCATAACATCTAGTTCCCACTGGCTTCCTATCTAGTTCCTTCTAGTTCCTATCAGCCTCACTAATGAGCACATGAAGACATTTCCAAGCTCACCAGTAATCAAGGAAATGCAAATCAAAGTAGCGATGAGATACCACATTCACAAGTCACACTGTCAGGGAGATGTGTGCTCATATGCCTCTGCCAGGAAGGACTTGCTGCCCACCTGCAAGGAGTGCGGCTGACAGCCTCATTCAGGGTGGGCCTTGGCTGCAGGGGGAAAAATGGGGTATAAAGGCCTGGCCAGCTCAACCCAAGGTGGGCCACTGTCCAACAACATTCACTCCAGAGCTCCTCACAGGCTCCGTCAAGACTTCCCGAGGATTCGTCTGGCCTGCATCACATTCGACTTCTTCCTCTACCCCATCCAACTTCCTCTTCCATCCCTTCATAGGTCTTGATCCCCAGTAAACATCATCTTGGTCACCCAGCTGCATCGTGGTGCCTGCTGGAGAAGTCAGCCCGCAACATGAGGAAAGTCAACTCCCACACACTGCTGGCGGGAGAAATCTGACAATACCTGAAGTTAAGTGTATCTACCCCTAAACCTCAGCAATCCCACGCCTGAGTGTCTACCCCCAGAGAGCCTCAATCCCCCATCCCACCCATCCCCAGGGAGAGGGGGCTGAGGATGGCCAGCCCAGCGATGTTTCTGGTGGCAGGCAGGTTATGGCCAATGGAGCTGTCTGTCACCAAGGAAACGACTGTGTAATGTAGGGAAGGCCCAGCCTGGGATTCTATGCAACTGAAATGTGTTTACACAGGGCAACTCATGGAGTTCTCAAACACAACGTTGAGAAAAAAACGAAGCAGAACCTAAGAAGAGAATCCTTGAGGGCAACTAGGTGGCTTGGGTAGTGATCACAAGAAGCACTGGTAGGCATGTGGGGAGGTGAGAGATGGATGAAGGAAAGGGAAGGATGGAAAGAGTTGGTTAATGAGCAGGGGACCTCTGCGGGCAGCTGGGGCTCCATTGTGCTGGGAGCCTCTAGGCACCTGCCTTGAGCATGCATCAGAGTTGTAAGAAAGCCAGGTGGAATCATCATTGATGGAGGGCTGCCCCCAGGGACAATGGGAGCTCTGCACTTCCAGCCTGCCCCACTCTCACAACAGAGAAAGCCCTCAAAAAAGGCACAGGAGCATGCAATAAACAGCGTCACGAATATGGCGGGGCACTGAGAGCAAGTGCTGCAAGAAGACACAGCAAGATCTAGAGCACAGTAACTTATGCAAAGTAAAAGCCCACCATATATTTTAATTGACTTGAAATACATCTAAGTCAAAGGATGTAAGGTGGTTTGGAAGTCTGTGCATTAAACACGCTAGAGTGCCATCCTCACCACCTACTATTCAGTTTGCTGGTGAAAGAGGGATTCCCCTGACACTGGACAGGTGAGATTTTCATCAGTCACATACACTCACAGTCACCACTCACCATGCAGGACCACACGGCGCTGCACTCGGGAGCGGACAGAACCAGAGGGACGGGGGCGGGGGGGCAGGCTTTGTGGTAACAGGAGGGTGAGTGCTTCCTGGTCCCTGAAGGAAGATGCGATTGGCTTGCTTGAAAAATTCCACACGCTGGCAGGGAAGTAAAACCCGTTAGGTCGAGGACCCGGTGGATGTGGCTCGTCCAGCTGACAGGGGAACAAGGCAAGGGGTAGGGGGTGGGGATAGTACTTCCTGCTAGGTAGGGGCATATCTGATGAGAGCTGGGAACTCACAGCTAGGCCTTTGGGGGTCTAGGGAGGCTCAGAGGTATCCAGGAAACACATGGCATGTCAGGCCTTCCAATACAAGTGGGTTCCAGCGGAGACAGAGAATGAGATAGAGATGGAGAAAAAATAAAACAGAACAAGACAGGCCTTGATGTCAGTGCGACATGAACTGGGGCACATGTATACCTCAGTTCTGTACACTTGAGGCCCTCAGGGAAAGAATCTTTAAAAAAAAAAACAACAAGGAGTGAGAAAGAATGAGGTTCAGACTTGGGGGAAGGGATGGACTAGGCTCTCAAAGGCAGCCAGGCTGCAGGCCAGGGGTCTGTGTCCTCAGCAGAACAGAAAATGCTATTTGTTACAAAATGTCCTGGGAGCGATCGCCCATTGAGATAGCAAGAAGAGAGGGAAATAAAACTTCAAACAGGGTTTAATGGCTGAGCTAAGCCGATTGGGCGGCGAGGCAGGCTGCTCTGTGTGTGAGCAGAGTGGGGAGAGGAGGCGGTCGGCTGAGGGCTGCAGCATGGCTAAAACTTGTTTCTCTGTCACTCAAACACTTTCTCCAGGAAAAATGTTAAAATTACCTTCTGGAGTCCACAGGGAGAAATGTGAAGACCTGGGCACCTAATAAAATATAATGAGGCAGGTTGTAATCATGACATCAAGACTTTCCAGAAACTTCCATAGGGACAGGCTGAGATCAGCTGCTGCAGAATGTCCCAGGCCTGCCTCACTGGCGTGTGTGGGGTGAGGACAGAAGCAGTTGGGACCTGCCGGGAAGTCCACGCACGCTCTGAACTGTCGCATCACCCGTCTGAACTCCAGCAGGAAACCAAGTTCAAGCCCGCTGCACCCACAGATCTAACATCTCCAAATCTAAGCCGGCTTTTCTACCCCTCAGCCAGAGATAAATGACCCCTGTTTCCACCTGCCTCTTTCAGACATGCCGAGGAGTATCCTGGGCTAGAAGGCCCTCCAAGCCTTAGAAGTCTTTCTGTGCAGACCTGAGGGGTAGCAGTCAGCACTTTCCTCTCTCCCTCTTCCTCCTTCTTTCTCTCCCTCTCTCTCTCTCTCTGTCTCTGTCTCTGTCTCTCTCTCTCACACACACACACACACACACACACACACACACAAATACGTGCACGTGCATGTGCCCAGTAGCCTAGGAATCCCTCACAGCATATACACTTGCCTTAGCAGGCACAGTGGAGAGAGACCCAGGAGACCTGAAATCTGGAAGAGGTTTAAGTTCTAGTCCCACACGCACTGCTGTGGCCTTGGGAAAGTCACTAGGAAACTCCCTGTGTTGCGGCCTTGGGCAAGGCATGTCTCTTCTGGGGCTCTATCCTGTGAGAATGACAACAAACGAGAATAAGGTTTGCCTTGCTTATCTCTTCCAACTGGGTGAAAAATCAGATGAGGTAATGGATAAAAACCAAGAACCTGGAAGCATGCAGCCCTGGGCAAGCATGGTACAGGCCACAACCGCAACCTCCTCTGTGCTGACTCCTTATGGAAGCTGGGCAGGAACAGTCCTGCTGTTGATTCGGACGGGAGCTGGAAGTCACTCCTGCAGCTCTCAGCAGACTGCTGCCACCCTGCCCATCCACGTGGCCCATTTTTCCCTCAGACGACACTTCCACCCACGTGGAAGTGCCACGTGACCCACGTGACCCACATGCCATCGCTGATCCCCCTGCCACTGGGGCTGACAAGCATTTGTCCTGCTCTTGGCTTTGAGGAGGGAGCCACAGCGAAGCTCATGGCTGCTTCCTGAGCCACTGACCAGCCCTGTGGTGTTCCCGTCCACAGGACACGCAGATTACTCCATAAAACAAAACCGGCTTTGAAATCAACTCTCAAGCCTGCTCTCTGGAAGTGACTCAGTTAATTGTTTTTTTCCTGCAGTGTCACAGACAGAACTCAGACTTAAGTGTGTCCCTCCTGAAATATGCAGCTCCGGACTGTTTCTCCCACATAGGCAGCAAAATGCCAAGGCCAAGGGACCAGAGTCTGATCCTACTTAATTCTAGCCCAGCAGTTCTCAAAGTGCAGTCCATGGAGCCCTGGGGTCCCCAAGGACTTTCAAGACAACTTTCATAATGATGCCAAGATAGTCTTTGCCTTCTTCTGTGCTGACGTTTGTCTTGATAGTGCAATGGCAGTGGTGTGTAAAACCTCTGGTGCCTCAGCATGAACGTGGACAGTGGTACCAAAATGCCCTAGTGGTCACTATACTCTTTACCTACTCACACTCTCCAAAACAACAGCTTTGATTAAGAATATTCTTGAAAGATCTGCTCCTGTGCTGTCTAACCAGTAGCCCTCTGTGGCTCATTACACACCTGTGTCCAGTCTGAGTCTCTGAATTGAGAAGGACTGAGAGTGAAAAATACACACCAAGTGTTGCAGACTTGGCACCAGAAAAAATGCAAAACACCTCAATAATGATTTCACATCAATTATATGTTGAAATAATATTGTGGGCATACTGGATTAAGTAAAATATATTTTAAAAGAAGGTTCTTGATGAAGCAGTAAAAATTATTAATTCTCTTAAAGCTGATCTCTTCAATATTCCATGTGATTAAGTGGGAGGTGCTCATCAAGCACATTTGCTCTGCCCCGGAGTACCGTGGTTGGCTCAAGAGGAAGCACTTGGGCCCTTGTGTGAGCTGCAAGCTGAGTAAGCTTTTTTTCCCCCATAGAGCATCACTTTTCCTTGACAGAAAAACCGACTACAGTTACTCAAATTTGGTTACTTGGCAAGATATTTTCTTGAAAATGAACGAAACCATTTCAAGGAGAACTCACAGCTTTTGTTGCCAATGATAAAATGCAAGCTTTTAAATGAAAATGGAACATTTGGAAAACCTGTGTCTGCCATTAGGCACTTGACAGCTTTCCAATACTTAAACACCTTTCTGGGGAGATGGGCTGTGATATTAATGAATGTGATTTTTGATACTGTGTAAAGAAATGTCTCAGTCAAACATTTGGAGGATTGGCATAACTCAGCTAACCGATGTTTTCAAAATGACCAGTGTAGTATGTTACAAAATCACGCATGTGTAAAGATTCTATTCAAAGGCCAAGACAGACCAATGGAATAGTGTAACGGAGAACAAAAGTTAGTTAATGTGATTTCGGATTCCACATTGTCAGTAGCTTTCAAAAAACCACCACTGGTTGAGTTTTGGTGTAGAATCACTGAAGAATATCCACAATTATCTGAAAAGGTTATTAAAATACTCCTCCCTTTCCCAATAATATGTCTGTGCAAGGCTGAATTTTTTTCATTAATTCAACCTGAACAATGTATCTCAAAAGTCTGAATGTGGAAGCAGATGTGAGAACTGAACAATCTTCTATATAGCCACATTTTAAAAGCATTTGCAAAAATGTAAAACAATGCCACTCTTCTCACTTACTGTTTTAGAAAATAGAATTACTTTTCATAAAAATATGCTATTTTTGTTAACACATAATTTGTGATTGGTATTTTTAGTGAATTAATCATTTTTAGTTTCTCAGTTTTAATTTCTGATATGGTAAATATTGACAGATAAAACTCACATAAGTAAAAATCTTTGGGGTCCACACTAATTTTGAACTGTATAAAGGGCTCCTGGGACCAAAATGTTTGAGAACTGCTACTCTAGAGGAATGTTGTCATGGCATTTACTTATTCATCAAATATATTGAGCTTCTCTTGCAGAGTAGGTTCTAGGTTGAATGTTGAGGAAATGGAAATGAAGACACAGACCTCCCCTGAGGAAGCTCACAGTGTGATAAAGAAAAACAGCTACTTGTGATACAAAAGAATAAACCTAACAATCAAAGCAAGCTCTGGGAAAATTCTGTCACCCAGCTTGGGTAAATGAAGATGACTTCCCAGTGGAAGTGATGCGATAGGCCTGGGTCATAAAGGATGAGATTATGCAGACAGAAAACACAGGCTCCAATGAGCCACAGGAGGACAAGGGAAGAGATTATTTCATTCGGCCAGGTTTATGAAGACAGTGGGAAACAATGAAAAGTTCAATCAGAAAAAAACATGGTCAGATTTGCATTTTTTCTTTTTAAATCATTCTGTCAACAACAGAAACACACTCGATTTTTAAAAGGGCAAAGGACTTGAGTAGACATTTCTCCCAGGAAGATATACAAATGGCTAATAAGTAGATAAAAAGATGCTCAACATCACAAGTCATTAGGGAAGCGCTAATCAAAAACCACACTGAGACACCACCTCACACCCACTACTGTACATAAAAAAAATACCAAGACAAAACCAGAAAATAATAAGTGTTGGTGAAGAGATGGAGATATTGGAATCCAAGGTCAACTGCTGTATGATTTCACTAATGTGACATATCTAAAGTGGTTAAATTCAGAGAGACAGAAAGTAGAATGGTGGTTGCCAGGGCTGGGAGGAGGGAAGAGTAGGGAGTTTTTGCTGAATGGTGTTAAAAGATAAACTGAGACATATTAAACATTTTAAGAGTTCATTTGAGCAAAAAACAGTTCAAATCAGGCAGTGTCAAACCGAAAGTGGTTAAGAGCTAAGGAAAGAAATGTTTAAAGACAAGTGGAAGGCGAGGAAATTATTTGATTGGCTAGAGCTGAAGTGTTCGCTTTATTTGAGAAAGCCTAGTTGACTGTTTGGATTGGTTGTCCTTAGGCTGGGATTTCTTAACCTTGAGGCAATACAGGCTTAAGTTTGGGTTTGCTTACATCAGCTACTTAGAGTATTAAAGACATCTCAGTCTAATGATGCCTTGTTTAACTGGTTTATCAATGGTTACAAAGCTTTAGTTTTGCCATAAGTAAAGATTTCTGGAGGTGAATAGTAGTGATAGTTGCACAACAATGTGAATGTAATTAATGCCACTGAACTGTATACCATCTGGGTGCTCCTGAATTATATCCTTTTATAGTAGATTGGAAATCTTGTAAGTAAAATGTTGCTCTGCATTCTATGAGCCACTCTTGCAAATTAATCAAACTGGGGGAGGTCATGGGACCCTGATTTATAGTCAGTAGGTCAGAAGGACAGGTGATAAACTGGGTTTGCCACTGGCATCTTAAGTGAGAAGGGATGGGGTCGGGAAGCAGTCTAATAGGGCTGAGCCCTCAACCTGTGGAATCTGATGCTATCTCTGGGGAGATAGTGTCAGAACAGAGTTGAACTGTAGGACACCCAGCTGGTACCTGGAAAATGACTTGATGCTCTGTGGGAAACCTCCTTACATTAGAAACTGAGCCTCAAAACCATTTTAGGAGGAATTGAGGATGATCTGCAGGGTTCTATTTCCAGCGATAAAGACATAGTATCTCCAATAACTGGTAAAAGAAAGTGATTTAGGGGATAAGATAATGAAGATTTGCTTATGTTAATATTGAGATGCCCATCTGAGTAGTTATATCCAACAGGCAATTGAAGTCTAAAGCTCAGAGAAGTATGGGCTGGAAACAGAAAAATCATCAGTGTAGGTGGTAGCCAAAACTACAGGAGTGGATGAGGTTGTCCAGAATGTGTATATATTGTCAGAAGAGAAGACAGCCTGAGTCAGAACTCTAGGAAGCAAAAGACTTGAGGAAGTTGGGCTCCTGAAGATGATCTAAGAAGGAAAAAAACCAAGATTTCCCAAAACAAATCAAGAGAATGAGGTGTCATGAATGAAACAGAGCATCATGAATGAGGGAGCGAGGAATGTTGTCAAATGCAGCAGCAAAGTCCAGTAAGGTAAGGGCTAAACATTGTTGATTGGTTTGGAAATTAGAAAATTAATGGTGACCTTAGCAAGAACGGTTTTAGTAAGTTGGTAAAAGTCAGACTGCAGTAGATTAAGAAATTCTTGGGAAGTGAAGAAACGGAGGGTGTTAGCAATCCTTGGAAACAGTTGAATGAGAAGTTGGAAAGATTGGATGCTAATTAAAGTAGTCAGAATGTGAATAGAGGGCTTTAGGGTTGTTGATTTTTATGGAGTTTTGTTGGTTTAAGATAGGAGAAATGGGCATGTTTATAGACTGAGGAAAAAGAGCCAATAGAGAGGGAAAGAAAGAAGAACCAGCACTGCACTTGATTTTAGAAGCAAAGGGAAGGAATGAGATACAGACAGCAAGTGGAGGTGCTGCTCCAGCCTGGGCAGCCAGTGGGGGTGGGTGCAGAGGCCTTTGTAAAGAGTCAAGAGCAGGGAGATGGAATAGCTCAGAACCCATGGCCTCATTTTCTTAAAAAAAAAAAGTGTCATATATTTAAAGTCATAAAGGAAGGAATTGTTAAGGGCGTTTTGAGAACAATAAAGGGTTGGAATAGTTACCTTGGGTAACACAAATCAAAGCCAAAGTGTCGAAGCCCCATTAAAATCAGAGGTCCTGAGACAGATCCAAGAGGAAAACACAGACTTCCTCCACTGCAACCACACAAAGCACATCTGCCTGTATCTGAAGGGACAGAAGAATGCTCTTGGCAAGCCAGGTGTCACTAGGACAGCACAGCTAGGACAACACAGCCAGTGCTAGTGAATCCGCGGAAATGTTCATTTATGATCAATGCAGGCCCGCAGGCCGGGAGGCGGGGGCGGGCAGGTGGTGGTACCGATCCGAGAAGCGCTGGCACATCTTTCTACTCGTCTTCACTAGGAAGCCACTGCAGAGCTGACTAACATAGGCTCCCTGAGTCTCACTTTCCTCATCTGATAAATGTTGATAATAAACCCTATCTCATACATTTGCTGTGTTAATGAGAAAATATTTCTAAGGCATATGGTACCTAGTAAGTATTAAATAAACAGCAGGTATACTCTTCATCATCATCATTATCATCAAAGTAAGTAACTATGGCTGACTGGGTTCCACAGCCCAGGCACAGACCCATTCATAAAAAGTGCGTTTCACAATCCCAGGCACGCTCAGCTGCCCCTTTCCTCCTGATGTTCCTCTCCTCTCTCCTTTTCCCTAGAAGGCTAATCGTCTGCAAAGTGAATCCAATCATTAGATGCCCTGCTTCATTTCACAGAAGGAGCAGGGAAAGAAAGAAGTGAAGGAAGGAGTGGAGGACACATGGGAGAGCGAGGGAAGGAGGGAAAGTTACGACTATTAATTTGTATTATCAATAACAATAATTAGCTGGGAAGTCAGAAATAAAGGTTTTTCTCACTTTACATAGTAGGCGATCTCCTGAAAAACTAGAATTATTGGCAATCAAATCCAGTGTCCTCAGGGACTTACGTGTCCATTTGTTGGGCCCTGTTTGTGCTAGTCACCATGCTCAATGCCTAACGCGTATTATATCCTTTAATCCTCATCGTGAGCCTGAGAGGCAGCAACCCTCTGATGCCTATTTTACACATGATGAAACAGAGCTTAAGAAACTTGACCAAAGATACTTGTACACCAGTGTTCATTGCAGCATTTTCATAATAGCCACAAAGGTGGAAGCAACTCAAGTGCCCATGAATGGACATATGGATAAACAAAATGTATTAAGTACATATAATGAAATATTATTCAGCCATAAAAATAGTGAGATTTTGATAAACATTACAGCATGCATGGGTGGACCTTGAAAACATTATGCTAAGTTAACCTAGCCAGACAGAAAAGGACAAATATTATATGATTCCATTTATATGAAATATCTAGAATAGGCAAATTCATAGAGACATGTTAGAGGTCACCAGGGGCTGAAGAAGAGAAGGGAATGGAGAGTCCCTGTACTACGAAACTCTGGGAACAGAATTTCTATCTGGGGTGAAGATAAATTCTGAAAATACATAGTGATGATCTTAGCATGACACTGTACATGTTAAAACATACATTTCTCTGCTTTCTACTTTTCTCATCCCTTTCTGGAGGGAATAAGCACAGAAAAACCTGTTGTTTAAATTGGCGGAGTGGAGGGAGAAGGGCAAAATATGTAAGTGTGGGGAGAAAAAAAAACCCATGTAAGTTAATTCCACGCAAGTCTGTCAGACTATAGGTCATATCCTATAGTGTACAGATGTGCAAGAAAATCATTGGTGTGTGTATCTCTGTAGGCAGGAACATCTATCACTCAAGGAGCTGAAAATAAACAGGGGAGATGGGGGACTTATGGGAAATGGAATCAGGGGACCAATTCCTCCACCTCTAGTCTTCTCTCCTTGGGTGGGAGTAGAGAAATTTGAGCCACATAAGGCAGCTGAGGGCGCTGGGAACACTAGGCACGGTGAGGGGCTCCGCAGATACGCCGTGCAGTGCCTCAGGGCAAAAGGTGCCCCTCTGAGATAAAAACTTCCAAAAAAGATGCCCCATCCTCTGGGCTGACACAGAGAGCAGAGCCTTGGCAAACAGAAGAGGGGCTGCATTCCAGCCCAACAAGCCCCTCAGCCCAGCGGCTTTATGCCTCACACAAACTGCATGACCCTGCGTGGGATCCCGGCTACCTTTCATTAAAACCATGTTGTACTTCAGATAAGATTACAAGGGAACCTGCAGGAGGGCCTGGCTCCACACTCAGTCATCCTGGCTAGTTCAGGAACTCCAAACACGGAGCACCAAGGCCATCCGACACTGGCTTTTTGAGTACTTGGTTAGCTTTGGTTTATTGTTTTTGATGAACAGATCTCTACCTCTCAGGTAGTGAGCCAAAGCCTGAGAATGAAACAAAAATTTCCACGCTCAACCTAAAAAAAAAAAATGATGCAAATGAACTTATTTGAAAAACAGAAAGAGACTCACAGACATAGGAAACAAATGTAGGGTTACCAAAGGGGAAAGGGTAGAGGAGGGATAAATTAGGAGTCTGGGATAAGCAGATACAAACTGCTATATACAGAGTAGATAAACAACAAGGGCCTACTGTGTAGCACAGGGAACTATATTCAATAGCTTGTAATAACCTATAATGAAAATGAATAGGAAAAGGAATATATATATATATATATATATCTCTAACTGAATCACTATGCTGCATACCAGAAACACTGTAAATCAACTATACTTCAATAAAACAAAAATTCACCCTCAAAAGCTTGCTTGCTGCTCTAAATGGTTTTCATGTGTCTGTGTATCTGTGCTCCTCCACGTAAATGCCACGGGACACTCTACAGGGAACACAGAACCTTAGAATTCACCGCCCAAGGTTAAAAAAATGATAAACAAGAGCAGAAAAAAGAATAAAGTTGTTAAGCCAGCCCCTGCACATGCCCCATTTTCTGGTAACCCCGATCATATCTAATGCAAAAGCTGCTTCTAATCAAAAGTGGTTGCATAGCTGTTATAATACTTTCCACATTGGACATTTAAACCAGTGCCCGAGTATCAGGAGGCCTGCATAAACAGACTGTCAGGTTGAAGACGTGTGCTCTTTCGAAGGAAAGCCTGCGCAAACACACGTGGAATGATTCACCTCCAAGAAACACCTCCCGCCCCTCTGCTCACAATGACCCAGTGGAAAATTGCCGTGTGAGTTACCGAGTTAACCTGATTCTAGGTTGCTGTGGAAACTACTGGAATGAACTGCTCACCTTGAGGAGTGTTCTGATATCATCTGAACCAGGCACATGGAAACTTATTATAGTGACCATTTTCCCTGCCAAGGAAACCACTACCATTCTAGAGGCATACAAGAGAAATTAGTTTATTATATACCATCGAGGCTGCCAGACCCTCAATCAATAAGTGAAAAGGCATAGACTGAGACCCACTGTAGCCCGCAGGGTGTTAGGGAAGGTGGGGGACATAGAGGTACTGATATGCTAAGTGTTAACAGTTCTGGTTTTGTACACATAACTGAGAAAAGGGAACTAACTCTGCCTTGTCAGAAATGGCTCCCGGGCCGTGGGGCTACTCAGTGGGCCACCCCAGAGTGGGCAGGTTCTACCGTATGGATGACGATGCTGGAGGTCAGCTCAGCTGTCACCCTGCCTTGAGTTACTCTGGGAGAGAGGAGAAGAGCAAGGAGAACACTGTGCAAAGTCCTGTAGAAGGAACAGCAATCAGACCCTCTGAAAAGCATGACTAAGAAATTTTGAAAAATGTGAGGGTGGGTCAGATGTCAACGAGGGATTAAGATAATTTTTCACAGAAGACACAGGGTTTGCCATGCCTTTGAAGGAAAATGTAATCAGCTCCCAGCTATGGATTGCTTCCATGTGTTTATTTGTCAACAGCCTAACGAAACAATGCCAAAGAGAGATGTCCCAGCTCTAGATCTTCCAATCTGGGGTGCTAAACAGCCCACCAGGCTTGAGGCAGCTGGGCTCTATTTCCTCCCCTGCTCCAGGACAAACCTGCAGTTCTCCAAGCCAGGATGATGGGGTTTCACTTCAGTGGAGACTTTACACTGTTCTCATTCTGCTCCAACATTCATACAACTTGAATTCTTTCTCCCCTTTGCTGGAGACTTCTTTTGGGGGAAAAAAAATCCAGCTTGATAAAAATTGAAAGGACTAATGTTTGTTCTATCCATGGGCCAACACTCTGATCCTTCCATACAACAGAGGGGGTGCTACATG
The DNA here is from genome assembly GCF_048564905.1 of Vicugna pacos. Lineage (NCBI taxonomy): Eukaryota > Metazoa > Chordata > Mammalia > Artiodactyla > Camelidae > Vicugna > Vicugna pacos. The sequence goes on from NC_133001.1 coordinate 47,518,917, forward strand.
GGCAGTCCCAGGCTCCAGCTCAGGCCAGGTAAGGAGCTAACCCAGGATAAGTGACCCAACACTGGCCATGGTCATTGACAAAACCTGCAATCATTTTCTAAATGTTTTGTAGTGAAATCATTAGGTTACAAGGATGCTTTTATCAGAGATGCTCCCCTTAAGTCATTCACTCTCTTGTGGGGAAAAGGTAGTCAAATTATTCAGGACAACACAGAACAAAACAAGCACGAGTTTGCCTGTTCTGCTCAATGATCAGGTGTGTCTGGGACATACATTGAAAAGAGGGTCTCATCCAGGGAGTACTCATACTTTATGCCATCCTGATAAGGTGTGCTCCTTCTCCGAGTTCCTGATGACACATCCCCATGTCTCTCTTGACTGGCTTGATCCCGATGTTCCATTCACCTAAGGCTTCACACACACCCAACGATGTGTGTCCATTGCAAAGAATGATTTCCCAGTCAGGCCCTGAGAAAATGTCACTTCTAATCTTAACTCATTCATTCATTCATCACTCATTCATTTGTTCAAAATGTCCTGAGGACTTGCTATAGGCTAGGAACAAAGGTAGGCATCAGAAATAGACACACTGCCCTTGGGGAGCGTGCAGTCCAGCGGAGGCAGAGATTAATAGATGATTATGGCACATGGGAAGAAGTTATATAGCAGAAAGACATGCCAAAGGAGCATGCAGGAGGGGCTGTGAAAGTCATTCTGTGAGGGATGGGAAGACCTCATAAAGAGGGAAACACGTAAGTTGAGTCTTAAAAAATGAGCAGGGATCATCCAGAGGAGCACCAATCATTTTCTGGGAGTCTGATTTTCCTATTCCCTAAGGGACCTGATCACACAACAGTTTATAATTATACCTACATTAAGCTGTCAAAAATCTTTTCCTAAGACGCCGACAGTTACTGCCAGGGCTGGCTGATTGCAGCACCGGCGTTCTGGCATTGGGTGGGTGGGTGTTGCTGGTTCTGCAGTCACCAAGCCGTGCATCAGCCAGTGTCAGAGGAGGACTCTTCAGGCCCATCTCATTCTATAAGGATCTCCAAGCACCCATCGTGTGACAGGACCTGTGTATTTCTGGCCACTGTATGGCTGTGTTAATGTCAGTTAATGTTCAATTTAGAAAAGAAGACTGTGGGTCCCTATGGGCCTTCCACCAGCTCCTCCTCCAGCCCATGCCTGTCCTCAGATCTCTTTTCTCTCCCCTCTGGGGTGTTGAAAGCCTTCACTTTCACACTGTGCTCCCCTGAACACAGTGATTCACTCCTCCTGTTTCTTAAACCATGGATTACAGGCTGGCGGTTGGGGAACCGAGGCTCTACTTACAGGAATCAGGAAGAGTTCTGAGGATAGCGCAAAGATGGGAGGACAAGACATTTTCCCACATGTGCAGGCCATCTGTTTTGCCTGTCGTTGAATGGAGAATGTCTTCTTCGCTTCATAAGAACTACAAAATTAACTTATCTCTAGTCTGTGCTATTAGTCAGCAAATCTCCCAACTTGCCCAGGTCCTCTACCAACCAGACACACTTCAGTTACTTGCAGCTTTCAGGATATGGATGCTAGAGAAGCTTCTTCAGGGGCTAGGGAGTGTTGGTTGCATAATATTCTCTGGAGCCTCTCCCAACTGCAATAGGCCTTAGGCTTAGGTCATTCAACCTCAGTGCAGGACTGTCCAGTTACGCCCTTCACTACAGGGACCCGGACAAAGCGCAGAGATAACTGATGTGCGGGATGAAGCAGAGACAGCTGTGGAAGGATTCCCCAGGGGCTGCAATATCTAAGGCAAAGGAAGATCACATGGTGGAGAGTGGGTGTGGCCACAGTTGGAGGGAAAGAGACGAGTGAAAGGCAGCAGTCATCCCAGAAGGAAGCGACAGTTCTATTGCCACATGCCTCCAACAGGTTAGTTAGACAGGCCTCGGATGGGTACCCCCTGCATTCAGCAGTCAGGAGGCTGGTAATGAGCGCTGCAAGCACAGTTTTAGTGCAGTGGTGTAGGTGGTGGCTGGATCACAGTGACTCAGAGAGTCAGTGATGGTGATGATGGTTGTATAGCAATGCGAATTTACTTAATGCCCCCAATATACTTAAAAGGCTTAAAATGATAAATTGTATGTTATATATATTTTACCACAAAAAAGAATAAAACAGCAAAAAGTGGGCAGGAGGTTGTGAATGGGAGATAAGAAAAGAAGAGAAGATGGAGATGGAAGAGATATGAGGTCACAAATTTCTGTTTTGTTTTAAGACAGGAGTGATGAGCATGTTTATAGGCCAAGTGCAAGGAGCTGCTAAAAATTCATGACAGGAGATTCAACGGTCCAAGAGAAGGACACATGGGGAAAAGTCAAGGGCAAAAGTTGCACCACCCTTGGAAAGAAGAGGACTGGCCTCATCCTGTGAAAGCAGAGTGGAAGAGTAGAGGGTGTGGAGGGGAGAAACAGGCTCTGAGGTGGGGAGGGAAGTGAGAAGGAAGTCTGGGCCCCCGAGGTAGCCAGGGTGGGGCAGCCTGTGCGTGGTGTGCTGGATGAGCTCAGGACTGCCACTGTGGGGCTGGAGAAGAGGTTCACCAGCTCTCGGTAATGAATTGGTTGTCCCAACTCCAACTGCCTGTGTCTTCTCAGGAAGAAATGTCAACAAATGCCCCTTGGCCCTCTAGGCCAAGGCCTCCAGGAAACTCCAGGCCAACTTCACTGGAGAAAAGGCAACAGAATTACGACTGGACCCCCAGGCTCAGCTTTGGGCAACCAGACACAGGCCTGAGGATGATGCCAGGTTGGCCACGCCTCAGCAGAGCCGCTGGGACAAGGAGGACCTGTAGTCACTGGGTCCCGTTACTTGGGCTACCTGTTCAATCAACCAGGACAATAAACACTCACTAGGCAGTGCCAGACAAGGGTCAGGATTCTCCTTTTGGTTCCTGCTTTTATCATCATGTGGTTGCTGTGACGGCTACTATTACTGTTACCATTATCATCATTATTATAGTTGAATTTGACCCAATGGGATTTGGAGTCCAACATGGAACACTGATGCAGCACAAAAGCATTTTTTTTTATCTTGCCTGCCTCATATATTAAGTTTCAGTTTTATAGGATTAAAACCAGCTGAGGTCTATGGACGTCTCAGGCCCACTTGACTACCTTCAGGCGTCCTGCTGTGGTTTGCCACCCACAGTGGCAAGGACTCTTCTGGGATGCAGACGGCAGGGGCTTGGAGAGACTGGTGGGTGGGTGGTCTGGAGAAGCCTCTGATTAAAACTCTTCAGACCTTCAACCATGGGATCCTAACCTCTGCTTCCAGTGTCTGAGCACAGCTCAAACCCTAGATCCTAGGCAGGACTCTGAGGGACAGAAAGCCCAAAAAGCAGGAGCAAAAGCTAGAGGGCTACAATGAAGGAGGGCTTAAGGGCTAGTGCTGGGGAGGAGGCTGGCCTGGCTTAAGGTCACCTGTGTTACTCAGACTGCAGACATCTGTGTGAGCCCAAGACAGGAGTAAAAGGTGAAGAAGTTCAAGGGAGCAAGAGCCATCATCATGGTTGGGTTTTACCTGCAGGAATAAGCCCCTGGAAAAAGGACATAAATGCTCCATTCCAGAGTTTCTCCTTGGGGAATTACAGCAGCATTTTGGGGGCTCCCTGACAGATCCAATGTAGCTCTGAAGTTAAGTAGATGGCCTGGACACTCCGTCCCACTCCCCTACATCCCTGCTGCTCTCAAAGTTCCAGCAAGGCCTCCGAAGCTGCACATCTCTCTTTGTGGAACACTTCCCTGGTGAGAAATGGCCATTCATTCAATGAAACATATTTACTGAATTCTCATATACATCTGCTTAAAACACAAGACCATGAAAAAGATTTAACTTCGGGTGCCCCTGAGAGATATTTCCAATCTTGACAGCGAGAGCTAAGTGCGTGGTGGTGGAGCAGTGAGCTGAGAACAGGATACAGCCTTGCCTACAGAGTTCAAAGACTTGATAAACTGCTCATGGGGAAAATTCCTTTGGCTCAGAGCAGACTTCGAAGGACAGTTTGAGATCACTTTCAACTTCAGCTCTTCGGAGGCCATGAAGAGTGGCTCTGGAGGTAGCATTCTAAACCAGGATGTTCTAGTTTCAAAACATAAGATCTTCCAGCTTTATTTCACTCTTCAATCCTCTCTTACATGCTCCTACAGGATGGTCCCCAGGATAGCTAGCATATCCCTTAGGAGATACGTGTTCCTAGTGGATGTGCTTAGGATGGAATAAGGAAGACTGCAGAGATGAACAGGGTGGAAGTCAAGCTCCTTTGGTGCACAAATAGATGTTTGCCCTCAGACTCAGTTTTTGTTATTTCCTAGGGTTAAGATCCAGGCAGAACCCAGAGGCCAGGGGCCAGTGTTTTCAAAGAAGCTACTGGTCTCTCGGGTATGCTTGCTGATGTTGTGAGAAGAGGACAAAGCTGGGGAAGTTGAAGAAAAGACTAGCCTCATCTGGGAGTAGCTCAATGTCATTGTGACATCCTAGAAAGGAAAAGAAGTTGATCCCTTACAACAAAAACAGACTTAGGAATGAGAGGAATAGCTTTTATATGGAAGGCTTAGAAGTGTAAGATCAGAAGGAAGAAGGAGCAAACAGAACAAAATACAAGCTATACATTTAAAATGGAGAGAAATTATATGACAATGCTAAAGGTGAAGAAAAAAAGAGATGAGTCTTTGGAGAATAACCAGCCTCTAATTTGAATTTTCTCCAGCTTCTGGGAGATCTGAGCCCATTAGACTGACTTGGGAGAGTCATCCAGACTTCTTAAGAATGTGCACTTGAAGGAGCCTCGTGATACTAAGAAGGGGTAAGGATGGGGGCAAGTCTAATTGGACTTCACCATATCAGACCAGACCCTTTGATCCATTCGGTTAATAAATATATGTGGGTTCATGTCATATTTCTGCAACTTACAGTCTTGTGACTTTGGGAAATTTATTTAAACTGTCTGGATCTTAATTTCTTTATCAATAAAATAGAGCTAATACCTCATATAATGGTTGTGGTGTTTATACTATATAAGATAATGTTATAAATACCTCATAATACACCTGGCATACAGTAAATCCTTAACAAATGTGGTCATTCTACTTATTTATTTGGGTTTCTTGCACTGCATTATGTTTCCTGGAGCAAAACGTCAGACACACTTTAAAAATTAGAGTGAACTCAAAAATCAGACAAAACTCAATTAACATCTATGGATGTTCAAATATGCTTCCTTACAGTGGTTTGACCAACCTTACAATAACTTGAAAAGAGATGTCACTGTTCTGCTACTCCCCACCACCATTAAATAATGTTTAGGTTATTGTTTTAACACACTACCCTTTGACATGCGACTCTGAGTCCAAGAATGGTATGCCTCATCAGAGTATTTATTAATTAATCCCAGCCTGTCTGTCAACTAACTGTGGTGAATGATTGGGACACAGCAATATTACCCTCATGCACCAGCATCACTTTCATTTAAACTCCAGTCAGTGGTACAGTGTTGCAATGTAGGTTTTGGTTGAACATGCAAAGAACATGTGATAAGCTCTTCACTTACTAGGCTCACAGTGATGGAGGCAAAGTGTCCCACAATGCAGACATTAGGATGAATTCTTTACTATTTTTTGTATTTTCTATTGGGACAAATGGTTTTCCCAGTAGATTACTCCTCTGAAACAGTCATGGAAATTAGATGGGAAATACACATATTTACCTTGCACTCAACTTTCTGAAACAAATCTAAGTAAAATAAGGTCAATACACGTGTACTGTGTATCGTGTACATACAAAATACTATATTATATACCTAATGAGCTTTATGTGGAGCATCCATCAGCTGGATCCCAGGAGCAGAACTCCTTCTCCCACCCTACCCCTTTGCTGACTCACAATGGACAGGTAAATCAAGGAATAAACCTTTGCTGCTTTAAGCCACTGGGATGCTACAATTAATTTGTTATCACATTAAAACCTATCCTATCCTGGCTCACAGAGGAACCATTCCTTGGAATTCTCTAAACCAAACCTCAGACAGAGCTTTAAACTCAGACTCAAGAGTAGCAGACTTTACTATGGAGAACCGTATGGAGGTCCCTTAAAAAACTAAAAATAGAGTTACCATATGATCAAGCAATCCCACTCCTGGGGGTGGCAGGGTATATATCTAAAGAAAACTCCAATTCGAAAAGATACACGCACCTCAATGTTGAGAGCAGCACTATTTACAATAGCCAAGACATGGAAGCAAACTGAATGTCCATTGACAGATGAATGGATGAAGATGTGAGATAGATGATAGATAGATAGATAGATAGATAGATAGATAGATAGATAGATAGACAGATAGACAGACAGATAGATAAAATACATGTTATAATGGAATATTACTCAGCCATAAAAAAGAATGAAATAATGCCATTCGCAGCAACATGGATGGATCTAGAGATTATCATGTTAAATGAACTAAGTCAGACAGAGAAAGAGAAATATATGCATCACTTACATGTAGAATCTAAAAAATAACACAAATGAACTTACTTACAAAACAGAAACAGACTCACAGACATAGAAAACAAACTTATGGTTACCAAAAGGGGTCGGGGGAGGGATAAATTAGGAGTTTGAGATTAACATATACACACAACTATATATAAAATAGATAAACAACAAGGTCCTACTGTATAGCACAGGGAACTATATTCAATATCTTGTAATTACCTATAATGGAAAAGAATATGAAAATATATATACACAAATACATAACTGGTTCACTTTGCTGTACACCTGAAACAAACATAACATTCTAAATGAACTATACTTCAGTAAAAAGGGGGGAAAAACAGACAATATAAAAAAAGAGCAGTCTTTATGCATTGATTGCATTTAGCCATCATTTATGCAATGACTGAATTCTATTATCCTTTTTTCAAACTGATGCTAAAAACCAGCTAATACTCAATGTTATTAAAAGTATTTATGTATTTTCCTCTTAAATCTGCACTATCTTATTTAAAATACAAAACATTTTAATCTGGATGAGGTTTACATACTTTTAAATCTTCAAACTTCCTCTTCTACCTAGACTAACTTTAAAGTAAAGAGACCCTCCATAACAACGAATAAGAAGGTTCCCAAACCTGGGGCTCTCGAATTAGAAGGCACAGGCCTTGCAGTTGTCTCACTGGTATTATAGAAGGTACTCATCAGATATTTTTGTGACATTAAGATAATCAAGCTAATGTTTATAATGAGAAAAAAGAGAAATAGAAATAAAAACAAAGCAGCTCTCTGCCAGGGTCATGGTTTATGTGAGATAAAATGAAACGGTGAAGGAAACATTTTTCACAATTCATCCAGCCCAGCTGGAGCCAAGTGATAAAGGAGGAAGCAAACACGCTTCAGTGGTTTGAGTTCAAGACTATGAAGTGAGAATAATGTACTGCTTGCTGACTTCTTCACTTCACAGGGGTTTTATGAGGATTAAATAGTTAAAACACTTTGAAGATGACAAATGCTTAAGTGCTAAGCATTACTATTATCTGAAACTATTATTACATCAATTCTTTGTGTAATCAAGTATTATTATTGGAAGCTCTGCAAGAAAATCTAATCTTTGGAGATTTTCAGCTCTATTTGCAGAACAAAGAGGCATGGGTATCATTCATCCTAAGTACTTTAGACATGTGGATCAAGAGTATCTAGACAGTGAGTGAGTGTTTCTTGTTTGCCCATATTTCAACTAATAAGAACTTTGTATTTATTGGCATGATCCAAAAAGCAATATGGCACTTTGGGAAGGAAAAAAAACACAAGATTTAGACTCTAGAATAAAGTGAAACTAAAATGGAACATACCCAAATATTTTCAGCTGAGATTAAACCCCTCCTGGCTATGTGAATAAATTGCTCTTTAAGTAATTAAAACTGTAACCCATGGTCTTTAGTAAATTCTGGTAATTTCTCTACAGTCAATTTCAAGTATTTTCTAGTTGGCTTCTTTCCAAAGAGTACACCTGTGTGTTAGTTGAACAATGTCTTACTGAAAGGTGAAATTAACTAATTTTGTTTGATTTGGATCTTGGTTAAAATTCTGAAGTTAGATATTTATATGCAGAGCCACATAAAGAATACTAACTTAAATTATTCCACCAGGGACTATAATAAGATTTCCATTTAGCTAATAGAACATTAGAGAGTATGCTTAACTGATGAAAATGACTCATCTCTGTTTTCCTATCTAATGTAAGTGTTGGAGGAGGGGCAAAGAATGATTATAAGTATAGAACTTCTAGTATACTTTCTCCTCTTCTGTGCTACATCCTCTTCCTAAATTTATTCACTTTTGTTTCTGAACTTTGAAAGGACCTTGATCTATTTTAATTCATGAAAACCCAATAAAACATTGTTTTGACTTTAAATAATGGGTCTTTAATGCCTTTGATCCCCCTTTTCCATATAAAATAAAAGCCTAATGATTCCTATTAAATGGGGGGAGTAAAGTTTATTCTAATAACTATCTTCATTTTATGAGAGCAATGTAAGTTTTCACTTTTGTCCATTAATTATCCGGAATGTCACAAATGTTGGAAGACGGGATTTGTTTATGTTTCCAATTCTGACCTCAATTACAGTTTTTGCTTTGTACAGAATTAACACAAAACTGAGTAGGGGTGCCACCAACCACCCCTCCACCACCTCTAGAGTGCAGGTGTGTGTGATAAGAATCTGGTGATCTGGCGCCATTAACAACTGTGCTACAATTTCTGAACAATCATACTTTCCAGTGAGGCTTAGGCCAGAATGGCCTCTGAATGGACTCCAAGGAGCTTCCATCTTGCTGTCAGAAAATGCAAACTCTCCAGGCAGTTCGATATGTGGGGTTCATTGGGTCTTGATGGAAAAGAATGTTGCTGGTTTCCCTGCCATACTCTCTGGGGCTCAAAAGAAGAGAACTGGTCAAGAATGAGAGAGCGACTTCAGGTTAAGAAAGAAGCTTTTTGACCCAGTCAAACTTACAAGCTTCTGCACAGGAAAGGAAACCATAAACAAAATGAAAAGACAACCTACAGAATGGGAGAAAATATTTGCAGACAATGCAACAGACAAAGGCTTAATTTCCAAAATATACAAACAGCTCATACAGCTCAATATTAAAAAACAAATAAACAACCCAATCAAAAAATGGGCAGAAGACCTAAACAGACATTTCTCCAAAAAAGACATACAGATGGACAACAGGCACATGAAAAGACGCTCAACTTCACTAATTATTAGAGAAATGCTAATGGAAGCTAGAGTGAGGTATCACCTCACACCAGTCAGAATGGCCATCATCAAAAAGTCTACAAATAGTAAATGCTGGAGAAGGTCTGGAGAAAAGGGAACCCTCCCTCACTGTTAGTGGGAATGCAAATTGGTATAGCTACTATGGAGAATAGTATAGAAGTTCTTTAAAAAACTAAAATTAGAGTTACCATATGATCCAGCAACTGCACTCCTGAGCATATACCCAGAAAAGGCAAAAACTCTAATTTGAAAAGATACATGAGAGCAGCACTATTTACAATAGCCAAGACATGAAAGCAATTTAAGTGCCCATCAATAGATGAATGGATAAAGACGTGGTGTATATACACAATGGAATACTACTCAGCCATAAAAAGAATGAACTATTGCCATCTGCAGCAACATGGATAGACCTAGAGATTACCATACTAAGGGAAGTAAGTCAGGCAGAGAATGAGAAATATCATATGATATTATTTTATATGTGGAATCTAAAAAATGATAAAAAATGAACTTATTTACAAAACAGAAATAGACTCACTGACAGAAAATAAACTTATGGTTACCAAAGGGGAAAGAGGGGACGGATGAATTAGGAGCTTGGGATTAACCCTACTATACATAAAATAGATACACAACAAGGTCCTAATATATAGCACAGGGAACTATATTCAATAACTTATAATAACCTACAATAGCAAAGAATCTGAAAAAGAATATATATGTGTGTGTGTGTGTGTGTGTGTGTGTGTGTATACATGTAACTGAATCACTTTGCTGTACACTAGACACTAACACAACATTATAAATCAACTATACTTCAATTTAAAAAAGCCTTTTAATTCTACCTAGTGTGCTTCTTAAATTGCCTCCCAAATGTTTTGCAAACTGCCCTGGGGAAAGTAATGAATGTTTGTGATTTTTAAAAAAGACCATTCAACTCTACAATTAAAAAATTACAGAAATAAATAAATAATACAGGTGACACTAGGTACAAATTAGGTATCATGTGAGATACACTAAACAAAAAAGAAGTAAAGCATTCCTGTGCCAAAGATATATTGGAATGGATAGAAGGCCCCAATAGACACAAAATATTCATGGGGCATACGATACATCAGATTTTCATGAGACACGAAATATTCATGAGATCTTTAGTTCACCACTTGTTGGTGATACTCATTTAACCTCCACTTGTTCTCAACCACCACTCAGTTTGGGGTGTTTATTATGCAGTAATATTCATGGTGACCCACAAACAAGACACCAGTGCTCTGCAGAACTGATGCCCAAAGGTAGAAGTAGCATCTGCATTTTTGAAGGCCATAGGTCTCTAAAACTTTAAACACATACATACAAGAAAGGCCTAATTATATTAAAGATATAAGAATAAGAAGAAAATATAAATACAATTGACAAAAATGGCAAAAGTTATAAACATAAATTCATAGTAAAAAAGATACTAAAGCATGTTTTAGAGGAAGTGAAAATGGAAAGAGGGTAGAGTCTGGCTTTCAAATACTCTCGCAGCCACCGTCTTCTAGTTCCTCCAGTGTTGGGGTGGGAGGAGGGAAGGGAGAAAAAGGTAGATGATGCTACACTCTCTTCTCTGTGGGTTGTCAGAGCAGGCTGGCTCTTCTGAGCTGCACACACGTGGTTCCTCAGATGGTCACATATTTCTCTAACTCTTACCAGGTTTCTCCCCAAGCATTCCCAAGGATGTCTTAGGTATGCTCACTTAAACACTTAGATTTCACGTGGCTTCTTCTATTCCAGCCCTTTCCTTGGAACACCAATGTCTCTGCTTCAAGGATTTCACTACTCCAACATTCTGTGTCAGCCTTTGTCACACAGATTCAAGAACAGTAAAAGGCTACAGTTGTCACAAGAGGGCATTCTGTCATGGGCCCTACTAAGGAAATTCAGTTGCCCAAGAATCCAAAGGACCTCCTCTGGAGGTGGTCCCATGGCATGATTTACAGGGGAAGTACTGGGGTTTGAGACCATCCATTCCTCCTTTATTTCCTTCTTCATTCTTTTTCTACCTTATCTTCAATTTATAGTCTTGCTGCTCAAAGAGGATCCAGCAGCATCACATCACCTGGAGTCTGTTAGAAATGTGGAACCTCAGTCCCACCCTAGACCAGCTTCATCAGAATCTGCATTTTAACTAGATCCCCCAGGTTATCCTGAAACACAGTAAATTTGGAGAATCATGGATTTATAGATGAGAATGTCTAGATCCCCAGCTCCAGTTAGTCACACCCAGGTTCATTCTTAGCTGGGTGGCTCTCGGAATAAAAGCTCTATCCTTCCTCCTTCCTTCTGCCTCTTCAGACTCCACCTTGCACAAAGCTGTCCTTGGCAGCATTTTACTCTTGTGCCCACTTTATCTCATTACCTGGTACCCTTTCTTGTGATCTTGACCTTCCCTTCCTGTTGCTAAGTGTCTATGAAGGCTCCTTGGCTCCATTTACCCTCCCAGAGAGGCAGGAAACACACCCTGAGGACCAGCTGTGGCTGCCTTGAAGGGCCCTGCCCTGCCTCCTCTCATGCCAGATGTAATCATTCCCAGAGTTCAGGGGTTTATGTCTTGTTTCTTGTAGTTCCAAATGTGCGGTCAAGATGCCCTAGTGTTGAGTTGGCAGGACTAATGGCTTATTTAAATATTTTCCAAGTCTGCTCTTGCAGACCACTTCTTCCACGTGGATATCACTTGTATGAGAATATGAGTGTAGTGAAATAATGAGACTCGTGTCTAATTTGTCTTCAAACTTCTATATCGATTGTCATTATATTGCCAGTTTCCACAAATTAAATCTACTCTGAAAGAAAGAGTATCTGGAATTGGCCCCGAAAATCTTTCCATAGGTTCTTGGGTATACTTTGCAAGTGTGTTTTTGCTTCCTAGACTTGACTATATCATCAAGAGGACTTGGAGAATCCACCTGCATCCACAGAGTCAAAATGCTTTTATCTGAATGCACACACACACAAACATGCACACACATGCACACAACTACCATTCCTTATTGCCCAAACTTATTATCCACTTCAGAAAAATAACAGAAACTCAACGGTTATCTTTAGGAAGAAAAATCAACCATAAAATTAATAATATTATGCATCTTACAGGCATTAGAATAAAGAGGACAATTGAGCTGAAAAGACATCACTAGTTACACAACTCAGATGATGTCCTCTTGATGATATAGAAAATTTAGCTTTAATTTAAATCGATAAGATACTTAGAAGATTAAATTTAATTGGTGAACACTAAAATAGAAACTAGCCATTGTTTATTCTCTATGTACTCAGGTATCTCTGAGAAGGTAAAAAGTTGAGGATAAGAGGGAATCTCAAAGAGGATTTAAAACAGGCTGGAGATAATTTCCCCCCCAAATTGGGTCAGCCAGTTAGATAAATAGAAGTCATTCGGGACTCAGTGAAAGAATCTTGGTCCCAAAGAGCATTCCTTGATGAGACAAAGGTGACATTTGGTCTGTCTAGACTCCTCTGCTATCCAAAGTGAATGTCTGTACTGTGGGTCCATAAATAGCTCATAAACAAGTTTTTCTAGTCTAGTTAAGTCATGATCAAAGATTCAAATGTTCAGCAAAACCCACGCTGCTTACCTAACATCAACAAATAGTCACTCTAAACATCAAAAGCAACGTTCACACAAGCAACAAAAGAAAAAATGGATTAATTGGACTTCATTAAAATTAAAAACTTCCGTGCATCAAAGCACACTATAATCAGAATGAAAAGGCAACCCACAGAATGGGAGAAAATATTTGCAAATCAAGTATCTGATAAGGGCTTTATACTCAAATATATAAATAACACTTACAATTCAACAACAAAAAGACAAACAACCTAATTTTAAAAAGGGCATAGGACTTAAATAGACATTTCTCCAAAGAAGATATACAAATGGCCAAAGAGCTTATGAAAAGACGCTTAACATCACTAGTTATTAAGGAAATGAAAACGAAAATCATGAGATACCACCTCATACCTATTAAGATCACTATAATTAAAACAAAACAAAACAAAACAAACAAACAAAAGCATGCTGGTGAGGATGTGGAGAAACGGGAACCCTTGTGCATTGTTGGTGGAAATGTAAAATGGTGCAGCCACTCTGGAAAACAGTTCGGTGGTTCCTAAAAAAGACTAAACACAGAATTACCATATTGACCCAGCAATTCCACTCTAAGGTATATGCCCAAAATAATTGAAAACAGGGACTCAAATAGATATTTGTGTGCCAATGTTCATCATTATTCACAATAGCCAAAAGGTGGAAATAGCCCATGTCCTTCAATAAATGAATGGATAGATAAAATGTTATATATACATTCAGCATAATATTGTTCAGCAATGAAAAATAATGAAGTTCTGATACATCCTACAATGTGGATGAACCTTGAAAACATGCTAAATAAAATTAGACACAAAAGCAAAAGTGCATGACTACACTTATATGAAATATCAAGAATAGGCAAATACAGACACAGAAAGTAGATTAAAGTTTACCAGGGACTGGAAGGAGGAATCAGTAATTATTGCTTAGTAGGTAAGTCACCCAGATTCATAGGTAGAAGCCGTAGACCATCCCCCTTGATGGAAAAAGTGTCAAAGAATTTGGAGCCATGTTTCAAAGCCACCACACCCTCTGGAATGTATTGAACTGTGTCCCCCTCCAACCATCACCAAAGGCATGTCAAGTTCTAACCCCAAGTACTATGAATTTGGAAATAGGGTCTTTGTAGATCTAATTAAGGATATTGATATGAGATCAGCCTGTAATTAGGACCCTAAGTCTAATAACTGGTATCCTTACTAAAGAAAGGAGAGGGACATTTGGAACATACAGACTTGGAGACACAGGGAAGAAAGTCATGTGGAGACGGAGGCAGAAACTAGAATTATGGCAAGCCAAGGAATGTCAGGACCACCAGAAGCTGAAAGAGGCAAAGGAGGATTCTCCTCTGGAGACTTCGGAGGGACCATGGCCCTGACAACACCTTGCTTTGAAATTTTGGCCTCCAGAACTGTAATAGAATAAATTTCTGTTGCTGTAAGTCACCAAGATGGTGGAAATTTGTTATAACAGCATTAGGAAACTAACACACCTCCAAAGGAATAAAGAGTTGCGGGTGCAAGTAAGTTTTTAGCTTCTACTTTTTCCCAGTCAATAGAGGTTAGGGGGTGCTCCTCTCAATACAGAAGCTCTCTCCTCCATCCCTCTTACAATATGGCAAGGTCCATGTGATATAGCCCTGTCATTCCTGACTATCCTTAGTGTCAAATCAAATTCAAGAGCACTCCTGCCAACCCTCTGCTTATGATAGTCCCATTGTTTCAAGCAAGGAATTGTTGATTTCGCCCCTCAGGATAGGCCATCCACTTTGGTGAACTGTGTTCTGTCAGCTTTCTCTGTGATGTCCAAGACACAAGCACTGTCTCTTGGTTTCTTATGTGGCCCTGTCAACTCCACTGCATTTCCTCATAGATTGTAGTTCAAGGCTATAGATGTTCCTTTTTTTGTTAAAGATGGAGTTTTTTGTGTCTGATTTCTGTTCTCTTTGTTGCTTTGAGGGTATTTCTAAGACAAGAAGGTACCATCATTTTAACTTTACTCTGCTGTTTAAAAACTGGGAGTCCACACTATGCTATCTAAAATTTTGGTATTCTACAGCCAGGGTCAGCAAACTTTTCCTGTGGAGGGCCAGATAGTAAGTATTTTAGGTTTTTCATCGCAACTACTCAACTCTTGCCATTGTAGTACAGAAGCAGCTACAGGCAATATGCGAACAAATGAGCATGGCTATGTACCAGTAAAACTTTGTTTATGGACAACAATAGGACACAGCAGAAGTGACCCAATGTGACTTTCAGAGCTAAGTCATGAAAAGCATTTAGCTTCTGCTGTGTTTTCTAGGACACTGAGCCACTATGTAAGCATGTGACCTGCCCTGCCTGAGAGGCTCCAAAATCCTTAATGAGATATTACACATGGAGCCTCACAAAGGAGTTCCTCCTAACTGCCACAAGCACCGAATGTTTTTCTAGCACTGTGTGCTCCGTTACCATCTCTACCAGGCTTTTGAAATGTGGCTGGAGCAACAAAGGAAATGAATTTTAAATTGTAATTTATTTTAAGTTAATATTAAAGTTATAGAAAATAAAGCATAACTAATTTTTATACTGATTGCTTGTTGAAATGATAATAGTTTGGATAATTGGGTTAAATAAAATGTGATTAAAATAATTTTACCTATTTCTTTCGCCTTTTTATAAATGTGGCTAGTAGAATATTCTTAATTAATTATGACTCACATTATCTTTCTATTGAAATATCTAGCATTATCTCTAATAGGTTCTGGAGCCGAGAGCTGGAGGCCATGGGCAGTTGTCTTCCACCCTGGTAACCAGGTGACCTTCCATGGGCTTCCAGGGCTCTTATTCTGCACCCAAGCATGGAACAGACCTAAAGTTCATAAGGGATGCTGCTGGAAGTTGAAGGACATTTTAGAACAGAAAGAAAGTCAGGCTTTCTTTGACTGAAGCTCATTGCTCCTTTGGAGTATGACAGCATTTTAGAAAGATTTTTGTTAAACAACTTTGTTTTAAATACCAGTGAGGCTCATTATTAGCTGTGTGACCTTAGGTGTGTTTCTGAACCTCTCTGAACATCAGATTCTTCACGTGGGGGGAAAAAAAGATTTATTGTGTTTACCCCACCCTACTAAATCTGTGAGTTTTTGAAGATGTGATGTGATCCCTGCCTGGCAGAGCTTTTGTGAGGATCAGGGGTCAGGGTGTAAGTGGCCCAGCATCTAATGCCAAATAAATAAATAATACTCAGCACCTAAGAGTTCTGAAGGGGCAAAAAGACAAGCCCTAGAGAAGGCGGCAATGACTACAGAGCTTATGTTTGTGTGTGTGTTGCTTGGGGGGAAGGGAGGCAGAAGACAAACAATAAGTAAACAAATACATTCGTAACTCAGAACAGGATGAGCACCGTGAGGAAGAATAAAGTAGGACAAGCTGCTGGTCAGTACCAAGGTGGAGAGGCTGGTTGGGGAGGGCGTCTCCGCTAAGGGAACTCCCCGGTCTCAGCTGCATCTCCTCTCTATCAAGTGCCAGGCCTACAGGGATATAGCCTTTGGGCAGAAACCTGGCCTTTAATACATCTCATTTTACTTCTCCTGTATCTGTCTACATTTTTTCCTTTTCACTCCCCAAACTGTCCATCTAACCTCAGAATTGGCAGAGCAGGGCAGCTAAGAAACCAATTTGACTAAGGTCAGTCGCCCTAAAACCAATCCTTCTAAGTCGATTTGCATATAGCCAACTTGCTCAGGTATCTACGTACCAGATGATACATTCACCTACTATTTTTTTTTAATGTTTAACATCTGGAGTATTTTCTATGGCGTCTGTGCAGTTTTGTATTTTTCTGTTTTTCTCCTTCAGTCACTTGATAAAGGTATTTCTGTCTTATTCTCATGTTTCTAATAGACATGTGTGTAGTCATTCACATGTGATTTATCAAACTAATCCCTTTTGAGATTTCTTGCCTCTTTTTCGTACCTGTTGTACTTTTTCATACCTGTCTCGTACTCACACAAATTAGCCTCACCTGTGTTTGATGCACTTACATTGAGACTGAGACACGCTATTGTACAGAAAGCTTCCTAGTGGAAAAATTTCACTAGGTGCTTCTAGCTCCATAAAGTGGAAAAATAAAGTAACAATACCTGTGTAGGTGTGCATTAAACCAATTTGGATTTAAGGCTTTGGAGTGTTGAGCTGCCAGAGCCCACACGTGTGGGCAGAGACCAGACTACATTTTCTGACTCCAAACTCTATGCTGGAATTAAGCACACTACACTGCGTCCATTAATGATTTTGCAAATGTGCTAATTATGCTGCTAATTAGTTAAATAAGACATGGCTGATCAACCATTTGCTCCAACATTGTCTCATTTTAACTTCCAAACTGTCATTTCTTATTACCATTACTCAATTTAATGAGGAGGAAACTTGGTTGAATGAACAAATGAATTAATTATGTAAAGCTGGGTTTATATACTTAGTCCAGTAATGAAAAAAAGAAAAACTGACATCAGGAAATAGTTGAACAAAGCAACAAAGAAACGTCCTTTAGAACACTGAAGCCAGTGGTTCTCAGACAGGGGAGATTTTGTACCCCCTGGCATTTCTAGAAATGTCTGGGGAGCGGGTTCTCCTGGGTAGAGGCCAGGATGCTGCTCTATACCCTACGATGCACAGGACAGCCCCTCACAAGCAAGGCCTACCTGGCCCAAAACATCAGTAGTTGCTGAAGCTGAGAAGCCCTGTTTTAAGAGCCACTTATTTAAGGCGGTAAAAAGGGGGTGTATGAAGACTCACACGGATCTTGAGGGAACAGTCTTCTCTATATAGTCTATTTCCCTTCACAGGTTTAGCCATTTATAGCCAAGCTCCTCTTTCAGAAAGAAATCCATGTTCCTATGTTCCTTTTATCAGCCTGGAGTCTTGGGTGAGGTTCTGTTTCACTCATCTGTTTTCTCTGGCACAGTCCCCTCTCCACCAACTCTCTTCATGAGCTTGACTCCTGCTCTCAGAGGAGAGACAGGCCATTGTTGCCTCAAGTTCTGTCCCTGTTCCCAGACGCATTCCCTGGGTGAGGCTCTCGGGTCAGGCAGAGCAAGCGGGGTTTCTGGCCCAAACTACTCCCTTCCAGGCCAAGGCCAGCCCAGGGACCAACACAGGCCTGGGAGGCTTTTCTGTTCCTTTCCATCTGCTCCTCCAACACCACGCTACCCTTGTCTCTTCTGTCTTCCCTCACTCCTTCAGGCAACTAGAGGAATCCTTCACCTGGCTGCCTGGCAAGCCTGCCCCTTCTGGCATCTAAACCTCAGGACTCATTTCTCTCAGTCTTCCCTCTGAACTCCATTCGCAGATAGGGTCACTCAGGAAAGAGGCAAGAAGTTAACGACTGCTGATTAATGTCTGACCTCTTCCATGCAGAGCTGCCTTTTCACAAAGGGTTTTTGCTTTGGCTCACAGGGGTGAAGGGCTGATGGTGAGTATCGGACACGCTAGTTCAAAGTGCTTTCCCATCCTTCACCTCACTGGCTCTCAGATCCCTTTAAGACAGAGTGCAAGGGGTTTCTAACGCTCAGTAGGGTGGTAGGGAAACACACTCAGAGCTCCAGGTGACCCAGCTAGCTGCTGCTGGTGGTGCCTGCATGAAACATGGGGCTGCAGACACCACGCCTGGTCTCTTCAGCAGAGAGACACCTGTGCAGAGGGGTGGGGGTGGCGGGGGGTGGGGAGTAGAGCTCTTGCAGTCCATCCCAGGCTCCTTCTTATGTGTGCAGCCCCTCTTCTGCTGGCAGCCAAAGACAGCCAGCACAGCAACCCAGAAGGAGAATCCTGTGCTCCATTTCGGGGAGGGCACTGCTCCTGTCCCCTGGCCCTTAGAGCTGTATGATGTGATGCAGTTTGGGGCTCTGAACAGCTCTCCCTTGTTAAACCCTGACTTAGAACTGTGCAGTCAGCGCTGTGAACAGCTCTCCCTTGTTAAACCCTGACTTAGAACTGCGCAGTCAGCATCTTCCTCCCTCAGAACTATCCTCATCAGATGCTCGCCTCTTCATAAAGGTCCGGCAAGCTTTTACATGTTTGATGTCTGTATTTCCTCTCATTCCTTCTGGGCCGAGGAGGAGGACTCCAGGTGAAATGGCTCCCATTCTTCCTCTGAGTTCTTACTCTGCTCTCTTGCCTCACTCCCATTCTTCCTCTGAGTTCTCACTCTGCTCTCTTGCCTCACTAAGTAAAGGTGGTTATAAGAAGGCAAAACTAAACTTAGAATTTCATTGTCGGGTAAAATGCAAAAATACTTAAAAAATGGCCTAGAGATCCCAAAGGATCCCTCAGTTTAGAGGGGAAACAAAAAAACAAATACAGTCTGAAAAATGCAGTAACTGATATATGCCCACAAGGTGGTAGAAGCCCAGAGGAGGGAGAGAGAACCTGAGCAGGGTGGCAGGAAGACATAGGGACACCTTCAGAGAGCAGATATCATCTGCCAACCTAGTCAAACAATATAACATCCTCGGACAAGAAATATTTGCCAATTTCAATGGTACCCCTAGTTCAGTGGGTGGTTTGATTTCCCATTATATGAATAACTTCAAATGTCAGTATAATTGGCATGCAGCACTGCTTTCCTAGCAAATCAAAATTTTCAAGTGATTTTCTATGTAATTCAAGAGGTAAAATATAATTGAGAAAATGTTAAGTTTTTGTTGTTATGTTCATCCAAATTATGCTTTCTATGCTTTTTCAGCCTGTTGAATTTTACCCTGGATTACATCTGATTCCTGATAAAGATCTAACACTACTCATGGCCAAAATTGCCGGCCCTCCTTGCCATCATGTGTTTCTACATAGCAATCATGAGCAAGTTGCTTTATTTCACACTAGCTGTGGCAAAACAGGACGATTACCTAATGCACCCCAACAAATGATGTGACAAGTATTCAAGGACCTGCCTTGATGTTATCACTGCTGTAGTCATCTCATTTTATTACTCTCTCTGGCTAAACCTCCTTAACCTAGTTATCCACTCCCTGGCCCTTTCCCTTTAAACTCCCACAGTGATCTGACCATATTTAGTCCAAAGTTTTTGCTTTGTTTTGTTTTCACAGGACATTTATGTGTTACAAACAACTTTTTCCTTTTTAATTAAAGGAAAGCAAAGCTCCTGGAGGTGCCTTGGATTGAGATGTCTCCATCCATAGATTCAGGGCATAGTCATCTGAGATTGTGGGGATTATAATCCATGATGTATTGTCCTATTTTAAATCAGAAGTGGAACCAGGCAGACTGACTCTAGAGTGAGCCTGCCCCCTCTTAACACTTCACAGTAAGCTCTTCTGGGGTGGCTGTGGCCACCATAACACAGAGCAAACTCTCTGGAAGTGCAGGAGAGGCTGAGATGACTGCATTCTAAGGAAATACCAGAAACTGGAAAGGAAGGGTAGCTTTAAGCCTGAGGAGGATTTCAAAAAGTATAGAACAGGGGAACGGTCACTCAAGGAAATAGAACCACCTCAAGCAAGACACTATGAGAGAGACAGACCTACTGAAAAAAGAGTCAATTGGTGTTGCTGGAGATCAGGACTCTGGGGAAGGGCAGAGGAGGAGATGAGTTCTAGGTAGTTGGGTCAGAGCCAGATCACATAGGACTCTAGATACCAAGCTGGGCCTAGACTTTATTCTGGATGAATTCCAATGATAAGGTGAGAAGTTTTGAAACTTTAATTAGGACACCAGCTTTGGAAAGAAGCGGGGTGGAGAAACTTTGTAACAATCAAACTGATCAGACTGAAGTCAGGTTGGATATGGTAGAGTAGTAGTGAAAGGCTGGTATGAAGAAGAAGAAAAAAAGGCCAAAACAGACAATGCACATCAAAATACTCTCCCAGTGCAAGGTGCAAAGGAGGAACCCAAAAAATACTCATTGAAGTTGATGTTTCCAGGATTTGTAGTATGAATGACTGGTGATGACATCCACTGGGATCAGGAAAAGAAAACTAGGCACTGGGAAGATGTTGGGGTAAGCCATGGGCACGTTGCACTTGAGGTGCTAAACAGACATCCAGGTTGAGATGGCTAATTATCATTGGATATATATATATATATATATATATATATATATAAATCTGGAGCTCAGGAAGGAGATCTGGAATAGAGATGAAATCATCAGTGCATAGAGCATAGTTGAAGCCACCAAAATATATGATATCTTCCAAGAGGAATGTATCATAGGGAGCAGAGGGCAGGCGAGATCTTTGGGGCATAGTAATGTTTGCTGGACACCATGCTTTGTAAAAGCATCAATGCACACACCATTATCCCCATCTCCATAATATGGCACAGTCCTGGCAAAAGAGCAAATACTCAACAAACATTTGTTGAGCAATGGAATGCCTGAATTCAAGGAGCAAGTAGACTGCACTTCATCAGAGGAATGTAAAGGGATGGGTCAGAGGTGGGACCCTACCTATGCTGAGCATCAGTTATCTGCCAGATAGTGGCTTAACTTGTGATTTCTCCTTTGAGAGAATAACATGATGTCATGCAAAGCTTCAGAGTCTGGCTCTATTGTGACCTCAGCTTTTGCAGTATCTGCAACTCCCATGCCTTCCCATTGACTTTCCCCTACCGTCATTTTTGTGTTTAATATTCACTTAAGGAGTCAGGGCATAATGAAATTCCTTTGAACTTGGGACATATTTTTTTAAAAGTAATTTTTATTGAGATATAATCAACATAACATTATATTAGTTTCAGCTGTAAAACACAATGATTTGATATTTGTATATATGGCAAAATAATCACCACGATAAATCCAGTTAACATTCAAGTGAACTTGGGACATCTTAACATTCTCTTCCACAAAGACAACTCTCAGATAATCAGAAACCTTGTGGTTCTTCTGGGACTGCTGCATGGGTTCATTTAAGGGATTAAGTCACTATTTTCTAAGAGCTTACACTGCACATGTGGAAAGAAGGTGTGGCTCAGCCCACAAGAAGCTCAACATACAGTTAAAACATGTGTGAGCTTATTCATGTACACACATGTGCATGAATATTCAACCATAATGGAATCTGTAAGTAAGCAATATAACAGTGAGCTAATTCTGTCTTAAAAGCAGAGATAAATATGAAAGATCATGGAAGTTTTCACAAAAGAAAAGACACAAAAATAGAGCCTTGAAAACTAAATCTTTTTCCTTGGGTGGGGGGTGGGGGGTGTTATTGTTGGTTTTTCCAGGCAGAAGGGGCCACACAAGCAAAGATGACAGCACACAAGAGGGCCTGAGTGTGAACTGTTTGAAAAGGTGGGAAATAAAGCTGGTGCAGTATCCCAGAGGGTGTTAAATGAGTGTGCCATGACTAGATTTGTGTTTTGGGAAGACCCTTTTGGCAGCTAGTGTGGACACTGGATTAGAGGCTGGAAAGATGCCTGAACACAGAGCTTTATGCCAAGATGCCTGCCTTTCCATCCTCTTGTCTACCACATAAAGGCTTTAGGAGAGCTGGATTTTGAAGACTGGCATTTGCAGATGGGTTGAACCATTAGAATAGGTTGTAGACCTATGTGTACGTATGAATGCTTTGTAGTCAGCAAAACGCACGGAGGGTACAGATTGCTGTTGGGGAGGAATAAGAAAGTAGCTCAATGATTTGGTCTAACTTTACTTACAAGTCTTAACTTATCATGAGTAAGAGTTCTTCTGATCATTATTAGGTTTACACTTAACTTCCTAAAGCCCCTTCTGTATTCTAAGAAGAGTTTGCTTTATGTGTTAACACTGGCTTGGGCTCAGCCCCAGCCCTAGTCACAGTTCCAGCTACAGGGAAATTGCCTGTAACCTCTTAACCTCAACTTGGCACAGCTCCTTTCATACGGATTTACTCTTAGTAATTTACATTTTAACAACTCTGTTAACACAGATAGACCATCATGTTATGAAGTTCAAGTGGGATCTGCAGAGAGCTCTTATGGCCTAATACAGTCCCCCTTAGGTTGTATTTTGGAATATAGTTTAACCATCTCAGCAAGATTCAAGAGTTTGAACTATCCAAAACTATTTTTGTAAGTACTGACTTAATTGCTGTTGTATTTAACTGTCTTTTCACACATGTGCTTTAAGTATTTTGCACATATGTAACCAAATGAACTAGAGACTGAATTTCTAAACAGCCAAGAGATAACAATGGGGGATTTTATTCTACAGTAAGATGCACAAACCCTAGCACATCTGACAACAGACAGAAGTCATGTAAAGAGCTGTCATTTGCAGTCTTGGGATTCTTCTTCTACCTGTTAATTTTCTCTCAAAGAATAAAAATGCATTGCTCAATCTGGGCCTTGGAAAGTGACTTCTGTGCCACAGTGGATGATGGTGTTAGGCCAGGTTCTGTATTAGAAATTTTCAAATAATGATGATAACCAAGCGTGTGCCTTCTGAATCCCATCTATGCCTTTCTTTACTCTCAGCATCTTCTTTCCCCTTGTCTACAACTAAGGTCCCAACTGGAGGGTTCTGGGATTTTCTGATAGACAGATGGCTATGCAGAGCACTGCCATCAATCCACTTGGTGCAGAGTGAGGATGAGAGTTACCTCCGTTAGGAAAATTCCCAGCAAAGTCTGAGAGGATTGGAGATTTCATGGCATGTGGGCAGAAGTGCTAACAGTCTCCAGTAAGAGATTAAAAACTGACACACCTAAACTATTGAATCAGTGTAACCCTATGAGCTTTATTGTTCAACAAAGCCTGTTTTCATTTTATATCTGAATTAAAAAAAGAAAAATCAAGACATTCTCCCCCGGCCCCCAGAAGTTTATAGCAACATCCACCAAATTTATAACATTTAAAAATATTTTTAATATAAACCTAATATTTGCAACAGCCTATGAAATTGAACTTGTTTTCCTTTCCTTTCTTCTTCTGCTTTAAGTTTTATTTTCTCTTCATGTTATAATAGGAACAACACTCGATGAAGAGTCCAGAGGCCTGTATTTCAGCCTAGACCCTGTCAATACAGCTGGAAACCCTGGAAGGTCAATTAACCCTTCTAAGTTTCAGATTCCTCATCCCATAAAGATGACAGAAACTTTCGGACCACTTGCCCCACAAGACTATTGTGAGCCCCAGACAAGACCATGTCTGTGAATGAAGTCTAAAACCCACCATGAGCCAGAGCAAAGAACGGGAGTTTCAAAGCTTCCATAGATATTTCACATCAAGCATCATGTAGTTTCAATGTACATAGTTTCCTTTGACGTTATCCATAACTTTGGACTGCAAATAATTTACATTCTTAGCATCAATTTAATAATAACTTGCTGCATGTGCTTCCTGCAATATTTATAACTAACCATGAAGACAATAACCTTCTCACCTGGGAACTAAAGATTTTAATGGTTGTGATTCCATATTAAATTATATAGTATCAGACCATCATTTAAACCATTTCAGATCTGAGATTTGCCAACACGGTTTCATATACTGTCTACTACTGCTGGATTATTCTTTCAGTCCACAAATACTGATTAAGCAAACACTCAGAGTGCTAGCTGCAGAGACCAAGCAGCTGCTGAGAATTAGGAAGTGAGTGAAAAAGGAAAGTAAGGAAGGGCACATTTTGTAGATTGTGAATTTTGGGAGAATTTTATGGGGAAATTTTTCCTTTCCTTTTTTTTTCAAACAAAGCTTCTTTACAGATTTCTACACTTCATCATAAAAGTTTACAATGATTTTCAAAATGTTTCTTTGGCAGTGGAGATAAAATTTGGTCCGGTAAAAATCCTAATAGCTGTCTCTTTTAACCGACAGCTCATCTAAAACTTTTTTTACCAAATCCAGAACGTAAGAGAACTTACAGTGAAGGCTGGAGGGCAGGAGACCCAGAATCAGCTGATAGAAAAACTACGCTTTTCTTGGATGGAGCCTGTATAAATCCTTCGCACTTATGTGTAGAACTGCTCGGATCAGTATCTGTGGAGTTGAATTCAAAAGCAGCAAGAGCCAGGAACAACAACTGCACTAGGTTGGGTCCAGGAACATGTAATGGGACTAGAAAGAGGGACTTTCCAGAAACTTAAGTTTTGTTTTCATCTGTAATACTGCAAACAAATGGAAATGCTACTATGTGAAGTCCTGGCACTTTCTGGCTTATAAAAGGGCCACATGTACAACAACTACGGGCTATTAGGCCTTGTCAACTCGAGATCAGAGAGAGCAGTATGGGTACCTTCCAATGGCTAATGATCTCCTAATGAAGTGCATTTGTACCTTGATAAGGAGTATTTAAGTAATTCTAGCTTTTTAATACTATCATTTGAATTTCATTTCTCTGTTAAACAAATCTCTAATACTGAATCATATGCTTCTATTTGGGCTTGTATGTTGAAGAAAATTTGAATTGTAGAAATATTTGCTAATCACATACAGAATTCAAGCAGCGTGTTTTCAAATGAAGCTTGCTTTTAAGTTCTTTCCTCTAAAAATATATTCAGCTAAGTAATCTATATTTTATCGTATTTTAAGCAAATACACATAGAAACCTTCAGAAAAGGTTAATATGCACCACTTTCTTTTTCAACAGCTTTAAAAGGAAACAGCATGATTAGCCAAAAGCAGATTACGAAAAGGATTGACACGTTGTAAGACTGTGGGTTTCAGAACTGGATAGTAAAACCATATCGTCTTCTCTAAGCACTACAGAACACAGATTAGCTGACTTCTATGTCCAGCAATATGGTAGATGCAATCCCCTGAGTGACCCTCCTGATAGACACCACTAAAATTTCCAGATAAAATATTTTAGGCACTTTTTAAAAATGAATAAATGACCTGACAAAAAGGTC
Source organism: Vicugna pacos (assembly GCF_048564905.1). NCBI lineage: Eukaryota > Metazoa > Chordata > Mammalia > Artiodactyla > Camelidae > Vicugna > Vicugna pacos. Next base: position 47,544,703 of record NC_133001.1, read on the forward strand.
AGGAATCTTCAGAAGAAGAAAAACAACTGGGAATTAAATGAATACCAAAGTCAGCTAAATGAAACCACACAGCTACTAGAAGAAATGTGGATGAGTTCTGCTTTAATTTTCAATGTGGAAAAAGACTTTCTAACTGTAACTCAAAATCCAGTGGCAATAAAAATGGAAGAAAATATTTGTAACAGTTATCATAGATAAAAAGGCTAGCATGTCTGATTTTAAAGAACTTTTAAAAGTTAGGAGAAAAAAGTCCAAAATTCCTTATAAAAATAGGCAAAACACAGACAATTCACAAAAAGAGATCTCAAATGGCCCTAAAACATATGAAAAAATGTTTATCTTCACTCATAATAAGAAAATGCAAATTAAAATTACACTGAAATGCCATCTCTTAACCAATAGATTTGCAAAAATTTTAAAATGTGGCTATACTTTATATTGGTAAGACTGTCAAAAATAGTTTCATGTATTGCTGGTGAAACTGCAAAACAGGAAAAATCCTATATGGAGGGGAATTTGTCAATAACAAAACTTTTATGTACTTGTCCTTCAACTCAGAAATCCCCCTGTTAAAAGCTTACCCAGAGTATACAACTCCAACAATACAAAAATTCATGTGCAAAATGCTATTCATGGTAGCATCATTTGTAATTACAAAATGTTGGAAACTACCCAAGCATCCAAGCTTAGGAGATTGGTTCAATAAACTACGGAGTATACACCCAGTGGAGTACTATATAGCTGTAAAAAATGAGGATGATTTCTCTGAACTGTTGTGGATTTATTTCTAGGAAATATTATTAAGGGGAAAAAGCAAAATTCTAAAGATAATATGTGTTATGACATCTTTTGTGAAAAAATAAAAGGACAATAAGAAAATATATCTACTTATCATTGCAAAAAAGAAAAACAGATGGATTAACCAGAACACAATAAACTCTGTTACCAATTAGGGGTGGGAAGAATGGAATGGAAAATATGAGAGGGAGTGAAACTTCTTTCACTTTTGAAAGTGTATCACTATCCTACATACTCAACAAGGAAATTAAATCAGTAAAAGTAGGAATTGGAGGGGAGAACACCTAAAATAGAAAGAAGACAAAAAGAAAAATGAACCTCATTATATTTCAAATCAATACTATAAGCACACTGAAGAGGGTAAAAAGAAAGAACTAATAATCCATGTAACTAAGAACACAGTGTTAGACTATATACCCTCAGAATTGGGAAGAGTTGGATACGGGAGACAAGAGAATGCAAACCCATCTTTGCAGTGGTTTGTTTACTGTTGTGGTATGGGTGACACAATTCTGAAATTCTGAAACTATTCTAAATGTATTACAAGATTGAGCAAATGAGTAAATGTGCCAGTGTTGTTGGGAGCCAGGGGCCTCACCATGGAGAAGGAGAGTTACAAATAAGGAATGGAGGGAAGGCAAGAAAACATCCTGTGGGAATAGACTGGAATTGGAGATATCAGGATAAACTTATAATTTCTAGAATACCTATATGTAAGTCTATATGCATGTTTCTATTTGTATGTCTGTATATGTATGTATATACATGCATATGTTTCCTAGCTCTGTCCACTGAAAGGGCCAAGAAACAAAGATACCCCAGCAGCAATGAGCATAGCTGGAACCCATTCCTTGGCCTCTAAACCATTCCTCACTAAAAAGAACCAAGGGTCCTTGGAGAAACAACTGATCCCAGGGAAGGTACCAGATAAGCCTACAACAACTTGTTACACCAGAAAATCACAAAGTGCTGAAAAGTTTTATTGGAGCTTATCGTAAGGACACAGTAGCCAGCTTGAAGGGACCCCTACTAATATGGGACAATTTGAGTAACCAAATAATTAACTTCAGTAATTCTAAACCATTAAAAGATAGAAATTCATGCATCCACTGCAATAGAATATAAATAAATAGACAAGGGAGGTCTCCTGCTTACTATAACATGCCAAGAATCTACTAGTAAATCTCAACAGGGTCCTGGGTTAGAAAATCATGATCTTATAATCATAATGGTAAAGAATCATTAATGGATGGTAAACTCAGGGAGAAATTTTGATGAGGAATAGGGTATTTACATGGTTTTACACACAGGATACTTAACAGTTGGAAGAGATAATAATAATAATTATTATTACACCATTATAAAATTGGGCACTACCCTGACTAGGTGATCACAATTAACACCAGTGAGGGACTGATGAACACTGTGTCCCTCCAGATGTGATACCCTAAGAAGTACTACAACATCACTAATGCACTATTCTGGCTGAAATCAATAAGCTCAAATTAATCAGAAAGAAATAATAGGAAAAGTACAAAATGAGGAAAGTTCTGTTTTTAAAAAAAAAAAAGTGAGTGGCTGTCGGTAGGGGGGAGTCTGTAATCTTCAAAAATGTCAATGTCATAAAACATCAGAAAGGCTCTAGAAATGTTCCAGACTAAGGGACCTCAACAGATATAACAACAAAATGCAGTTCCTGTCCCTAGAATGGATCTTGTCTTGGAGGGGGAAAATGCTATAAAAAATGTTACGGATCAACTAACAAAATTGGAATATGGATGGTAGAATAAATAAAAGGTTAGCATCAGTATCAACTAACAAAGCTGACAATCGTACTGTGCTTATGTAAGAGTACAATTTTTTTTTAAAAAATAATTTTTTAAATTTAAAAAAAATACTTTTTTTAAAAAAAGTAACAAACGTTTCTACAGAAATGGGTAAGTAACACATGTAAGAGAATATCCCTAGTCTTAGGAAATACACTAAAGTAGCAGTAAAAGGTCCATGGTGCATGCAGTGTAATGATTCAGGAAAAAATATTATATATTTTTATATATTTATTTATTTTATATATTTTAAATAGAGAACCAAAAGAGAGAGAAAGGAGAAGAGGAAGGAGAGTGAGAGTGCAAACAATAAACCCAATGGGGTAAAACATTAACGTGGGTGCAACTGGTTTAGTAGTGTCCCCCAAGAATTCATGTCCTTCCCAGGACCTAAGAACCCTATTTGGAAGTAGGGTTCTTATGGATGTAATTAAGATGAGGTGATGCTAGAAGAGGGTGGGCTCTTAATCCAATATGACTGGTGTTCTTAAAAGAAGAGAAGGGACACAGAGACAGACATGTACACAGGGAAGATGATATAAAGAGACATACAGAGAGAAGGTTATGCAATGAAGTAGGGAGAGATTGGAGTGATGCTTCCATAAGGCAAGGGATGCCAGGGCTTGCTGACAACACCAGAAGCTAAGAGACCGTGAACAGATTCTTCAGAGCTTTCAGAAAGAGAATGGTCCTGTCAACACCTTGGTTTTGGACACTGAGCCTCCTGAATCGTAAGATAATACATTTCTGTTGTTTTAAGCCACTGAGCTTTTGGTAATTTGTTACAGCAATCACAGGAAACTAATACAATAAGGAAATCTGGATAAAGGGTTTATAGGGTATGCTTTGTACTATTTTGTGTTGTTTTTTGCAACTTTTTGTAAGTCTGAAAGTATTTCCAAATAAAAACTTTTTTAAAGGATGTAAAACAAACAAACAACAAAGGTGAAAAACAGAAAAATAGGGCTTCTAAGACTCTCAAAGGCCATGGCCCGGTTTAGTCTCCTAGGGAGATTCGTGAGTGTGACTTCTGTCTAACAGAAAGAATTATAAACTGATGCACAAAAAGCTCACAACAACATTTTCAAAGGAATTTTAACAACTTAGACCGAAAACAACAGAGAGAACACAAAATGAAAAAAAGTCTTTGTATTTCCAAACTGCTATGGACAGGAAACAGCCTTAGAGAATTACTCAGCTCCAACCACAGGCCATTTCTTATGGAAAAGGAAAGGGGACTCACAGAGCAGAACCAAGAGCCCAGAAAGCAGAGCCCTGCAGAACAACCCCCAGGGAATAGGAATGAACCCTAAGCAAGGACCCTGCGATACCCACTCAGTGAATTTCAGTACAAGCCTGGACAAGTATTCTCATATTTCTTGTGTTTGGATGGAGGGTCTCACTCTTGTATGTTGAATGTGTCAGGAACAGAAGACTTGTCTCTTCTCCTCATAGGTCTTCAGACTAAAAGGAATGAAACTCAAGTTGTACCTGAGGAGTGGTGTCCCACCGAGGAGCCTCATCTGCACTCGGACTTGATCAATACGATAAGCTCCTGGACTTCACGTTGATTCTTAAAGAGATGAGACTTGGTGGTCTTGGGACTAAGGAAAGCATGTATTTTGCACATGTGAGGGGTGGAAATTGTTGCGGTCAGAAGGCAGACTAGGGCAGAGGGCATTTTCCAAATATAGCATAACATTACCGTCATTCCACATGCTCTTACTACAGTGTGACTTTGACTCTTCTCCAATCAGTACAGGAGGTCTGTAACAGGGTTGCCAGATTTAACAAGGAAAAATACAGGAAGCCCCCGAATTTTTAGTATGTGGCCCAATATTGCACGTGGCACACTCAATACTAAAAAAAAAAAAAAAAAAAACAACCTGATTTATCTGAAATTCAAAGTTAACTGAGTATCTCATATGTTATCTGGAAACCCTAGAATTCTTCACCCTTAAATTTGGGTGGGTTTGGCATTATGGCAGATATGCTACGTGACTTCCAAGGCTAGGTCATAAAGGAGGTACAGCTGCCTGGTTCTGTCTCTCAGGTCACTTGTATTGAGAATATAGTCGCCACGCTGTGAGCAAGCCCAAGCAGCCTGTGGAGAGGCCCACATGGAAAGGAACCAGATGGCTGGCCAACAGCTCTGGCTACACTCCCAGACAACAGCTGGTCCCAACCAGCTTGCTAGCCTTGTGACTGTGTGAGAGCTGTGTTGAAAGCGGGCCTTCACTCCAGCACATAGTTGAGCCATCTCAGTTGTGCCACTAAATTTTAGGGTTGTTTGTTATGTAACAATAAGATAAGTAGAAAACTAGTGGGAAAAAATAGAGAGAGAGAGATTGAGGTTTTAAGGAACCAGCTCATATAATTTCTGAAACTTAGCAAGTCCAAAATGTGCAGGTTAGGCCAGCAGGCCAGAGACCAGACCCAGAAAAAAGTTGCATTTCGAATCCAAAGGCAAACTTCTGTCAGAATTCCCTGTTGCTTAGGAGAGGTCAGTCTTTGTTTTATTAAGGCTTTCAGCTAACTGAATGAGGCCCTTCTACATTACGGAAGGTAAACTGCTTTATTCAAAATTCACCAAATTAAATGTGAATCTCATCCAAAAACATTCACAGAAACATCCACAATGTTGTTTGACCAAATATCTGGGCACCATGGCTCAGTCAAGTTGACATAAAATTAGCCATCACACGTATCAAAGGCTCAAAGCTCAGGATTCCAGCACTTTTCTTCTGGGCCCTGGAGAGGCCTCGACACTTTATTACGTACAATTTCACTGGAAATGACAGATGAACACATGCTCTTTGCTGCCATAATTTACTATTGATTGGCACTGATGCTAAGAATCCAAATTGCAACTCTGGGGGTATAACATTCACTAGATGACAGACAGATTTGAAAAATTCCTTTAATGCCATATAGAAACTAACCCAAGCAGCAGGTTTCTTTATCAGTACCCCATGAGCTGTGGGGAGGAAGACAAGGTATAGCCTTGAGAAACGGCACATGCACTTGAAGGCTTTGACACTAATGACCAGTATCCAGAGACAAAAATGGACGTGAGGGTTAATTAGTACTTTCACTACCCTCGCTACTTCTGCCTATCCCTGACCTATGGAGAATGGGGAGACGAGAACATGCAATGCTGCTTTAGCACGGTTTCCAGAACACACCCAGTAAGGATGGATATGGAAAGAACTTCTCTTCCTACCTTGCAAAAACTCTATGGTGCATAGAGGAGTGTCTTACTTCAGGGAGGACTTTCCACAGCTTTCTTACCTCTCCCCTTTCATGTCATATGCTGGCCCCACCTCTCCTTGGCGTAGTCAAATCAATTTCTCCCCCTTGAAGGAGAAGGAGGAAAACTCTTTGTGCTATACACATGAAAATTTCCAAAAATCTGGGTAGAGAATGATCAATATGTTATATCTTGCAATATGTCTGTTTTTGCTGGGTAAGACTCTACTTCCAATTTGGATTAATACTAGAGAGTCAAGTTTCAGATACATGGACCCTTACTTTCCAACTATTTCACATCCATGATATTTATCTCTCACACCTAGAAGAGAACTGACCCTACCTACTTGGCCAAACTCTTCTTTCTCTACCTGGGTACCCACCTATTATCCTGAATTCCTATGAAGCTTGTACATCATTTTACTTACTTCTTTGGTCAAAAATTCAATCAGTCTAAGTCAGGCCACTTCCCTGAGTCTGAATAAATCACTTACTCCCTTAACATCTCTGAGCTTCAGTTCTTTTTCTGTAAGGATAACAGCTGGAAAATGGCAATTACTATGCCTTCCTCACAGACTGTGTGACTATCAATGAGAAAAGCTGGAGGAGATGCTTCAAAATTTAAAAAGTAGAGAAAAATCATAGAATATAAAGTTTTTTGTTGTCAGATCTGCCTTACAGGTTTTTCTGAAAAAATTCAGAAAATAGAAATTTTGTCTGTCTTCCTTTTCAATGGAATCATTCATCCCAAGCTTCAAGCTTTTGAAGTCATTTCCCGTATCTTTTCCATTTTCTATTCCAAAATGAATACATCTCCTACATTCTTCTCTCACTTTCCATCCAGGATGTTCCATCCAGGATGTTCTGTCTCTAACTCTCCTCCACCCACCTCAGCCAGCCACCTCCAAATCCAATCCTTCTGACACATGACTGCCACATTAGTCTTAAGCCATGTATGTTTAGAATTCCATTCCCCTGCTTAAGAATAACTAGAATCTCCTCACTTTCCTGTAGGATAAATTTCAAAGGCCTTCATTTATCTTATCGTCCACTGCTCAATCTGTGGACGATAATCTGCCCAATCAGTAAAATCTTTCCTCATGTCTTAATCATTCCAATGCTCATAATCTCCAATACTTTGCTCATACTGTTTTTCTACACTGGATGACCCTTGCTTTCTCCCATTCTGATATAAAGTCTAATGTGGTTTATGGTGCTCAGCTCAGCCATAAGTCATTAGAATAACGAAATGATGACTTGTGTTTGCTCTCATTATAACACCAGTTCTAACAACATTGCTAATGTCCAGCCTCTTTGTACTTATGAACCAGGCAAGATGCTTGATTAGGTTTGTAAGTACATCTTATACTACAAGACTAAGCCAACCAGGGTAAAGACATTTTATTGAACAAAAATGTCCCATGATTAAGAAAAATTAGTACTTGCAGCAATCAACCACATTCCTCTCCATTCCTCTCCATCTAATGTTATGACCACTTAGAGCAATGGAAAAAATTTTGTGTTCTAGAACAGAAAGGAACATTTTAAAAGTAGCATAAAGTAAACAAGGAAAAAGAAATCTCAGAGAATCATCTCAAGAAGTCCTCATCATCTAAAGAAGTTATTCTCTTAAAGTATAATTTCAAAAAGTTAAAAGCACTCATGCAAATACAAAATGAACATAAGTCAAAGATTTTATTTATTTTCTTTTACTCAAGTTATTAGATAGTAAGGGAAACAGTAAGATTTTAAGACAAGCTTAAAGAAGATTTGAATATATGTATGTTCGTATATATGTATATATATACATACATATATATGGAATTTATGTTTCTGAAATATCTTTGGGATGCTGAAAGCGAGTAGCTAGTAGATGTAAAATTGCTTACTATTCTTAAGCACAACAAGGTATTAATGTTTAGGCTTCTCTTTATTATAGACAGGAATCAATTTTACCTCTACCAGACAAAATTCATTTCCATTACTATGGACGATATCATACGTACTACAGTCAGCTTTTTATAAGTTAACTTCTACCCCTACAGAAGGTCCATAGAAAACCAGTGAAAGCAGCACAGCTGTTTACAGTCAGACAACCCCCCAAGTGTACACTAGGCAACATCCAGCACTGCACTGAAAGGACATACATCAATCTCTTTTGCCCACTTCCATGTCTGATCCAACATTTCCTGATAACTCAACGGACAAGTATATGGGGGAAAAGAAAGCAGGGGTGGTCTCCAGTTAGATCAGCCAAGGCCACAAAATTGAAAATTAGAAGGGCCAAATTAAGCTGATGCCCCACAAAAATGCCATGGGTGGGCACAGGGGACAGTTTGACTTTCAAGCTCCTGCTTCTAAGACCTTTCTTACCATCACTAAGACCTTGAAAACAACCTAGACTCCTATTTGTAACTCCCCAAAAACTTCTCAACACAGTCAGACAATCAAGGTATACTTTACCATAGGCCAAGATGTGGTGGAGACCTTGAGCTAATTCTGTTCAGTTCAAGCTAACCTAAGTCACAAGACTTTTGCTCTCACTCACCACAAGATTAACAGACCAGGATCCTGCCTTCCTTCAGACAGATTATAAATGTCTCAGGACACCAAGTAAGAGGCTGTCCCACCCAGGGTGGCTGGGAACATCCCAATTAAAGCTCTGAAAAGAAGGTACTGCTGAGGGTCCATGAGTGGTAATGTGACCAATGCTAGGGAGTTTCTTACTAGGAAGCTAAATCCAAAGCCAAGTAGCCTAGCTGCTCAACCCAGGGGATACTCAAAAGGAGACTCGACTGCATGTAGGCACTGGCTTAACTTCTTTATAGCTCATGGGTACTGAATAACTTGGTTGCTTGCTCCATTAGGACACAGAGTGGTCTCAAGATGTCATCCTTCTTCCTTCCCTCATGGTCCACACAAGTTCTACCTCACTAACACAGGAAACAAACTATGGTTACCAAAGAGGAAAGGGTAGGGGAGGGATAAATTAGAAGTTTATGATTCACAGATACACATTACTATATATAAAGGGGATGAACAACAAGGACCTACTATATTGCACAGGGAGCTATATTCAATTTCTTGTAATAACATATAATGGCAAAGAATCTGAAAAAATATATATATGTACAACTGAATAGTTTTGCTGTACACCTGAAAATTGTAAATCAACTTAAAATCAGTGCAAGCCAACTAAACTTCAATAAAAAATAAAATTAAAAAAATACTGATTTAAAAATGGGCAGAGGACTTGAACAGACATTTTTCCAAAGAAGACATACAGATGGCAAACAGGCACATGACAAGAGACAACAAATAAAAAGTACTGGTGAGGATGTGACAAAAAGGGAACTCTCATGCACTGTTGGTGGGAATGTACATGGTTCAACTGTGGAAAACAGTAAGGAGATTTCTCAAAAAATTAAAAATAGAACTACTATATGATAGAGAGGTTTTACTCCTGGTTATTTACCCAAAGAAAACGAAAACACTAATTTGAAAAGATACATGCACCTCTATGTTCATCACAGCATTATTTACAATAGCCAAGATATGGACGCAACCTAAATGCCCATCAGTAAGTGAATGGATAAAGAAGATGCAGTATATATATACAATGGAATATTACTCAGCTATAAAAAAGAATGAAATCTTGCAATTTGATACAACATGGATAGACCTACAGGGTATTACACTAAGTGAAATAAGTCAGAGAAAGAAAAATACTTTATGATTTCACTTACATGTGGAATCTAAAAAACAAAACAAATGAATAAATATAACTAAATAGAAACAGTCATAGATAAAAAGAACAAACTGGTGATTGCTAGAAGGGAGAAGGTGGGGGAGAAGAGAAAGAGGTACAAACTTCCAGTTCCAAAATAAATGAGTCACAGTATGAAACACACAGTGTGAGGAATACAGTCAATAATTATGTAATTTCTCTGCATAGTGATAGTTGGTTAAAAAAAAAAGGAAAAGAAACGAATGACCTTTTGGAAGACCTCATCCTCCCCCTCACTCCCACTACCAACTCAAGAGTCATGTCCTGGCAGGACTCAGTATGATATTTATATTACAACACAACATAGCAACCCCACCTCTCCTACTAAGAAATAACATAGTGGGAAAGATACATATATATATGAAAATAGGCCAATATTAATACACTTTGTTAATGGCTATAATGCAGATGTATTAGTCAAAATTAGAGTTGGTATACATAACAGAAAACCTAAATCAGGCCAGGTTAAACCACAAGAAATAAAACTCTATCTCTCACGTAAAGAGTTCAGCAATATACAGTCCAATGCTATTAAGGCAATTTCAGTGTCAATCTCAGATTTCTTCCTTTCTGCCCCACCATCTCTAATGCAATAGTGTTCATTTTCAAGGGAGTCTCATGGTCCAAGATGGATGCTGAAGCTCCAATCAATACATCCACATTTCAGGCCGTACATAAAGACAAAAAGGGCCAGTGCCAGGTTTCTCCTTTTCCGAAAATTTCATGGAAGTCCCACTCAGCATACATTTGTATTTCAATGGCCAGAGACTGATCACTTAGTCACAAGAAGTTTGGGAATTGGACACAGTGCCATCCCAAATAAAATCAGGAATCTCTTATGAGGAGAGGCTAGAAAGGATGTTGGATTGGAAGTAAATTAGCCATCTTTGCTTCATCAGGTGTGTACAAAGTACAGTAGGAACTCTGTAGGATGCCTGAGGCAGAGTAGGAAAGGCTTCCCTAAAAAGGTCTAGAATTTGAGTTAAAACAAAAGGAACAAAAGGAATTAATCAGCTTCCCCAGTTGGTGAAGAACATCCCAGGCCACACAAATAGGATTCGTAAAGACAGAGGGGTTACAAAATAGCTTGTAGGGAAACTATAGATAGTTTAGACCCCTGGAGGTTGTAGATAAGGCCAGAATGGAAGATTAGGACCAGATTATGAAGACCTTATTATGCTGGATAGAGTGTGGGTTTCATCTCGTAGGTAAGAGGGAGCCAAGAAGCAATTTTAAGCATGGGAGTAACACAGTCTAACGTTCATATCCTAAATGACTCACCCTAACAGAGTCACTAACAGATGTTAAGAACATCTCCAGTGCTAGGAGAAAAAGGAAGGAAGAGCAAAGCAAATAACTGGGCTAAAAACACTTCCCAAGACAGCTTTATAAAGACACACACACCCACATAACAGACAAATCCAATATAAACACATTCCACATCTACGCAAGTTTACAAGGAATCTTGGGGCTCAGATGAACATAAAGGAGGGGAAAAAAATTAAGAGATGGATAAAAAAGTAACATTTAATTCTGATTCATTCTTTTGTTCTGTCTTTTATAGATCAGTCTCCCCGACCACCATTTAAATCCTATCTCACTCTTAACATAATGGAGAGCCAATTTTTTAATCAAAAGCCATTTTTAGGATCAAAGAGAAACATACTTCTAGGCGGATAGTGTGTTTGTTATATCTTGTAACATCATATGGTAAAGGGTATTCAACTAAAATTAGAGATGATATACACTGAAATTCTCCAAAAAAATCAAATGCCTCCAAATCCAGGGAGGGAAAATTGTATCTTTTTTCTTCCAGGATATTTTTCTCAAGTACTAGCGGAAGTGCTAATGAGAGACAGGCCTCCTTGCCATTCAGTGACAAATGTAATAGGTTACATGAAACCACAGAAAATGAGTCTATTTAAAAATGTCAGATATAACACTAAAGGAAAATTCAGTCTTGCATTTTTTCCTCTTGATCATGGTCTAATAGAGACAATTCAGAAATGATTTCTTCTGAACTTGGTGATATTCATGATTGAAATAGTGTTGCTAATGATAACAATGTGTAGAATTATTACATGGAAAGTACTAATAATGCAAATCATATGGCCTGTAGTTGCCGTTCTCCTGTGGATTATTTTTTCCTAGGCCTATTTGATTACTCAGAGATTAGCATACTAAAGCTCAGATTTGTACTAACATATAGAGAACCGAGGTTTATAAGAACAAAAGTAGACAATTAACCAAATTTTCACTTATGCCACCTTTGCCATGTGAAATAATGACAATGTAAGGCAGGGGTTACTGAATCAAAAATACTATTTTCAAATATTTTTGGCATCTTATGTTTTGCTTAGATCTACCAATATATAATATTCTATAAGACCTTACAATAATTGAAAAATTATACGAGTACTCACTAAATCAAAGACACAACTCTTAATTTACAGTGTTAAAAATAAGATGTATATTTTAGAATCTTTAACTACTACCTGGCTTATTGATTATGTTTTCCAGAAAAAAAAAATTCTTTTCCGTATTTAGAATTCTTTAAACTATCTTCATATCTTGTTCTGTTTATATATCTGATGGTTATAGGAGACAATTTTTTTCTTCTGTAAAATACAATACTTACAAGACCTATTATGTCACTAGAATTACAGGTCATTTCCACTGGTTTTAAGGAGTAATAAAATCAGAATTCAAAAACTGCAAACAAGTAGAGGCACTGTCTTTTTTTCATATTAGTGAATTTCTAGAAAAAAGTCCCAAAGCTGAAAGGTACAGAGCAATGGGATTTTCTCAAAGAAACAAAGCTATAATGGAGGAGCTTTTTGACCAAAGGCTTGGCATCAAAGAAGTCACAACTATGAGAAAAAACATATTGTAAAAGCAAAGACATAACTATAAACTTTAATAAAAATTTAATTAGCAAAAGTTACATCTTAAGTTCCATAAAATATACATTATTTGTTCAAAAGATGTTACTATGTCATATTCGGGTATACATGATATATGTACATATAATATAGTGTATAAAGGTACATATAAAGGAATATACACACACATATATATTCAATATATGCTATATAAGACAGTTATGCTATAACCAACATGATGCAATAATAAACACCTCAGAAATCTCAGCAGTTTACAAAAGCAGTTTATTTCTTGCTCCCATAACATGTCCTTCACCCATTACTTCCACCCTTACTCCATGTCTTCTTCATTCTGGGACCCTGGACAAAGAAACAACCCCAGTCTGGGACACTGATCTTGGGGCAAAGAGATAAGAGGAATGACAGAATTCCACAAGGGTAGAAACTCACAATGGACCATCTGTTAATATTTCATTGTCCAAAACAAGCCACATGCCCAAGTTTAACACCAATGAAGTACAAAATACATCTCTCAGTGGGAAGGGCAGAAAACTATTGGGAATAACTTTGTTGCTTAAGAGACTTCCAGTTAAGAGACTTGGACAAATTGATCCAATGATCATTCAACGCTCTTCTTCAAGGGACAACAGAACTCTCAACTGGGCAAATCTGCTTGCTTATCAAATGACTTTACTCATCAATACATTAGAAATATGGAATAGAAGCAAAGCAAAGCTGAGAAGAAAATTCATAGCTGGAAATTTTACATTTACAAGTAAGACTCAAGTTAGGGAGAAAAAAGAATGCCAAGGGAAGAATCATAAATTAAAAGTATTCAGTATTTGAAAAAAAATATGTAAAACTATTATATAAATCCAAGAACTGTTTCTTGCCCCCAACACATAAGAATATATAAAAATAAACCATTAGGTCACCTGATCAAGTGGGTAAATGGGCGATAGCACAGGAAGTACAAAAGTTGAAAATGATGATGTAATAACCACAAATACAGAGAAAACTGAAAGATTCGTAAGTAACTACTTTGCTCAACTCTAAGCAAATGAATTTGAGAACCTGAATTAAAAGGGTGATTTTTGGGGAAAATATAAATTATTGATAGTTCCAATACTATTTAAATTGTTGCAGAGCATAGAAAATAAAAAGAATGAAAACTTCTAAATTCTTTTTATAAAGTTATTGTAATATTGGTAACAAAAACCCTAAAAGAAAGCCATAAATTGATCCCACTTAAGAATATCAACATAAAATCCTATGCAAAATATTAGTCAATACAGTACAGCAGCATACTGTCATAATATTTAATGATTATTTATATTTTTGACAAGACCCTCCCCACCAAATAGTATCCTTCATCCCCATTTGGGTTCTGAAAAATCTGAGGAATGAAATTGACCATAGTCTTATATATGCTCATAGAACATTTGGAGACATAAATATCATCTTGATTTCTGATAATGGCTATATTGGAATCCACAGCTAGCATCCCAAAAGGGCCTGCAAAGTGAACCCCAGAATTATACAGACTTACCCACTCAGGCACAGGTAATCTTCTACAGGGGTGGAGAGTTGCCCAGGTTATGTCACGGAGAAGTAAAGACCTTCTACTCCCTGCAGGAAGCTAGCTCCCAGAAGAAAACAGAGATGAGTTTTCTTGAGTAATTTATTCTTCTCAAAATTACATAAATCAGGCAAGTCACTCCACTTTCCCCTGGCACAGTGAGGAAGGGCTTGAGAGAAGCCAGGAATTTTAAACTAATCAAGGTCCTTCACTTTAGAAAGAAACATTGGGGGGTAAAAATTCTATTCCAGCTTGTTGGTTTTGTTGGTTTTTTAAAAAATTCATTTGGTTTGACTGTTAGCCTATGGTCTACATCGGTCAAGAGAGAGACCCAGTAGGAGAGTCTTGCTCCTACCCTCAGGAGACTATTCCACCAATAACTGCTCTTTGGGTGTCCTAGGTCCACTGGTGGACAAAATGGATTTTGCCCCCAGAAGGCTATAAACTTGCTTAAGAGTACATTATTTAATAAATCCAAGGCCATGCAATAATTCATGCTCAAAGCTAAAATTTTATCTTATCTACATTTTATTTTCCATTTAAAATTTTGTCCTTGCTATGCTGTATAAAACAGGCCATCAGAGGCTCTGCAGTGAGATTAAATGACAACATTAATGTACTCCAATGGTAAAATATACACACTTATTGTTGTCTCAGAAGCCCCAGATTGTAACCAGTCAGCTAAATCCATTTTAGAGAAATTGAACATGAGCTGGACATTAAGAATATTCATTATTGCTAATTTTATGTGGTGTGATAATATTGTTGCTCTTTCTTTGAAAGTCCTAATCTGTTAGAGATTTATACTGAAGTATTTAAGGTTAAAATGATACAATGTCTGGAATTTGCTTTTAAATCTTCCAGCAAAACAAACAAAAATAGTCATGTGATGGAATAAGTACAAGACTATAGCTATGTTCAAGGTATCTTGAAAACCAAAGAGCCTAATTCTGCATAGGAAAGTTACGACAGTGATGTTTGAGTGTTGAAAGCTGTGTAGGAATTTCCTGGGCTAATGTGGTCAGGCTACCAGGGAAGAAAATGGCATTCCAGGCAGAGGGCATGAGATATGTAAGGCCACAGAGCTTTGGAAAGGGTGTTGAAATGGACATGAAGGAGCACAGGGCAATTCTTTAGCAGAAATTGTGCAAAACCTTAGTGAGAATACTTGCAGTAAAATATTTTTAGTCTTGATTGTGCAAAGTTGAGATGACAGTTAACTTTTCTCCACTGGATCATGCTATGTAGACAATTTAATATAGTTTGTTAAATTAATCTCATCTAGAATGCCATTTTCTTTCTCCTTTATGCAGATAGTAACTATCTTTCAAAGCAGGACTCAAAAATTCCCTTCAGTCAAAAGCTTTTCTTAGCCAATTTATAGTTTAGTGAATCCCCCATCTTCTAACTCTTAAGAGCATGCTATTCAATATAGCACCTGATGATGAGCTTGTCTACCAAATTAGGACAGTTTTATGTGGGATAATCTCATTTCCTCAGCTAGAAGGAGTTATCTTGAACCAAGCACAGCACAATGCTTAGGATGTTACAAGATTTATTACATAGAATGTTTCCCCAAGCATAGGGAGAAGGCCAGATGTGGGCAGCCAAAAGTTCATGCATCTACTCAGTTCCCACAGATACTCTTTGGGCTTGATATCTCAATTTGACCATCTGGGGAAAAAATTCCCTTCACCCCTCCCCCCAAAAAAAAGAGAGAGAGAAAAGGAAAATGAATGTGATTTCCTAACCTTTCTGAAATGTTACAAAAATGGATGATGCTAAAACTAAAAGTTAAGATGCCTTAATAATATTGGAAATTCAACATATCTTTTAAATTTTTGTTTAACTCCATCAATTTCAGTAAGGAATTCTAAAGAAAATCATAAATGAAAATGAACCCTAAAGATGTCACTACCTTTTGATTTTCAGGAACTAGATTATGAAAAGACAGGCAAGCATGACACCCCTTTAAAGGGATCTAAATCCAACAAAGCAAAAGTTGAACAGAGAAATCATGGTAACAGAGCAAGAGAATAAATGACAGTTTAGTTCCTCTGTTGTGTGGTACTCAGCACTGTGGAGAATATCTCTGTTGAGTAATTCAGAGACAGCTCAATCATAGGCCTGGGCCTCATTAAGGCTGCTAATGAGAATGTGAAACAAATATGTTAGCCTGGTTGGTTTGGGCTGAGAATAGGATTCCTTTGCAGTTTTTAAGGTCACAACATAATGCATTTTTAAACTTCAAATGTTAAAAACTAATACACATGGCTAAGATCAAAGAAATCCAAACATTAAAGGAAAACATAAATTAGTCAGTTAGCTTTCTCTCTTAAAACTAAATACTTGTCACATGAAACAGGAATGGTCCTTTCTTGGTATCCATGGGGGATTGGTTCCAAGATCCTAGCACTACCAATGGCCAAAATATGCAGTTATGCAATTGCTCAAGTCCCTTATATAAAATGGTATAGCACGAATTCAACAAATAGCAGATCAGAGGAGCAATGAAAGGGAAATGGGCTTCTGCCACATTTAGTGGAAGTAAGAGGTCACAGTATTTTGGTAACAGCTAGTACCCTGAAGATGGAATTCTACCTGGCTAAAATTATTCACTTGTTTACAAAACAGAAATGTTCTAAGCCTTAACTTAGTTGGTATATTAATTTTCTATTGCTGCTGCAACAAATTACCACAAACTCGATGGCTTAAAACAACACAAACTTATTACCTTACAATTCTGGAGGTCAGAACTTCAAAATCAGTTTCACTAGGCTAAAGTCAAGGTGGTGGCAAGCTGCGTTCTGTCTGGAAGGCCTAGGGGAGAAGCCAGTTCCTTGCTTTTTCCAGCTATTGGCTGCCTGTATTCCTTGGTTTGTGGCCCCTTCCCTCATCTTCATATCAGCAGCAAAGCATCGTTTGAGCTGACTATGCTGCTTCCACCATTACATTTTCTAAACTCTCCTTTTGCTTCCATTGTTACATTATCTTCTCTGACCCTCGTCCTCCTGCTTCCCTCTTATATGACACCTTGTGATTACACTGGGCCTACCTGGATAATCCAGGCTACTCTCCCCATTCTCAAGATCCCTAACACAGAATACGAATGTCTTAATCACATCTGCAAAGCCCTTTTTGTCATGTAATGTAGAATATTCACAAGTTCCAAGGATTAGGACATGGATATCTTTGGAGGGCCACTACTCAGTCTATGGATAGACAGATAATACAGAAAGACATTATGATTTATGAAAAATTCCATTCTTATTTTACTGGGGAATATAAAGTCTCCATTAAAAAATTAGAAGGAATGATTTGTAAAAGTCCTGTAGCAGTATAATTAGCCCACAAAAGCCTTGTTGAACAGAGCAATTAGTTTCTGAGGAATCCAATAAAATGGGAAAATTCTATACTCTAAGGGGATATTCATCTGTAGCCAGTCCCAATCTCTACTTTGTTTTTAATTTATAGAGGTAGTTGAACGACATTCCCCATATTTTTCTTATCCTTACCATACCCTGCCCTGCCACTAAAAGCTTCTTTATGGTGTGGTTTCATTGAGGGGAACTAATGGATTATATCGATGGATTACAACTAAACATTTGCAGTTGCAGTTATATTACATATGGTGAATGACCTTGAAAGCCTTAAAATAAAAATATTATTTTAGTTTCTCATATACATATATATATATATATACATACATATATATGTATATATACTATATATATAGTATTACTGTTGATGGCCTGAACATCTAAATGTTAATGTTTGTCAGATTTTTTTTTTAGTTCATTCTTTTTATAAGCCAAGTGCTCTATGAAAGCAGTGCTTTGGTGAACAGTCTTATAAGGAGATTCTCCAAGTCTCACAGCTCACGGCTGTGCTGGCTTTTAGGACCATCTATCTCTTTGGGTCTCTGCATGACTAAATGCCAGGAGGAACAGTATAACTATAATATGGGAGGCAAATGTGGTTTTGCCCATTTTTAGATGTTGATTTTTAATCTATGTTTAAAATGAAACATTATGTGGATCTATTTTCTTGACCTAAAATCTTTTAAAAAAGATATTTATGTGGATCTTAGGGTACACCAGAGCAATGTTATGGAGGCTGCAGGAAGCAATGGCGTGTTTATAAGCATTCAGAGTTATCTATACTTAAAGATTTACAAATCAGAAAATTAACTATTAGAACCAGTTGAAAACCACAATTCAAAATTCACTGATATTTTTGACTAGTAGTTCTATCACTAGAAATCTATTGAAGATTAATGTTTCCTACACTTAGAAATAAATCTTTGATTATTTTATTTCCTTGCTCTTTTTTTTCTTTTTCTTTCTCTTGCTCCGTTTTACATAATCTGCAATCTATCTAATTTTAGTGCAAAGAGTGTCTAAACTAAGAGTTTCAACTTTCTGCATAATGGAATAGTAAGAAGATGGGAACATATTTCATTAACAAGTGCAGGTCCTTCTAACATTGTCATAACATCCACCAGAAATACTCTTTTCTATCATAAAGATCTAAGAATTACCCATTTCTCTGTCTCACTCTCACTGCTACTGTGGGCCCTCCATCCCTTCTGCCGTGTCCCCAACTGCTCTCTTACTTCCACTAAAGTATCCCCAACTACTGTGGCAGTTTCTAGGAGTTAGCTTTAAAGATCCCTGCATAGTTGATCTGGACCAACCATAAGAAAAGTGCAATCCTACCAAGTGCCTAGAAAGTCGAAACTATCTGAACAGCACTAATGACTCTTCAGTGTGCAACATAAATTGTATGAGCCATACAGCCATATTCTGTCATGTAGCCTGGGGATGGAAGAATTATGGTGAAACAGATGCACATTTTCTCTATGGCTATCATACAGGGCAGAGCTACTAAAAGCATCATCTGAGGACCAGCAGTAGTAGTAGCAGCAGCAGTTAGCAGCAGCATCTCTGAATTTGTTTGAAATGCAAATTCTAGGCCCCACTCAAAAATTACTAAATCGGAATCTCTGTTCCAATAAACTCTCCAGGTGATTCTTATGCACACTAAAACTTGAGAAGCACTGATGGAGAATAACACTAGAAGAGATGATTTGATTTCAAAATACCCTAGACCTTCAAGTAAATGAATACATGAACAAGAATTTTAGCAGTCTTTGAGGATTGTATGAAGCACAATTTGCAGGACAATCCTTGTCTAAACTGGATTTGGAAAGTAGTGTGGAGAAGATATACAGTGGGCTTGAACTGCAGAGGTCCCACATGGGCTTGAACTGCAGAGGTCCACTTACACGTGGATTTTTTCTTTTTTTTTTTAACGTTTTTTATTGATTTATAATCATTTTACAATGTTGTGTCAAATTCCAGTGTTTAGCACAATTTTTCAGTCATTCATGGACATATACACATTCATTGTCACATTTTTTTCTCTGATTTAACACGTGGATTTTTTCAATAGTAAATACCACAGTACTACACTATTCATGGTTGGTGGGACCTATAGTTGTGGAACTGCAGATAGAGAGGAACCATGGATACAAAGGGCTCACTATAAATTATACTCAGATTTTCAACTATGTGGAGGGTTGACGTCCCTAACCCCCATGGTGTTAGGTTAACTGTACACATGAAAGCTCCACGATACAAGTTTAACTTACCTGGAACATGTGCCAAATGGGTTCTATAGATCTCACAAGGTACTCCCCTCTGCTACTTGAGTGGGGTTGTTTAAACATAAATTTACAGAATGTTTACCATGTAACAGACTGTATTCTAGCCCTAGGTAATACAAAGATGAAAGAAGGAAGAGGTACTTGTCCTCTAGGACTTCACAGTATCACTGAAGACAAAAAAAGAGCCTAATAGAAGAATGCAAATGTAATAGAGGAGTATTAAGGAGGGACTTAATCACACCTGGGAGCATCAAGGAAAGCCATTCAAAAGTGAACCTCACATCATGTGTTGGAGCTAGTCAGGGGAAGATGGAGGTAGTGGGGACGAGAGGGAGAAGAGAGAGCAGGCAGAGAGAACAGTGTGTGCAAAAGCATGAAAATTTTACTGAATAGCATGAGCATTCTGGAAACAGCAAGGAAAGAGAAAAGACATGGAAAACAATTAGGAGGCTGCTTCACATAGTTTAGATGTGAAAGAATAAGTGCTTCAACCACAGCAGGGGTAGTGGGAACTCACCCAAGCATAACATAGTATATAGGTAGCAGAGGCTGGCTCTGCCAAATGACTTTGGGCAAGTTAATTTCTCTGTGCCTCATTTTACGCTATGGGCAAAATGGGGATAATAACAAAGTGGCCAAAGGTCTGGAAAGATATTTAAAAAAGATAGAACCTGTTTGGTTAATTTTTCTGGCACAGGCTTATTTAATGAAATCAGAAACATAAATCACTTGAGCAATGCACCATAAATGCTCATGCAAGAATTCAAAGAATTGCTGCATTAGTGAACCATACTCATTGGAATTAGTAATGAGGGACACCACCATGAACATCTTACGTCTTTTTACTGTAATCATTCATTTATTTTGTGCATTTGTCCATGTTTCCAAACTCTATGGTCACGTGTTAATACTGACTTCACTGCGGTTGCTGTGAGGATTAAAAATGAGTTGATTCATGAGACGCTCTCAGCACAGTGAGTGGCATTTTCTAAACTCACTGGGTTAACTATTATATTTAGGAAGTAAACTGGAAATAGGGAAGGTAATGAAGCACCAGTCAACTTCAAACAACTGTTTGGAAGGTGGTGCTTTATCACTGAAACTTTGAATACAAAAGGATCAAGTCTTCTTTTCTGTGTGTGGGTAAGATTACTGATTCTACTTGTCTGAGTCTACTTGCCTGCTTCTCTCCCTGAATAAAACTACCTGGTACTCTCTATTGCATTTTTGGACAGATATAAGCCGCTCACCTATTAAGTGCCGGGTGCTGAGGATGCCAACAGTTCAGAAGATGACTATGACCTTCGTCTTCATGGAGTTTGGGTGTGGTAAGCTCGAAATATCTCTGGAATAAGCATCTTCAGCATTTTGCTAAAGGGTCTGGTAGCAGAGGCTAGGCATACCAATGTCAATAAACAGGTCAACTGAGAACCAACTTTCCTGTGTCTGTGGAGAAGGGAAAAAAAGAGATACAACCAGTAACGGAGGTAGGAAAACACGGGCAGAGTTAAAAACGGGGGAGAAATGGAGAAAGGAGGAAGGGAAGCAGGAAGCATATCAAGGACGACTGAAACAAGAGTTGAATGAAAGTCAAATGTAAGGGAAGAGAAAGTTACAGCACAGCTACAGCTTCTGGGCCACAGGGCCAACAATCTCGCAGCCACTGCCACATAGTGTGTCCTAAAAGGCGCCGGTTCTCCGGAGCTGAGCGCGGCGCGGCGCTGTGACGTCAGAGGAAGGCGGGACTTCCGGTCCCGGTGTCTCCAAGACGGTCGCGGTACAGCACGCTGCCTTTTAGTCGGACAGGTGAGGTACTACCTCCCGTTCTCGGGGACTTTGTAAGAGGAAGGACAGCCGGGCAGGCACGCGGGAATCGGAGCCCTTTCTCTGGCTTCTCTCAGAGCCCGTGCTGCCCTTGGCCAGACGGCCCGTAGGGGTGTGAATAACAGTGCTGAAACTGCTGGAGGGTTCGGGACCACTTCGACCGTAGGTTTTGGCTGCGGGCCCAGCGGGAACGTACCATTGTACTGCTGACCGCCGCCGGCCTGTGCGGAGTCTTATGGTAGGCCCTCTGGGGAGTAGGGTCCAGGACGTTGGGCGACTGGCCGGGAGGAAGTGACTAGCAGGGACCAAAGTCTGGGAGGAGAACTACAAAGGTCTAAGTTCTTGTACCAGTCAAGCCTTTAGCCCTGCGCAAATCACTGTCTTCCCTCCGTGGATCTCAGTTTCCCACCTTGTCCATTAATGGGATCATTACGGGCTCTTTTGGTTTGGAATCAAGTTTCTCAGCAGGGTCAATTTCCCCCACGCCTCTAATTTGTTACACCAGGTACCGTTAAGAACTGACTCTTGAACCAATCTCTGAATTTGGCACCACCCCCCCACCTCCAACCACTTGTTTGAGGTTCATTTTCTTTTTAAAGCCATTCTACCAGTAGAGACTTCTGACTCGTACAATTAGACCATATATATTTAAAGTGATTATTAATATGTTAAGGCTTAATTCAGCCATTTTATTATTTGTTTTTTGTTCGCTGCTTCTGTTATCATTCTTCTGTTTCTCTTTTCTTGCCTCCTTGTAGGTTACTTAAATGCTTTTTAGAATTTTATTTGACTTACGGTGTTTTTGAGTATATCTTTTAGTATACTTTTTTATTTCATGGTTGCCCTAGGTATGACAGTATATATGCATAACATCACACAGACTACCTTTGTATTGACATTTTACTACCTTAAGTGAAGTATAGAAACCTTACTTACATTTAGGTCCTTTTAGCCTTTCCATTTTTAAAATGTAACTATCAGATTACCTATATATACATTGAGCACCACACTAAACTTTGCTTCAGCCATCAAATATGATTAAAGAACTCATGAGGGGAAACATAATCCATGATACTTAAAACTGCTTTTACCTATTCCGTTGTTCTTTTTTTCTGAAGTTAAACCTTATTCATGTATTCCTTTCTGTTTGGAGAATTTCCTGTAGAAGAACTTGCTAAGGATAGGTTTGTTAGTGACAAATTCCTTTTATTTTTCTTCATCTGAGAATATCTTTATTCCCCCTTCATACTTGAAGGATAGTAAGAATAGTTTCTTCTGATATGAAATTTGGGGTTGAGAGTTACTTTCCTTCAGCACTTGAAAAATTGTGCCACTACTCTCTGGCTTCCCTGGTTTCTGATGAGAAGTCTGCGGACATTTGAATTATTGTTCCCCTATAGGTAATATGTCATTTTTCTCTGACTGCTTTTTAGATTTTTTTTTCTTTGTTTTTAATTTTCTGAAGTTTGGCTATGATATACTTTGTGTTTCTTTGGTATTTCTTTGGTATTTCTTTGTATTTATCCTATTTGGGATTAACTCAGCTTCTTGAATCTGTAGGTTTTGTGTGTTTTGCCAAATTAGAGAAGTTTTTAATCCATTTTGTAAAATAATTTTTCAGCCCCATGCTCTTTCTCCTTTTCCCCTGAGACTGGTTTACAATGTTAGGTCATTTGTTATTTTCCTACAAGTCCCTGAGATCGTGCTGATTTTTGTTTTTAAGTCTGTTTTCATCTTGTTCAATTGAGTAAATTCTATTGATATATCTTCCAATTCACTGATCCTGTCTGTCAGTTCAACTCTACTATTGAACGCATCCACCAAGTTTTAAAAAATTTATTATATTTTTTAATTCTATAATTACATTTCATTCTTACTTTCTGAAAGCATTTTATCCTTTACTATTTAGAGGGCTGCTTAGAATATCCATGTAATTTCCATGCAAAATTGATGATAGCTTTAGATTATTTGTGTATATAAACTAATCATCTTACTCAAGTTTTTAACCTCCTCTGCAAAGTTATCACTGTAATTAGCAGAAGCAAAATGAACATATATAAATTTTCTTTCTTTGTTCCAGGCAATGTCTTGTTAGAAACCCTAATAAAAGGGAAGTAGGGAAGGAAATGAAGAAGGAGATTTAGGCCCTGGTAAATAGCAAATTGTAGTATCCCACGAGTAAGCAGAGTGGGAATTTTGAAACTCTAGAAAAAAGAAACCAAGAATCAAAATGAAATGAAAAATTTACAGTTGCTCGTTAAAACTTTTAAAGGGATTTTGTGATATAGTTGCAGATTCAGAAAGCTCCATCTTCTCCCCCTTTTTCCCTTGAATAACAGGGATTTTTAAGTACAACAGAGACTTTCAGCGGCCATACTTGAGATTTAGATACTGTTTTGTTTTGTTTGTTTGACTTTTTTATTGAGTAATAGTTATTTTACAATGTTATGTCAAATCTAGTGTAGAGCACAATTTTTCAGTCATACATAAACATGTATATATTCATTGTCATATTTTTTTTTGCTATGAGCTACCACAAGATCTTGTATATTTTTCCCTGTGCTATACAGTATAATCTTGTTTTTCTGTTCTGCATTTTAAAATCCCAGTCTGTCCCTTCCTACCCCCCGCCCCCTTGGCAACCACAAGTTTGTATTCTATGTCTATGAGTCTGTTTCTGTTTTGTATTTATGTTTTGTTTGTTTGTTTGTTTGTTTGTTTTAGATTCCTCATATGAGCGATCTCATATGGTATTTTTCTTTCTCTCTCTGGCTCACTTCACTTAGAATGACATTCTCCAGGAACATCCATGTTGCTGCAAATGGTGTCATGTTGTCAGTTTTTATGGCTGAATAGTATTCCATTGTATAAATATACCACATCTTCTTTATCCAGTCATCTGTTGATGGACATCTAGGCTGCTTCCATGTCTTGGCTATTGTAAATAGTGCTGTTATGAACATTGGTGTCATTTTGAAATAGGGTTCCTTCTGGTTATATGCCCATGAGTGGGATTCCTGGGTCCTATGGTAAGTCTATTCCTAGTCTTTTGAGGAATCTCCATACTGTTTTCCACAGTGGCTTTCCTTGCATCCCTCTCCCACTCTTAATGATTTAGATGTCTTCTTTTAGAATTTTGTGTTTATTCTTTTTGTAATTCATGGCAGTTATCTCCTTTCCAGTTATGAGTTTCTCATTTTTGTAGCATCCTGCTTTTCTATTTAGAGTAGACCTGTCAATATTTCTTTTAGCATGGGTTTAGTGTTGCTAAACTCTTTTAGTTTTTGCTTGTCTGTGAGAGATTTAGGTAATGTTGACTCTTGATTTTATTGGTTTGATTTCTACCCTTACCAAATAAATTAAAATTAATCAAGGACCCAGTTGCCGTATGCATTGACATTATAGCCCTGTGGTTAATAAGTTATTCCCATTAAGTATGAAAATTTAATATATGAAAAAGATTGTATTTTAATTCAGTGGTGAAAAGATGATTTTTTTAAATTAAATGGTATTTGCAAAAGTAGCTCTCTATTGTAAAGAAAACAAACTTGGATCCTTATACAGATAATTAAAAGTTTAAGTGTATAAGCTAGAATAGTAAAAATTAAAACAAACATTTAGGAAGCTATATGTTAAATATATGGGCCCAGAAAAGGGTTAATACAAGCAGTATATGAAGTTCTCCCACACCAATAAGAAAAAGGTAAATAACCGACTTGGAAGCTGGGCAAAGGGTATGAATAGACAATCCACAGGAAAGAGAGTCCAAGAAGGCCAGCAAACATGAAAAGATGTTCAAATATACTAGTAGTCAGAGAAATACAAAGTAAAAGAGTAAAGATACTTTATACCCAAAGACTACATGAATTAAAAGTAATGATACCACTTATTGATGATAGGATTGTAGGGGGAAAGATACCATCTTAGATTGCTAGAACAAATGTGATTCTTGTACTCTTATTGGAAAGCAATCTGCCAATACCTATTAAAATTCAACCCAGTTATTCCAAATTTGGGAATCTGGACATTAGAAACAAAAGATCTGATATATATGGATACATGTCAGAAGAAGTTAGGGATTTAAGAGTACTTATTACAGCATTGTTCCAAAACACTGGGAGCCAATTGAGTGTGTCTACAGGGAAATGGTCATATGAATTAGGATGTATCCACATTAAAGAACCATTAAAAATAATGAATTAGAATTATACTATTTGACTTGCAGGATTTTCATGTGTTACTAAGTGTGAAAGCAGAGTGTATAGAAGTGTGTATAATATGCTGTTTATCAAACACTGTCAACTCATATTTATTAAAATGTATTTAAGTGCTTAGGTATATTGGTGTGTAATCTTTGAAAAATATGGAAAACTTTATATTGAATTAATAACATGGATTTAGGAGAGATACACATGGGGGTGAGGAGAGTTAGAGATGTGGCATACAAAAGACTGAAAAATAATTCTACTAATATTTAAAGAAATGGAAATTAAATATTGGTCTATTTAATTTGTGAGGTTTTTAAAGAATTATAATGCCTCATGACCAAAAAAATGTAGTCAATCTGATACACATTCTTACTTTGATACCAGTACAAATTGATAAAGTAAATTTATCATGATTCCAAAAGCCATAAAAATGTTTATATCCTTTGATTAAATAATAGAATTTCTATATATGTCAATTATACCTCAATAAAAAATTAATTAATAATAAAAAATTGACCATTAAAAAAATCCTAGCACGTATTATATCCATTTTATCCATTTAAATCAAATTATATATGTGTATAACAAGTTAAAACTTTGAAACAAAGAATATGAGCTCTGGAGTCATTCAGACATCTGGGTTCAAATTCTAGCTCTTCCACATTCTAGCTTACTAGTTGTGTGATCCTAGGCAAATTCCTTGGTGTCTTTCAATCATTTTTCTCCTCACATGTTTTGTTGGAAACAGTTGTACTCATCTCATAGGATTGTTGTAAAGGATTAAATAATATAATATTTATAAAGCATTTAGCACAGTGCCTGGCTTATAGAAAGAACACTTAAAATGTGAGTTCTTAGTATTGCCTCTGTCCTCTTGCTCTTTAACATTTATATATTTTTAAAAATTCATTACCAGCGCCTTTCTTGAAACATTCCCCTCTGGCTCACATGACTTTACATATCTTAGTTCGTGCCCATTTCTAATTTTTCTTTTTTATTCTTTGGTGGCCTTTAAAAAAAAACCTTGCTGTATGGATATTCCCCCCAGAGTACAACAGGAGCTATCAAGGAAGCTTGAGTTAGTAACCAGGAAAGTGATGGTTATTTATATGGAGAACAGAGAAGTTAGGATTTAGGGTTGGTAGGATTTATTTTTGAAACAAGGTGATTTTGATTTTTACACACAAAGTTTGATACATCAATGAGGCACCCAGATACAGATGTTCAGTAGTTGGAAAATAGGATAGGTAGGAACTTGAGAAATAGGTTGAGGAATGGAGAAATAGATATTTATAAAAGGGTTCTTCTAGATGGCTAATTCTCAGTGTGAATGTAACCTCAGGGAAAGCACATAGAGAAGAGAGCCAGGGGCAGAACCTTCAGGTACAGGGAGTGGGGGAGGAAAAGGTTCTTAAGGAGTATTGAGAGATATCACAGAAGCCAAGACGAGGGAGCTCTTTAAGAAGAAACAGACAAAACATATTTCTACTTTGGCCTTTTTGGAACTTTAGTTCTGTGGCCTTTTAAACTTTAGTTTACCTGTCTTCTGGCTTTGTCACTTATTTTCTTGAAACTTAACTATGTTTGTAACTGAATCCAATTTTCTTTCCTCCAACTAACTTCCCCTCCCCTCATTGTTCCCTCTTTTCCTGAGCAGTATTTCCATTCCCCTCATGTTTAGCATCAGAATCCAGTCATCTTTGTCACTTCCCTTATCCTGGCCTCCCATCCTGAATTATTACCAAACTTGTCTCTCATTCATTCCTTCTTTCCCCCTCTTGCCTTCTTTTCTTGCTTAGGTTGTTCTGATAGCTTCTAAACTCAAGGATAGTCTTGGGTTTTTTTCTGTTTTTCATGATCTTCTTTTTTTTTTTAATAGTTTTTTCTAGTTTTATTATATTGATAGATAGATAGATAGACAGATAGATAGATAGATAGATAGATAGATAGATAGATAGAGATATAGTTCCTCTATACCCACTTGGTAAGAGTTTTTACCAAAAATGGGTATTTCACAGTCTTCTTAAAAGCACTACTTTGATTAAATCCTTGCCCCCTTTAAAAACTATCAGATTCCCTATGCCTATGATACTTTCCCAAACTGTTCTGAGAAAGAAGAGAAGATATTAATGGGAGAAGTTAATAGGATTACCATTGATGAGATGGTTTTTAAAAGGTTGTGTATATAAGTGTATGTATATATAGATACATATACACACTTTGTCTTTCTCTTAAAGGTTCAAAAATTCTTATCAGTGTAATTTGAAAGGTTCTGCAGAATTAAAATTTATCTTTTTTTAACCTCTTTTGACAGATTGTGTTTTCCAGTAGTTAGCCACAACCATAACTCCCATTCCATGTACTTTTTTGTACAATATAACTTTGACCCTATTAGAGAGGTCCATTTTTGCTCCCTTTGAATACGGGTTAGCTTGGCTACCTTGACAGTAATGCTATGTGACTTCTGAGGCTGGGTCTTAAAATGTGGTATAGTTTTATTCTGGTCCTCTTGAGATAGTTACTCTTGACACCCGCCCTCATGCTGTGAACAAGCCCAAAATAGTCCATGTGGAGACCATATAGAGTGGACATGGGTAGATATTCCTGGCCAACAACCTATCTGAAGGCAGAATCAGTCATCAGACATGTGAATAAGGATGCCTCCAGAGGACTCTTATCCCCAGTGAACATATGACACCTACCAGTGACCACAGCAAAAGCAAACAGTAGTATTACTAATAATAAAGAGAAATAAAAGAAATAATAAAGTAAAAAACCATAGCACAGGCTTTATTGAGGTCAGTGGGAGAGGAGGGGCTGTGCAGAGTGAGATCCTTGCCTGGATCTTCACTTGTCTGGTCACTAAACATTTTACAAGTATATTTAGTACTGTGCCCAGGAGTAGCACCAATTAATTGCCAGTCAAGGCACAGACACGTGGAAAGTGTATGCTCTGCTCTGTGTAAACTGCAGGACAGTAACACAGCTCACAATTTACATTTTATAATATATATAAAGTTTTTGTCATTTGAAGAAGTTTCAGCAGCTTCTTGTCTGCCTTATATATGTGATAAATAATGCAAGTTATTTTTAGGTATTGTTAGTGCTTTGAAAGACAAGTATCATTTTCTCTCTTTCAAACGTAATATAGTTTATTTGAAGACTGTCTGGACATTGCAACACAAGTTTTTAAAAACTTTTATCATTTGTAGTTCTTACATGGGTGATAAAGTAGAATTCTTACTGAGTAGCCAAAATAAAATACATACATTATTTGCATGCTAAAGCTGAGTAAGAGGCTCATTTATAGTGATCTAATAATGCAGCTTTTCTGTTTTGTGTGTTGTGTATGTTTGTATGAGATTTAATTGGAAAAACCTCTTTTACTAAATCTAGTTAGAAATCCATTAATATAAGCAGGGGAATACCTGCATTTAAATGAGTAAGGCTTGCCTAAGTCTTTCAATTTATATCTACACTGTACACTTGGTTTTTATCCAGCCTAAGTCTTGCTGCTTATCAAAACTGATATCATTAAAGATAGCTTGTAGGTAATGGCTGAAGGCGAGGCCATCAGCTTTTAATAATATATATTAGAATACACTACCCCATCTTCATATGCTAGTTGTTTGCAGCATTCAGTAATGTTGGATTTTTTAGGTAAGGAAGAATTTGAATTCTTATACTTAAGTTTTTCTTTACTTTTTTTTTCTTTTTGGCAATGTGAGATTCAGAAACATAAGAGGGAGGTCAAATAAAAAGATATTTTATAAACACAGTAACTTCATGTTTCTTAGTTGTATTTTACTTGAAGCATTTTAGAGTTCCTTTTTTGTTTCTTTTCCAATTTCTATAGGCTCTTTGGGTTTCATGTCTACTTGAATTCCCATTAACTTTGTGACTAGTCAGACTCCAAAGATGTCATTTACTTTGAAGTTGAGTATTTGTGAGTTGAATATAATTAACAACCGTGAATTCTCTTCTGGTGCAAGTCTTAAATTTAGGCCATGTCCTCTCTGTCATTGCTCTAATACTGTGTATAACAGCTAAATCTAATGTTGTTTCTAACACTTTACAAATGTCATAAGACCTTTATAAATAAACTGTGTTTTGTGATAGTTTTAGAGACTGGGCCCCAGTGACATTTATTAGTGAACTAAAAATCAACCCTCAAGAAAAAGTGAGATGATACTTTTATTTATTTAGTCAATCAGTATATTTTGAACATAATTTTGAAAGGAGTCCCCACTTTTTAATCGTCAATTTTTTATTCAAGGTTTTTTTCCAGCCTCGGCACTATTGCCCTTTTTGGCCAGTAACTCTTTGTTGCGGGTTCTGTCCTGGGCAGTGTAGGATGTTTAGCAGCATCC
The DNA here is from genome assembly GCF_048564905.1 of Vicugna pacos. Lineage (NCBI taxonomy): Eukaryota > Metazoa > Chordata > Mammalia > Artiodactyla > Camelidae > Vicugna > Vicugna pacos. The sequence continues at coordinate 47,574,894 of NC_133001.1, forward strand.
CTGGCCACCACTCACTAGATGTGGTAGTAACACCCCACCACTGCCACCACCAAATCGTGACAAGGAAACTGTCTTCAGATATTTATTGCCATGTGTCTTCTGGGGGCAAAATTGTCTCCAGTTGGAAGTCACTGCTCTAGAGAGACCTCACAGCCTGAGCATGGCGGAGGATAGGAAGGGGGACTTTGTCAGTGGGGACAAGTGCTCCAAAAATCTGCTGAAAGAGTACATAGAAACCAGGGGGGGGGGAAGCCCTTCCTCCTGTAGTATCTCTCCTCCAGCACACTTTTCAAAGCTAACATATCAGTTGGCAGAGGAAAAATATTTTTAAAAGCCTGGATCAATTTTTCCACAGAAGGCACTGAAGGATGAATTTGGTGGTAATAAATTGATAACTGGCACAAAGGGGAAAACATTCCGGAAGTGGGGGCAGTGGGGGAGTAAAACATTAGCAAAGTTATAGGAGCAGAAAAGCTTGAAGACACCGAAGAAGTGCAGGGACAAGACAGACTAGAGTGCAAGTTCCATGTGAAGTGATAAGAGGAGAAAAAGCTTTCAGGGTACTTAGAATCTGGGCTCTTCAGGGCTTTGAATGAAAGGAGGATGGATAGTTGAAGAGGAGGACAGGAAGACCAGTAAGTTTGAGATGTAGTCCTGTTGATAGACACAAAGAAGACAGAGGCAGAGATGAAGGAGTGATATAAAGGACTGAATTTTTGCACATATCTTGATTATTATAGGAAATTGTTCCTGATGTTATTTCATATTCTATTTTTTCTCTCTGCCCATTTCGTAATTTAATAATGTAGTGCTTTAATATTGCATAAAATACAAAATTTGGGATGAGAGGATTAATAGAGGAAAAAGCTTTTAGAGTTTATCAAGGAGTTCACCATCCCTCTTTACAGTTCTGTCTGGGAAGGTACAAGAGCAGCCCTAGCCTCAGTATGTTTTCACTGGTCTTTACAGGTGAAGGTGAGGGGACTTGGCTCACTGGTGGAGCATGTAGCTATGAGAGAATTCCAGCAGAAGGAAAGGGGAAGTTAGCCATGGTCACTGTCAGCTTAGACTGGAGAGGAGAGTTGTGGGAAAAGTTAATCTTGTTTTGATTCACACTCCTCTGTAGTCTTTAATTTCACTGAAGACGTGTCTCCCTGTTTCTCCCTACTCTTGTGGTTTTCTTTTTTTTTCTTTTTTGCAGTCCTGTAATCTAGAATAGCTGAATAGTCATATATTTCCCATATCTCTTTGTGGCATTTCCTTCTAAGTGTATTGAATTTTGTCTTTTTTATTCTTGAATATTGTCTTTGGCCCAAGGTTTTACGTTTCAGTGACTCTTCATATTGTTTTTCTCCCCTGATTTAGAAATGGACTCAGAAATCAAGGAAGAAATTCCTGTGCATGAGGAATACATTTTATGTTGTGGAGTTGAAACCCAGGTTCTAAAATGTGGGCCCTGGACTGACCTTGTTAATGATCAAAGTGCCAACAAGCCTAAGCTGCTTATTTTCATTATTACTGGTAAGTTTAAAAATCTGGATGAGGACACTTTATACAGATACTTGTAACTATTTATGAATTTAGAGAGAATTTGGTAAATATAAAAAAATCACTGTGTTATACATCAGAGATTGACATACTGTAATTGACTATACTTCAATTAAAAAAATACAGAAAAAGCATTCACACACATACACACAAAATCTTATGGAAGGAAATAAAATCACTTAAACCATTGATAAAAGCAACCCTTAATACTTTGGAGGCTGGGCTTTTAGTTTTTCTTCTATACATTTATATTATATATATTAAGTTATATATGTTATTTAAATCACAGTATATACCATACATATAGTTTTGTGTTCTGCTTTTTAAAATTTCTTTAAAAATATTTAGAATAATTAGAACTTTATCAAATATTTTGTGAAATTTTTCTAAATAATTTTTTTCCATCTCATTTCCAGATGATAAGTTTATGGTAGAACATTTATTTATTTTGGGATTTGGCATCTGGGTCATTTGTGGCTTTTGCTGGATCAGTGTCCACAGAATGTGAGGGGTAAATACTTGATTGTACATATTCAAAGCACTTTTTAAAAATTGTGCGCTTGAAAAAAACATATATATATATACACATATATATATACATACACACATATATGTATCAGCCTTAAAGATTAAAAATGAAATTGTAGCTATGTATCATATCATATCATATCATGCATAGCTTAATCTATAGGATATGATGATTACATTTGTTTTATACTTTTTTTTTTGTTTTCCCTGGGTTGATGATTGTCTCTTTTATTTGCTTAGTTTCCTATGTTTTAATCACTTATTTATCCTAAAATTATTCTCTAGAAGTGAAAAAAATTTTGAGTAATCAGTTTTTTGAGTAATCAGGTTTTTGGTGTTTCTGTTTCTGGCTCTCCTCCCCACCCCACCAGAACTCTGTTCTTCAGCTCTGGTCTGGACTGCTTGCTCTCTGGGCCCGCTACACAGGCCGTCCTGGGGCTTCCTTTCGCTTTTCTCCTGGGTTGGATTCTCTGTTCCCTAGATCCCCTGTTTTCTTTTCTTGGTTTGTTCCCTTGTTTTTGGTGGAGTACCTCTTCTAGTAGCTTCTTGAGAAGAGGTGCATGGGAAGTAATCTTTTAACGATCTACCATGTCAGAGAACGTCTTAGACGTCTAGGTTGGAGAGCATTTTCATTGTTTTCCAGGGTTCAGGCTGTTTTTGAAAAGTCATGACATTATTCTAATTTTTGATCTTTCATATGTGAAGCTTTCTCCTCTTAAAAAAAAAAAGTTAGATTTCTTTGTTCTAAGATTCTGAAGTTTTACAATCAGGCACTTTCGTATGGATGTTTTTCATACATTATATTTTGGATTTTGGTGGACCCTTTTAAACCAGAAACTTAACTTCGATTCTAAGAGCTCTGTTTTCTCTTTACTTTTTCTATAGTCTCCTGTTTCATGAGTGCATTATCATCTTTTTGAGGTGGGGAGAGAAGGGCTTCTTGTATTGTTAGAGTTTTTACTGCATTCCTTTTTCTGTTTGTTTGTGTTAGTCTTTGTTTTTCCTCAAATGTTTGATAATCTGACTACCCTTTCATTTTTTTTAACATTTTTATTGAGTTATAGTCATTTAACAATGTTATGTCAAATTCCAGTGTAGAGCACAATTTTTCAGTTATACATGAACATGTATATATTCATTGTCACATTTTTTCGTCACTGTTAGCTACCATAAGATCTTGTGTATATTTCCTTGTGCTATACAATATAATCTTGTTTATCTGTTCTACATTTTGAAATCCCAGTCTGTCCCTTCCCACCCCCTGACTACCCTTTCATTTTTAAGAGGAAGACACAAAAAATTGATTGGAAGCTTGTGTTCGGGGGTGGAGCTTGTCTACAGGTATGCTGAGGGTGACTAGCCATCCTAGTCTAAGGGGTTTTCTAGGACACATGACTTTCAGTTCTAAAACCATGACAACAGGATGGGCAGAACAAGGTGGTTGGTCACCCTAAGTAATCCTCACCTTAGGGTGATTGTGTAGGGACCGAGCATTTCATTGGAAGATTTCTAGCTTTCAGTGGATTGTTCAGTTTGCCCAGGAAGGAGTCTTCTAAGTGTCCTGTCTGAGGAGTGGAAGGGTATCTACCAATGTTCAGAGCTGAACAAGGGAAGGAGCTTGGAGTTTCAGTGTTTCTTTTCAGTATAGTGCTTCTGTTCTCAACTGGGCTAAGATTTCTGATCCAAAATCTCTCTCTAGTTTAACCTCTTTGGAAAATAAACTTCTAGGGTTCTGCCACGATGTAACAGTCTTTTGGAAAGCATCCTGTCCGCAGCTATTAAAATTAAAGCTACATATGCTCTGCCAGTCGTGAGGGAGAGTTTGAAATTATAGGCATGACAAGTGCTATTTGATGAAGTAGGGATTTGGAGGCCATTGTAGAGCGTAGGGTTAAGAAAGTCATTAGAAACATTATCTTGGACTGGAGAAGGGATATCCTTCTGAGGCTGAAGTGAAGGAGGTAAAGTTGGTTACTGAAATGGAGAAGCGTGAAGGTGTGTCAGGGGGAGTAGAGTAGTTCCTGCCTCTTAACCTCTGTTTTCTCTGTTAGTTAAGAGTTGAGGTGATCTGTGGAGAGTAAGGATGACAGAGGGTGGATAGAGGCCTTGAGGAAATTGGTCATCACTGAAAATAGCAGATATGCAGGATGAAAGGAATACTGACCAAGAACAAGTAGATAGATTTTGAGCAGGGCTATGATCAAATAGCAGGTACATTGGGAGTGAAGTCTAAAAGGGCAGAAGGTTGAACTGGAGAAGGGCTATCAGAGTTAGGATGCCTTGAATTTGAACCATTTCTGGATAATGAAAATCACATTTCTGTGATTCTTAAGTTTGCTGTCAGGACCAGCAGTATCATATAAGAACTTAAATGCAAGTTTGGGGCCCCATCCCAGACCTTCTGAACCAGAAACTGGGGAGAAGGGGAACAATCTATATTTTAAGAAGCCCTCTAGGAAATTTTGATATGCATACCACTGATGTATGGTGTGGCTATTGGAATTAGTTGCTTAAATTGGATGTATGTGAAGTTCTTTGAATCAGATCAAGATAGTGAATTATAGGACAAAGGTGTTGGCTCAGTCAATTCACCCAGATTTTGAAATCACCCAAGTTATGGAATGGCAAGTGCAGCTGACATTTAAGGGTAAAGGTTTTAAGGGAATGTGTGACAGTGACTAAAAAGTTGATAGAAGTAGATGGCTTCAGTCTTAGAGGAGGAGAGGTTGTTACAGTAGGATGAACTAGTAAGTGGAACAAGCAGTCCACTCTATCTCCCCACTCAGAGGTGTTCGTTCACTCACTCGTTTGTATTAGGTGCTAGGAATAGTGTGTTGCAAAAGCCTTTGCTGTCAAGGTATATGAGGTGTTAGAGAATAGCGAGATCTCTGCTGCAGGGGCTTGAAAGGAAGAGAGTCCATCATAGGGGAGAGCCAGGTTTAAGATATGTGGAGAGGCAGAGGGTATAGCTCAGTGGTAGAGTGCGTGCTTGGCATGCACAAGGTCCTGGGTTCAATCCTCAGTACATCCATTAAAAAAAAATGAATGAGTGAATCAATAAACAAACAAACAAATCTAATTGCCTCCCCACTAAGGAAAATTTTTAAAAGAATTTTTTAAAAGCTATGTGGAGAGATAGAGGGAACATTCATTGAAGACACTGCAGAGAAAGGGAAGCTTAAAACATTTGTTTTTTTATAGTCCCATTGTTTTATAGTGCTTTGACATTTTCAGATCATTTCGTTTCCTAGGGTTTTTTAATATTTGCCCATCTATTCTCCTTGCTGCCGTTGGCCCTTTTCCTTGGAGTTTGTGCAAGTTATAGGCTGGTGCTGCTCTGTAGTTTGTGGATTTCAGAATTGTGTTTTATTTGGGAGCCTAGTCTATTTATACTGTGGGAAAAATTAGGATGACAGTATTTCAAGGATTGTTAAGCCACTATAGACCTTGTATCCAGCCCCTCTATCTATAACATTTCATTTTAAATGACTTTGCTTATACAACTAGCAAAATTAGTTAATCACTTTTAAGTTAGTAATGATAATGAGGAATGATTTATTGGAATCCACAGATTGAGGAACTCTTAATTTAGTTTCTTTTCCAGTGAACCTTTGTTGTAGAATTTCTGTCAGTAGCATCCTTGGACTTTCTTTAAGTAGTGAAATGAGCAAAGGAAGGTAATATGGAAACTCACTCTAGAACATATTGAATCAATGTAATTCCCCAGTGGTCCTATGGAGATAATGGAATCACATGATGGGTCTTGTGTTGTGAGTACAGTGAGTGGAAATGGAGCAGACGAGGCTCCATGGACAAGGCCAAAGTCCTGTCCATGTGACAGCCTTCTCTAGAAGGATGTTGGGTCACATTAACTTGACACATGAAAGGTTTTATCCCCTACAAGGTTAACTAGAAGGTATAAGTCTACAATTGCAATGTTAAATAGTTAAGAGTTTATTGGCAGTTGGGGTCTAGAGATGATCACCACAGACTCATACGTTGCTCAGGCATTTGACCATATGTATGTTCAGACGTGTTTATAGCACATTTTGATATCCTTTGAGAAAACGTTTGACTTGCATTTCTGTATTGGGATGTTTTCGAACATCCTTACACCTGGAGATAGAGAGTTTTATTTATATATATATGATTTTAGTTGTGTAAACAAGACCGTTTTAATTTTCTCTCTGGTTTCCTAACCAGGAAGTTGAGTTCATAGTTCATAAAGTGTAACATAAGCCATAGCATTTAAATGGTGAAGTATGCAATGACATTTAAACATTTTGCATTATAGTTTCCACCTCTGTTTTGAAGTTGGACCTTCACGTTAATTGGCATTGTTGACTCTCCTGTTTGTTCAGGAGCCAAACTCTTTATGGCTTGAGGGCCTTTGCACCTGTTCTTCTCCTGTCCTAGTGTTGTTTGCCCTCAAATCTTTACATGATTAATTTCTTCTCTTTTGGGTTTTAGCTAAATTCCACCTCCTCACGCGTTTTTCTTAGGCCATCCTATTCTCGTCCCTTCTCTATCATATGATCATATTTATGTCCTTCATAGAAGTTATCACACTCTCACATTATTTTATTTACCTATTTAGTTATGTCAATATATTCTCCTAGAATATAAATTACAAGATAACTGGAAGAATATACAGAAGCAGCTGTAGTACTGAATGGAATGAGTGGGCATGGAACAGTTGGCATTATCATTTACTTGATTGTGATAAAATAGTAAATCAGAAAGCTTAAGGGGATTTGCTTAAGATCTTATAGTCATTAAGGGAAAGAACACAGACTTAAACCCAGAGATAGGGAGAAAAAAATTGTTTTATAGCAGTTCCATTATCTAGTGCTCATTCATCCTGGCTTCATTTATCCTGTCGTTACGACTACTACGTGTTAATCTTGTAGTTGTTATCTTTGGATTTTCTTCAAAGTCAAACCAGCTTAACAGTCTCTAAACCTTAAACTTACAGAATGTTATGTATCAAATTTATTCAATTAGAGAAAACTAAAAATGAAAAATATAATAATAACTGTAGTAATAATGGATACCAGTTATTAGCATCTATTATGTGCCAAGACTGGGTGCCAGTGGCTGTCAATTCATTATCCCTAGTGATATCAGCTACTTTACTGGGCTGTTGTAAGAGTAACACAAGGTATGCATAAGATCCTAGACTAGGTAATTTTATGTTCTCTTTAAAATTCAGTATTATTGAGGGTTTTTTTTTTTATTTGTATGTTCTTTTCTCTCAGTCTTCAGATACTTACTGAGCACTTATCTGTGTGATAACACTAATAACACCTTGGTCAAATTTTTTAACCTCCCTATCTCCGTTTCTTCACCCTTAAGATGAAAATAAGAATAGTACTACCTCATGTGAGGACTAAATGAGTTATATAAAAACGTACATACTGCCTGGCATGTAATAAGTTATAGCACTTTAAAATGTTGACTATTATCATTTTCTAGCCATGTGAAGAAAACTATAGAATTTTGCTGAGAAACATAAAACATTTGAACATGAGACATGACATATTCCTAGAAGGTTATACTCAGTAATATAAAAAATATCAAGTCTTTAATACTATTCAGCCATAAAAACCGACAACATAACGCCATTTGCAGCAACATGGATGTTCCTGGAGAATGTCATTCTAAGTGAAGTAAGCCAGAAAGAGAAAGAAGAATACCATATGAGATCGCTCATATGTGAAATCTAAAAAAAAAGAAAGAAAGAAAGAACATAAATACAAAACAGAAACAGACTCATAGACATAGAATAGAAACTTGTGGTTGCCAAGGGGGTGGGGGGGGGAAGGGACAGACTGGGATTTCAAAATTTGTGGATACTGACAGGCATATGCAGAATAGATAAACAAGATTATACTGTATAGCACAGGGAAATATATACAGGATCTTATAGTAGCTCACAGCGAAAAATAAAATGTGACAGTGGATATATGTATGTTCATGTATAACTGAAAAATTGTGCTCTGTACTGGAATTTGACACAACATTGTAAAATGACTATAACTCAATAAAAAAAATGTTAAAAAAGTTATATCAAGTCTTTCTAAATTAATGTGATAATGAGATGCAATTTCAATCAGAATTCTAAAGAGACTATTAAAAATTGACTTTTTTTGAAAAAAGATCATTTATTCATTCTGGTTTTTTTTATAGCAAACCTATGTCAAAAATACCTTCTGTACATACACAAGAAAAATCTGTATGTGTAAATTGGTGTTCTCTTCCCCACAGTATCAAACTATACATCTCTTTACAATGTAAGTACTTGTGATACGTGACCAGAAAACTATAGACTCCTTTAAGTTCTCTTTGTGAATGATTCTTACACTGACTGGTTTTTATATAGCTTGGTAACTGACTGTAGGCAAATCTTAAAGGATCTTACAGGCAGTGTTAATGATTTTATATATCTGGATGACAATGGGAAGCCACTGAAGGGTGTTTAAGTAGGGTACTGCTATGATTCAACTTGAGCTTTGGAGATATTTCTCTGGATACCTTAAAGAATGGATTCCAACAAGACAAGAGTAGATAGAAGACCTGTTAGGAGGCTGGGTAGACCAGTGGGAAGTGATAATACTATCAGAGAGAAATGGACAAAGATGGAATATATTTTTGAAGCAAAGTTAACAAGATTTATTGGTGAATCGGATGTTGGATATGAAGGGCAGAGAGAAACCGAGGATGAATCCTGGTGTTAGGACTTGGGTATTGGTTTATGATTGGTAGTTCCATTTATTAGGTTGAGGTACAGGGAGGAAGAATTTATTTGAAACAATTAGAGAACAAAGCCAGAGCAGAAATTTTCTAAGTGATCATTCCCAAACTTAAGGTATAAAGGATATTAAAATTGAGTTGTATGTATAAATATTACTACGTTTGTAGAGGAAAGTATAAGAAAAAAATAGATGTTTCTTTTTCAGTCTGTGCATTGTCTTAGGTGAATTTATTGCTTCGGTTAATGTAAAATCTGTTTCTTAGGTAACCCAGGATTTTCTGCCCTTTATGTGCCATTTGCAAAGGCTTTGTATTCTTCAACAAAAAGACGCTTTCCAGTTTGGGTTATCAGTCATGCTGGGCATGCCTTTGCCCCCAAAGACAAGAAGATTCTTACAACATCGGATGGTATGTCTTTATTAACATCTGCTTTTCTTTACAGTGAGTGGGTATTCATGTTTCTTAAAGCCTCCTAAGGTTAAGAGTTACACCAGTGGCGGAGGGTGGGGGTACAGCTCAGTGGTAGAGCTCATGCTTAGCATGTACAAGGTCCCAGGTTCAATCCCCAGTACTTCTGTTAAAAAAACTAATAATAAACAAACAAACAAACAAACCTAATTACCTCCCTCCCCCCATTGCTTTAAAAAAAAAAGAGAGAGCGTTGTACTGATGGAAACCTCTGCTTGTGGCATTGGGCCCAGCATTCCACATTTTGGTAATTTTAGGATTTGGGGGATCATTTCAATTCTTCTGCAGATAGTTTTCTTTGAAACTTTGGCCATATCAAACAGTTTGTCTAGGACTTGCCTTCTCTATTTACCAACTAGCAGTCAACTGTGTATGCATTGATCATGTATTATAGTACCAGTATTGTACTAAGAGGAATGGTGAAGTATTATAAGACATGGTTCTTAGCCATTGTCCTTACTCTAAAGAAGCTCTCGTCTCACATTTAGAGCTAGCAGTCAAATGATAAACTCTGGCTTGCTGATCATGTCAATTCTTAAGGAGTAAACAAAGGAGAGAACACGGTATGAGTTTGAAAAGACTTTGAGGAGTAAATGGGTTTTAACAGTTGGGTAAGAATTTGGACTTGAAGGGTGGAGGTGGATGCAGAGATATAACAGGCAGAAGGCTTAGCGTAGCAGGGAGAGAGATTCAGTAGGTACTCCAGTGCTAGGCAGGGCCAGATCTCAAGGAGGAACCTTGAAAGCTGGGGGAGAAGAGGACTCTAAGTGGTAGATTACTAGAAACCTTTAAATGGAGGAAGTAGTACCATAGACATGCAAATTACCTGCTTTTAATTCATGAATATTCTAGCATGTTCTCTCTTCTAAAAATAAATGAGAAGGAAAAAGAAAAACATAACTTCTCTGTGGGCATTCCACCCAAGGGTCATTTGTCCTGAGGGTGCCACCTAGTCAGTCTGAGCTGGGAGAGGTGGCTGTGGCTTCATTACCTAGTTTGCTCCTGGTTCTGGTTAGCCTCTCCTATGGTATGAGCATCTTACTGAGCATCTAATGATAGGGGAAACCATGTATGCGTAGAGAGAGAGAAAGGGATAGGTGATGAGGGAACTCTCTGGACTAGTCTGTTCAAATTTTCTGTAACTCTAAACCCGTTCTAAAAACAGAATCTGTTACTATAAAAACAAATACTGAAATTTTAAAGTAACTTAATATTTACATTTTACTTTCTATCACTGTATTAGCTCAGACTCCCGTAACAAAAACCATAGACTACATCGCTTACATAGCGGGGATTTATTTTCTTACAGTCTGGAGGCTGTAAGTCCAAGATGAGCGTTTCGGCATAACTAGGTTCTGATGAGAGCCCTACCCCTGGCTTGCAGGTGGCCGCCTTCTCTTTATGTCCTCACGCATCAGAGAGAGAGAGAGAGCAAACACATGCAAGAGAGAGCGTGCACAGGCCCTCAAGCTCTCTGACGTCTTCTTATAAGGGCACCTATCCCTTCATGAGGCCCCCACCCTTATGACCCTCTCTAACCCTAATTACCTCCCAAAGTCCTCGTCTCCAAATACCAATGTAAATTGAGGGAGTTAGGGCTTCAACATAAGAGTTATAGGGAACACAAACATTAAGTCCTTAACAATCATGAATGAGAATGTTATGTATTGACATTTCAAATCTGATCACAAGTATAGGTCAGCATATACGTATGACATTGTGCCTGAGCAACAGGAGAACATACAAATTATCTCTTAAAATATTTTTATTAAATATTTGTTGAAGTTTTAGAAGCTGCCTTTTGGTCCATCCTCAGAAGTAATAACCTTACAGTTTCCAGAAGCAGGCCTTTTGAAGCCTTAATCCTGTTGAACAGTGAAAGAAAAGTTTCTGTTCTAAGTAGAAGTTCTTTCCACATTCATGAACATCTGCAGGCATGCTAAATTGTAAACATTTTTTAATTTGAAGAAGTGAGTGACAATTAAGAGATGATTACTATTTTTATCCATGTCTTATTTTTGGCTGTTAACTGGTGCATATAGTCAAGATACAATGTAGTTACTGCAGAATTTAAGAAACAAAATCACCCTCATGCATACAGAGTAGATACTCTGGTTCTATAGTTAGCATGCGATCTGGTTCTCTTTTCTTTTCACTCCTGAAGCCATAGCTCAGACTATTCATGTGTCATCTCACTGTGAATGTCACAACTCCCAGGCTCTTGACCTTGCCTCTTAATTCTCACATATCGTAGTATAGATCAGCTTCCTGAAAAACTAGTTCTCATTCCAGAACCCTGCGATAATTTTAAATTGACTTTTAACATCAGGTGCCAACTCTTGAGAATGGAATTTAAGCTTTCTTTTCTTTTTTTTTTAATTTTACTTTTCTTTTCTTTCTTTCTTTTTCTTTTTAAATGGAGGTACTAGGGATTGAACCCAGGACCCTGTACATGCTAAGCACGCATTCTACCACTGAGCTATTCCCTCCCACAAGCTTTCTTTTCTCCTAATTCCATTGATTCAGTTTAACCATTTTGGAGTACCTGCTGTGAACCTGCCTCTTTGCTAGCACTTAGGGAAAAATACCTCTGTGCTTGAAACAGATCCATTGCGCTTATATTATTTATTGTTAGGATATCTCACCACCCAGACTTCCTGTGTCTTTTTGTTTTTTAAGGCATCACGTGTAAGATTGCCCTTGTCTAGGCAAACTCTACTCCTCTCTGCTGAAACAGTTTCCGCTCTCGGTGATCAGGCCCTTTATAAGCAAGATCATCCAGGCTTTGTTTTAGCACTTCAGTCACTCAAATTTCTTGTACTGCCACTTTCACCTACTTTATATTTTTTATTTCCCTAGTTATCTTCTATTTAGATAATTATATATTATAGATTCAGTGCAATCTATATATAAATTCCCACAAAAATTCCAATCACATTTTTTTTACAGAAATAGGAAAAAATCCTAAAATTTGTATGGAGCCACAAAGACACCGAATAGCCAAAATAATCTTCAGGAAGAAGAGCAAAGATGAAGTTAACACACTTCCTAATTTCAAACTATATTACAAAGCTGGTAATCAAAACAGTATGGTACTGACATAAAAACAGACCAAATGATCAGAATAGGGAGCCCAGAAATAAACCCACGACTATAGGGTCAACTGATCTTTGACCAAGGACACACAATGGGGAAAAGATAGTACCTTCAATAAATGGTATTGGGAAAACTGGATATCCACATGCAAAAGAATGAAATGGGGCCCTTATCTTACACTATACACAAAAATTAACTTGAAATGGATTAAATACTTAAATTTAAGGCCAGACACCATAGAACTCTTAGAAGAAAACATAAGGGAAAAACTCTTTGACATTGGTCTTGGTAATAATTTTTTTTTTGCCATGACTTTTTGTTACTTGGCACAAATAACAGAGGTAAAAATAAATAATTGGGTCTGTATCAAACTAAAAAACTTCTGTACAGCAGAGGAAACTACAACAAAATGAAAAGGCAGCCTACAAAATAGGAGAAAATATTTGCAAACTATTCCTGATAAGGGGATAATTTCCAAAATATATAAGGAAGTCATACAACTGTAGAAAAAACACTAATAGATTTTTAAAATGGGCCAAGTTTTCCAGAGAAGACATGCAAATATATGTATGTATACAAAATGCATATGAAAAATGCTCAGCAGCATCATCAAGGAAATGCAAATCAAGACCACAATGATGTATCACCTCACACCTGTTAGGATAGCTAATATCAAAAAAAACACAAAAGTTAGCAAATCTTGGTGAGGATGTGGGAAAAAGAGAGAAGTGGGTCACTCAAGCAGTTACGTAGATTACCCAAGGCTTTCTGAAAGGGAACGCGTTCATGGGCGAGGGTGGCCTGGTTCCTTATCTGATTGTTTTGCTAGTAGCTGGGTCATTACAGCTGGCAATATGCTTTTCAAAGTGGATGTCTTTTGAAATGACTGCCTCATCAATCAAAAGCTTACTGTCAAGTACTTACACTCACTATGCAAGGTGTTGGATGTGTTACTCAACCTGATTATGAATCATTCCATAGTGTATATGTATATTAAATCATCACCTTGTACACTTTTAAAAACAATCATGGTGTACAACCTAAATATATACAAATTTTATTTGTCAGTCATATTTCAGTAAAGCTAGAAAGAAGAAAGAAAATGAATAATTGTTGAAGCTGGGCCATGGATATATGGGGGTCTGTTGTACTGTTCTCTGGACTTTTGTGTAAGTTTGAAAAAAAATTTCTCTAAGGGTTTTAAAGAAAGAAAACGTATTACAGGATCTAAGAGCTTAAAGTGTCTACTTAAAATCCCACCTTGAACCCTTATTTTTCAAGGAAGGAAAGTAAGGCCCAACAGGGCCAAATGATCTTCTGCTGGTGAGTGGCAGAACCTGGACAGGAAGCCAGCACTTCTGATGCTGAAGTCGGTGCTCTGGTTCTGTGGGAGGTCGTCTCGAGTGGCGAGTGCAAAGTGCTAATGCTTAGCCCTTCCACAGTTGCAGGTTGTACCCTATCTGTCACTCTTTTCTGGTGATGACCCATAAAGGGGATAGGATAGAGTCTAGATGAAACTATGCAACTCATGGCAAATGCTTGCATAAATACCTCAAAATGCCTTTTCATAGTGTCTTTTTCTGTTTACGTGTATGTGTTCCTCTATGAATGCAGTTTACTTGAGAGCCTTTTACACTTAGCTTAAAGGCTAGGTTGTGCTTTGAAAGGCAAGTAAAAGGCAGTGAAAGATTTTGTAAAGTGAGACTGAATATATACATTTTATTACCTTGATTAAAAACAAAACGTTGATGTCAAAAACTATCACCTTGAAAAGTGACTGAAAGTGAAATCAAATATTTCAAACTGGTCTACCCTGAAATATTTTAAAAGGTACATCTTTATTGTTTTAAGTTATTTCTTCTTATATACCCAAATAAATTTTGGGGTTTGATACCAGTTTTTCCTTTGTCAGGAAATGTATATGTCTGCTTAGAATGTGCTTTGGCCATCTTATTTTCAGAAAAATAAGAGGTGTTAAAAGAGTTCTTAGGAAACAGGCTTGTTTAACATGCGAAATCTTGAAAAGCTGCCATCTCTGCTGGCCTGTCATCTTAACTGGCAGAAGACACAACCAAAGACAGAAGGAGCTGGGAAGTAGTGGAAATACCTCAGGGTCCTCGTGAAGGATAATACCTCTTCTTTTGTGGTGTTCAAACTTAGTGACGATTCGCTAGTGTGCCTTTTTCCTACACCTTAGTGAGGAAGGCCGTCATAATAGAAGTTATAAATTGAATTACCTAATGAGAGCAACATCCAACTTAGTTATCACAGTAAACCTTTAAGTCATACTGAAGACAAAACAAATGTTGAACAAAATGTGAACAGCAACCTTGAAAGTTAAAAATACACTTGAAGAATAGCTCTACTTCAGGGGTTCTCAAACTTCGGCAGGCACCTGAATCACCTGGAGGATTTATTGAAACACAAATTACTGGGTACCACCACCTGAGTTGTTGATTGAGTAGAAGTGCGGTGGGACCTGAGAACTTGCATTTCTAACAAGTTCCTAGGTAGTATTGATGCTGCTGGTCCTGGTACCACATTTCCAGAACCACTGCCATAGATCTTCACCAGTAAACGCTGGTAGGGAAAACCAGTAGAAGGAATCTGCTGTGTGTCTGAATTTCTGGGAAATGTCTTTAATTCTTATTTTAAATTGATATCTTATTATTTATAACTTTACTTTGAGTATGCTTCTTGCTTGGGCTACTCCTGTGCTGTTGACCTAATGACTAATTAGAGCCTGGGTCCTTTGCTGCTAATGAGAACAGTGCCATCTAGAGGCATTAGCCCAAAGGGCCACCGCAGGGCCAGAGGAAGCTGTGGTTTCTAGAGTGGGTAAGAGGGCAAGTCATCCATCATCAAGGACTTATTGACGACCTACTAGATTAATATGTATGGTGCTGCCTTTTAGGTCACTGACTTCCCACCTGTGTTGTAAGTAGCCCAAAAGTTCTATGAAGGGCAAGTGGGGCTCTGGGCTTCACTCTTCCCCCCAATCAGCCAGAACAGTTCTGCTTTCATCTGTTTAACACATTGGAGGTTATGTTTGTAAATGCACACTGTAGTCAAATGCTTTGGATAGGCAGGACAGATATATTATTCACCATCCAAGATTATTGTTCTAAAGTGCAGGTTTCCTGACATGCAAAATAAAGTGTGAAAAGTACATAATCATTGAGAGAAAGGACATAAGCTATAACCACACATCAAATGTTGAAAGTATATTTTGCTTCATATTAGCACATGTTAAAATTATGAACAGTTGGAAATAATACTCTAGTTGCACCACATTATCACAGTCATAAATTGAGTATAATTGGGAGAACAGATGTTCACCCATGTCAGAAGTGGGTGATTCAGGAAAAAAAAGTGTGAAAAGAAAATTTGAGGAATTAGAAGTATAAACTTTTTCTGGCTTTGATTTACTATGGAGTCAGCTTACTTGATGGCAGATTCATTATCAACTATTTTAAGTCATTTGTTCAAAAATTGTAACATAAAAGCTAAAAATCATAGTGGTTTAGTTTCAGCTGATAAAACATTACCTTAAAAAGTTACACAATCTTTCAACTCATGTTGAATTTGGGTATGTTTATCTAAAGGATCAATAAAACACTCCAAAACTGAGAGAAAGAGAGAAAAACCAGTAGAGCTTTCTCTTGCCAGGACTGTGATTGGCAGAGAAACATGGAGGTTACATGAAATGACTGGATGAGCCCAAGGCAGGGATAATCAGTCAGTCAAGTCTCAGGGCTCACAGTCACTAGAAATAAATGAACAAGTCTCTCAGTGGGCGGGAAGAAGCAGAAAACGAAAGGGTAGAGCAAGGAAAGAAGCTAAGAATCAAACAAATCGTTAGGCTCTCAGAGAAGACAGAAGTCGGAAGCACAGCAGGAGGAGGGAGAATGGCATTGCAGCTCCCGTCCTGTAACACACAGGGATCGTTGCCCCTCCCTTTGAGAGCCTTTGGTATCTTCTCACTGCTCACACGGTGGAGTCACTTGGTGATGTTCAGGGTCCTGCTTGATCTAGTCTGAACATTCCTGTCTAACCTTATTTGTTCCTCCTCTCCCATAACCACATAACCACAAACAGGCATGGAACTCATCACAATATCCAAAATTATACCTCACACTTTTATGCCTTTGTGGTCTACTCTCATGAAGTTCGAGTAAATTTCATTTCCCTTTTTAGTTACATGCATGTCATGCTAAACAACACATGATTTTTGGTTTGTGTTTAAAAACTTGACCTGAAGAGTAAACTATATATTCCTCTTGTTCAAAGCGTTCTTTAAAATATGAAGTGCTAATTTTAGCCTTTTAATCCCCACATGTAAGTTGTTTAATTAAAGTTATTTTTAAGCTGTAGCTTTGGAACAATGATGGGGGCGAGATGGAAGACTTTACTAGTTGAGAAAATTCTAACGTAAGATTAAGAGAGTTCCTGTCTGCAGACTCAGTCCTAGCAGAAGGCTCGTGTAGCACTAGTCCCTGGTCTTGTTAGTTCTGTGGTCATCAGTGACTTGTAAATATTGCTTGTGTGGCAGTATGCAGTAGAACTTATGTGTTTATATCCAGTGCAGAGCTACATAAATATACATGTGTATGTGTTGTTAAAATATATATTGTGAAATTTAAACCATTATGATTATATTCAAATATGCAGTTAAAATTAGTTAAAATAATCCTATAAACAAGGTTTTTCAGATATCTCTCAGTTACTTGGAGAAAGGCACACTTTTATGAACCCAAAGGGACATTATGTTTCTATTGTTATCCAATAAAACCCTCTTATTTTCTCAAGGAAATGCTTGAGACATACTTTAATGTTTTGTAGTAGTGTTCTTATCTATTTCTGTTCCTCTTATTAGTCTGTGAGTTCCTTGAAGATGAGGGAGTATATTGTATTTGTACCTGTATTTTCAAGACTACCGTGGGTCAACTAGTCACTGTTTTCTTGCAGAGTGGTCCGTTTAGTTAATGTGAAATGGAAGAAAGAAATAGTTATCAGATTTACCTCTGTCCTGAAGCTGTAAAGGATGCATAATATTTTGATCCAGAGTTGACAAAATTTTAATAACTGGATCAGTCAATTTGAACAAGTAGATGAAACATAACTGATGTTTACTTAGTTCCTCAAAGAACTGCTTTGTAACTGATTATACATCCTTTTGAAATAACCTTTAGAATTATAAAGTAGGAGTGAATTAGGAGCAGTGTGGTGAGATAAACATGGGATGCTGTGGAAACTGCAAGGAAGGCTACTTTACCCCTCATCCACTGAATCATAGAAAGGCTTCTCAGAGGAGGTAACACTTGTTGAGAGTTGGAAGGATGAAGAGGAGTTAGCCAGATTAACAAGGGGGAGCTGAGCACTGAAGGAAGGAAAAAAAAAAAAAAACAGCATGTACAGAAAAAACTGAAGAGCAGTCCTTCAGAATGAGTTTTGGGTGCATTTTGAATGAGCCACATTGTGGTTCTTTACAGTTTGCATCGGAACTTTGCAGGAGTCATGAAGGCAAAAAATTTAGTATTCCAATGACTCCATTTTTAGAAAGCAGTGGACTACCTTGTGATGTTTTGAAGTATTACACCCTGTCTTTGAGGTTGTGTATATGTTCATGGGGGAAATCTGTTCAAGTTTTCTATATTCATAGAATTAAGCTGGCGGCATCCTCAGAGATTGTCTAGTCAATTCATATTTTCATTCAACAACAGATGGAAAAAATGGACTTTGCCTTCAGGGAGCTCACAGTCTAAGAGAGGAAATAAACAGACAGTAATACAAGTGTAATAAAGTGCTGTAGTAAGAACTGAGTACTGGTTAAGCACAAAAGAAGGCTCCATTTTTCTTAAAGATTAGCCAGATAAAGTTTTAATTAGATCTCGAAGAATCTAGAAGATGGTTCATTTGTGAAAGGAAAAAGGATATTTTAGGTCAGGACTGTGCTGGTTAAATGGAACGGTTTAAAACGTTTCTGCCTGCATCTTTCAGTCTTGACTTCTTTAAACAAACAAACAAGCAAACAAACAAAGATTATGTAAAATACTGAAGGAGTGTCTTGGATTATCTTTGATTGTCCATTAATCCTACAACTTAGGCTAACCAGTGTTTATCAATGTGCAGTCCTGAGACCAGCAGTAACAGCATCTCCTGGAAACTTGGAACTGCAGATTTTCAGGCGTCAACCCAGACCTACTGACTCAGAGACTCTGGTACTGGGCCTAGCCATCAGTGTTTTAACAAGCTCTCCAGGGAATTCTGATTCTTGCTCAGGTTTGAGAACCATTGGCCTAAAGTAACAGTACTTCATGAAATAGTTGAGGGTTCATGAGTTTTGAAGACAGAGAGACCTGGATTTCAACCTCACCTGTCCCACTTGTGTTATTGCCAGTCCATCACCTAATGTCTATGAGCCTTTTGGAATTTTCCTCTATAAGATGAAGGTAAGAATACTTCCTTTCCGCGGTTGTTGTGAAGATTGATCAATACACTTTAAATGAAGTACCAGCACTGTGGCGAGTACCTTGTAGGCTTTCAGTAAATGATAATTACTGCAATTGCTATTGGTTTTTTTTTTTAAGGTATTTTTCCCAGTGAAGAGATAACTTTCACTTATGAAAACATACTTATGTTTTTGCTTTTAGATCCAAATGCTCAAGAAATTAAGGACATCTATGGACTCCAGGGTCAAGTAGAACACAAACTAGCTTTCCTGAGAACTCACGTGCCAAAGGAAATGAAGCTGGTGGTCATTGGCCATTCAATAGGCTGCTATATTTCCCTTCAAATTTTGAAGCATGCCCCTGAGCTCCCAGTAAGTATGCCTCTGGAGGTAACTGTAGGTGCTTGATTGTGCACTTGCACAAATCCTCTCAGATTTCCTTTGCTGTATTGTCTCTTATTTAACTGATGAATAGAACACAAAGAGGGATATTTGGTAGCCATCCATAAGGATAACTTCATGTTTCTGTGGGCCTGGGTGAGAGTATGTTCATGCAGTTCCCATAATGTTTCAAAAAATAATGCTGAAGGAGGTAGGAGTTTTCCAAACAACCCTTTTCTAAAAATTGAGGTAGAGTTAATTTACAGTATTGTATTGGAACAAATGCCTTTTAATCTAGGGTTATCTGGAGTTCTTAAATTACATATAAATTGCTGTCTTTTATAAAGGAATATTTAAGAGCAGACATCAACTTAGACCTAGTCAAGAATCTTGTCTGGGGAGAGAATTATGCAAATATTCATGCCTCCTTTCAAAAGGAAGAAAATTTATCATCATCACCACTGTTGATAGGCAAACATCTGTTCTTAAAGAACACTAAATCTTTAGTCTTAAGTTTGAATTCTTTTCTGTTCTATAACCTGACGGTCTTTTGAAAACACTCATTCATTCATTCACAAATACTTATGGGGTGCCACTATATGCCAGATATTAAATGAGACACTAGGGACATTAAGATCTATTTAAAATGCCAGGAAAGCTAGTGAACTATAAAACACTTCAAAACAAAATGAAACCTCATATTTTCACTGACATGTACCATTGAAATGACCCATTAAATGAATGCAGTTCACAACATAAATTATTTCTCTGTTCAAAAAACTTTTATTAAGCACTTGCCATGTATCAGTCCTTGTGCTGTGTTTTAAAGACATCCCAGTGAATAAAATATTAGTCTTTGAGGAAAGAAAGGCTGAAGTCTAATGGAGGAGACAGACTAACCCATAGGTGTGATAACGACCATCTTATGTTAGTAGACGGTGTGGGAGCATGAAGGAGTGCTATTTAACCTGGTGATCTAAATGCAAGATAGGAAGTGATTCCTTCCTGAACTCTCCCTATCCTAGGATATTGACTTTTCTTACTCCATGTGATAAAATATCTTCACTGGAGCCCACTAGGAATTCGCTCCTTTTCCTACCAGCTTGACACACTTCTTACTTACAATTGCCTTTGGGAGAAGTACAACTGTAGCCTCCCTGGGTGTGGTTTTTAACACCAAATGGAGGCTGTTAATTTCTCATATTGGATATAAGAAAATGTATTTTTCATTTCTAAGTATAATTCAATAAATTCTAAATTGCATTCCATTCACTGTATTATTGCATCTACTCTGTTTTTTTTTCCCCCTTGATAAGGCATTCTTAATCAGAAATCAAGCTTTCCTTTTGTTTTTAGCATTTTGCATGGCTTCTAACGTCTGCTGGGCCTCTAAATCTCCTCTAGTACCATGTTGTGATGCTACTGTCTTCATAGCATCCAGTCCTAGCAGTCCTCTTTGCATGGTTGCTGTAAATCTTCACCCTATAGCCAAGGCACCTAGGTTCAAATACTTGCTGTCATCTTTTGTCTCTGTGATCTTGGACAAGTTACTGAGTCTTTCTGTACCTTTGTTTCCCCTTTCTGTAAAATGGGGATAGAATATATTCTTCAAAGGATTTTTTGTGAGGAATTATATAAAGAATTAAGATTGGTACCTAGAACTTAAAAGTTCCATTTAAGTATTGGCTTTATTTATTACTATAATGGAAATGACAGTGGAATCACTGGCTCAGTTTTTAGATTAACTATTGTATTAGTAATCTAGAGCTGTATAACCAAGTTACCTCAAAACTTAGCAGTATAAAACTATGCACGTTTATTCTCTCACAGTTTCTGTGGATCTGGGATCTGACCACAACTTAACTAGGTCCTCTGGTTCAGGATCTCTCACAAGGCTGTAATCAAAGTGTCTTTTAGGCCTATGGTCTCATTTGAAGATTTGAATGGAGAAGGATCTGCTTCCAAGTTCTCTCCCTTAAGGGTGATTGGACTGAGGGCCTTGGTTCATCACTGGCAGTTGGATGGAGGCGACTCTCAATTCCTTAGAATGTGGGCCTTTCTCACTTGCCCCATCAGAGCAAGTAGGGTGGAAGAGCCAGAGAAAGAGTCTGCTGGCAAGATGGAAGTCACAGATTGTCACCCAATTGCTCATTACTTTTATAGTATTCTGTATGTTAGAAATAAATCACTAGGTCCAGCCCACACTCATGGAGAGCAGATTACACTAGAGCATGAATATTAGAAGGTGAGGATCACTGGGGGCCATGCCAGAAGCTACCTACCCCACCACTTCTACAGTTAGGATTTCACCTCTGTGACATACCTACCATCAAGCATGTAGATGTGTAGTGGGGGGGGGTGTATAAATTAAAATACTGAATTTATTTCCTGGTACAGGAAGTGACTTGGTCCTGTCAAATAAAATATAGCAAACTGATATGAAATACAATTTTTTGTTATTAGTTGTTCCAGATGTTTTAAAAGCTCTAAGAACAGTTTTTAAAGTACTTGCATATTTGAAATAACAATATTATTATTATTATTTGTGATGGTAATTTTACATGTCAACTTGATTAGGCTAAGGGATACTCAGATAGCTGGTGAAACATTTGAGTGTGTCTGTGAGTATGTCTGTTTCTGGAGGAAATTAGCATTTGAATTAGACTGAGTAAATAAAGATCTGCCTTCACCATTGTGGGTGGGCATCATCAAATCTGTTGAGGGCCCAAATACAACAGAAACTTCCAGGAAGGGTGAATTCTTTCTCTCTCTTTTCTTGAGCTGAGATAGCCATCTTCTGCTCTCAGACATTGGAGTTCCAGTTTCTCACGCCTTCAGCCTCATCTTTTCCCCTAGTTCTCAGGTCCTGGAGCTCAGACTGAATGATACAACTGGCTTTCCTGGTTCCCAGCTTACAGATGGCATATTTTGGAACTTCTTGGCCTCCATAATTGTGTGAGCCAATTCCTGTAATAAATGTTCTTTTATCTATATCCATATTTATGTATACATGGATTCTGTTTTAAGAACCCTGACAAATACACTATTCTATAAACATAGGGGAAAAATACCCATTTCTGAATTCGTCACAGTTTGTTAACTTAATCACAGGTCTTCCCTTTTGGTTTTTGTTTGTTTGCTCCACATCCATTCTTAATGTAATGTATAATTTCTCTAACGCATATTTTAAAACAGTTGTTCAACACATTTGTTTTGAACCCATCTCTCTTTTTTGGCTTGCGTTCACAGTGTCTGTTGGGAAAGAAGTACACTACATCTTAAGGTTAGTGTAGCTTCTTACAGCTTCCTCAGCTTTATAACTTTCTAATTAGTGCTCTGCTTTCAGGTGTTCTTGCCCTTGCAGAAACAGTGGTGAAAAGGCAAAAGGCAGATGAAACATGAGCTTAACCTAGTCTGTTGGTGGAGACATAACTCATACTGTAGTTATAGAGTTTTCAGAGAGACATGAGAAACTGTTTCCTTAAAAAGGGCGTACTCTAGAAAATAACGCATGCAATAAATTGTCCATAAAGGTCACCCGGGGAGGAGGCTGAACATCTGTATGATTGTTTTTTATTATTCAAAAACTTTATCTGGTTTCAATTAACTACATTGTTGAGGTACACCCCCTGCCCCGACCCCTCTTTAAACACCTGGCCCACTTAGTATTGGTGGTGTGATCCCTGCTGAAGTGTTGAAATTTCAGTGTCTCTGGGCTACTCTAAGACGGCACAGTGCCTACATGCCTGAAGTTAGCATGACACGCTCCATTTAAGATGCATTTGACAATCAAATAAGTTGTGTTAGCCAGAATGTTGCAATCCCTAATCATTTTGCCAAAAATAAGTTAACTGTTATGTTTTATAACATATGAAGTGTGATAATAAGAAACTTGTGTTTCCATCTCTTCTGTTATTTTTACTGGAATATTTGACTCCCATAAGATTTTGAGGACATATGTGTAGTTTAGTAGCTGGTTTATTTGGCTTTATTTTGGTTCAATTCGTTATAATATTTTTGTAACTAATTATAGGAAACTTTGGTCTTAAAATCATTTTAAGAGACTTATTGCATATTTTAGACATATTGTCTGACCTGTTTTAATGTACTAAATGAAATAATTGTCTTTTTAAAAATCTATTATTAAAACTTTTTTCTTTAAGCAAATTTGTTATAAAGATTTATAGAAAATACTCATATATTTTGACAGTAATGTCCAGAGTGAAGGATTTTTTTAAAAGCTTGAGAAAATAATAATTGAGAGATTGTTAAATAGTACTGTTGTGACTTAAAATAATAAACACAATTTCAGATTCATAAGACCTTTAAAGATAGTCTAGTCCCATCTTTAGCTTTAAAGGTAGGAACTGATTGAAAAGGGCCTTGCCAGGATTCAGCCTCGGCACTGTCTGAATCTAGGAGTGGGGTATGGTTATATTAACTGTGGGTATAAAGAGAGTCTAAGAAGATACCTGATGGTTCTTTGAAGCTTTGGTTGATGGCAGAGCCGAGCCTCAGATAGCATGGTTCGTTTCTGGAATATATACAGCTAGCTTCATGCAACTCATTACATTGCAGCTCTTGGAGCAGAAGACCCAATGAATACTGCTCTAGCATTTGGGGGCAGAAAGGGGTGACACGGAAACAAAAAAGTAATCATCTTACCCCCACTATCTGTCTACCTCAGCATCAATCCTCTGTATGTTTAAATGTGCCATCTGATTTTACCAGTAAATTGTTTGCTTTAAGTTCAAAGTTAGGAGTTGAAAGCCCTCAGTTCTTAACTGGGTTCTGTACTGAGTCATGAAGCGAAATTCAAGTAATCTAACTTTCATTTTCCTCTAAGAATTTATACAGCATTTAATGATAACACTTCCTCCCCTTCCAGGGGTATCAGATCCTTCAAAACTAAATTTTTTATATTATTTGGCCTTCCTTGGGGAAAATGCACAATAACATAGAGTTTCCTTTGTCTGTCTGGTTGGCAAAAATACCTTCTCTCTAAATGAAATTTCCAGATCACTTAAACTCACTCCTTTAAGCCCTAGACTACTTATTCAGTTGGGTAAAAATTTGTCTAAAATATGTTTTTTACTTATCTGCCTTCTCCAACAATGCACATTGATTATGGAAGAATTTTTTCCTAATGATTCAAGGACATCATTTTAATATTGTTATTTACTACAGTAAAATAACAGGGATTTTTGCCTGTGTCCTGAAATTTCTTAGATGATAGTGCTTTTTTAAAAAAGAATTCTCATATCTGTTTCTTTAAAGTTTTTTTTTTTTATCTCCTCCCTCAGTGTTAGGTGCCTTTTCTCTTCCCTGCTTACTCTTTGTTGCTACTCATTTGCTTCGAACAGAGAAAACAGATAACTGTGTTAGAATTTTGTCTCAAGTAAGAATGAACACATCTTAAATGAAGATACAAGAGTAAAATTGACAAAATTAAGTAAATGGAATTTATTTTATTGCTCTCAGCAATTACAAAATAACTTTTTTTCTTTTGTTTCTTTTGGGATCCCCAGTGGTTTTGTAGATACTCAAAACACACCAAACACACCAAAAGTATAGCTGAGAAGCTCAAAAACTTTACGAAAGAGTCAAAATAACGTATTAGATCATGTATATGTTGATTCAGGAGTAATTTTAGGAAAAAAATTAATTCAGATATTCTGGAAATAGTAAGATTCTTGAGACTGTGATGTACTTACACCATTCTGATGAACCTGTGTGTCTACAGTCAAACTTAGACATGCCTGTGAGAAACATTTATATAACATCACTAAGTTGTGTTTACCAGCTGAGATAATCTGGAGGTGGGGGAAGAATAAGAGATGATTCATTTGTCAAAGTAACTGTTGTCAGAATCCTGTCCCTGGATAAGTATAAGAAACAGAAGGCAAAGTGAGGAGTAGTGTGAGGCTCTGAGTGTTTGAAAAAAGAGGTGATTTCTAACTGGGAAGATCCAAAAAAAAAAAAAAAAGTATCATGGAAGAGCTGGTATTTGAACAGAGGAAAGATGAGTCAGTATTTAAAAACAGAATGTGATGGTTTTTTTGCGGAGAGGGGGGCTTATATGCATTCTAAGCAGTAGAGAAATGTATGAAAAAAAGGGAAATTGTTTTTATCACTGGACAGCTGAAGAGAGCAGTGGATGGTCTGATTCAGATGCAGCATAGTGTGCGTGTAGAGAGCAGTGGGATGCGAAAACTTAGGTTGATGGAGTAGAGGGGCAATAAAGTTTGGACTATTTTCTGGACAGCAAGAAGCGACTGAAGGATCTGTGATAATGATAGTCATGCATCAGGTAAATTAATATCTCAGTGAAAAGGAAAATGAAATGGAGAGAGTATAGAGTAAAAAGTGAACAACCGAGTGATAGGCAGGTTTGCTAGTCCAAGTGAGAATTAATGAAGACAGTGTATAGGATTTGCCCAGGGAAATGAAGAGAAAAGAAACAGGTCATGGATGTATATTAGGGGAATGACTTCATTTGGCGGAAAGGAGGATGAAAAGGAGAAAGCAGAGAAAAAGGCCAAAGATATAATAATTTTCCAAACTATTGGCTGCAGTCTATTAGTGGATCCTTAATTCAGTTCAGTGGGTTGCAACTAATGGATTAATCAAGATATGGTAGACTATGCCATGGTAGCACGTGTCAGGGGCTTTTAACAACAAAGATTTTTTTGTTGTTTATGAGTCCTTTAGAGGCATAGTATAGTTCTCGTATAGTTCTCTCTATGCAGTGTTATTCCAGAATCCAGGTTGATGGAGTAGCTGGAATATTCCAGTCTCACGACAGAGAATAAAAAGGAAATAGTGAACCATACAGTGTATTTTAAAACCTCTGCCTGGAAGTGACATTTGTCACTCCTTATACCGCGTTAGGCAGAGCAAGTCACTTGACCAAGTCTGCCAATAGTGGAGTAGTACAGTCCTCCTCAGAGAAGGGAAGCTTGTGTCTGTAAACAATAAAAAAAAATTTAAAAAACCAGAGTAAAATAGAAAATATTAGAGTATATTTTATTATTATAGAGTTATATGTTGTAGAACTTTTATTTCACTTTTTATAAGTGTGTATTGATATCCTTTATTACAGTGTAAAATGTGTCTCTTATTGTGGATCAAGGTAAAAAAATGGAAAATCATTAACCTAGACTAGATTATACCACAGAAGCAAAGAGAAGAAAAAGGAGAATGTCTAGAAAGGCATAGATATGTGGCAGATTAAAGATGGTCACAGATTCTTTACCATTCCTCTCTTAAGACCTGAAGTCTCTTTCCTCTCCCCTTTGAATTTGGGCTGGGCATGTGACTTGGTTTCACCAATGGGATACAGTGGAGGTAATGTTGTGGTAGTTCCAAGCCCAGATATTAAGGAGGCTTCCATTTTCCCCCTCCTGGGAGCCAGCTACCAGATTAGAAGTGTAGCAGCCCTGAGACCACCACGCTGTGAGAAAGCCCAGCCTGGCCACATAGGAGGATCATGAGGCATCAGACGTAAGTGAAGCTTTCTTGGACTTTCCAGCCTATCCCATCTGCTACTGAATGCAGCTGAGTGAGTGACCCAAGCCAATGCCATATGGAGCAGAAGTCTAGCTGAGCCCTGTTTGAATTCCTGTCCCACAGAATCAGAAAGAATAATCATTGTGGTTTTAAACCGTAAGTTTGGGGATGGTATGTTAAGTAGTAGCAGATCACTGGAATAAGGCAAAGGAGTTGAGTGTAAGAACTATTGAAGGGAAGGAGAACTTAAGCTTCTGGTATTAGTAGTCAGAAGGTCATTGATCACCTGGAAGAGAACATTTCTAGTGAAATAATGGGAGAAGGAAGTTGCAAGAAGTTAGGAGAGAAGACAAGATGATAACTTAAAGAAGAAGCTGGTCAAGGGAACATTTTTTTTTTTTTACTACAAATGGGAGAGAATTTAGCATATGCTGAGAGGAATAGACCATCCAAGAAGTGATGTTTAAAATGAAAGAGAAATAGGAACATTTGCTGGAGCACATTTCTTTCTCTTTGTTAAGCCTACACACTTGAAAAGCAGGAAAATTGGATTTTTCTTAATTTTCACATTCTTGCAAAAGTGTTTTTATGCCTTTTGCTTGGTTCTTTATTTAATACATGTGCTTATACTTGATTCTTCATTTCAGTCCAGAAACCTGAAACAGTTAAAAATTAAGGTCATTATCATTATTAATAGTTATACCCAACATTCGTTTGAAATTTACAAAACATGTTCACATTAATAAGGTCATTTAACAACCTAATTTTTCCCATTTTACAGATAAGGAGATTGAAGTTCCAAAGAGTGTATGTCTTTTCCATACGTCAGTTAGGTAGTAAATGGCAGAACTAGGACTGTGTTCTGTTCTCTACCTTTTCCATCATCAGTCTTCAGGTGAGTTAGTTAGGAAGGTTATGATTATAAATAATTAGAGTAAGTTACTTTGACAAACCATCAAAACCTATTTGACCTAAACTTTCTACTGTTATTTCTTTAGTACTTGTGTTCTTCAAATACACAAGGACGGTTTTAGCGGGAAGTGGGTGAATGCTTTCCGGGGAGATCGGAGAGAATCGGGAGAAACGAGAACATGTCTGAGTCTCTGGAGCATAGAAGATCAAGAGAGTTGGTAGTGAGGCGTGGACCAAGAGCAGAAATTAAACTCAAGTGAAATCAGAGCCCTAGAACTGAGCTGGGGCAGAAGGGAGCTAGAATATGAAGGGAACTGGAGGGTTCTGCAGACACAGTGCACAGTAGTTCTAGGGTTGTATCTGCATGACCCAGTAGTGAAAGCCTGTATGTGAAAATCCACAGGGGTCAGGCGGTCAACAACTACTCTGGTTTGTGAAAGACTCTCCATTTCAGAAAACAAATCCCAACTCTGAGGAAGGTTTGTATTGAATATGATGAAATGCTATTTTTCTAATCACTTACGCGTTTAAATATATATGTTTATCTGTTTATGTGGGTGCACACACACATTATCTTTTCTGAATTACCCAGGGACAACCTTGCTGAAAGTTGGACACATGGAAAGTTTCAGTTTTTCAACTTCAGCCATTTTTTAGTTATCTGCATATTAAAAAAAGATCCTGAAATTGCTTTCAAAGTGGAAAAAATTGTGTGGGCTTTTTTCATCTTTTCATAACTCAAAAACTATTTAATATATTTTTTTCAAACTTTGCAAAAAAAATCACCTTTGGGCTGAAATCAAGCATGGAAAATTTCACCACAAAGGGCTAATTTTTTGGAAAGCTGCAAGAAAGTGAAAACAGAGGTTTATAATAGAACATTCTTCATGCATGTTAATACTTAGTACTTTATTTAATGCATTTCATCTGAGAATTTCTGTACACTTCTCAGTTTTAAATATTGAGCTGTTTTAATATTTGTGTATCCATGATATACTGTCAGATATGAAAAATTCCCCCCATCCTCTCAAAGGTCTTTTATATATATATTGGGAGTTAGTGAGATGTGTTTAAAGGGACATGCAGGGCAAATGAAGTGAAGTGGCTACTATCCAGAGAAAGCCTTACACTTACTGCCTAAACACATTTTATCACTTCTTCCTGGCCCAGGAGTAGTTGTGAGTAAAATATAATTGATGACACAAGGCACTGATTCAAATATCTGAGCCAGTAGTTCTGAAAGCCATATCAGCATCACTTGGGATCTTGTTAGAAATGCAAATTATTGGGCCCCACCCAGACCTACAGAATCTTAATCTCTAGGGCTGAGACCCACCAATCAGTGTTTTAACAAGTGCTGCAGGCGACTGTGTTGCATGCTCTAGTTTGAGAACCACCAACTCAAGCTTTCCAAAAGCTTGGAACATAGAATGTTGTAGGATGTTATGGACAATTAACTCTGTCCTTAGTCTTTCTGTGACATATCAGCCATGTCTTCTCATATTGTTCTTGGATGCACAAGAATACTAATCAAGTTCTCTAAAAGAAAGATCTTTTCTGTATTCCATGTATTCCAGCTCTTTGCACCTACGGCTGTATCCACAGGCACAGCAAGCCCCCTTGATTTGCTGATACTTGGCTTGTTCAGGCAAGCCACACAACCAAGACATATTTTCTCATTTCCATGAGTTATCAGGGTCAGACCTGGGATGGGACCATAGATTTCATTCTCATTTCTTTGAAGTATTAAGTTCCAAGATTTAAGCAGCAAGGTAGCAGAAATCTGTCGATGGAAGCTGATTTAATCTCTGCTTTTTTGTGTGCAGGTTCTCAGTC
Source organism: Vicugna pacos (assembly GCF_048564905.1). Taxonomy (NCBI): domain Eukaryota; kingdom Metazoa; phylum Chordata; class Mammalia; order Artiodactyla; family Camelidae; genus Vicugna; species Vicugna pacos. The sequence continues at coordinate 47,604,376 of NC_133001.1, forward strand.
TTTTGTTCTGCAAGGGCCGTCTGCATTCCAGCAAACTCTATATTTTTATATGTTTAGACACTGAAGTAGTTGTATTTGTGGCATTGTAACCAATTTTGAGAATATATTCCTGGTGACAGAAGTCACCAGTCTGTTGCATGTGGACCTTTAGCTAAACACTGGTTCCCCAGCTTGTGAGATTGAGACTTAAGCATGACCTGGGAGCTGTGTGTAAGCAGTTTAAGGTATATGTCTTCAGTTGCAACCCTTCTTGGTGAAGCATGAATGTAGCTACCTAAGCTAATATAAATGGAAAGGAAAAAGAGACATCTTTTTTAATTGATCATTTAAAATTTTTATTATGAAAAATTTCAAACAGAAATAAAAATAATTGTGTAATGAATCTCCAGATAACCATTACCTAGATTAACATAGCTACTGATATTTTATCTTTACCTCATTTTTTTTCTCATATACTTTCAGATAAATTATAGCATTCATGATATTTCACGCTGAATACTTCATTGTGTATCTTTAAAAAGGACTTTTTCCTTATATAACTACCAGGTCATTACCACACCTAACAAAATCAATGGTAATTCTCTGGTATTATCTAGTATAGTACCTACTGAGGTTTTCTTAGTCCACTCCCCTCCTCAAATGTCTTTTTACAATTGATTTGCAATATCTTTCTTTAAATTAAAAGATTTTTCTTTCCTATTGTAAAAGTTAATATATTTGTAAATTTTAGGGAAGTAGGAAAAAAGTAAAAAAAAAAAAAAAAGTAACCATGCCTTTGAAGATTACTGTAGTATCCAAAGAGACTTAACATTCTAAATTTACCACAGATTACTTTTATAACACAAGTAGCCTCTTAAAATAGTATGTGAGATTGTTTAAGGAAAGGTGTAGATGGACCTGAGAATAATTTATTATAAAGAAATTTGATGTAAGAGTTCATGATTTTAAAAGTAATTAATTTGTCCCATGACTTTCCATGCTTAGACCAGAGAGGATAATGCAATACCCTCTTTTTATTTTGTTTTTATTTAATAAGAAAGGAAAATGTGGGCTTTTTTTATATTATTATTTATTAGAATGTAAAAAATGCATTTAAGATACCTAATTCTCTTGTAGATATTTAGAATAATTAAAGATTAAATTATTATCAACTTTTACTATAATTATTATTTATTATATATTACTATAATTATAATTTATGGATCTTATTTAATTCTTTCACCAACTCTTGAAGGGGGCTATTCTCTTCCCATTTTGTACATGAGGAAACTGAGACTTAGAAAGGACAGAAATAACTTGTTCAAGGTTAGACAGCTAATAAGGGACTGTGCTAGGAGTTGAACCCACATTTGTTTGACTCCAGAGTCCATGTTCTTAACCACAAGGCTAAAAGTTTAATTTCTTATAAGAAGGAACTTGTAGACATCAGTAAAAAGAACAGCAGCTTCTCAGATACAGGTGCAAAGGACTTGAACAGGTAATTCACTGAAGAACAGCTGGTTAATAAAATCTATCCAAAAATGTGTACTTAGCACAATGTGTGACACAGTGCTTAATAAACTAGTGCATAGTAGTACTTAATAATGTCTGCCTACTGGCTACAGTAGTACTTAATGTTGGATGAATGTACGTCAACAGTTATTGGAATGAGTTGCTACTATTGCACTATTTTAAAGAAAAAGTTCATGGTTGTGTGTATTTATACTTCTATGCTCATTTTTAGAAAGTCTGAACAGGTAAACACCAGGTAACTTATAGTGGTTACCTCTGAGGGGTTAGAGGTAAGGGTGTATTGGAGGTGGAGACTACATTGTTTCTGCTTTTTTACAATGATCGTGTGTTACCAGAAAAAAAATGCATACCCTTTAAACCTACGAATTATTTTCTTTGGAATCTCTACTACGAAAATAATCTCAAAGATGGAGAACACATTCATTACAAAAATATTATTTATTGTATCAAAAAATTGGAAGCATCCCAATGTCCAACTCTAAAAGTTTGAATATGGAATGTGCAACTATTAAAATTATATTTTCAAAAGACACTGTGATACATGAAAGTTTATTATAGAGTATTAAAGATGTTAAAATATAAAGAGAATATAGAGTACAACTCTATATCGAAAGAAAACATACATTTAAAAATTTGAAAATAAAATTACCAAAGTGAATATAGTGGTTGTGTTTGGTGAATTTTAGAGTGATTTTTTTTTTCTATTTACTTTTTGTTCCTAAAATTTCCTTTGATGGCATATATATCTTCACTATTATAATCACTTAATGGTTATGTGTTTTCTTTCTTCTTTTAAAAAAAAAGCAATTTGATTTTATGACTTCATAACAGAAAGTTGATTCATGAGAAATAAAGTTTTTGGTAATTTGTTACACAGCAAGAGACAACAAATACAAGGAGAAAGAAAAAGGATAATGTCAACTTCATGGTTTCTCTGCAGGAGAACCCACCCCTGAGACCAGTATCGGCACTAAGTTGGTAGCAGCATCTTTGGCAGTTGCGCTATCCTGGCCTTTTAACTCTTCCTGCTCTACTCAGTTAGCTAGGCTTTTGCCCTTCCTTGCAATTTTTTATAAACCCTGCCTTCCCCTACCCCTGAAAATCATTTGAATTGTTGATAGGTATATATTTTGATGGCCTGCCTCCTGATTGTTATTTGAATGTGATAACAAAATCACAGGTTGGGATTAGCATTATCATTCATCCTACTGCTAGGGTGAAGCAGACCTCATTGGAATCTCATCAGACCGTGAGGTTTATAGTGGTGAGGACTTTAAGAGGCTCAGGGGTGTGAGTAAGGCAGAGATGTTGTCTTTGTGACTATGATGGAAATTGGATGGATACAGGTCTGAAAAATATAGCTTGTGCCTTGCTGCATTTAGACCTTGTTATGCTAAGGAACTGAGTGTTCACAGAAGAGCAAATTAGAGCCTTCGGGGGTGGAGCGTAGCAGTCAGAGAAAAGATAACATAGAAGAGAGTGGAAACAGATGAGCAGAATTCTGTGAAATCATTTTTTTGTGGCTATTGTGTTCCAGCCGGAAGATTCTTTCAGGTCTGTCAGTTTGTGGAGATGAGAATTATAATTATGATCTTTAAGGAAGGAAAAATCTCTTTAATATGGTTACTCTGTGTGCATGAGACTTTTTTACCCTCCCTCTTGCTTATATGGAAAATCTGTGAACAATATGCAGTGTAGGCCACAAAAAATTCCCTGAAGTGGAAAAAGCCTAGCAGGCACTAAATGAAAGATGCTTCACAAAGATGAAATGTGGTTGCTTTGAGATCTTGCTTTCCAGGTTCAGACCAATTGTATTTGGCTGGGAAGAAGCCAAATTATCAGGTAGCAGGGAAGTATATTGATGAATGGAAAAAGACTGAAGCCAGCATCATTTGTGGCAACCTGTCCCTAGGAAACCAGACAGTAAATCATTTCCCAGTATCAGTCATAAAGAGACCAGAGGAAACACACATGAATCAAGTTGATAGACAGTCCAGAAACTCCATTTCAGCAAATAACTTCATCTCACCAGCGTAGTTGAGGGAGCTGCTGTAGTTAGCCAGACTGAGTGTTGAAGATTCAGCCTTTCCTCTTTCATAACCTACTACCTCTTACTTAACCTTCCTGTTTTATTCAGACCTTCAGCTGATTGGATAAGGCCTACTAACACTGGGGAGGGCCATCTGCTTTACTAGGTCTATTGATTCAAATGTTAATCTCATCCAAAACACCCTCCCAGACACACCCAGATAATGTTTGACCAAATATCTGGTACCCCCATGGCCCAGTCAAATTGACACAGAAAATAAACCATCACCACATAAATAAACCATCACTGCTTGGTAAGGTTCTTTTTTAATTGAATACCTGGTGTTATAAGGTAAAAAAATTGTTAAGACAATGTGTGTATTTTCCTCCAGAGAGGATTTACTTTTGCTTTTGACTAGCAGTTATAGTGAGGCTCAATCACTGTAATGCCATGAGGAACTGGACTAAATCAAAGCTATCTTTGTGAGGCCTGGTCTATTAAGGAGTAGCCCTCTGAGAGCCCAGGGTGCCTTCTCTTTAATGGGCACCAAACGCCCAAGTCTTGACCCTTGAGCCACAAATTTCCAGAAACAGTTCAGCATGTTGGCCTTATAGCCATTGCTTGCAAATTGGTCAATAACTAAGAAGAGCTGTCGCAGCACACCTCTCTGAGTTTCTTTTTTCTCTAGAATTTTGGCTTTTCAACTCTCCTCTGCCTTTGATACTTTCAAAGTCACTTTGAAAAAACAAAACCTCTTTCCAGCTTTTCTAATTGTTCTTGGCAGGCAGGTTGCTCTGCAGTGAGCCAGCCCACTGTCCTCACTCCGTTACCGCTGCTGCCTGGCTCCCAGTCCTTCACGCTTTGCCTTTGAGAAGTGTGCCCTTTCCAGTGTTTTGTTCTTTATGTGACCTGTTTTTTCTCTGGACAGTTTTGGAATCTTCATTTATATTTTGTGATGATATTCCTTGGACCGTTTATCCTTTGTAACCTGGAAACTGGCATCCTTACCTCCTGAAAACTTGTCTCTTTTTTTTTTTTCTGCTAATTTTCTCTTTATTCATGTGTTAAACTTCCAGGAAAGATTCTCTTGATTTATTTCATTTTCCACTGTTTCTGTCTTTTAAAGTTCTATACAAGGAGAAATGTGGGGTTTTCCTCAACCTTATCTTGGAACTCATCTAATTAAACTTTTGATTTCAGCCTTCATACAAGTAATTTCCAAGATAACTTCTAGTGCCTTCTTCCCTCTCTGTAGTATCCTTTTTATTTCATGGATATCACTGTCTCTCTCTGAGGAAAGCAGATTGTTGGAGTCTCATTGTACTTTTGCATTGTCTCTATTCATTCTGAATTCCTCTTTTCATGTTTTGCTTATGTCGATCTACCTACTGTAAGGGAAGCTTTCTCAAATGTCTGACATTCCTTTGTTACCTATTGATACTCAGGAGAGAAGCACTGAAAATCCTAGGTTTTATGTGGGAGTGGGCCTTGTCAGCTAGGCAGCCTCACTCCAGGGTGATTGGACAAGTGTCCTGATTTTTTTTTTTTGATGATATTCCCCAATGTCACTATCAGTGTGTTTTTTCTCTAAAAGCCATTCAGTTTCTCCCCCCAAAATCTTCAGATCCGCTGCCTGAGGGCAGCAGCATCCACATGAAGCAGCAGGAGAGGCTGGTGTTTGCACGTGAGAGTGTCAGCAGCCAGTGCAGGGGCTTTCACTTAATCCCCTTTTCATGATGGCTCTTTCCCCTGCCTTTCTCTGTGCCTGGAAAGCTCTCTCCAACTTCTAGACAGAATAAACCTCCGGTCCCAAGCTGGAGCTGGACAGGGGAAGTTGTTTAGGGGCGTTGGATGAGGCAGGCGTCCTGGGCGACCGTCCCTCAGCCTGACTTTGATTCATTCAGTTGTCTGTGTCCATGCACTGTCGCTGAGCACCTGGTGTGGACATGCAGGCCCTGCAAACAAAATAGGGAAGAAGCCCGCCTTCCCAGAGTTCACAGTCTGCTAAGGGGGGATGGTAATAAACATAAAAATTAATATGTTTGAAGGTGAGCCTACCTTGATAAAAAAGAGTAGAGCAAGATAAGGGGGTTAGAAGTGCCGTGGCTGGGGGACCGAGGGCAGTGGGGGACTGGACTTAATTTTTTGACGCTTTACGTGGAAATCATTTCAGACTTACAGAAGAGATGCGAGAATAAGAAGAGTAAATAGGACACCATATTCGTTTTACTCCAATTTACTGTTGTTAATATTTTACCTCATTTGCCCTCTGCTCTTTCTCTCTGACATACATATATATGACAGAGTAGGGAGAGCAAGTGTGTGTGTGTGTGTGTACATATATGTAAGTAATGTATATATATGATGTTTCTTTCTGAACTACTTGAGAGTAAGTTAAATATATCATGGCCCTTTACCCCTAAAGGTCTTTTAAGATGAATGAATTTTTTTAGTTGGTGACTAACATTTGAACTGGTAACAGAGTATATGATTCCTGTTTTCATCATATAGCATTTTCAGATACTGTGGGGGCATTTTTAATAAATTAATAAATGATCATATTTGTATGTCAATTGCAACTTAGGAGTTGGCAGAGATGCTTAAAGGCCCTCGGAAATGCAGGCCAATCCTGTTAGGGAAGGCAGTGGCCTTCCCAGAGGCACCTGGCCCCTCTCTGTAGAAGCCGAGGCCTTGGAAGTGCAGTGAGGCAGTGGCAAGACCCAGGAACTCACAGAGGTTTGGCTGAGCATAGGAGATACCGTGGCCCTACCAAGAGGGGTACTCCCTTCAGGAAGCTGGTGTGTCTGGGTGACAGTGGAGCAGGAGCACCCCCATCAGAGACCTTGAAGGAAAAGATATGTTAAGATGCATACATCTTTGATACATCTTTATTTTTCCTAAATTAAAAGGAGGACAGATTCTTACCATTTTCATTACCTGGTATTGGGGTTCATGGACTTCCTTCAGCTGTTTGGGCCTAACCTTTTGCTGTGACTTAACCACTTGTTTTCCCAAGTTTTAGTTAGCCATCCTTTCAGATTCTGTGTAGCTTTGCCATTATTAACCATGAGGAAGCTGATGTTGCCAAAGGGCATAGTAGGTATGTGAGACTACTGGAGCTGTAGACATGGGGATGGGTTTGCTGTTGTCACCAGTCACTGAACTATGAGCCTGCCTGGAAAACACTCTTCAATTCGGAGTAACAGATGCTCTGTAATAGGTAGTGGTACTACAGAGCAGCTTGTACAGAATCATCTACAATGGACCTGTGAGCATCCTTAATTTTCTGTTTGACTTCTTAGTGATTCTGAATCTGACAGACTCAAAAGGAAGTGGATTCCAAGAGATTTTAAGCTAGGGAGAAGAGCATTTTGCATCCAAAATAAAATAAATCTGAAGTGTATAAAATGACAGGAGCTTGAGAAGAATGGGTTATAGGAAAATTTTGAAGCTATGTTTCAAATGTTTAAGTGTAATCATAAGTTATGTAAATATCTCTGCAAATATGCAACCGTTCCTTGTAATTAGCAACCCTGACATGTAGATTAAATGCATGAAAGAGCCTTTTTTTCATGTTCAGGTAGTTGAAGTGTAGAAAAATCTCTGCTCCAGAAGATCTGAGTATAGTTCACATGAATGGAAAATGGTAAAAATAATCAGTTTCATGAATGCCGTCTACCTCATGCAAAACAAATTGAAGTAACAATTTTTTTTCAGTCATCAGTAGTTGAAGGATTTCATGCTTTACTTCTTAAGATATAGAGCTATTTTTGAAGCTGAATGATTTGAAGCACTTGTAAATGTTGGCCTATCTGTAACAATAATGGTAGTGATTGTTTCAAACATAGGCAATTATGTCACCGAACAATAATAATTATTAAGAAATTCTTTTGTCTGCAAGTATGTGGTGTAATTAATGGTTAATGGCATGGGCTCTGAAGTTACCCTGCTTGGGTCCATACTTCATCTTTGTCACTTTGTAGCTAAACCTCAATTTTCTCATCTATGGAATGAAGAAACTTGATAAGGTGGTTACACATAATAAATGACTTAATGTGTATAAAGTACATATCCCAGAAGACAGTTAGCTGTCATTATTACTGTTACTCTAAGCACTTCCCTCTGTGGGGCATATTCCTGTCTTACTGATGTATGAAATTGTTAAGACAGAATATAAGATCTCAAAAGGCAAGCTCTTGATCATTAAAATAAAATGGAATTTGCAGTATATTAGCTGCATACATATGATTAAATAAGCTAAATAGTCTTATCCTAAGAAGAAGAAAACGTAGCCTTTTGGGGAGAAGAGATAAACTAGGATTATTCCTAGGTCTGTGCTTTGACTACTAGCAACTTTATCTTTGAAGGCTTCCTGGTTTATGTTGCATGTTCTCTAACATGTCTTAACAATGTTGGCAATAATACAAAAGGAAAAACTGTGTGCTATGTGTTCCTGTTTTCAACTTATGCAGTGGGGAAGTACCCTGAAACTGCTGCGGAAGGTGGGCTCATGTGATAAACAAATAGGGAAAGTAGCAGTGATGCTGTTTTTTAAAGATGTTGAAATGCTGTTTATCATGGCTTCTTTTAGTCATAACATACTGGCATCATGGCTGCACCCCAGAAAAATGGAGGCATCTGTAATAAGTATGAGTGTATGGAAGATATTTTTTAGATTTTACTGTTTTTTAAAAAATGCCTATTTAATGAAACAGATTGCACATAAACCATACCTGAACGTCATATGCCTTACCTATGGCTATACTTCAAATTGTTTCCTAACTTCCTTTCTGGAAAATGATTAATAGTAATAATAAAGTCAGGAAAAATAAACATCAAAATATTGTCTCTAATCCCCCCAACGTCCCCTGTATAAAAAGTCCCAATGTGTATATTCCCTTTCCTGTACTATTCAGGAAAACACGGTTGCGCTTCATTATCAGAAGTTGACTCTGTTAGATTTCAAATGAGAATGTGAAATATATGAAGATATTCCCTTAGAGTAGCATGAATTGGCCAGCCTAGAAGTTCTTTCTTTAATAAGACAGTAATACAAGAAAATGTTTTGTCATGTATACAGATTTGGAAACCTTCTCTGCACAGCTGTGTTATAAAATTGGGTATATTTCCTTGACCTCGGTGGGTTTTTTTGCCAATAGATTTCTATATGAACAAAAGAAACTTTTATTACTGTGCCTAAGCCTATCAAATTTGGACTTAAATTTCATTGAAATTATCATCATGATATTTTGGAAAAGTATCTGTTTCACCCAACAGGTAATAACTGTTGCTCTCCAAAGGCAAGAGAGGAAAACCAGTCTCATCAACTAAATACTAGTTGCGATAAACAAGCTTTGGTCTTCTTATATTTTTGAGAATCAATGATGCATTCAGAGTACATATTAGAATTTCCTTATTGTTTCGGTATATTCCCATGATTTCAGAGTGCACTTTAATTCTCAATTTGTTATTGGTATAGATCAACCAAATGCAACCCTGTAGTTACTCATGTATTTTCAGAGTTTCCCTTGCATGCAGTTTTGTTTAACATGGGTCACAGTAATGGATCATTTATACAAAGTAATGGATTGCTTCCTCTTTCTGCCAGCTGATTTGATCAGTCTGAAGTTCCTTATGTTCTGTGGGTTACATAACTAGTATGGAATCTGCATGGTACATTTTCAGTATGACAGTAACTGTGTTAACCATTTATATTCTCTAAATCTTTGAGAACATTTAGTAAACACAAGGAGGCCCCTTGTTTTGAAGTGAGTAAACGAAACTAAAATGAGCTGTAAGTTACCATACAGGACTCAATTACCAGACTTCTTGGAAAACAGATTATTTTCATTAGTTGATTGTTCTGGTTGACTGTGGATTGGCTAGGGGGAAAAAAATTATTTCTAACTTTCCCATTTGAAATGTTTGTAATGTGTTTTAAACAGAGTACAATAGAGCATAATTTAATTTTATTTTCCTAAAGAATTTGTAGCACCTGAGAGTCCTAGTTCTGAATATTTTCTCTTGTCATCTATGGTAAATAAAAAAGATTTAGGGGATTAGGATTAAATGTACTGACCTCACATTATTCCCTGAAATTATTTTTTTAACCAAATCCCTGATAGTAGTTGGTTTGGTTATTTACTAATGTGGTTAAAAGGTACCTGAAAGAGGAAAATAAAAAGACGGAGAGTTGAATAGTTAAATTCTAGTTAGTGAAGATTGTATTCAGTAATATCTAATTTTCCAAGTATCACTTATAGGACATAGCCAAGAAACCTGAAAATAAGCAAAATTACCTTTATGCTTTCAGAATAAAAAGCCCAAAGAACATATGAGCCCCAAGGCTTAGAGTGTCTCCTTTGAAGCTTGCTTTTATTCACAGTCCTAACCAGCTGGTTTCAAAGAAGAAATGGAATTTGGGCACCCTCATTGTCAGCAAGTGCAAATCTAACTAATGTTCATTATAACATAGTATTACATTAAATGGCTATATCATAATTTATGTAACCTATTTACAATAGCATAGAAATAGTTAAGTACCTAATCTGACAAAAGTTGCGTAAGATAACGACTTGTAAAATGTACAAAATATTTTTAGAGACACTTAAGTTTTATAATAAAGGGGGAACTATCCCACTTCCATGGGTTGGAACCCCCAGTATTGTAAAGCTATTGCTTCTCAAATTACTTTACAAATTTAGTACAATTCCAGTCAGAATCTCAACAAGATGTTTGTGGAACTTGAACAGCCAATTCCATATTGTTTACGGAAACGCAGAGAACCAAAAATACCCAAAGCGTTTTTGAAGAATGAGAAGATGGGGTTTAACTTGCTCTACCAAATATCAAAATATAAATTTACTCATTTAGTAAATAAGATGTTGTGCTCTTGGCACAGAGTTTAAAAAGTAGGCCAGTAAAATAGATTAGAGAACCCTGAAAAGGACCTATTCACATAAACACAGGACTTATAACAGAAGTGTCGCTGCAGAAAAGCAGGGAATGGGCAGCCTTTGCAGTTAATAGTGCTGGAACCATTGAGTTTCCATATGGGGAAAAAATTAAATTAGACCTATATTGCACACCACACATAAAAACCAGTTTCAGGTAGATTATGAACCATAGAGCTTTTAGAGATACTATTGAAGGATACTGGCTGCCAAGGAGCCTGCAGTGACTGCGACTGTGGCTGACCTGGCTTCCATACACATCATGTTCCCGTAGCTCCAGGTGGGACAGACAAATGAGAGCCCAGCTGAAGCTGAGAAGTGAGTTTCTTCACCGTTGTCTTTGCTGCCACTGCAGCTGCTAACGAGAAACCTGCTCTTCAGCCTCAAGGGGGAGCTCTTCCTTTGGGATGGGGAAGGTAGCTCTTTCTTAGCCCTTCCGCTGGGAGTCCCCAGCAAGACAGTGAGAAACCCTACCTCTCTCAATACCAGAGATTGCTTTGTATAAATCCAGCCCCGTTTGAAATCTCTCAGGTCTTGTTAAGTCCAACAGAACAGTGGTAGCCCTTGCAGGAGTAAAAGAACTCCTGATATTAGAATGACCCAAAGGACAGGGAAGAAATCTGAATTTGAAGGTATACAATCAATGGTTAATTATAGCACTGCTCCAGCTGCCAAAAGATTTTTTATCATTTCTACCTCTCAGACTCTTAAATCATGCTGATGGTATCCAAGTGAAATGCCAGATCCCTGAATTAAACTGCTAACATTTGACAACATGATAAAATGTACTTTCTATGTGAACTCCAGACACCCACTATTGTGACTGTACTTTCAAAAACAGAGGAAGAAAGGCTAATCCTTAGCTAATGCCATATTGTCTAAGAGTTCTTGTTGATCCACATCGTTAATACTTGGTGTTGTTAGATTTCTTAATTTTTGCCAGTCTGAGGGACATATTCCACATCTGTCAGAGAGACAGCAGCCCCATTTGACTTTGAGCCATTGGGAGCAGTCCTGAAGACTTTCTTTGGACAGAAAGGCAAAGATGAAGTAGTAGCGTGCCTACTTTATATTGAATATGAGAATAGAGAGATGTGTTCGAGAGCCCTGGAGACGTTGAAAAGCTTTCAGGTTCTTTACTCATGCGTCCCAAGACTGAAGATAACTATAGTTACGATGCTTGTGCTACAGACTCTGCTTGCCCTGTGTCCTCAACGCTGTAGGGATCACTAATGAATCAGGAATGCTGTATCCCTGTATTATGCTAGAAGAGGAAGAAGAAGATGACCAATATCAAAAATTCCCGAAATTCCAAAGCTGATCTCATTCCTTCTCTGTTCAAATGCACTGAGTTGGAGTCGCACTGAAGGTGGCATCCAGGGAGAATGATTCCACTGACTTTTCTTGTCCATTCAGGCTTCACAGAGATCCCAAAACCTTTGTGTGAATATTTGTATATAACCTTTGTATAGACCTGTTGTAATACAGGCAGCTGGCCCTGATTAGAGGATTCTGAATCATCCGTGACATTCTAGATCCCACAGTGATCTGCATCACAAGTGCCCAGGAATGCCCCATAAGGCCTTTATTAAGTATAGTCCATCCAGCATTCTCTGCTTTTTACTTGAGAAGATGCCACGGTGGCAGAAACTCCTGTATTCAGGCTGAAACCCGACATTCGTTTGAAAAGCACATTGTGAGTGAGCATTTTGCAATGTGTTGTTACCTATCCAGCATTTTAAAAAATCATCTGAAAAGGCTATAGCTCCCTGCTCCCAAAGAATCTTTTATTCACCATCAAGGCTACAGGGAATAGTACATCTTACTTATGCAACAGAGGAGGAGATCTAGTAGAGGTCAAATTATTGTGACTAAAAAAGAAACAAAATATCTCAGATATTGTTGAGAGAAAAAGAAAGTCTGTAGGAAATGGCTGAGCACTTAGCTGACAGATATGACCAAGGGAAAACAAGAAGTTATCATGATTAGAAAGAAGAGTCTTCCACAGTTTTCACCCTCAAATCCCTGTTCTCTATTAGTGAGAGAGACATGAAGGTAGAATGGCAGGTGTTACCCAATCAACTTTAACATTTAGGCAGTGCCATCAAACAGGTTACTATGAAAAAGGACTGTCGACAGTGGAAGATGAAAAAAGAGACTGAGTCCACAAAAGCCTGCCTTTACTAGCAAGTCCTGCTCGGAAGAGTGCATTCAGTTCATCCAGAAAGAAGAATGTAAATACATAAGGGAAATGGCAAATCAGTGATGCCTGAGATCAAAGGAGCAGACTCAAACTGAAGTTAAACACAGCCCAAGGCTTAGATCCACATTTTAGAACAGATAAGAGGTAGCATTATCTAATTTCTAAAGAAGCATTTTGAATGAAAAACATAATGCCTTCATGATTTAAGGTTGGAAAAGAATTTCTTAAACCAGGGACAAAGAACAATAACTGTAAAAGAAAAGACTGTTAAATTCAACTGCATCAAACTTAAGAACTTATCTCCATTAAGAATAAAATAAGAATAAAGGATGAACAGGCAAGCCAAGGACTGCAGCATGACAAAGGGGTGGTATCCAGAATAAAAAACAACTACAAATCAAAAAAAAAAAAGGACAGGCAATCTAATAGAAAAATGTGCAAGAAACTTAGATAAGCACTTCAGAGGATATAGGAAATGTTCAAAAAATATATATAAAAGCTATTCAACCTTATTAGTCATCAAATTAAAGCCACAATGAAATACCAGTAAATGCCAGGCTAGTCAATTACAATTAGTTACAAAATTTGCCAGTACCAAAGGCGATGAGAATATATAACAATAGGAACGCTCGTGTCTGGTGGTAGGGGGGTAAATTGGTACAAGTACTTTGGAAAACTATTTGGAATTACCTGCTAAAGCTGAACATGTGCATAGCACATGACCCCATATTTCTACTTCTGAGGTGATATAGTCAACAAAAATACGTGCACACATACACAAGAGACATGTATCAAAATGTTCACAGCAACATATTTTAGTAACAACCCAAATATCTATCAGTAAAATAGTGTTATATTCTTAGAGTGGAAAACTGTGTAGCAGGGATAGTGAGCTATTACTACATGTATCAACATGGATGGATTTTATAAACAACGTTGAGTGAAGGAAGTAAAATACAAAAACATATTGCATGATTACATTTATGTAAAGTTCATTAACAGACAAAAATTACCTATGGTATTAAGGGATAGGTTAGCTCAGACTGCTATAACAAAATGCCATAGCCTGGATGGCTGGGAAAAAAAAAACAGACATTTATTTTCTCACAGTTCTGGAGACTGGAAGTCCAAGACCAGCATAGTCAGTTTCCGTTGAAACTTCTTGCTGGCTTGTGGATGGCCACCTTCTCCCTGTGTGTTCACTAGACCTCTTCTGTATGCTCTTGGGAAGAAAGCAATCTCTCTGGTGTCTGTCCTTATAAGGGTACTAATCCTACCATTAGAGCCTCATTCTTATGACCTCATATAACCTTAATTACTTACATTCAGTCAACTTAGAAGTTAGGGCTTCATCCTATCAATTTGGGGGAGACACAGTTTGGTCTATAGCAGGATGATGTCTTAATGTAAAATAAAATAAGGAAGTAATTATAGTATTAAGGAATGATAAATCTTTTTTTTTACTTTTGTTTATTTATTTACATATTTTTAATTGATGTAAAAAAGTGTGAGGAAGTCAGGATAGAGGTTACCTAAGATGTGAGCAAAGGAAGGAGTCGTGTTAGAAGATGCCATGCTGGCAATGTTTTGTTTCTTGACCCATGTGAAAAACCATTTTATAAATTATTCATTAAATTGAACATTTATGTTTTATATGCTTTTCTGTATTATATTATCCTTAACAATTTTAAAGGTTTTTTAAAAAGTAAAATCATGTGTCCATTCTCATTTCCTGTTCTACAATCTGTTAACATTGATGAATCTGTTCCATCTATGTTACATTTATGTTACCCTAATATTAATGCTTAGCTCTTTTGACTTTTCTGATCCTCCACAGAAATTATGTTTATATATTAATTTTTAAAATATTAAATATGATAAATAATGGTAACTTTAAAATGTTTTAGAGATACTCTTTTCTTCTTGAGTATTATTAAAATATATTCCCTGATATTCTGATGAATTGAGTTGAAATGATATTTTTGTCCTTAAGTATGTCCCTACATAGGTAGAAATTTCCAGCTTCCCTTGTTCCTGGCCTGCACTTTATTGAGATTGAATCAAAATGTTCAAAATGTATTTGGTCCTGTTAAAGATTTTCTTTGGCTGGTAAGATTAAGGAATAGAGTTTTTCAAAAGTGAGCTACCTCTAACTGTAATCAATAAAAGAAATTCTGACTGGAAGTAGAGTCTTTTATGTAGCTTTATTCTCTTTTGATGTCATTAGTCAATCAAGTTGGTATAACCACTAAAATGGTACATTCATTCCTACTTTCAGCAATCCTTCGAAGGGATTGTGAATTGCTGTCACAATCAAGAAGTTACCCAGGAATCTGATTTCCTCCTCGCCTGGAAAATTAATCCCAGCAGCTCAAGAACATCCTTATATCCTACCCAGAGTGGTGGGCTCAGAAGCAGTAGATGGTTGTTCTTAGTCTGAATGGATCTTTAGCCATTTTACAAAACCCAGTCATTTGTCAATACTATATAGGAGAAACAAGCAATGAGTTATCCCTTAAGAAAACTCATCACAATGTATTTTTTATTGTAGATAATTCGCTCCATTCTGCTCTTTCCAACAATTGAGCGAATGTCTGAATCACCCAAAGGCAAGATCGCCACTCCAGTGTTGTGCTGGCTTCGATATGCTCTCTATGTTCCTGGCTACTTATTACTTAAACCGTTGCCTGAGAAAATTAAGTCCTTGATCATCAGAATGCTTCTTCAAATGATGAACCTACAGAGTGAATTTTCGCTCCTAAATGTGTTGGAACCGTTCTGCCTTGGTAAGCACATTTTTAAAAGTTTATGTTTATTCTTGTATCAAAGTGTTCAAGAGAGTAGCCTCAGACAGTGGGTGAGTATCAAGCAAAGAATTATTTGTTGTATTTTTCTCCAAAAGTTTAAAACTAGAAATAAAATGAAAATAATGAGGGTTATTCTAGCTGACAGATAGAAAAGCCTTATCAAGCTTTAATTTTAAACCTTATGCTTCTGATCTCCACTCTCACTGCAGGATGATGAGAAAGAATTCTTCTGTATCTAGTATATATGGAATCCTTACAGGAATCCAGAGTATGACCAGTTAAGCTCAGTGTGTGAACTTTGCAAAAACCAGCCCAGGGAAACCAGGCCAAATATTCCCATGAAGTGAACAGGCTATGATTTTATTTTCCTGTTAACAGTTTAGGGAGGGGTTAAGTTATAAAAGTAATAAATAATAGTCATGGGAATTTAACACTGGATGCTTTACTGATTTACTGATTATATTTTCTGAACATGCCAGGGAATGTTCTTGCTACTTTACTTTTTGGCTTCAAATGTTGTTTTTAAGTGTAATTTATCTTTTTAGTTAATACTAATTTATACTGTATTTATAAATGATTTTAATAATAAAGTAATGCTACTTTCTTAATCTATAAAATGGGGATAATAATATCTCATACCCATACCTCAAAAGATTATTATGTGACTAAATATGATAATATATGCAAAGTGTCTATCTAGTATTTTATTTATAATAAGCCTCCAATGAATGACGTATCAGCAGTTGCAGCAGCAGCTACTAGCACTGTTCTAAGCTTTTACCTGTAGTCCTCAGAACTAATGAGGTTTAGGTATTGTTACTGTCCCCATTTTACAGATGAAGATGCTGAGGTTCAGAGAAGTTACATGATTTGCCCAAAGGCACACAGCTGCTGGGTAGTGTTTGGTCTCTCCCAGTCTGCCACTATGTTAAGCTTCATTTTACCACAGCTGCTGCTATTGTCTCTTTGCTCCAGTCAGTCATAAAGGCAGGACTCCCGAGTGAAGTTTACTGTTCTCACCAGCATTGAGTGCCCCAAAATCATGTGCATAGTGAATCCAGAAACAAATCACAGCCTCACCTTTACAGCTGTATGGTTACAGATTGTATGGGAGGTGTTTTTCCAAATACATAGCAAGAAGCCGTCATCACAAATACAAAGTTCAGTGTATTTTCTGTATTTGTGGGTTTTTCCCCTCCATGTTCTCCCCAACTCCCATTCTTTATTATAGCCTTAGCATAGCAGAGGAAGGCAGTAAGATAGGGAGAAGAAGAAGCACGGCCTAGGACAGTCATAAAAATCACCAAAGATTGAAGTTGGAGATGTCCCTTGAAGACCTTCTGATCCAGCCCCTTAACCTCCCCTCATATTATGGAAGAGAAAGAAATGACCTAGTAAGTGAAAATGGCACTGATTGGATGTCAGAAACCCAGAACTCTCATTTTGTTTTTGCCTCAGACCCCTCTGTGGCCTCAATTCAGTTCCTTCCCCTCTCTAGTTCTTAGTCATTGATCAAATCAAGAGTTAGACTAGGTAATCTCTAAGGGCCACTACACCTTTGGAAATTATTTGAGATCAAATGGAAATCACTTGAAATTCTGGCAAATATACATAAAATTATTCCATGTATACTTCAGTAAGTCATTTTTTTTCCCCTTTACAGTTTTTTTTCCTTCTTTAGTATTTTTTCTTTTTACCCTATATAAAAGACTTTTAAAAAAGCATCCTCTAGTTAAGGAATCCATTTTCCTCCAAGAACTTCTGCTTCCAGGAAGATGGAATAGATGGACTTTCTCCTGTTTCTCATACTAAATACTAAAAACCCTGCATATCATATATAAACCAAACATAAGAAGACTCTGAAAGGTGGAGAAAAAAGCAGACTATGTAGGGACTTTGGAGCCCAAGGAACAACACAGTGGTGAGTTCCCTGGGTTTTCTTTTTACCGCATATATCCTAGACTTGGAGCCAGTGACCCAGAAACACCAATGGGTATGGATTAAAAAATGCCCTGGAAAAAGTCTTCACTCTGTAGCCAGAGGACCAGGAAAATGGCCACCTTTCTAAAAGAAACTTTTAGATAATAACTGCCCTAATCTAGCCATGCCATAGTAAAAACTGTGGCCTTATTGCTACCCATGCCAACAAAGGCCAAGTGGGAGGCCTGGACTTTACCCTACACACAGCAGTAATGAAAGCACCCCTCTCCTTCCCCACTAGAGTGATGTCCCAAAGAGGCTGAGGAGAGAGACAGGACTTTCGCCATTGCCCGGCAGTAATGAAGCCACTACCACCACCTCCTCAGTGGAAGTCATATGGGGGAAAATAACAAAGCAGTTCTATTCCTCCCAGCCAGACGGTAACAGTGGAGGCTTAGTGAGGAGTCAGAGTTCCTATCCCTGCCCAGCAATAATGAGGAGCCTCTCCACCCCTTGGGTGTCGACAGAAACCAAGTGGAGAACCTGGATTTCTACCCTACCTGGTAGTAGTGAGATGGCAATTCTCCCTCCCTTCTCCCCCTGCTGGAGAAGTATCAGAAAAAAACAAAAAAATCCAGCTAAAATAGAGGTTTAAAAAAGACCCAGTATTATAACATAATACCCTAAATGTCCAAGTTTTAGTTAAAAATGACTTGTCATACCAAAACCCAGAAAATCTCAACTTGAATGGAAAAATACAATAAATGCCAACACCAAAATGACAGAGATATTAGAATTTTCTGACAAGGATTTTTAAAGCAGTCATTATAAAAATGCTTAAATGAGCAATTAATAAACATGTTTGAAACTAATGAAAAAAATAGAAAATCTCAGGAAAGAGAAAATTTAAAGAAAAACTAAACAAATTTTAGAACTGAAAAATATAGTAACTGAAATAAAAAAACTCAATGTTTGAGCTGAACAGTAAAGTGGAAGAGACAGAGGAAAGAATCAGAGAACATGAAGATTAGACCAATAAATATGGAAACTTCCCAAATTTGGCAAAAGATGTAAACTTACAGATTCAGGAAGCTGGATGAACTCCAAATAGGTAAACCCAAAGAAATCCACACTAAAACACATCATAATCAAACTTTTGAAAACTAAAACAAAGAAAAAATGATGCATTATTTTTAGAGGAAAATCTATTTGAATGACAGCTGTTTTCTCACTGGAATCTATAGAGACCAAAAGAAATTACATATTTCAAATGCAAATAGAAAAGAACTATCAATGCAGAATTCTATATCCAGCAAAAATATACTTCAGGAAAGAAGAGTAAAGTAAGACATTCTTCAATGAAGGAAAACCAAAGGAATTTGAAACCATCAGACCTATCCTAAAAGATTAACTATAGGAAGTTCTCTAAACTGAAAAGAAATGATAAAAGAAGGAATCTTGAAACATTAAGAAAAGAAAGAACAGAAAGGAAAAAATGTGGGTAATGACATTTTCCTTCTCCTCTTGAGATTTCTAAATTATGTTTAACAGTTGAAGCAAAAATTGTAACATTGATATGAATCTAAATATATATAGAAGAAGTATTTAAGACAATTATATTTTAAATGGGTGAGGACAAAGGAACATAAGAGAAGTGAAGTTTCTATACTTTACTTGAACTCGTAAGGTGTCAATACCAATAAACTGTATTAAGTTACATATATAGCGTAATACTAGAATAATCACTTTAAAATCTATACAAAGAGACATACTCAAAAAACATTCTAGGTAAATCAAAATGGAATAGTAATAAATAGGAAGGCCAGAGAAAGAACACAGAAAAATGGGGGGGGGACAGACAACCAACAGAAAACAAATAATAAAATAGCGTACAAGCTCTGATATACCAATAATTACATTAAATGTAAATGGTCAAAATACACCAATTAAAAAATAAAAATTGACAAAACGGATTAAAAAACATAACCTCAGTATATGCTATCTTCAGGAAACTTGGTTCAGATATAATCATACAGGTAGATTGACAGTAAAAGAATATGAAAAGGTAGATCATGTAACTATTAATCAAAAGGAACCAGAAGTGACTGTATTAATATCAGATAAAGTCAACTTCAGAGCAAAGAAAATTACGAGGAACAGAGAGGGACATCGTGTATGCACCAAACAGAAGAGCTACAAAATACACGAAGCAAAAACTGATAGAACTGAAAGGAGTAATGGACAGATCCACAGTTACAGTTGGATCCTTAAACACCCCTCTCTCAACAATCAGTAGAACAACAGGACAGAAAATTAGCAAGGTTGTAGATGAATTCAACATCAATTATCAACCAACAGGATTAGTAGACATTTATAGGACACTTCACCCAAAATACTGGTTTCTGGTAGGCATTAGACAGGCAACTAACTGTGCTTTCCCTATACCTCTTTAGAAATATTTTTCTAAACCCAAATCAGGACATGGGATGTAAGACAGTTTTATTTGTTTTATATGTATATTTAGTGACTATACAACACATCACATATGGCATATAATCATGTTTGATGTTTAATTAAAATAACTATATAAAGGTTTGTGTCCCAATTTTTCTACATCAGAATTATAAACACCCTCTTAGAGAAGTACGCTCCATAAGCTGCACTTTGAAAGAAAAGAATCTTCCTTTCAACTGCAGTGATTGACCTCCTACTGACTCTTCCAGGAATCCCAAGTGCAAGCATCAAGGAGCAAGTCAATTTGGACACAGGACACATTCACCTCCCTGACTCAAGGCAACCAGAGCCTTCCAGCTGCACTGTTGCATGGGGAACCCTGGGATTTCTTTCCCAGCCATAGTAGAGTTACACTATTTGCAAAATAGACTTTGTAAACCAGACTGAACACTTGGCCAGTTGCTTTATCCCTGTTCCAAACAATTAACTTGTAAACAAACTTTTGGAGCACAGTCCTTATATTTCTGACATCCATTCATTCTCTGATTTTGTATTCTCTTCATTCTGCATCTGGCTTTCTGATAGCCAAGTAACCAGTACTTCAGTGGTCTCTTTTTTCGCCATTACCCACCCAGTCTGTTTAACCTTGAGTAAAGATTTAACCTTGAGTAAAGAGAAAGGAAGCAAGAGTTACCTGTCTTCTTTCTGCTTTGTGTTCTTGGTTTATTCTCTACTTGGATACTTAGTTCAGTCTCCTAGTAGAGACCCTAGGCTAATCCTTAACCCAGCACCTCAGTCATCCTAGCAGCCTCTTTCTACCTCTCCCCTTAGGATCCCGTGTCACCTTTGCCTCCTCTGGCAGCAGTTACCACAGAAGCTGCCTTTACCCAGTCTTGCCCTGGCCATCCCTCTAGTGATCCCTATTACCTTCCTTACTACAAATGGAAGAAGGTCACAGCTGAGAGAGACTGATGTTCATAAGACCCTGGCCCTTGCAGATGGTTAGTGGACTCCTGAGTTTATATCCCGTGAATGATAAAGGGTAATCAATATTCAAACCAACCACTTGAGTTGGTGGCATGATTTTCATGTTACACAAAGAGAGGGGTCATCAAGGGAAAGGACTGCCAGGTCTGAGAGCAGTCTCAGTGGTCGTATCTGTGCCATCCAGACCTTCCCCCTCCAGACCTGCTTCTTTGTGGCTCGACTGTCATCCAGACAATGACCTTTAACGTGCCAGCTTGACTTCTAGGAGGTCTTGCGGTGTTTGCACATTAGGTAATGTCTGTGCTTCAGCAGAAATCTTATGGAAACAAATGGAGGAAGTTTGCCGGTCCAAGTAATGGATAATAAATCCTGACCTATCTGGATAGAAACTGATTTTCTATATCCTTTAGTTTATACACATATTTTTGTTGTTGTTTTAGTAAGGTCTGAAAAATTCAAGGAACCAAAATATTCAAGTATTTCAAATGCTGTTGTTCTTTTGGCAAAAATGGCACTTCTTATAGGCTGGGATTCTATGTATTGGCTGGCCTTCTTCCCCAGACTGAGTGAGGAAAACATCCTTTCCTATTCAGCATTCAGGGTGGAGGAGCCTTAATTCAATTAGCATATTTTATAAACTTTACCACAGTATTCATCTGTTCGACTTTATGTACTTAGATTGTTTAAAATGTTATTTTTCAAGAAAATATATGGGGGTTTTTTTCGTTTAATTTTAATTCTGGAGTGTTTGCTTCTACATACTTTCTTTAGAATAGATGTTTTTCTATTTTGTGAGAAATAGACTTTTCACTGAGACAGCTAAATTGGATTTTCTGATCAAAGCTAAAAGCAAATATATTTTAACTTAGCAGTATTATAGGTCAAGATAATTAACGTTAAAAAATATTCTAGGGTCTTTTTGTTAGTTAAGCCAAATTGATGTTTTAGTTCCTTTCAGTTACCTACTAGAAAAACATAGTGCAGACAAAGGGCATTCCTGGTAGAGTACGTTACTTTTACGTATATTCTTGTAAAAGAAACTTTCATAATCTTTCCTTTCCTTAATCAATAAGGAAATAACTTTGTAAAACTTGTACAGTGATATGAAATGAACTTTTCAATGAATTGACACATAGCTCCACTAAAGAATCACAAATTTCTTCTCAGAATATTTTTTACTTAATCCCAGAATAATATTTCAAACAAGACAAAACCAGACTCCCACGTTACCTACTCTCTCATTTTTGTGTGGAGTTTAGGAAAATCCATTTATAAAAGCCAACTGTAGCTTTAATTATTCATGGAAGTTTAGCCTATAATTCAGCAATGAAGGAAAAGATTTTTTTGTGTGTAATCAGTATTAGAATTTAGAGCAAAAAGTGATTAAATATAGTACTAGAATATCATCCCTGGTTTAGAATTAAATGACTCAATGAAAGTTTTATTATTTTTCTATAGAAATTTATATATATGTATATAGTATGTATTTAAACTACCTGCCACTCTAAAAAGTTGTATTATTTTTTAAAAAGTCATACACCTTGAGTTGTGTGTTTCACTTTAGTGAACTCAGTGTCACATAGATAAGATTATCTGTTCGCAGATTAAATCAATGG
The DNA here is from genome assembly GCF_048564905.1 of Vicugna pacos. Lineage (NCBI taxonomy): Eukaryota > Metazoa > Chordata > Mammalia > Artiodactyla > Camelidae > Vicugna > Vicugna pacos. Next base: position 47,626,857 of record NC_133001.1, read on the forward strand.
CTATAATAACAAAAGTCTTGACTTACAGAGAAACAATAAATTGTGTAAATAGTAAACATTTCTCTAAATTATGCTAAAATTTTAGAATGGGAGAATTACTTTTTTAGATACGGTTTTCACATTGTTCAAAACCACAATTGACCCTAATAGGAAAGGTAGAAAATAATCTGGAAAAAAAATGGAGACCTAGCAAAGAACACCCCCTTGTAAGAAGTCTTCACCTGGGGTTCCTGAGCGTATGACATCCTGCTTACCTTCGAAAAACTCTCCTGGTTTAGGCTTCCTGGAGTGCCTAGCCTTAACTGTGCCTGAGCAGCTCTGTCTAGATGGAGCTCTGCTGGAGTGTGGGGTACTCACCTCTCCAGAAGCACCCAGTTTCACAGTCTGTCCTGAACCCCAAGAATTTTGCTACCCTGGAGCCCTGCTTGGCTTGCACGTACTGAACTCCTTTGCACTCAGCAACGTCTTGCCAGCCTCAGGACCTGTCAGAAGATGTGCTCGGAGGGGCTATCCTTGGAAAGGCTCTTTTTAAGTCAGCTCCTACCTCTGCCTCCTTTCAGGCAAGTCCCAGAGTGTATAGACAAGACTTGATGCCACCCTTCTCCCCGACTCAAGTACCAGAGTCTCATGAAGGTTAAGGACAGCATCAACTCCTGTTGACCAAAAACACCCAGAAAATTCAGAGGCCCTATTTTTATTAGCTAGGATTGCGTTTAGCTATAGATAACAGAAAACTAAAATACAGTGACCTAAACAGATAGGGATTTATTTTTCTCATGCACCAAGAAGTATAAAGGGGAAAGCCCAGAGGTAAATAATATTTCAGCAGTGCCATCAAGGATGTGGTTCTAGAAGATCTCCGGTCTTTGTCCATAACACATTTATCCTCATGCTCGTCATGATCACATGATGACTTCTGCCACTTTAGTCTTCATGTCTGACATTCAGACAAAATTAAGAGAAATGAGGCAAAAGCAGAGGGCTTATCCTGGTGAGGCATTGCTTATTTAGATGGAGAAGCCCTCCCCCAGGAACTTTGCCTGTACATCAGTAGCCAGAACTGGGCCATATTCCTACCTATAAGGGCTACGGAAAAGTCGTATGTTTTGACTTTCCCATGTCTCTAGTCAAGGAAATGAGGAGTTTTTTTAAGCTGGCTTTTGGGTAGGTACATAGTATTTACTACAGCCACACTTTATGACGATCTTGGTACTCATGTTCCATGGACCTACCAAACACCTAGCTAGTTAACTCCATGCTAGTTAACTAGTAACCTAGACAGTTAACTCCATCCTCTCCACCATAACTAAAGTCCACCACAGCCATGTCCCTCCAGAATGTCTTTGGGCTTCACAAGCCCCGACAAGACAACCTCAGCCTGGGGTCTGCAGTTTATTTGTGGGAGGCCCTCTTTGAAGCACATTTAGATGTACCTACCCACAGCGGAGCCCACTTCACTTCCCATGATTGTGAGTATTACACTTCTTATTTTAAAGAGAATTGAAAGTAACACTTTTTGCTGTTTCCCCTCTATTTGTGTGCTTACTAATTGCTACTGTCCTCAGCCACCATCCCATCATGGAGTGAATGTATCAAGTCCTTTTTCTAATCCAGCAAATCTTGTAATGAGCATTTTTTTAAGGGATTGGTTTTTTCCTTGTAAAAATTGTGACATACTTTGGACATATAGAACCTAATAGCCATTTTAAAGAAAATCAAAGTGACTAGACATAATATCTTGGTCAGAACAGACCAGGAGTGACGATCACATTTTACAGTAGTGTATACACTCACGTATGGGAGATTTCCTACCTCAGAATTCACCTGACCTAATTAAACTGTGCCCATCTCCAGTATTTCCCTTTGCTTCAGCAGCATCTCTATCTCTGTCTCTCCAACATAATGGCAAAAACAAACTGGGGCATTCTACTGAAAACCTTGCTAGTGCTACTAGATCACGTACCACCAAAACAGCAGGACAACTTGGCTTTTATCCCTTAAGTTCTACTTAAGAAAACTGTTCCTACATCTCCCCCAACCTCCTGTTGTATCATGAATTGTGGTTTTACTTCCCTCTGCGTTTTCCCTCACTGCTGTGACCAGTGCTTCATGTGGCCTAGTTTGGGGCCAGTCTCAACAGAAGCTCTTAGGTTGCCCCCCTTGCCTGCAATGATTTGTCCATTTTATACCAGTACCTGTCAGCTTGGCTTACCAATGTCAGTGTGCTTCAGCCTCCAGTTCTGACCTCCATTGTGATGTCAGCTCACACACTGCTTCAAGGAAGGCAGCAGGTTTTTCCTTCTGACCGTTCTTCCCCAATGTCCCCCCAACCCAAAAGAGAAAAAAAAAAAAAACCCAAAAAATCACCAGCTCAGTCCCTTCCCACTTATTTTGTTTAACAACCCTTACTGACACCTGCTGTGAACCAAGCACTTGGATAATCACTGGAGAGAATAATAAATGAAATATAGCTGCTCCCCTTAGGTTATTTCCAGCATGGTAGGGGAGATATATGTGAAGAATTTTAATATATCACAGTTAGGAACACAGGGCAGGAATGGTACCAAGAGAGGAAAGATCAGTTCCACCTAGGTAAGTAATGAAGGAGAAGACAGACAAATATGGACTTGAAGATAAGTCGGGATTTTTCCTGACGGGAAAAACAGCATCAAGATAGGTGATTAACACTTTGCTGCACACTTGAAACTAACACAACATTCTAAATCAACTACACTTCAGTAAAAAAGAAAAGAAAAAGAGGCAAAAATTACTATCTGTAAAATAAATAAGCTACAAGGATGTATTGTACAACACAGGGAATACAGCCATTGTTTTATAATGACTATAAATGGACTATAACCTTTAAAAATTGTGAATCAGTATGTTGTATATCCAAGAGAGTTATATAATATTGTACATCAACCATACCTCAAATTAAAAAAAAAAAGATAGGTAATTGAGTTAAACGGAAGGCATCCTTCTATTGTAGATTGTGTGTACTTGGGGAATTTAATGGTACCGTTTAGCCTGTGAGATGAATGTCCTTGGCCTTCCAACTGTAGCCCCCACCCATTTCATTCCTTTAGCCACTACTGTGAGTTGAAGTCCTGTAGTAATATTTCAACACTAAGCAGATTTCAGAAGATGATGGTAGCAAATAGAATAGAACGTTAGACTCAGGTGAGGTTTTTTTTTAACACCTGTATTTAGATTTGTAGTGAAATAAAGGTAAACAAGTAACATTCTTCTAAATCATTCTCTTCCCTTCATGTTTTATTTCCATTACTCCTGCTACTAGATATTTCCTTCACTGTGGTGCTTGAAACTGGATTCTGCTGGGTTTCCAGGAATGCTGTTGACAGTCATTGCCAGGAGAAATGTGTTTTCCCCTTAGGAAATTACACTTCTATTTGGTATTATTGTTTCTGACCACTGTGTTATGTTATGAGCATTTCTGAGGAATGAAAAAGATGGCTTCCTTGGAGCAATTACTGGAAAGGAAACTGGTATTCTACTTTCTAAAAACAAACAAGCAAAAAAGTACAACTGGATGGGGAATTACCAGAAAAGAAAAGAATAGGAATAAAGGTGAGGTGAGGTACATTCCCTGATGGAAAATTTACTTTTAGAAATCTAAGATTCCTTACAAAGTTATTTGAATTTTTATATGTTTCAAATTTAAGAATAACACTATAGAAAAGTGCTTAAAACATAAATGTTTTACCTCCGTGAATTATCAGAAAGCAAACTCCCATGTAACTCCCTCCCAACTCAAGAATCGCCATTGCCTGGATCTCAGAGGCCTCTTTTATGCTTCTGCGTATCCAAAAATCCACCTCTGAGCTCATTCAGATTGTTGGCAGAATCCAGTTCATGTGACTTTATGACTGCTGTCCTCATTTTCTGGCTGGCTGTCAGGCAGGGTGCCTCTCAACTCCTAGAGGTCACGATCAGGTCCTTTTCACATGAGCTCCCTCTTCAAAACGATCGCAGTGCATTTAATCCTTTTAGTGCTTTGAATCTCTAACTTCCTCTTCTACCACTAGCCAGAGAGAAAACTCAGATTTTGAAGGACTCATGTGATTAGGTTAGACCTTAGGAGATTCAGAAGATTAGGATAATCTCCCTTAAAGTCATCTCTACTGTAGTATAACATAATCTAGTCTGGAGTAGTATGTCATCATACTCACAGGTTTCACCCCTACTCAGAAGGGAAGAATTGTAAATGGCAAGGATTACGTGTGTCATTTTAGAATTCTGTCTACCACAGACCACCTGTTTTCTGATCTAAAATGTTACCTTTGTCAAAAATTAAATATCCATATATGTGTAGTCATTTCTGGAAGAATTTATATAGAATCAGTATTATTTTTTCCTTAAATGTTTAGTATAGTGGACCAGTGAATTCACCTTGTCCTGGAGTTTTCTTTGTGGGGAGGATTTAAATTACAAATTTAATTTCTTTAATAGAGATAAGACTATTCAGGTTATCTATTTATTTTCAAGTGAGCTTAAAATTTGTGCAGACTGTCTGTTCCCTCCAAGCTATTGAATTTTTGACATAAAATTATCCACAAAATTACCTGATTATCCTTTTGATGTCTGTAGTATCTGTAGGGGTGTCACTTCTCTTTCCTGATACTGGTAATGTTTTATGTCTTCTCACATTTTTTTCCTGATCAGTCTGGCTAAAGATTTATCAGTTTTATTGAACTCACTTTTGATTTCATTTAGTTTCTCAATTGTTTTTCTGATTTTTATTTCATTAATTACTGCTGTGAACTTTATTATTTACTTTATTCTGCCTACAGGCTAGAGTCAGACCAAGTATCTTTTCTATCAGTATACATGAATGTGTGAAGTCCCCTTACTTAAGAGAGAGACTTTCAAGTTGTGTTTTTTAAAGAAGTCCACTGAAGATTTCAAGAGCCATACTTAAAATAAAATGACAAAAGATTAAAAATAAAAGAAAGGACAAATAGGCAGATGACGCTGAAAAGAAAGCAAAATTATAATAATAATACCAATCAAAGTGGAAATCAAGGCACAAAGAATCAAATGAAAATTTGAATAGCTGTATCGGAAAGTCACATAAATCCATGTTCTCTCTGCCCTTCTTCCTCTTTCTATTTGACATCATGAAAATGAGGGTCACTCTGCTTATTTTGCAGTCAGTATGATAGGACTACCTCTCATTAACAACTCTTAAAGATCCTTTAAACCCATTCTAAAATAAACACTCTTTTTGTGTTCTTTTTTAAAAAATTACAAGATAGTTTCATGTTAGTAACTGTATGTGGTTTCCCTGGTGTACATGATTTATCTGTCAAAATTTGTGCTTCTTATCCTTAAATCATAAAAATACCTTAATCAGGTACAGTTACACACATCTGCTGTGGTATCTGGCATTAGGCCATCACACTACTAAAAGTTACTATTGAGAAAGCCAGGTGAGGGTGAGAGGAGGTTCATTTTGTAGGACATGCTTTTGTTTCCAAGACGGTGCATGTCGTCCGACTCACATGCCTCTCTTGGCCTTACTAATGTCTCACATCAGATAGTGCTTGCTGAAAGGAAAGGGTAGGGCAGGAGCTATTGCTATTTGACATTTGTGTTCGTTCTATATATTCTAAGTGTCTGCTTTTTTTTTTTTAATGTAGTTAACGCTGCCTACCTTGGGAGCCAAGAAATGATGGAGGTGGTAAAGAGAGACAACGAAACCATAAAAGAACATTTGTCTAAGGTAATCACTTCAGTGCTGCAAAGTGAGTAGATGGGCAGGAATATTTACCGAGGATGAAAGGCTAGAGTTGGTTAGACTCTGCAAGACCTCGTGGGTTTGTGAATTTCAGATGGAGTTCTACTTCTAGTTGACATTAATGCAGTCCTTGAAAGTTGCACAGAAAGTAAGTAAAGCTGACTGCCTAGTTACTTAAATATGTTTTACCACCTGTTTTTGTTGGGTTTATTTTTAGAATCAATACTTCTCTCTAGAGCCTTCTACTAAGAAGTCTCTCAACAATATTTATGGAATAAATAACTTATATTAAAATATATGTAAAACACTGTGATAGAACTAACATCACTATGATCTGATGACTCAGTGTGCCCATCTTTTTTGCTCTCCAAATGCATTTGAGTAGGAATGTCCAGCTCTGACACCAAGACCAGTTTTCTATACGAGCATGTCCAGAAGGGCAACAACTGAAATGTTTAGCATTTGTGAATTGCTACAGCAAGTGCTAGAATCTTATGCAAACATATTTGAAAGCACCAGTCTCTGAAACTGTGAGGGGCCAATGGTTTAGATTATGTCTAAGCACCCTAGGATTTAACTGGCCCTGGTACTCCGATGGCATCATTCGTTTGTCTGTCCATCCTGAATAGGATAGAGCAGTACCACCTAACACGATAGCCACTAGCCACAAGTGGTTATTTGTGGCCACTCTAAATTGAGATGTGCCATAAGTGTAACATACACATTGGATTTCAGAACCTTAGTACCCCCCCAAAAAAATATATATATGTATATTTCATTAATATTTTTATATTGATTACATGTTGAAATGATAATATTTTAGGTATGTTGGGTTAAATAATATATATTATTAAAAGTAATCTTATCCATTCCTTTTATGCTTTTTCAAGTGTAGTTACTAGAAATTTTTAAATTACATGTGTGTCTTTTTATTTCTGTTGGACTGTGCTAGTATAGAGCTTTGCAGTTGGTGCTGAACTGTGACATCTGCTGGATGCAGTGGAATGAGCCCCACTGCATGGCCAGCTCTTAAAGGGCCCAGGAACCTACAGTATGCAAGTAAAACTTTAGATAACCCACGGGGTTTAGAATCTCTTCGTAAGCTTTAAGACATTTGATTTAAAATTGTCTGTAATATTAATTCATATTTCTGCGAATTATCTTAAAGCAAGAAATATATATGTTCTTAAAAATGTATTTTTAGAATATTGGTCCCAAAGAATACTTTTGAAAGTGCCAGTCTGTGTTCATCTTCTGGCCATAGTGGTCATCATATTTCTAAAATAGCAATTGGCTAGAGATGGAAATTTTGAAGCCAGAAGGAAACCATCACTAGCTTAATGGGGGAGGCTGGGGCCTCATAAGGACCCTCTCTCCAGGGCTTTCAACTGTTTCCAGTCATTGAAGTATGTGAAAATACAAGGAAAACAGTATTTTATTTTTTTAGATAAATTATAAGTGTATTTGTTTCAAAAATGCATTTAAGTTCTTAAGGCTGGAAGTTCATAAAAACAACTCAGTTCCCAGTTAATAATAAGACTGGCAGATGCTCACTTCCAAAATTCACACTTGCTGAATGACTAGATCCATCATGTGTCAAAGCCCATCGTACACCTGTGGAAGCCAGCTGCTATAAAGTACTCATCATTCCTGGATTCTGTTTGTATGTTGTGCTCACAAAGAGGTCAAAGGAAGGTGCTAACTTATTCCTGTCCTAAGTTAAATCCATATGCAAGTGTAATCATTCCCAGATAGAGGGCTGTTCATGGTAACTGTGTCAGGACCATAAGTTTACTCAAACTTTTATCGAAGAAATATGGGGGTGTAATGGTAGATGGCAGGCATTTCAAGGTTAATATTAACACACAGTCACAGGACTAAACTTTTCCAACTAGAGGGAATGGTTTTATTTTGTTTTTTAAGATAGCATTAAATGTACTTGTGGAATTTGGGAAAGCAAGGCATTATTTAGTTTAATGATGCAAAACCGCCTGCAATGAATTGATTATCCTTTCTACCAGCTAAGTTTGAGCTCTCCGCTAGAATAATACAATTCCAATTCCTAAGTGAAACAAGGTACAGAAAGACAGGAAGTTTATTGCAACTTTTATTTCTGTAATGGAAAAAAAAAGGAAACATGCTGTAATTTAATATTGGTAAAAATTGAATCAACATATGTCCCAGTCTTCTTGAGAAAATAAGGAAACTTAAAAGGGCACAAAGTTCTAGAAAAATACTGGGCGTTTTCCCCTGCCTTCCAACCAACTCTGAAAATTATTCAAACTTGAAAGTCAGTTCCCAAGACAAGATGTATCCCTATTTTAGATATTCTAGTCAAGGATACTCTGTTCAATTTCAGCCCAAACATTCAGAAACTTCATCTATCCAGGACTGCCCATTGTAAAGAAGTTTTGAGCCACAGGTTTTGTTGCAGAATTGTTCAGTATATCTCAGTTATTCAACTTTTAAAACTTCTGAAAAATGTATCTTTGTGCCATCCAGTCAAGCAGCAACAGGAAAGTTTACCTAAAAACAGTCTCCCTACTACATCGCGTGGATGGCTTTTGGGTTCTTTCTCCTCCCCTAGGAAACTATTATACCATAATCAGCAGGCTTTAAATCTTAAGTCAGATTTTCTACCACTGGATTTCCACGTGAAGAGAACTTTTTATCTCCTTGAAGGAACTCAAAAGTCTCTGGAAGCTGATTGTTTTCCTTTCTTCTTTCCAAGGTCTAAAGACTTTACCCATGGTGTCAGACAGTGCTTCAGCGCTACGTAAAGTGACTTCCCTCTCCTAGAGCAGATATATCAGGCTCTTAGTTGTTTCCAAAACTGTGTAGGAAGGCTATGGCATCATCAGCTGTGTTCTTTCTCCACCTGACTAAATCCTACCTGTCCTTGAAGACATGGTTCCATTGTCATCTTTAAGAGGCTTTCCCCAGCCACTGGTTTTGGCTAGATGTCCCCCCTCCTCAGCGCGCATGGCTCCATATATAAAGTTATAATTTTGCATTTATCACACAGTGGTTAAGTGATCAGTTTTCCCCTCTCACCCACCTTGAAGGTTTTTCTCATCTCAGTATCCCTGATGGCCTAGCACAATGCTCACCTGGTGAGCAATCAATAAATGTATACTAGATGGATGGATGGGGAAGCCATTCAAGTATGCATTCTAAGCCTTTTTTTGTGCCATAGAGCTCTTTGGCTGTGACATATATAGACTCCTTCTCAGAATAATACTTTTAAGTGATGAAATAAATACATGAGATACAATAATATAAAAAAAACTAAAGTATAGTTATCAAAATATATTAAAAACAAATTTGTGATATATAATAAACAAATTTGTGATATGCATCTTTATTAACAGACTAAATAATGAGATATAATAGCCATCAGAATTACCATTGCAAGTTTGTAGTGATGTGCAAAAATAAATTTTTAGTTATGTACAGCAAGTTTACTGTAATTTGAAAATTCAATAATTTTATAGATGACAAAATATAGTACTACTAATGCTTTTGTGGCTTGTTACCTGTATTCATAATTGAAGGAAATACTAAATTAGAATTAGAGGTTAGCAATGTGTGTGTGTGTGTGTGTGTGTGTGTGTGTGTGTGTGTATCTTTTTCCCATTCAAGTTTATATTACCTCCCTCCCTCCAACTGCCAGGCATCTATCTATGAACCTGCATGGACCTGTAAACCCCAAGTGAAGGAGCCTTGCTTTGAGGCACTAGAAAAGGTTAGGCAGCATAGTACTGTGGCTTGGGCACTGGCCCGAGAACAAGCAGCCATGATATGCTATACTGAAGAGACTATTCTGAGTTGTGAGGGGTCCATTGAAGGGTTTAAGGAAGTGGGTGATAATTAGGGTGATATTCAGAATGTTTAACAACCATATGACATAGCCACCAACCCACAGAACATATGCCATCTGTGAACAGCCAGCCAGCTCAGAGGTGCCAGTCCATATCAGTTAGCCCTAGGAAAATGGCTAGATTAACCAGTGACAGGAATTATTTGGGGGAAAATGTGTATCCGAACATTGGGAAAGAATGAAATTTGGGGTAGGAAAACTGTTTAGAAGACTTTTACAAGAACTAAGGCAGTGGAATTGGGGGCGGGGTGGAGAGGGTGTAGAATTTGGAAATATTTAGGAAGTAGAATCAAAGACACTTAGTCCTCATAGAATATGAGAGAATGGAGATGGGGGTCTAAGATTATTTTTCTGTATTTGTATTCTGTAACAAAATAGGGAATCTGGAAGAAGAAGCGCCAGCAAGTTGTGGGAAATGATTGAGAAAGTCATTTCAGTACTTTTGTTTGAGATACCTGTGGGACATCCAAGTGGACACACGTCTGGCAGGTAGCCGGATATATGGGTGTGAAGCCTAGGAGAGGAGTCCGGACTAAATTGTGATTTGGGAATGATGAGGATATATTAGAAGTTCTGAGCATGGATAATGGTAACCTAAGGAAGTATAAGGAGAAAGGATACCTAAAGGTTGATCCTTGGGGAACACAGCTTAAAGGTTGGGAGGAAGGAGAGGAGCTAAGAAATGAGATGGGAGTGGAGGTGGCAGGGATGAGAATGAGAACCAGGATGGAATAAACCAAAGCAAGAGAATCAGCTGTACATTTTCACCACCCCAATCCCAGTCCTTCTGGAAGCCCCTGGGGTATACTCTGCTTTATGAGGCACCTGGTGTGTCTGAGGCAAATAGGAGTTCAGCATTCCTGTGTTCTGTCATTGCTCTAAACTACAAGGGGATGTATGTCTCACTCATAGAGAAATGAATTAGTGTTTGGTTTAGAAATTTGAAGTTTTCATTTAAAACTCACTTAGGAGGGAAATTCTAAACTGCCGTGACCATCTTTGGCCTAGGCTTATGGAAACAGCTGGTGTGCGCTACTGCCAGACTGAATCTGAACATCACTATCAGTCAATAGGAGTCTGAAATTGCTCCCATCGAGAGGACAAAGGTAGGCAGCAGTGGAAAGACTTCTTGTGAAGTGGTGCTGCCCCTGTCCCCAGAGGGCCAGACTGGGGCCTCAGTGCGGTTGGGAAGGGGGCAAAGTGTCCTCAGAAACAGGGACCCTTCTATGGCTCTGTCCCCATCTTGCTTAGCCCACCTGAGCCCAAAGGCACATGCTGCCTTTGGGAACAAATGTTGTGCAGTTGTTTGCAGATCTGGGCATGCAAATCCTTCGGACATGCACACGTCCTGCTTAGCAGAGCACAGGAAGCACTCCCTGGACCGGCTAACCAGGACTGCCTTTCCGCCAACCTCAGCCTGAAACTGATTGTGTTAGTTCTGCCTGTTTAATTTGAAGCCAGTTCAGAATATAATAATCATCCTGGAAATAGATAGGTTTGTTTTTATTTCGATCATCTTGACCTAGAGAGCTTCATTTTAGGCACTTGTGTTAGCATACACTTGAGTTCTCTTGTGGAGCAGGATTGAAAGGAAGAGGAGTGTATTTTAGGGAGGAGAGTCTTCAGAGTCACAACCCAAGGTTCAGACTCCAGCTCCACCACCTGCTGACTTATGTGACCTTGGTTAAGTTACTTGACCTCACTGTCTCTCCTTTTTCCATCAATAAAATGGTTTAATAATAGTATTTATTCTTATACAGTTGTTCCAAAAAGTATGCTATATATAATTCATAAAAAGATTTTATAAGTGTCTGGCATGTACTAAGCATTCAATAAATGTTTATTATTATTATTGTTGTTGTTGTTATTGTTATTGTTATTACTACTACTACTACTACTACTACTACTACTACTACTGCTACTACAAAATTAATTATATCCTAATATACCTCTGAATATTTAAAAAGACTTTGACTAGTTTTTCTCCCCCTACACACCCGTTCAGATACTTTCATTCTATAATGAAAGATTTTAGTAATATTAAATACGTTGCCAAGTGACCCTGGAATGCCCCAGTCCTATGCCAGCCACTTCCCATCAGATGCCTAAGGGAGATGTTGTATAGGAACAGCAGCAAAAGGAAACACAGTAGTACTTAATCTTCACCAGGACTTGGGTCCAGTACCCTAGAACAGAGAATTCAGGTGAGCCAGACTTGGCTGTTTCTCTAAGTTAGTTAAGCAAGACCCTTCCAGCACATCTGCCAATTTCCTGAGGCATATAAACAGGGAGAAACAGAAACTCAGGAGGATAAATTTGCTCCCAGTGCCTCATACTCTGCTGCCTCACCAGAGGAAGATAGATGCCTTGGGTCAGCTTCTCACCCATTCCCAGGTAAGAAAGAGACGAAGCTAGTCCCTAGATGGCCCAGTGACTTCCATTTGGGAGTGAGTAGATTCTGGCCTTTTACTCTTGAGTCACACAGAAAGAAGAGAGCCCCACTTTGCAAGCCTTTTAATGTGTGGTTGTTCCAGCTACTAGAGAGTGGTCCATCAGTAACCTGCTTGGACCTCCTCCTCCTTCGTCACCCAGTTCCCACTACTCCCCTCCATGCCTGCAGGGGGAGCAGGGCTCAGTGATTGTGTGGTCACCTCTGTCCTCAACCACATTTTTTTCATCTTTAGGGATTTTAATTCTCTTTTTTTAAAGAACGGGAATGGAGCCATTCCTGGATAAAAGAAAGAAAGAAAACAACGTAAATTGGAAAATGAATTTTCTAACCGGTCTCCCTTTAGCATCGTTCAAGTTTCTAAAAATGGTTGCTCAGAAAGACTGCAATGAAAGGTTAATGCTTGGTGACTGCTATCCCTTGTTCCCTAGAGGGATAGGATTTTTAAATAACTGAAAAAAGATGCTTGTGTTACAGATGGGTTTCCTTTAAGGTTGCAAGGTGGAGTCTTACATGTCTGACTTTGGGGGAAGGGTGGAAGCAGCAGCCCACTGCTCTTCTCCAGTAATTTCTGTAATGCCTGTAGTCCTAGTGGACTACTAAATAGAGAGAAGTAATCCAGGTAGGGATTTTTCCCAGTTTTATTGAAATAGAATTGACACATAACGTTGTATTAGTTTAAAGTGTACAACATAATGATTTGATTACATGTATATACTGCACAATGATTACAAGTTTGGTTAACATCCATTACCTCGCTTTGTTAATTTTGTTTCTTGTGATGAGAACTTTTAAGATCTACTTTCTTAACAACTTTCAAATGTACAATATTATGTTAACTATAGTCACCATGCTGTACATTACATCCCCAGAACTGATTTACCTTATAGCTGGAAGTTTATACCTTTTGACCGCCTTCACCCATTTCCCCCACCCTCTACCCGCTGGGTAAAGGCAACAACCAATCTGTTCTCTCTTTCTATGAATTCGGCTTTTTTTTAGGTTCTGCATGTAAGTCATACAATATTTGTCTTTCTTCGTCTGACTTCACTTAGCATAATACCTTCAGGGTTCATCCATGTTGTCACAAATGGCAGGGTTTCCTTCTTTTTCTATAGCTGAATAATATTTATTATCACCAGGTTTATGTGTGTGGCTTTTTTTCCATGTTAAATATTTTAAGATGTTGATACATCGTTGAAAGTGATTTTTGTCAGTTATTAGCTAAATCAAATATATAAACTTATACCATAAGATGGTTTCTAATATTACTTTTGTTCTTATAATAAAATCCTCTATTGTAATGCATAAAAGCCAGCAAGTCAATGTACACTAAAACAAAGCTTTGTTGACTCCCTCAGGGCAAAGGTCGGGCTTTCTGCTTTGGGCTTCTGCAGTGCTTTGTTTACATGTCTCTCTGCCTGTTGTATTTCAGGGCCAGCTTGTATGTGCTTGTGTACATCCCTACTCTGGAGCTTCTCCAGGGCAGAGCTCCCTTGCTTACTTCTGAATTTCAACCACTTAGCCAGTGCCAGATGGGAGATAGGTTTGGAGCTATTTGAGGTGGAGATGCTGTGAATCTGTCAGTATCAGCAGCAGATAGTGGCGGTGGGGGGGGGGGGGAACCACGAGAAAAGGCAACTGTGGTTTCAGTATGGGGATAAGCTGTAGCAATTTGCAGAGACATTTTAGCAGGGACATGTCTCCTTCGAGGCAACTAAAGAGTTAAGGGAAAATATGTCTGTAAGCATAGAGATTATAGGAACCGTCATCCCAGCTCACTGTGGAAGGTGTACAGGAAGAAGTAGAAGCGCAGTCTTGGGCAGTCAAAATCTAGACCTGAGGAAATTAAATTGTGTGTTTAATAGATAAATGATTACTTAACATAACAATTGGGAGATAAAATAATTTCCGTCTTAATAATATATATACTTTTTATCAACTCTCTTGGATATCAAAGCAAGTGCCAAGGAGAAGTAAACTGCAGGAAATAACTTTTTCTTAATCAACTTTTGAATTTAAACATCCTACTGATAGCCTGAGATTCTTAATTAACAATTCCAATATTTGGACAACAGTTATCACCCCTTGACATGCAGCACCTCAGAGGAACTATGTAGACTTTGAGGAGACTTTAAGGCAAGGTAGATCTAGTTCTCAGATTTTGTGTTTTCTTACCACAGATCCATTTATTGTTAATTGTAAATAGTAGTAAAAGGTACTGGTTAGGAATGCTGTCTCTGAATTTATAGCTAAGTTTTTCACTGGGTTATATTCACTAATTGTTTCAACTTAAGCAAGTTAGTCTCTCTAAGCCTAAGTTTCCTTTTCTGTAAAATAAGAATAAAATACCTTGCTCAGAATATTGTTGTAAGGACTCAGTGAACACAGAGCTTAGCATGGAGTCTGGCAAATTATTCTCAGTTTTCATCAGGTCATTGTTATTTGTTGCTCTTCATTTTTACATATCATTGTAATAATAGCATACACTCTTAACCACTGTGCTTTGGTGTCCGGTTATTTCTTTCTTTCTACTTCATCTGTCCTCCCCTACCCCCCACCACTACCTCCACACACCCTATACTTTTTCCTTTTCCTGTTTAGGGTTACAGGTGCAGAGTCCTCTGCTCAGATCTACTGCCTGCGACTTCTAATCTATAGGGAACAGGAAGTATCTTGAGCCAGTGTATGTAAAGGCATTAGAAATAACCATGTGTTTACCTTGTAAGCCAAGATTTTCTTAGAGAGCCCTTTGGTGAATATGGCCTGAAGAAGAACTTAAAAAGAAAAAAAAAAGTTAATAACAAACCCAAAACAAAAAGATCGTACCCCACTATCGCTTAGAAATGTAACCAAATACAGCCCCCTCTAAATAATTACTGGTCATGGAGGATGGAGAAATAAAATCAGGTGAACATATGGGAAATCTAGGATGCTCGCTGTTTACACTGTCTTGATCACTAACGTCACTTTGTGATACGGTTCCTAGTGTTTGCCTTGGGCAGCTCATGCCCATAACTAGTTAGACAGGACTTGTCTCTTGATATCTGAAGGTAGGTGCGGGTCCCTGTGATCCACGTTTATTATTCCTGCTCAACTCTCTGATGCCTTCATGCAGGAGGAAAGGGATGGCCTTTCCCCAGTGCCAAGGCTTTTCAAGCCGGGCTTCTCAGTGGAGTTATTTCAGGTTATAATTGCATCACTGAAAAGTGAACACTCCATAGAAATAGTCTCTGAAATGTTAGGTGGAAAGCAGCAGCAGGTGCCATGGTGATGCTGTGCTCCTTGCCGAAGAGCCCTCGTTAGGGGAGGTCTTTTCTGCCTTGCTTTCCTTCTGGTTGACCCTTTTGTATTGGGGCTTTTCAAAGACCTCAGCATCGTAGCTTGTACTGGTGTGAGGATTCCCAGAGTACCCTTCTCAGTGTCCCAGTCTCTCCAGGCAGGAGAGTGCTCTGGGACAGAGGAATAGACCTGGTGGACATGAGCCCGAGTCTGAATTTCGAATTTCCAGATTTCTCAACACCGTTTCATAGTCTGAGGAAGTGCTGAATAACTGTGCATAATGACTGTTCCAGACACTGTTTCCTGGATATAACTTAAAGGATTCTTGGTGGTAAGAGTAGGGAGTGGTTTAGAGAGAACCTAAAGTTATTAGCCCTATTTATAGAGTGATCATTAATGCCTGCAGACAGCTGCTTCTCCCAACAGTATTTCAAGGGGAAGCTGTAAGCAGGATGGTTGCTGAGAAATTCTGAGAAACTTATTTTCCATGACTGGCCAGAATAGTCACCCATGGGTTGTGAGGCTGCAGCATTTAGAGCTGTCGAGAGACTGGCACCAGGAGAAAAGAACCAGGCAACTACCAGCCTCTCCTGTCCTCCAGGAAACAAAATGGACTTCATACTCTGCTAAGAGCCCTGGCAAAATGAATTTTGGCTTTTAGGCTTTGATGTGCCCAGAAACAGTTGTAGTGAGCAAAAATGTGAGACTGGGAAGAGTAAATTAAGTGAGAAGTCTGTGAGCCACAGATCCTTTGTAGCATTCAAAACTAAAACCCCAGGTGACAGCCGGAAAAATCTCTATGAAGTGCTTCAGAATAAGTCTGCAACTCAAAGTTTAGTTGTTAGTAATTGACTCTCTGGTGTACTATGTTAAATATTTTCCTCCTTAAAGTGTTTTTTAACTATCTCTTTAAATATTGGTTACATCGTAATGTTACTGTAATAAAGGCTGACGTTTTTATATGAGTAATCTCACCTGTCCATATTCAGGTAATGGATTTAATGGTCCATAGAGTAAAATTATCCCGTGGGCAACAACACACATCATGCACAGCCTCCTCCCGCCTCTGCTCTGCACTCTCTGTCCATCATTGTGGCCCAAGTAAGTTTCCTACCATACAGACTTAATCTTGTCACTTCTTTGTGTGAAGTCTTTTGTTAGCTCCTGTGGACTTCAGAACAAGGTACAATCCCCTTATTGTGGACCAGAGGCTGCTTATGACTTGATCTCTCTCTGCCTCTCCAGCCTTATCTCCCTCCACCTGTACTCCAGCCAATTTTAATTACTTCCAGTTCCCAAGGAGGCCATACTCCTTCGTACTTTTTATTTTGCTTAGTATGCTTCCCACAGTGTGCTCCCCAACTTGAAGACTCAACTTGGGCATCAGTGTCTTGGGGAACATTTCCTTCCCACTGATTCCCACCGGGTACCCTCATCGGGGCCAGTGGTCTTGTGTACGTGGTGCCTCCTGTCCTTCCCCCTCCAGAGACTGTGTCTTGTTATCTGTTTTCCAAATGCAGAGTAAATGCTCAATAAGTATTTGCCAAACAGATCAGTGAATAAGTATTTGAATGAGTGAGCAAATTCAGTGTGTTATAGAAACTACTAGTGGCTGTAACTAGCCACTTAAGGGCTGCAACCAGGCATAACTTTTTTTCAGTGGTAACAGATGTCAGAGGGGCCTTAAAATTTAGTGGGTTTTTTTTTTTTTGTAGAAATTACCAGTGTGTACTCTTCTGAATAAGGTTTCACTTTTGCTGCCTTTTTTTTTTTAATACACAAGTAGAATGCAGTTTTTCAGTGA
This sequence comes from Vicugna pacos, assembly GCF_048564905.1. Taxonomy (NCBI): domain Eukaryota; kingdom Metazoa; phylum Chordata; class Mammalia; order Artiodactyla; family Camelidae; genus Vicugna; species Vicugna pacos. Next base: position 47,644,030 of record NC_133001.1, read on the forward strand.
AGAGCAGCAACTTAGAGCTAGACAGGGACAGATTGTATGTGTACATACTTATAAATGTATTTTTGTATATACACATAAATATACATACATATATGCATATTTACACATGTGTGTGATATGCTTATATGCCCATACATACATACACATGTATGCATTTATACACATTTGTATATGTATATACACATACATACATGTGTGTGCATGAATGTGTGTGTGTGTAAGGGGCTAGTACAGATCAGTATTCAATAAGGGTCTTACTAATGCCTCAAAGGTAGCTCTGTCTCCATCCAGCCTGCTTGCTATCACCTGGAATAAGATTATAACACCTCCCCACTGAGTCAGCATACTCTCCTGCTACATGGAGCCTATTCGGAGGAATGTCACAGTCTCAGGAGTCTGATCACACTTCTGCTGCATTGAGAAGCCTGAGTCCATGTGATTCATCTTTGCGTACATTCGACAAACATGTCCCTGTACCAAATGTGTACCATGTAGCTATATGAAAAACTATTAAGTGTACAGTGAATGGTTACTAGTCACTCAGTGATTATGTCTCAGTAACTTTTCCTTGCCCTCATCTGCCATCTCTCCAGCATCCATCCCAACCCCAGCAGACACAGCTTTGCCCTCTTAGTGAACCATGGGTGATGTATCACACAAGGCTCTCTGTACATGGATTTCTTGCCACCAGATGCCAAGATTCACTCCCATAAACCCTGAAGTCTCACTGCCTTGAGAGAGCCACTATCTGGAGAGAGTCTTGGGCTTAGCTTACAGGGCAAGGTGCAGGGGCTGTTTTCAAAGCATTACAGGTTGCTGGTGTCATATCCGTTGTTGGGAGAGGAAAGTGGTTTCTAATAAAATGTTTTTGTCTTGTCTTCTAGCTTACATTTTACTATGGCACCATGGATGCTTGGTGTCCAACAGAGTACTATGAAGACATAAAGAAAGACTTTCCAGAAGGAGATATTCGACTCTGTGAGAAAAAAATACCTCATGCTTTTGTCTTATATTTTTATCAGGAAATGGCTGACATGGTAGCTGAGTGGCTAAAGGATGATCTGTCTGAAATATAAATACTGACACAAGGAAACAAGCACTGACAGCTAGTACATACAGTAGTATATTTAGTGGGTAAATATTTAATTTTAATGTTCGATTTTAGAAGAGAAAAAAAGTGAGAACCCCTTGGCTTAAAAACTAGCAGCTCCCAGCTCCCCATGCTACAGACTGAAGTAAACACAGTTGATGAAACAGCCCAGAGGATTAACAACACATTTTCCAAGACTCGGGGAACGCAGTGATCTGAACAAGTTCTCTTGTGTTTTCACGAGATGCCCAGTGGCTCATACAGTTTATTTTGGTAGGCAGGATCCTTGCAGGCAAAAGGAAATCTAAAAATTTGGTTGATTTTAATTGAGTTACAATGTAGAATAGGCTCTCCTAAAGAAAATTATGAAAGACTTACTAGTAGAAAATGTAAAGGGACCAGTGAACGTTCAGTGTGTGCAGCTGGGTATGTGAAGTGTGTGAGATCGTGGGAAGGACACACTCAAGTTCTAGGAGCAGGAAGTGACGAGCAGTGGATCTTGGCAGTGGCCCCGGGTCCCTCTTAAGGACAGAAGCTGAAGATCAGCCCAGACTAACTTTGCACAGGTCTCGGCTGAGATCATCAGAATCAGACTGGATACCAGGACAGCCTGCATACCCTGCCTGTTTCTACCTTGCAACATGTCACAAACCACCAGTCAGCTTTTTGTCTGGCTACCGATGACACAAGCCCAAGCAGAGCCAATGGCAGGGACAGCACTGCTTGTCTCCTTCCCTGAGGAGTGTGCATTAGTCAGGGAATAAAGTTCGTCAGACATTCCTCTGGTCAATTAACAACTAATAAGAGTCATTGAAGGCTCCCAACTATGCCTTCCTCCACAGACAGCCCACAAGTTCTGGTCGTGAGCTCCCTGCAATCTCGTCTTCTCCAGAGCCAGAATAGGGAGGCACTGGGCTGTCCCAAATCAACCCTGTACCTGCCACATACAGTTGCCCCTTCTGTGACTTTTTTTCAGTCAGACGCCATTGAGGGCCAGCAGTGAGCCAAGTACTGTATAGACATTGAGGAAAGATTGTTAGCTATGTTATGATTCTTTTCTTCTGAAAACCTTCTAGTAAGTAAAATTTGAATGGGCATCTTTAAATTGCTGAATAGAGAATTAACATAAATAAAATCTCCATTTCTGCATTAGCTTTGTTAGTTGGAAAGAAATTGTTTTACTAATGAACCAAAACAAGCCATTAAATTATGTGAATTCACACTCTGGACACACTGAGGCCCAGCAAAGAAGCTTGTCCTCTGACCTAGAGTGAGCTAATGATATTGCTTCCTTCCCGAACTTGACTCAATCCTGGGACCTTAGGAGCCAATAAATCCCACTGACTGCAGAGACAGTTGATGATAGACACATTCCATTTTCTCCTAGAGGAAATCCCTCATGGTGTTATCATTCCTGAAGGACAATAGGATGTTGTCCTTCTTCTCCAAACCTAAAGCCCCCCAATGAAAGATTCAGCTCTGATATGCTGCCAGCCCAATGGTAAGCATTGAATGAGTTACAATCCTTTGGCGTGGCTTCTGCATCAGAGCAAATGACTTCTTAGAGGGGAGGAGCCAAGCTCCAGACAAGGAGTGCTCTTGGCCCCAGAAAGGAGCCAGCAGATGTATAAGCCGTTGACACAAGGCTGCATACAAAGTCCTTATTGCCATCTGTGTGGGGAGGCCTTCTAGAAATCTGATGTTAGGGGCTGGGACTCATGGCTCGAAGTGCCTTACATACAGGAGATGTTCAGTAGTACTAACCTGAAGCACTTAAGCAAGTACTGGGGAAATGGTGCCTACTGGAATAAAGAGTGACACCCTCAGTTTTTCTTTAACTGTTATTTTACAACATTACTTCATATTTCAAAAATCCATGTGTATGAAATTATATTGGCTAAACCAAAGTTTACCAGAGCTTAAACAATGATAAGATGTAAAATGATAAAGTAAAATATACTGGATCTTATTTTCTGTTTGTCATCTAAGCACCAAGTGAATTTTTGAAATACATTAAAAAAATTTTTTAATGGAAATACTAGGGATTGAACCCAGGATATCATGCATGCTAAGCATGTGCTCCACCACTGAGCTATACCCTCCCCACCCCTTGAAATAAGTGTTTTATCTGTACTTTGTCACCTTGCCTGGCCTAATCTCTGTATGTTGCAGGGAGGAGAGGTCCATTCTCCTGAGTTAGACTCAGGTCAGAGTCTCTCTGTTAAATTGAAAATGCTTCTTTTAGAGAAGGAAGAATCAGATTTTAGGAGACGAAGTTCATTTTACTTCATTAGGAATTAAAAATGTTTCCATGTATATGTATGAGGTAATAAGGTATGTGGACTCTGGAGGCCTTACCGTCTGTGTTTTAGACAACCTCACCTAATTTCTCCATGCCTCAGTGTCCTCAATTATAAGATAGAGTTAATGGTAATAATACATACACCATATTGTTGGAAGAAGTCAATGGGGTGATAAAATGAAAGCATTTATTGAGCACAATGCCTGACCAAGAGTATCTTCTCAATAAAGATTGGCTATATTAATAATTGGTATTATGAAAATCATCATAATAAAAAATAAACTAAGGACTATTTGGTAAGCGGTGGATGAAATCCATTTTCCAGAAGCATTTCTGCCTGTATCTCCCAGGCAGCCAAACATCTTGGTCCTTGTCAAACATCTAATAACTTCTCCTGGGCTTATCTAGTGCAGGAATCATGACTGGTACCCATGTTTGCTCCCAGTCTGCTCTGGGCCGTGGGGGAGAATCTCCAGAGGCAGCCCCTGTGGCTCTCATGGCCAGATGTTCAAGGCAGCGGCTGTCTCACTAGTGGCCTCTTCACTCAACCCTTGGGGAGCCAGTGATCTCCAAGTCTTGATTTTTTTTCATCCTACCTTATATTAAAATTAAATTTAATTCCTACTGGAGGAGACATGACAACTTAATGCAACACCTGATCCTGGATTAGATGTTTCTGTTACTGAAAAAAATATTGTTGAGACAATTTACAAAACATCATTGAGTGGGATCTAAAGATTAACTGGGAGTAAGAGATCAATGTTAATTTTCTGGTTCCCATGGTTGTATTGTGGGTGTATAGGAGAATGTCCTCATTTGTGCTGAAGACACACTGAAATGTTTGGGAACCGTGAGGCATTATGTCAATTTACTTACAAATGGTTCAGAGGGAAAAAAATCTTCTTTGTACTTGCAACTTTTTTCTAAGTTTGAGATGATTTTGGAATTTTTAAAGATAAATATTAAAAAAAAATGCTCTCTCTTTCTGCATCTGTCTCTTATTGCTTCTCTTCCAGAAAGTGAATTACTTCATCTAGGAAGTAAATGAAGACCAGAGTTCAAATCCTGGATCTTTCATTTATTAGGTTTGTGGTGTTATAGAGGCTTACCCCTCCCCCGAGCCCACTCCTCCAGTCCCCTGCTGGCCTTCCTCCATGAAAGTACTTTCTTTAGCTTTTAGACTTTGGGAGGGTTTCTTATTGTCTTAAATGGGGTCAAATGAGGTCTTGCATATAGCATTTAGCACCCTGTCTGGCTTATGGTAGATGCTCCATTAAATGATGCCTATCTCTTCTCTCTGGTGCAGTGGAGGAACCCTTGATATCCCAGGTTGTGTGTTGTTTCACCCAGCCTGAAACGATTCTTGCAGTCTTAGCGTTTCTGGGTCATATTGGTGAAGGAGGGGAACACTTGCTCACCTGATGCAGCTATCTGACCCCAGGCCGTGCAGGCCTCTCACAAAGCCCAAGATACCCAAACATCTCCTCAAGGAGCTTACAGTCACTTAGAAAAGGTGTAGGAAGCCAAGCATTTCTTAAGCAGCACAAGACATCATCTTTGTTGCTGGGCTTCTCTTGCCAGAGAAACAGGGACATGCTTGGACTGCTCCTTCCCTCGGGGTGGGCTGAAGGAGCAAGCAGTGCCTGGGGCTAAGCATGCTCTGTGAACAGCTGGATCTCTGAGGCCTTGAGGCTGAAGCTCTCCTGTGGTAGTGCTGAGGACAGAAGAGATTTCCCTTTCCAAGGGGCTAAGATTCCTGCCTCTGCCTCCTGGAGGCGTAGGTGAGTGATCACATTGGCCCAGGTGGGGAGCCGGTGTGGGACATGGTCTGTCCTCTTCCACTGACTGCAGGCAGCCCCAGAGCAAAACGGGTGAGGGCTGGAGAAGGCTCTGGGTTGCCATAGTTCTGTAAAGAGAAAACTCCTGGAGGGAGAGGAGCAGGAGGCTGCACCTGGTGCCAAAAGATGGGTAGAACTGGGGTGCCATTTGACAGATTACCACGAAGCTGCCAAGGGGGTCCTTGCTCCAGACCTCACAGCTACTGAGTGACGGCTGGGGTTCAAGTGCAGGCCTCTGCTCCAGAGCCATGGCTTCACCTGTTCCTTTCCATGGCATCATGCTGCCTCCTGGAGGCAACAGTGGGCAGCCTAGCAAGAGCGGAAGGTTGGGGAAGGGAGTTTTGGGAAGGGCACCCGAGGGCCGGGCTGTTAGGGGAAGTTCAAAGTAGATATTGGTAACAACAGAGTAGTCTTAAAGAATGAAACAGGTTTCGGGGGGGCATGGGGACATCAGACAGTGGATGGCGGGAGGAAAGCCAGCATATGGGGGTCAGAGCTGAGGCTGAGTCCCATGTTCTGATCTCTCTGCAGCTCTGCCACGGCCAGCTGGTGCTTCTGATGCACTCACTTCTGGTGGCTCCCCAGAACCTTTGGGATTGACTGCTCTGGCTGTGAGAGTGCCCGTGCCTCTACCCCACCCCCTGGAGGCTTGGCCCAAAATACCAGCTGCTTCTGCCTCCCAGAGCAGTGCCTCCTCTCTCTCCTCCTCCCTCTGAGCCAATAGAGACAGTCCCCTGGCCGTGTCTCTATAGAAGTACTCATCATTACTGCAGGAATTATATTTTTATCCTCCCACTCCACCATCAACACTCCTTCCTGCCCTTAAAAGGAGAGTCCTAAGAGATGGGACTTGTATCTTAGTCATCTCTGTATTCTCAGGGGATAGGGCCCGTCACATAGAATATTCAATAAATGTTTTATCTAAATTAATCAAAGTTGCTGCCATACCTAATAGCACACTCTCAAGAAACAGAATTCCCTCAATTCATCAGACTCCCAGGGCATCACATCACTGGGTCTCCTTGTCCCTCAAAACTGCATATGCAAATGGCAGTGTGACACTTGCTCTTTTATCCTTTAAGCATTTCCCCCACCGCTCTGTGCACAGCTGGGTCAGAGAGATTCTGGGACGTCGACTGTTCACTTTCTGATGCTAGCAAAGCCACTGCACACCATGGCCCATTCTTCCTGTCCCGTCCGGCTGCAACTGTTACTTCCATTCTCCTATGATTAGAAAACCTCTGGAGTTTGGGTATTAATAACTCCCAAATATGTGGTTATCATTTGTTGAGCGCTAACCCCATGTGGCACCCCAAGTGGGAATTACAGCAACAATACAAGAGACCCCGCTCTGGGACAGCAGAGCCTTTTCATTTTGTATTGCATTCCTCAGACATTCTGGCAGAGGGGCCTGGGCTGACCTCCCCACACTGGGACAGACTTCCTTGCTGGGTAAGTCTCTGGGAAAATTCCTCTTCCCTGGGGCGGGAATGTGACCCTGTGACTGAGTGTCCATGACAGCCAGGGATGCGGGTGCACCTGCAGGGCCTCCCTCCCTCACAGAGGGACCAAGATCCCGCCCCTGCAAATCCACCCTGCTTGGGCTCCGCAGAACATCTGGGCCACCCCCACCCCCGCTGGCTCGGCTGGAGGGCCGCACACCTGCATGTGATTAGGCCTCAGCCGACACCCCAGCCTCAAGGTCGGTGGCTGCACGCTGGTGACACGTCATAACAGACGAGTTTCTCCCCAGATCACTGTTCCTTCTGAGCAGAGAAGTGTACGCTTCCCGGGGGCACAGGAACACAAGGCATCCAAAACCAAGCTAGACAGCTCCACCCTCAGCAGGGCAGCAGTTGGAGGCATCTGCCTCAACCTGCCTGGACATGAGCAGGCAGCGGGCATTCCAGGGCATACCAAGGCTGGGGGAGCGGAGAACTCAATCTGCACCTCCTTCTAGCATCAGTCATTGCAGGGCCTTTAGACCATCTTTCATCAGCATTTGGGAAATAAGATAAAATATTAAATGCTGCCGATTTTCTTTTCTCCCTGTAAATATCCCTTCTCAACTGAAAGTGTGATCCCCTAACCACAGAATGCTGGGGTAGGTCAAGTGGAGAGTGAAAAATAAGAAAACAAACCCTGACCAAGGATTGTTAGAAGCAAAGCAATGCTTTGCTTAACCTCTCGATGGCAGGGTCTGAGACCTCATGCATTTACGACTACGTACCGATCGAGTTAGTTGAAAGGTGAACATATTTTTCTTCCAAAGAGATTCCTTTAGAAGTAATGAAAGTGAGAAGCAAAACGGGAGCAGAATTTCTTGATTTCCTTTTCACCAGAAGAAGACACAAGACCTCAGGGACATGATTACAGTGGCCATGTGCTGCCATCGCTCTGTGAAAAGGTGGGTCACCCTGGCCTGATCCATATCCCAAAGGAGGTAATCCTGGGGACAACTCATTAGTGAGGGCAAGTCCTTGTCATCTTTCGACAACTGCTGCTCCATTGCTAACCCTCTCCCAGAAATCCTCAGTAACAGGCGAAACAGTTTTCTCCTCCTTCTATAGGAAAAAGTCAGGTGTGAGAGCTGGGTCAGCAGGAGAAGGCCGGTGGTCAGTCCTTTCCTGCCCAGTCTAAGAGAGATGCCGAAGGAGCCCAGATGGTGTCACTGAGCACAGATCATTGTACTTGCCGAGAAAAGTACAAAGTGCCCTGTCAAATCTGCTGTAGAACTTTGTTGGTTTCCCTAAAATACGGAATGGACCTTGCAGAGGGAGCTGCAGCAGTTAGGGGTATGCCTTTGGAATTCAGAGACACAACCATGCAGCCTCCGGAGAGGGAGAACCCATGCATTCTGCAGTGAGATGGATCCTCCAGCAGCCTGAGACATCCGGAAACAGAGCACCTTTCCACTCACACTGTGTTTGGAACGACAACCATCCCTCATTACAAACACCAGCGCTTGTTTTCTGAAGAGGATGCGTTTTCCACTGCATTTGACCCCTTCCCCGCAGCCCAAGCTTGATTCTTGTAGCTGTGCAGTGGCTTCGCACGGTGTGGGGCTGCAGACTATGTCCTATGCAGTGTCACACCAGTCACATAGACCGAGGGAGCAGCAGCCTCACGCCTGGGGCCCCCATCCTCCCGGACGACTCCACGTTAGCGCCCGAGGTGTTTCGAGGGGGAGGAGCGGTCAGCATCAAGACTCCTGGGCCCAGCGCCTCCTGTTTCAATGTAGTCACTCCTGAGGCCTCAACACACTGTTGTGTTCAGGAGCAGGAGTAGACTAACCCGGGAATGCCAGATAGCAAGTCAAAAAGCAGCCCTCTAAAGACCAGTCAGGGGCAGTGTTATCAATAAAATATTTAATCAACTTATCTGTACAAAATATTTAAATGGTTAATGAAGCGTACACAAGTGTGTTTAACAAATATATACTGCTATGTAATTGTCAAGAAAAATAGAGATTGCTGTTTTACAGTTCATTTACATTTCAATATGTACAATCTATTTAAATTTGAGAATACATATACACAGTGGATTTGTACCTGCCCTTGAGTTCCCCGCCAGCCGGCCTGGGCTCGGGGGCAGCGCTCACGACGTCAGCTCCTACGGCGCAAATGGCCAAGCTGGGCAGTGGGGAGAAGGCCCGATCTCCAGTCCTCGAGCCTCAGCGTTCTGCTCTGGCCGAACCAGAGCTGGAAGACAGGTGACAAAGGAGAATCCAGCTTGTGTTAAATGGGTTTAAAAACCTCACCCTCTTTCACATCTTGCTCTCAAGCCAAGCTGAGAAACTGAGTGTCACTGCAAAATGAAAGGGCCTTCTATCCGTCCCCTCAAACAACTAACTGTGTATTTAGCTGCTGAGGGGATGCTGTGTTATTGAGCTGTGACGGCCCATTTCCTTAACATCACAGCCCTGGAGCTGGAGTGCGTGTGTATGTTAAGGGGCAGGGTCCCCCTTGTGTCAGATGCTGCTGCCCACCCAGGGCCAACTCAAACAGCACTGCACTTCAAGCTGGTACGGGAGTTCTGCAGAAACCTTCACAGTGAGAAGAGTTGCTTCTTTATATATTAAAAAAAAAAATTCCCCCAAAACTTTTCAGAATCCCCTCTTGTCATCTGCTGAAGGACAAGTACAAAATCATTAAAAATCCTTGTTAAAAAAAATCATTAACTTTTCATTTGGGGTGAAATACTTGTAGCTAAAAGACCTAAAGTGACTCATTATGATTCTTTGTCTTAAAAAACATAAAAGTTGTCCGCGCTACAGTATAAAGTGAAATACCAAAAACAAAGCAAAGGAAAACAAAACAATTACTCTAAGGATGCTCGTGTTCAATCCATGATGGGTCCCGGTGGAGAAGGACAGAGAAGTTCCCCTTTGCAGAGCCTCTGTTTCTGGCTTGGGACTTGGGACTCCCAGCCAGAAAACGCGTTTTATCACGAGCTTGCTTTCTCCCTGAACCATATCATCACTTTCTAAACAGAATGCTGAACGGCTGACTTGGCTTTGACTCTGACAGGTCCTGATCCGGAAATACAAGTTGCAAAGGAATACGCTCTGCTTGTGGGTGCACTCCTTCCTCAAGCCAACTTACTGCAGCCCCAAGCCACCAGGACACATGTATCTTTCTGCCCTTAGCAGCTGTCAGTCACTCAGAAATAAACAGGCAGACAAGGAAAGGCCTTCAACATGCCTTGTCACTGCTTTTCAGAATCACGCACCTCACTGAAAAATCCAGGCTAGGGCCGCTCACGGGTGAGAGGTCTGAGAGAAGCCAGGCTCATCGGAAAGAGGACGTACAAGCAGTGGGCAGCTGCACTGAACCACCAGAAGGAGTCCACCCCTCCCCACCCTGCAGCCCAGGGAGCATCCTCATGGGAAGTGCAGCCTGTGTGCTTCAGATGGGTGTGTGAGCAGGACTCCTGTGAATAAGCCTGACAGGGTGGGAGTCTTGTCTTTGTCAGCCCGAGCACACCTCAGCCCTAGAAGGCTCCGCTGAGGTTCTAGATGCTGGCAGCCAAGCATCTGAGCAGGGTCTAGGCTGAGAACAGGAGCCTCAGCCCCGCCACCTCCCGATGCAGTAACTGCTGGTCAGATGCAACAGCACAGAGATGAAATGAAGTGGCTGCAAAGAAGACAGCCACTGGCCCGCCACCTGCCTGGCCAGACCTCTGGCCACCATACCACCACACTCGTGTTTGCCTACATCTTTAAAAAATTGTGAAAAAGAAATACAAAAGTGAAAGAGCTGTCCGTGTCCAGGAGGTCTGCGCCGCCAGGCCTGAAGGTGCCTGGGACTGACTGACCCACTGCAAGCTTTTGCTTGTTTTCCTAGATGATGGATTTCACATTCCATGGTGGACTTAGAAAGAAGCGTAAGAGGTTTTGCACTGCCTTAAACTAGCAGAAGAGCAGCCGTGAATGAGTGACCAGAGCTCACGTGGCCAAGGTCAAGTCCTCCACCACCCCCACTGATTGACTAGGCCGACTTCCAACCCTCTCCCCACAACCACGTCCACGCAGGTGGCTCTCCACAGACTGAGTGTGGCCATCCTGGGAAGAACAGGCTTCTCTCGCCTGGATCCTCATTGAAAGATAACTGTTCGTGCAGTTTTAAGCTCTGGGTGCAGATTAAAGTCCAGAGCAGCACAAAGCAGGGAAGAAGGCTGCTCCAGGTACAAAAGGCCGTGCTGACTGGAAAACCAGAAATAATGTCTTTTTGACTCCTCCCTTCTAGTGTTTCTGAGTGTTAAGCTCTGCCACCATTTTCCAGGGCCTAAAAGAGAAGAGGAAGAGAAGCTCTCCTGGTGCCTGCTCCTGGCTCGCTCCCTGGCAAGCTGGGCCAGACATGGGCACAGCAGTGAGGGGGCTAAGGGTCGGGTGGGACCTGGCAGAGCAGCTCACCCTTAGACAGGCTTGCTTGCTCCATCTAAGGACTCTGGGACAGCCCCGGGTCCCTGACTGGGCTGCCAACCAGGCACGGCCTTTCCTTTCCTCTGCTCCCACAAAGGCACTAGCAGCATGGGAGCCTTCCCAGGACTGGGCCACAGAACAGCCTCAGCCCGAGTGTGGCTCTCCCCAGCCCCGTGTCACCTCCAGCTGGGCTGGCAGAGCCCTCAGCTGGGACACAACCTGAGAAAGGTCATGGCTTTGGTGAGCTGAGCCCTACACCCGAGATCCTTGCCTCCCCTGCACCTGCCTTGCTCCAGGAGGAAATCAAAGCGACATCCAGGAAGTACCAATGGAGGCTAACAGTCTAATGAACACACACACACACACAGAAACTAGATCTGCAGCATTTGCTTAGAGTGGCTCTGGGACTGAGTCGGAGGGAAACTTTTCCAGGAAGTCACATGTGCTCTGCCTTTGAATGATGTGAATGGGCTTTTTGGACAAAGGAGAATCCCAGAACCAGAGGACTGGAGAGCTCCTCATTTTACAGACGCAGAAGTTGAAGCTCTGAGCAGAGAGGTGATGCCCAGGACTTCTAGACTCTTCTGAAGCTAGACTTCGCAGGAAATGCCTTGGGGAGCGGCCTTCCTGCAGGCGGGCCGTGCTGTGTGGGGCTGGTCACTCCTGGGCACAAGAAGCCCACGGTGGGCTCGGGCCCCAGCGCCACGTACACCCCTCGAAGGGATCTAGCTACTTCGCACTCTCAGCATCCTCTAACTGCTGCTGTTTGCTGGGTTTGCTCTGCTGCTGACACTGCTTCCCCAATCCAGACCCTCTCTGAGAGGACACGGCCAACTCTCAGCCCCCTCTGACAGACTGCTGCTTTCCAGAGCCTCCCAGCCCACCTGGAGACCACAGGAGGCCCCCCGGCCCATGGCCCAATGAGTGGGCCCTGCTTTCCGGGCCTGCAGGAGCTTCAGCAAGGCCCCCCGATGGTGTCTGTGGCCCAGAGATGGCTGTTGTGCTTTCTCTTCCTCTTTTTCCTGAGACCACATTCAAGCAAGGGAAGAGTCTGATTTTTCTGTGCACAAGCTGCACTTGGAAAGCATTCAACTTTTCTCCCAGCTTTAAGAAGAAGATTAGACTACAGTCCCTAGTTATTTTCTGCTTTGAGTTTGAATGAAATTGCCAACAGAATAAATGACTTGCAGGATTTGAATTACACTCCGATTACATCCACAGGGTGGTCAGTATTCTCCTGAGCACTGGTGGTGGGTTTCCGTTCCCGCTGACACCCCCACGAGCTGTCGGGGAGAAGTCATGCACTGGGTTTGATGGGTGACTGGCCAACCACACAATCCACCCCTCTTCTCCCTCCCATCTGTGCCACTTCAGCAATAAAATGCCAGGACAGAAGGGCGCAGGGAAGCATGTACACGATGAATGGCACAGCTCAATACTGCTTTCTCGAAGCTAAGCTGACAAAGCCTGCCCCTCCTCCCGAAGACCCACTGCCACTGCTTGGAAAGCCAGAATCCAACCAGGCAAGCACTGGGGCATGGGTGGGCATGGCCACCTGCCAGTGTGGGGGTCTCCCTTAATACGAAAGTCTGGCTTCAAGCAGCAGCGACCAGACTGTGTGCCTGCAGACCCGGCACCGACTATTCTCGGGCCCCAGCTGGCCTGGCTTGTGCTCCCCAAGGAGGGATGCCAAACCCTCCTTTTTCTAGCAGAAACAGTGGTTTGAATGAGCTCAACCGTACTGCATGATTCCTCCCCAACAAAATGGAAAATTCAACTTACTTTAAAGAGAAATACTTTGGTGACCCCAGGTAGGGGGGGGCTACCTTCTCTCACAGTCCTGACACTCTATCCCTAATAGCAGCCACCAGCTCTCCCACCCGTGGGGACTGGAGAGTCCAGCTGGATGATTCGGCCTTGCTCCCCACTGCCTAGAAGAAAGACAGACAGTAAAGGGCGCTACCAACTGTGGAAGCAGAAATCATTTCTCCACATCTTGACAAAGTTTCTCGATCCACATCTCAGCAGCAAGACCCTGCCTGCCTCCACATGTGGTGGCCCTTTTACTGTCATCTTTACAAAGTGAAACACATCCTCTCCATTCACCTACTTTTAACTCTGAGATGCCAGAGGGCTGAGCAGAGTAGGAGTGGGACACGGTAGCCCCTGGTAGTTACATGCAGCACCAGAGGAAATCCAGGAGGCATTCTTTTTGTTTGATACAGAACATGTTGAGGGCATTAGGGGCCATCGAAGGAACTGTCACTAACCAAGGACAACAGCCCCCACTCTGGGGTGCGGCCTGGACTCAAGATGCAGGGAGATATACCTACTTCCTACAACACGACACACCTTGGTGGAAGCAGCCATCAGGAGGAAACAGGAAAAAAAATGAACATTTTTTTCTGCCATAAAAACCTCAGGCTAAATCAAGACAGTGCTTCTCCCAGAATTGTTTTTTTTCCTAGTCATTAAGAAAGTATCAAAGTGTTTGCTTTTGTCCAAAGATATTAAATATCCTAGAATTTCTCCAAAATAATACTTAGCTAGTTTTTCAGCTCTCTTTCTAAAACTTCTAGCACTACAACTTTTAATACTTTCGTGCCATTTTAAAAATACATCATTATGACAGGTATCAGAGCAACCACTACACACTCATTATTAAAATCATAGTTTAGAAAAGGAGAGTGAGGCTTCTCTGGCAAAATCCGTAAGTGTAACAGCACCGTCTTTGCCCAGCCTCTGAAACTAGATGGAAGTGTGCCATGGCAGCCACTTTGGAATTTTTTTATTTTAACCTGAAGAGAAAGTTTGCATTTTCTGGTCATATGTAGCTACTCATATAGCCGATGGCATATAAATTCACATTATAAGTGTGTTTTATCCTCCTTTGAGGGAATTTTTAAGGATAAATAGAGCTCATGTGGGACCTTTAAATAAATTAGCTGTATCTAAATCTTTCAGATCTCTCTCTCTCTCTTAAGAGTGTCATCACTGAGAATTAAAATGTGTGTAAGTCATCCTGGACCTCAGCATTCAAGAGAAGAAGGGCAGAATGAATGCCTCTCGGAGACCCTAAAGGAGAAAGCCCGGCACAGCCTCAAATGGGAGTAACTGGGGGGGGGGGGGGCTGCAGGGTTTTTCAAAGCAGCCCTTGGATCCCCAGACAGGTAGAATCCAACTTGTTTCTCTTCCTCCTCCCAAGCATTTACACAGGCTACAGCGGACTCACAGGCAGAAATGAACCACATAAAATAATGAAGGTTGGCATCTTTGACCTCCCTTTTACGCAGACAATCCGACCATCAGCAAGACTCCTTGGGGCAAAATACAGTGACTAGGGGATAGGTTTCCACCTCTGGCCCCCACACCCCACCCTTCTGCAGGTGCCACCGCGGCCAAGTTGCAGATGCTCCTCCATGGACCAAGGAGGGGAGGGGCCGACCTTCTTTAGGCTCTGAACCATTGGGTTGTGGGGAGTTGAAATCTCACAAAAGCACTTTTGTGTGGCTTCACTTCCCGTTACTATCGTACTGCCAAAAACTACAGCAACAACACAGTGAAAGCGTGTAAAAGCCAACACAGACTTGATAGCTAAGCGTAAGCACATGTTGGCCACTCCCAGGGCACCATTTGGAGGGGGCTGTGCCTACCTGGCAAACCTCAGTCCTCTGCAGGAGCCCACCCCAGGACACCTCAGTGCCTCCTCCCAGCTCTTCAGGAAAACCTGGCAGGTCTCTAGGGAAAGCCACAGTGTGCCCCCCATCCCATTCCCATTCCCTGACATAACACTAGCTTCCTCCTGAACAGCCCAAGGCACTACTACTTCCTCCCTCCAGCTTAGGAGCTGCAGGACCTGGCAGGTACCACCCCACCCCCAATGACATATCAGATCAGCCTGGCAGTTTAAAACCTCTCCCCCGTTTCACTTTCCTCCCCAAAAAACTTTTTTCTATTCTCTAGATCATTCCCAGTTGGAACTAATAATTAAAAAAAAAAAAGTGGTGCTGACCTCTGCAGAGATCTGGGAAGCTCCGCGATGCAGTCTTTCCAGCAAATGTTCCCTTTCAAAATCAAGGGAGCATGTTAGATTTTATAAGTTAAGGAAAAAAGATAAGGCTTTTTGCAGCAGTTCCTTCCCACAATAAATGACCCGGATGCAACGCAGACTTTCAGAAAGGACTTGTGACAGCCCTTCTGTCCATTCCAGGTGTAACTCAGTCCCGCAGCTGTGCCTGCCATACCCCACATTTGGCCAGAAACAAAAAGGGGTGAGATTAAGCTTACTTAAGTATCCCCTTAGTGCCCCCATTCTGAAGCCCCCAGTTCCGTAACCCGTTTCTACCCTATTAGTGCGAGTTACTGGAACAGCAAGGCAAACACCATCCTCTCTCCAAAAGGGGGCAGTGGGCACAATGGTGATCTGTTTGCAAAATACATGTGGCTGTGACATTCGGTAGCGTCAGGTCCTCTCTTCCCAGGGCTTCCAGATGCTTCCACTGGAAACGTGTGCAAGAGTGACAAGTGTGTGGGTGTGAGTGTTGGTGTGTGAACGTGCGCTCTCCCTCCTCTGTGGGGGCGCCGATCCAGACTCGGACTCGCACGCACTCTAGGTGACAGGGTTGGCTGGCAATTGTTCTTCAGTAGGAGGTCCTTGATGGCGCGGTTGCCCGCAGGTCCCTGGCCCGGCCTGGCCCGGCCTGGCCCGAGTGCTACCTGCAGCCGCACGCCTCCACCACCATGTCCTCGTATTGCTTGTAGACCACGTTGTTGGCGGCGTCGATGTAGAGGATGCTGATGGGGCTGAGGCGAGCGGGCACGCAGCAGGAGGCCGGCGCCGCATCCGGCGCCATGGAGTTGAGCAGCGTCTGAATGATGGCGTGGTTGGTGGGCTCAAGGTGCGAGCGCAGCGGGAAGTCGCAGACGCCCTCGCAGTGGTACGCCTCGTAGTCCAGCGGCGCGATGATCCAGTCGTCCCAGCCCAGTTCCTTGAAGTCCACGTGCAGCGGCTTGCGGCTACAGCGGCTGCGGCCCCGGCGCCCGTGGCCCCGGCCGGCGCCTCCGCCGCTGCCCTGCGTCGCCCGCGCCCCGGCCAACGCTGTCCGCCGCCGCCTGCGGCCGCTGATTACTGCCGTCTGCGACCTGCTGCTGGGTCCCGGGTCCGGCGGCGGCTCGGCTGCCAGCGCAGCCCCGAGCGCGCGGGCCTGGGCTCGGATCTCCCGGAACAGGCTCTCCTTCCTGTGCGTTCGGGAGGAGACGACCAGCAGTGCTCGCTCCTCCGCCGCCGCCCCGCCTCCGCCCCGTGAGCCGAAGCCCAGCAGCCTCAGCGCGAGCGGGCCCCGCGTCGGACCCGCCACTCCGCGCAGCAAGAGGCAGAACGCGAGGGTGGCGCGAGGCTCCCGGCGGTGGCGCCGCACGGCGTCCACCACGTCGAACACCTCCCAGCGCGCGCTGTCCAGGGGCTCGGCGGCTCGGGAGTGCAGCAGGCGCGGCGCGCGGGCGGCGCCGGGGCACGTGGACAGTAGCAGTAGCGGGGAAGTCCAGCTGCCAGGACCCGGCTCCGGAGACTCGCGGCGCAGCACGCGCAGCTCTGCGCCCATCACCTCGTCGGTGTCGGGAAGGCTGGACACGTCGAACAGGAAGCTCTGGCCGGTCTCGTTTGCCGATTCATCTGCAGGGGACAAGCAGAGACAGAGAAAGAGCGGAATAAGAGCGAAGCCGGCACCCCTGGCCGCGAGGCTTCTTAACTGCGAATTGCCCAACTGCCCTGAATGTGGGAGCATGGATCGCTGAAGCCCGCGCCCGCCTGGGGTCTCCGCTCCAGCCGGAAGGCCGCCAGCCTGGCCCAGAAGAAAGGGAGACTTTGTCCACATTATCGGGACCTGGACTTTGGTTCATCGAGCCAAATGATGCCCGACAACCCACGGACAGCCACTTATCGCACCCCCGCACCCAAGACCAAGACATAAAGCCGCTACAGTTCCTATGCCTGCCCCAAAGCCATGGCTTTTCGAACACTAGTTCGGAAGCCAGACTTTCGGCTGGTAGCGGGAAAAAGGCCCAGCAGGCGCATTTCTAAGACCCAGAGATCAGGCTGACTGCCCGAGTTTCCGCTCTGTACGGGGGCTGCTCCTTATCGCCCTACTGAGCCCCTGAAAGAGCCTCGGAGTCCCGGTTGTGCGGAAAACGGAAAATTCTTTTTCCCTGAAAACTGCTTCTGCTACCTCTCTTCCCTAGCCCAGCCTGGACACTCCCGCCGGCCACTGTCTCCCATGCAGGCTGGGGCTTTGCGATTCGTCCAGAAGGGGAACGCGTCTGCAGGGCTACAGAGACCCTTTAGTGCATCCGACCCCTTTGCTTTGCTGGAGGGGAACTGAGGCCCAGGTAGGGGCCCAGCTCAGCTCCTGGTCGCGATGGTGAACTCCAGACTCAGCTTCTTCCAGTGCTTCTGCCACCTCGGACGGAGGGGAAAGACGGCAGAGGAGGGCAAGCAACCTTCTGGGAAGGGTCTGAGGCAGCGCGGGATTGCCTTGCTGCCGTAAGGGCAGCGGACCCAGTGAGGTCTCCCCGCACTACCCGCTGGTACCTTCGCAGACTTATTCTTTCCCTCCGCCACATCTCATCTCGGGCTTTGGGATTTTATTTCTGGCCATGGGCACTTATTTCTTTTGGGGCTCAGAAAAAAAAAGTTGAAATTCCACCAAGCAGCAGATAAGGAGCTCCCTTTGAAGAACGTCATATGGTTTCGTTTTGCCCCAAATGAGGAGAGACTGTGCAGACTCCCCCCACTACTGGAGATTTGCTCACCAACCACGGATGCCAAGCCATCAACTCCTGAGGTCCGAAGTCTGAGTGCTGCCGGTGACGTCTAGAGACCTCAGGCAGCCCTACTCCAAGCTGAGGCTCAGGGTGGAAAGGGGAGCAGGAGAGGCACTGGGCAAGTGCTCCCTAACCCCCCTCTTACACACACACACACACACACACACACACACACACACACACACACACACACAGCTTTCTCCCAAGGGCTTGCTTGCTGGAGCACTTTCTCTGATTCCTCTGCAGCCTCTCCCAGCTCCAAGGTCCTGCCACTGCATCCCCTCCCTCCAGAACAAGGAAGGAGAGGCAGCTTTACTAGCCTTGCCAATGAAGCAGAGCTCCCCAGGAAAGCATGTAGATCAGGCTGAGGCTAACTCAACCTAAAAAAGAGCATCTGGTGCCTCTACAAGCTTAAGGCCCAGCACATTCCAACTCTCCCACAGCTGGGAGTCCACACAGCAGTGTTAGTGCTGGGGCCTTCCCTGGCTCTATACACCAGGACTCAGGCTCCCTGTAAGTACCCTAGCATCCTGTCCAAGGGGCATGCCAGGCTCTCAGAGAATGCTTGCAAGTTCCCACCTGACTATAAGACTGTTTGGGCCTGGGATGTCCCTGCATCCCAGATCAAGTAGCTTGTGAGACATTGTGTGTGTTGGAGGGGATGGGAGATTTGATCACTGCACTGCCTCTACCTGCTTTCCTGGGCTAGGGTCAGGAATATACAGCCCCCAACGGCTCCCAGGCAGGGCACAGACTGCGGGAGCGTTTACTTTCCAGCCCTATTTGCCTTTCTTTTCTTCCTGCCTTCCATTCTGGGTCCCTGGCTGGATAGAATTAAGGCTGAAATTACTTGCATTTCCGCCTGAAATTAGTTAAAATTTCCCTATCTGTCTGCTTTAATGGCTTCAATAGAGATTAATAAAATCCAGATGAGGAACACCAACCACTGCGGCCTCACCCACGTCCTACCTTTGGAGGACTTAGGATGGAGTAAGGTGGTGTCGCTTGGTCCGAGAGAGGCCTGCATTCCTGCACGGTCCTTGGCCCTCCTCTCCTCTGAACAAAACGGAGTCCTCCACCTCTGGCTCCCCGGGAGCAGCACAAGGCACAAACACCCAGAATTATACATCTCCACCCAGACATTGCCTGCTGAAAAGGGCCCGCCTCATACCTAGTGATGCCACCAGCCTCTCCAGAATCATTTACTTTAGTCTGATGCCTGCTTTGTCCCGCATTCCCCTGAGTTTTCCCCACATCGTACGGCCCTCCAAGTCTGGGAGCCGCAGAGACTGCAGCAAGGAAGCACCCGCCACCACTACCACTGCGCAGGCCCCCTGAGCCGTATCCCCTCCTTGCTTCTCCGGCTCTCCAACTCAGCCTGCCTCCTCGAGGGGACCCGCCGGCCGGCAGGGCCAGGTCAACCCAGCAAAGGGACGGGATCAGCCCTCTGTTGCCGGGCCCCGCGAGCTGCCGCCGCTCTAGTCACAGTCCAGGCGCAGCGGGTTCGGGTGCGCGGACCTCGGCGAAGTTTCCTTCTAACACCTGAGGCTGGGACCTGTAGGGACCGAGCCCCCCAAACGGAATGGAGCAGGGGCACGGCTCCAACGGTGGCCTCAGCCTAGAACCGGACAGGATGGACGGGCGCAGTGGAGGCGTGAGTACCTTGGGTCGCCTGGTCTGCGAAGCCGGTGATTGTGTCCGCGTGGCCGTGGCGGCCAGAACCCGAGGTGGAGGCAGCGACTGCCCCGGCCGGAGCCCTCCCGGCCAGGCTCCGGTAGAGCGACATCATGAACTGGTGCGGCACCACCGAACCGTTCCTGAAGCCAGAGCCCGCGGCGCGGCGCGCGGCGCGGGGCCCGGGAGCCACGGCGGCCGGGGCAGTGGAGGCGCCCGCGGCCGCAGCGAGGGTCCTCCCGCCGCCGCCACCGCCCCCCGGACTCTCGGCCGGCCCTGCCCCCGCCGCTCGCAGCACCACTGCAGCTTCGAGCCCGTCGCGGGGGCGGCAGGCGCTCAGCAGCCAGAGGCACAGCGCGGCGGCCGCGCTCAGGTCCATGGGCTCCAAGGGCCAGGCGGACGGGCGGCGCGGGCTCCGTGGCTTCGGGAAGTCCCCCGGCGCCTTTTGAACATAGTGTTTAATAATGGGGGAAGTGTGCGCAGCAAGCTGCGGCCCCCCCTCCTCTCCCACCCCACCCCCGCTCAACGCCCGGAGCAGCGCCCCCTGCTGAACACACGAGCGGCAGCGCCGCGCCCCCTACTCCGGCCTAACGCGGAGTCCAGGGCCGGGGCCTCCGTCCTGGACCGAAGCGCTTCGACCCCACTCTCGCTAAGTGAGTGTTACCGGCCGAAGGCTACCGCCACAAACTAGGGCCCCGCCTCCCTTCCCCACGGCAAGGCGACCCCCTCCGCCCACGCTGTGCCCGGGCCAAACGCGCCCTCCATTGTCAGAGGCTCCTGGGCATCGCGCGTAACCGCCCAGCTTCTTCCCCACTCCCAGGCCTAGAAGCCCCCGCCCCCTCCCCTCTCCTATTCCGCGGGTGCCCGAGACGCAAGAGGTGGGGCTGCGGAGGCGCTCGGCCCCGCCCGTCCATGCCGCGACCCCGTGGCCAACGTACAGAGAGGCCACAAGGGCGCACAGAGGCCACAAGGGCGCGCAGGGTTCTCGCAAACAAGGGTTTTTGATCACCGGTTCGGCGGTTCCTCACCCTGGCACAGCCACCAAAGATCGGAGTAGGAGGCCGGAGCAGGGTAGGGCACCCGTAGGGAAGAGAGGGCTAGCAACTGGAAGGGCAGGCCAGAAAGATAGACGGACAAGGAGCGACAGTCGAAAAGCAAAGGTCTGGGCGCGGAACATGCGCTTAGACGGGAGCCAAGATCTTGAAGAATCTCAGAAACTACGAAGGCAGCGGGGTGATCAGGGGATTCCCGCGTGGGAGCGGCTCCCCGAGTTCATCTGCGCGTCGAAGTGAGGACCTTCCGCCCGCCTCCTAGGGGGCCCGGCTCACGGAAACGGGCTACCGGGTATGTTGGGGCGCTGCCAGAGCCGGGAGGGCGAGCGCGAGTCGGGAGAGCCCCGGGGCGACGCCTCAGTACTTCCTTCCCGGGCCCCGGTTCTCGCGCGCGGTGGAGGTGGGGGTGGAGGGGGCGCACCGGAGCGCAATCGCGCGGGGCGACGAGGCACTTGGGTCAGCAGCCGGCACGGGGAAGTCCCGGAGGCCGCATCTCAGTGAGACGCGCGGGGAAGAGAGGTGGTTGGCGAGCCCAGCTCCACCAGCAGCACCGACGTCCCTCAAATGCGGGAAAGTCTATCGAATGGACGATCTGCTGTTAGGCAGACGGAGAGCCTGAGCCGGACGGATCCCCGTAGCAGCGCAGGAGTGTTTTTTCTTTTAAAATTGTGTTTGCTACCGATCTCGAAATCTAGGCGGGGCGGGGCGTCACTTTGAGAGAGCGAGCAGCGTCGACATGACGCCACCAGATCCAAAGCCTCCTGAGTTCCGACTCTCGCTGGGCTGCCCCTCACTCTGACCCACGTAAGACGCCAGGTCTGGGGAGCTCCTGGGCCGCAGTCAGAGTTCCCCTGCACCGGCTGCTTGGTCCCAAGCGAGCTCTTCAGTCGTCGCCATGCCGGACCCCGCGGAGACGCAGTACCCGCTCAGCTTAGAACATTGGGCCATTCACCCCTCGGGGACGTATGGGGGAAGGAGAGGCCTGGCCAGGAGTCACAACTCTTGGATCCCAGGCGGATCAGGTGGGCGGAGGAGAAAGGCCCAAGGTTAGCGTGGGAATGTCTGGGCAAGAAGAGGGCTGGGATGACCAGGGCTGCATTAACCCACCCTGGTCCTGGGACAGAGGATGGAGAGCTACCGCAAGGCTGTCGTCACGGGTCTCCCTCCTTCCGGTATAGAGCTGCCCTGCAGGAGCCTATGCAAGCTGTCTGGCAGAGCCTCCCTCTAGAGACACTGGTCAGTTCAGATAGTCCCGGCCCAGCCACCTGTCTCTCAGATGATGCTTGTGTTGGGTCCCTGCTGTCTTTCTTGGCCCCCTTTCTGTCCGCAGCCACGCATGAACAGTTTTTGGGTGTTTTGCAGATCACCTCGACTAAAATTGGTGCAAACACCCTGGGAACCTTGAGCTGGGGTCAAGTAGTCCTGGTTCTGGTCCCGGCTTTGACCTCTTAACAACCAGCCCCTTGCATCATCTGGGCTTCAGTTTCTCCAACTGTGTGAGGGAGAGAATGGGAGGGTCCTGGCACAGGCTTGGCACAACAGAAGCCAAATGAAGTTTTGTTAATTACATGATATCCCTACCTGGAGGTCACCTTGGGGCTTAGGAATTAGGGATGGGCTGGAATCCCTGTGCTTTTGCTGTCCGTGTGGAAGCGGGGCACTGTGATTCTATGAGACTGAGTTTCCTCAGGTGGAAAATGGAGAGATTGTCACAGGAAGTTTGTGTGTGTCTAGGATAAAAGGCTGGCACAGAGGAGGCTCTGGTGGCCTTGCCCCTCTCAGTCTGTTCTGGGTCCTCAGGGTGATGATGGCTGAGAGAGGAGCAGTTTCTAAAAGGGGTGCCTGAAGGAGGAGTCTCTGGAGGAGACTGCTGGGGGCGGGTGGGGGTGGGAACTGCTGCTGCTGGAGCCACTGCCCACCCGCAGTGTGTGCTTGAGCAGGGACTTAGCTGCTATCACTTCTGTTTGTTGATCTGTAAAGTGAGGCAATAATGCATGCATTCATCATTTATCTGTCCCTATTCATTCCTCCTTCCCAGTAAATACTGTGAGCAGCTTTCTGTGTGTTGTGGATTCAGCAATGTGCAGCACAAACTCATGGAGCTTTCGTAAGGGCAGAAGAGACAGGAAACACATAAATGCATAAAAGCACGTGAATGTACTGTGTGCTGTCCAGTGGTTCATTGCGAAGCAATGGGAAGCAAAGGCTGGGGGGCGCTTTTTGATCAGCAGAGGACACGCTGCAGCAAAGCCCAGAGAGGAGGGAGGCAGAGGGAAGCTGGGGCCACGGCTGGCTCCCTTGCTTTCCCCTCAAATAATGATAGTAACCGTTTGTTTCCCTCCAAATGCCAGGCATCCTGCCAACAGCTTAACGTACCTCATGTCATTTTATTTTCACCACTGCGGGGTTCTGTGAAGTAGGTATTATTCTTTCCACTTTATTGACAAAGAAAGTTGAATGACAAAGAAATTTAACACCTTGCCCAGATCACCTGGTGAGTGGCAGAGCCTGGAGTCATCAACGGTCTGGTCTCTGCCCCAACTCTTGGCCACCCACAGGGGAAGTGGGTCTGGGGCTGGGGAGCTTGGTCCCCAACTCCAGTGGAGAGGCAAAGAGTGTCCTGCCTTTCCTCTCAAGCTCTCTGGAAATTTCTTGGCAGAAAAGGAACTCTCAGGTCCAGATGAAGACTGTGAAAGCATTGCCTTGGGGACTTCTTGCCTCTGGCATCAGCTGAGTGCTCACAGCACCTGCCCACTGAATGCAGCCTGTCCTCACCAGCAGCAGGGCCCACCTGAAGCTGGAGAAGCCACAGAGCTCAGAGCAGGACATGCTGCAGGAGCATGTGGTCTGGCGGCTAAGTTTACATGATGTGGTCTGATGGCTTAGGGAGTCAGGCCCACAGCCAGGGCTTGACTTGACCAGGTCTCCAGACCCTGTCCAGGGCTTCCCTGGGGTCAGGACTGAGCATCAGCCCGGAGGGCAGATGGCACCCTCCCTGGCAACAGAGAAACATGGGACCAGGGATACCCAGCCCTGCATCCCTGACTTCATGAAGCTGAAGGTTTATGGGGCCCACAGAGCCAGGCTGGGACTTCCTCCTGGGGGACACAGTGAGCCTTGGGTCGGTGAGCCGGACAGGAGGGCGCTAGCACTCCCAGAAGTTGTGCCCTACCTGCACATTTTGAAGGGCGATTCCTGCTCCTCTGTGTTGTCCCAGCCATCAGTGTTACCAGGAAGCTGGTGATGAGGCCGAGGGGCCAGGGCAGGGAGTTTGCAGAAGGCTGGGAGAAAACTGGGGGCTGGAAGTTTTAACTTCCGTTCCTCATCAGTCTGATGACTGCCCCCCCAGCGCCCAGAACACCAGACTTCAGCTGTTACCTCCTCAGAGAGGGGAGGGGAGACTGGCTCCAACAAGGGAGGAGGGGAAAGCAGCCCAGTTTGGGGGCAGTGGGTGGGGGTGCTTCTTGACCAGGGTGTGGAGGAGCGGTCCCCACATTCTCCCCCCACCAGATCCTTCGCACTCATCTATGCTTTGCAGAAGCTGTTTGCTTTCTCTGACCACCAGTTTTCTGATTCAGAAACCAAGTGTCTGAAGGAACATTCTGGGTTATTTGGGCCAACTTTCCATATCATGTCTGATTCATAACAAATTGCTACCCAGCCTTGCTTGCATACCTCCGGAGACCGCGAGCCCCCTCCCTGTCCCAGGCAGCCTTCTGCTAGATCTGAAGCTGAGGAAGCCTGCACACGGCACCGGGGAGAGCCACCACATCTCTCCCAGGCACCTCTGCTGTGGCGTTCACATGCCATCTGGGAATAGGAGCTGGCACACGGGGTTGATGCCACCTAGGAAGTTAGTCTTGGATTTTGCCAGCTAAAGCCACCTTGTGGTGACCTTCAGACACTGGAAATTGGAGCTGCCCTGCTGCAGCCTGCTCAGCCTGGAGCCAGTGTCTCCTGTCACACCAGATACCTGACCCCCTGTCTGACGACTAGAACATGAGAAGTTCCTTCAAGGTGGCCTTCATTGCCCATGTAGGGCAGCCAAGTCCCCCAGGGGGAAGGGATCAGCACCCTGTTGTTTGGCATCACAGCCAGCTGGGATGGTGGGGCCCCTCTGTGATCCTGTGCCTTTGTGCAGCTCAGACGGTCTCATCCCAGCTCTGCCCCAGGCACCCTGGACCTGGGAGAAGATGAGGATGGATGAGGGCTCAGCCTCCGCCCTGTCCACTGTTGGGCATTCTGGGCCCCTGTAGCCAAGCACTGTTTGGGAAGATAAAATAGATGCCCCCTTGGCTATGATGTTGATGGCTCCCAAGAGTCAGGAGACCAGAATTCAAATCTGGCCTCTAACCTTGGGCCACAAGTCCCTTGGCCCTTCCTGGCTTTCAGTCCCCAAATACACAATGAGGCTGACAATCAGATGTCCTCCAAGGGCCCACCTGTGAGAGGTGGAGAGCCTGTGAGGGACCCAGCCAGGAGCTTGCTCCGGTCTGGACCCACCATTGCTGTTGTGACTCAGAGCTGGAGAGGGTTAGAGGTGAGGAGGCAGGGTTAGCCTGGCGCTCTGCCTCTGAAGATGGTGTCCCTGGGAAAGCAGGAGAGGGAAGATGGTGACAACAGCCTGTAGAGGGAGCCACCTACCGCCGCACCTGGTGCTGCTGTCCCCCACCGCGCTGGAAATGTGCTGCAGTCATCTCCCCCAGAAAGACCTGGGATAGGGCTGCGGGGGTGGGAAGACTCCAGGAGGGCTGTGGCTCAGCCCCTTCTGATGCCAGGTCTGGGCTTCCTCAGGCTCGGAAGAATTTCCCAGGCCCAACAGAGGGTTGCTTCGCCCTAGGTTACCCAGGCAACAGCTCTGGCATCCACACCGGGGTCGGCTGCAGCCCGGCCCCTGGCCACTCGTTGGCCTACCCTTGGGGGTGGGTGGGGGAGGGGAAGGGACAGAGAAGAAAGGAGTCGGGTAGCTTCTTTTCCAGAAGTTTCAGAGGAGACCTCTCAGAGCCCTTTATTTGGTTTAGGACAAATGGTGTCTGGCTGGTGGATACTGCCATCTTCTGGTCACTGGTTATAACAGCATCACGGTGTGGCTGAACTCCTGCTGGGGTTTACAAAGACCAGGTCAGCCTGGAACCTGGACCCTGCACTGGGACCCCTGCAGTTCAGCCAGCTTACCTGGAACTCTAAAGTGTCCTGGGAACTGAGGGTCAAGCACCACATGCCTCCAGTACTCTTATTTCTAAAGTCATGCTAAAGACCTGGCTTCCAAACCAAACTTCCAAATTTTGCAGAGCACTAGCTTTGTGACCTTGATTATGTTAATTGACCTGTCATCCTCCATCTTTTCATCTTTAAATGGAGACAGGGATTCCTCCCTGTCAGGTGTGCTAAGGAATAAAGGAAACAGAGTTAGGTAAAGTCCTTAGCATAGTGACTGGTTCAATAAATGGTGGCTTTTATTGTTTTCTGATTAAGTCCTGGCTTAACCAATTGGAAAGCTAATCTAACCTGTCCATCCCATCTCCTGTGTATGGCCACTGTCTTTGAGGCATTTCCCCTCTGTTCACTGGACCATTGTGAATATCAGTTGTGTGAAGGTGTATCTTCATTAGATTTTCTTGGAGACCTTTGTGGACACATAAGATTTTAAAAGCCAAAAACCCAAAAATCTTTTGGAATCAAAACTGGTGACTCTTAGAAAATGCGATGATTCAGAATGCCCAGTCCTCCAATCTTGGTCACATAGGAGCCCAGGGTCTCTGTTCTAGACACACAATGAATAGGGAACTAAACTGTCTTCTTTGCCTGAGAAGATGGGGCTAACAGAGGTGAGAAGCAGAGTTGGAGGACCCAGAAGTTGTGTCCCTCAGTCTAGGATGTGAGACCTTGCAGACACCCCAGAGGATGGAGACACTGGGATGGAAAGTCTCATGGCTCCCGCAGCAGTGTTGAGTGGGTGTCACAGTGCTGACGCAGGGACCTGGTGTAAAGTTCGGTGGCCTTGCCTCAGGTGTTTTGGCCCACATGGCAAAGGCATCTGTGAGATCTTCAGGGGGCCAGTCTCCGAGGCTGCCCTGCAAGGGATGAGGCTACCTACAAAACTGGGGACTTGGCCCTAGGCCATGGCAACCCCCATGTGCTTCCCATTTTCCTAGGCAGCTGATCCACCGTGAAATGATACCTTAATTTAGAGCAGAGCCCAGGCTGGGTTCTGTCCTCCCAGACTTTCTTCTTGCCTTGGATAAAGAGTTGGAGGACACTAATCAAAATGTTTATCCTAATTGCTAGGGGCATAAATCTGAAAGAGTTAGGAAAAAATCGGGTGATGAAATCAAAATCCCAAAAGTCACCAGCAAATCATTGCCAATTAAGGGAATAGTGAGGTATCATTTTTCTTTACATCTCAGATTAGTGAAACTGAAGAAAATAAAATCCATTATTGGTGAGAGGACAAACAAGTGGGCATTCTATATACCATTGGTGGGAATGGTAGTGCAGAGAGATTTTTCAAAGAGCAGTGTACAGCATCAACATTTTAAAGAAGGAAATCCTTTGACTCAACACTTTCACTTGTAGAAATGTAATTTGTTATAGGTATACTCACACAAATGAAGATAAATATACAAAGATTTTAAAAACTGAGGTTAATAGTGAAAACTGGAAATGACCAAAATGGCATTTAATAGGGTAAAGACAAAATAAAGGGTGATACACCCTCATGGGACTGCTCTTCCCTATTGCAATTATGAACTGCATTTCAGTGCGTGGCACAGAAAGATGCCCACAGTTTTCGATGCTGGAATACGAGGTGGGCAGAGGAGAGAGAGAGGAAGGAGCAAACTCTTAGCTGCCCACATCAAAGGTCAAGCTATGCTGATGGACGTGTGTCTGTCCAGCTGTCACTGTGTCTGTCACTGTCCTTCCACCCACGGTCTGTATCTCAGGCTTTTTCTCTCCTCGGGGATCTCTCTCACTTCTTTCTGCTCTGCCTAAAAACAGATTCACATTTTTACATCATAGAATAATAAATCTGCCTTGGAGAGATTCATTATCAAGTATCACTATAAACGAATTCCCATGTAGCCCTCAAAACAGAATTGACAGATCAAGACAACAGAATAGGGAGTCCAGAAGCGAATCATAATGTTTGTAACTATTTATAATGTGACAATTCCAAAGGAGGAAACGATGAAGGATTCAATAGAATTTAGTAATGAATGATACTGGATACCCGACTATATTTAAAGAAAAACATTGACCCTATCTCATGACATAAACCAAAATTAATTCTTAGTGAATCAAGGAATTGATTGGAGAAAATATATTTGGAGGAAATCTGAATATATAGTCTAGGGTAAGGAACACTTTTCTTACACTTTACTCTACAGTAAAATTTCACTGTAAAAATCACCAAGAGAAATGGCCATAGTTGGAGCTACACAAAAGTCTTAAAACCTGCATGTAAAAAAATTCCAAAAACAGAATTGAACCTTAACCACCTGACCCAACTCAACATGGGGGGGACATTGGTATTATGTGTCCCCTGATGTGACCACCAGTGTAGCACTCCTGCCAGATTATAACATGCATTGAGCCATGAAAAATAATTAGACAAATTCCAACCCAGGAATGTCTTAACCATTGGTGTGGGCCCCTCAGATATGTCAATCTCATGGGAGATGGAAAAGCCTGGGAACTGTTAGAAGAAAGAGGCTAAAGGGACATGACAGGTAAATACAGTGCAAAGCCCTCCATCTGATTCTTGATGGGGGGATGGGGGAGGGGGAAACAGTTGTAAATAAAAAGACATGACTGGGTCAACTGGGCCAACTGGAATATGATTGTATGTTAGGTAACAGGAAACTGTCACAGAAAACCCCACTTAGAGTGGTTTAAGCACTCACACAAGAAGTCCCAAGAAAGAGTCTAGGGCTGGTATGGTAGTTCATGTGCCATCAGGTCCCCAGCCTCTTCCGTCCTCTGAGTGGGCCCCAATTTCATATTTGGGCCTCATTGTCACAAGATGGCTGCTGCCTCTCCAGCACTGTAGCTCCTTTCCAGGCAGAAGACAGGAAAGGTACAAAGAGCTTTCTCCTAGCAAGGTAAACCCTCTGCAAGGGCTTCTGTGTACATGACCAGAATAATGTCACATGGCATCTTCTGACTACAAGGGAGGCTGGGAGCACGAGTGCTTTACCTGTCCCACTTCTATGGCAGTAAAAGGCAAAGAGGAAGGGGCCGTGACTGGCTTTGGGGTAGCTCATCTACAGGTCTGCCATACATTTCCTCTTATTTCAGTCACATTTTATCTCATTTAACTCACAGCAGTGCCTGTGAATTAAAGGTTTCCATTGTGCCCATTTCACCAATGAGAAAACCAAGGCTTGAAGAGACAGCACCCACTTTTTCATGACCTGAGTGTGGCACCACCTCCTCCTGGAAGAATCCCCTGTATGCCCCAACCCTGGGCTGAGTTGGTTATATGCCCTTCCCCGTGTACCCTGGGCCGGCACTCATGTGTCTGTCTCTACTTCTTTCCCTGTGTGGTGCGTGAGCCCCCCAGAGCCTGGCGAGGTCACAGGCCCAGAGCTGTGCCCAGGAGCATTTGCTGAGTGACAAATGAGGTGGTGCCCAGCCCCCCTAGAGCATCCCTTTAGAGGACAGGGACAAATCAGCAGGTCCCCGGAAGACCCACCCCACCAGAAACAAGGCAATTTTGGTACATGCTGTGGCCAGGGCTCAGATCAGACTCTCTGCGGACATTGGTGTCTCTAACTGACTGCACTGCCCCTGAGGTCCAGCGACTTTCCTGGGGCGCCGGGTGACTGAGGCCTGGAGCGTTCCTCCCAGGGCAGCGGGAAGAGGGACGGTAAGCTCCTCTGCAATGTGGTTTGCGTTACGGCGGCTTCAGCCATGGAAGGGGCTCCTTGAGTCAGGCAGGAAGCAGAAAATATCAGATTTAGATTCCACATTCCATGCATGGTATACAATTATCCGCTGGAGCCACACAGGGGCACGTGGGACCCACAGAGGCAGAAAACGGGATTGCTCTTGAGGACGGGGTCACTCCTGCATGGGGAACCAGCAGTATTCTTGGCAGGCGCCAGGTGCGCTAAGTCCCCTGCAGTGCACCCTCAGGGACCCCGGAGCCAGGGGTGAGGCTCATGTGCCTGCAAGACCTGGGTCACATGCCTGTTGCCAGCTCCAGCAGTGACTCCGAGCCCCAACCTGTACTTGCCTGGCAGCTAAGTGCTTCTCTACACCCTCCTGGGCTGTCTTGTCCACAGGCGCTCGCCAGCGGCTCAGCCTTCCTCTCAGCTTCAACAGCTTCATAACCCACGCCTCAGGGTCTCTGGCCCTGGCCTGCCTTCTGAGGTCCAGGGCTATA
This sequence comes from Vicugna pacos, assembly GCF_048564905.1. NCBI lineage: Eukaryota > Metazoa > Chordata > Mammalia > Artiodactyla > Camelidae > Vicugna > Vicugna pacos. The sequence continues at coordinate 47,674,116 of NC_133001.1, forward strand.
GTCACCTTGACGTCCCCAGGCCCTCAGACACCACTCATCATCCCACCCAAAATGTGTCCTTCCTCCTGGTGTCCTGTCCCAGTGAATGGACCACCGTGCAGCCGTTCACAGGAGCCCAACAACAGCAGCATCTCAACTCCTCCCACCCACATTCACCTGATTCCCGTCTTGGCCAGTTCCACCTCCTAAGCTTCTCTCTCGCCAGGCCCTTTTCTCCCACTGAGCGGCCCTCACCCTGTTTCGTGCCACATTGTCCCAGGCTGGATTGTTCTGCAGTTCTGCTCACCTTCAGCCTCCAGCATCATACACTCCAAACCCATGTGTGCAGCAGAGCTGGTCGGGCCACTCCTACATTCACAGCCCTGTGCTGGCCTCCAGTTGGCCTCAGGGTCAGCATGAATCCCTCGACGAGGTGCACATGGCTCTCCGTGCCCTGGCTCCTGCCCGTCCTCCACTCCCCCAACCCCGTTCCCTTAATTCTGTTTCTTCTTGTCTCCAGAACGTCATAGATGATACACCTTCGACTCTGTCCTATTCCTTATTTCTTCAGGTTTACCTTGGGCTTTGGCTCCTTTAGAATGCCTTCTCTGACCCCCAACCCACCCCAAGAACAAGGGCAAAGACGCTCATTGAGGGCAGCCACCGTGCCTTATTCACTGTATTCTTAGTGCCCAGCACATCGTGTTTGGTCCCTCAGCATCTGTGCAGTGGCCACTGCCTGACCTGCCGGCCCCTCTCAGGCGCTGCACTGCGCTCTGCTCCTTGGCTACCAATCCCTACTCCTCCTTGCTGTGTTCAGAGTTAAGCCTGGTCCCTCTCCCCATTGGGATAGTCTTGACCCTGTTGCAGTAGTCGTGAATAAAGTCTCCTTACCGGTTTAACAGGCATCAGAACATTTCTTTAGCAAGGGAGAAGAAAGACACACAGAGTTCTCAGAAACTTTTGTTGGGAAAGCCCTGTTGGCCTCTTTACAGAAAGCCACTGGAAGGCCTCCGGGGTCAGGCTGCTGTTTCTTTGGCTCACTCCCCACAGAGGGCTCAAATTTATCTTGCTTGCAGGGTTCTGTTACCTCGTTCAACCTTCCTAGCATCTCTCTCAGCATCCCTGGGGCCGAGAGTAGCGCTGGGTTACTTCCGCAACACTCTCCCCAACGAAGGAGAACCAAATAATATACCGTCTGATTCGGGACACTCTGGGCACTCCTAAGAGTGAAAGCGGGTGCTGTCACTAGAAACGCCGGGACAACAGGCCCGAAGCGGGACTTGCACCCCTCCCGCCCGGCCGGATGGCTCTGGACATTGGGTCACGGGGATCACGGCGTTGTGCTCAGCTCGGCCGGGGCCTCCAGCAGCGGCGAGCCCGCGCAGGGCCTCAGCTTATGGTCGGTTACCGGCCAGAGTTCCAGAAAGGCGTGGAAATGCCCGGCCACCTCCGGCCGAGCGCGGTGGCCACTAGGCGGCGGGCCAGGGCCGGAGCCGGGGCGGGCGGGCGGGCGGGCGGGGCGCGGGGCGGGGACATGGCGACGCCGGCGCCTGCGAGTCCCGTGACCGCGCGCCCCGCCCGGAGCCTCGCCGTCATGCAGTCCCCGGCGGTGCTTGTCACCTCCAGGTGAGCCAGACCCCGCGTCTCGCGCGACGTGGAGACCGGGTGCGCCGGAGCCGTAGCCGATGCTCCCGGGGCGGACGAGCCGGCGGAGGTGGCCGGTGCCCGGGACCCCGCCCGCCGCCCAGCGCGCTGGCCGTTGACCTGGGTTCGGCGCCTCCAGAGCCCCGCGGGAGAGCCCCGCGGCAGCGAGTGCCCCCCGTTTTACAGATGGGGAAACTGAGGTCCCCAGAGACTAACGAACTCTCCCAAGACCCAGTGGGAGGCCTGAGCTGGCTGGCACCGCGCAGGCGGCCAAAGCAGGGGGCTCTCCTTTCCCCTATCCTGCCGACCTGCCCTCATTTCTTTTTGGCTCGAAAATCTGCTTATGCATCTTTTCAGCGCTCACCGTGTGCCGGGCCCGGTGAGCGGCATGGGGACGGGGTGAATCAGGCTAGGCTCGGCCCTGCGGGGGAGACGGGGACAAACGCAGACCCGCTGGGGACAGATACTTGAGGGGGTGGTGGGTTCAGGTTGTCGTGGGAACATAGGGCAGGGTGTAACCTAGGCTTCTGGAACGGTGGGGGTGGGGGGAGGGGAACGAGGCCATGTCCTGCTGGAAGACTGAAGGTTAACCAGGTGAAGGGGCGGGGAGAGGTGGCAGCTGCTCAGACAGGTAGCTCAGGAAAAGTGCAGTTACAGCAAAGGCCTCTGGAGGGTCCCTGGAGGCAGAATGAGCCCACCCTGATCCAGGCCTGGAGGACCCAGTGCAAGATGGATCCTGGAAATGCTGGGATGGATATGGATTAATCCTTTCCCCTTTCTCGTATCTGTCAGTGACTCACTACAAGTATTTTCATCTATCCACCTGTCTTCCCCCTACACAAAATCTTGGGCTAGGATGCTAGTCTCTTACAGAAATAAATGCCATTTTCCAGTTGTAATCTGAACTTCCGCAGGGCTTCAGGTCTAGAAAAGTATGATTCTGTAAGTAAACCCTGATGTCAGAACGTGCTTGGTCTCCTCTGTGTGGTTGCTGGTTGTGTCCTCGTGGGCAGAAGGGGTTTCCCTGATGCCCCATGAATCACCTCCTCTCGCCGAGCTTCAGTTTACTTTTCTGCAAAAAAGGGTTTGCGGTTGGCAGTTGTAAGCAGGTTCAGTAGCAGACCAGTTGGTGCTGGGTGCTCGGGAAGGGGCTGGGTGGCTTCCCTCACTGCCCCACCTGGACAAGACTTCTTAAGATGCAGGTGCTGGTGGTAAAGGCTGGTGAGTGGTTCTAGGATACAGAGTGAACAGCCCAAAATCCCTCTTATAGAGCTTTTGTGGGGCAGATGGACAACAGGTAAATATATGGTGTGTCAGGGATGATAAGTGATACGGAGGAAAATAAAATGGTAGGGAAATAGAGTGATGGGAGTTGTGAATGCTGTTTTATATGGTTTGGTCCAGGAGTGTCTTTCTGATAGATTGTGGCAGTTGGGTAGATCCCTGACAAATGAAAGAGAAATCCTGAGAAAGAGTGTACCGGGTAGAGGGGGCAGCAAAAGCCAATGTCCTGGGGCAGAAGGGTGCTTGGGCACCAGCAAGGAGGCCAGTGTGGCTGTGATGGTGTAAGCCGGGGAAAGTGTTAGGTGCTGTGGTGCAGAGCTGGGGGCTTGAGGCTAGAGGACAGTGAGGACAGGGCTCCCAGGCTGAGGTGAGGCTCTGAGTGCCATGGGACCTGCCTTGGATTTCACAGAGGTCCTTTGGCTGCTGTGTTGAGCAGAATGTGGATGAGCAGGGCACAGCATAGAGATCATTCAGGAGACTCTGGCAGTGATCCACGTGAGAGGTGATGGTGGCAGAGGGGGTGAGAAATGTTTGGGTTCTGGCTATATTTTGAAGACTGAGCTTTCAAGGTTTGCTGATGATGAGATGTGGTATATGAGAACAAGAAATAGGGGTTAAGACTAACTGTGAGACTTCTGTCCCAAGTTCCTGGAAGAGTGAGGTTGTAGTGGACCGAGCCGGGAGACTGGATGGAACAGGTTTGGGGATAGGTGCGAATCTCCATTTGTCAGCACATGTTCATTTTAAGAAGCTTTTTGACAGCCAAGTGTGATGTTGGAAAGGCAGCTGGGAGAACGAGTGTGGCCTTGAGGGCAGAGTCCAGACTAGAGATAGGAATTGGGAGACAGTTAGCCCATAAATGGAATTTAAAACCTTGGACCTGGATAAGACCACCTGGGGAAGAGTGGAGCAAGAGAAGAGGTTTAAGGAGAATGCTCTGGGCAGAATTGGGGGACATCCGGGGAAGCTGAGCAGAGTGACTGGGGGTGCATAGGACCAAGAGGGAGTGGGAGTCCCAGAAGCCAATGAGGACAGAGCTTCAAGGAGCAGAGAGTGACGGTCAGGTGCGGCTGGAGAAAGAGGAGAGAGCGAACTGACCTTTGCATTTAACAACATGGGGCTCGCTGGCGACCTGGGCACGAGCAGTTTCAGTTGCAAAGTGAGGACAAAGTTAGGTTGGAAAGTGTTCAAGATCAAACAGGAGAGGAACTCGAGGTGGCGAATATAGGCTGTTCTCTTGAGGAGTTTTGCTGGAAAGAGGAGCAGAAATGCAGCTGTAGCTCAAGGGGAAGTTTGGGCCAAAGGACAGCTTTGGTTGTAAGAGAAGCGAGAAGGATCCCATAAAGAGGGGAGACTGATGGCGCCGAAAAGAGGGGAGACTTGCGGAAGCGACATATTTGAGTAGGTGAGGAGTTGGCCTCAGGTATAAGCCAGCCAGTAGTAGGTCCCCAGTGGTGGGGAGGCAGATGCAGGCCAGTTGTGGATGTCACAGGATGTGCTCGGAAGGTCCCCCCACCATTCTCCTTTTCTTAGTAAGTGGGAAGCAGGGGGGTGGGGGAGAACGGGCACTAGGGGTTTGCTGACCCAGGCAACTTGGATTCTGTGTCTTTCTACTCAGTGAGTGGTCCCAGGAGCAGTATCATCATCCCTGGGGGCTGGTTAGAAAGGCAGACTCGCGGGCCCTGCCCCGGACCTGCGGGATCAGATCTGCATATTGACAAGATCCCCAGGTGACTCAGGTGCACTTACAGTTTGAGAAGCTCAGTCTGGGGTATAGGTGGGCACACGACACCCGGGGGCCACATCCTGCCCACCACTTACTTTTGTAAATAAGATCTACGTACTGTCTGTGGCTGCTTTCACTCTACGCTGGCTGAGTTGAGTAGATGTAATGGAGACCTTTTGGCCTTCAAAGCCTGAAATATTTCATCTGGCCCTTTGCAGAAAAGGTTTCCTTGGGGGCCTCGGGGAGCAGGAGAGAGAGTGAATTAGGCTCCAGTGCATCAGCGTCACCTGGAGGACGTGTTAAAGTGAAGAATGATGCAGCGGCCTGGATTGGTTCACAGGTGATGCTGATGTGGCAGGGACCACACTGACAACCCCAGGTCCAGCCCGAGAGGAGGGGTTGCTAGACCTAGTGCTGCAGGCTGTGGCCCTGAATCTCTGGTGGGACCAGTCAGCATGTCTGAGTTCATCCTAGTCACCGGCAGCTGCCAGGCACAAAGGAGGCAGAGAACTGCAGAGTTGAGGGCAGAGGGCAGGGGAGCTGAGGCCTGCGGCGGGGGGCCTCTCAGCTGGGGAGGCGTGACAGGACAGGGAGGGACAGTGGAAAGGTGGTGGGCGGGGTCATGGATGCAGGTCCTGGAGAACTGCTAGGGGTGGGTTCTGAGAGCACTGGTCAGTGGTGGCTGGGGGGCAGCCTAGAGTGAACCCTGGCTCCACCTCTGACCTGAGCCCAAGGACAGGTAACTCCCTTTTTGTGTCTGTTTCTCTGACTTTAAGTGGGTCTAAGCAGTAGTGTCCCTTTGTAGGGCCGTGGGAGGCGGGAGGGCCTTAGATAGGTGGGGTCCTTCAGACAGGGCCTGCGGGGGTGCCGGCTGCTCCCACGCCCACCTGTCACCCTCAATCCAGCTCTGCTCTGCTGCACAGAACACCTGGAACGTAACATCGTGTGTGGCACCAGGAGCAGCAGGGTCTGTGTGGAAGGCCAAGGACACTCATTTGGTTACTGGCAAAAGGAAAAGAGGGCTGACTTGTTTGGTGTATCCCATCCTGCACTTGTGCATGGGGCTCATTGACCACCTGCCCGAAAGCAGGGTCGCCCGGGCTTTTCTGAGTGCTTCGAGCTCAGTCTAGCAGCCTTACACCTTGTGAACATGCTCATGTGTGTAGAGGTTTGTATGGTTAGTAAATGTGTGTACACACCTCATATGTGGGTATGTGGTGGGTTGTCCTCCCAGTTGGTGACAAACAGCATCATGTCGGTGACAATGTCTCATGCTACCGTGGGAAGGGGAGGAATCTGCATGGCAGGAGTGCTGGGGGGGGCAGGGTGTCACTTGGTGGATTGGGATATAGTCCCAGAGGGGGATAGGGCCTGGCTCCAGGCACGGTTTTAGCCCCGGAAGCCCCTCACCCCTCAGGGCCTTCCTTTTCTTGTCTTCTGAAAGTCCTGCCCAGTGCATAGCCGGTTTCAACCCTGATAACAATGTGCTCGGTATGTCCTGTCATAGGTGTTTGTGTGCATGGTCTCCATTATACCCTTATGTAGAATAGGAATATATTTAACCTTTTTCTCACCTCAGAGGAAACATTTTATAACTTCTCAGCTCTTCGTACAATTCAGTATGTTTGTGTAGCATTAAAAATTCTCCAAGAGCTGTAACGTTTTGCCGAGTATCCTCTCAAAGCCTCGTACAGGTACAGCAGGCCTTATCAGTGCCTTGCAGAGGCCCCAGAACAAAGGATAGCCCAGCATCCAGTGCTTTTTCCATCTTCCCCCAGCTGAGCAGGTTCTGTGGTGGCTCTGCTGCCCTCTGGTGAGCTGAAAAAATGCATCTCTCCAGATTCCTGGTGCGGTTTCAATCCTGCATCATGTGCACAGAGCCAGTCACTTCCCTTGGTTTGAATAGAGCCCTGGGGATGTCATCCGCACAAATCCCGCAGGAACTGTTGCACTGGGTTTATCCCAGATACCTAATTGTGATCTTCCATAAGCTCCATGTTCTCTGCTATCACCTGTTTTCCTGCTGGGAATAGCCCTCTGTTCCTGAGCAACCCAAAAGCGGGGCCCAGGTCAGGGCCTGCAGAGCCGGGCTGAGTGAGGGTTGGCATGTGGTGGGGCAGGTGGCCTGGAGCTGTGCGCACTGAGGACAGCCAGCAGAGCAGCCTCTCACCCGGGCCCTCCAGGCCACCCTGAGGCCCTGCCTGCGTTTCACTTGAGAAGTCTGCTGACTTGAGCCTGAGCTTCCTTTGCCTTCTCTCCCTTTGGCAGGCGAGTTCAGAATGTCCACACAGGCCTCGACCTGACGGTGCCCCAGCACCAGGAGGTGCGGGGCAAGATGATGTCAGGGCACGTGGAGTACCAGATCCTGGTGGTCACCCGGCTGGCTGCGTTCAAGTCGGCCAAGCACAGGCCCGAGGATGTCGTCCAGTTCTTGGTGAGCTGGGGGCTCTCCCAGGATGCTCCCGAGGGTGCCTAGCATCCAGGGGTCCAGGTGGTCAGACATACCTGCCACCAGGGTGCAAGTAGCACCAGAAAGTGCGCAATTTTCTAGCCAGCATTCGGCCTGAGTGTGCCTGCCAGTGCGTGTTGGCGGTAAGGACACAAATGAATCAGATGCTTACTGTCTGTGGGGAGACAGACCTGTAAAGAGACAGATACAGGTGGAGACAGGAGCCCAAGGCGGGGCGGGGGGGGGGGGGAACTGTGGGAGTACAGAGAAGGGGCACCCAACCCATCCTAGGGAAAGGGTTCTGGAAGATTTCTCAGAAAAGGCCAAGGCTGAAATGTTTTAAAGAGCAGGTGGAGATGTCAGCACTAGGGTGGATAAGACACTCCCTTTGTCTCTCTCCCCTTCAGTCTACAACCAGTAAAACATCCACAGCAGCTCCACACATCTGTACATCTAGAGGTGGGTGGACTGGAACATATAGAGGAGGTGGATCTGGGAGAAGAGGAGAGGCGGTGTATGCAGTCCTGGATCTGTAGCCCTGGTGGCCAAGCCCAGAATCAACATACAAAAATCTGCTGCATTTCTGTATGCTATCAATGAACTAGAAGAAAGAGAATTAAGAAAACAATCCCATTGACAGTCACAACAAAAATACCTAGGAATAAATTTCAAGGTCATGGCCTAAGCAAAGGCACAGAGGCTAAAAACAGGGTGTCGTGTGGGAAACTGTGAGCAGCTGAGTGTCGTCCTGGAGGAAGTAGGGGAGGAGGAGGGTGATGACAGGCAGAAGCCGGGTCACGGAGGGCAGGCGGGGCATCTGGCTGGTCTGGCAGGCCAGGAGGAGTCTTAAGCAGTGGAATGACCTGGTCCTATTTGCCTCCCACTGACCTGCCTGGTGGCGAGTGGAGTTGGATTGGAAGGAACAGGGCAGGAAATGGGGAGCCCAGTTTGGAGGCTAGTACCCAGGTGGCCTGGGTGAGGGCTGGGAGCAGGCCAGCAGTAGAGGGTATGGATGGGAAGGAGAGATCATGACTGACTGACTGTTTCCACTGACTGAAGAAAAGGACACTGACGGAGGGCCAGGTTGAAGGTAGACGTCTCGAGCATGAAGTGTTGGCCCGATGGAGACATGAGGCTGGAACTTGGGACGGGGTCAGGCCTAAGGGGCAGGTTTGGGAGGCATCAGCTTGGAGGTGATACTGAAAGTCTGGGAGCAGATGAAGTTGCCCAGAGAGTGGCTGTGGGTGTGGAGGGGAGGCTGAGGAGGAAACCTTGGGGACACCAGCACCTCAGACAGTCAAGGAGAAGGAGCTGAGACCAAGGGGTGAGAAGGGAGCTAAGGAAGGAGAGCGTTTCAGGAGGGGCAAGATCACAGACTCATCCATTCACTATCTACCTTTGGCTTCTTATAGAAGGATCCAGAGCTGTGCTCAGGAGAGGCAGGTTGCAGGATTGTGAGATAAAGGTAGAATGAGCAAGGGTCCTGCGGTCCAGATTTGACTCGTACTTGGAGATGTTTCTCAGCATTTTGAACCACCTGCGAGGGCAAAGAATGCATTTATTCCCAGTGGGATCTGGGGGTGCAACCGAAGCCTGAAATTTCTTCGCAGTTTCATGATTTAGCTTTAAAAAAACTAATGAGCGTTTTGCTTTCTACTCCTTAAAGGGAATAGAAGCCCTTGCTTTGGAACACTGATGAATGTGGGCCCAGGATGAGGTGGCACCCAAGACTTACAGCTTTGTGGCTCCCGGGGCTGCCAGTACCCTGAAGACCCACTGCTTCCAGAACCCTGGTCCTGCTGGGTCTGGTGGCCGGGTCTGCGTGGAGCAGTCAGGCCAGCAGAGGGCGCTCGGCCGCACCTGGTCGAGTCTCAGGTTCTCAGGACCATGAGGAGTTGGAGCCTGCATCACTTTTGTGAAAGGATGCTCTTACCTTTCCTTAAGGGCTGTTCTCAGGAAAGCTCCTGTGAAGACAACTGCAAGCCACAGTTCCCTGTCCCAGATGACTCCCCGTTGGGGGTTCCTGAAGTCCTCCGTCTGGAACCCTCATAGGCTGGGGGTTCTGGTGGTCATGCTGGTTAGCCGGGGCTGTGTGCTGTGCGATGGCATTGCCAGGTATCCCTCACCTGTATGGGTCCAGACCCACCACAGCCCATTGGCTACACCAGCATTTCAGTGGCGTGCTGTGGATGCGGGCCTGGCCTGGGAGCAGAAGACGGTATATCTGTGTCTTCCGTGTCGATGCTCCCATAGGGGAGTTGGGGAGACAGACTGAGCCTGCGGGGAGAACACACAGGAGTCCAGGCGAGGGAGGACGCTCGGCTGTTGGTGGTGTGTGGTGCACAGTGGGTGACTCTTTGAGAGCCCGTGCCGTGTCACACAGACCGCAGTGACGGCACTGACCTGCTGTGCTGTGGTCGCTCCCTCCACTCTAGACCTGGAGCCTGGAGGGCAGAGACCACGCTGGGTCTCCCCACACAGAGTAAATGCACAGCACGAGCTTGACGCACGAGTGGAGGAGCAGCTCACGCTCTCTCTCTCTTTACTCAGGAAACCATGTGTGCCTCTCATTCCAGGTCTCCAAAAAGTACAGCGAGATTGAGGAGTTCTACCAGAAACTCAGCAGCCGTTACCCAAAGGCCGGTCTTCCCCCGCTCCCCAGGAAGGTCCTGTTTGTTGGGGAGTCTGACATCCGGGAGAGGAGAGCCGTGTTTGACGAGATTCTGCGCTGTGTCTCGAGGGATGCCGAGTTGGCCGGCAGCCCAGAGCTGCTAGAGTTCTTAGGTACCAGGGCTCTGTCCCACGTCGCTGAGGTCCCTGCCACCCCAGAACTAGGCCTTGCTGCCCTGGCACAGGGGGAGAGGCTCTGCAGGCCCCCGCAGCCCAGAAGCCTCAGCCAGGCTGTTTGAGGCACGTACATGTGTGCCTTAAGCCTTGCTTAGGCCAGCGCAGTGGGCGGAAGGGGCCTGGGACCCGGCCTGCTAGGACTGACTGCTTGGGTGCTGGGCAGGCCTCTCCCAGGGGTCTTCTCCCTGATCTCACCCCATGTACCCCATCCTGGCCAGCCCCATCCAGAGCTCCCCCTACGCACGCACACACGCGCGCGCACACACCCTTCCGTCTCCCGCCAGCCAGGCCTGGGGACCTGCAAGGACCAGAGAAAGCTGTGCTCCCACAGCCAGGCTGCTTCCCTGGCCCCTGGGGACACGTCACTCAGCTTGTACCCACTCTGAGAGGGTTGTGGCTGTGGCTCCAGGCAGCCCTGCACCCAGTGATGGGGACCTCGATCCTTTGCCGTCTGCGTCCCACAGCCTCCCATCTTTCCACTAGTCTTATCTGTCCGATGGGACTAGCCCAGCTGGCAGGTGCTTGTGAGAATCATGTGAACTGACACATGTAAAGTGCCTGGAACAGGGCCTGCCGTGCAGAAGGTGCTGTAGAAGCGACAGCTGACGCTTTACCCCCACTCAGCACATCTGCTGAACTCAGCACACACCAGGCGTGTTCCCGTCTTACACAAGTGCCCCAGGGCAGGTGAAGGATGTGAGGGAGGGGGTCCCATCCCGAGGTGCTGGGCACTCACCCTTGACCTTCTCCCTTCTTTGGATCACTCTGTTTAACTCTTTTCCCAACTATTATGAGGCTCCTAGTTTCACAAGACAGATGGGAATTTTTCCAAAGGAAATTCACAGCAGATAAGCCAATTGAAAAAAAAAAATGGAGTGGGGAAATAAAAGCAAAACCAGTGTATGCACAGTGTATGAGCCTGGGCAAGACTGCAACACCAGTTTTATTCTGTCCTTGTCCACAGCCCCCACCGGGGTCTGCAGGCCAGGGTCTCTCCTGCCCCAGTTTGTTCCAAGGTCACAACCCTCCCCTCTTTGCCTCCCTCTGGGTCTGTGTCTGCTCCAGTAAGGGGGCTCCCCACCATCTGTATCTGGAAGAAACTCCCCATCTCCTGGCCCCTTCTGCTATGGGGAAGCAGAATAGGGTTGTCTGACTTTCTCAGCTTCTCTGTGCCTCAGTTTCCTTATCTGTAAAATGGAGGTACAAATAGGTTCTTGCATGTGGGGTTTTTGCAATATTTAAATGAATCCATACTTGTAAAATGTTAATTATATGATGCTTACACCATGAAATTGAAGGTTCACAAGGTTTTTGAATGGGATTGTAACTGCTGCACCCCAGGCTTTGCTCCCCCCGCCACACCCTGTGCACCCAGATCTACCATTCTGGTCTCAGAATCTGCAGGAAGCCCCCAGCCTCAGGTGCTGGCACAAGAGCTTGCATGCGGGGAGGTGCCCCTTTGTCCCCTGGTGGTGAATGTCAGTGCCTTCTCTGTCTCCCTCCACAGGCACCAGATCCCCTGGGGCTGCAGATCTCAGCAGCAGAGATTTCTCTGTCCTGGACACAGACAGCCAAGCAGGAGATGACGGGGATGCTTTTGACTTCTTCCAGCAGCAGGACCAGGTGGAGGGTGAGGGCCCACCCGTTCTGGGCCAGAGGGGCGAGGATGCAGGGAAGTCCTCAGAGGAGGAGGAGGAGGCACTGGACCCTCTGGGCATCATGCGGTACGTACCCCCTTCTGGGCTGGACTCCCATCTGGCCCACTCCAGGCTCTCTGGGGACAGCTTCTTCCTCTTCCTGGGAGTCTGAGAAAACCCGTCTCCCCAGGTCACCACCCCAAGGGCCCTGGTGTGCTCAGGGAACTGGCTCTCTGCTCACCCTTGACATCGCCTGGGTCTTTGGGGCTGGGCCCGGTTATGTCCTGCCCCCTCCCTCGTCACAGTGGTCCCCCCTCACCTCTGCACTGAGGCCTGGTAAGGCTGTCCCCCCACCCCCAGCAGTTCAGCAGCCCAGGCTACCTGATCCTGACCCAGGGGGCCTGGTTCTCCATCCAGCTCATCACTGAAAGCCTGTGACCTGCGGCGCATGACCGGAGCTCCCTGGGCTGAGTTCTGCTGTCCTTGGAGCAGGAACATTTACCTTGGCCCTGCCTCCCCAAGCTCGTTGTAAGGCTCTATGGATCACATGGACCGTAAGGTGCTGACTGTGATGCAGGGAGGTAGAGTGAGCCCCGGGGTAGACTGTGTTCCCTTTACAGGCGCACGCTTGCACACACGTGCACACACGCACCCTGCAGAAGAGACAAGCTGGCTGCGGTCTTGATGGTCCCTTGGTGTCCTGATTCTGTCACTGTGTACTTTCCCCTTTCCTGTCCCTCTGACTGATTTTAGCCAATTAGTGAGCTGCTCCTGAGCCCCGACTGTGTGACCACCCTGAGCTGGGGGAGGGGACTGCAGGCTAGATGAGACTAAAGGCCCCTCTGATGGACACAGGCTGAGGTGTGGGCGGAGCCTCCCAACCAGGAGACAAAGGGGAGCAGACAGACTCAGCTGCCCTGGGGCCCTTCTTGGCCTAAATGAGCAGGAAGCAAGGTGGGAACTATTGATTCTGACCACCTCCTATGTGCCAGGCATTGTGCTTTGCACTTTGTCTACCATGTCTCATGGACACCCTACCCTGCAAACAGCTGTTACTATGCCATTTGACAGATTAAAGAAACTGAAGTCTTCTGAGGCCAATCCCTTGCCCGACGTCGGGCAGCTGGTAAATAAAGGTTCTGGGTATCAAACCAAGCCCAGGATCCTCTCTGGGACTGTGGAGCCAGACTGCCTGGGCTTGAATCCTAGCAATCTACCCCGTTTCTTCAGTTTTCTGCAGCAAAACCAGGATAATGACAGCACCTATCTTTCGGGGCTGTTGTGAAGACTGAGTTAACACAGATGTCCTGGCCCCGTCTTTCTGCCCCACCACCTCCGCTGAGTCAGACGGCAGACCCAGGATGGCATTCTCTCTGCCTGTCTCACAGATTCCGTTCCAGAAAGAAATTAGAGCCAATGAGAAGTCCGGCGGGGGCAAGTTCAACTTAAACAACATGAAAAATACAATCCAGAGAGCATTGCCCACCCTCTGCAGGTCTTCCTCTCCTGGTGGGATGTTGGGGGTGGCACATGGGGACCTGTGGCTGCAGGGTTGCCTTGAGGCCAGCCTAGAGGGGACGAGGAGTCCAACTCAGGAAAGATCTGGGAGCTCAGGGAGACGGAGGAGCAGAGCCAGAGGTCCTGCAGCTACTTGGCTCCCAGGAGTCAGGCACCCGCACCCCCCAGCCCTCTGTGCCGACCTCATCCTGGGAGGGACAGCAGGTCTGTGGGAGCGACAGTGAGGTTATGTCGGGAGAAGTTGGTAATAGCCACTCCTTATCAGCCTTGTATAACCCGAGGGCCTTGTTGGGCTATATTTGTTTGAACTCACCCTCTCTGTTGTTTGGAGTAACCACACGTTTCTTGGTGCCAGACTGAGATGGGCTTCTGTGGTTTGCGCCAGCCTTTGGCTGAAGGACATGCTTAGCAAAGCAGCTCCTTTTTTGGGTAGGAAAATGCTCTTTGGGGTTGACAGGGGCCACCTTTAATTTCCTGCCCACTCCAGGAGCAGATTGACAGGGGTGTGCAGACTGAGGAGCCCTGTGCTCAGCACCATCCCCAGCTCTGCGCTCATGTCTCCTTCCTGAATCCAAGGATTGCTGAGCACTGAAGGGGTCCCAGAGGCTCTTGACCTTCTGCCAGTCTGTTAATGACCGATCTGATGATAGTCAGTGCTGTCACTTCCATCAGGAATAATAACATTTTTTGAGAACTTATTAAATGCCAGGAACTGATTAGCATTTACACGAATAGACATTTTCTACTCCGCCCTTTTTTTTTTTTAAGGTCACTGCTTTCAGGATCCACCGTGGGTCTGGTTTGGGAACTGGTGCTCTAGAAAGCCGGTACTGGCACCAGGCCCAGTCTGTATGAGGAAGCTGACATTTGGAGTGAAGTGTCTTATCCAGATACATCCAGACACAGGTAGTGGAGTCAGGACTTGATGCCACCTCCCTGCCCAGTCCCTTGACTCCAGTCTTCCAGGGAGAGCCCTACGGTTATCCGCCTTTCACAGATGGGCAAATTGAGGAGAGTGTTGAACGGAGACTTAGCCAGAGCCTTGTGTGTAGTGAAGCCCTACCTTGAAGTCAGAGTTTCCTCTTGGCCTCTGGACACCCAGGTGGGCCAGTTGACTTCTTTGTACAGTGCTGCCCTTGGTTAAGGACCGTTCTGTTCTTTGCAGGATCCTTACACTTTGCCTGAGTATTTCTCCATCCTGTGCCTCAGTTCCTCTGCGGATGAGGCATCCCTGTTTTCCCAGCTTCGCGCCACGCCACCCCCATGCGCCCATCTGGGCCTGGCTCTGGCCTTCTTGCAGCAGCCACGTTTCTAGGCGACAGGCGTCAGCCCTTCCTGCTGTGGCCACGGTGGGGCACTGTTGCTCCACTGTGGGGCTGCTGGAAGGTGGACGCACAAAGCCTGACTCTTCTTTGTCTGTTAAACCTGGTTCTGATTAGGGAGAGATATGACTACACCACTAGAAAGTGCCTTTTTAACCGAATAGACCTCATCGCCGCCCATCCCAACACTGCTGCTCTCCTATTTTGGGGATTTTTGTGTATCCCTGTCCTGGTCCAATCCCCATAACTGCAGACAGAGTGCACACGTCTTTTTTTCACTCTGCTTTTTCACTTAATGTCCTCATGATCACTTTCCCTGTGGAACATAGTTTTCATATTTAACTTTTCTATTTTAGAGACTTCACAGTTCTGAGAAAGACAAAGTTCTCCCATAATAGTTCTGCCTTCTTCTGGGAAATACTCTGCTGGAAGCATTTTTAATTGTAATGCAAATAATTTACAATTAATAATAGAAAAATTGAAACCACAGTTGAAAGTCCTTTCGTTGTGAAGGCATCCTCTTTGTATATTCCTGATATATTACTAAAATGGAATCATGTTATGCACGCCATTCCTTAAGTTGCTTTTTTTTCTAGCTTACATACTGAGTCTTTCCAGATCAATAAATAGACTTCTGTCTTCTTCTGCTAGTCCGTCAGACTGATGCGCTGTAAATGGTACTGCCAGGCCCCTGCTTGGGGACACTGTGGTGTCTTCCATTGGTTTTTGCTATTCCAGGCAATGAAGAACTTGCTCATGTGTGGAGTGTTTATTCTATTGGGCTTCTCCCCAGATGCCTACCCCAGAGCAAGGTCCCCAGAGCTCCTGCTGGGGTCTTAGTTGTGCCACTCCAGTGAAGGGGTCTTTTGGGACTTTATTGCCCTATGTTGGTAAGTTTTTTTCTTTTCCAACACTACCCACCCACACGGCCTACTGCCGCACCCACCTCTTGCCCCAGTTCCCAGGGAGCCCCCTCTCGGCCTCAGTTCCCTGAGGACCCTCAGCTTCCCGAGGGACAGGATTGGCCCTGTTGGGACAGGAGTGGGGACTGGATCTCTGCCCCCTCGGCCTCAGCCCACCTCTCAGGTGGCCTTGGGCTCCTTTGCAGAGGGTCAGGGATCCTGAGTGTGGTTTAAAGCTGCTGAGAAAGCTAGGATGTGTGGTCACCCCAGAGCAGGGTTAGAGACAGAACCTTTCCAGGTTCAAATCCCAACTCTGCCACTTAGCAACTGGGTTATGGAACTTATCAGAGCCTCAGTTTTCCTCTTTGTAATTTAAAGTCCAAGCCTAGTGGTTGTAAGTATAAAATGAGGTGAAGTACAGGAAATTTCTTTTGTGTGATGTTATTACTCTTTCAGATTTACTTTGCTGTAAAGAAGCCCTGGGGTATTTAAATAGTTGAAATGGCAAGGTGGCTTTTCCATTCCCTATTGTTGTTATGCAAATATCAGCATAACAGGCCACCTATACATCTGTCAAGCTTGCAGCAAGCCAGCTCTCTCCCAAGGTGGGAGGGTTGCCTCCTGCAGTCTGTGTCACTGGAGGACAAGGCTTGCTTGGCTGTCTTTGATGGGATTAAATGGTAACTTGACTCCTTGGGGGATCGAGTCTTAGGAGGTCATACCTGCCATTCCCCTGTCTCAGGCTGCCCGGGAGCCTTGTGGCAGCGCCCAAGTCAGTGCATTCTTGGAATGACAGAGCCTTTAAACTGTAAGCAACTAGAGGTCAAATCCAGTGTCTTTATGGCTACAGTTGAGGAACCTTCCCAAGATCACACAGTAGGGCACCATCCAGCAGGATTCCTTACTCCCGTTGAGCAGATAAGGAAACACTCCAAGAGTGAAACGACTGGCCCGGGGTCATACACAGGTTCTTCCGCATCCCCCTACAGTGCTCCTCCCTCGGGAGCAGTCAGAACCTCCCCTGGCCCTTCAGGATATGGTCCTGACTTCCCCTCAGACCCTCCTCCTCTAGCCATGCCTGCTGGTCCAGCTGTTGGACACCTGAATATGCTGAGCTCCTCCCATCTCAGAGTTTTTGAAGGGCTATTCTCTGCCTGAAGCACAGCTTTCCCGACCCTGCTCATCCTTCTATCCAGTGCTTCCCTGAATCCCCTGTCCTGGCAAGGCAGGCCCAGGCCCATGGGATGAATGCCTCTCCTCCGTGATTTTGCTTGACTCTTGTAATCGGGTCACTGTAGAAGTCCGTTGCCTGGTACTGTTGCTGCAAATAACATTGTCCTGGAATGAACTTCACAAGTTCGTTTATTGGCACTCAGAATTTTCCCTAATTGAGAAAACAAACAAACAAACTGAAATTAAGGTTTGAAAAATGAAAAGTCCTTTATTTTAAAGCAGGAAAGTTGTATGCTTGGAAAGGAGGTTGATTTCTGTATTTGGTTTAGCATCACCCTGGCTTTGAAGGTAACAGTCGTGTTGTCTGTGAGTCTTGGCATTGAGAGGATCCACCGTTTTCTGTTTAGTCTAGGAGATGCCTCTGCAGCTCAAGTGCGCTTGGGTCCAGGGCTGTGGGGGGCAGGTATATATGGGAGCATTGACACAAGCCCCCTGGGTGGCCGCAGGGGAGGATGCTCTTGTGTTAATCACTGTCACTGAGCCCCGTGGAGCAGGGCCGCTTCTTGGCCTGTCAGAGCTGTCAGCTGTGGCATCTGCTGCCTCTCACCCAAATGCGCTCCACGCCTGCCTGCAGAATGTGGCCTGGTCTGGACAGCTGCCTCCTGTCAGGCACACACAGCAGGAGAGCTGATGTGTGTCTAGGCACATACGTGTGTAGCGCAGGAGCACGCTTCCACAGGCCTGCACCCATCCAGGGAGCCCCTACCCACTTCACGCCACCTGTGCTGTGTGGGGATCTACACAAGGTCAGGAGCTGCAGCTTCGTCCATCCTAGACCTCTCTGTCTGATGCTCAGTTGCCCCATCCCTGGTGGCAGGAGTCTAACTGTACCAGCCTTCCCTTGGTAAAGGGAGAGGTGAGGCATTCTCTATAGCTTCGGTGCAGAGGGTGGGCTGGCAGGTGAGGACAGCACAGCTGGGTAGTGTGTCCTCAGGCAGGCACAGCAGAGATGGGTGGGGTGTCCTGCAGACGGGTGGGTGGACACGGGTGGAGAGGAGCTGAGAGGGGGATGGAGGGGCACCAGGGCCGTAGCCCCTGGGTCAGCCTGAGTCCCTGCTCACATGACCAGTGAGCAAGGGGAAGGAATGGGGCTCGGAGTCCATATCTCATCGCACATGTGAAGTGCCTATCCTGTCCTGAGTCGGAGCCTGGCACCATTCGAAACATGTCCCTTCTGCCCCTGAGTCACTTCAGTAGTCCACATTTGTCAGCACTTTGCCAGTTCTCCCAGTCTCCCCCAGTCCAGGCCCTGATCATTTCTCTGTGGACCAGGAGCAAACCTTCCACGGGGGACCAGGGACCAGGTTCCTGGTCGTGCCCGAGTCACGCCTCCCACATCCCCGCAGAGACTGAGGGTCTCTGCCCAAGTCAGTCTCCCGTTCTTGCACCCCTCCTGCCCCATGTCACTGTTTACCTCTATGTCACCTTCTCTAGGAAGCCGTCAGGCTGGGTTGGCTCCTTCCTCTGGGCTCCAGCTGTCATGTAATTACTGCCCTGTGTGGTAGTTACCAGTCTGTGTCTGGGACTCTGCTCGGCTGTGAGCTTCTGGAGATGGTGCCAGGTCTTCCTCATCTCTGCGCCCTCCTCACTCGCACAGGTTCTTGCCCAGGAGATGTGCTCACTGAGCGCCGAGTCAGACAAAGTGCTCAGGGTGAGAGGATGGGCTCCTTACAGGAGAGCCGAGGGGCTAGTGGAGGGATCTTTGGAGGAGGAGCGATGGAGTGGAGGGTCTCTGAGACGATGCTGGGAGCCCCCCTCTCTTCACCCCCTTTCCCCGCTCCCTGGGGAAGGAGGTAGAAATAAGTCTGGATTAGAGATATACTGTCACCCTGTCTGTCCGTCTGTTCGTTCATCTGTCTGTGCATCCCTCTGCCACCCCTCCATCCATCCGTCCTTTCATCTAATATTTATTGAGCATCTGCTCGGGACCAGGCACACCACTGAGCCCCCAGGGACTGAATTTGGGGCCAACCAGGACAGGACCCTCGGGCTTTCGGCCGTCAAAGCTCCGTGTTTCTCTTGTTATTGTCCCCCCTGGAGTCGGCTCAGGGGAGTCGGGGAGACTGGACGGCCCGGGGGGAGTGGGGTGGGGTTCAGATGGTGTCTGAGCAGCCCCGTGTGCTGTAGGATTGCTTCATTCCAAGTAAAGACAACAAAAGATTAAAAATGTCTCTGGGGAGAAAAACAAGACCATTCATCCAGTCTGAGGGGAAAACTCACATAGCAGGAAAGTCAGGCCTAATTTGTGCTCTCCGAACCAGAAGTAGGTGCGAGAAGGGGAATCATTGCAGTCTCTGTGTGGCTTCTCCAGAGATAATTAATCACGTCTGTTCATTCACTTCCTTTGTTCTTCGGACCTTCCCTTCTCTCTGTGCATCCTTTGATTTCTGGCCCATGGGAAGCCCCCAGCCCCTGCCCCTGGGGCCCCGTCTGCTGAGGAAGATGTGAATGTCTTTCCCCACCTGGGTTTCAGGCCTGCCAGTTTCCAAGCAGGGTGGACCTGTGGGCGGTGAGGCCCAGCCCTAGCCCCCCCACCAACCCTGGGGGCTACAGCTGGGGGCTCTCTGCCCTTCACTGCTGCAGTGCCTGCCAGACCCAGGAGCAGGGCCAAGCAAAGGGCGGCTGTGATGGGAAATTGAGGGACAGTGGTGGGGCAAAGCCCTCGGGCCCCAGGCTGGGCCAGTGGCCAGGAGAGTCCACAGAGATGCAAACAGCTCCCAGGGCTGCCGTGGAAATCTGGACGCAGCGGGTCCGGACGCAGCGGGTCTCGACCAGGGCCGTCTCCAGCTGGCCTGTCCTGAGGGCCAGGGCCTCTGTGGTACCCACTTCCCAGGGGCTGTTAGGGCTGCCCGGGGTCTGCCTGGTCTGTGAAACAAAAGGAAAACATCCCAGGAGAGCAGGACACCTGACTCCTTAAGGTGCATGAGGAGGCACAGATGTAGTTTCCGGAGGAGCCCAGGCCCCTTTCAGCTCGCCGAGCACCACAGGCAGGGCCTGGAGGTGGCACCGTGACAGAGGCGTGGCCCCGGTAATCTGCGGCTTGAGCCTGTCTGTCTGGCTTGTACCTGGGATGGAGGGAGAGCAGGGACTGGGGTGCTGCCGTCGAGTCTCTGGCCCTGCCTGCTGTGTGGCCTTGAGCAGACACCCAGCTTCTCTGAACCACTGTTTCCTCGGTCTGCCAACAGAGCTCTTTCCCCAGGGGCCTTGGCCCCGAGCATGGAGGTGCGTTGGTCCTGCTGCCTTCCAGCAGGTGCGTCCCCACGTTTCATAGCTTCTCCCCATCTCCTCTGGGAGCCCGAAATTCTACCAGACATCTAAATCCAGACCGTGGAAATGACTGCCTCTGGGCACCCTGCCCTGCAACACCCAGGGCCGCCCTGCAACAGTTTTCACCTGCTGTCAGTCTGTGCCATTTTTACCGCAGTATCAGCACAGTTTAACCACATAGTAATTGCCAGCTTGAGCTCAGACGGTGACCTTAGTCCAGTGGAACGGTCCCCCGGGCAGACAGTTGCTGGGAAATCCCACTTCCAGTTAAAAGCTTGTTTTTGTTGTTTGCAGGAATGTTAAAATGGCTAATTTAGGCATCAACACAGGGATTGGATCACCTTGTTAAAATGAAACCAAGTTAATTTATTTACTGGCAATATAACTTCCAGTGACGTGTCCCTGAAGGTTTACACCATGTAACCCCTACGTGGGTCAGGAAATAAAGCCCCCTCCTGGCGTCCCGCAGCAGCGTCTGGTCCAAAGCAAGACCTCGGCCAGCCAGTAAATGAGATGTAAAGGGACCCGAGGGGTGCAGAGCTGACTGGGACTCTGAGTGGTCAGAGGGGTTCCCTGAAGGAGACGGGGTTTGCTCAGTGGGACTGAAGTGTTTTCTGGAATGATGGAGGTTATTCTGCACAAGGAGAGGGGGATGTGTGGGGAGGGAACAAGGGAATGTTGACCAGGGCTGCCATCTGTTCTGCCCCGGGTCCAGGCCCTGAGCTCTGCAGGCTCACATGCATCCACCCCGTCACTGAGCGGCTGTAGGGTGACTCTCTGAGCCTGGCCCCAGGGAGCACTGAGGTCGGGTGGCCCCCGCTGCCCCGGAAGGAGGGCACGTTCTCTGACCTGCAGCCACACAGGCAGGTCCGAGTCCTGCCGGCCCTTCGGGGCTGGGAACGGTCTGTAGTCGGTTGTGTCATCTAGATGCCTGGCAGCTCTTCCCACACGTCCTAACAGCGCCATTCCCCAGGCTCTCAGGAGCAGTGTCTCACTGCCTCCGTTGTTGAGGCCTTGGAAAGTTCCTCCCTGACACCAGCTCAAGCCTGTCCAATGCCTCTGTGAGTCTGGCCAGGCCACCCAGGCCAGCCGGCAGGGCTCTTGTGCGAAGCCCTAACCTCGGGTTCTGTCTGTGATTCTCCAGCTCCAAGAAACCCAAGAAACGGCCTGAAGTGGCCATGACGCCCAAACCCCCACCCCGGCTCACCATCTTTGATGAGGAGGTGGACCCCGATGAGGGGCTGTTCGGCCCAGTCAGGAAGCCTTGTCCCCAGGGCTCCGCAGAGGACTGTAAGTAGATCCCCAGGGTGTTCCCTTCACTCTCGGGGTCTTGTGGGTGGCCCGACCAACCTCTGTGAGCGGCTTTGGACCCACCACATGCGAGCAGGTTGGAAGTCTTCCCTTCTCTTATTTTGACACGATACAGACTCAGTCAATGGAGATTTTCTGCTGGAGAAATCTAGTCTGGCACCTTGTGTCCCCACAGCCTGGAACATTCCAGGGCTGTATGTTTAATCACTCCTTGGAAGCAGAGGGCGTTTTTTTTTTGTTGCTTTGGAAAGTGTGGGTTGTGACTGATGTAAAAGTACCTTCGTTACACCTGCGGCCAGATGGCCCCAGGTGGAGAGTGGACGCCAGCCTGCCCGCAGCACCCTGGGACTCCGCGTGACTTGGATTCTAATGAGAGGTTGTGTGTCCCTGGCAGAGACCTCACAGGAGGGTTCTGTGCGGAGTTGGAACAGGAAAGCTGAGCAGCCTTGGGACTTCCACACTCGTCCCTGGGTCTGACCTTTCCTCCCTCTCCCAGGTCCCGTCCAGGGGAGGGAACTGATGTCATCCATGAATTTAGCTGGCACTTGGTGAGCACCCACTGAGGGCCAAGCTCTGTGCAGGGCCTGAGAACACATGGCTGGTAAGACACAGTCCCAGCCCCAGGCCTCCCACCAGAGACAGGACATCTCCTGACATTTACAGGGTAGCCTGGGCCTCAGGTCTGAGCAAAACATCAGTGCCTGTGGGGACACAGGGGAGACTTCCCAGGTTAGGGTCAGCTTGAGGAGCTGTGCTTGAGCTGGATCCTGGAAGGTCGTCCGAGTTTGCCAGGCCTACTGAAAAAGCATATTCTGGGTGAAGAGGCTGCAGTCACCTTTCACAAAGGGCAGCGTTGAGCAGTTGAGATGGGGAGAGCGTGGGGAGCAGACTCCGGCTCCTCGAAGGGAGGGGCTGCAGTCCAAGCAGTGTCTGCTCAGCACTGCATCCCAGAGGCGGCAGCCCTGGGCTGGTGGTTGGCACTCAGTGAGCACTTGTTGGAAGACTGGGGTGCAGCCCTGGGGGCCAAGCTAAGAGATTCAGCTGCCTGGGGTCGTGGGGACAGTGAGCTGAAGAGGCTGTTTCTTCCTAAAGGCAGTGGGGAGGCTGCGAGGATCTAAAACCAGAGTGATGCCATCAGCTGTCTCTGGCCCAGCATGGATGGCGGGGGCAGGCAGACAGTGTGCCGGGCCCCAGGGAGCTCTTTCCCATCACCCCCACTCGGCCCCTGTCCTGCGGCTCTCGTGCCCTGCCTTGCGGACAGAAGAGACCAGCTGACTCCCTCTTCCCTGGCTGTGTCAGGAGGTTGGGCCAGACTGTCTCCACCTGCACACCCCAGGCAGCTGAGGACAGGCCAGGACTTCTGACCGCTCTGCTGCTGCCTTCTCCACAGCCCTGAAACTGTTTGACGATCCTGACCTCGGCGGAGCCGTCCCCCTGGGTGACCCCCTACTGCTGCCAGCTGCCCACGAGCGTGGAGGGCCCACGTCCTGCGCAGACCACAGGGAGGCCTCCAAGGACCTGTTTAGGTACTATCTGTCCCCAGCAATGCTTTGCCAGCTCTGAGAGTGGCCTGGCCAGAGCCAGGGACCCATCCTGACGTGGGAGGGTTTCACCATCCTTGGGCTCTGAGGGAGGGAGTCCTGGCCCATCAGAGGCAGGAGCCTGTGGGTGGAAGCCAGTCAGGGGGCAGTGAAGGGGATTTGGTGAAAGGGGGTTGGGGGAGGTGGAAGCAGCTCAGCAGGTTCTAGAAAGAGAGAACTTCATGCATACAAATAGTTTATATAAAGAGTAATTAAATTCTGTAATTGCAAGAGCAAATATAGCTGGCATAAACAGGTTTGGAAACAAGTAAAACTGACTCCTGGTAGCATGCAGTCATCTGCAGAGAGCAAAGCTCAGATGTACCGGCAGTGGTCGGTCACTGGCAGGCTTTACAGAGCAGACAGCCAGGCTTAGCCTGGCACCTGGAGGCTGATCGACAGAACACGTGTAAAGCTGACAACCACAGCGCGCATGCTGCACGTCAAACTGTCTGCTGGTTCTCTACACGTTACCTTACTTAATCCTCACAACAGCCCCCACTCTACTCCCCATGGGTGCTATTATGTCCATTTCATAGAAAATGGAGAGTGAGGGAGGTGACTGGCCCAAGGCCACAGCTCCCAAGTGACAGGATTGGAGCCCAGGTCAGCCTGCCTGTGTCCCGTCCTCCCCACCCTTCCAGGACTCCGAGTGCCTGGAGGAGGAGAGGCTGGCAGATCGCCTTCGCCTCCCACCCCAGGGCTAGCAGGCTCTCCCGAGGCTGCTGCTTGTGCCACTGCCTTCTCAGCACGCGCGGCACTGTGAGTCCCTCCATCACCCCATCCGTGCCCCGGGGATGCAGGCTGTGCTGGGCGATTTACAGGACGCCGAGCTGTCTCTTTACAGGAACAGTTACATGGCGCCAGGCTGTGTGGTCCCAGGAGGCTGTCGTCCGCACCCTCATTAGCAGCCGCGGGCTAGGAGATGGCCCTGTGAGCGCTCACCAAGCCTGAATCACAGCGATGGCTCCTTGTCATTACATCTCCCCACGGCCCCCAGCAGCTGTTCACTCTCATCCTGCGTCCTCACCCCTGACAGCCTGGCAACAATACTCCCTGGGAGAAGCTGGGGCTGTTGTCATGGGTTTAGAAGTGACACGGAGGCACAGGGAGGCAGAGTAGTAGGGTCATCCCTGGAGAGCTGCCCAGGGGGCCTCTGTGTCCCCAGGACTCAGTGTGTCCTCGCTGAGGAGCTCCAGGGGGACCTTCCTGGCATCATTTGTTCTAAATCTGTTATGCTGACCCTTTCCAACCCATGTTCTGTCAATTCGGGGTGGATGTTCAAAAGTGTTACGTTCAAAGGTTTTCTGTGGCCAGATGGCTAGGGCAATACCAGTGCTTTCCAAGCCTTCAGTGTGTGGGCACGTGTGGCTCGAGGGGGACACCACACAGCATTTCATGTTCCAGTTGGTCTCTGGGACCCTCTCCTTTGTAAAGCCCCCTACATCCCACAGAATACTCTGGGAGTCTTGTGGCCCTGCGTTCGCTCTACCAGACATCTGGTGAAGAGCAAATTTGCTTCTTGAGAGCAGGAACCGTATTTTATTTCCCTTTGTGTGTGTCCTGTGACTATCCAGGCAGGAATCAGGCTTCCTTATAACAAACTTTCTAATATTCATTCATCCACTGATGCTTTCATCGCCCATTCGTTCCATCACTGGCATCAGCCATCCCGAGGCAGCGTGGAGCGGCGTTTGAGCAGGGTTTGGAGTCTGAGAAGCCCCCATTCCTTCTTGCTCTGGGACCCCAGTTTTGGTCTTTAGCCAAGTCCTGTCCTCTGCAGGGACCTGGGGAGGAGGAGTAGGAATGGGGTCTTCAGACCTCCATCCAGCCCCTTGGTGGCTGATCTCACACCGCAGGTCTTGAAAGAGAGGGGAACTGGATCTTGCATCAGTGGAACCTGTTTTTAGCCATGACCTCAGGGAACCCTGATGGAAATAGGATGTTTGGAAAGGGATGCTGTGTGGCCAGCTGCATCCTGAGAGGGACTGCCCCACCTCCCACCTCAGAGCAAATCCAGTTTCTGGTTAGTTCCAAAGAGTCACTGCTTTGCCAAGCAGTATAAATCCTGAACTCTGACACAAGCTTTTAGCTGCTACTTTATTTCCCTGAGGGTCCCTGTTTGAGGATTATTCAGTCCTTCTGAGCTTTTCCTGGGCATCCAGCCTCCAGTGGAGGATGCAGGATGAGCCAGCACCTGCCCCAGGGGAGCCTGAGGAAGGGCAGCTGCTTGAAGAGAGCTGGGACCCATCTGAACTGAGCTGCCAAGGGCAGCCCATCCCAGGGTGATGCCTCTTGGGACTGCCTGGAACTTACTCTGTGAAGGCCTGGCTGGGCCGATCCCTCCGGGTCTAGACTGGAGAAACACCTTTTGCTCACTTCTCTGCCATCCATGGAGGCTCTGAATTCTTCCCTTGGGGTCAGAAAGGGTGGTATGGGGCACCTCCATCTTCATGCAGGCCTCTGCCAGGCCCTGTAGGGCCGGGAGTTGTTCTGACTGAAGGTTCCTCCCCTCTCCTCCTGCCTCTACCCAGCCCTGCCAGTGTCTGTGCTGGATCCCATTCACAGATGGGGAGGTGAGGACAGGGAGGTGGGGTGGCCTGAGGAGCAGGATGAGGAACGGAACTGCGTTCTGCCTGCTGTGCTGTGCTTCTAAGTGCACGGTGTTGCACCTCTGCAGGGTGATGCTGTAGCCAGTTGGCAGATGAGGAAACCGAAGCTTGGAGAGGCCAAGTGAGGCCCCCTGGGTCTTCTGCCTCCAGGGCCTGTGCCCTCCCTCCCTCGTCCCCAGCGTGGCTGAATGAAGCATGTCAACATTCCCTTAGACACATGGGGCCTCCTGGCCCAGCAGCCTGCCTGGATCTCTGCTGGTCATGGGTTTAGGGAAAAAGGCCCAGGACCCCACTTTAGGAGTTCTAAAATTGGCCCTTGGATTTCAGTGGGAACTTTCCATGTGACTCTACCAAAGCCCCCGGGATACAGTTATCAGATCTTCCCTCCAGTCCTGGGTCTCCTGCAGACCAGCCTGGCCAGTGCAGTTTCTGCAGGGGCACAGGGAAGAGGCTGCTGTGTCCCCGGGAACATGGTCTGGGGTGTCGTTCCCGACCCCCACTTAGGCCAGGAAAGCACGCCGCTCAGCTTGGGAAAGGGGTGAAAGCACTGATAGGTCATTCTTTCTCAGCATCTTCTGGAGGCTGCAGCATTCCTGAAATGACCTCATTGGGCCCTTCACAGATGGGGACACCAACACCCAGGAAGGGGAAAGGCCCTGCCCACATATTCTGCAGCCCTCCTTGCTTTGGGTCTTCTCTGAGTGACTGTCCTCTGCTAATGGAGAGGAAGAAAGAGCAGCAGGTGTCCTGAGGCCTGGCCCAGCGAGAATTCCCTGAGGACGCAGGTGTTTGAGAGGCTCCAAGAGAGGCTCCTTTGCCAGAGGCAGCAGACCCAGGAGAGTCACCTGCCAGGTGTGATTGGAGGGCCTGTGGCCTCTGATTAGAAAGAGGGACCCTGGACCCTGGAGAAACCCTGACCTGAAGCTGGAAAAGGGGCTTCAGAGCATTGGTGCCCCAGGAAGGCAAACACACCTGGTGACCCAGCCACACTCGGAGCCTTGCTCCTCCACCTGCTGGCTGTGGGCCCCGGGCCAGGCCCTTCATCTTTCTGTGCCCCAGTTTTCATATCTGTAAATGTGACTAATATCTACTACCAAACAGTGTTTTATGATTATTAAATGAGCTAATGAATGTGGAAATGCCTGGCCATGGTAGGTACTCAGCACAACGTTGATTGGATGGGCAGGTGGTGGGATGGGTTGAATGGATCTTCTGTTGTGCATCTGGTCTCCAGGAACTGAGTCCCTGCTGCAGGAGGTCCCTCAGGCAGAGGGCAGAGCAGGGCTGTGGCCTGCCTTTCTTTCCTGCTATTCAGTACCTGGGGCTGGTTCTGTGTGACCATCACCCTGCTGCAGCCCTCAGTCCCACCTGCTGAAGGAACATTAGGTCCAGGGTGTGGTGCAGTCCTGATGGGCGCTGGCTGGGGCTCAGTGCAGCCCCCGGTGTGCTCTGTCTAGCGCCCATGTGGCCCACCAGGGGACACTGGGGGCAGGCAGACCCCACCCCACAACAGCTCGGAGCCCCTCGTTTATTCTTTCTCTGGCTGAATATGGTCTGGATGAGAGCTTAGCTTCTGAAGTCAGACATCCTGTCATCCTGGTGACATGCTGTCACTTCAGGCAGGTGGCTTGGCCTCTTAGGACTTGAATGTGTATGTCTGTGGGGTAGAGATTGGGCTGTACCCCACCAAGGGTTGTTGGTGGATAAAACAAGATAATGGGTCTAAAGTGCTTGGCATGGAGCAGGTGCTCTGTATGTGGCGGCTGTTACTGTTATTTCTCGAGGGGTTAAAAGAAAAGTCACCTGAAGAAGACAGCTTGTCTAGGAGTGCAGAGGCTCCTGAGGGGCCGGCTCTGCTCGTGCTGGGCCCTGGGGCTGCAGGGAAGGAGAGGCTTACCCTTCAGTTCCTCCCCGGGGATGAGATGGGAAGCTGGGCCCAGTGCCCTGTTGTGGGGGGGTGCCTTTCATGGCCGGGGACCCTTGTTCCTTTTGCAGGAGGTTGTGCTCAGAGCTTCTCTCTCTGGTTCTCTAGAGTCGAAGAGGACTTGGACCAGATTCTCAACCTGGGAGCTGAGCCCAGACTCCAGCCTCAGCCCAGGCCCAGGCCCAAGCCCAAGCCTCCAGTGGCAGCTAAGCCAGTGCTGCTCAGAAAGCCAGCTGTTCCCCCCACAGCAAGCCCATCTGAGGCTGTGGCCGGGCAGCGGAAGCAGCAGCAGCAGATCCAAGCCATGGACGAGATGGACATCTTACAGTACATCCGGGACCACGACGCGCCTGGCCAAGCCACCCCCAGCCTCTTCTGACTGCCCCCCCACCCCCATGCTGTTCCTGAGCCAGCAGGCCCTCTCCCGTGGAGGGGCTTGGGGTGAGGTGCAGGCTTTACCCTGTAAGGGCTGGAACCTGTATTCCCAAGGGAGAGAGAGTGGAAGCCAGGGTCTTAGGTCCCCTGTACTGCCTTTTCCCTTTTTCTCAGGCCTGTGGGGTCATGGAACCCTGCAAGATGCAGAGAACAAGGTCACCATAGGAATCAGAGCCTAAACTGTCTCAGCCACGTGGATGTGGAGGGGAGAGCATGTGGGGATGCCTTGCTAACCAGGAGCTTGCCCCCAGGATGTTGAGAGCCGGGGAGAGGGGGAGCCCAGGGAGGCTCCACTCGGGGCAGGGAAACTTTGTGCCCACTGGTGCCCACCAGCTCTGCCAGCCCCAACATAGGAGGGAGGGCCTGGCCAACTTGTGGGGGGTTGGGGGGTCCCTATACCAAGCCACTCTGGAATCTTTGGTCAGCATGGCTTCTGGGGTCCGTAGGCCCTGGGAGGGTCCCGAGGGTGCCTAGAAGAGCCTGGCTGGGTAAGGTGACCCTAAGCTATCTCTGGTTACCAGGCGCTAAGCAGGGTGCCTTCCCATGTGTCCAAGCTCGAGGAAATCAGGCCCAGCCTGCTCTCTGGGGTGTGAATGGCCTGACAGGCCCCAGGTCTTCCTCCCTCCTCTTTTCCCAGGAAAGGCCTGGCCACACTGTGGCCTCCTTAGGCCTCTGACCATAGGGCCAGCGTCCCCACTGCAGCTCTGAGCAGAGTGGTCCCAGCATCCTCCAGGGACACCTGCAGCTGGGGTGTGCCTCCTCCTCATGGCAGGCCTAGGCTGGATGCTGTCCGGCTGCTGCTTCAAGGGCCCCGTCTGTCCATTGGCGGTTGCTGCCAGACCTTGTCTGTCCTCTGGACTTTCTCGCTGGCCTTCCACGAGTGGGAGCCAGTGGGAGCTTTTTTCCAGGGAGAAGGAGCCCTGTGCTGGGCAGGGCCAGTGCCTTAGACTTCTCCTGGGCCCCCAGCGCCCCAGCATATGGGTCTGGGCACGGTGCAGCACTCAGGAAATTCTCAGTCAATGAATGATGTTTAATGGAGCAAAGAATGCCTTTATATATATACACACACACACGTATATTCTTCATGTTCAGAACTAGTTTTTAATGAAATGCAACCCCTGTTGTCCCTTGGGTTGTGCTGCTTGACAGAGGATTGGAAGGGGGGCTTGGGACTAGGATCCCAGGCCCTTCCTCATCAGGGTCAGCAGCCAACCCCGAAAGAGTGCCCTGCCCGGGGCCGGGTGTTTGCTGTCATCAGGCTCTGGCACCCTGCTGCCCTATGCCAGGACCTGCAGGGCAGGTGGGAGCACTCGGTCTGATCTGTCCTGCGTCTCATGCACCCTTGTCAGCTGTCCAGTCCCAAAAGGCCATCCCCCTCCCCTCCACCTGGGCCAGTGTGGGAGAAGATAGGCGGCACTGGGGGCTAAGAGCCCGATTCGTGCTCCAGCTCTGCCTTACCTGGGCTCCGAGGGCCCCCTCCCCAGGGCCCTGCACTGGCTCTGGGATAGTCTCGGCCCATCTTCTCTTTCACTGCCAGGCCTTCACACACACGCCCCCCACCCCCAGCACAGGTAGACTCCCCCACCTGGCCCTGGGTTCCCTACCTTGCTGACTGCGGGAAGGCCTCCAAAGAAAGGAGCCAGTGGTGAGGTGATGTGCTGCCTCCCTGTTCTCTCCTCTGGGCTCCTGCCTCCCTGGCTCCCACCCCGCACCTCCTCCCACCAACGTGTGGCACAGGAGCAGAGGGCACAGCCGGCTGGTGCCTGTGGGGAACCAGTCCTCTCGCGGGGGTCACTGATGGAACCCACCACTCTGGTGTGGATTCATCCTCCTCCCTGGTGGCCTGGCACTCAGACACCTCAGCAGAGATATGAGCTTCTCAAGATGGTGATGCTCTTTGGCTCACCTTCCACCACAGGTCTGTGTCCTACCAGCCAATGCATGGCGCCCAGTCATCCAATAAAGTCCGTGTCAGTGAGTCGTTCCAGTATTTGTTAGTGGCCATCTTTTCTGTGCCTGGGCTGAAGGGCCAGTGCAGGGGACTGGCTTTATAATAGTGGACTCAGTAGGGAAGAGCTGCCCTTGAAGGACCCGGGATCTGCCAAGACATCCCAGGCTGCTGCTGGATAGGGTGGGGCGAGGGCAGAGGGAGAATTCTGCCATGTGAGCCGAGGCAGAGGGACCAGAGGCCCAGGGCTGATGGGGTCATTGAGCAGTCAGTAACTGCTCAGCCAGGACTTGCTTGGAAAGAGGAACTTTCCCTTCTCCAGACCTCACTTCCATCTTCTCAGGGTGGGGACTGGTCTCGGCCTGGGCTGGCCCTGAAGTCCTTTCCGCTGCGATGTCAGACAGCCCTGCCTAATAAGCCTTCTCATCCAGATACGAACCTGTCCTGGCCTCCATTCCCCAGCCAGAGTCAGGTTCTGAGATGCTGCTTCCTGCCTGGAACCAGAAGCTCCGAGTAGACAGTTTTGCAGGCCGACACCCCCTGGAGACCCAGAAACAGGTCCTAGGGAGCCCTGTGCAGGACCGTCTGTGAGCCAACCCTGGCCTCCCCTGCCACTTGGCTTTGGATCTTGCAGCTAAGCTCAGATGGGGGTCTTGGCTCCTGAGGACAAGCGGTTGGGCCATTCTGAGAAGGATCATGCAGCCCACAATCCTGCAGCAGAGTACACCAGGGAAGGGAAGTGAGGTTTCACCGGGGGCAGCGTTTGTTTTGAAGCTGTGTGAACCCTGTGGATAGGATGTGCTGGCTGCCGTGGGGGCCCTGCTCCTGTCTCCCATTGTTCCTCTCAGGAAGCAGGGAACTCTGGCGAGTCCTGGAAAGTCCCCATTTTAGTGCCTGTCCCGGCCGGGCCAGGAGGTGAGCTCAGCTTAGGGCACCCACCCTTCCACGCTCTGGTGTCCAGTAACCACGTCGTTACCAGGAGTCTGGAACTCGGCTCCCTCTGTGTGCTCTGTGGGCTGCCCTGAGGCTCGAGCC
Source organism: Vicugna pacos (assembly GCF_048564905.1). NCBI lineage: Eukaryota > Metazoa > Chordata > Mammalia > Artiodactyla > Camelidae > Vicugna > Vicugna pacos. Next base: position 47,704,772 of record NC_133001.1, read on the forward strand.
CTCACCCCAAACGCAGGTGAGACAGCAGAAGTCCAGGTGCTTTACAGGGCCCTGTGGCTTGCTGTGGTTGATACACTTCAGGCGGTGATTGAACGCCTGGTGTTAGACTTTGTTTTGTCTCCAGGGGAGACCTGATGCGGAAAGCCACACTCAGCTCTCCAGCTCGCCAAGTGTCCAGCTGAACACACCCTGCGGACAAGAGAAGGGCAGCAGAGCTACCGACACGTCCCCTGGGTGGTGGCCCTGGCTGGACAGCAGGCACCTCCCAGTGCTGCTGGGTCTTCGTGTGGGTGGATGGCCACCCAGAACAGGTGTGGTCAACACTCGGAGCCCCTTTGATTGGCTGACCTTTCAGTGTCAAGTTTTGAATGGTGCCATTCAGTGCAAATTCTAATCACTCGAAACCGTTCCCTGAGGCCTCACGGTTGAGGGTAGGTGACCAAAGGGTCAGGCTCCATGGTCCTGGAAGGATCTAGATTCCAGTCCAGCTCTGCTGTGTGACGTTCCCTTACCCTGCAGTGCCAAGTGAAGAGACTTCCCTGGGCTCATTTGCAGCTGCCACCAGAAATGTCGAAAGCTCTTCACTTCCGATCTTTAGACTCTTTAGAGCAATATGTACCCCTAAATGCAGATTCAGCAGAACTCAGAGCTGGCCTGGCTGGCAGTAGGCTGTCACTGCCTTTCTAGAGGTTTGCACCACTCTTGAGAAGGCCTTCCCCCTTTCCCAGGGACCCGCAGCGCCTCCTGCTCAGAGCCCTGGCTCAGAAACAGCCTGATGGCTTTCCCAGGCATCTGCCCTCCCCCGGCACCCCATCACCCTCTCTCTGGGCCTCTGAGGAAGTTGGAAAAGGCTTGACAAAGCTGGGAGTGGGAACGGCTTCCAAAGTGTGTGAGCTGCCGGCCAACTCCGGGGCGCCTGAGGGGGTATCCCTTTGCCTCTGCTTTCTCAAGTTGGTTCCTTTGGCGAGAGTGCTCTTGGCTTCTCAACATATGTGTTTCTGTTTTTCCTTTTGGTTTAATAGCCACTTTACTCATTTCTCCCTAAGAAGTGATCTTGGTCCCTGAGGGCAATTTTTTTAAGATTAGAAAGTAGGACAGCTGAATTCTCATCCACCTGCTTCTTGAACCATCAGGAGCAGTGGAGAGGCTCAGCTTGACCCAATGCTGATCTGAGGGCCTCCTTGTACTGCCCAGACAGTCTAGGGCTCTAATTAGGCTCAGTCTGGTTACATGGGTGGCCCTGGGTTTGGAGCCCTGGCCTTGCAGACTACAGAATCCATGGGCACGGAAATGGAGAATGCTGTGGTGCTTTGGGGGAAAAGTGGTGGCAGTTTTTTAAAAAGTTGAACATCAGTTTACAATACAACTAACATTTCCACTCCTAAGATATACCCAAAGAGAAAGGGAAATGTGTGCACACAAAGACTTATACACGAATGCTCACAGCAGTTGAGTTGCCATGGCCAGCAAAGTGGAAGTAGCCACAAAGTCCACCAGCTAGTGAACAGATAAAGTGTGGGATAACCACACAATGGAATATTATTCAGCAATAAAAAGGAATAAAGTGCTGACTCATGCTACAGCATGGATCAACCTCAAAAAAACTGTTCATTCTTACACCAAGTAAAATAAGCCAGATTCAAAAGACCACAGATTGTATGATTCTATTTATACGAAATTTCCAGAAGGCAAATCTGCAGAGACAGAAAGTAGATTAGTAATTGCCTCGGATTGGGGGTTGAAACCATGGCAAATGGACACAAAGCATCTTTCAGGGAGTGGGGAGAGGATGGGGAAATTTTCAAAATGGGTTTGTTGCAATGGTTGCACAATTCTGTAAATTTACTGAAATCATTTAATTGTATACTTTAAGTGGGTCTATTTTAAATTATACCATTAAATTCTACCTCAGTAAAACTGTTAAGAAAATTTATGACAGAAAATGAAACAAATAAAGTCCCTGGGTGGCAGAGTGCAGTGGCTGGAAGTGTGGGCCAACCCCTGGCTCTCCAGCCTCCTAGCTGTGTGGCCCTGGGTCACTTACTCTCTCTGTGCCTCAGTTTCCTCATCTAGAAAATGGGGATAATCATTTTACCTGCCTCATTAAGATAGTTATAGAGAGAAAATTAGTATTTGTCAAGTTCTTTGATCAGTATCTAGCACACAGTATACAGTATATGTGAATAATCAGAATTCTGTTGAATTGTTGGTTGTTTATTGTGCAACAAGGAATTCTAGAATTTGAGTGCTCCCTCGCTTCAGACAGAAAGGGACGCCCACGGGGCTTGTATATGAGGGTAGGTGTAAGAGAGAGGAGAAGCCGTGTTATTCTACACTAGCCACTTGGCTTCTCTGAGCCTCAGTGTACCCGTCTGCTGGGAGGCGGACACAGCCTGCTTCTGCTGCCTCATGGGGTGGGGATGCGAGCAGCACAAGTGAAACACCTGAGACCCCCAGAGGGGCCCTGGCAGTAGGGGGCCTGGTGTCCGAGAGCTCTGGGATGGGGCTAGGTTCTAGATCTGGATGAGCAGTGGAGGCTATAGGAGGGAGGGTCCATGGAACGTGCAGGAAACGAGCTGCGGAAAAAGACGCCCTTCTGATGAAGATTCTGAATAACAATAGCGGGGCTGTGGCCCCAGGGAGCCCATCCCAGCACCCCCTCCCTCCAGCCCTAGTGCAGGTCTCCCAGCACCATGCAGACAAGGAATAAGCACCACACTTCCCTGTCCAGGCCCCTGACCTTCTGTGCAGAGCAAGTAGCTGGACAGGGCTGGGAAGAGAAGGTCCAGGAGAGTTTTCTGGCAGCCCTGTGCCCTGACTGGACCATGATGAGGGTGTGAGGTGCCTCAGCTCCGATGCCACTTCCTCTTTTCGCCTTGGGCCTCCTCCAACTTCCCTGTGGTCTCCTGTTCCCTCTGGGCTGGAGTGCGGCAGGGTGGGGTGGGGTACTCCCAGCATTGCCCTTTGAAAAGAAGCCACGCCCACAAAGACTCATACACAAATGTTCATAGCAGGGCCATTCATAACAGTCCCCACCCCAAACCAAAGGAAACTACCCAAATATCCATCAACTAGTCAACAGATAGACCAGCAGGTACGTCCATGCCGTGCAGGACTCCTCAGCAGCAGAGAGGGGACTGCTCGTGTAGACAGTAACACAGATGGAGCTCAAAACGTGGCAGCTACACACTGTATGATTCCATTCACATGAAATTCTAGAAGAGGCAAAACTGTAGCAGATCCGCAGTTGCCAGGGGCCAGGGTAGGGTGGGGGGACGGGAAGACTGGCTCTAAGGCGACATGAGGAAACTTTCTGAAGTGACAGAAATATTCTAAAATTGGAGCACTGCTATAAACAAAGCTCATTGACTGTATGCTTAAAATGGGGAAATTTTAATCCTATGTAAATTATGCCTAAATAAAGCTGTTTAAAAAAAAGGAACCACAGAACAAAAGTAAATATACTCTTTACCATTTGATTCAGCAGTCGTGCCCCTTACTATTTACCCAAATGAGCTGAAAAGTTATGTCCACACACAAGCCTGCACACAGGTGTTTATAGCAGTTTTATTCATAATTTCCAAAACTTGGAAGCAACCAAGATGTCCTTCAGTGTGTGAAAGGATAAATAAATCGTGGTACATCCAGACAATAGAATATTATTCAGCACTAAAAGAAATGAGCTATTAAGCCACAAAAAAACATAATATGCATGTAAATGCATAGCACTAAATGAAGGAAGCCAGCCTGAAAAGGCTGCATACTCTATGATTCCAAATTTATGATGTTCTAGAAAAGGCAACACTATAGAGATGGTGGAAGGATCAGTGGTTGCTGGAGGTTAGGAGGAAGGGGAGATGAGTAAGTAGAGCAGAGAGGATGTTTAGGACAGTAAAAATACTGTGGGTGATACTGTAGTGGTGGATACATGTCATTATGCATTTATCCAAACCCGTAGAATGGACAACATCAAGAGTGAACCCTAATGTAAACCATAGACTTTGGATAATAATGATACCTAAATGTAGGCTCATCAGTTATAACAAATGTAGCTTCTGGTGGGGGATGTTGACCATGGGGGAGGCTGGGAGTGAGGACAGCAGGTAAACGGGGCTTGGCATTTTCTGTTCAATTTTACTGTGAACTCAAAACTGCTGTTTGTGTAACATATAAATACAAATAAGAAAACTGCTGGTTTTATAGCACATAAATGTATCTATTTTTAAAAAAAGGAACCACAGGGAGAAGGTGCCTTAGCCCAGAAGATACTTGCCACTCCAGGAGGTCAGCCCCGCCTCCCTGACCATGCCCCACCTTTAGCGAGCACCCTGCCTCTCCTCCAGGTGCACTGGGCTCCAGTTAAAGCTCAGCAAACATTTGGCTGATTGTGTTAGGGGTTTCTGGTCCAGCAAGTGAGCAGAAGAGAGGAAAGGCTGGAAGCACTTGATGAAGAGGAAGACCTTGGGTCAAAATCCCCTGTCGGCCTGGAAGCCTTGGACACTGACTGGCCTTGGTTCATTGAGAGCTTCTCTCTCCTCCTCTGTGTGATTTCCATCTTCCCTTTTTCTTTCCTGTAGTTACCCTGTGTTGTCCTGGGCAGGCAGATGGAGAGGACTTTTTGCAGGAGGCTCAGTGCCTTTCAGAGGTAGGTGAGATGGGCTGAGCAAATCCATGAATTCCCTCTTCCCTTCCCTAGTGGAATGAGCCTGAGAGGCCTCAGAATCAGGAAAACATGCCTAGGGTGCTTCCAAAGGCCTCATCAAGCTCCAGGAGCCTTGGCTACAAGGGCCCTGAAGAGAATGCCCCTTCCCAGGAGGAGACCTAGTGGTCTACCTGGACCCCTGGAGCAGATTTGAAGTCTCAGTGCTGCCAAAGGTGTCTATCAGCTTTCCAAAGTACACAGAACCTTGCTTGCTGGGATTGAGGAAGAGCTGTTGCCTGGTGCTTGAGGACCAGAGGGCAGAAGGCTGCTCACAAGGCCCTGTTAGAGTGGCAAGTTGGGGTCCTGGTGTGGGCAGGGGTTCATTCTGCTGCAGGCTTTGAACAGACAGGGAGGAGGTGTTTTGTGTTGTCCCCTGGCCATGTGATAGTGGACATGCTGCATGCTAAGAGCTTTACACACGGCACCGCATTTCTCCTTAACCTAAGCTCAAAGCGTTATTATTACTAAGAAGTGAGAAGCAGTCCTGCTGAGGCCCAGGCCTGTTCCTAAAGTAATGTTTCTCTTGGCATGGGTGCCTTTGGGCACAGCTTGAGGAGGACATCCTCAGATCTGAGGCTCAAGCGTCCCAGGTTTAGGGCAGAAAGAGAAGGGGTCCCAGAGCCTGAATCCGAGTACTAGGTCTCCAGGCTCACATGGAGATCAGGACAGCAGTCCAATCATACAAAAGACAGAGCTCAATTATCAGAGAAATGCAAATCAAAACTACAATGACATATCACCTCACACCAGTCACAATGGCCATCATTCAAAAGTCCACAAACAGTAGATGCTGAAGAGGGTGTGAAGAAAAGGGAACCCTCCCTCACTGTTGGTAAGTATGTAGTTTAGTGCAGCCATATGGAAAACAGTATGGAGATTCCTCAAAAAACTGAAAATAGCCTTACACATCACCCAGCAATCCCACTCCTGGTCATATGTCCAGAAGGAACTCTAATTTGAAAAGATACATGTACCTCAGTGTTCATAGCAGCACTATTTACAATAGTCAAAACAAGGAAACAATCTAAATGTCCATCGACAGATGACTGTATAAAGAAGTTGTGGTATATTTATATAATGGAATACTACTCAGCCATAAAAAATAATAAACTAATGTCATTTGCAGCAACATGGATAGACCTGAAGAGCATCATTCTAAGTGAAGTAAGCTAGAAAGAGAAAGAAAAATACCATATGATATCACTTGTATGTGGAATCTTAAAAAAAAAAAGACATGAACTGATTTACAAAACAGAAACAGACTCACAGACGTAGGAAACAAACTCATGGTTACCAGGGGTAAAAGAGGTGGGAAGGGATAAAATGGGAGCTCGAGATTTGCAGATACTAACTACTATATATAAAATAGATAAACAGCAAGTTTATACTGTATAACACAGGGAACAAGCTTCAATATCTTACAGTAACTTATAATGAAAAAGAATATGAAAACATATATTGATATGTATGACTGAAACATTACACTGTACGCCAGAAATCTACATACACAACATTGTGACCTGACTATACTTCAATTAAAAAAAAAACAGACAGTGCTCATGGACAACCTCTCCAATCAGCCCCCAAGGCCTTCCCTACCCCTCTCCTCCTAGGGGCCTCATCCTCACCTGCTGCTCAGAAATGATTCTTCCTGTGCCTGGTATTTAGAGACACTAAGCTCACTGAGAATTATTTCTTCTACTTCTATGAGCATTAATCTGTTCAAGTTTTGTAATTTTTTTTCAAGTTGATTTTCATCATTAATTTTTTTCTAGAAAAGTATCTACTTCATCCTGATTTAAAATACATGTCATATTCTCATAACTTTAAAAATCGTATTTGTGGTTATAGTCCAATGTTCATCTCTAGGAATTTTCTCTCTCTTTTATTGGTTATAGTCATCCGAAATTTATTCTGTTTGTCTTTTCAAAGAAACCAGTTTTGGGTTTTAAAGATCTATTTTACTATGTTTTCCATCTAATTCATTCGTTTCTATTTAAAATTTAGCCACATTTCCTTTAAGCATCTTTTTTGTAGAGCCACATTTTTTATTTACTTTCCTTTTTTGTTGGTAATTTTAAAAACACTTAAGGCTACATAATTTACTCTAACACAGTTTTGGCCCCCTCCCACAGATTTTATGATAGAATAGTCCCATTTTCAAGAAGTTAAATTTGTATTTTTTATTTCGTGTTAAAACTGAAAAGCTATTTTAAATACTAGTAGTGTTTGTATGTTTGTACTTTCAGTTTCCAAGGTTTTTATCACTGTTTTTATTATTATCTCTTTGTAATTTATTTCTAGTCTTACTGCATTATGGTCTGAGAATAGGAATCTGTAAGACTGCTACTTTCTGTAATTTAAAAATATTTCTTGACAACCTAAGATATAACCAAGTTTTTAAATGTTCAATGGACATTTTAAAATATATACTCTAATTATAAAACACATACATAATTTCAAAAGTATTAATTATATTTTCAGAATTCTGTATCCTGATTTACTCTGGGTCCACTTGACCCATCATTCCTGAGGGGCGGTTGTAAACATCCCACTGTCATGATGGCTTTGTTCAGTCCTCCTGGGAATTGTTCAGTGCCAATCCTGGCCGAGGGTCCCCAGCAGTCTCTGTCCTGGTCTCACAGAGGTGCTGAAGATCTGACCTCACATTAGCCAGTGGAGCTCAGGGTCCTGGGTTCACCTGGCTTGTGTCTCTGGATTTATGCTCCAAGCCTGCTTTTTGTGTGGCTCAAGCTGTTATGTTCACAGAGGTGCCTGGCCTCAGGGCATGGGCATCAGAGCAGATATGTGGCTGCCAGGGGCTGGGGGCTGGGGGAATGGAGAGTGACTATTTAATAAGTATGGGCTTTCCTTTGGGGTGATGAAATCTTCTGGAAGCAGATAGTGGTGATGGTTGTACAACGTGGTGAATGTATTAAAACACCACTGGATGGTACACTTTAAAATGGTCAGTTTTACGTTGTGTGTATTTTAGCGCACACACACACACACACACACACGAGTGTATTTAGGACATGATGGAGAACAAGCCCAGTGAGGAAGTTTGGTCAGAAGGCCAAGGAGTTACCCGATGCCAGGAAGCAGGGAGTGATGTGAAATCTGGGGGGCCGTGGAGGAGGGAAGTTGTGAAGCCATTGAAGGCAGAGGGAGGCAGCGTGTTTCTACAGCTGATGCTGAAGCCTGGTGAGAGAGGCTGCTGGGAGAGCAGGCCTCCCAGGTTTCAGAAGCCTGTGTGTGTTTGTGGGTTTCCTGGGAATAATAAGGCCTGGGACTTGTCTTTCTTGGCTGCATCTAACCTGAAGACAGGCTCTCCTCTGGTCTGGCAGGAAACATTTGAAACTATTGCCAAGACATCTGCTTCATTTTCCTTGGCAACAAAAGACATCCTGAGAGATAGACTCAAGACTTACAACTGGGAGCATCTGTAATTCTTTCTCCTTTTCTTCCATGGGAGTTTAAATGGACACTCCTAAGCTCAAGTTTAGAGAGGGTCAGACCAGAGGAGGCTGAGCTGCAGAGAATCCAGCATTTAGCGAGAGAAATGAGCAGGGGAAAGGAGAGAGGAGGGCAGGCAGGTGAGGCCCAAGAATGTCCTGAAAATCCAGAGTCGGGGACCAGAGTCCCTCTTGGAGGATGAGGGTGACCTGCTCCACTTCTGAAATGGAGACACTGGGGGACCTGTCCAGCAGAATGAGCATGGTCTTCGGTGTTGGACAAGCTGGGGCTAAATGACCTTGGGCGACTAAAAGTGGGGAAATAATATCCACCTCATAGGTTTGCTGTTGGGATTAAGAGAGGGGACACAAGTGGACCATGGAGCAGCGCGTAGCACACTGGAGGGGCTTAGTGAATGCTTCCAACTCCTCCAGAGAACTGGGCTGGAGAGGCCACTGTGGCCTGGCCTGCCCATCTCTGTGCCTCAGTCTTTTCGTTTTGAATATGAGGGGGCCTGGAATGGATGTTCTGTGATTTCATGACTAAGAACTCCAGACCCAGGGCTATCCCTGGGGATTGTTTAAAAGCAGGCTGGCTCATACAGTTGCTGAGGGAAGCAGGGTGCAGGGTGTAGACTAAAAAGCTATTGATTCCTCAGCTGAGGGCCAAGATGTCAAATGACCTAGATATATGATTTGCAAATATTTTCTTTCATTTTGTGGGCTATCTTTTCACTTTCTTGACAGTGTTCTTTGAAGCATAAAAATGTTAAGTTTTTATGAAATCTAATTTATCTAGTTTTTCTTCGGCAATTCATTCTTTTGGTGTCATAGACTTCCTAGTTTTCTAAAGCAATATTCTAACATAGAGAAATATGCCCACACCAAACCAGCAAGAGGTATTGATTCTTTTCATGTTTTTCAAACTTGGACTTTTGAAGAATTCTTTTCTTTTACTTCACTTCATTCCAAAAATAATTTGATGCCACTTATGAAAATTCAAATAATACAAAAGGATACCATAAATAAAAAATTCTAGGCAAAAGGAAAGTACGCATCTAAGATGAAGCCAAGGGTAAAATCAGTATGTAGAATTACATACATAGAGCTTCCTAGTAACCAAAGCAAAGAGGAAAATACAATTATTTGTAGGATTCACAGGCCCATGAGATAAACATGTATCTATATCTTAGGGGAGGCAAAGCTTTTCCTGGCACAGAGGCTGGAAAAAAATTTCTCCTGTGGTTCCTCTTAAAGAAAGAATATGTTTGGGTTTATCAGCTAGAAGAGAATATGTATATAATGTCCCAAAAAGCTAACTTTTCACAGCCCGATTTCCTTTCCTTTCTGTTTCCAGATCCACATCTCTTCCTGCCAACAGTTTTTCCCCCCATGAAATTGTCCCTGTTTTAGCAATCTTTCAAAAACACAGATATGAACACCTCACTTCCCTTCTTGAAATTCTTCAATAGCTCCCAATTGCCCTCAGGATAAAGTCCAAACTTTTTAACATGACTAACGTGATATAACATGATTTAACCCCAGCCTATAAGAGCCACTAATTTTGAGCCCCTCTCCACTCTGGAACTCAGCTTGTCAGAGACTCTACCTTGAACCCCTCACTCAGATCTACTTCTCTGAGTTTATGCACACTTCTAACAAGTATGTATGTTTTTTCCAAGATGACAGCAGATTAGAAGCACCGCATTAAAAACTGCGTGAAAGACTAGTTACAGGGGGGATCCTGAGACTGATGGTTTATCAGCAGTGGAAGAGATTGAAAAATACAAAAAAGCAAAACGAAATACACAACAAGACGAATAATTTAATGCAGGCACAAATACCTCTGCTCATCCAGTAGCCCTGAAGGTCAGCCTTATTATATAGCAAGGTATAATTTGCACCCTTTACAATGAGAAAGCTAATGATAACTTTTTTTCATTGTACTCTGTTGGCAGAAGGCATAAGAATACACAATGTTGTTTAGAATAATTTTCTTATATACTAGTTAATGTAAAATTTTTTAACTATTTGTTCTCAAGTTAATAAAATATTAGTTATGAAGAAAATTTGTTTCTCCAAAACAAAGCCCATTCATGTGTTTTATTATCTGAAGTTTGATTACAGAGGGAAAAAAGGAGCACCCTCTAATTTTCTGAACAGATTTTTAAGAAAGAAAATTAAGTTTTTAGAAATCCAAGAGAGAACTATGTGTTCACTATAGAAAATGCAAATAACCCAAAGAAGGAAAATACATATAATCTCACTTTCCAAAGATAACCACTGCTAACATTTTGAAACATTTTCTTCTATATTTTTGCTGGGAGCATATGTATATGATTTTTTAAAAAATAAAAATGGCATCTTATTGACAGCTTTGTGACCTTATTTCCGTGAGTCATGAGGACTTTACCGCGTTAAGTACAATCGGCATCATCATTTGAATGACTGTGATCCATGTGCTATCGCTCGGCTGCCCCAGGCTTCATGTAACCGTCTATTAGACATTTGGGTGGTTTCTAGTTTTTCTCCTCCTCCTTTGATTCTGGGCTGAGGGTGACTTTGAGGCTGGCCCTGGAACCATTCTCTTCAGTGTACTGGGCTCTCTGTGACTTGAAAGTCTGATGCATCTCCTGGTAGCGCCGTGGCGACTTGTAATAATGGCGCTTTGTGGCTTAATGAGAACAGGGCTCTATTAATCCCTCTTTGTCTGACCTCACCAACCTCACTCTCAGTGGAAGCAGGATTCTTAGGCCCTTGGGACCTTATTGAGCTGTTGTCATAGTGATTGGTGCCGGGGGCAGGGTCACTGGGCCAATGTCCCTAACCAGACCAACTCTGTCTTAATGGCACATGCAGGCCCAAACTCAGAGAGAGGCACAGCTCACCCCGCCGCGATGCCGGCACCTGGTCTGACTGCCCTGAGACTGGGGGACTCCAGAGGCTCTCTGGGGCCGGGCATGACTCTCCCCAGGAAGGCAGCTCAGCTCTCCTGCCCACAGAGCCCCAGGGCTACTCTGCTGTCTCCCACACAGACCTGGGACCACTCCCAGCTGACCGCCCAATCCCCTCCTTCTGAAGTGAACACTCAGCACAGAGAAGGCCCAGCGCAACCCAGGCAGATGGCGAAGCTTCTTGTTACCTGATGTCAGGGCTGAAGGGCATTGGAGACTATCAGGTCCACCTCCCCCTGGTACATACAGATGGGGAAACTGAGGCCCAAGGAGCCAGATCGGATTCCAAACCATTCGGCAAGTCAGGAGCACTGTCTGAACCAGGCAACCCCCAGCCGTAGCTCTGGAAAGGGAACATCTCTTGTAAGACAATTGATATTTTTACAGTAAGTTTTTTAGGTCTGATCTTTAAAAAAAAATAATAATACACTTAAAAAATCATTATTATTACCCAAGTAGTCCATGAATGTATTTTCCTTAAATAAATAAGTAAGTAAGTAAGTAAGTAAGTAAATAAATAAATAAATAAATAAATTAAGTAGAACATTGCAGAGAAGGAACAAAGCCCCTTTGGCCTCTGTCTCTAATCCCAGTTCTCTCCCCTGAGAAAGAGCCCTGGTTTGGTAAGTATCCAAATCTGATTTTAAAGTTCCCAAATCTCATTTGACTTGGGTGGCCAGGACAGTTGGGGTGATGCAGACCTATGTCCCCAACTGGGCATGAGTCCAGGTGGCTCACAGTGGCTGGCAGGATTGCCCACACAGGATGTATTTCCCTGGCACCAGGGTAGCAGGGAGTATGAGACATGCTGGAACAGCTGTGTCCTCACTCGGCCCTGGGCTGTGACAGCTCTTCCATCTTCTTGCCCCATTTCCTGTTTCAGAATCTCAACAGCCTCTGCTACTGGCCTGAATTGGATGCCAGGGGTCTAAGCAGAAAAATAAGAATTTTTCCACCAGGGTTTAGCAATCTCTCCAGCAGGCCGCAGACCCCAAGGGACAGGACTCAGACTTTGGGTTCCTGTGCCCGTCTTGAATTTCCACCCGCTACCCATTCCCACCACTCCCCACCCCACCCCTCACCTCCCCAGTATCAGTCCCCTTTCTCTCAGGCATCCAGGACCCCCTGCCAGGGAGAAGCTCAGCTAACCATCTCAGCAGCCCCTGGAGAAGGAAGAGGGAGGTTTGAAAGAAGAGCTTAAATTGCACAATGATATATGCAAAGAAGTTAGTCTTACATAAGAGAAATTCAGACATTGACACTTACTTCACTGCAAGTGGGGACCTCGGGGGGGTGTCCCCATTTTTGTCTTTCTAACCACCCGGGGCTGAGCCATGCTCCAGGCACTGAGGCAGTGGGGCCCCTGCTAAGGAGGCTGCCAGGCCCTCTGGCCATGCCTGGGAAAGATAAATAAGAGTCATGAAAACAACCACGCAGTTTATGGGCTGGGAAACAGAAAGCGGCTCTCTTCCCTTGAATTCTCCCAGACCTAATCTTTGAGAACCTACTACAGTGTGAGTGCACACTGTTTGGATTTCTAAATGCATAGAAATCATATCCAGTAGTTTTCAGAACTTTTTTTTAATCAGTGAAAATCCTTCTTTTATTTTTTCCTAGAAAAAAAAAAATCTTGCCCAGAGCTCTGACATAAAAAAATCAATCAGAAGTTTTCTCCAGGCAAAATATTTTGCTTGGCGAAAGTACTCTAATGTCTGGGGAATCCCTAAGGTTCCTACAGCCCAGTTTTGATCAGCTCTCTTCGAAATCAGCTTTCTTCTTTTGCAGCTGAGAAAATGGAGGCAGAAGTCTCAGGACCTTGCTAGAACCCCCAGCAAGTCAGCGGCAGATCCAAGATCACCCAGGACACCTGGAAATCTGGCCAGCGCGCAACAGAAAGCACAAGACCTCCCTTAGGCTGAAAAGGTAAATTTGGATAAAATCAGAGTTTATGAGGACCCTTCACTAGTCTGAGGCTGCTGGGGAAGGGTGAGGGCGGGAAGCGGTGATGTTGCCATGGCCACCTGGCCCTGGAAGTGATCTTTTGCTCTAGAGTCCCAGAACTGAAGCCTGTTTCCTGCTGGGCTGGTGGAAAATGTCCGGGGCTGAGGCCAAGGGCCTTGTGCTGCCCATGGCCTGTAAAGCTCATGTTTCAGGGCCACACCATGAACATGGAGGGAGCTCAGGGGCCCTGGGGTGGGGGAGGAGGCACCTTCGGGTGGCAGGTCTTACAGCCTTGCCTCCTGTGGGCCTCCCTCTTCAGGTGGAGATTAGCAGTGATGCAGACTCAGACACTTTATGTGTCCATGAGGGAGGCCCTGAGCTGGACCCCAGACACACTCAAGTGGCCCAAATCCTACCCAGAGTCCAGTTTGCCAAAGTGGCTGCTTCAGGACTTCATGGGGCATCTCCAGGGCCTATCCAGGGAATGGCAATGATGAAAAGACACCAGGCTCTGAAGGAGCCCAGACTCGTGTGGGGACAAACAAGGAACAGGGTACTTCAAACACAGTGGGAGGAATACTTTGATGGTGGGGAGGATGGAGTATAGAGAGGAAGAAGGGACCACTTTGCCTGTGTATATGGGTTGCAGGGAGGAGGGAGATCAACATAAGTTTCTCAGAGGACCTGGGATCTTGGAGGATGACTAGAAGTTTTCCAGGAGAAGAATGGGAGGAAAAGGGGAAGGAGGGGAGAGAGACGGGGCATTCCAGGATGGCAAAGCAAAGAGTGTCGAAACATGTGAGGAGGGGAGGTGAGATGAGAGGGCCCAGATCCCACAGGGCCGCATGGCTCAGTGTAAATACTTGGGGTGTGTCATGAACTGCTGTGTTGTAAGTTGAGTCATGGCTCTCCAAGATAGTCTACATGTTAACCCCCACAACCTGCAAATGTTCTGGATATGGGGTCTTTATCGATGTAATTAAATAAGTATTTTGAGATAAGATCATCCTGGTTTATCCAAGTGGATTTTCAACATCACAGCCCACTGTTGAAAATCCACACACACCACCTACCGCCGGACCCACCAGTTAGTGTCAGATTTCACAGTCTCGCCCACATAGCCGCCGTGGCTGTGCTCCTGCTCGGAAATCTTAGACGAGATCACACAGGGCTCCAAGCAGCCAGAGGGCAGCAGGCTGCACGTGTGGCCTGGTGCAAGTCTGACAGCAAACACTCTGGCAGCTTCTGATTCTCGGGGCTCCCAGATTCTAAATGGCTGTGGGTCTCTGGGGGCTGGAGGCCACATTCATGTTTGAGGCTCTGTGTGGCCTGGTGATGGGTGGCTTCAAGCCAGACTTGGCCCTTTTTCTGTAAAGCAGGAGAGAGTGTGCCACAGGAGGGCTGTTTCTTGTCCCACGAAGATGACAAAGGTCTCTCTTCTCTTGGCAGCTCTCATGGAGGGAGGGGCTGGTGGCATCACAGGGACACAGGTGCAGATGGAGACGTCCCTCTTCAGTGGCGGGGGCAGGCTTGGACTCTGCCTCCTGTATTGTGAGAGCAGCTGTAAACTATTAGAACCTGGCTGACTGTTTCCAGGCCTCCAGCATGACCATCCTACCCCGGTGTTCCTCCCTCGGGCTCTACCCTGCTAGGAGCTGCCACGCTTGCTGGCACTCAGGATCTCTGTCCCAGGGTAAATATGGTGTATTGCAGAAAGGGGTGGAGGCAGTTCAAACAGGGGCAGCCTGAGAACTGCTGAGACCTGGGTGGCCTCTGATGCCTTTGCCTCATTCATTTATTCATTCATGATGTTGACGGAGTGCCAGTTCTGTACCAGGCACCTGGGACCCGCTGATCCAGTTGGGGCTGCTGGGGGCTCCAGCACCCACAGGACCTTCAGTCATCTTTCTCTCGATAGATCTGGGGCATGAAATCCTCACAGCATCTGCCCCCCATAATTCCTTTCCCAGCTGTGAACAATATGGATCCTAGAGCTAGCCGGGGCCCCAACACCCAGCTGTCTGAGCTCCTCTGGTACCGGACCTTGCAGGGAGGCCACGCACTGGGTAGGTGAGTGATCTGGAGGGAGGACTCCAGGTGAGCCCAGCATCAATCTCCTCACACCGTGACCCCATGGCTGGAGGGAGAGCCTTCCGCTTGGGCACGTCCACGCTTCCCCTCTTGGGACAGAGACTGTCACAGCACTTGGTCACCAGTTCTCTGGTTTCCCAACATCCCTCCTCTCCTCTGGGCCCATCATGGAACCGCTTTCACTGATGGGACCCAAACATCCAGTTCTGGGTCCCTGTCCTCTAGCAGCTAAGGGGTAAGTGTGTGTGGCTATGTCCATGTTGACACTGGGCTCTCTGCTCATAGGGAAGCAGCCATTTCCCCTGACCCTGCAGCGATCACACCCAGTCCTCCTGGACCCAGGGATGTTCCGCCTTCTGCAGTGGCATTTAGCCTCAGGACCCCTGCCCAGCAGCCAGCATCTGTGCCGGGGCTGGAGGAGGACCAGCTTCTGCCCCCAACTCAGTGCTAAGCAGAACTGTGGACATTAAGTAGAAGCATCTGGGCCTGGATGGGGCTCAGTGAGAGGTCCAAGTTACTTTGGAGAAAGCAGTTGGGTCAGGTGTGGGTCCTTGAATGCCGACCTCATCCTTAACCTCAGTGTTTAAGGCAACTCCCCATTCTGCTTCCCATCCACACCCCCCCAGCCTCCTGCCCTGCTGATAAGGCCCTGCTCTAGGCAGCTCTGGGCTGCTGTCCCAGGCATGGGTGGGGACAGGGAATGGGCCGGAGGGCTCTGAGGCCCTGGGAACATTCTGGGCTGCACACCCGTAAGAGGAGCTGATGCGCCCAGTCAGCCCCCCAGGGCAAGGAGCCACCCCTGCTGTGCCTCTGTCCTTTGGGCAGCCATACCCTCCCGGCAGGCTGCGCGGGGCTCTGTCTCCCCCAGGCAGGGTGAGGCCGAGCCTCCCTGTAGAGGCTGCTGTACTTGCTGCAGAGATTCAGGGACATACCTAGTGGCCTGCCCCGCCCTTGTCATCATCACGAGGGGGACGTTAAACTCTGTGACCTGCAGAAGTGTCTCCTTCACAAAAACTAGGGCCTGTCCTGGGGCGAGGCTGACTCCAGCTCCCAACCTCCCCAGGGACCCGCCCAGGGAGAGCATCCTGTGCTGGGAGCGCCGCGCCAGACAGAGCTGCTGAGCTTCTCCAGGACCATGTTTAGTGTGCGCAGGCCCTGTTCTGGGGTGACTGATAAGCACCTCCCTTTGGAGAACTCAACCCTGGTTTCCTGGCGACAGGATTGTTGTGCACCATCCGGGCAGAAGTGGCTGGCTTCAAGTAAGGCGAGGCAGGGCCCCCTTGGGTTTGTATGGAACGTGTTATTGTGGAGGAGGGCAGCCAGGGCATGCTGATCCTAAGAACAACGTCTCAGAACCATAAGATGTACGGCACCTAGAATTCTCCGTCTTTTACATGTCAGGGTCCAGGGTGTTTGTGATCCTGGAACTTGAGGCTTTTGGATCTACCTTCAAGATAACACATGTGGTTCATCGTGGCACTTGGAAATCGGACAGCCTCAGCTGCCAGACTTCTTTGCACATCATCCCCTCACTGCCCCCACACATCATTCCCCACCTGCCCCCGCATCCAAGGCCTTGTCCCTCAGTCTATGTCCAGGGTCAACCAGAGATGGGTCTGGTCCAGATAGGCCCCTCAGTAGCCTGTGGCAGTGCTCACCCCCACCTCCAAGGGGAGCCAGAGCAGAGCAACCAGACAAGTGCTCTGGACGTGCCCCGGCACTCCCAGAGAGGAGCTCAAGTCCTTCCAGAGCCTTTGGAATGTTTCTCCACTCCCAGTAACTCCATGTCTCCCAAACAGAGCTTGGGGCACAAGAGGGTGAGGGTCGTTAGCAGCTACCAAACAGCTGAAGCAGCTGAGGACCCAGCGAAAGCCTACGGAACTCTGTGGTCAGGCAGAGAGCGCTGGAGGGCCCCGAGGAGATGGCCTGGGGTTCAGGGAAAGGGGAGGCTTCCAGGTGCTGCTGGCCGTTAAGTCCTGGAATCAACTCCCTCCCTCAGAGACCGCATGGATCCTATAGACCACTGATCCGGTCTACACAGCCTGCGTAGGTCCTCACAAGAGGCAGGCAGCAGAACTAATGCCTCGTGTTAGAGATGAGCAGATGGAGGACAGAGAAGCTGAGAGTCTCACCAAGATCAAGTGGTGACTTGGAGGCAAAGACAGAGGCCGACTTGGTCTCCTGACTCCTAGTGCAGTCGTGGAGTCCAACACTGCAGCTCAGACGACCTCCTGAGGTCACTGCGTCCACGAGGAGCAGGTCCCCAGAGCTGATCTGGGCACTGGCCCTGATGCTGTCACCCTCCCGGACACCCGTGGATTGGGAGTTTGGTGGACAGCAGGCTCTACAGGAGGGGATGCATGAGGAACCTTCAGGAACACTCACCATTTAGGTCCCATTCAGTGGGTGTTTAGCGTCCAGAATGAGGAGGTTGGAGCCTGGCTCTACCCCACGCAGTCAGATCCTGCAGTGTGTTCAGTTGAGAGCAAGTAGGTGAGGACCCTCAGGGGCTGCCTGAGGAAGGGCTGGAGGAACTGGGTGTGACAACTGGAGAAGAGAAGGCTCTGATGGTGATGTGCTCATCGTCCACAAATGCTGAATCCATCCAGGAGGGGTTGGGGTCTTCTTTTGTGGCCCCAGGGTGGAGTTAGGGCTGAGGAGGGGAGCCTCAGGAGGAACACTCAGTGCCTGGGTGGACAGGGACGGAGAGGACAGCACTGGGTAACAGTGGCTTTGGTCCTCGGTCCCTTGCCTTGATTGGCAGCATCTGGTCCCCAAGGGAAGTTATGAGATGGACACCCCGGCCTTTCTCCACCTGGCAGCCCTCACCCTGGAGAAGTCAGGTTCTCAGAATGTAGAGCCTACCTGAGCTTGGGACCTTGCAGCAGCACTGAGGCCAAAGGGACCCAGGGAAAGCCCCCTTAGGAGAGATATCCTGTGGATCTGCCCTGCGTGCCTATTGGTCAACTTGCTTTCTGAGGGCACGCAGAGGAGGGGCAGACAGACTGCCAGGCCCCATGCCGGGCCACACTACACTCCCATGAGGGAACTGGGACCCTCCGGCTTGTGAGCTGCCAGTGGAAAAATTGATTTGAAATAACTCAGATGACCTTTTCCTTTAGTAAGAAATGAAAGAATGCATATTATTTTTAAAGTAACCTTTATCATTTTTCCAACTATGGACGTAATATAAACCTGATATATAAATATTTGTTTATTTATTTAATGGAGGGACTGTGGATTGAACCCAGGACCTTGTGCATCCTAAGCACATATTCTACCACTGAGCTATACCCTTCTCCCTTATAAATTTTTGAAAATATAGAAAAGCACAGAGAACCTTCCCTCAAGCTCCTGCCCCATGCTCAGTCCCGCCTCCATCTTCTGAAAAATGAAATGGTCTCATGACATGCGTACCTGCCCCTCGGAGGGCAGGGGATAGTCCCAGCTTATATGCTTCAGAAATCGTGCCTGAAGGGACATCAGCATGACTTACTCTTCCTGCCACTGGTTTACGTGGTTGATGGTTGTCATGTTTCTCTACGGCCGTGTCATTCATATAAGTACATATGCTTTTTAACATTGGGATCATATCATTGCTTTGCTGCTTAATGTTTCATAGTTCTTTTCCCGTTGCACAGACATGCTTCAATAATACCATTTTGAAGGGCCGTGTCGTCACATAGCTGTACTATAATATATTAATTATTTACCTATTTTGGAACACCTGGACTTCCGTTTTTTGCTATTGCACATTCCCTTTCTTGACCATCTTTGTCTGTAATTTTTGTTTGAATTTCTAATTATTTCCTCAGAGAAAACGCCCAGGTATTTAAGTGTCCTAGTTAAATAGCTTTGATACGTTCTGTGATAGTGTTCCTAGAAGGGACACCCCTGGCTTATTTACAGGCTGCCACCAGCGCAGGTCTAAGAGGGCCGGTGCCGTGAGTCTGTACCAGCTTATGGCAATACCAGTAAAGCAAATCCTATAATCCAAAAGGCAAATAATGGTATTTCAGAATCATAACTTATGTGATTATCAACAAAACAAAAACGTTCATAATTATTAAGCCATTTTAAAATTTGGAAGGGTCAATCACCTGCTTCCTTTGCCTGTTTTTCTAACAAGGTTTTGATGAATTTATGCAAAAATCATTTAATGAGCTCTCTATCCATTGCCCTTGTAACATTTGTGGCATATGTGTTTGAGTGTGTTGATTACTTTTATGTTTGTTTTTGATGGTTTTTATAGCAAAGCGGTACATTTTTACATTGTCAAAGCCATTGGCTTTTCTTTTTGGACATGGTCCATTACTTAGGAAGTCCGTCCCGGAAATAACTTTTTCAAGTGGGTCAAGAGGTTGCTTCTTCCTCTTCTTGGTTCTCTATTTTTGGTAGATTTTGAACAAACATCCTTTTCCCAAATCCCATTTTCCCTAGAGCATCTGGAATGTGCTTGTTTTTATTTCTTCTTCCCCTGAGGCCAGCGTGTTGGTGGGGAAGAGGCTCTATGTTACAGTGTGACGATCTCTGGGTGCAGAAACTGCAGCAGGGAGGTTTGGGCTTCAGCCATGGCTTGTGCTCCACCTGAAATGTAGCCATTCTCTGTTCTAAAAGACATCTGATCTTTCCCACCAAAGAAGGGAAAATACTATGTGAAAACCTCTTGAATGTAATGTATCCTCAAGTGAAGCTCATCTGTGTATGGTCAGACCAACTCAAAGGGTTTATTTCTGTCCTTTTGGGCAAGATGACCTTGGCTCCTTGGTAGCCAGCATGCCTGGGGGCCTTGAGGATTTGTGGGTCCCTACATGTGGTTTAGCCATTTGTCTGCCATAGGCCTGCTGGAACCACATTCCCTTGTAGCCCAAATGGCAACCCATACCGTGCTTCTGTAGTGCATGCACTAAAATGGTGCACCGGGGAGAGTTCCCTCAGCTCAAAGCTAGGATCCCAAGTTCTAGACCTAGCTCTGCCTCCTCCCAGATGTATGCCCTCTGGACTTTCCTTCCATGGAAGGAGGACCGTAATGCCCAACTTGCAGGGTCAGTGGGAGCATAAGATGATCATACCTTGTGCAATACCCGGCACGCAGGTGGTGCCATGATGCTTGTTCATCTGATAGTAATGATGCTTAATGACGCTGCCGCTGCCAAGAAGCAAATCAGATTTGTCCACACCATCTCTCAGAGAGGGAACAACCTGGCAAAGATGGCCAAAGTGTGGGGCCGGGGAGAGAGCCAAGATAACTCCAGGACTTTAATTAATTGTTATTTCTCTACTATTTGGAGATACTAGATTCTCAGTCCTTCAAAGCATCAAAGGATTTTAGTAGGGAAAGTTTGGTGTCGTGGCGAAGCACAGGGCTTTGAAGTCACGAGCTGAGGCCCCGGTTTCTGGATCTGCCACTTCTAACTATGACCCTGGGCAAGTTACTTATCTTCCTTAAGCCTTTATTTCTGCATCATAAAATCGTGGCTATTAGCAGTTTCCCTCTTGTAGGGCATTGTGGGGATTAAATAAAACAATACCTATAAAATTTGAGCAAACATATACTTATCTTTCAGAGCAGGACACTTCTGAGAGTGCAAGGAGTCATTATTAATAATCGTTCAGCATCCCAAGACTGTCCTAGGCAAACCAGGGCCGCACTGTGTAAAGACCTTAGCGCGGGGCCTACCTGAATATGACAGCAGCCAGTGATGCTGAAGTGTGTGTGGGCTCTCTCCACAGCTGCGTGGCCCACATCAGAGACAGAAAAAGAGAGCCCTGGATGGGGCGGAGGTGAGGGGCTGGGACTCACAGCCACTACTCTGAAGGCGAAGCCCGGAGCAGCCAGAGCTGCCCCAAGCCCTCTGCACGCTCTGGGAGGTTGTCCTCCACGGAAGGAGATGGTGGGGTAGCAAGTTCCTTTCCCAGGGTCACCGCAGGGGAGGCTCTGCTTGGACTGGCCACTCTCCACTCTCTGTCCCTTGGGATCAAGTTCAAGCCAGCTCTGGACAAGACAAACGCTTCCATTCCAGCCTGAGTCTGGCCCTCCCCTCCTCTGGTCCTCTGGGGCCCACACAGAACGTCATCACAGTAGCTCTGGAGGTCACAGCCTTGCCCTCTACCCCCATCCTTGAGAGAGCCCCTCATCCCTCACCCAAGCCAGCCGGATATGGAGTGAACAGACACAGGGCCTGTGCAATCCCTCTTAGGCCCTCAGCTGCCCTCCCAGCCGGCAGCATAAACACATTCCTGAACGCTGGAGCAGAAGCCAGGAGTGACTCAGGCCCCAGGAATGTGCAATCTGATCCCCTCACTTGGAGGGCAAATTCCTCATCCTAAGGTGGGCAGCTAGCTGGCCAATCCAAGAAGCCCTGGGGGTCCTCTGCTCCTTCCGAGGGTCTGAGCCTCTGTCAGGGTCTGGACAGGCTCGAAAGGAACAACCTCTTACAGCTGCAGCCTCTTGGCTCTGCTCCCCGACTACGTGGGCCCCCAGAGCCTTACGGTGTTGGAGGGGTGGGGATGCCGGACCCCACTGCATGCTCAGGCTCAGCGCTCAGACCCCTGGAGCAAGCAGGCCGAGTCAGTAGGGGCGGGAGGCCGGAGCAGAGCTGAGGCGGGGACAGGCAGCCCAGTCCTTCCCAGGCCCGTGTCCTGAGCAGTGAAAAGAAGAGATGCCTGTAGGTCTGGGACTGCGAGAACAGTCTCTCTCTTGCTGGCCCGGATGCTGGCCACTTTCAAGGGCAGCAACTGGGAGGCTGCTGCTCCGGGTTGCTCACCCCCAGCCCAGCCCAGCCTAGGCCAGGGATTCTCTGGGGACACAACTCTGTGTCCTTATTCAGTGCCAACAAGCAAGTTAATGGGGAATCTTTGAAAATCACAGAAGAAAGCCCTCATTTGATGGCTCTGAGGGTGGCCGTTTGCTAGAGGAGCTAAGCACTAAGTTAAACCTAAGTCTGTGAGTCAGGTACCAAATATGGAAAAAGTCCGAAATTCCGAGTAATAGAACACAGATCAGAGATGCAGGACCTTTGGCATGAAGCAGAGACCTGGGCAGCTTGGTTGGGGGCCCAGTTCTGGGATTAGACAAGGCACAGTCACTTGCTGTCACCATATAGTGCACTGCCAGGTCCAAAGAGTGACCTGCCTCCCAGCCATCCTGAGACAAGTCAGGGGGACCTCAACCCCTGCGGCATAGTCTGGTGCACCCTGGCAGTACTGAGCCCCCAGTGTTGGCCAAGATGGGGAGCTAACCTGAGAATGTGGTGCCTACACCCTTCCTCTGGTGGAGGGCCTCTCCAGGAAGCCGAGCCCACCTCCTCCCACCACAGAAGATGATGGGGGCTGCCATCCTCTCCTCGCTCCTTGGCCAGAGTGATGATTGGGACTTACTCTTGACCAGTCAAACCCTTCTCCCTGGGGCTTTGACTCTGGAGGGCATGATACAAGGCTTCAGAGAGAGGCTGAAGGGACTGGAGAATCCAGCAGTGTCCACCGAGGGGTGGCAGGTCCTAGCCTGCCGTCCCCGTGGGGGATTCTGTCCAGCTCTGCTCACTCCCTGGTTCCTGCCTGTTCCCAGCCCATTTCTCCAGCCGTCCTGATAATCCAGTGAGCCACCTGACATCCTTCCATGAAAATCCTTTTCTAAGTAAATTAGTCAAAGCTAATTTCTGTGGTCTGCGTACAAAAGTCAGATGCAGTGGATCGGCATGTGCCAAGGCCTGGTGCGTGAGAAAGCCAGGTCCAGAATGGCTCAGAGGGGTATCCCCAGTGCCAGGGCCCTTCCTCTGACTGCATGTGTCTTGCTCTAAAATCTTGCTTGCTTAGAGCATCAGCAGAGGCTGGGGGTCTTGGTTCCGGGGTGGGTGGAGCTGGCCCTGGGAGCTCTCCGGTTAGGCTGTGAGTGGCAAGTAGGCCAGAATGTGAGAGGACATTGCTGCAGACCCAGAGCCCAGGGTCTGGTGAGTGGCACAGGCCTGGGACTCCTCCTTGGCCCAGTCAGAGCAGAAAGGTACCCCATCCAGCCCGCAGCTCGGCAGGCACAGAGGGATCAAAGGCAGTCAAGGTACAGAAGCAGAGAAAACAGAAGCTCTCAAGATCTGGGCAATGAGATGGGCAGGGGAGCAGGGCAGGGTCCTAGATGCAGGGCTCATGCCTGCCGGGCCACCAGTTCCTCATGCCTTGTCCCTCGGTAGGACACAGAGACCTAAAGCCCGGGCTCCCAGGCCAGGGCCCAGGCGTTGGACCTTCTGACCCTGCCGAGAGGGCCCCTGCCTGGTCCAAACCCAGTGGTGGGAGGAGACGCAGCATAGTGGGTGCTTGTTTCTATTTGACAGTGTTCTTCCCTGAAGCAGGATGAGCAGAGCCCAGCAGGCTGAGGTCACGTCTGCCCTGTGACAATCCTCCCACTGTCCCTCTATGAGGACATACAGTGCCCTCCCAGCTGCCCCTTAGCTGACCTCCTGGGTGCCTGTGAATGCTGAGCGGAGCAGGGGTGTGTGGGCCCCCCCGATGGCAAGGGTGACGGGGCAGAAAAAGGGCTCCCATGTAAGAGGCTGACGTTAAGTGAGGAGGGGCTCCCTTCCGGGGCCCTCTCAGCTGGAAATGGAGAAATTCAATGACCATCCCAGGGAACCCACAGACAACACCCTTGCCTGCTGCCCCACCCTTCCCTCACTTATTTCTGCTGCCCAAGAGGCCAACCTTCCTCCCAGGTCCTCTTTTCCCATCCATCCTTCTCTCTCAGCCTCCTCCACACCCCAGGTCGACAAGCACTCCAGCTTCATCCCTGTCAACCCTCCCTCCGGTCAGAGGTTTGGAGCCCTGCCCTGCCCCACCCTGCGCTGGGAAGTCTGTGTCTCCCTGGGCTGTCCTGTGCTGCCTGAGGCTTCTCCCTTCAGGAAGGCAGTCAGGCAGGTTGGTGGACAGACCCCAGTGTGGCCCCATGATTTCCCGCTCTGTGTTCAATCCATAGTTCCCTCCCCTTGGGTAAGGGTGGGCCCTGGGACTTGCCCCACCTCACAGAATATGGCAAAGGGAAAGGGATTTTGCAGGTGTCATTAAGATCCTGAATCAGTTGATTCTGAGTTCATCGAAGCAGAGATTATTCTGTGTGAGCCTGGCCTAATCAGGTGAAAGCCCTTAAAAGAGGGATGGAGCCCTTCCCAGGTTGACAGCCTCCCTTTGCCGGCTTGATGGAGTAAGCAACAGTGTCAGGGAAGCCCACCTGGCAAGGAACCTCAGACATCTGCTAAGATCAGGGAGTGGCCTCCAGCTGACAGCAAGAGAGCTGGGCATCCTTCCTGCAGCTGCAGGGAAATGCATGAACTCAGAAGCAGAGTCTTCCTCTCTTGAGCCTCCAGAGGAGAACACTGCCCAGCTCATGCCTTGATTACAGCTTTGTAAGACCCCGAGCAAAAAATCCAGCTAAGCCACATCCAGACCCCAGAGATGAGATGAGAAATGTGTGTTGTTTGAAGCTGCTGAGTTCGTAGTAATTTTTAACGCAACAATAGAAAACTAATACCGGCGGTGAGGCAGAAAGGTTAGGATGCCAGGCTGGAGCACAGAAAGGGACTGGGGTATCTTGCCTTCTTGAGGGTCAGAGTCCTGATTCCATGTCCCCATTGGGCCAGCATCAACAGCTGGACCACGAGCTGGCTCCAGGATGGGCTGGGGGTGAGAGCTCTCACCAGGGCCTGGTTTCCAGGTTTTGCTGAAGAAAGCCTGCACATAGGGGAAAGATGTCACCAGGAGTACGTGTGATGGACACTTCCCAGGGGATGTACTCTCTGCAGCGGTACCCAGGGGCCTGGTGGTGCCCTTGGGCTGAGCTCAGCAGAGGTGGGATTCCTACTGCAGGTCTGTCTGTATTGAATTTGCGTAATGATTTTCTATAAAAATTCATCACTTACCTGCTTGGGGCTCACTCTCACCAGCAGCTCTTAGGGGCTCCCTCTTCTCCACACCCCACCAGCACTTAATAGTATCTGTCTTGGTGATTTTTGCCAATCTCATGGGTCTAAAATCACATCTCACCGTTTTAATTTGCATTTCTGATAGCTAGTGAGGTTGACAACCTCTTTGTGAACTTCTTGGTCATCTGGGTTTCCCTTCTCATGAATTCTCCTGTATATCCCTTGATTCTTCTAAGAAAATGATTTTTTTCTTTTTTTCCCTTTGCGGTTCCTAAGGGCCCCCAGCTCAGTCCAAACCCAGGGGCAGCTGCTCAGCTCTCCTCTCCGTATTCCCCGGCTCGCCCAGCGTGGAACACCAGGCCCGGGCCTCCCGCACCAGCCGCTCCGGCCTGTGTCCCTGAGTGTGGGCCGAGTTCTGAGGAGGAGCGTGGGTGTGGGATCAGGGTGCTTCTGCCCTAGATAACCATCTGGAGAGATGATAATAGAAACAGATCTGCAGCTGTCTCCCCTGCTGATCCATACCCTTTTTATTCACTTTTTATTAAGCTAAGAGGGAGAGAGAGGAGGTCGGCTGCCTCCCAGGCCTGGCCCTTGTCCTGTCAGGAGCATTCTTGTGGGACTGTGGGTGGATGACTGGATATGGTGGCCCCCATCCCCTAGAAGGACTGCGGTGACAGAGAACCAGGCAGAAAACCAAATGGCCCCACTGAGGCTGCAGAGCCAGCGGGGGCTTCCGGGGCAAACAATGGCCCTCTGTCTGGTTTCTCCTGAGGGCCGGAAGCCCCCCGGTGCAGGGCCCACCAGTGAGTCATGCAGGATATCTCCTGCGCCTGCTTTGTTGTGCCTGAGGAGCTCCCGGCCCAGCCTGAAAGGGAAGATGATCTCATCGAGGAAGATCACGTTCTGGGGAAGCCCTGTCACTGGACAGTCCCGGGAAGCTCGCCGCCCACCAACAGCCCCGAGCCCGAGTCCCCTGGCCTTGAGAGAGTTCCCGGAGGCAGGGGTAGGTGCTGGGCAGAGAGAGCCAGCCAGGACCCCGCGCTCACGGAGCCCAGGGAAACCCCTGCTTCGTGCGCTCCAGACGTGGCCGTGCAGGGCCGCCCAGGCTCAGCTGTGTCCTGTGGAGTTTCCTGGACTCAAGAAAAGCTCCAGACAAGTGTCTTTGGAGCATCCCGGGGGGGCCAACCTGGGCCTGGCAGGAAGTCGAGGGCTGGGGTCAGGGGTGTATGGCCAGACCCGGCTTAGCCTGTGGGGGTTGGGAGGGAATAAGGGCTGGACTTTGCACTTGGCTGGATTCCACAGGGATTTCAGAAACAAAGAGCCATGTGGTACTGAGGCCACTTCAGTCCTGGAACTTGGATACTGCCGTTATTTGTTGTTGTGGTTTAAAGTACACCCACCGGTTGGTACAGAGCAGGGCTCCAGAGTCACACGGCCACACACCCACCAACTTTGTGGCCTGGAGCAAGTTACTCCACCTTTCTAGGCCTCAATTTCCTCCTCTATAATATGAGATGCTCGTAAGCTGTTGTGGGCATGCATGCGTTTACCTGTGCCACTGCCTGGCTCACGGCCGCCCTCACTGATGGCGTTTCCTCTCTTTCCTTCATTCCCTCAGAGCTCTGAATGGGTTTCGGCTTCTATTCTGAATCACCTCCCAGAGACTCAGGGCCTGAATGTGTTCCCTGGAAGGCTCACCTTTCCTCCGGATGCAGGTGGTGGGTGGGGCCACCTTCCAGAACCTCTGGGAAAGAACCACCCAGTCAGTCCAAGGCCTAAGAATGGTGTCACTGCCCCCTTCAGCCAGATTCCCATCTGTTTGGTTACCATGGTGAGCAGTTGCTCAGAGCACAGTGCAGAGAGAAACACTGTAGGGGTGGGAAATCCAGGCCCACAGGGAGAGGTATAGCGAGCCCAGGGATTGGTCCCGGAAACCCCTGGGACCAAGGTTCCTCTGCGCCCATCCCTCCCCTAAGGACAAGCCCAGAGCAGCTGAGAGGCCGCAGGTGGGACCACAGGCACTGGGAAAGAGACACTGTTCCCAGTGGGCTGCCACTCCACCTCTGCCCTACACTGCCGTCCAAGATTCGGGAGCCCTGCTCCTGAGCCTTCTTCCTGTGCTCCTTGCCAGGGACCGGCAAGTTACCTAAGGGGAAATGACACAGCACTGACTTTTCCATTGAGAGGTTCACAGCCTGGTAGATCATTATGAGCAATTGGACACGTTACCATAGCTTTTGCAAGTCTGTGATCACCCCTGGCCACAAAAACACAGAGATTTGAAGAAAGAGGCCTCATTGGTAGTTCTGACACGGCCAGCATGCATGTAAGGCACCTGTGTTACACCTCCTGCCCATCTCTACCTCCAGCCTACCCACCAGCCATGGATAAGCATCCTGACACTTCCCAGATGCGCCCTCCTTCAGCCCGAAGAGTCTTCATCCCCATGCCCCCTTCCACCACACTGGTGCTATATTACAACTTCTGACGCATCACAGGAACTGTGCGAGGAGACGGGAAGGTTGCATAGACGAGAGCTTCTCCTAGGAAGAACACTGCATGTGGTTCACGGGAAGTCTTGGACAAGATACTTGGGGAGGCCTTACGAATCACACTCGGCCCCGGCAGATGGTTGGGGAACTTTCTGCAGGCCTTTGGTCTTTCCATGTGTTCCGACTGTGGGGCCAGTGCTGCCCTGCTCAGGCCAACAGAAAGTGTTCCCTTTCTCCTTTCCTCCCACTCAGCTCTCAGCCCCAACCCCCACATAAGTAATGAACCAATATTAAAAGAACATCAATTTGCAGTGTCCCCAGTTCTTAATCTCCCTGGAGTCCCCTAGCCTTAGCCCACACTGGGCCACCCATGTCCCAGTTGATGTCCATGGCACACTCCTATCACCCTGCAAACCCAATTCAGTGGCTCTCTCCTTGGGGAAGCTTGGTGCCCAATAGCACTAAATGAATGTTGCTTTTGGGTCGTTCCCTGGTGCTTATCACAGTGCTCGGCCCACAGTGTGTGCTCCAGAATGTTTGTGAAGGACAGTGGGGCCTTGTACCCGAGTTGGCAGTGAGCACTTCGCTATATCCCCTTACGGCCGAGCGTGCACGATTTAGGCATGCACTCGGGGGGGAAATAAGTGTGTCTAATCCCAGATTGGCACGTTCTCCTGTACCAGACATGCTCCCCTTTCTAATGTCCCTGTCCTGGCCCCTGTAGCTCTCAGCCCCACTCAGCTCACTTGGTGTCTGTCTGCAAATCCACACACACTGCATCCTCTTCCCATCCCCTTTGACTGCCAGGTTCCTATCTTCTCTACTCAGGACCCTTCTGGACTCCCCTCAGCCTCACCCTGCCAGTTGGCCCCAGGAACAGTCAGGACAATAATCCCCAAGCCCAGCTTTCTTCAAGACATGGCTCCACCTTCCAGATGCAGCCTCAGGGCCACCTCTGCCCACTGTCTGCCACTTGCAGCCACTGTGATGTGGCCCCATTTTGCACACCTAGCCTCTACCTCCCTCGCTCTGAGCCTACTGGCCTCTTTGTGGCCGCTGCACCTTCCCTGCTCAACCCCACATCTGGGCCTCCATGGCTGGCTCTCCATCTGCCATGTTTTCCCCTCCCCTCTTGCCTAGAGCTAGAGCTTCAGATGAAAGGGGATGTCAAGAGGCTACAGACCTCCAGTAAATTGGTGCAGGGGATTCCCATGAATATTCTGGACATCCCAATGGGGAAAGATTCACTGATGGAAATTCTGACCCCATGTTTTGTTTTCCACTGAACAAAAGGATATGACTGGGTGTTTTTTGGTCCTTAGAAAGTAACTTCTTTTACACAGAATAGAACAGAAACTTCAGCCTGCATTGTCCTTCTGATTGTAAGTTCTACTTCCCAGAAGGCAGGAGAAGTCCAGGAAACAGTGTAGACTCTGTGCTGGGATCAGTATCCATTCCTACTGTAGAATAAGATATCCCCAGCTTGTGATGTGGACCCTGGACTCACACTGAGGGCATTGTGCAGGCCTCCCTCTCCTGCAGAATATTGGGGGTAGCAATAGTTGTTGGCACCTGCTCTGTGCCAGGCACTTGACAGCACTATGAAGTAGTCCCTGCTCTACAGAGAAGGGCATGAGTCCAAAAAGTGTCAGAGCCTCTGGAATCAGGCCTGAGGCTCAGGAAAGTCCCATTAGAGGCATGGAAAGCAGGATACCTGTTTATGCCTCCAGTGGCAGAAGGGTCTGCCCTGGGAAGTCTTCCTGGAGGAGGTGAGGCTCTGGCTGGTCCTCTGAGGACAGAAAAGGAGAAGCAATGGGCAGAGTCCAGGTGGAAGAAAGAATGTAAGCAAAGATCGAGAGAGAGAGAAGGTGGGATGGGATGGGTTTCCGGCCCCCTCCCAAGTAGCTCATCAGGAACTTCTTGGGCATCCCTTTTTGGAAACAGTTATCTTCTGATGAGCAGCCCCTCCTTGAGTGTGGGTGTCTGGCACCTATCAGCCACTCATACCTTAAATTATCTCCTCAGCGGCTCCTGTCCTCCCTGGTGACCTGAGGGAGGGGGTGGCATTCAGGATGTGGAGGAGTCCCGAACCAGGGCTTCATGTGGAAGGGCAGGCCTGTGGACACCTGGCCCATGGATAGATGATGCAGGTACTTGGAGGCTCAAGCAGGGAGAGCAGAGGAGGAAGGAGGCACACCTTGGCTTCCTCGCTAGTGTACCGCCCCCTCACCTGGCACTGGAATGAGGCCTCCAGGGAGGCTGAGAGAGGGGCTCAATACCTTTGGGTGCCTACAAGGTAGGAGCAGAGTGTGGCTGAGGAGCTGGGGAGTCTGTGTGTTGAGGCCAAAAAGCATCTTGGATGTCAGAGCTGGAGGAGGAGGAAGTCGGCCCCTCTTGGCCTTTCCTGCCTTGGAGTCAGCTGCTGGATGAAAATAAGCCCAGGAGGCTCAGGACGAGGGCTTCCAGCTGCAGGGTCGACAGGGTGGTGTCCCTGAGCTTCCTGCCCTCAGCACGGCCTCTCTGGGCTGCAGGACTGAGCCAGGTAAACATCCCTCCAGACCCCTTACCCTTGGAATGTGGCCTCAGCTCAGCAAATGCATCCCCTGGGAGTATGAATAAGGCAGAACCAACCCCCAGAACCCATTGTTCTGTGAGTTTCAGAAAAATCAAAACAAACTCCCAACAATATGGGGGTGAGGAGGGGGTGAGAAGGCAGTGCGGAAAGGGCCGGCGGGGCCTTTGTCCTTAGGCATCCAGACATGTTTACATTTTCCACATTAATGAGCTGGGAAATGGCTCTTTTTATGCCAGTAATAACAACCACCACCCCCTCCATGTTCTCGTTTATTTCTGGCCAAAACCCAAGCAAGGCCAACACGAGCATTGAGCATCGCATTACAGAGATGAGGGGTTTGAGATTTCAAAAGGCCCCGTGACTTCCCCAGGGCACCAGGATTGATAATCACCGGAGCTAGGTCTTGAACCCAGTGCCCCAGCTTCTATCCAGTCCATCTTGGTGGGGCCGACTGCACCCATTCAGGACAGGATTGAACTGAAGGGTCTGGCCTGGTTCCCATGAACTTCCCAATGTGTAGTCCACTGGATTAGGAAGCGGATTCTTTTGTGGGATGGCCAGGAGACCAGCCTTGCCCAGCACTGCCTGCCCCCGGGTGCTGCTACATGAAGACCAGGAGCCAGCTGAATGGGGCTGGCTGGGCCATCGTCCCCCCATGAACCAGGCTGACCATGCTCCCTGTCTACAGCCGCATATTTCCAGCCATGAGGTACTCCTATCTTCCCGCTGGTGCCCTGGCCTGTGGGGTCTGGGAATGAGGTCTCCCACACTCCCTCTCCAAGGCCTGCTCAGCCCTACTTGCCAAGCCTAGGGCCCTTCGCAGCGGTGGGAAGAAGGAGGTAGCAACGGATAAACCGCTCATAGATAATTAGCAATTGGTTGCATCTCCTCCAAAGCTATGAGGTTTTCATGGGCTGATATTTTTAGCAGAAAAATAAAAATTGGCTGAACTCATAAATTGCAATTTTGCATACACCTCTATTTCCAAAGCTCATTGCTAGATAACTAGGAGCTTGTTCTTTGATTATGGCCATTTAGGAAATGGAGTTCTGACAAGCTTGCTGGAGCCTCAAAGCCTTGCAGTTTGCACCGAGAAGCTGTGTGTGACAGCACTTCCATCTGGCAGATGGCCGCTGGAAGGCACTCAGAAGTCTGGAGAACGGAGGCATAAACAGAAGCACAATTAATCAGTGCAATTGTTTCCCCTGCTGTGAACATGCTATTTCTCTGGATTCTTGAGGGCAGCATGCACGGGAAGGACCTGGCTTTCATTCTCTGTGGCATTCCAAACAGCATCGAGTGTCCAACATACTTTGATTTCTGACATTGGTCTTCCTGCTCACACTCTGTCTCCTGGAAGACTCAAGCATGAGCCAGGCCGACACGCTAGAGCAAAGCCTTGGCTCTCCTCGCTTGGACTGGGGCAGGAGTGCCGGGTCCCCTGGGAAGCCTGAAGGTTTACTGGCTCTGACTGGAGGCTCTCTGGAATCCGGGTTTTGCTCATTGTTATTTTTATGAGAAAATGACTTGTTTTCGTTCCTTGCAGAGCAGAAGGAAAATAACTTAACCCAAGAGCTGAACAGGAAGGGGAAAGTCATTAGCTTCTTACTGAGTTAAAAACTGGGCTCATGGATCTGGTTGAACCTCCAGAAGCAAAGGCCCAGGGGGCAGAGACTCCTTTAGAACCGCTGGTCTACCCTGACCTCGTCCTTTTTGGGGGAACCTCCAGATCTTAGGTTTTCAATCTACAAAATGGCCACTCGAAACCTGCCGAATAATGTGGGTCTCAGGATTAAAATGAATGAGTTAGGGGCTTGGGGTCACCCTGGGAAGAACAAATACAAAGCACACCTTCAAGAGAGATCCAAGGCACCGTGGGCAAGCGTGGGGCGTCCCGAGGCTGATAGGATGAGGTTGGTGCATCTCTCAGTGGAAGGACAGCCAGGGTCCTGGGTTTGCTGGGCCTCTCCTCCTCAGGTCCCCAGGGCCTGGCTCCTGGACCAGGCTGGCAGAAGCCCAGGGCAGAGGCTGGCCACACCTCAGGCAGGGTTTCCTCTCCCCTAGGTGTCTGGGCTCCCAGACTGCCCCTGTCCACATACCCCAGCCCAGCCTCAGACAGGAGGGGACTGATCACCCAGCTTTGTACTAAACTGCAGGAACTGGGTTGGAGGGAAGGATTTGCATGTTCACCTACACACCTAACACTGTAAACCCAGCCACCACGGCAGGGAGGCTTTGGGGTGGGACCCTCTTCTATCTGGGGCTTGGGAAGTGAGGCAACAGGGGAGGGGCTAGCGGGGCTGCTGCTTCTGGTGAGACGAGGCCATAAGGCCCTGAGGAGGGGGTCCGATGCAGCCCCTGCCATGCTACCTCTGTGTTAGTGTCTCTTGGCTGCTCTAACCAATTACCACAAACTTGGTGGTTTAAAACAACAGAAAGTTATTCTCTCACAGTTCTGAGGGTCAGAAGTCTCAAACCAATTTCACCGGGCTAAAGCCAAGGTATTGGCAGGCCTGCACACCCTCCAGAAAAGAGATCTATTTCTTTCCTCTCCCAGCTCCTAATAGCTGCTGGCAACCCCTGGCTGTATCTGCATCACTCTGCTCTTCACGGCCAGCATCCTCAAATCTCTCTCTGCTCTGTCTTCACATTGCCTTCTCCTCCTCTGTGTCAGACCTCCCTCTGCCTCCCTCCCAAATACATGCAACTGTATTTGGGGCCCGCCTGCAGAATCCAAGCTAGTGTCCCCATCTTAAGACCCTTAACTTAATCACATCTGCCAGGACCCTCTTTCCAAACAAGGTAACTATTAATTTCCTAGTTGCTGCCACAACAAACCACCACAAATGTGGTAGCATAAAATAACAGAAATTTATTCTCTTGCAGTTCAAGGCTAGAAGTCCAAAATCAAGGTCTCAGCCAGAGCATGCGCCCCCTAGAGGCTCCAGGGGAGACTCCTTCCTTGAGCCTTCCAGCTTCTGTGGCTCCTGGTGTTCCTTGGCTTGTGATAGCATCACTCCAGTCTCTGCCTTGTTTTCACGTGGACTTCTTCCCTGTTTGTGTCAAACCTCCTTTTTCTTGGACTTAGAGGCCACTCTAAATCCAGGATGATCCCTTAACTACATCTGCAAAGAAATTATTTCCAGGTAATTCACAGGTACCAGAGATTAGGACTTAAATACACCTTTTTGGGAAACAGTTCAACCCACTATGGTAATATAGGTTTCAGGGCTCAGGATTCAGTATCTTTGGGGGCACATTATTCTGCCTACCCCATTCCTTATGCATTGGTGGCCACCAGTGGGCCCTGGCCCCGGGGACTGTGGAGTCATGGACGTCCTAGGTGGCAGGTAGGCTGCACAAGCACCTTTGCTCCCTTGAGGTGTCACAGGGAGAACTTAGAAGTGCAGAGGGCAGAGCTGAAGCCTCAGAGCAGTGGGTACCTGGACTTGTCCTGACTCCTGGGCAGGCCCCATGACCCCTGGGTGGGACAGCCTGGGAACTGATCCCAGGGCTCTAGTTCCTGGTTGGAAATCGGAGGAAGGAGCTTGTGAAGGTTATAATAATTTGTGCCATTTATTAAGGACCTCCTATGTTCCAGGTACACTTCATTATTTTATTTAATCTTTAATAATTCTGACCATTTTACAAATGAGGATACTGAGCCTCAAAGAGCTTTAGTGACCTGACTCAGATCTCACAGATACTCAGCGATGGAACCAGAATAAGAACGCAGGTTGAGTGGATGACAACAGTTCTTGTTTTTTGCACAACATCATGCCGTCTCTCCTTGGAACAAAGTTACCAATCACAGGCCTGGGGTAGAGGAGGGTTGGGAAAATAATTTCAAATCTTAGGGCTGTATCATTACGGCTATATCAAGTTGAGAATCAGGAGTTTTTGTAGCCCCATGGTCTGGGTCAGTGATGGCAAGAGGCAGTGGAAGGGTGTCCTTATGGGAACAGCGGTGTTAAAGGAACAGTTATTTCATCACTCGTTAAAGAATGGTAAGGCAGAATCTATTCAGGGGACTGTCACAAAAGATATAGGGACCACTGCAGTGGGGTTTTGTACTAGGAGAGAGAGAGTGGGTCCAACTCTAAGTATAAGGAAAGGTGGGAATTTATAGCTAAGAAGCAGGGGGTGTCAGTGGATGGAAAATTAGTAAGAGGAAACATGAGGGTAATAGGGTTCTGGCTAAACCTATGTAACAGGATTCTTGCTGAAGGCAGGTCAGGGTGATCACTCACTACCTGGGGGTGGTCAGGGGATGAGGAATCCCATCAGGTACTGAAGCTGATCAGACATCAAAAATGGGGGATTCTGGCAAACCACCTTAGCAAGATTCTTTCTAAAACTGGACAGTGTAGAGATGAACACCGAAACCCAAAAGCCAGGGCCTAGTTGAGAAGAGAGTTTAGAAGAGTCTGAGTTTGGTTCAGGAGAGACTCTTATCAGAAGAAAGTGGCCCAAACCAGGAAATCTTGGTGTTCTGAGCTGGAAGGAGGTAGCCAAGCCGGGTGAGAGCCTGACGGGAACCATGTAAGAAGTTGGCCCTGGAGCCAGCCTGAGCTCTGTTTCCCAGGCTTCCCTCTGGGGGGGCCCGTGCTACCCCCTCTTCAAAGAACGGGCTTGAGGACCAATTCAAACACTTGGCAGAGGGAGGAAAGAACACTGGGTGTGAGACCAGAAGTCCGGAGTCTCAGTCCCAGGCCTGGCTCTTATCAGCTCTGGGACTTTAGCAGATGGCTTAACCCCTCTGAGCCTGGATTCCCTGAAAGTAAGATGAGGAGAGCATGGAGCAGATGCTCTGGGAACTGGGAGGTGGCCGTAAGTCTGTGGTCCTGTTCTCAGCCCCTCTGGCCTGTCCTAGGAGAGGCCCAGCAGACGGGACCATGAGATGCAGTGATCTGTGTTCTGTCCCAGGCCCCCAGGAGCTGCACTGGCAGGGCTCACCGCCCCGGGCCCCTGGGTCTGGAGCCTGAGAAAGACTCCATCGTGAAGTTCCAGTGAACATGGGCCGAGGACAGGATCATGGCAACCTTGTAGGCCAGAACGAGGGTCCTGCAGGGTCCGGGAGAGCAAGCAGCAAGAGGGGGTTCTCAGCTGTCCTCTCTCCTCACCAGGAGGAGGTCCTAGGGGTTGGAGAGGCTCTTTTTTCCAGTCTGCAGCGCCCGTGTCAATTTAGCGAATGACCCCTGGAGAGAACCAGGGCAATAAAGTTGGAATAGCTCAGGCACAGGAAGAAGGACACAAAGACAAACAATGTGGGGAGTGTTCAGCAGGAAGAGATGGGAACTGGGGGCCGGGCTGCCAGGCAGGCCTCAGGCTCCAGGAGTCTGGAAGTGACACGGGGCCTCAGGCCACGCCCAGAGGTGGACAAACACAGAGGGGGCAGGGGAAGGGAAGTCCTGGGAAATGGGGTGCAGCCTGAGGAAGGGGCTTCTGGTGTGAAGGGCTAGCGAACAGCTGTCTCCAGAGTCAGGCCTTAGTTTCCATCTCTATCTTTGTTAAAGGGCAGAGATTCTTGTCTGTTTTGACCCACGTTGACTTAGCAGACCCCGAGCTCATGCTGCACGCAGGCTGGGCTATTGAGGGCAAAGAAGGAGACTGGTCCCTGTCCCCAGAACCTGGACCCTCCCCAGTGTTTTTTTTAGAAATGCTTTACAGTAATGGGGTCTGAGGCTCACACTGCCCCTCAGACCAGGCTAACCGCTAAATAGGATGGTTGGATTTGGCCAATAAAAATACATACAGGACACCCAGCTAAATATGAATCCCAGATGAACAGCAAATAATTGCTTTAGTGTAAAATAAACACTACCCCCCAGTGGCTTGCACAGAAAAACAAAACATGTAACTTCCTGAGAACCCGCTGTTGTCTGAAGGTGGAAATCTGTGATTTTTGAAGGCAAAAGCAGTATTCTTCTGAGGAAGAGTGAGTCACAGGCAAGCTGAAAATGTTTCTCTGGCTTTCGGGGTTGGACGGACATGGGCCCCCTTCCTCCTTCCTTCTCATATTCAGCTGTCCTTGGCTGGGCTCTAACTCCAAGTCTACCAAGAATCCCACCAACCATGCCACTGCTGACCCTGGAAAGGGCCCACTGTCTTCCAACCCCTGGCCCAGCGCTGCCTGGGTCCCTGGAAGTGGGCACTGGGGTCCTCAAGCCACAGGCTAGACTGCGGCCCAAGCTTTAGAGCAGCCAGGAAGGCCTCTTGGGGCACCGAGGCAAGCAGGCACCATGCCAGTGGAATGGGTATGTGTCCCTAGGGCAGTCTCAACCTTGAGCTCCAAGGCTCAGAGCAGGGAGAGGCCGCCTTGGCCTGTTTCCCCATCAGTAAGGGGCTCTTCGAGGGAAGCACTGTGTCTTGTGGCTCTCCATATGTCCTGCCCCCCAACACAGGGCCTCGCCTATCCCACTGAGTATAGAATGGATGTCGCCCTGGCAGCTGCCAGCCCCAGGCCCTGGGTGCAAGCTGCTGTGGGACAGAGATGTGTGAGGGTGTGTGCAGGGTGACCAGGCCCAGGAGCTTCCGGTGCAACTCTGGCCTCCTCCCACGCCACCTCGTCCAGCCTGCACGTGGCAGCAGGCGGTCTTATTAACACTCACGAGGCTGGTCCCAGTGCTCCTTTGCTCAAAGCCCTGCAAGGGCACCATCTCACAAGGAGTTAAGTGTTGAGGCCCCGCAGAGGCCCTCGCAGCCCCCACACTGTCCTCATTACCTCCTGACCTCAGCTCCCAGGAGCCTCCCCTGGCCGACTCTGTCCTTCTTGCTGGGCCCTGAACAAGCAAGGCTTCATATTTGCTGTTCCCTTTTTCTGGAATGTTCTTCCCTACAAGGCTCACTTCCTTCGAGTTTTCATCAAACGTCTCCTTTCCTCCTTTTCTCCTAACCACCCCGTTCACCTTACCTACCACCCAGCCCCACCTGCCTCTTTCTCCATCACACTGCTCACCTCCTATAGTTTCCTTAGGGTTGGGGCTTACTGCCTTTCTCGCCTGCTAGAATGCAAACCCTGTGAGGGCAGGGATTCACATCTGCTCCTAGGCCAGCTGGGGCACCTAGCAGGCGTAGCCGGCGGGGATAGGCCCTGTGGCACAGAGCAGCCCAGAGAGGGAGGAGCAAATGAGGTAGGACTGGATCTGCCACTGTCCATGGAGCTGACTGTGCAAGTGAACCCCAGGAACCCTCTCACTGGGGAGGAGGGGAGGCCTGGACTGTCTCCAGGGTTGAGTCCAACCTCTTAGGGGCTGTGTGAGCTCCTGTCAGGAGGGGATCCCCTCTTCTCTTTCCCAAAGCTGCTGCAAACTTGGGGCCCCATCCCACTGGTGTGGAAGAGCCACTGAAGGGAAGACCAGCTCACCCCTCCTTCTACCCCTCCCACCCCACAACCACAAACGGGGTAAAAGGAAGGTCACAGGTCAGGGAGTGACCTTTCTAACTCGGGGTCAGTCGTCCTGGCAAACTGAACACAAAGCCAGCCTCTCCGCATCTGCAGGAGGCTGTCTGGCCCCAGCGACATTCCAAGCATTCTTTGGGGTCCTGTGTCTAGGGGGGAAGTAGGGCTTTGTGCAGTGAGGAAGTGTCTGGCTGACTGCGACCCCTTTGTTTGGCTGCCAGCACTGCCTGCAGTCCTCAGGCCCCACTCTCTGGTCCGTCAGACCAGCTGGGGTGAGGGTGGGGGTGGGGACAGAGGTCCCTGGGGTTGGTGCCTTCCTGCCGCCCTGCAGACACAGAGCCCTCAACAGGGCTTCCTTTTCAGCCCCTTTTTGGGCCTGGCCTCAGTCTAGTA
Source organism: Vicugna pacos (assembly GCF_048564905.1). Lineage (NCBI taxonomy): Eukaryota > Metazoa > Chordata > Mammalia > Artiodactyla > Camelidae > Vicugna > Vicugna pacos. The sequence continues at coordinate 47,742,682 of NC_133001.1, forward strand.
GGGATCAGATTGAGGGGCAGGCCAGGTGCCACAAGCTTTTTCCAGAAATAGCACCTTGGGTGGGCTGCGGCTTGGCCTGTGGAGAGCACTTGAACACAGGGGTTGCCCACATTGGTTTGAATCCTACCATTGCCACTTACTAAGGAGGTGGCCTTCTCGCAGTGATGTCACTTGTCCAAGTCTAGTTTTGTCATCTGTAAAATGGGTTAACAATACTCACCAGATACTGTTATTGAGAGGATTAAGTGAATGTGTGTGATGGTGCCCAGGACGGTTTCTGACACAAGCAGACACTCAATAAATGTGAATTCCACGGTGTCAGGAGACTCTGACAGAGCAGGAGAAGCTCAATCCCTATCCTCATGGGGTGGAGGGGCATCAAGGCGACCCCCAGGAAGAGGAAAGGTGCCCATGCCAGGGTGCGGGTGTGCTCAGGGCCAGGGGGCTGTCTGCCTCTTCTTCCTGGACCAAGGGCTGGGGGCACGTGTGGCTCCACGTGACTCAGCACTCAGGCCACTGGGGCAGAAATGCAGGGAGCTGGGGACTATCCTACCCTGGTCCACATGCTATGGATCTCTGGGCAGTTCAGAGGTCAGTCCAGGAAGAGGGGAGATTGGCCTTCCAAGGAGGTGGACCTGGGCACTGTCTGTGACTCCGAAACCCTGCACAGGCACAGTGGGGCCATGGAGGGTGTGGAGTACACAGTGGTTACAGGCAAACAGCTGCGACTCAGCCACAGGGAGCAGAAGTCTGGCCACCACAGGAAGGCCTCCCTAAGGAGCGAGCTTCTGGTCAGCGGCAGCATGGGGCAGAGCTGCTGAGTGTGGCCTGAGAGTTGCAGAGGGTCCCTGTCCTGGGAAACAGGCCACATCCAGCCCTGAGGGCACAGAGGTCCTGGGGGCGCAGCAGGAGCACTGGCTAGCTGCCTGACCTTGGCGAGGTAAGTTTTCTTCATTAAGAGGATCCTCAGGACCACGGTGCCCAGCAGCATCGCCTGCGAAGTAGCCTGCACGGCCCCCCTCAACAGACAGCGGCTGGTCTGACTGTTTCTGCAGAAGCCTTGGCCTGCGGGGCAGAAAGAGCCCCTCAGTCCAAACCCTGGACCGGCATCCAGCTCACTGTGAGGCCTCCAGCTGGTCTCTGGCTCTCTCTGGGCTGCCCTTCTCCCTCTACATCCTGAGAGGAGTGACAAACCCCTTCCTGTTGTGGTCTTCTGGGTGGCCTTGGATTGTCCCCGGAGGGTCCTGCTCCAGACAGGTGGAGCCAGGTCAGAGGTTGCACGTCCATCTTCCAGTGGGATAACTGCAGGGTGTTAGACGTGCCCTGGCTGCAAGGCATGCCGGGAGGTCCCATGGGGCATGGCTGGCCTGCCTGGGGAAGGGGGACAGGTGCCAACTGCTGCCCGTTCCAGGTGTGCCTGAGGATGGAGATACCTGCCAGAATCAGGCTCCAGAGGGTGTCTCCTGGGCCCCCGTGGGTCAGGGTGTGGTGTGTGGCATGGAGATCCACTCCATCAAAATCAGTAATTGTGGGGAGACATGGCATTCAGAGGGACCCTAGACTGTCTGACAAGTGGACAGGAGTGGCAGGACGCAGTGGGCCCCTGATCTGGTGGAGGAGCCGTTGTGGTGGAGGGTGAAAGCAGGCTGCAGGCAGGGGATGCAGCCATGGAGAGCCGTGGGCCACCAGGGAGTGTGCATGCAGTGCTGCGGGCTGCTAGTGTTCAGAATCTGAGCTGGGTGCTGGGTGTGGCCCTGTCCCCACTTTAATTCCTATTCACAGCTGGCTCTGAGCAGGCAGCTAGCCTTGTTCTGGGCCTCACAGTCTTAGGCGTCTAAGTGAGCCGAGCAGGGGGAAAGGCCTGCCCTCCCCGTGGCGTGCAGGCTCAGAAGTGAGCACCTGTCCTTGGCTGGACACTGCGGCTCTGTTTCTTTCCACAGAGAACGCTGGGCCTGCTGCTGGGAAGAAGTGGCCGTGACCGGCTATCTGGAGCTCCAGTTGCAAAGAGAGCTCAGGACAAGACCTGGCTGCTGTTCCTCTCCTCTTCCTGATCCCCCAGTAAGCAGGATGCAGCCCTAACGGAAGTGACACGAGGTTCCCCATCTCTGCTTGAGGGTAGCAAGTTTGAACCTAGCAGAACACTTTGGGAGAGAAGTGATGTCGTTTAACTCCAGCAGCTACTTCGTGGAATCCCGACAGACTCTGCCTTCTAGATCAGGAGTCTCAAACTCAAATGTGCCCGTGACTCACCTGGAGAGCCTGCTAAAACACAGATTCCTGGGCCCCCCAGCACTTCTGATTCAGCAGGTCTAGGGTGGGGCCTGAGATTCTACATCTCTCAGATGCTGCCAGTTGGTGCTGATGCTGCCAACCCCACATTCACGATGAGCAGCACCATCTAGACCTTTGCTACTCACAGAGCGGAACTCAGCCTAACAGCAGCGATGTCACCAGGGAGCTCGTTAGAGGCACAGAATTTGCACCCCCCACCAGCCCCCACCAGCCTCTGGGTCAGAATTTGCATTTTAACAAGAGCCCAGGTGATTCCTTGGTTCATTCAAATTCACTGGCCTGTGGAACAGCACTGTCTATTCAGAACTTTCTGTGATGACAGAAATGTTCGATACCTGCACTGCCCAATATAGTAATCACCAGCCACCAGTGATGGTTAAGCATTTGAAATGTGGCTAGTGTGACTGAGGAACTGAATTTTTTATTCAACTTAACTTTAAATTTAAATAGTCGCCTGTACCTAGTGGCTTCCATTTGTCACCATAGGTCTAGAGTAACCCAGCTCTGAGGGGTCGTCACCGTGTAGATGGGGGAAAGGTTCAGAGAGGGATCAGAACATGCCTGAGTCAGTGACAGGGTGGGACCAGAACAATGTTCCTGGGCTCTGAGACCAGTGTTTTCCCCTCTGCATGGCACGGCCACCAGACGTCCAGGAGTCTGAGAACTTCGTGAGAGGTATGGAGGAGATAAGGGGGAGGGAATGGGGGGCAGAACTGAAGGTGACCCCTAGTTTGCAGCTTAGACCCTGGGTAACAATGGTGCCACTTGGTGAGATGTGGCTGCAGTGCTGGGGAAGGGGAGGATGAATTCAGCTCTAGAAGATTTGAGTTTGAGGCCTATGGTGTGGGCAGTTGGAGGTGTCCAGAGGTACAGGTCTGGAGCCCTATGGAGAGGGCAGGGAGGGACAGAGAGTTGGGCCCCTGGGCTGCATACATCTGCTGTCTCCCACAGCTCCTTGAGACATGATTCTTCAATCCCCTGCGGTCCCCGTGGCCCTCACTGCAGCAAGGGGTGATGCCTGGCAGTCACCCAGCATCCCCTGCACCTGTGCCCTAGACGTGCACCATAGTGTCTGCAGCTCAGAAAGGCCCGTGGAAGTACCACCTCCCAGGGCCTCTGACTTAACCAAGCCTGCCCTGTGCCCACTTGTCTGATGGCCAGAGGAAGAAGTGAAGTGAGGCCAACTCACTGAATCCTCACAGCAGAAGTTCTGCCTCCATAGAGGCCTCTTCAACACCTCCACGCTCAGTGAAAAGAGACCCATAAAATGACTCTCCACACACAAATAGAAAGACTATTTCTGGGACTAGAGAAAGAATAAAGTGGCAGGGCGTCGAGGATCAAAGGAGGATAGGCCTGGAGACGGGCAGCCCAGAGGGGACCAAGTGCTGGCGAGCAGGCCAGTGGGGGCCTGGAGGCAGATCAGCTCCATGTGATGGGGGCCTGCAGGGTCACAGCCGTCCTCCTCCCAGTGGCTGCCTGGGAGGTAGTGAGCTCCCCGTCATGGTAGGAGCCCAAGCCGGGACTGGAAAGCAGCTGTTGGAGAGACTGCAGAGGAGCTCCAGCCTCAGGAAGAGGGCAGGACCAGAGTCTCCCACCTTTATTTTCCCCAGATTCAATCATTTTATGAACCTCGTTCCTCCAGAGGGGCCGAGCAGCAGTTTCAACTTTTCATATGGATTTGCCATCCTAGGGGGTCCCCCTCTCCTATTTTAGTCCTCCGGCCTCCCTCCCAGCTAATTAATAATATTGTTCATGTGCAATTAATTAATCACACGTCACTGCGGGGTGTGACCTGATGCTACGTGGTTTCACAGGCCAGTGCTTCTCAAACTCCAATGGGCATAAAAACACTGGGGATCTGATCCAGCTGGTCTGGGGTGGGGCCTGAGAGTCTGCATTTCCAACAAGCTCCCAGGTGCTGCTGCTGGTCCTGGGGCCACATGTGAAGAAACATGGCTGGGGCTGCCAGAGAGACCTGGAGGATTCTATGACGGGGTGGGGAGTGGGGCCCAGGGTGAGCACTAAGAAGCTCCCTGTGCAGGAATTTCAGAGGAATGGACTCACTTCTCTCTGAAGCAGAACTGTCTCAATGCCGCCGCTCTCCATCTTGGGGGCCATTCCTAGTCTCCCTGCTTGAGAAGCATAAACCAGTTATAAGAGGGCAAGCCCACCATGGCCTGGGGGCCCTGTGCGACCTCCCCTCTCCCCCTTGTCCCTGGTGAACTGCTTCAGCCTGGAGGAGCTCTTTATTGGATCTGCGTGGTGGGCAGCTGAGGTCCCATCAGAGCAGGGCTTGGTCCCGGGCCAGCCCAGCCTAGCCCAGCCCAGCCACAGCTCTAGACAAAGGAGTCCCCTTCCGCCCCACCCCCAGCAGGTGCTGACACAGAGACAGCACTTTGCAGAGCCCTTCACTGGGAACCAAGGAGGTCTTCATCTCTGACCCTTCCCACTTCTGGGCCTTGGTTTCCCTATCTATAGTGTGTGTGTGTGGGGGGGAAATGAAGGCTCTCTCAGACGTACCGGCTCCGCACCCACCCATTCGGGCTTTCGGAGCTCAGAGCAGGTGGGGATGGGGCCATAGCCAGGGCAAGGCTCCATCCGGACGCACACGCCTTCACAGCCCCTCTCTGCACTGAGGGTTCTCAGATATTTTTAGGAAGGTTGGCGCCTCCTAGGCTGTGATTCATTAATGCAGCTGACAAAGATCAACATCTTTTGAAATCGCAGTTGGAAGTTGAGACCATTCCCTAACATGGCAGTGTGTGTGTTAGGGAGATGGGAGGTTGGGGAGAGGGAGGGGGAAATTAGAGGGTGGAGGGGAGCGGGGTGTGTCGGGGGGAAGTGGGCAGGGGTCCTGGGAGTGTACATTTTGAGAGTGAGGGACAAATAGTACAGGGCTATTTGGCCAGGACAAAGCAGGACAAAGTTTCACAAGTGTTCTGGGAAGATGTCATGTACGTGTGTGTGTGTGAGAGAGAGATGAAGGAAGCCACCAACGGGGATACTGTGATATCATGGATCAGCCTTCACAGCCTCTTTTGCTGATTTGAATAAATACTTGTTGAGGCCCAATTGTGGTCAGGCACTGTGTTGTGAGGCCCATTTGTTTACTGCTCTTTTGTCTGTTTGTGCATTTATTCTGCACCTGTGTATTGAGTACCTGCTTTGTGCGTTTATTCTGCACACATGCATCAGATACCTGCTCTGTGCAGGCCCTGAGCCATCCTGTGCTACGTTCCTTGGGGGCACTGCCATGTTGGGACCTGCCGAAGGAGGTAGAGGAGGTAAAGACAAGAGTGGAGAGGCCTGGCTCTGATTCTTACTCCAGTATCTTCTGCTTTGTAACCTTAGGTGAGTCTCTGGGCCTCAGTTTCCTCCTCCATCAAATGGGTGTGGTGTAATCATTGCTCTCCTGCCTGACTCACTGTTAACAGAATGGAGGCCAAGGCATGTGATTAACATCAAAACGCACTCTATTTTTGTTATGCCTGCAGGATACTGCCTCATAGGGGAATTCAGTGTGCACAGAGCAACCGACCCGCTCACAGCCTCCTCATTGATTTCATCACAGCCATCTTGGATGGCCACCAGAGCTTCTTCCAGCCTGCCCTCTCCCACAATGCTCTTGGCTGGGGTTGGGGGGAGGTGGGCTGCCCCCATGCTGGGCCAGGATGGAGAAGACTGCTCATCAGGCCTGGGTGTCACCCCAGGTTCTGCCACCTGCTCCCCATAAATGAGATTGCATTCATCAGGGTTCTCCTGAGAAACAGAACCAATAAGATGCTGTGTTAGCTCAGTATTCCATAAGAAAATACCACAGACTGGGTGGCTTAACGCAACAGAAATTTGTTTCTCACGGTTCCAGAGGCTGGGAGTCCCAAGATCAGGGTGGTGGTATGGTTGGACTCTGGTAAGAGCCCCACCCTCAAGACCTAATTAAACCTAATTACCTCCCCCAAATCCCACCTCCTAATACCTTCATATTGTGGGTTAGGGCTTCAATGTGTGAATTTGCAGGGACATATTTGGCTCATAACAAATATATATACATATATATATACACACATATATATACACACACAAATATATATATATTATATATATATAAAGGGATTTATTGCATGGAATTGTCTCACAATTACGGAGACTGGCAAATCCAAATCTGCAGTGGGTCAGCAGGCTGGAGATCCAGCAAAGCTAATGCTTAGATGACATTGTGGCAGAATTCCTTCTTACTCGGGGAGCCTGGTCTTTTTCTTCAATTTAGGCCTTCAATTGATTGGATGAGGCTTGCTGCTTTGCTCAATATCCACCTTTTCAAATGGTAATCTCATCCAAAAACACCTTGCAAGTTGACATATAAAATTAACTGCCATATAGATGGTGGGCTTGGCCATGGCTTGGACATAAGCCCTGGGATCTTCTTGGAGTTCTGGAACCCCGTTTCCCATTTCATCTTTCTGGACCATGCTTAGAGTGTACAAAATTGCCCCCAGAGCCAGCCTGGTTGTACCAAATCATGGAAGATGCCAAACCTCTGTGGAGTCTGGGCTTTGCACTGCCAGGTGGGAGCAAGTCCAGTGCTGCTTCATGGACAAGCTGACGTGTCGCCAGGGCACAAGCTGACAGATCACCCCAGTATCCACTCTGCTGTGAACTCAAAGGCTCAGTGCCCAATATTTTTCTCTCCCTAGAACAACCTCCAAGATGCCTTGTAACCTTTTAGGAACATTTTCACAGTTTAAAAACAGCAAGTGCCACACAGCCCAGGCGTCAGGGTGGCCAGGATTGGGCTCCCCAGGCAGGGCAAGAAAGACTGTGGGCTGGTGTGGGGGCCTGGGCGGGGCCTGGAACCAGAGGGGCCTGGGGCCTATGCCCTTCCTTCCTTCCTTCCCTCCCCAGTAGCACCACTGAGCTAGCTCTCCTCTGAGCCCTGGGAGACAACGTGGACAGGATCCAGCCGCACCTGAAGGAGCTTAGGAGCTGACAGACGCAGTGATGGTGGGAGTCAGCTCAGGCCTCATGGGAGCTGGGAGTGGACAGTGTATGACTCTGGCCTGCCCGAAGGGTACTGCTGGGTTCCAAAGGGAGAGGCTTTTGACCTGGCCTTGAGGGGAACTGGAGTTTGTCCAGGCGCCCAGGTGTGCTGTGGAGGGAAGACTGCGGCCCACTGCCCTCCAGCCCTGGTTCCCACATCAGCAGAACAAGGAGACTGGGCTAGAGGAGCTCCAGGGCCCCAAGTGGAGATAAGGTGGATAAGCTGTCTTCTTCGTGTGCTCCTGGCTCCTTCCTTCACGTGTGCGTGGATGCGAGCAAGGATGCCCCCGCCCCACATCCAGCCCCGCCCCGCATCCAGCCCCGGCTGTGCTGAGGGGAGCCCAGTTCAAAACCACAGACGTGAGCGTGTCTACCACTGCTGCACGTCCCAGCACTCCCTCACATTCCCCAAGCCCTGGGGCTGCCCTCAGACCTGTAACACAGGCCCATCAGCCACCTACTCACCCAGATTCCTGGGCTGGGAGCAGCTCTGACTCCTGCCTCCCTGTGGGCCTGAGTCCCTGACTTCTGCAGTAGTCAGTGGACAGAAGTCATAGTTAGTTACTGAGTAGCCTGTAAATGTGGTAACCTTTATCATGGAGAAGTTGATAAAGTAAAAGAACTTGATTATGTACTTGATAAAGAACTTGATCATGTAAAATAAGCTGGAACATGGGGCTAGGAGGCTGGGGAGGACAGGACGGGCAGAAACCACTTTCTCCTTCTTGCAGAGTAGGCAGCCTGGAGACACTGTGCAAAGCCGATGCAGTAGAACATATCTGAATTTAAACCAATTATTTAATGTTATAAGGACACCAAATAGAAGAGCTAAAAGTAATTCAACAAAACCAGGAGAGACGTGAAAGCTAAGGGGGAAGAAGTGCACTAACTGGATCACCTTTCATGGCAGGAAGTCAATAGACACTGTCCAGAGTCAACACACCGTGAAATCAAGGTCTAAGCTACTTAGAACTATGGTGTAACCACCTGAACAAACACAAGTCAGGACAACATAACAGAAGTAGTCAAACTGGTTTCCTCTGGGTCCTGGGACTGGGCGGAGTCAGGAGACTTGTGCTTAATGCCATCCTCAACTCTTTGCACCTCTAATTTCATATCTGCCCTGGTACTGTTATCATGAACATGCAGTTGTGATGTGTTTTAAAACCTTATAGGAGAAGGACTGAGGGAAGGCTCTGGATGGCTGTTCAGGTGTGGGGTGGTGAGGTTAGAAGCTGGAAAACGGAAGTACCATCGTCTCTGGCGGTTGTATACGGAGGGTCCTAGGTGTGTATGCAGGGTCCTCAAGAGCAGGGAACCCGCTGCGTTATATCCAGGTCAGGGCTCACGGCAGGTGCCCAGAGAATTTTCATTAAGTGGATAAGAAGGGAAAGAAGTAATGTCAATGTGATGCTCCTCCCACACAAGGAAGGAAGATGAGGAAAAAAGGAAGATGAGGAAAAAAGGAAGGAAGGAAGGAAGGAAGGAAGGAAGGAAGGAAGGAAGGAAGGAAGGAAGGAAGGAAGGGGGAGATGGGAGGGAGGGAAGGTCACCGTATGTAAACCCAAGTTTCCCCAAAGGCTCTGTCAGGGCTGGTGCTCCCTGACCCGCAGCCTCCCTCTGGGCTCTTGGCTTCACCTGGTCCTCAGGGCATGTGACAGTGCCTGATGCTATCGCCTCATCAGGAGGCCACTCCTGTTACCAGAGCCGGCTTCATGGATGCATGGTGACCTGTGCAGTCACCCAGGGCTCAGCACGCAAAGGGCTACATGCTTGATTTAACGCTCTGCTGTCATCTTCTTGTAATTCTGAATAATTTCAGACAAAGGGACCCCACATTTTCATTTTGCACTGAGACCTTCAAATTATGTAGCCAGTCCTGCTTACAGTCCTAGAACTAACCTAACAGCAGTCATCTTACTTCTTAAGTCTTGTCCCCTGCCCTAGGCCCTAGGGCTCACTCAGCAGAGATGCAGGAACAAATTCAACAGCAGCTCCCTGCCTAGAATTGGGGAGGAAGTCAAGAAAACAATAAATGATGATGACACCACCACTGTGAGCTTAGTGGGACATTGGGTATAAACAGAAATTGTGGCAGGAGTGTGGGATAGAGGACAGTTCACTCTGCAGTCCTGTGGTGGGTACCCGAGAGATCTCAGCCTGAGAGAGGGGCCTCGTGTGGATACACTGGAGGGTACAGGGCAAATGGGGACCATTATGGCTTCCTATGGCTGAAGCATAGGCTGCTGGGCTGGGGAGAAGCTGGAAGAAAGGCTGCAGGGGCAACAGGCCAAGTTAGAAAGTTTGAACTGTGTCCAGCAGGCAGTGCGTTTTAAGCAAGGGAGGGAAGCGATCAGATTTCTGTACTAGAAGGATCACTGTCAGTTCCGTGTGGAGAATGGGTTCCAGTTGGAGACTCAAGCTAGGCATTCTCAGTTTATACAAGAAAGAAAGGTGCTGCTCCAGACCCTGTCCACATACTTCCTGAGTTTTGCGTATGCTTGTAGGATGGTGATACTGTGCACGTTGAAGTGAGTTCATATGCTTGTGTGTGTGTGTGTGTGTCAGATGGTTGGGATGTATATCTGGGGACATAAGTGTTAGGAGGTAATTCTCCATAGATCTTATACCTCCCTCCTCCACCCTCCTATCTGCCACCTGGGCTTATGAGGGCCACTATGGGAGCACTGGATTTCCCTTGGAACGACTGTGGTGACCACAGTAAGAGGCTTGTGGAAGACCATCGGGTAGAACAAATAGCTGAACGCTTAGATGAGGCCCCTGCTTTGTGGAATAAAATCTTCTCCCCTTAGCCCCCACCCTTTTAAACTCACCTTCCGCAACGTTCCAAACCTCTACCAACCACTGGCCCATCCCAGGCCAACTGAGTCAGACTCTGGGGCATGAGCCATTGCACTGGTCTCTAAAAAACTCCTCTGGGTGTTTCTTCTCTAGCAGCTACTCCTGAGAACATCCCCTCTAAGGGACCAGTTATCTTTTTCCAGCTAAGAAAACAGGATGGATCTCCATCAGTTAACTGTTGTATGGTGTGGTTACAAGAGCCTGAGTCCATCCCCACAGAATAGCATTTCGGTCCTCCTCCCATTTCCAATTATTTCGTTCCCATCTCTGGATCCAGTTAGCTTGGTAGAGAGGAAGGGGAGGTTGAGGGGAAAAGAAATAACACCTGAGTATTTACTGCTCTGAGCACAGCACAGGGTACTTTACCCTCAGTATCTTCTCTGCCTCCTCAAATAATGGCCCATGGTCAATGCTGTTGTCTCTATTTGAGAGGAGAAAGCTGAGGACCAGAGGAGCTTGGCAACTGGTCCAAGCTCACGCAGAGGCAGAGCCCAGCAAGGTTTGGGGGAAGAAGGGGTGGTAAGGAAGAACAAACAGGAAGTGAGAAGAGAAGGTATTGCCTATGTTACAGATATAAACTGCAGAAGCACCAGGACGGCTTTTCAGACGTGGATGAAGCACAGGGGATTGGCAGGAGGAGACTTAGTAAATGTTTTGAGAGGCAGGCTAGCTGGAGTCCCAAATCTTGCAACGGATTGAGCCAGAAGCCCTCCAGGCTCTAATTAATGACAATAGCACGTTTCTCCTCCTCTGCATCCTCTAGAGATCAAACTGCCCCTATTCCCATATCCACACCAGCCCTGAAATCTGTAGGTGGGTCCGTGGCAGCAGGTCAGCCCGACAGCCCAGCCACTGGGGAAGTCTCGCAGGCACACAATGGCCTCATTACCTCCTCCAGCTTCTCTGAGCCCCTCTCATTAACATTCAGGCAGCTCCTCACCATTCATGGAGGGCCACAGAGGAGTTGAGATCCGATCTAGCCTGGCTGAGCAGCATTAAAATCAATTAAAAATGAGAGATAAGCCTCCTCTTTCCAATTGAAAAATCCACGGGAGCAAGAGAGAGACACACACAGTCCATCAATCACCCGAGACTCTGTTTTCCTTGGCTTTTTTTTCTTTCTTTCTTTCTTTCTTTTTTTCTTTTAACAGCTGCAGATGAGCTGGCTGAGTGGGAAGGTCTTCTTGTGCTAAGTCCTGGTCGGCAGCTCCCAGGCCGGATCTCAGCTGCCAACAGGACAGGCCTGCTATCCTGGGGCATTGCCCACCTGGCCGGCCTGACCGTCAGCCTGGCAGTCTGACTGCAAGTGGGGAGAGCAGAAGGCTCCAGGCAAAAGTCCAGGACCCTGTCCTCTGAGCTCCCCTTTCACTTCTGGCCACAGTTTAGCCCTCAGGGAAACCGCTTATTCCAGGCTTGGAACTGGGGTTCTCTTTTGTTTCTCTGTTGTCTCTCTTGGGAGAATTTTTACTGCTGTGATTATTCTTGTGAAGCTGATTTTCCAAGGAAACATGGTGTGTGTGTGAGAGAGATGTGCTGGGGCCTGCACCACACAGAGCCTAGCACACTACACTAGTAGGTACTGAATAAGCATTTGTCAAATGAATGAAAAAATGAGGTTAAGATGCATCTGCCATTCATCAGCCATAACCAATTAAACAAACAGCATTTGGTGCTAGTTTGGGTAATTCTGATCTTAACCTTATCAGTTTAAACTTTGTTCGTGTATTTAACTGGTAGCCAAGAGTTTAATGGGCCCCTGACACACTGAGAAAGTGTTCATATTGGCACACACCACCCCTGCACACTGTCATGTCCAGGATGGCAAGCTTTCTGGAGCAGAGGGGCTTGACCTTAGTCTATAAGGATGAGTGGACTTGGTCAGGCAAGGCTGGAGGGGCAGAGCATAAAAGATCTTAATTGCCAGGGAAAGGAGTAGACTTGCTCAGTCTGTAGGCGCTTCTGCTTATACTTCAGATGGCCCACCCACACCCAGAAGACTATGTTACACTGTCTCCTGGGTCAGGGCAACCCTGCAGAGCAGGTTGAATGGATGATGAGAACGTCTGGCTCCAGTGTCTCTGGGGTTTTACTGATTGCTCCAACGTGGAGGCAATGATGAGAATGGATTTAGAAAACAATTCTTCCAGCAATTTATGAAAGGATATTGACTCCAGTGCTTAATTGTTTCAAGTAATTGGAGCACTTTGCAATCCATTCAGTTAGGAGTTTAACCCGTAATGTGAGCTGTTACAATTGCCTCGGTAATAATCCCTCTGGACCAAGGACGTTGCTGACCCACCCAAGAAACCATAGGCTGCATTTCTTTGTAGGGCAGGGGTTTTTCCTGCCTCTAATGGTGCAGGTGTGTGAGGAGCCAGCCTGGTAGGAAGACATTGTCTGTTAAAGGAGTTCAAGCTTTGATTATTTGCTGTTGTGCGGTTCAGAGAAAACTATCAACGGACTGAGGTGCTCAGACCTTGGGGCAGTGCAGGATGTTTCAAAAGCCAGGCTGCTGGTAAAAGAAAACGGCCTGAATCTCTGGCTCTGAGATCAGGGGCCCAGAGTGCTGGCTTCTTAAGCCAACTCACTTTGTGATTTTGGAGCCCAGAGGACTTTGTTCACTTATTCATTCGACAAATATTTACTGAGTGCTTTCTTTCAAGGCCTTTGGAAGGGTTGGTCTTAAAAATATTTAACAAATAGAATAGTACGGGCAACAAGCAATCAGAATGAGAAACTGGCCAATCAGAATGGACACTGCCTGTCAAGGACCAACACATTCGGATTAGTACAGGTGAGATCTCAGCCCCGAAGCAGGAAGCACAGCATTCTAGTGGTCAGGGCGGAAGGGGTCAGGGAGCTCCCCAGGTGAGATGCTTCTAACCTGACTCCTACAGGACCAGAGGAAGAAAGGAAGGAAGCAGGCATTTCAGGCACAAGAGGGGTGCAGAGTGGACACCACATAGACAAAGTCCCCATAAGCAAGAGAGTCCCTGAAACTTCAGGAATCTTCCAGTAGCTGAGTGAGGCTGCTGAAAAGTCATGATGCCGAGAGGAACCAGACCACAAAGAACCTTGCATGATTTAATAAGATTTGGGATTTAATTCCTTGAGTTGATTTAGAACAGCTAAAGGACTTTTAATCAGGGGGAAATGGGACCAAATTATCTTTCTAGTGTTTTTAGAAAGATCACTGTCTATATTCTAATTAATAGGAGAGTGTAAGGGGCCAGAGGGAAGGTGACCAGAAACTCCCCCAGTGAAAGATGACAAGCCAGCATTTAGAAAAAGTTTGCTCTTTGGTGCACCTTTAGTGTATGGGGGTATGGATCCTCCTAATGTTTGCCCCACACAGGACCTTTTTAGCCTGCAAACAAGAAGTGATGCTTCGGTGCATGTTACAGCCCAGGCAAGTGGTTCAGGGCACCATCTGTGCCTAAAGTATGTGTTTCCAACATAACTACACTACCCCACGGCATCTTGTTCATGACTCAGCTGCCAATGAAAGGGGAGCCTAAAGAGGACCCCAGGAATTAAGGGGCCTCCTTGTCCTAGATCAGCTGTTCTCAAACGTTTTGGTCTCTGGATCCCTATTTTATAGTCTTAAAAGTTATTGACGACCCTTAAGAGTTTCTGTTTAGGTGGCTTATAGCTATCAATATTCACCATATTAAAAATTAAAGCTGAGAAATTTTTAAATTATGTATTACTTTATTTAAAACTAACAATAATAAACTACTATGTGTTATATTTTTATGAAAAAAATCTGTATTTTCTAAAACAAAAATAATTAGTGAGAATGGCGGCATTGTTTTATAGTTCTTCAAATCCCTTTAATGTCTGGCTCCATAGAAGACGGCTAGATGATTGTATCTACTTCTGCCCTTTGGAAGGAACCAAGCCAACCTGCTAGTCCCTGTTTCCTGCAGGGGTGTCGCCTGCTCCCCTAGACTGTGAGTTTGGCTAGGATGGGGCCACACCCAGAGGTTGGGGGTGGGGGGACCCATGTCCTCAAGACTGCTGAGCAGGCACGTCCTGGACAGCATGTCAGGCTCACACAGCCCCCCGGGTGTATTAAGTGCATTTCCCTGGATTTCTCAGACCAATTCAATCCCCAGACCATCCCTGGTTGTATGGCCTAGAATTCCTCCTAGATACCTCTCTTTCGTTCACCGCCACACCGTGGCCATTTCATCACCAAGTACCTTCAATTCAGCCTCATCAACATCTCTCAATCCATCCATCCTTCCCTGTTCATCACTACCACTGACACCCATCCCCGTCCTGAGTTCCTGCCACAGCCCCATCTACACTAAAAATCTCCCAAGCAGGCTCCACAGGAACTAGAAGACCACAAGGTAGATATTCAAATAATGGCTTTTGAATTAATGAAAGAGGGCTTGACTAGTTCAAACTATCCAGTTCAAAGAGTAAGAAAGAGAGGATGGGTTCAGTGAGCCTCCCCACCCCGCTTAGCACTTCCAGCAAATTCTCGGGGATGATTAAGTCCAAATTTTGCCTTGCCCCAGTAGTCCCAAAAGATGGGTACCTGTGTCCTTCTCAGAGGGGTCAGAAAACAGTCTGGCCATAGCCCAGCCTGCAGTCAGCTGAGGCCTCAGATGCACATTTCCTGAGGATGCTCCCTGGGCAGCTGTTCATTCCTCAGACATTTGAGTCAGAGGAGCAGCAGTTGAGAGAATGGGAAAGTGCTGGTTTCACCTTATTTGCTTGTTCTGTGTCAGCTGTCCTCCAACTAGCCTGCGGCAAGGGTGGGGTGCCCTGCACAGACAACTCTGTCAGGTACCTATTTTTAGTGGCTCTGCTGGATTACAAAGCGCCATCACCAAGGAGTGAGGGGAGCAGCTGACACTCCAGCCTGCAATCTGGGTATCTCTCCGAATGTGTCTGCCACTGAAACATGGCTCTTCAATAATGCATGGGGCTATTAGCACCAAGCTGGGGAAGACTTGCTCCCTCCCAGCGATCAAAGCTGCCGCCTGGGAGCTGAGTTGGTGATCAGATTTCATGGGCGCCTTACAACTGCTGCCCCTCCATATGAGATTAGAATGGGCTGTTTCATGTCCAAGGATGAAAGCAAGCAAGGATTTAGGAGAAAATCTGTCTTCCCAGAGAAATCAAAACACATCCATTTCATTACAAATGGATGCATGACACAGCTAATAGCTCCTGTGATCGGGAACACTGCGGGACCAGCTGTCTACATCGGCGGCTTCTCCCTGATGCTGTGTAAGATGTGTGGGATGCAAGATCAGGGAAGCCACTTGATTTCTTTATGTTCAGGGCGTCTCCCAGACTATAGGGCCCTGTCTCAAATCCTTTGGAGATTTACCTCCATCCTGCAGCATCAGCATGGGTTGAAGCAATCTCCTCAGAGGTGACTGGGTGGTTGAAGCAGGGACCACTGAGGAGGAGGTGGCTGCAGCCAGCAGCTGACATCATATTAATAGCACCTCATTACTGTGCATGATCATATGTACAGCACTTTGCATACAGGACCTCTAATCCTTGCAGCAGCTGGCAGTGTATTATTAGATCTTGCTACAATGAAGAAATTGAGCATTTGAGAGCTTAAGTGATCAGCTCAAGGCCACCCAGGTAAGAAGTTCTGGAGCCCACACTGGAGCCAGGCCTGGGCCCATGCCCTGCACCAGCTGCTCCCGCAAGTTCCCTCCAGAAGCAAAGCCAAAGCCAGGAGTAAAACAGAGCCTTCCCGGAGAAGCAGACCTTTGCAGCCACACGTGAAGCATTTAGCCAACATCCCTGCAGCCACTCTCTGGTCTGACTTCTGAGGCTTTGCACAGTGAGGCTCCTGCCTCCATCGCAGCCATCTTTCTGTGTCTTCTCCAGGGAACGCTCTCCTTTCCAGCCCACAGAAGCTGGCCTGGGTATTGAACAGCTGAGAAGCTAATTTCTTCTGGCTGCTGGCTCTGAGCCCCTGGGTGGCTGCTCGTCCTCTCTGGCCTTGCTTTCATCTTCTGTAAATTGGAGGCAATGCCACCTCGGTGGTGGCGAGGCAGCATGGGAGACACTCAAGCAAGGGAGCTGAATGGGACTCCCCTGGCTTGTCCTGTAGATCACACCGGGTGCCCCCATGGTCCGTGTGCCCAGCTCTGCCTTCCTCTGCAGTAGCTTTCTTTGTTCCATCTATATCCCCAAACCATGGGACGCTTGGGTCAAATATCCTTCTCCTTCAAGAGGAACTTCCCTGTATTAACGTCCCCACTAGCCTGCAGCCCGTATGAGCTGGGCCCCCACTCACTGTCTCATCTCTGGCTTTGAGAGATGAGTCCACCAGCTTGGCCAAGAGCTATGTGGGGGCAGCGTGGGGAGTTTGTCACCCCCACCTCCTATCTGCCTTACCCTCCGGACCCGCCTGTGCATCAAGCACAAGGCAGACCTGGCAGGGCTGATGGCAATTCCGCAGACCTGGCTTCAGAGTGTTGGGCAGGCTCTGGACACAAGGACAGACAGCCCTGTCAGTCTCCCTGGACCAGCGGGCAAAAGCGCTCCTCCAGCAGCCCAGGAGTCGGAGGCAGGCGCCCTCGGCATGCTCGGAGAACAGGTCCTCAGTCCTGGGCTTCTCTGCCTGGGCTGGGAGGTGTCCCTGTCACTGACCCAGAGGTAACGGTGTCATCTGGGAGGCTCCCCCACCTGATCTGGTTTGATTCCCCCGTTTAACTGTGTATCTGTCTCTCCCACCCACCTGGGGCCCCTCAAAGTGTGGACTGTGTCTGGTGTATGTCTGCGTGCCCAGGTCCAGCACAGCAACTCCACCAGGGAAGCGCTCAGAGTTCTGGGTGTTACTCACAGCGGGGGTGCTGACGACGGACCTGGGCTGCGGTCTAGAGATGTAGGAGGACATCTCTGGCAGCCTTGGAGGCCCAGAAAATCTGGGTTTGGAGGCAGAAGAGAACCTCAGTGACTGGGCTCTGTCCAGGGCAATTAGAGACAGGCGTTTGTAAATCACAGTTCTTATGCCATTTAACAGAGATCCAGCCACTGTCAATCCACTTGCCAGAAAATCTCATTGGAGACTGAAGTCATCTATCTGCCTTCTGTGTCACCAGCCCCGTGCCCAGGAAGGGATGTCGGTGTACCTGCATCTCCTCCAGCACCTGCTTACGCTGCGGGTGCCCAGTTGTGTTGAAGTGAAGATACAACCGGGAAAGTCCACGTGCTCCTGAGTTGGCTGCAGGCAGCACAGCCCCGAGTCTCATTAAACACCCACATGGCCTTTGATGGCACTTCCTGCATCCAGTCCTGCTTGGCATCTGATCTAAACTCTTCCTGTGGAAATGTAAATAGTTACTGGTTTAGGGATGTGCCAGGGCCTTCTGATCCTCACTCAGCACAGCTGGCAACTCCCTTTCTGGTTGCAATGACAGTGCTTTTCTACACTGGGCCGCAGAGCAGACTCCATCCCTCCTGACAAGCCCTTGTCACTCCTACTCATCAGTCATCAAGGATCTTGGGTGGCTTCCCTGCCCTTCCTCCTGCAGCGCCCTCTCTCTGGCTGTGCCTCAGCTCTGCTCCTTGCCCTTGGATGCTCACTCTATTGGGTCCAGAAGTCTCCATGCTCACAGAGCATGCCCAGCCAAGCCCCCATGACCCAGTGTCCCCAGGGCAGGCAAGGTCCCTTGGGGTACGTTGGGCACAGGCCACTTCCACTCAGTTCAGCCATCCGTCCACTTCCTGGCTGCCCCTCTGTCTCTCAGACCACTCTGCATACCCAGCTCCGAGGTTTTCTCTTTTTTTTAATTATACTTTTTATTTCTAGATAATTGTAAATTCACATGCAGCTGTATTCTTCACCCTGTTTCTCCTGATGGTAACATCTTGCAAAACCCTAGTGTGATGCCACAACCAGGATGTTAAGATACTGACACTGATGCAGCCAAGATACAGAAGGATCCCTTGTATTACCCTTTTATAGCCACACCCACTTCCTTCCCACCCCACCTCCTCCTTAACCCTTAGCCACCACTAACTAATTCAGTCCCGAGGTTTTTCTAAACAGCTCTGTGCTCAGGCCCCAGGCTCCTTAACCCTACTCCTGGCCCTGGTCAGGTCCCATCTCCTCAGCTGGGCTCCCACATTCTCCCACCTCAATCCCACCTCCCATGTCTCGTTCACACCTGCAGGCAGAGGCAGGCTTGGTGTGAGCCGTGAGGATGGAGCCTTGGCCTGAAACATCACTAACTCCCTGGAGAAACTCAGCAAGCTGCACCTCTCCCTGGGCCTGTTTCCGCACTCAGATGGGAAGTCAGGGAAGATGTTCTCTGTAGAGCCCTGTCAATGGCCATGGAACGGCCATGGTGAAATCCTCTGCGCTGAGCTCCAATTTCCCAACCGCAGGTGGGGAGCCCACCCCAGGCCACAGGTCACATCCCAGGCCACGGGTCATCCTGAGGGGGAGATGTATCCTGTCAGAATTCTCTCCCCACCTCTCTCAATGTCCACCCGCTGAGCCGGCCACCTGCCCCCGGTGTGTCAGATCAAAGCCCTTCCCTGGTCTGCAGGTAGATAACTCAGTATGCTCCTGTCTATTTTCCCGCTTCCAAGACACTCGGGGACTGCAGAAGAGTTTTTGGCTCCATTACCAGAGACAGCAAAGGCTTGTGTGTTCCCGAAGCTGTGTCTCATCCTAGGAGCTGGCCTGGGCCACTTTGATGTGCAAAGGGCTTTGACTGAGCAATTAGCTCTGAGGAAACCAAGTTACTCCTCCTGATGGACTTACTGGCTGGGGTCACCTCCAGCTGTGACGCAGGAAGGATTCTTTTGCCTGGAGGGCCAGTGTGAGCCCCCTCAGATGGGCTGTGAGAACTGGGCGCAGGCCTCTGCCTCCTCTCTCTTGGGAGAGGGGCTGGGACGTGGAAATGTCCAGGGCCTGGGCTGTTGGCTGTGTTCGAGACACACAGACAGTCCTGGTCACCTGCCCTAATGACACGGCCCCCGGCTCTCTTAGAGAGGCGATATTGATCTCTTTCTGAGCAGTGTTCCAGAGCTTACGCTGTGCAGAGGGCGTGAGATGTCTAATCATTACAACGGGACTATCTAGATCTGCCTAGGGCACCCGCCAGGCCACCACCACATTCAGACTCAAAAGAGCATGACAGAAGCACCGGCCAAGGGTGCCACCCCCACCCTCCCCCAGGGCCGGGCGGCTCTCACGTGTTATTTCACGGTATCCTCACAATCTTTCTTCTCTTCCGGTGAGCAAGTGCTCAGGGAGGCAGGGCCCTCCCCGAAGTCACATGGCCCATCCTCAGGGATGGGATCCACACCAGGTCTGCCTGACACAGTCCAGGCCTCACCCTGCTTCACCTCAGCTGCCCCTTTCAGTATTCAGGGTTTAAAACAACAACAACAACAAGCAATCCTTCGAGTCTGTCAAATGCCCCTTCCTCCAGGAAGCCTGCCTGGTCTGCTTAACTGCACCAAACTTCTCTCAGCCTGCGGCGTGGAACCCTTTGCCCCTTTCTCGGGCTCTTTTCACACTTGCTGCTGTAGCTATTTGTACACTCAGCTGTGCCACCTTAAGCTCCTGAGGGGCCCAAATAGTGTCTGAGTCTCTTATCCTCAGGCCCCCCTGCCCTCCACAAACACTTCCTGAATGAATAAGCAAGGGTGGCTGTGGCCTGGCTCACACTTCCCCAAAGCCAAAGTCAAGGAACTAAGGGTTCGGGACTTCAAACCACAATACCCTTCACCTCTAGGGAGGCCCCAGCCTGGGGAGTGCTGGATAAAACTGCTTGAAAAAGGAGAGCACATGACACTGGTGTGCTTGTCAAGGAAGGGCTCAGAAAGGCGGCTGAGGGGCGGGAGGATGCCCAGTTCCCCGCAGTGCTCCACGCCAGCCACGGGGCCTGTGAAGCCCGACCCCAGCCTGCTTCCTCAGGCCTGCCGCAGACTGCTCTCGGCTCAGGGCAGGGACCCCGGAGTTTCCTGCTAGAGTCCCATTTCCAAGAGTGAGTTAGTCAACAGCTTTCTGGGATTTCTAAGAATAAATGTGCTGGGGGTGGTCATGGCTTTCTAGATCACTCAGTGTTTTACTGGAAACACACTGGTCTTTTCTGCACAGTCACAGCCAGCACTCACAGGCTGTAATCACAGAATGTTCTGGGCTCATCCCCCTCTCTGGCTGGGGGAGTAGCTGTACCCAGAGCAGCAAGATGGGTTTGGGTCTGGACCAGTGCCTTCGGCTTTGAGACCTGCCTTTCCAAAACAAGCAGTAGCGTCCCGCTGGGCTGGACTCCAGCTGGGATCTCCCGCACGTGGCTCATCTGTCTATGCCCAGGGAGCCCAAAGAAGCTGGACCCAGCCCTGCTCTCTGTTGAGTGCTGAGGACCAGAGGACATGATGGCCACCTGGGCTCTCTAGGGGCTCATGGGACTGGCAAGAGCAGCCACCCCAAGGAGACAGCTCCTGGGACTGTGGTTGTGGCACTGACTAAAGATGAGGAAAGTTCTGAGAAGTGGGAGCAATCTCAAGGCCAAGCACAGGGAGCATCTCCTGAGATGTGGGCGGTGTGGGGAGACGGAGGCAAGGCCTGTAAGGATGGCCAGATCCAGAGGGGGACCGAGGAAGTGTCCTGCATCCAGGTCTCTTCTGGGTTGTGTGTCCCTCTAAGGGCAAAACAGTGACCAAGGAAACCACATCATGGACTGTGGGGGCTTGGTGTGAGAGTGGGGGGTTACAAGGAGACCTGGGCTCTACATTAGGTCTGCGGCCTCCCCAGTTCCAACCAGCCCCCCAGCTACATGACTCACCATAGCTCCTCCCCTAGCCTGCCCTCTGTCCATAGAAACTTTGACCTTGCAAACACACGCTTGGCCCCCTTCCAGAGAATGACATCACCAAGTGTGCCCTCTGTCTTGTCACCTGACACTCCTAGAAGCTCAGAATGTCCTACAGCCCCCAGCCTGGGGAGCCAGAGAAGTCCCACCCCTTCTCTTGACTGGGTGTGGAGGAGAGAAGACAGAACCTGCAGTCCAACAGATACATGGGTTTGTTCCCTGGTTCTGACACATATAGGTGATCAGCTGACCTCTCTCAGCCTTCATCTCTTGATTTGTAAAATGGGAATAATTATGCTTACCTTCCATTGTAGGGAGGTCAATGAGAACCATCTATGAGGTGTCTGGCACTGTGCCTGGCATGCAGTAGGTGCTCACTAAATGTTAGCTTTCATTTTCTCTCCTCCCTGTTCCTAACCCTTTTTCCTCCGATAAATGCGTGGGAGCAGGAATCCTGCTCTCAGGACCTCTGCTGGCAGCCTGCCGTCAGGATGCATGACCATTGTGAGCTGTGTGACCACTGTGTGCTGAGGGAGCACATCTCGGGGCACTGAGGTCCTCGTGCCCAGGCCCGCATGTTAGTAGAGAGGCTGTGAGGGGGGCCATTGCGGAGATGGAAACCAAGATGTCCAGGAGGGGAAGCGGGCCTGGGTGGGGCCGTCTGTGGAGAAGGACAAACTGCATAATGAACATAGGTATTAATGGGGGTGAGGCTACAGCCAGACCAGTGTCTTGACCGCCCACCGGAACCACCCAACCCTCTGTCCACACCCTGGCCTTTCCTGGGCAGAGCCAGGACCCCAGCACCACATGCAGGCCCCAGTTCTCCTTGGTAGTCCAGGCCCTGCTTTTGATTTTTTTTTAACTTTTTATTTTGGAATAATTTTAGATCTATACACAAGTTACAAAGACAGTACAGAGAGTTCCCATACACCCATCGCCCAGTTTCCTCCTATGTTAACATCTTACATAACTGTGGAACATTCGTCACCACTAAGAAACTAACACGGGGACAATATTATTAACTCAACTACAAACTTTACTCGAATTTCACCAGTGTTTCCTTAATAGACATTAATTGTCCTTTTTCCCTGTTCCCGGATCTGATCCTGGTTGCCACCGTGCATTCGGTTGTGATGTTTCCTTAGTCTTTTTCCATTTGTGATAGTTTCTTAGTCTTTCCTTATTTTTCATGAAATTGATGGTTTTTAAATTTTTTTATTGTGGTGAAATATATACATATAACACAAAATTGCCATTTTAACCATAAACTTACAATTTAGGGGCATTCATTATATTCACAGTGTTGCATAACCATTCCCACTCTTTCTAAAACATGTTAATCACCCCAAACAGAAGCCCTGTAACCAGGAAGACGCAACTCCCCACTCCCCTCTCGCAGGTACCTCTTGAGAGGCTCAGAGGGGCCGCCACCCCAGCCTCGTGTCCAGGAAGGAGGCCTTGTCATTCCTGAGCAGAATCAGTCCTTCCAGAGCCCTGAGCTGCACAGAAAGTCTTGTGGGGGTCATTCTCCTGTGGTGCCCCTGGTGGCATCCACCCCCGATCCTCAGCACATTGTGTGCTTGCTAAGGATGGAGAGGAGTCAAACACTCACCTGCCCCTGTTCTTCTCTGGAAACCATCCTGCTTTGGCTTTTGAACAAAGGCTGAGATGTCTGAGACCCTCCTCCCACACACCCACCAAGAGCCCTCCGGCTGAGACCCAGACAGCCTGCGCTAGCGTTTCTCCCCTGGGTGCCGGCATGGGGCTCTCCCGGCAGAGCACCCCCTACAAAGGGTCCCATTGCCGCCGAGCTCCAGCCCTGGCACCCCCCGATGCGGCTGTGCAGAGGAAAGCATCTCTACTGCAGCCCTGACTTTGGGGTGCCCTCCTTGGCAGGCTGGCTCCCAGGTGTAACCCCACGGCCAAGGGCACACTGAACACAGGATGGCCTAAAAGCCAGATACGTGTGCCCAGGGCCCGGTGCCGTGCAGATCACTCTCTGCCACCCTATAACACAACTGGAACATCAGTGTGCCTGGCTTCCCGCCCCAGATTTGGGCACTTGGGACGCGTCTGCCCATTGCCAGGCCCCTGTCATCAGGCTCCAGCCACCTGTCCAAACACTCGTGCCCTCCACCTGGACGTGCTTGCTGCCCACCACACCAGCTTGCTTTCCTCCTTCTCTGCTCCTCCCCGCCCCACCGTGTCTGGTGCCAGGTGAGGACTCTTTGGGGGTAGCCCCTTAATGCTTCTCTGCCCGGCTGTCTGGGAGGAGTAGCTGCTACGTCCTGAGCAGCTTGGGCTAGGTCAGGGGAGAGCTGGACCTGGGTCTATTTGTGCTGATCCCTGGATCAGAGGATGTGCTTCCTGGTCAGCAAGAGAGAGTCTCCCTCAGCCCAGGCGATCTCCTTCTGGACTTGGGGAGTGGAGGGGTGGTGGGGGCTGCATGCAAAGCTGTTTCTCACTGCTGGGAGGGGCTGTGGCTGGACAGTTAGCCCCTCAGGGGCTCTGTTGGTCACAGTGTGAGCAACACAGGTCCCATCATCCATTCAACACTGTTCACCGACCCTGGGATGGACAACAGGGTCACAGAGCTAGGAAGGCCAAGCCAGCTCTGGGGTTGTTTGATGGCTATCTATGCCACAGACCAGGAAACCAAGAGTCAGTGCAGGCCCATCTTCCAGGACCTCCTGAGGCCCCATCCTCAGAGAGATCCCAGGCAGCCTCTGCTCTGGGGCCACCATACCCGCCCCCAGGCCGGCAAAGCCTCACTCTGACCAGATGGCTCAGTGGTTTAGAGCACAAGCTTTGGAATCACTGGCTGCTTATTCGCTGTGTGACCTGGGGCAAGTAACCTAACTTCTCTGGCACTCAGGTTCCTCATATGCAACATGGAGATAAATATTCCCATCAGTGTGGGGATCAAGAGGCTTAGTTTGTAGGTGTTTTCTTCCCTTTCCCTTAAAAAAAAAAGACCTTTCTGTATCTCCTCTTGGCTTAGAGGACAGAACCCCAGACTTCTCAACTGTATTTTCAAAGCTTGTGTCTATCAGAACTCCATTTAGCTTTCCCAGTCCAATGACCAGCTCATCCCAGTTGGCCCTGGACTTTGGGGGCTATAGCGTTGAAAGTCCTGCGTCCTGGGAGGCACCTCAGTCCCAGTAATGGCACAGTAGGTCTTCCGTTTTCTAAGCTCACCTACAAACGCCTGTCATGAGAGCCCTGGTTATTCACACCCCCAACACAGCCACCCCTTCTGACCTCTGGCCTTCACCGGTGCTCTTCCCTCTATCAGAAATGCTCTTCCTCATCTTTGCCTGTCGAAAGTCCAAAGCAGCATTCAAGGCCAGCTCCTCCACGAGGGCTTCCAGTGCCTGCACCGGATTCACATCCCCTTCCTGCGTTCCCCAGGGCTCCCTTTGTGGCTCCAACACAGGTCCAGGTACCTTTCTCTCCTCACTGAACAGTGAGCCACACAGGGCAGACACAGCTGGTGTTACACTCCTGTACACAGTAGGTGCTCAATAAATATTGTGCTCCTGTCACCGCCTCCTCCAGCTGGGTTTGCGGCCCTGCCCACCTCATGCATTTGCCCTGGCAGGTGGGCTCCACTGAAGAACCAGCCCCAGGGGGGGCTCAGGTAGAGCTACAGCTGGGACAGACCTCACCTTGGGTGAGGGGAGTTGCGCTCCCAGGAGGACCCCACCCTGTTCTGACACTACTCCCAGGGGCAAGAGCCCTAGACGGGGCCCACTTGCTCCCAGCAACCCCCAGGCCATCCCACCTTTCCTTGTCCACTGGAGGCTTAGCAAGCTCTTGGTGAGCACCTGCTACAAATGAATGTGTGGGCTATTGCCCGAGGGCATGAAGGTCATCGATGGTTTCCTAGGGGATTAGGCAATGAGTGTAGGGCACTGGGGAGGCTGGGTTTGGGGAAAAAGGACACCTTGGACACAGGGCAGGCAGACACCTGAGGGGAGTGGTAGCAAGAGAGAGGTCCCAGGTGAGTGGGTCTTGCTCAGGTCAGGAGGCCCACAGGGTCCCCAGGAGGGAACTCTCCCCTCCAGCCCTGAAGGCTGCTAACAGCACAGGTTAAGAACTCTTTCAGAAACCATTGGTAGAAATCTAAGCATTCTACTCAAATCCCAGAGTGGCCAGCCGAAGGCTGAGGATTCTAAGTTCTAAAACATTTGTTGGGCTTTAGGAGAGATGGTGTGGGTGTGAAGGGAGCAGACGCAGGAAGGGAACTCCTGTCCCAGACCAGAGGGGCAGCCTGCATCCTCCCATCCAGCAGGATGGGGAGGGCGGATGCGGCCAGGCGGACGCTGGGGACCCGGGTGGCACTGACGTGACCCCATCCTCGGCAGGAGGACAATATAAGACAGGGCAGGGCAGAGGTGGGTGACCCCGACTAGGACCTGGGGACCCTTCTTCCTTCTGGGAGACTCAACTTTCACAACACGGCTCAACACCTTGTGGGGCAAACAATGGAGGCTTCTGGCAGCCTGCAGAGAACAGGGCGTGGTGCCTCGGGCACTCGATATTCCTCTGTGATGAAACTTGAGTTGGAAGAACCACAGGGTGGGGCTGAGCATGGATCTTCTGAGTGTGCGAAACGTCAGAGTCAGTACCTGCCCCTGAGGACGATGAAGTCACATGAGGGGCGGACGTGTGGACCGTGGCATCTATGCTTGTTTCTGGTTCTATGCCTGACACTGTACTACGTACTTCACTTGTATTATTCATTCAACAAACATTATTGGAGGCCAACTAAGCACCAGGGTTATGGCAATGAACACTGTCAACATGACCCCTCTACCTTCTCATTATTTCTCCCTCCATCACATGGGCCGGCATCATTATCCCCATCACACAAATGGACTCATCGGTCTCCCCAGCATACTCAGATTGATGAGTGGGCCAAAGACATGCAGCGAGGACACAGTGGAGAGGTTCCTTCCTCCCACCTCTACTCTCCCACCAAGCCATGCCAAACAGAGTGTCCACTCCCTCAGGGCCTGTCAACCCTCACCCCAGCTGCCAAGGCTCCAGGGACCATCCTCTGATACTCTGAGGCTGTCAAGGCCCATTGTGGGCTGTTTTTCTGGAGTTTCTGGGGAGATGTGAATGGTAGCAAGTCCATGACACAGAGAGCCTCCCAAACAAGTGGGCACCCTCGCAGAATCTAATCTGGACCCCTGGCCCAGGTGCTCTTGGAGGATAGTGTGATGTCTTCCATTTGGGGATGTGGGAGTCAGGGAGCCATGCTATATTTTCCTAGGGCAGTTGTTGAGGGTGAAAGATCCATTTTACAGATGAGGAAACTGAAGCCAGGAAGATAATGCAATTAACTCAGCATCACACACCAAAACCCAGGTGCCCTGCTCCCAGCCCAGTGTTCACATCAGGATACCAGGCAACCAGCCAGAAGGGCTTTCCCGCCCTCCTCTCTCTCATTCCAGCCCCTCCAGGACTCGGCTGGCCTGAACTGCTTCAGGGTCCCCGCTCAGGGGCTTGTTAGCCTCTCTCCACAAAGAGAATAACCCT